>NW_023416315.1:39149246-40397246 GCF_014108235.1 Myotis myotis | reverse complement strand
TCTCAACCTTCTGGCCCTTTAAATACAATTCCTCATGTTGTGACCCAACCATAAAATTATTTTCATTGCTACTTCGTAACTGTAATGTTGCTACTGTTATGAATCGTAATGTAAATATCTAATATGCAGGATGGTCTTAGGCGACCTCTGTGAAAGGGTCGTTGGACTGCCAAAGGGGTCGCGACCCACAGGTTGAGAACCGCTGCCCTGGAGTATGTGCATTTTTACTGAAAAGGTCTCTGGCGCCACCGTGTGGCCACATAGTGCCGCATTCCATCACTGACGAGCTCCAAGGTAGCTGTGAAGTCTGAGCTTTCCAAAGGCCCCGTTCACTACTGAGAAGATGAGTAGTTTCCTTGATTAGAAAAAGAACCTTATCCTGTCTCAGATGGAAACAGTGCACGAAGCTCGCTCCATGGCTCACGAACAGATCTCTGTGGGTCCTTAAGGGTTCTGCAGCTGCCGGTCAATAGGACAGATTGGCGTGTCACAGGACTGACTAGAACATGATTGGAGAAGAGCTACCATAGAGGTGTGTAGACAGAAATAAGGGCTTTGGGGGAAGCTAACCGGAACACAGAAACAGAACTGAGCCCAGGACAGGAGCCAGGGCTGAGAGGAAGAATTCAGTAACATTTTTGAGCTCTAGGTACTGTGAGTCATGCTCCCTGCAAAGGGCTAGAGACATGAGCTTCTTAAGAAGCTCACCTAGGAGAAATCTTTAGGAAGCGCTCAGTAATTACTACCCACACACTGTGTTAGACGTTCTCTGGTTGGCCCAAACAAGCAGTGGTCTAAGGAAGGAACCCCACCGAGTTTATCAAGCTAATTCTTGGACATAAGCGTGTTGCTGGACCAAAGGAAATTGTAATCCATTTATGCCATGTCTGCTTTGGAGAGGAAAACAAAACCTTTCCCTATCTTTTCCCCAGTGAAAATCTTTAATTTTTTTAAGGCCAAGTTTAAAGCATCCACTTTTCCACGATATCTTCCCTAACCAACTCAATCTCAAATCACCCCTCCTTCGCTTCTGTGAGTTTTAGGCATTCAGTCCCCTTATTTTTATTATTTGGTACTTTGCACTTTTCCCCAATGAAAAATTGTTCATATACCATGTCTTCGTATTTCACCCAAATAAGTGTTATTCACCCGAGGCAGGGAACAAGTCCTCAATTTCTGCAGTTTCAAATCCTGACCCGCTGTCCCCTTCACTCATTGTCCTTTAATCCTCCCCACATCCAAATTCACATCTCTGTTTTTTTCTAATCCCTGAGAAAGGTGTCCCTCATTCTGCTTAAAGATAACTTTCCATCATGTTCTGATTTTCACCTCTGTTCACTTTTCTCCAACAGCTAACTCCATCGATTACTCTCTTTCTTGTATCTGCAGTTTCTCTCTGCAGTTCTCTTATTCTCAGCCTATAAGATTCTCATCTCTCACCCTTAAAAGACTCTTCTCCAACTGCTGCCCCAACTCCCTCTACTTCTTACCCAAACTTATTAAAAGTATGTAGCCACTGTCCTCACTCTCTCCTTCCCCAGTTCCTCCTTGATGCACTCAGCCACCCTCACTAATTGTTCTCATACAGTTAGCAAAGTCCTCTCAAATGCTGAATCCAACTGACTCTTTTTCCTATCTTATTTGGCTTTTTTAAAATATATTTTTAATGATTTCAGAGAGAAAGGGAGAGGTGGGGAGAGAGAGAGAGAAACATCAACGATGAGAGAGAATCATCTATTGGCTGCCTCCTGCACATCCCCACACTGGGGATCGAGCCCACAAACCCAGCATGTGAATCCCCAAGGTAACCTTCATTGGATAAATATTTATCAGCTCCTCACTATATCCTATGCTCCTTCCTAAGCCTGAGGAGTCAAATGGAAAGAAATGACCCCCACCCCCCAACAGTTTACAGTCTGGCAGAGAGGCTGAGTATAAGGTAAGGAGAGTGCAGAAGAGGCATCTCAGTCTCTTGGTTCCCATACTGAACCTTCCCATGCTCCCCTCCTCCTACAACAAAGTCTTCCCAATTCTTCATCACACACCCTATCCATGAATACATTCCCAATCTACACTAATAAAAGAGAAAAATGGTAATTGGCGTACAGCGCTACCCTTTTCATTGGCTAATCAGGGCTATATGCAAATTAACTGCCAACTAAGATGGCAGTTAACTGCCAACAAAGATGGCGGCTAATTTGCATATGTAGGCACAATGCAGGGAGGCAAAAGGGAAAGCAGGAAGAAGCCCCCTGCCACTAACAGTGATCGGAAACCCAGGGGGGAGCTAAGAGGTGGGGGTGTAAATTACAGCACTATCAAATACAGTATAGAGCAGCGGTTCTCAACCTGTGGGTCGCGACCCCTTTGGGGGTCAAACGACCCTTTCACAGGGGTCACCTAAGACCATCGGAAAACACATAGATAATTACATATTGTTTTTGTGATTAATCACTATGCTTTAATTATGTTCAATTTGTAACAATGAAAAATACATCCTGCATATCAGATATTTACATTATGATTCATAACAGTACCAAAATTACAGTTATGAAGTAGCAACGAAAATAATTTTATGGTTGGGGGTCACCACAACATGAGGAACTGTATTAAAGGGTCACGGCATTAGGAAGGTTGAGAACCACTGGTATAAAGATTTCTAAGAAATGTAAAAATAGAACTACCATATCATCCAGCAATTCTACTTCTTGGTATATATCTGAAGGAATGAAATCACTATCTCAAAGAGACACCTGCACCCCATGTTCATTGCATCATTAGTTACACTAGCCAAGACACAGAAACAACTTAAGTGTCCAGTGAAGGATTAATAGGTAAAGAAAATGTGGTATTATTCAGCCATAAAGAAGAAGAAAATTATGCTATTTGTGACACCATGGGTGAACCTTGAGGGCATTATGCTAAGTGAAATAGGTCAGACAGAGAAAGACAAATATGTCAGTTATACGTGGAATCTAAAAAGAAAGAAACAAAAACTAAACTCTCAAGGGCCTTCCATGGGTGTGTGGGTACAAACAAAGGTAAAAGAATGTTCCTCATAAAATAAGTAACAAAAGGATGTGTGTCACAGTTTGGGTACATGATGTCTAGACATTCATGGGCTCCATATTTATGTGCCCTATAAAACGTTACTGGGACTCAAGGGTAAAAGTACATTCCACAGACATTTGCCATGACTCAGATCCATCAATCATTAAGTTACGAGAGACCCAAAGATAAAAGTAGCAAGGTCTCCGCTCTCTTAAAGCTCAAAATTTAAAGAGGGAAACAGAAACACATAAAAATTTCCAATACAGGCGGACTCTGAAAAGTGCTACAATATAACATCAAACAAGCTAGGGTATTGGCTAAGCTACTATAACAAAGAGCACCAGAATCGAGTGGTTTGAAGAAGAGAGTTCATTTCATTGTCATGTATTGTTTGATATGGAGATGTGGGGAAAGGAGGAATTGCCTGGTTTAAGTAAAATTATGAAGATGGTAAAATTGGTCTTCCTGGCCCCAGTGCTCCCCACCCCTCCCCCAGATTATAATCCCTTCACAACCACCAGCAGAAGTCTTCACTATCCTGAAATGTCATTCTCAACTGCAGAATATACTTTCATAAAAATACTGAAATAGTTATTCACAGTAGGCTATAAATAAAAGGCTGAATGTGGTACCATTCCCTGGGCCTTCAACCTTTCGATCGATCACAACAGACGTAAAGACAATAGAATATATTTTGTCATGGAACTTTGGGCATCGTTAGGCAGTATTTGGGCTCAGATGAATCTGTGAGCCTTGAAATAAACCACTTATTCTTTTTTTTAATATATTTTCGTTGATCTCAGAGAGGGAGAAGGAGAGAGAGAAAGAAACATTAATGATGAGAGAGAATCATTGATTGGCTGCTTCCTGCACGCCCCCTACTGGGGATTGAGCCTGCAACCCAGGCATGTGCCCTTGATCAGAATCGAACCTGGGATGATCCTTCAGTTCAAAGGTCGAAGCTCAATCCACTGAGCCAAACCAGCTAGGGCTAAACCACCTATTCTTAAAACCCACCTAGAACAGACGTTGACTGATAACTGTGTTGGTGAAATATATGAAGAATTTTTTAAATCTCGAATCTCAAAGGTAGACCTTCTCCCTACCCCCAACCAGCTTCACACACAGACACTGGAGATGAACTGACCATATACTTTGAGCATCACTCTAACAGTAGATCTTGAACTAGTAAAGAAAATTTCTCTGTGAGGCTAATTGAATCAGAAGATTAGGCCAGTAGAACTTTCCCATGTCTGTGCTAAAACAATCATTTCAACAAAATATTTCTCCATGAACTTTAGGTAACTTTTGCCTCATCTTAAAATGTCTGACCATTCTTACACAGGAGGAGGTAGACTTGGAAATACTATTGATCATCATGGAATTACTGTGCCCTTGGGAATTAGTCTGATTTCCAAAGGAGAAAAACTAAATATAGTTCTTGTCATCCTCTTACAACTTACTATTGTTCATTGTGATTATCTTTCATAGTGTGATCATTTTTATTTTGTAACAGAGTGAAATGCTCTGGTTCCATCTAGTTCCAAGTCTGCGCTGTTCTCAGGGCCTTCAGGCTAATAGCTCCACTTTAGACATGCTAATCATTACCAGAATTCTGCTTGGGGCTTCAGTCCTTCCCATTTTCCCATCCTTGACCTGAAAGAAGCCTACTCTGTACTTTAAGATGGATTTGAGGAACCACTAGGGTCTCATCTTCTTAGTTGACACCTTCTCGGTCAATAAAGCTTTCCTTACTCCAAACTCTGACATTTTTACTTCTGGTCATTGGAAGCATTGAAAACATGGAGATTGGACTGGTGGTAATTCTTTCTCTCACACCCTTGTACTCCATTTACTTCTTAAATGGCATTCCCATCAAGTTCTAAGATTAAGTTGCTTATTGTTCAGGTAAAAGTACTCATGGATTCTAAATTATTACATTTTTCCCATGACATTGAAAAGGAATTTTTAGAGGTGAAAAAGTAGGAAATTTTACAAAGTCAGGGGACCATGGAAGAAACACAGGGCTGCAGAGCAGCAGAAGCTATAGTTCCATAGAATAGGGGAACTGAAAAGCTGCAACAGGTACCTTTCCATAGAATGAGGGAGCTGGGAACAGCAGAAGGTCTATATTTATAAAATAAAGGGAAGGAAGGCCAAAGGGAAAAGGAAAACAATAAGGAAGGAGGAGAGGAAAACCTCACACGTCCCACGTGAGGTTTGACCTTTGAGCTCAGAAGTTACTATAGTAACCAGTCCAAGGAAATAGTGACCAATCAGAGGGGATATCAAGGCACAAAGACCTACAGCCTTTGTAAACCATGGAAACAAGGACTCCGTGGGACTCTTTCCCCCTCCCCACGTGGGAGTCTGTGCTGTGAGATTCTTTTCCCTTCTCTACGTGGGAGCCTGTACTTGTTCTTCAATAAACTTCCACCTTTGCTATACCACCTTCCATCTGTGGATTCATTCTTCAATTCCTATGGACAAAGAGCCCGGGAACCAGTCTACCCAGGGGAAGCCTGCGTGTTCCAGTCCAAAAATTCCGCTTCAATATGTTAGTATAAAACCACCAATTTAGTATTTGACCCCAAATAACACCGAAGAACTGTTTTGTTAATATGCTCTCTCACCACAGTTTATCACAAAATATTCTGAGTGACCCAAATTAGTCTGTAACTCAGTTAAATTCCTGTTCTAAAATCCTCTAGTTTATATGAGTTATACCCAAAATAACAATCTGCTTTTCAACAACATTAACACTGTTTTCCACGTCACACTGGTTTCAAAAAGTATGTGATATGAGGCTGACTCAGAACATTTTCAGAGCCTTAGGCTTTGTATTTCTCAAAAAAAAAATTTTTTTTTCTTTACTTCAAACCCAAATCACAGGTCATTTATATGCAGAAATTGCTTCTGTACTGTTTACTCATGACAACTCAAAGGCGTTCTTGAATACCATCTTTTTTTTTAAAATTGTTGACATTATTATAGCTATCCCCCATTTTTCCTCTTTGCCCACCTCCACCCAGCCCCCAGCCCCCTTACCATCTTTTGTTAATTCATATGTAACTTTATCATATCTACAACTAATTAGTAAACAACCTCACATTTTCAATCATTTTACTTTGAAACATACCATATTTATTCACCTCCATAAAATCCTGAATAACAAAAAAATAACTTTCAGAAGAAGTTGGGAATAAAGTTGTTGGTCTAATTATAAAACCAAAATATTTGGAGTTTGATTTTAAATATTTTAATTAGAAGGGGAAAAGCAGTTTTAAGAGGAGCTTGCCATAATTAGCTAACTTATATTAATAATACTTCTTTGCCCCCTTCAAATGCAAAATAAATTTTGAAAAAAGAATGACCTTTGTTCTACCAAATCTTAAAGAATGAAAGCATATTGCTTTGTTTGACCATTTAAGGCCCATAATAATTTTTAAAATTCAACAATGTCTAGACACATTTAACAATGTCTTAATTCTTTGTAGTCTGTTCTGTAAATACACACACACATAGATTTTTTTCCTAAAGCTTTTTTAAATGGTTACTTTCTAGTTTCACTAGAAGTGAAAAGTGTAAAATTCTATTCCTACCACAAGATGTCAGTCCATGGTAATTTAATCTTCAAAGGGCTTTAACACTACCTTGTGGAAAGTCAATGACTACAAAAAACAAAAAAAAACCATAAACATTAAAGCAAGAACAGTCCCAGGCACCCTTTCTATGAGTAAAGGACAATCAGGGAAAATGCGGTGAGCATTTATTTCCTTTGCTTTTTCCAATCAGACTAGTTCTGGGAATACTGTACACCAAATCCCCCGATGTTGCAAGCAGGCCTGACACGCTCCCTGAGGCTGGGGCCAACGGAGAGGAGTAAATCCCTGGTTTACATTCTCCCTTTCTCCACATCCCTCATATTTTAAAAACAACCTAAAACAGTGGTTGGTAAACTCATTAGTCAACAGAGCCAAATATCAACAGTACAATGATTGAAATTTCTTTTGAGAGCCAAATTTTTTAAACTTAAACTATATAGGTAGGTACATTGTTATTAACTTAATTAGGGTACTCCTAAACTGGCCTTGGCTAAAAACGACCTCAGCGAACGTACCCCCACTTCTTCTAATGCCACTTCTTCAAAATAGACTCGCCCAGGCCGAAAACCGATTTCTGCGCATGGCCACAAAGCTTCAATGGCATTGTACCTGCGCGCCCACACGTGGTATTTTGTAGAAGAGCCACACTCAAGGGGCCAAAGAGCCGTGGTTTGCCAACCACTGACCTACAATGTTACTGACAGTGAGGCAGGATAGTAAGAAGCTAGGAAAATTCATGGGGAAGTGAAATGGGTCCTGAGACAGGAAAATTAAGCAAGGCCAAACAATTTGGACAACTTGTGAATCACAAGACCTTATCTTTCCCACCTAAGGGCACTTGAAAGCAAATGATTGATACCCTCCCTGCCCTAACCATAGAATACAGAGCTTAAATCACCCTGGTCTGGGAAATAGGGAACAAAGACCCAGTTAATGCCACGTGTGGCAGCTAAACGCAAGAGCTGACAAAGTCAGGGAACAAATAACAAAAACCATAAAGCCAGACAGACCTAAGATAAAAGCAAAACTGACCAAGTATAATCCACAACTCCCCTATATGCTCATTTTGATGCATCCGCATATTAAAAACACACCTGGAGAGCTAATGAATATTCTGCAGAAACCCTGCCCTAAGAGTCTCACCTGCAAAAAAATAACAAAAGGAATATAAAGCTCTCAGGATAAAGAAGGCTCCCTAGAGCACGCCTGTCCCCTTCTTGGGCATGAACTTTTTATTTTTTCCTAAACTCTAAAGGTTCCCACAAGACTTGCAAACAGGGGAGCCATGGGCAGCGGCAGCCCGGCCCAGGCTCACCCCCATCCTGTCTCCAAGGCCCCCTTGTTCTCTGGCTTCCCAGGGAGCTGAAGCCGCCCTCCTTGCTCATCTCTAGCACTGACCTTCCTTCCCAAGGAGCTCACAGCAGCCCTGTCCTGGCTCACTTCTTCCTGTGACGTTTCTAGGAGCCAAAGCAGAGCACAGCCTGGACTCTCCTGCTGCTGCTCCTCCCCTAAGTCCCTCGGGCCGCACTGCCCCAGCTGTAACCCATGTTCTCTCAGTCACCTGGGCTCAGGCTGTGACATCCTTACCGCAGGGCGTCAAGAGCCTACACTCCAGGCCGGAGGCAGGCGGCCGGGCCCTGTCCAGTAACAGCAGCAGCTCTGCTTTAGGTTTGGGGTGCTGGGTTAGGGGATGAGAGGATGAAGGGAAGGACTAAACCTGGGGTTTAAGGGCTTAGTCAGCTAGGGGATGGGGTGTGAGGTTTATGTGTACAAGATTTGGACAGCTGAAGGGGGAAGTCACTCTCAGAGACTTGGATTCGGGTTCCTCAACTGTGCATAGCAGCCACTTCACAGAGCTGCTGCGGAGCTTAACAGGAGCCAGCTGGGGGTGAGCAGGGGGGAGCTGCACCTGCACACCCCCTCCCCCCCTCCTCCCCCCTCCTCCCCCCTCCTCCCACCCTCCTTCCAGCGCCAAGCGGATTCACAGCTCAGTTTCAGAGCAGTCTACCTGAGCGACTACTGAGGGACAGCTGAGCAGGCCTGTGACACCCAAGGACTGACAGAGCAGTTTCGCCGTGACTGCAAAGGAGGGCGGAGACCCCACGAGGGCTGAGAGGCCAGAGGGTTATCTTCCCTGCAAAAGTCCCCCTCTCCCCCCTGAGGAGTGTGGGGTCTCAGCCCCATGCCAGAACCCCCAAATCAGAGCACCAGAGCCGGGATAAAGAGCCTGCACAGCATCTGGCCTCGAAAATCAGTGGGGACTGTGTCTCTAGAATCCCAGGCGCCCTCCTAAAGGCACTCACCTGGGCTCTGGTAGAGGACAGGCGACTCGGCGTACAGAACCATAAGGAGGCGATCTGGGTGGCGAGGTTTGAGGAGAGATCTGGAGGGTTGGCTACTGAGGTCCCTGAGTCCACATCCCACCCCGCCCTCAGGCACCGGCTCCCAGGGTCAGGCACTCCTGTTCTCACAGCACCAGCTGGGGGGGGGGGGGGATGCACCAACCCTGTCACCCTGTCCTCCAAACACCACCCTGCCAGGTCCATCCCACACAAAGGACTGTTGGCTTCACCCAACAGGGACTTGAGGTGCACTGTTTTTCTTACGAAGCTACAGAAAGACTCTCAGAGGCCAGTGAACTGTGTGGCTTTGGAATGGAGGCCAAACACTCGCCCCTCCCGTGGGTTAGGCAGGCGCCGCCCCCAACAGAAGACTCCCTTGTCAGGGTCCCTGGCCCGCGGCAGTGGAGGCGGTGCAGTGAAGGGGAGCTGTGCAGCTTGCTCCCCTCCCCAGGGCTAGCGCCTCCTGCCAGAGAGGGGTACCTTGACCTGCATTCCCAAATCCCGCTGGCCCCATCCTGCTGAGCTCAGTACCGCGGGGGGAGGGGGGGGGATGCAGCTCAGAACTGGAACCTTTGGGGCAACTGCCTTGGAGCCTCCAGTCAGGGTCCCTGTGCAGCTCACTCTCCTCCAGAAGGCTGGTGCCACCCCCAGCAGAGGCCTGCCTGGATCTATTCCTCCAAGTCCGTGTGTGTGTGTGTGTGTGTGTGTGTGTGTGTGTGTGTGTGTGTGTCTAGGGTAGGGGGGGTGGGTAGGAGAGAAGGGAGGAAAGATGGCTCCTCTCAGAACTGGGATGTTGGAAAAAATTACCCTCAGAGGCTCCATCCAGTCTGGAGCTCAAGCAGTTGTGGCTGCAGAACTAAGGGAAGGAGTGCAGCTCGCCCCTCCCAAGGCCCGGTCCCACTGGCCCGTCCTGCTGAGCTCCCTCCTGCAGGGCGGCAGCTGGCGGCACCAACTGAACCTGGTGTGCTCCTCAGGGGGAGCAGAGATGGAGACGCTAGCAGAGACTGAGGGGAAAGGCTCTGGACTGGGGCCGCATTCTCCATTCTCCCCATCCAGTGCCTGACCACCTGCCCCCAAGCAGGGGACCCACTATCCCTGTCCTCCTGAGCTGGCCGCCCTGCTCTGCCGAGCTGGAGCCTTGTGGAAGCGCGAGTGGGACACAGCCAGCCTGGGTCGTGGGAGGGATAAAAAGCTGTGGTGCCCTGGTCGGTGTGGTCCAGTGGATAGAGCATCAGCCCAAGCACCAAACGGCGGCGGGTTCACTTCCCGGTGAAGGGAACATACCTGGGTTGCAGGTGCCGGAGGCAACCAATCCATGTGCCTCTCTCACACGGATGTTTCTCTCTCTTTCTCTCTCCCTCTCTCCTCATTCCTTTCCACTCTCTCTAAACATCAATGCAAAAAATATCATCAGGTGAGGATAACAAACAAAAGCTGTGGTACATTTACATGATGGAATACTACTTGGTCCTTTAAAAAAAAGAGAGAGAGAACTTACCTTTTGTAACAGCATGGATGGATCTGGAGATTATTATGCTAAGTGAAATAAGCCAGTCAGAGAAAGACAAAGACCATATAACCTCACTTATATGTGGAATCCAATGAACAAAATAAAGACAAAATAGAAACAGAGGCATGGATACATACGTGGAACCAACCGACAGCTGTCAGAGGGGAGCAGGGTTGAGGGACTGAATGCAAGTGAAGGAATTAAGAAAAAAAAGTTCATAATAACACATAGACACAGACACCAGTGAGGTGATGGCCGGAGGGAAAGGGTGGCCACGGTGGTGGGTGAAGGTGGGGAGCGGGGAGGGATGGGGAGGGAAAGAGGCTTTGCCTGGGGCTATGGGTGCAGGATGCAGTGCGCAGATGATGCTTCATTGAGTTGTGCCCTCGAAACCTGTACCCCCAATAAATTCAGTAAATAAACACATAAGTAAAATGGACTAGCGGAGCTTTAAAATGATCCATCTCAAAGGCTGGACTGACCGTGCTCCAGCATCACCTGGGAACTTGTTAGAAACGCAGAACCTCAGGCCCCGTCCCAGGCCCACGGAGCTGGAAAGGGTTTGTGGCGGTTGTGGGGGGCGGGGGGTGTTCTTATAAGCCCCGCCGTTGGTGCACGTTAACGTTTGAGAACCATGGCACCAAGGTTCGTTACTGGAAGATCGCAGAAAGGCGAGCAGGAGGGGGTGCAGCCGACCTCCGCGGGGGGGGGCGGGCAGGGCAATTTGAGCGAGAAACAAACAAATCGACGGGAGCGGCCAGGTTGCAACACAGAGGAAACCCCACACGGGGCCCCTGGGACCTGCGCGGACAGCGCATCCAGGCCGGGCGGCGCCCGCAGGTGGCGCTAAAGCGGCCGCGGACCCGGGGGCGGGGTCAGCGCCCGCGCTCTTGGGCTCGGGCGCCGCGTGGGGCTGGTACCTCGGGACGGCTTCGCGGCCGCCACTTAACCGTCGGGTCGCGCCGGGAAGCGGGTAAGTCCCTTGAATCATCCCGGCTGGTCGCCGGCTTCCAGCCTCGGGCCGCCGCGGGGTGCGAGCCGGCGCGGGACCGGGCGGCGGCGCTCCGGGCGAGCGCGGCTCCACTCGCCCGTGAGCGCCTGTGCGGGGCGCGCTGCGCTGCCGGACAGCCGGCCCCCCGCGCAGCACACCGCTCCGCTGGGACCGGTCCCGGGGCGGGAGCCAGACACTCATCAGGAAGCCTTTTCGCTGGGGGATCGGGGGAAATGATGCGCTATGCAGTTTACTATTAGGTTGGGTTCTGACGGCAAGTTTGCCAACTTGGCAAAATCGCCGTGGGTTTGCCTGGCATTGATGAATGGTTGGTACACAGTGCTTAAAATCGCGCCGCTGGTCTTCGCGTTTCCTAGTAACAGGAAGTTTTTAAATCCTTGGAACATTAGTCCTCCTCTTTCAGGATCTGGATTGGGGTACAGATTCCCTCCAAACAGCCAATCAAGGCTTTATTTTCGTCCTGGGTCAAATCCACTTGGAGGGGATTGCAGAGATAAAATATACGAACACTTTCAGATTTCTTACTCTGTTCTTTTTAATATATATATATATTTCTCTCAACATCCTGACGTTTAATAAGTCATTCATTTAGCACAGGGCAGATGCAGTGCTTAAGAATAGCAGCCCAGGGAAGAAAAACATCTCCCCTTCAGTAGTTAAACGTGGTAACAAAAGTGTCCACTGAAAGTATCAGTTTGGAATTGCAAAGCAACCCACAATGTATTCCAGTCATTGAGTTTCTTCATATTCTAAACTCTTCGACATAAACATGAGTCAGTTGGGCTATGTCAATATTTAGCAGGAACATGAGGTCAGCAGTCCTGTTACAGCAAAATGGAGCAGTCACATCAAGAAATATGCTTTGCTTTTTTAATGGGGATGAAAGAGAACTTTGGGTCAAATTCGGGAGTTCCTAATATCTGAACACTGCGCTGTTTCCTGTATTTATTTATTTATTTATTTATTTATTTATTTATTTTCATGAGAAGATTTCACTGTGGAATTTAAATTATATATTTGGTTAATGTCTGATGGAAACCACCATAGTTTACTCGACTGACATTTTCTTGGCTTCTGGGCACAAAGTTGACTGTGGGCCACACAGTCAACAGGCCACCTCACTCACTGCCCTGGGCTTTTCCTTGGCTTTGCTCTTCAGCATGGTCTCGCTCCCATGCAGATGAATGGCTATATACTCAGCCCCGCTCCCCCTCCCCATCGGGGGCAGGGCCGGCTGACCTCCCACAGCACCCCCTTCCACCCCCTGCCAGCTGGGCCCCGATTGGCCCCTCACCCCGATCAGGGTAGCAGGGTAGGGGGCAGCCAGCCAACCTCCGGCATCCCTCCCCTCGCATCCCTCCCCTCACCGGCCCGGCCAGATCGGCCCCCATGGGATAGCCCGGCCCAACCCCACCCGTGCACTGGGCCTTTGGTTCTCCTTATAATGTTACCTAAATCACCAGATGATTTGGAGTAATACTGTTTAAGGAAAAATACCATAAGCTCCCCCAGAGCTGGCATGAAGTCTCATTTTTCTTTCCCTCCTCAGTGTCCATCACAGGGTTGAGGTCATGAATACTAGATGCTTGGCATGTGCTTTACTCAGAACTCTTTCAAATGCCAATGCTATAAACCCAAGTCAAACTAACAAGCAAAAGAAAGAGGATGTATTAGCCTGTGTAACTGAAAATATCAGTATCATCTCTCAGGGAATCTAAATACTCAAAGTATACCACTGGACCTCTTCTGCGTGCCTATTTCTGGCTTGTGCTTCTGTGTTTGGTCTGTCCTCCATCCTATTGAAGGCATCTTCCCCCTCACGGCATGGGGAAGGAAGTGGTAGGTTTCCATCCTCCCAACTTCATGTGTTAGACATGTCCTCTTTATCTTCCACTTCCATGTATAAATCTCAAAGGAGGATCTGACTGGTTCAGCAGGGCTTGTACTAGTGTGCCATCCCTAAACCAATCAATGTGATCAGAGGAATAGAGAACTGGGAATAGCCCAGACTGAGTCATATGCCCACTTCTATGGCCAAAGGAAGAGCATTTCTCCAAATGGAGGAAATTTTTTATATAATTTTTTTTTTAAATGGGCTCTTTTCAGCCAGCACCAAACCACAGGCATCTCTAGGGTCAGCTGGCACAAGCGCTGCAAGACTGGGGGCGAGAGAGAGGCCTACCGTGAGAAGTGAAAATATGAACTGGGACGCCCTGCTGCCAGCACGAAGATTGGACCCCGCTGCATACACACAGTCCACGTGCGGGGAGGCAACAAGAAGTACCGAGCCTTGAGGCTGGACAGGGGCAACTTCTGGGGCTCAGAGTATTCGACTCGCAAAACAAGGATTATTGATGTCTACAATGCATCCAGCAATGAACTAACTGGTAAAGACCCTAGTAAGGAACTGCATCGTGCTCACTGACAGCACACCGTACTGACAGTGGTATGAGTCCCACCAGGCACTGTCCTTGGGCCACAAGAAGGGGGCCAAGCTGACTATTGAGGAGAAAGAGATTTTAAACAAAAAAAAGATCAAAGAGAATTCAGAAGAAATATGATGAAAGGAGAAAGGATGCCAAAATCAGCAGTCTTCTCAAGGAACAGGACCAGCGGGCAAACTTCTTTCATGCATCGCTTCAAGACTAGATGGCTGTGTGCTAGAGGGCACGGAACTAGCATTCTAAGGAAAATCAAGGCCCAGAAAGGCAAAGAAATCCTCTTCCCTCCTATCTTAGCTCATGTAATAAAGGTATTTACTCAAAAAAAAAAGGGGGAGGCCTAGCTGGTTTGGCTCAGTGGATAGAGCTTCGGCCGGTGGACTGAAGGGTTCCGAGTTCAATGCCAGTCAAGGTGGACAGACTAAAAAAATATCCTCAGCATGAATATTGTGAAACTTGAAAATGAATAATATATGGAAAATGTTCGCAGAGTGCTTCAACAAGGGCAAATGGTGGAACTATGTAAAGATGGCTCTTCATTCTTTTTTGTTTTGTTTTTATTGAATTTTTACAGAGAGGAAGGGAGAGGGATAGAGAGCCAGAAACATCAGCTGCCTCCTGGACACTCCCCACTGGGGATGTCCCCACAACCAAGGCCCATGCCCCCCGGCCAGAATCGAACCTGAGACCCTTGAGTCCGCAGGCCGACGCTCTATCCACCTAGCCAAACCAGCTAGGGCGCTCTTCCTCATTCTTTTTTTTTTTTTTTTTTTTTTTAAATATATCTTATTGATTTTTTACAGAGAGGAAGGGAGAGAGATAGAGAGTTAGAAACATCGATGAGAGAGAAACATCGATCAGCTGCCTCCTGCACATCTCCCACTGGGGATATGCCCGCAACCCAGGCACATGCCCCTGACCGGAATCGAACCCGGGACCCCCCAGTCCGCAGGCTGACGCTCTATCCACTGAGCCAAACCGGTTTCGGCGCTCTTCCTCATTCTTTGTGAAGATCAAACCTTTAAAAGTTGGAGAGTGCTTTAAGTATTTTAAACTATTCCTGGCAACAGCTTTCCATTCAATGAAGTGTTGCAGGTGCTCTAAAATTCAGAAACATTTAGAATGTTTTCTCTCAGTCAAATTGTTATATATCTAATCTGCTTTACTCATTGAATTTCACAAAGTACAAATTGGAGATGTATTCCTCTGGAAATACATTTAGAACAAATAAAAACAATGAATAATATTGTGACATTATATGTTTCTCTTTCCTAAAAAATGTTACACCAAGCCTGAATGAAGTTCTGTTGGGTATTTAGGAAAACAGTCCTTTATAGGGTAGGAAGTTGGACAAAGTTAGTTTCCACAGGGTTGATCAGAATAGGGGCATGTCAGTGATTGAACAAAGCTCAATAACCCCAGTGGAAATACCAGCAATGTGTGTTTTACCAACAAAAACCAGTCTGTTACTCTGAAAATACCACCTTTCATTCCTTTGTGCCACTATCAGAGTTCACCTTCCCGAGAGTGTCCATTTTATTCATTGTCTGAAACTCAAAAAATTTGCCCATAAAATCATTTAATTATTACTTCAAATTCTAGTGTCAACCCCCAAAAATACAACTTCCTGATCTTACACCAGCAAACTCCAGCTTCCATTGATAACATTATTACTCTCAGAAAAAAATGCATTCCTAATTCTATTTACCTTTGAGGGGAGTTGGCATTCTTCTAAATGAGCACCTGGAGTTAAATTCCCCTAAACAAAAGGCAACATCCAACCATTTGAATTTCATATACTAGTAGACACCTAGGTCATACATTGTACCGCTAGTTGGACAAAGTAAAGCAGTTTCTCTTGACACAAGGGCCCTGGATGGAGATTATAATGTAAAGTTTAATGTGTAAATCAGTCACTAACTGTATTTTAATTATATCTTATCTGCCGCTGTAGTCCTCATATGAGGAAACTGTGCCGTGCCAGCAAGGCCAAGGGTGAACCTGAGTGGGGCGGCTGAGAGGCTTAGACAAGACAGACAAGAGAATGAAAGCTGGGTCTCGGTGGTATGCTGCTTCTCTGAGAGACAGCGACCAACACCCACAAGCCATGTCTTTATTTTATAGCAGATGCCACGAGGCAAAGTAAGGGCGTGGTCAAGATGTTTGCAACATTCTCATTGGTTTCGATCCTGCTCAGTTTCATGCACCTGAACTCTGTCAAGCCCACATCACTCAGACACGTGGGGCCACGTGTTTGGACCACAGGTTCAAGCTTACAGCTACAGCTGTTGGCTATAATTGTGCAGGGAAGGCTCTGCCCTCCAAGCTGGGACTTGCACGTGGCAATGAGAGGACTGTGCCCTCTCCTCAGTCCAAGGCTTGAACCTGTCCAAACACTGTAGCCGTTCCCCACAGGAAACTGCTCATGTTGCCCTGTCAATATCATAAAGAGCATAGACTTGCAGAAGATAATTATTTTTATTTTCATAGGTGGCTGAAGCAATATTTTATAGAATTAATGGAAATCCAACAAAACATCGCAAACCAAGAACTTTGGAAAATGAAGCCTAGGAGAAGTCTAGAAGAAGATGACTATTTGGTAAAATAATAATTAAAATCCATAAACATAACTCAAATGCTATTCTATATCTCATGGTGCTGTAAGAGTGATTTTTCACCCTCGTCTGCTGATATTTTCACTGATTCATGTCACTGATGTTGTGATGGGTGCAGGTCAGTGACGTATAGGAGAGAAATTGTACCTTGACTGACTGCCATGGACTTAGCTGAATAACCTTGAATGAGTCACTGAAAACCCTGGGTCTTAGTCTATCTGTAAAGTGAGAGAGTTAGACCATATCATCTCCAACGCCCTACCAATGTTTTCTAACATCCTCAATGAGTCTGTTTCAAAAGAATCGCCAGTGCCCATATGACAGTTGTGCAAGCATGCGTTTTTTAATGGGCACCATGGCAGCTTACCAAGAGATCATCAAGTTAATTAATGTTCACTGTTTAACCAAATGCATTCAATTTTAGAATAAGAACCACTGGTCCCACTTTTCCCTACCTCAAGATAAAACGTTTCTGACTACATTATCAACTGAAAAAGTGGTGGAAATTTTTTGTTTTAAACTCTTTTTACCTTTCTAAATGATCTCAACTCAGTTTTAACAGAAATTATATATTTTACCTTAATTATTTTAATAAGCAAAATAATTAAGATATAAGCACACACTTTATAAAATAAGTGTACATAAAATGAAATCATTTTTATTTTCCAAGTTAACTGCCCTATTTCCTGTTCCGTAACTCTTTACCCTTAACCAGAAAATTGATTTCGGTTGATTGTACTTAGAGTGTTTTAATGTGAAGAGATGACAGATGCTGCATCATGCTCAACTCCCTTCTAACTGGAGTAATTGGAAAAGACATTGGATGTAATAGTGATTTATTACTGGAAGTTAAAGTCAAATGGTGAGAGGTTATTTTTAAACACCAAAAATTATAGAGAACTGTGTGAAGTAAAGTTACCATCCATAAAATGAGGAGATGAGCAAGTTACTCACTAACATGTTGAGCACTAAAATGCTAAGGTTCTACATATAGAGCTATAAGAAATGAGTAATACATATTGGGTGAGAAAGTAAATTCATAAAGTAACACAATAAAGAAACACTGATATAATTTCTCATTTTGAGTTTTTTTGTTTTGTTTTTTGATTTGCTGATATAGCAGTCAATTGTGGAAATGACTAAATATTCAATGTAACCTTCTTTGGAATTGTTGACTAACTAGAAATACAACTGAGTAAAGAAGTATAACTTTCTCAAGAAATAGATCATCCCTATGAGATTTAACTACTTATATAGCCTTTGTACTTCTAATAGACTATTTGTCCATGGTTACTTACACCAATGAGATAATTTAGAAATATAAAATCAAGGTTTAAGACTACTATGACGGAAATTATAAATTTTTTTCTAATAGTAATGACCATATAAGTCTTAATCTCCTGCACTTGAATTAATGAAGAATTCACTCTTCAGTTTTTTGCCAAGAGTTACCCAGTAACCAATAAAAATATTTTAAAATACATACAACTGTTACAATTTACAACTGTTACTATTTTTACCAAAGATTACTGGATGTTTTTTAGTTTTCAATTTTAGTTTCCCAGTTGCATTATTGCATCCTTTTATGCCTTCAAGACAGAAGCACATGGCCTAAGCTTTAGTGGAGATATCTGAAGCATGTATTTATTTTGAAAAATGAGCAACAGAAACTAATAGAGAACTCCAAAGTAGCTACGTGCACCTTTGATCAGTGCTACATAGACTATGCCATCTCTTCAGCTAAAACCAGTATCCAAAAACAAGGTTCTGAATGTCCATTTTAACTGAAAAGCACAATGAGCAATAAATAATTCGTTCAAGGAAATCTCGTTGTTTAAATTTTAAGATGTTTGTTTTCTTTTCTTCGTAGAATAAGAACTCAGGAGAGACCAGCATGCTGAAAAGACCTGTGCTTTTGCACTTGGACCAAACAGCCCATTTTGATGACTTTGACTGTCCCCAAAAGCTTCAGTGCAAACAGGAGCTCTTCCCAGAATGGCGCTTGCCAATTAAAATTGCTGCTGTCATATCCTCTCTGACTTTTCTCTACACTCTTCTGAGGGAAGTAATTCACCCTCTTGTAACTTCCCATCAACAGTGGTTTTATAAAATTCCAATCCTGGTCATCAACAAAGTCTTGCCCATGGTTTCCATCACCCTCTTGGCGCTGGTGTATTTGCCAGGTGTGATAGCAGCAGCTGTACAGCTCCGTAATGGAACCAAGTATAAGAAATTTCCACATTGGTTGGATAGGTGGATGTTAACAAGGAAGCAGTTTGGGCTGCTCAGTTTCTTTTTTGCTGTATTGCATGCAATTTATAGTTTATCCTATCCAATGAGGCGATCCTACAGGTACAAGTTGCTGAACTGGGCGTATCAACAGGTAGGATGATGAGATCGACAATATCACTTAACCAAAAAGTCTAAGTCACCTAACAGATTAACTCTTTGTCATGTTAATATCAACACCTCAAACCCCTGTTGAAACCCTGTGCTGAGAAAGTAATCTGCATTTTAAAATGTTTTATTATTAACCCTTTATTGGGGCTTGGCTGTATAGTTTTACATCGAGGAATATATTTTAAGCTGAAAATTTAAACTACAACTTTAACAATGCAAACAAGTATTGTGTTCATGGACACAGCCACATTTCCATTTTCTATCACCCTCACGAGATTACTTTTAATGCTCATTTTTCTTATTTTCTGTTTATTTACCCCGTGTGCCTGCACATTACAGTTCTAACCATAATTATTATATAAATGAAACGGTTACATCAATGTTGCATTCAAGAAAGTGATTAATAGTTCCTATGTCATTTCTTTCAGAGGAATGCAAAAACAAGTCATAATTGTGTAGAGGCCCCAGTTATCAGGCCCTCCATAGCAGCCAGAGTGAGTGTAGGAGGGGGTTCATGTGCGGGAACTAGGTGTTCTTTACATTCATTCCTCTTTTCACCCTCTGGTAGGTCCAACAAAAGAAAGAAGATGCCTGGATTGAGCATGATGTTTGGAGAATGGAAATGTATGTGTCTCTGGGAATCGTGGCACTTGCAATCCTGGCTCTGTTGGCAGTGACATCTATTCCATCTGTGAGTGACTCTTTGACATGGAGAGAATTTCACTATATTCAGGTAAATGATGTATAAAATGTGTCTGTTCCCTCAGAGCGGTCAATCTTTTCGTGCTTATAATATCATCAAGTATACTGACTTTACCCCATAGAAAATAACAAATGGTTTGCCAGTAGCCAAGATCCTACCACTTGTTCCCATTAATACTGTGCGCTCCTATAATTTTTCCCTATTGCTGCTAAATAGAAGTGTTTCCTAGATATAAATAAAAGCTATTACTCAAAGAGAAGTATTTCTAACATTTGAAATGTGTTAGCTATCCATCTAATAATTTTAAATGTGATATTTTAGAAATTTAATATTTATGGGGTTTTTTACTTCCCCCCCAAAATAAAAATATTCTCTTGCCTAGCATCTAATTTTATTCATCCCTTTTAAGTTACATAGCTTTGTACTATCCATAAAAAAGCATCTCTCCTTGAAATATGGAGTTATATCTACCAAAGGTATTCTAATACCTAATTGTAAATGCTGCTTTTTCCAAATTACATTTTATGTAGCTTACTCACGTGAAGCTACTCAATATTCTTGGAATTCAAACCATTTCAGATTTACTGAGGTTAATCTCCTAGTAGTAGATTACACCATAAAAAGAGCTATGTGCCAGAATTCACAAGGGGATTTATGTCAGACAAGATTCAAAGGACTAAAATTAATTAAGCCATAAGCACTGCCAAGATTTTTAAAATTTTATAGCTTTACCTTGTATGGGTAGACATCTTTGTAAATTCCCACAAAATCAGACATTCCCTACTATCCTTTGTACATGGTCATACTCCCACAAACACTTTATCAGGGCATCTGATTAGGCTGAAAAGCAAGTCTCCATCTGAGTCATTCCACTGTGGCTTAGAAATGGTGCCATGTTTTCCAAGTGCAGTGTTTGTTGATTTTGTAGGTTCAGCCTGATAGCCACTGGAGTTCCCTGCTCCTCATTAATAACTTTCCACACACATGCTGAGCACCACTGCTCAGATCGAATCAGGAATGCAAGCACTGCGTCTTGACAACTAAGCCCATTTCACTACATGCACAACGCCTACTTCATAATAAGTACATAATACACATTTGGTAAAATTAATCTTCAACAAGTCACATGTATTTTTTCAATTAATAACCTAGAAACTTCTCATTTACAGTCCAAGAACTGATTACTCTCCAATTTATGTTGGAGATTTTTATCTGAAAATAGAAACTTAACTATTTGTATTCATTGGGGTTTAAGGGTACTTACTGCTCAATAATTGTGAGTTGGATTTCTCCTGGCAGGCTAATGACCATTTCCAGTAAGTGAATAGAAGTCAAAAGTTATCTAGAAGAGCTATCGTCAGGATGCCGTAAAATTATTTAGGTGAACAACTATTTTTAAGCAACTTTATCGGGATGGTGCCAAGTATCCCAATGCTAGCTGAAATTTTTCTCCACATCTTCATTATCTCTATGTCTTGTTCAAACATTGAAATGATTGTTGGTATTGTCCCACTTTATCAGAATGTTTGATTTTTTTAACATAGGCCAAGATCATTTGTTTTAGTATTCAGATACCAAAATCAAAGTCAATCACTTTGGTCGCCTTCGCAATTAATAAAGATCACTGAGGTCGAATTGATTTTTGCACTAATCTTCAGTCAACCCACCACTCTTTGCTGGGCACCTAAAAGGCTCATTGTGTTGCTTCTGTAGGGGTCCTGTGATGAGTAAGAGGGCCCCTGGTTTTAGATGTCTCCTGATAGGCAGAATTAAGGCGAATGCACAAGAGACAAACGATCACAAAATAAATGTCCTAAGAGAGATGAACAAAGTGTGGAGAAAGGGAAGACAGTGTTATTGACTGGCTGAGACGGAAAGGAAGAGGGTTGTGGATGTTCTTAATTTAAATAGCCTGGAGACAGAGGCATTACCCAAAAGTAGGAGTAACGTGGGGACATGTTAAAAAGAATGGAAAGGTGTGAGTGGACATTGTTAAGAAATGTAATGGGAAAACCATTAGAGGTGAATGGAAGAATTTCCTAGCAACAGAACAGATCCAGATTAAGTACTATGGAATAAACTCTTTTGGAACGAATCTTCACCAAGATAATTTTTTTTTTTCTTTTGCAGAGCAAGCTAGGAATTGTTGCCCTTCTACTGGGCACAATACATGCATTGATTTTTGCCTGGAATAAATGGGTTGATATAAAGCAATTTGTGTGGTATACACCTCCAAGTTTTATGATAGCTGTTTTCCTTCCAATTGTTGTCCTGGTATGTAAAGCTATACTATTCCTGCCATGCTTGAGAAAGAAGATACTGAAGATTAGACATGGTTGGGAAGATGTGACCAAACTTAACAAGATTGAGATGTCTTCCCAGTTGTAGAATTACTGTTTACAACATTTTTGTTCAAATTTGATATATTTTATCATAAATATTTCCAATTTGTATTTGCTTAATAAAAATAACTACTGAGGGTCTTAATATATCTGTGTTTCTGAGTGATGAGTTCAAAATATGTGTATATCAGAGTTGATTCAAAGCAAGAAATAAAATAATCTCAGCACATTCTCTATTTTCAGTAAAGTTGAATAATCACACCTGATTTGCCAGACTACATAGTATTATCCTTCCTATATAACAAAAGCCTAATACGCAAATTATCCCGTCGGGTGGTTGTTGGACCGGGAGTTCGGCCACTCGCTATGATGTGCGCTGATCAGCAGCAGGCAGCACGGAACATGGCAGGCGTCGGCAATGCAGTGCTGGCAGCCAGCAGCAGTGGAGGCGCTGCTGGCCCAGTGGGCCCCAACGAAAGCAGGACCGTGGCAGGGTGGTGGAGCAAGTGAGCGGGCGGCACCAGGCCAAGGTGGGGTACCAGGCAGGGCTGTGGGGCTGCGAGGCTGGGGACATGATCTGGGGACTGATCTCCATAGGCCAACCTGAGGGATCCCACCCGTGCATGAATTCGTGCATCGGGCCTCTAGTAAATAATAAAGACCTTGAAATACCAGTACTTGCTACTCATTAAAAGGTATCATGAGCCATAAAAAAATGTATTATCTGGATCTACCACACAGATATATACAGTGTTATGAGTGTTGTTAAAGAACTCATTTTCCTGTAACTGGGTGTGATTCATGGAACACCCACCTCAAAAACACACAGACTATGTCTACACAAGTAAAGCAACAGAATAATAACAGATACGCAGCCAGGCAAAAGAAAACCCAGGCTATCCAGGGGGAAAAGTCAATTCCAATTTCTCTATCCAACTTACGTACCACTCAGTTGAAGTTACCTTAATACACTGACAAAAGCAGACCATGAATTAGTTCTCCAAGGAGCAAAATATATGTCTACTATCAGACTCTAATCCAACATCCTTCAGAGGTTTTTCATAATTAGCAAAACTAACCGCAAACCTTCTCTGTTATATGGGTCAATTATTTATTAGGACTAAGAGAGCTAATGGTACAAATTAGGACAAACAATTAGTATATTCATTGAGTGGAGTTCAGTTTTTTATTTTTTTCTATTACAAAGGATAGGCTAAGAAGCCTTCTGGATTATAAATTTGAATTCTATGCACGATTGGGGCTCAGATATGCAGACTTGTCTGCAGGTAGTGAAGAAAGGAGTTGAGAGGAGCACAATTAGAAACAGAGCAGACAATAGTGTCCTTGAGAATTCACCACAAGAGAAAAAGGAATCTAGGGCTCTAGAAGTGCGAACCAGATCTAGCAAGGGGCCATTACTATGGAACCACATAAGTACACCATATGCCATATACCATAATAAACCAGCCCTGAGATGTAGCAGTAGAGTACCTGCCCTCTCAAGTGCACTGCAAGATGGCAAAGTGTCAGCATCTCCAGTAGTGAGAGAAAGAAATCCTGTTTCAACCTTCCTGTTACCAAGGCATCGTAGAGGCTGCGGCGTGGGAACAAGATTCCAACCTGAAGTGGCACTTTGATGAAGCTGTCCAGGACAACAGCTGAGTCCTTTCTCTGTTAGCCATTGTAATAAACAGCACAGGCCTATTCTGAAACAGAATAAACCCCTTGGATAATTCCCAGGAATAAAAGAAAATAGACTTACAAAGGTCTTGGAAATAAAGCACAAAGCATAGAGATTCAATTTGAAAACTAGACCATCTACTCTGCATCTTTGCTGAATTTTTTACAATGGTTGTATAGTATTTTTCTAAGCAGAAGAAAACAAAAGTCTTAAATATTTTTTGCTATACACTTGGATTTTTTTTTACTCAATGAACATTTATAGAGTATCTCCCATATACCAGGCCCAGTGCTAGACAGAGGATATATCAAGATAAAAATGACCCAGTCTTTAAGGGAAGACAATTTTAGCACAGCAATGGACTCTAGGCTTGCTGGTATCACTAAGAAAGAAAAAGACCAGTTCTGTTTTTAAGGGCAAAGTAAGGAAGTTCGTAAGATCCAAAAAAAGAGAACTATTTGATCTGGGTATTAAAGTATAAGTAGGAGTCCTTCAGATAGAATAGAAAAATAGGTACCATAGTGAGCAACATGGAGGTATAAAATGGTGGGATGAAATGCATTGGAAGGACTAAAGTCTTAGCAACAATGACTGTGAAGGAAATACCAGATTGGGTAGAGATGAAAGCCAGATAGATCAACAAAATCATTATATAACATAAAACTAAATTTGGACTTTGTTCTTCAGAGAGTGGGGAAGCCATTGATAAAACTTTAAGCCGGAGCTTTAACATAATCAAATTTGCATTTTAGAAAAATCTCTGTAGGCTATCCAAGAGATGGGCTTGCTGGGAGCCAAGGCGAAAGCAAGTTGGAAGGCTGAAAGACTATCTACAGAGACAATGCAATGTCCCAGGAAAGAAACAAGTTATTAAATGGAGGTCATGGCAGAGAGTATGGATAAAAAAAAGTAGAGCTAACACGATATGATAGAAGAAAGAAGTTCCATGAATTCATGACCAATGGCATATGAGGAGTGAAGGAGAAAAAGGCATTTAGCAAGGGACTTCTAGGATTCTGTTAGCTTGCATGACTTAAAGAAATGGCATTAAATAGGATAGGAGAAACAGATATTTTTTCACCGCAACAAATTTTTTTTAACAAAAACAGAGCGTGTATTCTGTACATTGTATGCTACTTACAATAATCTCAGTTGCTAAGGGATGCGGTGTGGGGTTTTTTTGTTTGTTTTGGCATGCACAAATGTAACTGTGAAGGACATACTCAGGTTTAGGGCAGTGGGAAGAAAAGGGAAGATACTTCTTTGCCCTTTTGATAAGATCATTTTTTTAAATAAAACTTCTGATACAATTAAGACAGTTGTGGAGGACAGTCACACAGTCTCCCTGGGACACAAAGAACAGCCCCGAGAAGAGCCGCTGGCCAGGAATCTGATGCCTTCCTTCCACACACACAGCTTCGTTTTCTGCTCCAAAGGAAGTCCGCTGGGGGTTCATTTTCTTTCTTTCTTTTTTTTTTTTTTTTTTAGGGTTTAAACAACTTTATTCCCAAGACGCCACTCATTGAGCCTCAATTGTAAATATAAATAGTATTCTCCTCATTTCACATTTTTATACACAAATTCTGAGATTTATAAACATGAACTCATTTTCTTTAAGCATTTCCTCTATAGGAAGTGTATCCTCTTTGGGTTTTGGGGGGGATTTTTTAACTGTTAAAATGATGTCCTTTTCCTATTTTAATCATGAGTCACATTTAATGTTGTTTAAGACAATAAAAAAGAAATTTATGATTTTGCTCTGATTTTCAGATGGTGGACCACATGTCTGAGGAAGCCTCTAAGACACTGTGGCCCATTAAGCATGGGATCTGTAAAAGTAAGCATACAAATGAATAAGAAAAATTGTACTTTTCATTGATAAAATTAAGCCTGGAATTTTCTCCCAAGGTAATGAACAAGATGTAGTAGCTCCTTTTCCTACACCCAGTCTTCAAAGGAAAGCGTTCGTTAGAATTCCAGTTTGGATTTAATGTTAAGCTTTACTCAGGACGTCCTCTTTCTTCATGCCAATTTTTCCAGATTTTATCAAGAGACCCTTTGAAGAAGTAATAAATTATTTGATCTCCTATTTATTGAAAATAATCCTTTCATTAAATAAATTAATAAATCACCGACTTGCAACCAGTACACATGACCTGAGGCTAAAGTTCAGTACCTTCTTCTCAGCTAATTCTACTTTTTCATCTCGTCAGGCCTCGCTCCCATTTACGGCTGGTGAGTATGTGACATCCCCAGAATTATTAATGGATGCCCACTGGAACTGTGCCAAGAACAAGCTGCCAGTCCACACAGCTATAAATGAAATGGTTGAACTGATGAGATCACAGGAGTTTGTTAATCCCTTGCCCAAGGCATGACCCCACTGAAATGAGGCTCCCTCAACAAAATGGCTGTATTTCTGAACAACATGGAAGAGAGAGAAGAAGGGAAGGAAACATAGGTGCCAAAATTGTATCGGAGAGGAAGCTGTTGATCTTTGAAGCATTACGACTTCTGCACCTCAACTGGACCAGAGTGACTGACTCAGCAAGGTCTTCTGAGAGTCAGAGAACCAGGAAGATAGCCAGGGGGTTATAACGACCATGTCATAATGATTGACACGTGCCTCGACATATGACCTGAGCAATGATTTCAGACCTACCCTCATCTTATAACTTGAAGTTGTACTATCACTAAAAACAGATAGAAATGAGTCTACGCCACGGAATTCTACAATATAAGAGCTGGAAGAGTAGGGTTTACGTTCATTTCTTTAATAGAAACTTTGTGAGTGAAATCCCTAACAAGAACCCTACATGTAATAGGGGTCCGAGGAGAAGTGGGCTAGCGGGACCAGGAGCTGTTGGTGCCTTTACGTTATTTCTTCCATCCTGCTTACACGTCCCTGTGACAACTTGGGCTTCAAGGTGCATAATTTGAAAACCCCTCCTCATTTATACAGATGAGGAAAGTGACCTTTTTGTCAGGGATTGCTTATTTTCAAGGCACAGAAACCTACTCAAAGTTGCTAACAGGGGGAGACATCGATGACATAAAGGGGGATACTGATATAAACCACAGGTAAAGTGAATGACTTAGCCTCCCAGCCCAGCGGTTCTCAACCTGTGGGTCACGACCCCTTTTGGGGTCGAACGACCCTTTCACAGGGGTCGCCTAAGACCATCGGAAAACACATAGATAATTACATATTGTTTTTGTGATTAATCACTGTGCTTTAATTATGTTCAATTTGTAACGATGAAATTGGGAGTCACCACAACATGAGGAACTGAATTAAAGGGTTGCGGCATTAGGAAGGTTGAGAACCACTGTCCCAGGCCCTAGAGCTGTAAATGCCACAAGAGAGAATAGAATCTGAGTGCATCTGCATAGTCTGTCTGCAGACAGATGGATTGATGCTGTGAAGTTCAAAATGGGTTCTTTCCTGTTTTCCCACGATTGCCAAGTAGGCCAACAGCTGAGAAACAAAAGTGCTAAGTAGTCCTCATTCTAATTTCAGAGCACAACCAGCTGTGGGGTCAGACAGGGTTTGCTGGGAGGTGCTTTTCAGCACAACCAGCATTACAGTCCCTCACCAACTCACTACCAATACATATAAAAGAGGACAAGGGAAGTGTGGCACTGACAGAAAGAAACCATGCTTGCTTTACCTGAACACGTATTCAACTTCACCTACTCTACATCTTCACTGAAGAAGATGAACTTAGCTGGAAAGAAACACATGACTGCCACACTGACTAGCCTCACTTTAAATTAATGATTGCAAAGATTAAGTGGACTCTCGACACTGCCTATTCTTTGTATATTTTCATAGGAAATGTATTTTTTCACTTATTAAAACTGCTATATTACACCTTCCCTCTGTTCAAACCAATATTAACCTCTCCTACACTCAACGAGTAGATTTTCCTTCGGAAACGGATGTAATCAGAAGAGAACTGTCTCATCTTCTCGCCCACAAATCTATCTATAAATGTACCTGAATCTGGTATCTTTATCCTTTGCTTATTTTAATTAAAAAAAAAAAGTATTGTCCCACCCCTAAGACCAACTTTTCCATTTCAGCACTAAATCCCATCCCTTTTCTATTCAAAGAGCTTTACTCTTAAATTGTGTATGTCTTTCCTGTATTATTTCCAGTAGGTCACAGTATAAAAAAATAAATTGGACTAATGTCCCCCTCCAGTTCTTGGCCTATTTCTCTACAAACCTTTAAAACAAAATTCCTCAAAATATCTGCCTACTTTGATACTAATTTATCTAGTCAGCTTTCTTTTGGTTAGTATTTGCTTCCTATTTTCTCACCAGTTCTATGTTCATCATTTCTTTATTATATTGCTCTTTCAGTTTTTTGAGATTATTTATTACTCTAGTTTTTATCTCAAAACAGTTATATATTTTTACTACTTTTAGAAGTTACTCCAGAGATTATATCATCATTGACTTAACCAAGTCTCATTTTAATTAGCACTTTTACCTGCTCTTATACAATGTAAGAAACACACCTTTTTAACTTCATTTATCTGGATATTATTGTTGTGTACTTTAATTCTATATATATTTAGATCCAACAGGAATTATAAGTACTATTTTGTACAATCTTTTAGATTTATATACATTTTCCCTTTGGCTCTCTTTATTTTCCCCTGAATCTCCTACCTTCCATCTGGTTTTATTTCTCCATTACCTGAAGAAAAAAAAAAAAATCTTTAGTGTTCTTTTCCATGCATAGTGTATGCCTGCTGGGGAAAAAAAAAAAAAAAAAAAAAAAAACAAACAAAAAAAAACACAACATTTTTTCCCCCACAAGTTTTGGTCTGAAAATATCTTTATTTAATCTTCATTAAGAAAGGATACATTTTTAGATATTTTGAAATCTAGGTTGAGTTATTTTCAGAATGTTACAAAAAGTTCCATTGTTTCTGATGAAAGAAGAGAAATCTCATTCTAACTGTTGTTTCTTAAGCTTCCTATAGCTAGTTTATAATTTTTTTCCTTTTTGTCTTAATTTTCAGTACATTTGCTGTAATTAGACAAACTGTGGTTTCCCTTTTAGTTATGGTTTGTAGTGCTTAGTTGTAGTTTGTAGTACTTTTTGGATCTTTGGTTTGTTATTTGTCACAGATCTGGAAAACTCTATCCTTATCCTTTTCAAATGTTGCTTATGTCCCATTTTCTCTCCTCTGCTTTTCCAGGGGTCCAGTTAGTGTTGCTAGGTGTCTTCACTACACCTCCTATTTTATAACTTCTCTTTGTATTTTTTATTCCTTATTTTTCTCTATAATTCATTCTGATGACCACTTTACCTATCCCCTAGGACTCAGTGGTCGGCAAACTGCGGCTCGCGAGCCCCATGCGACTCTTTGGCCCCTTGAGTGTGGCTCTTCCACAAAATACCACGTGCGGGCGCACACGTACAGTGCGATTGAAACTTCGTGGCCCATGGGCAGAAGTCAGTATTTTGTGGAAGAGCCACACTCAAGGGGCCAAAGAGCCGCATGTGGTTCATGAGCCGCAGTTTGCTGAGCCGAAGTTTGCCGACCACTGCCCTAGGTCACTAATTCTCTCTTCAATAGTGTCTAATAAGTTATTAAACCCATTTATTGAGTTTTTCATTTCAGTTATCAGGTAAATTCAATTTCAGAATTTCAATTTGTTTTTTTTTTCATAGTTCCAATTTTTTGTAAAATTGCCTAATCTGTCCTAAATTTCCTTGAGCAAAGTAATGATCTTAAAGATAAGTCTGTTACCTGATACTCCTGTTAGCCTGTTTCTATTGTTAAGGGTTTTTCTCCACCCCCCCCCCCCCCCCCCCCCTTGGCTTTCACTTGTTATCATTTTGTCTCCAAAAATGACCAGTTATTTTATTGAGTGCACAACTATATATATAGGCACTGTAGAAATAATTTAAGACCTAGAATGATGTCTTACTCCAAAGAGAATTTGTATTTTCTTCTGGAAAGTAGTTAGGGGCACTAACAATGTGAGCTTTCTTAAGTTAATATTAAGGATTGAGTTTATTTGGAGCTCAGCTTCCGTTTCTGCCATATTTGAACTACTTCTGACTCACACTTATTCCTAAGAGTTAGCTTTTGGCAATTCCAACTCTAAATCTGGTGGAGAGTCCCCTGGGCATACTCTGGATCACATACTTGATCCTATTAGTCTCTTTACATTGTTAAAGGTGCTGTTCAGATTCCCAGCCTCTCAGCTACCTTTTCTCTTAATGAAAATGTAGACCTTGGTGCTGGATTTACCCCTCTGGGTTTCTTTCTTCTTCCAAAACTTATTATTCTTTGCCATTTTGTTAGCTATCTAATATCTTCAGGCAGTTTTTAAAATTAGTCTTGCTGTTCTACTTGTTCTTAGGATAGGTACATATAATTTAGGCAAACAGTACCAGAAGCAAAAATCCCAAGAGGGAGTTGACTACGTTCACATCTCTATGTCCTCTTTTGCCATTTTTTCCTCTTCTATTCTGAACAACTTTAACTCTCACTTTCCCACTGCATCCGCTCTGAGCAAGATCACCAAGTGATTAAGTTTCAGTCCTCATCTTACTTGCTTACCCAGTAACATTTGACAACTTTGATGACTCTCTCTTTCTTGAAACATTTCCTTTACTTGGCTTCTGAGAAACCGTACTCTCCTTCTCGCTTTCTCTGTTTCTTTTGCTGGTTCCTCTTCCTTTTCCCATCATCTCAAAGTTAGTAAGGTTAACTACTTGGTGCCCTTCTTTTCTCTATCTACACCCACAATGTAGGTGACCTCCTGGAGACGTATGGCTTTAAATACAAAACATCGAAAGTGTGTTGATAGGTCCCAAATTTATCTTTTATCTTGAGCCTTGACCTTTCACCTGGTCACCAGGTTATTACATCTAATTGCCTTTTTGACAACTCCACTTGAATGTCGAAAAAAATATCTCAAACATAAAATTCTAAAGGTAAAACTTTAACTCCCTTCCCATCCCCACCCAGCTCAAGACAGACACTCAGGGGTTATAGTTGATACTGCTCTTTACCTCATACACCACATCCAAATTTTCAACAAATTCTGCAGAATATATTCTGCACCCAGCAGTGTCTCAACACTTAAATAATCTTGGTCCAAGACACTATAGTCCTTCTCCAGAATTTCTGAAATCCTTCAGCTGGTCTTTCTGCTCCTACTCTCATCCTCAACCCCTGCTGCCACCACACGCATAGAGTATTTTCTACCCAGAAAACATGTGATACTTCAAACATGTAAATGCTGTCATGTCACTCCTCTGCACAAAATCCTCCAATGTCTTCCTGTAAAACATAAAATAAAATGCAAACTCTTTATCACATAAAGATTCAAAATCTCTACAATCTCTACACCCCGCCCACTTTTCTGAACTGAAATCCTGCTAGTCTTTACTTCAGTCAAAACACAATGATCTCCTTATTTTTCCTCAAACACAAGCTCATCCTTACAGTAGGGCCTTCATACTTGCTATTTCCTCTTCCTGGAATGATCTACCTTTCCCCTAATTAGCTCTTTTACATCGTTACATCTGTTGAGATGTCATCTCTTCGAAGTGGCCTTCCCTGACTACTCTAAAATAGTTCTCTCACCTTTTCCTTGGCTTTACTTATGTAATTATTATTTTATCCAACCCTAGATATTTTGCAGGTATACTTGTGTTTGTCTGGTTCCTCCACTCATGAGAAAAGACACTTTGTCTTATTCATGACAATATTCTCATGACTGAGAACAGAGCCTGACACATAGTAGAAATTCAATAAATACTTGTTGAATGGATGGATGAATTAACAAATAAACAAATAAGGAACATGGTTGCATCATCAATAAATGGTTGAGACAGTAGTGTTTAGGAAACAAAATCATTTAGATGAGCGGTTCTCAAGGTGTGGTCCACAGACCAGTAGTATCAAAATCACCTGGAATTAAAATTAAAATTCTGGAATCCCCAGCCCAAATCTATTAAGAAACTGGAGGTGATGAGAGCAATGTGTTTTATTAAGTATTTTCTGAGATCCTGACGCATAATATGTTTGAGATCCACTGGTGTTAGGGATACACAAAACCTGATCCATTGCTTAATTTTGTAAGTAAAGTTTTATTGAAACATAGCCACTTCCATTTATTTACATATTGTTTATGGCTGCGTTTGCAGTGTTGAGTAGCTGCAACAGAGACCTTATGCCCACAAAGCCTATAATATTTACTATCAGGCCCTTTGCAGAAAAAACTTGATACCTAGTTTAAATCAATACCTTATCTATATATATAAAAGCCTAATGTGCAAATTGTCCCCTCAGGAGTTCGACCACGAGTTCAGTCACTTGCTATGATGTGCGCTGACCATCAGGGGATGGCGTGGAATGAAGGAAGACCCCAGCTGCCCGCTGGAAGACCCTAATCAGCCCTGATCGCTGGCCAGGCCTAAGGACCCTACCTGTACAAGAATTTCATGCACCAGGCCTCTAGTACCATATAATTATGGCAGAGCAGCACATATATCTATTTCCTTTCCACCAAATGCCACTGACATGAAAGAAAAGCTATGGCTAAAGAAGGATCCATAACAGACTGAAAAACAGGTAAAGGTGGCATCAGTGGACCAGAAAACTTGAAGAAATTTCAGTACATGAAAACTATTTGGGGGAGTGGGGAGGGAGAAGATGAAATCAGATCAACAAAGAAACTGCAACACAAGATTCAAATAAAAGCTATTGCAAAGCTTCCTACGAAAACTCTGGATAACCTTTATGTTCCAAGTTAACCAAACCAACTCAGTCCTGGAGAAATCATTGGATGAGTCATTGAAGGATTGGTCAGAAGATCTGACCAGTGACTCTTTCACCCAAAGATCTGAACAGCTGTCTGCAGGCTTTATTTATAAACAAAGCTAAAAGGTTTGGGGAAAGTTTCCTGGCTTCAGTGTTTGGGCCTACGAAGCAGAGTCCAGCAAGAATGCCAGTGATAGAAGAGGACAGAAAGAAAAGGGCATGCTGACTTGAGCACTGGCCCCAGGATAAACTGGCAAGTAAGGTCTCTAAGGTGGGAGCTCTGGAGTTGAAGACTCCCAGAATAGCTTCTGGGACCGGAGATGCAGGATAATGTACAAGGTAAGGATGGGAAGCTCATTTTCATTCAGTGGTCTAGCTACTTACTGTAACCGGTTAAATTATATCCACAAAAGAGATACGTTGAGGTCTGAATCCCTTAGAACCACAGTATGCAACCTTATTTTAAAATAGGTCATTGCTGATATAATTAGTGAAGATGGAGTATGGCCTTTAATCCAATATGACTGATGTCCTCATAAGAAGAGGGAAGAACCCAGCTGGCATGGCTCAGGAGGTCACAGTTGATTCCTGGTCAGGGAACATTCCCAGGTTGTGGGTTTGGTCCCCAGTGTGTGTGTGGGGGGTGGAGGGCAGGAGGGGGCGGAGAGGGAGGGTGCAGGAGTCAGCAGATCAATCATTCTCTCTCATCATTGATGTTTCCATCTATCTCTCCTTCTCCCTTCCTCTCTGAAATCAATACACATGTATTTAACAAAAAAGAAGAGGGAAGAGACATAGAGAGGAAAACATTACGTGAGGCCACAGAGACACACAGACAGAGGAAAGATGACAATGGGAAGCCACAAGCAGAGGTTAGAATTATGCAGCCAGACAATGCCCTGAGCTGCTGGAAGCTGAGAGAAGCACAGAAGGATCCTCCCCTAGGGGTTTCATAGATTGTGTGGCCTTGCCAACACCTTGATTTTGAACCTTTAGCCTCCACAACTGTGAGAGAATGGATTTCTATTGTGTAAAGACACCCAGTTTGCAGTATTTTGTTAGGGAAGCCCTGGGAAACTAATACACCCGCCCTCTGGACCACCCATTCCATTGTGTTCCTCCTTTATCACCACAAGGAGAAACGCATTAACAGACAAGTAAACAGGTATTGTCATTTGGTCAAGGAAATAGACCTCACCAACAATAAAAGCAGACATTACCAAATGTTTGAGGAGAATTTATAGCATTAAAAAGGATCATCTGACTCAAATAACAAAACAACTGAAACCTATCAAAAAGTAATGGAGGCAGCAGAATAAGACCTTAAAGAAAGTTTAATATATTTGGAGAGAAATTCTTGGGACCTAAAACAAGTATTACCAGCATTGAATGAGATCATGCATGGAAAGCTTTTAACACAGTGCCTGGCACTCCACAATGTTGACTGTTATTATCTCTGATGCTGTTATTTTTCATTAAAATATTGGAGGCTCTATATAAAGTTAATAGTAAGATACCTACAAATCCTAGAAGAAAACATAGGAGGTAAGCTCCTTGACATAGGTGTTTTTAAATGGCTGTTTTGGTGGTGTTTCCCTTTTAAACTTTTCTTCTCCGCAACCTTGTACAACCAAATTAAGTTATTTTTATTATTACTGTGGAATCTCACACCAAAAGCAGACGCAACCAAAGCAAAGATAAACAAGTGGAACTACATCAGACAAAGAGCTTCTGATTAGCAAAGGAAACTCTCAAAAAAGTGAAAAGGCAAGTTACTGAATGGGAGAAAATATTTGCAAATCATATCTGATAATGGAGTAATATACAAAGAACACATACAACACAATAGGAGAAAAAAAACAACCCAAAAAATCTGATTTAAAAATGGGTAGAGGATTTGAATAGACACTTTTTCCGAAGAAGAGATACATATGACCAGCAGTTACATAAAAAGAGGATTAACATCATTAATTATCAGGAAAATGCAAATCAAAACCAGAATGAAATATCACCTCATACCTCTTAGAATGGCTATTAACAAACAGACAAGAAATAACAGTGTTGGTGAGGATGTAGAGAAAAGGGAGCCCTGGCACGCTCTTGATAGGAATGTAAATTGATGCAAACACTATAGAAAAAAAATGTTGTTTTTATGTGTTTATTTATTTATTTTTATTTTTTTGTGGGGAAAAATATGAAGCTAGAACTGCTATATGATCCAGCAATTCTATTTCTGGGTATTTATCTGAAGAAAACAAACATTTATTTGAAAGTATATATGCACCCTATGCTTATTACAATATTATTTATAATAGCCATGATATAGAAACAACCTAAGTGTCCATAGATGGATGAGTGGATAAAGAAATTATATAGAGAGAGGTGATATCTATATATATAAAAGCCTAAGCTACCCTTATGACTGAATGACCAGAACAACAGGCCAACCAGTCATTATGAGAGGGAAGGAGGAGGGGGGAAGGGGGGAAACCACATGGTGGCAGGGCATGGACTCAGCATCGGCATCCAGCCGGGTGACCATCACCTCCTCTCCTGACCCTGCCGGAGCCTTCAGGCCCCGGGCTGGGACAAGGAACCGGGGTGGGTGGCAGTGGACACAGCCCCTTTCCCAGGAGGGCTGAGGGTCAGCTCCCTCCTCGGGGGCCAGAGGCCAACTTCCCTCGGTCCCTCCCCCATCACTTCCCCTGGCTGGCAGGCCCCATTGGCCCAGCCCCAATCAGCCTGGCCCCAATCAGTCCTGATCTCTGGCCAGGCCTAGGGACCCACCTGTACACTGGGCCTCTAGTATAGATATAGATGTGTAGAGATAGAGATAGGGAGATAGAGACAGAGACAGAGACAGAGACAGATAGAGATAAATAATTGGGTATTATTCAGTCATCAAAAGAATGAAATCTCTCCATTTGCAACAGCATGGATGGATGGGCCTTGAGGGCACTATGCTAAGTGAAATAAGTCAGAGAGAGAAAGACAAATACTATATGATCTCTCTTAAATGTAGAATCTAAAACAACAACAGCAAGAAACAAGCTCACAGATTCAGAGAATAGATTAGTTGTTGCAAGAATTGTGAGTGGGGGGTGGTAGAAATGGGTAAACTGCTTTTGTTTGTGTTTTTCTTTTTGGTTAAAATAAATTAAATTTTTTAAAATTTATAGAGTGTGATAGCATCTTCCAGAAATAATAAGTCATACATTGATTTCTACCCCCAGTTCCTGGCACAAAGTTCCCAAAACCCTATAATTAGTGGGACTACAAGAATCTTTTGTTCTTACTTTTAGTCTTTGACCCTGATTCCTGACACAGAGCTCCAAAGATCCTTGTAATTTCCTGATAGGAAGGTCTGACACTGATCTCCTAAATCCTTTGGAATTTCCTTGGTAATGGGAATGTCTTTTGTTCTAAAGAGGTGACTCTTGGTGGATTCCTGGATAAAGGCTGGTCACCAGAAAGACAAAACCACGATTACAAGCTTGGAAGTTTCAGCCTTTCCCTCAATTCTTCAGAGAAGGGAAAGGAACTAGAAATGAAATTAATGACGGATCATGCCTACGTGATGAAGCCTTCATAAAAATCAGAACAATATGGGGTTCAGAGAGCTTCTGGGTTGGTGAACACATCTACGTGCTGGGAGGGTAGCACACCCCATTCCCCGTGCTTGTGACACTGCTGGACCTTGCCATGTGCATCTCTGTATCTGGCTGTTCACTCACATCTTTTAATATATCCTTTATAATAAACCAGTAAACATAACGAAAATGTTTCCGTTTTTATGAACCATTCTAGCAAATTATCAAACCCAAGGAGAGGGGTGTGGGAACTCTCATTTATGGCCCAAGTATTAGAGATGTGTTTTGTAAGGGGGGAAAGAAGAAAAATGTAATAAAATATATGTATAGAGGGGGTGTCCCCAGAAAATCTATACACACTTTGAATGATTATAAAGTCAGTGTTTATTAACATACAGTTCATTTTCAAAATTTAAAAGAATCTACATAAATAAATATTTTTTTGACAATGCATGCTTTCAAACTGATGACCATTCTGGTCCAGGCACTGGTAATAATGCAAAGTAATGGAATTGCAAACATCAAGAATCATTTCATGTGGTATTTGTGTGCCTTCAATTTGTTAACTATTGCTGGTTTTGTACCCTAAACTTTATCTTTTATGTATCCCCATTAAAAAAGATGTCTAGCGGCCCTTTAGTGTAACTTTTCTTTGCTCAGAGCTTAGTCTGGCTTCACTCATTATTTCAAATCAGTTAAACATGAAAAGGAGTGAAAATTAAGTGAGCTTTCAGCTGTTAAAGTGTGTATGTATCTTTGGGGTCTCTCTCTCTCTCTCTCTCTCTCTCTCTCTCTCTCTCTATATATATATATATATATATATATATATATATGCCCAGTGCACAAAATTCAAGCATGGGAAGGGGGTGTCCCTCAACCCAGCCTGCATTCTCTTCAATCTGGGACATCCCTCTCACAATCTGGGACCACTGGCTCCTAATCCCTCGCTTGCCTTGCCTGCCTGATTGCCCCTAAACGCTCCCCTGCCAGCCTGATTGACACCTAACTGCTCCCCTGCTGGCCGGATAGCCCCCAACTGCCCTCCCCTGCCTCAACCCACCTCCTCCACCAGGACCCGCCTCCTCCACATGAGGTGGCAGAGACACCGGGACTGGCCTCCTTTGCACCACGCAGAGCCATGGGACCCCCAGGCCTCACTGTGTGGAGCGGCCACTGGGCCCCATCTCCTCTGTATGTACAGCTATCTTACGGTGGCCATCTTGTGGCAACCATCTTGTGACGACATCGTGCGAGGCATTGCACCACCTAGGCTTTTATTATATAGGATATAGGATATATATATATATATGTATATTATATATATATGTATATGTATATGTGTGTATATATATATATATAGAGAGAGAGAGAGAGAGAGAGATGGATATATATATAGATATGATAAACATTATAAATTGGTATATTTGCTGTTGTTGTTTTTTAATGAAATTGTTACTATTGCAACTAGCTAGTTGTTAATATTAATAATAGGAAAGGAGTAAAGGGAAGGCCAGATATTATAAGCCTGGTCATCTGGGCAGCTTCACCAGGAAGCTGCAACTTTACACTCCCCAGGGAACCACCAGTCCATTCCTTGAAAATCACTGAGGGAAGGGGTTCAACAAAGGGCAAGATGGGCACATGCTCAGTGAAGCTGAGGTGACGTAGGGAAGGTGCTTGCCTGTCAGTCTAACCTGGGAAGAAAGATCATTGGCTAGAGGAGAGGAGCCACTGCAAGCACATGGAATCCTGAAGGATTCATTGGATAAACTCCTAGTTAAAACTTCCAAAACAAAGAATTCTCTCTCTTGTTCCTGTTGCTTCGCTCCTGCTTCCTTGCACTTGCTTGCTCCATGATCCTCACTAGCCTGCCTGTGGCCCTAAAAGCCCCATGGCCCATGGCCATGCGAACTCTACATGCAATGGACTGCAGCTGGGAACACAAGCTAAGCTAGCCAGATGTTGGACTGGATCATGCTTCAACATGGAATAGAAACTCTGGGAAGAGGCTTTAAACCTAGTTCTGCTCAAGACAAAATGAGACTTTTTTTTCCATGGAAAGACAAAGATGGGACCTGGGAACAGAACTCCTTTAATGTTTCCTCACCAATAAAGTTTTCCACAATACCTCATCCTCCTGTGAGGGCTCAGGAAATTCTTGCCCCACCCCCACCCCCAGCAGCCCATTTCCACCAATAACATAGGGGATACAGAGAGTACCCCACCAATAATAAAACTACATTAAGCAAACAAAATTTTTTAATTGGAGCCAGATTTACCTGGAGCATTTCTTTAAAATTCGATTTTTAATTTAATTCATCTTTGGCCCAAATGCTCATCATTTTGCCTAAGCAAAGAAAAGATTAACTTTTCATTTCATTTAGTCCTACTCATTTGCAAAGCCCAATCTCCAAATGTCAGACTAGAAATGGACCCTAAGAGTACCAAACAGTGTTACATAATTTCATTTATTTTTGTAGCAGTTTTGCCATGAAACAACCTGAAATTTACTGACAGTTTCTTCAGTATTTATGTGCCCACCCAGGCTCCTCGATATTTATATACCCAAATCAACAGAGTTCAGTATTGTATATGGTAATACAGAGTAAAAAGGCCTTTTCTTCTGAAACAATGAAAAACCATGAAGAAAAAAAAAACTATTAATGCCAAATTTTAAAGAAGCTATGCTACATGGCACAATACTATATATTTATTAAGCTAGGGCGAAAACATGCACAGAAGACAACAAAATATCTTAAGCATGCAAGAATAAATGCAGGTTTAAGAATGTGTATCAGCCTGGCCAGTGTGCTCAGTGGTTGAGCATCGACCCATGAACCAGGAGGTCATGGTTCGATTCTGGGTTAGGGCACATGCTCAGGTTGCAAGCTCCATCTCCAGTAGGGGGCATATGGGAAGCAGCCCATCTATGATTCTCTCGCATCATTGATGTTTCTATCTCTCTCCCTCTCTTTTCCACTCTCCAAAATCAATTTAAAAAAACATATACAAATATTATTTTAAAGAAGAATGTATATCAAACATCTTGGAAAAAAAACAGTGATGGGAAGAATGGAAATGCAAATCAGGAATGAAATTTTTAAAGGCAAATGAGTGAAACAACATTCTTACATGGACAAATGATAGCACTGAGCTATGAACTAAGGTGTTATAATTGTCAGCTCTTTACATTCCGGATTCAAAAAGAAATACATTAATGAAGGAACTGAATTCCAGAATATATAGAGCTACAGATTAACATACAGAACCAAAAGAAAATGAAAAATGTTAAAGAAAAGTCAAAGGACATGGAAAAGAGATCACGATGATTTCAAATACCTCTCATGTAAGTTTCAGAAAGATGGAATGGAAGCAATAAAATGAGAAAATAAATAATAAAAGAAAATTTCCTAGAGCTAGAGAAAGACACTAGACTTCAGATCAAAGGGCTCCTTAAGATGAATTGGGGGGTGGGGGAGGGCAGAAATCCACACCTATACTATCCTGGTGAAATTTCAGACCACCAGAGATAAGGAGAAAAATCCCAAAAACGTCCATAGAGGGGAAAAAAAAAACACAGACTATTTACTTTAGGAAAAAAGTATCTAGATTGCATGTAATTGAGAAAAGAGAGAGAGAGTGGTTATGCACATTCCTAAAATTTGCCTCTAGAAAAAAGCTAGGCAGTTGATGTTATTGCTAGAGGGGGTGTCATTAATAAGGAGCTAAGGATACTACAATTATCACTTTCCTCACAAGGCCTCATGTTCTGACAGGAACAAGGCAATTATAACTCTGGTCCCCACTATAAACGAACTCATGCCAAAATATTCATGCACCTTCGCCCAACTTTTCCTATATAATTGTTCTAACATTTGTTTCTCGCAGGAGGCAGTTTATAAGATCACATTCTCATGCCTACTTATACGTAACCCAACATGATTTTTGTAAATTCTAATTATGTGCATAAATTCTTATCATAAGTCCCCCATGAAGTCTCATTTTACAGATGACGCTGAGGCCAAGGAGAGGAGACCATTCTGGTCACACACTCGTAGGTGGCAGAACAAGGCCTGCCGCCCAGAGCTCGTGACTTCGCACCATGTCACCCTGAGAGCTTAGCCCTGATCCTCCTACATCCTTGTGCTTGGTCTCCTTTGTGATGAAGGATATGATATGCATGTGTGCCCTTGAAAGGGTTGGTGAAGAGTCTAGAGATTCAAAACAGAGCAAATCTCGTCCTTTGCAGAAATCCTCAGTCCTGGCTTAACAAGCTCACATCAAGAGGCAGTAAATCTGAGGTTGCTTCCAGTCACCAGAAGGCTGGGGTGTAACAGTGCTGGGAAAGCAGTTCCTTGATCCACATCCTGGCTTTGTTCAATGCCCGCTACTTTGTGGCAAAATTCTCCCTTCTATTGAGACAGAAGACGAAATGTCTGATGCCTCCATTAGTCACCACCATAACTTCCTGACCCATGTCGGTTCTCAGATCCCAGAACCTGGTGAATAAAATTTAAGCAATAACTCCAGCCATAGTTCCTCTTCAAAAGCAACCTCAGAGTCATCATTAAAATCCCATGGACTAGTCAAGCTAGTGCTTGATATATGCTATCAAATTAAGAGACACTATTTCTTCTTTTTAAAAATTGTTTTAACCTACAAAAAAAAACTAATGTGAACTGTATTCAATGTTATTTTAAAAACTTGAAATTCAAGTACAGAATAGGCAATACATGCCCAAGTTTTTAATACGTACTAGAGTTTCCTAAATCTATATTACATAGGCTATAGAATAAAATAGTGTCTTTATTCTACTCAAGGAGAATCTAGCCTCTCTAAATTTTCTTTACAGTCAACAACTGTTTCAATATAGAGCAGTTTTTTTATCCTCTTTTCTTATTATCTCTATAATCAATCCCACGCCATATTTCCTTCTTCATAATAGTCCTCTGAAAATAATAGACCAGTTTTTTTTACACTTTTCTTATCTCTGTTAGTCAATCCCCAAACACATTTTGTTCTTCATACTTGTTCTTTGAAAAATCTGTTTGTTCTTTTCAGAGAATAAGACAGAAACTGTGACTAATTCATAAGAGGTCAGTGAGAACCAAAATTATTTTAGGTTTTCATTACATTTGCGCAATATCACCAATAGAGAAGGAGTTGCCTTCCAGACAACTTTCTGGAAGGAAAAAAAAAAGTGGGAAATACACCAAACCTGTATAATTAAACAATTCCATTATACAATTCTCTTTTCTCCTCGGAAACTAATATACAATTTTAAACTAGGGCCACCAGATTTACAATATGAAAACTGGATTTTTATTATTAAATTATACTAGTACACAGCACAAGTCATATTAAGAGAAAAAGCTAAATATTTTTTAAAACTATCTTGTACAATGAATGTTCAGGAAACTTCTCCCTGAAGTGACTAAAGAAAAAAAGAACACTTTGTCCACTGGGGCTCAGTTTGTTCTATAAAAGCTGGTGAGATTTATTTCTCACTTCTAAGGAGATAAAGGAAGAAGGATGAACACTGTCTTTAAGAAAATCCGGAACACTGCCAAATTCTGCCTCCTGTTTTGGCATTCTGCCTCTATCCCGAAAGATAATATCTTCTGTATTATAAGAGCTTATGGTAAGATGAACTGTCAACAAAAGGATGGAGGTTGGAGTAAGGGACAAAGAAAAAAAACAGCATAATGAAAGGAAAATTATGAAGCCAACTGTCCCATGATACTCTCTTGATTTGCATGTATTTGTGCAAAAAGAATTAAAAACTCGAATAGCCCCTTTGGCCAGATGCAGTGTCATTAGAATTCACTGGCTGGGAATTCCCCTACTTTCATCAAACAATTGCTGAGTAAATATTAAATCAGTTTGGCCTTTTTGATGTTCTCAGACGCCAAGAAAACCTTAATATTTCAAGTGTGTTTCCAGTGATGAAAATTTCTCCTGTGCAGTTTTAGAAAAACCACTAAAATTATCATTGCTTTTGCTGATCCTTTCACACTTGCCAAAACAAATATTTTCAAAGAAAGGCTCTATTTTATCATTAACATTTTCAGCTTGATGTAGGGAAGGTAAATAGTACCTCTTTAGGGCAGTCATCTACCAAATGATGCCAGCAGATGAGATTTTTTTCAGACTTAAAAGAAAAATCTCAACAAACTTAGGATGTGGGCAAAGGGAGGCAAAAGACAGAGGCAAGAATCTGATGGATCTGTTTTCTTTGCATTTTCTCATTTCCTTGTTTGCTGTATTGCGCAAACCCTATTGAATATCAAGATTTGGCTTCTTATGAATGATACCTAATAGAGAAGCATATTAACTTTTTCAAGTCCATAAATTCCTTTTAAATGTTCACAGAATTTTACAATTTAATGAAAAACTACTTAAAAACATAACTTGTGTAATTGTATTATTAAATTATTCTTAATTATTACTAAAGGAATTTAGTGGTACTGAATACAAAATACTTAGGATTTACTGTTTGGTTTTTTAAAGCTACATTTACTAAATTTATGAGCTGAAAGAAATCTTAGCAATTATCTAGTGTAACTTTCTATGTCTACATTTCTGTTTAATTTTCTTCAAAGAAAACCAGTGTTTGTTTGTTTTTATGTTAAAGAAAATGATAAATTTTTTTCAGAAACAATAAATAGATGTTAACTTTTTAAAAAAAGAAAAGAAAATTAAGGAAAAAGGGAACTTAAGAGCATGGCACAATATAGGAAAGACATTACAGGCCATAAAATAATTTCTAATGGAAAGAAGACAGATGGGGGAGGGGCGGAGTGGAGGGGGTCAGTGGGAAAAAATACTTGTAAAAAATTGTAATACTTTCAACAATAAAAATAAATTTTATAAAAAGATCTTCAAAATTAAAAAAAAAAAAACAAGAAAATCCTAAAAAAGAAAATGAAAGAAAGTAGGCATATGGCCCGCAGTGATGGCGAACCTTTTGAGCTCGGCATGTCAGCATTTTGAAAAACCCTAACTTAACTCTGGTGCCGTGTCACATATAGAAATTTTTTGATACTTGCAACCATAGTAAAACAAAGACTTATATTTTTGATATTTATTTTATATATTTAAATGCCATTTAACAAAGAAAAATCAACCAAAAAAATGAGTTCGCGTATCACCTCTGACACGCGTGTCATAGGTTCGCCATCACTGCATATGGGTCTGTTAGATTACCTTTTGGTTTTCCCTGATTTTCTGAGTATTTTGTGAGATGGCCAGTTTTATACAGCATAGAGTCAAGTAAAAGTAGAGCTGGAGTAATTTGCAAAATTGAGAGATGGGTGTGACCACAAGTCCCCTGATCCTGGTTCCAGCCTGTCTAATAACTGGGTATGCTTTGATGGAGATTATAATCCACCGAAGGCAACAAGTGAGAAACAAGGAGAAAACAGGTAAGAGCTCTATGGTAGGAGGGATTATGGCTATTGCCTCCACTTATTTTTTTTTTAATTCTTCATTTGAGTGTGTGTGTGTGTGTGTGTGTGTGTGTGTGTGTGTGTGGCAACTAGTAGAAATAAAATCACTTACTTGGAAGTGATTTTAAATGCTATATTATCATAAATCCGATCTCCGACATCCTCCATATGGAATCATACAGTGACAGAGAAGTGACTTCTTTTGTGAGACAGTCTATTTCCTTTTTGTAAACACCAGCCATTGTTCCTAATACTGCTGTCCAGTCTGAACCTCAAAATAAATTCCTTATCTTTTCCTATCCGTCTCCCATAACAAAACAGCAAACCCTCCTTCCCAACATTGTTACATCGGTTAATGATATAACCATTTTGTCAAACTCAAAAATTGTCTTCCCTTACATCTGAAGTTCCAATCAGTTACCAAGCTATACTGATTCCATTTTTTAATCTGTAACTTCTACCCCTACCATAGAGCTTATACATGCCATCATTTCTGCTGCATACTTCTTACTCATCATAGAGGCCAACCTAATACAATAGGGGAAATTTTACAAGGCCAGGAATGTCAGGAGGGCACATTGAGGACCATCTTGGATGCTGCCTACTACACAATGTGACAGGAAAGAGGACCACTGACAATGTTAGGATCCCTGAAGAAGAGGGTTCTTTCCTGATAGGTCTAGCAGGAAAGATATGACCTAATTGGCTCCGTTTAGATCGTATGCCCATCCATGAACCAGTAAGTATGACCAGAGGAATGGGCTGCTTTATTGAGCAGATCAGGGCCAGGTGCCTCGCTGTGGTTCTTGAGGGCGATCATGTCATGTCTACCTGAACCAGTGAATCAGAAAGGAGAGAATGCTGAGCAGAAAAATTACATATATCCTCTGTTCTACCTTGCACTTTGACTGCTTTATTAGTCCTCTAAATGTCCTTATCCTGTCTCTTTGCTTTCCTTTTCAAATGGCAGGCGCTAACAAATTAATCTTCCTAAAGCTCAACTTGGATTAAGACTTTTCTTTGATCAAAATCTTGCCCAAATAACCTTTCACTGCTTACAAAATAAGTCCTTTAACCTAGGCCTTCACTCATTTCCACAATCTGATCCTAAACTCCTTTCCTAATCTAATTTACAATTTTTCACCTCCCTGACAAACCAATTTACTCACTCTTCTTCCAAAAAGGCTTTGGTTCCATGGCCTGTTTCATACAGTTTACATTCTTTACTCTCCAAGAATGTGTTTTTCTTTATTCTTTTGTTATTTAAACTACAATTTATTTTCATATAACTTTCTATAGTCATCCCAGCCCAAAGGGAATTTTCTCACCTCTCTCATGATAATATTTTTATTGTATCATTCTTTGACAAGTATGATGTACTGTTTTATTCTATGAAGAATTCATATTTCAATAAATTACACATATTATCTACTTGTATTGACTTACCCAGATTGCAAACTTCTTTTTTTTTTATTCCTCACCCAAGGTTGTGTTTATTGATTTTTTTAGAGAGAGAGAAAAGGAGAGAGACAGAGAAACATCAATGTGAGAGAGAAACATTGATCAGTTGCCTCCCATACATGCCCTAACCAGGGGTTGAACCTGCAACCTAGGTATGTGCCCTAACTGGGAATCAAGCATGCAACCTTTCGATGTACTGGACAATGCTCCAACCAACTGAGCCATCCAGCGAGGCAGACTGCAAACTTCTTAAAGGCAAAGATTATGGCTTGTATTTCTTTTCGTCCCAAGTAAAACTTAGCTTGCAATTAATAAACATTTATTCATTTGATTTTGATTGTACACCTTTGGGTAATTTATAGATAAAAATGTCTTTAATCCAGTTTAGAAATTCTACTTTCTGACCAATGTGCACATTAATGGAAATCGCCCAGTATCCACTGACTCTAACCACTATACCATGACACTCATATGTATTTTTAAAAAATTTCTTCAACACACCAGCTTTAACCAAAGCCCACACTAGACGAAGGGCTGTTCAGTAATTAGAAAGGTACTCCAGTTCTAAAAAGATACCTACAACAATTAGATTCACTACTTACTGCTTGATCACTTTTAAATGAGCCTTTTTGTACTCAAATACAGTCGATGCAGATTGCTTCTAAGAATCCATTTCTGAAACGATTTGGCTGTTTATGTCTTTGGCCAGAATTACTTGAAATTTGGCTTGCAGTCTCTACTTTGGTTCCCTCGTAGAAATGTGTGCCCATAGTATTTCTGCCTGCAAAGATGGACCATAAAAAGTTGGACCATAATATTACATCACTGAGATAACTCAGCACTTTGATTCACATTCAGTGCTTTTCCCTAATTATAAAACAACCCATATTCATTGTTTAGCAAAATTTCTTAGAAATTTTAACTATGTAAAACATAACTGGAAACTTAGTAAGAAAATTATAAGCAAGAATTTAAAAGCTGTTGTGATTTAAAAGGAATATATATATTAAAAAAAAAAACCTTGGCTTAAAATTCAGATACTGCCGTCTGGCCTCAGCCATCGGGTAAACCAAGATGGGCGCTTGCAGGTCCATCCAGGAGCTAGGGAGGAAGAAGCAGTTGGATGTAATGCGCTTCCTTCTCCGGGTGCGCTGCTGGCAGTACCGCCAGCTCTCCGAGCTCCACTGGGCCCCCCGCCCCACCCGGCCCGACAAAGCGCGCAGCTGGGCTACAAGGCCAAGCAAGGTTATGTCATATATCGGATTCGTGTGCGCCGTGGTGGCCGCAAGCGCCCTGTTCCTAAGGGTGCCACCTACGGCAAGCCTGTCCATCAGTGTTAACCAGCTGAAGTTTGCTCGAAGTCTTCAGTCTGTTGCCGAGGAGCAGGCTGGACGCCACTGTGGGGCTCTGAGAGTCCTGAATTCTTACTGGGTCCGTGAAGATTCCACGTACAAATTCTTTGAGGTTATTCTCATTGGTCCATTCCATAAAGCTATTAGACACCCAGTGGATCACCAAACCAGTCCACAAGCACAGGGAGATGCCAGGGCTGACATCTGAGGGCCGCAAGAGCCATGGCTTTGGGAAGGGCCACAAGTTCCACCACACTATTGGTGGTTCCCGCCCTGCAGCCTGGAGAAGGCAAAATACTCTCCAGCTCCACCGTTACCGCTAATATAAGTAATGTTTGTAAAATCCTTACCTAATAAACAATTTCGGGCAGTTAAAAAAAAAAAAAATTCAGACCTAACCGGTTTGGCTCAGCGGATAGAGCGTGGGCCTGCGGACTCAAGGGTCCCAGGTTCGATTCTGGTCAAGGGCATGTACCTTGATTGCGGGCACATCCCCAGTGGGGAGTGTGCAGAAGGCAGCTGATTGGTGTTTCTCTCTCATCGATGTTTCTAACTCTCTATCCCTCTCCCTTCCACTCTGTAAAAAATCAATAAAAAAATATATTTAAAAAAAAAAACACAAAAGGAAAAAAAAATTCAGATACTATTCTTAGTGAGAACTTTATTCAAAACCTACTTACTGATACTTTTGACAAGATTATATGAAACTTTTGATTAGTTTATCAGTTTATAACACTTTTGATGCAACAACTTAGAAGAGTTTTACTACTAGGTGCTAGCATATTAATAGTATCAGAAAGTTAAAGCTCATGTTGAGAGTAGAGACAAAAGAAAAAAAAATATTAAAAAATTACACTTACCAGTAAGAGTAGTCCCCTTATGTAAAGAAGCAAATAACTAATAGTTACTTGCATCTAAAATTTTTGTAATTATAACAAAGTAATTTACGTTACTAATGACACTGAGTCATGAAGAAAACATAAAATTACATAGTATTTAATCTGTTTAAGCCTTAAGGCCTTGAGAGATTACTATCAAGAATAATTTTTTAATAACTTTGGGACTTTAAAAGGGAAATTTTCAATTTAAAGAATTCCATAATTATTTGAACGAAATTATCAACTCAGATAATAATTAACTTGATAAAGTTGTCTATTATAATAAAATTTTAAAAATTGGAAAAATATGAAAAATTGATGTAAATAATAAGATAAACAAAAATTGAAATTATATTAAAAGTCAATATGATCCTAATTGTAAGCTGTAGAAATATCTGGAACACAGGGACACAAGCACATAAGTCACTATTTTAACAAATTTTTAACACTATTCTCAGTCAAAATGCCATCATATTTATAAGTGCTTATTATTGAATCAAAATATCTTTCTAGTAAAAAATTAGAGCATAAGTTGGAATGTTATGAGTACAAAATAATTGAGGGATATTATAGAATCATTATACCTCTTAAGTACCAGTACAGCTAGAAATCCAGGGTAGCAAAAGTCAAACAGGAAAAACAAGGATTTAAAAAGTTGGTCATAAGATGAGAAATGCCAACTGAATTACTTATGGTTCCCGTTTTATGTGCCGTGGCTCTGAACATTTACTGTTTTTTTCCCGCCTGGACTGTTCCTCCTTCAGTGGTTCCTCATTCTGGTATTCAGCCTTTCCCAATGTAGTCCATTCACTCTGACGATGACCTCTTCCCCAGCCATAGGGAGGAAGGGAGAGAAGAGAGAGACTGAAACGTCAGTGATGAGAGAGAGTCATCAGTTGGCCGCCTCCTGCATGCGCTACAGTGGGGAATGAGCCCCGAAACCCAGGCATGTGCCCCAACAAGGAATTGAACCATGACCTTCTGGTTCATAGGTCGACGCTCAACCACTGAGCCATACTGCTGGGCCTTAAGTCATTTTAAGTAGATTTTTATTACATTATAAAATATGTTTTAAAATATATAATATTCATAATAATAATAATGAAATACACACTAGCAGACATCCAGCTTAAGAAGTAAAATCTTAGTGTCAAAGGCTCCTAAGTGCCCTTCCTCATTATAGCTGGCTTTCTACTCTTTTTAATTTGTATAGCTTTTATTTTTGGATACTAATCATTTGCTTACACATAAAGAAAATACCTTTTTACAAAATGACTAGTAATTTTTAGTCCCTCTATGGCAGCGGTTCTCAACCTGTGGGTCGCGAACGACCCTTTCACAGGGGTTGCCTAAGACCATCGGAAAACATATAGATAATTACATATTGTTTTTGTGATTAATCACTATGCTTTAATTATGTTCAATTTGTACATATGTAATTATGTAACAATGAAAATACATCCTGCATATCAGATATTTACATTATGATTCATAACAGTAGCAAAATTACAGTTATGAAGTAGCAACGAAAATAATTTTATGGTTGGGGGTCACCACAACATGAGGAACTGTATTAAAGGGTCGCGGCATTAGGAAGGCTGAGGACCACTGCTCTATGGTTTCTTTTAATTTTGAGGAGTTTTAATTTTAGTATCAAATGGATAAATCTTTTCCTCTTTCAGTTCATATCCTTGCATGTGTATCTTATTTAATAGATCTATCTTGAAAGTTACAAACATTTTGCCTCTGTTTTCTTCTTTAAAGATATTTTTCCTATGTTTTCCAGCTTTCCTTTCACAGTCTTTCATTTTCCCTGTATTGATTTTTGTGGGTAAAGTACAATTTTTTTTCATAAAAATTGTTTTTCATAAATTAAAATAACAATAGCTCTTCCTTCCCACTGCTCTGTCATAAACAAGCTTCTCTCTATGCATGGGTCACTTTTGAGGATCTCTATTCTATTCCCTTGGTCTGTTTGTCTAACCTTGTGCTTTCCAATGTTCACAACCTTGATATCTGGAAGGGCAAATCATCATATATTGTTGTTCTTCTCTGGAAATTCACAACTGTTCTTGACCTCTGGCTCTTTCATGTCAATTTTAGAATTAATGTGTCTATTTGCATAAAAAATCCTGTTGGGGCACCCTTTGGAATCACACTGAACTTATACATATATTTGGGGAGAATTGCATTTTCACAATACTGAGTCTTCTTCAAGATTATGGGAGATCTTTATGTTCATTTGGATATCCTTTAATACTTTTACCATATGATTTTTATTTTTCTCCATAAGCAGTTTGCATAGCTTCTATTGGGTATATTAAGTAGTTACTTGGTACGTTGGGTTGCTATGTTATCTTGGTATCTTTCCTAATTGCATTATTTAACTGCTTATTGCTGTTGTATAGATAAATTGACTTTTATATAGTCACTAGTGACCCTGTGCATGAATTCATGCACATTGAAAGGAAATTAATTATAAGGTGGCCAGCAGGGTGGGACTGGGTGAGATGAGCCAGACATGCCCTGGAGCCAACCTCCCATGATCCCTCCCTGGCTTCTGCAGAGTGAGTGGAATCTCTCTGGCAGGTGGGGTCCCTCGGCCTGGCCTGTGGGAATCAGGCCAAAAATGGCTCTCCAACATCCCCTGAGGGGTCCCAGAGTGCGAGAGGGCACTCTTCAAAGTTGCTGTTTACAGTATGTGGAACACAAACACAACTGTGCAGTCAACCATATTCAGGGCTGACAGTGCCCAGCAATAACATAACCCATGGCCAAAGGTGGAATTGTGAGGCCCCACGAAGAATCAAGCTCCCTCCTCTCTGGTTTCGGGATGTCACCCGAGAATCGCTGCTGCCAAGTCACTGCAGCTCCTGCATTGTTCATCTGCCCCCTGGTGGTCAGTGTGCATCATAGCGACCAGTCATACGGTCAGACACTTGGCATATTAGCATATATATATATACATTTTTTTTTTTTCATCAGGCAATCTTGCTAAACTCTGTCATTAAATCCCATACTTTATGTGTGGAATTGGGTCTCCTATATAAAGTCATTTCATCTATGAATAATGACAATTCCCTTTCCCCTTTTTAATCATTATTCATTTTATTTCTTCTTTCCCAATTGCTCCCTTTGGTTAGGCCTAAAACCTTGGCATAATCTTTGACTTTCTTCTTTCTTCAGACCCACATCCAACCCATCATTAAGTTCTGTTGGTTCTTCCTTTAGGATGCATCAAGGACCCTACATTTCTTCCAACTCCATCCTAACATCCTTGTCACTACCACCATCACCTCTTCCCAGGGTCATTACAATAGCCATCTTCCACCCTTGTCTCCCTTCAGTCTGTTTTAAACACTGCAGCCACAGTTAGTCTATTAACATGTAAATCTGATCATATCATGTTTGTCTTCAAACAAAATCTACTTCAAAGAGATTATATCTATATTTATAAATCTATTAAGATATCTGAATATAGATTGACAAACAAATGTAAGGTAATGTCAACAGGATTTTATGTTTATTCAATTCTTTGGTTTCAAAAAAGCAGTGTTTTACAAAAAAAAATGATTCTATTTTATTAACAAGCATTGCTCACAAAGTTTCAGTGCTCAAAACAAATTGGGGACTTTGTTGGGAATAGGTTATGTAAATGTCTTTACTGTAGCTATTCTCAAAGATTATGCCAAGGTTTTAGGCCTAACCAAAGGGAGCAATTGGCATTGCCATTCATTGAGAAGGGAGAAATTTTGTTTAGCTCAGATTAGGAAGGAGGAAATATCAGGAGTTCAGTTTGGGAATGTTACATTAGAGATGACAAGTGGGAGTTGAGGTTCACATGTGAGTCTGGGTTCAGGCAGGATGTCTGGCCTAGATATATTAATTTGGTGATTGTTCACATGTAAAACATTTAAACCATGAAATCAGGGCAGTTAGGGGTGACCAGGCCAGCAGGGGAGGGCAGTTGGGGGAGCCAGCAGTCCCTGATTGTGAGAGGATGTCTGACTCCCGATCGGGCCTAAACTGGCAGTCGGACATCCCCCGAGGGGGCCCAGATTGGAGAGGGTGCAGGCTGGGCTGAGGGACCCACCCCCCCACCCCAGTACACGAATTTCATGCACCGGGTCTCTAGTCTATTAATATGCATTGTGGATCTCTAAAAATCTCTAAAATGATCTCTATTATTATTTATCTCAGTCTATTTTCACCATGATTTACACTTATTTTACTTGTGTACTCAAATTTGTGTAGATCTTATTTGTATTTGTTTACTAATTTATCTTCCCAACCAAACCATAAATTCTATCAAGACAGGGAAGTATAACTGAGTTCTTCACCATTGCGCCTAGTGCCCCAGCCAGGGCATTTAGCAGGAGCTCAATCAATATTTTCTAGTGGATGAATTACTGGAGGACCATCTAGCACTGGAAACTACCACTCTCAAGTTATTCAGTTGTAGAATAATTCCAGAGAGGAACTTGTGTTAATTCCTCTAAGCCACTAGAGGTCCATTTAATAAATTATTGCTGCCCTTCAGTGGAATCAATTACTACTTTAGGGAACTGAAGAGAGTTCTCAGAGAGCAGGTCATGACCTGGAAAAAAATCTTGGTAAATCATTTTTATACTTAGAAACTCCACCTGAAAAGCAGTAGTAAAAAGTATAGTGGGATGAGCTGAAAGGCGTCATGCTTTGCACCAATACCAACAATTTTTAGAACACATTTCACTACATGAGTTTTTCCTCCAAGGATATTTTCTTATTTTAATAATTTAAGCATGAAAAGCAGATATTCCTTCTGGAAATTGCAAATTGTTGACTCCTTGCTTCTCTTTTAGGATCAGTAATTTCACATATTACTTGATTTTATTTTTGATAGGCAGAGTCCATGTTAAGACAGCTTTTTAAAAATATTTAAAATATGTGGTTTACTTACCTGTTGTATACAATAATTTGTGATTCTAGGAGAGTTAAAAATGGTATATTTTGTAATAACTGTTTGTGAAATATTTAAAATGCTATTGTCTTTTTTTAAAGCTACATACTTCCATTAACTGCTAAGATTCATGAATGTCCTCCAGAAGTGCTAGAAAAAACACACACGCTAATTTCATTATTTAAGAGTAATATTGAAGTGAAATAGAAAATTGATATAAAATTTAAATGTTTCCAGTTACCAATGGAAAAAGAATTTTACCAGTTGTCATTGCCCCATACACTGACACATCACTGAAAGCTTAGCTTATGCCTAAACTTTAAACCTTAAATGCCTAAACCTTAAACCTTAATACTATTTGGCAGTGGGGAAGGGGGCATATGTCAGGTCAAACAAAGTATGTATTTCCAAAGCCGCATTTGCAAAGGTTCATCTGTTTATGGGCCTCAGAGGGGAAAGTGCAGTGTCCCGTGATCGATCCAAGACCCCTCCTTGGCTTTCACCCTGGTTAATAAACCACAGAGAGGGATAATTTTTAAGCTTAATTTGCTTAAATGGACGTTTACTAATGTATTTTTAAAAATCCCTAAATTGGGGATTTTCAGCAAATTGATCATATATCCGAGAACACTCTAATTTCTTATTTCTTCTACTGACACCTTCTACTGACACCTAAAGATAAAGGGTCCCTGACTACTGGGTAATCTGCAGGGAGACATTTCCAGAATCCCAGAACTAAAGGTGCCCTTACAGCTAGCTCCTCGATCCCCTTAACACTCAAGACCACGGTGGCCTGGGGAGTTTAAGGGGCTTTACCAGGAGCCCGGGTCTCCTAATTCCGGGCTTAATGAACCCTCTTTCCCCAAACACCACCATGCCAGTGGCACCAGGCAGAGTGAGGGTCAAAGTCAACAGACTGATCTCCCGTCCGCTGGCTGTGGGGGAGTTTTAAAAAGCGTTTCACGAAAGGGCATTTCTGAATATTTTGTTCCCAAAACACTGCACAGACAAAAGATGGTTAGCGGTGGGGGGAAACGCGAACCGGAGAGAAAGCGCGGGTTCTCGGACACTGGGACACTGGACCGGAACTGAGCGGAGAAGAGGGAGTTTGGGGGCAGGGGCGCACTGAAAAGCAGTCTGGAGTGGAGAGGCGACCCAAAGCGCCAACGCGGTGGAGCAGAGAGTGGGCTGCATTTATCTATTCTAGAGCCTTTCACAAGGGATCTGGGGAGCCCCGCAGGGGCCACGGCCAGGGATAGATGCTCGGTCGCTCCCAGGTCGGGGGGTGGAGTGGGGAGGAGCTCAAAACGGGAGCCGTTTGGGCACTGCTCGCCCCACTCGGCGCTCGCCCTCCTCCCGGACTCTCCCCCACGCCCTCCCGTGACCCCTCCGGACTCCGCGTCGCCTCCCCGAGCCGCACCGCTCCCCCTCCCCGCCCGCCGGCCCTCCAGTCCGCGCTCCAGGGGCCGATCGCGCTCCGCACCGTCTCCGAGCGCAGCCCCCGGCGGTGCGTCACAGCCGGGCCGGCCTCCGCCGCCCCCTCCCTCCGCCTCCTCTCCGGCCCCACGCGATCCACCGGGAGAGGCGGGGAGCCGGGAGCGCGACCGCCGCGCAGCCACTCTGCAGCCGCCCGTCCGCGGCGCAGTCCCTAGGCCCCGAGCCCGGCCCCCGGCGAGTCGGCGCCGCCGCGGGAGACCCGCAGGCTGGCCTCGGCGCGGAGGGCGCGGAGGGCGCGGAGGTGAGCGGGGCGGGAGGGCGCGAGGCGAGGTAGCGGCGCGGAGTTGCGGGTCGGGATGCAGTCGGTGCCACGCGCTGGGTCCTTCCTGCCCGGATCCCGCGCCCGCTGCGGGGGTGCGTCCTGAGCGGCGGCGTTCCCGATCGCGCACCTGGAGGTGGGGAGTGGGAAGGCTCCGGAGGGGGTGTCTGTCCACCGATCCCACCCCCTACTCCTCTCCTCTGGGTCTTCCCTCGCTCCCAGATACACCGGAGGTTGGGCCCAGGAGAAAGGAGGCCAGGATCGAGACAGCGTCCCAGGTAGGCTGTGCCCCTCAGAGTAGGGACTGGCCGGCTACCTTAGCCTCCCGGGTAGCCTGGCTACCTACCACTTGGGGGGTTGATGCGACGCATTTCATGGAAAATCATACATCGCTGCTTTGCCAACAAGGAAGTGTTTCTAGTATTCATTTTGTTTATTAGCCAATCGTGTGACCCTGGTGTGTTCAGGCCATTGTATGTTTAGAAAGTAATTGGCTTCGTCTTTAAGTGTCTGCCCCCAATGATGTTTGAGCCGGTGTTCAGCCTCAGCCAAAACTTGTTGAAAATTATGCCCTAAAAATCTGGCTCTTAAAATAGGGCAGAGAGATCAAGAGAATCTTTGTCAGGAGATTTCCATTACCCCCACCCTTTAGGGAAGAATTGGTGTCAGTTTTTACTCCTCAGGCAGTTCATTTTTTTTTTTTTTTTAGATAGAAACACTTATCACAGGCCATGGCTAATTATCATTCGTCATTATGGGCGAAACAGGGAGAAATGGAACACACGTCTGACCTTTCCCCCACCTTCATGTCTTGATTAGACTATGGTCCTGTTAGCAGCCCCACTCCTGGGAACCCTTTTAGTTCTCTCCAAACCATTTAGGCCATTCTCCCACCCACCTCCCCCTCACCCCTACTTTTTCCACTTTATTATTTCTTTGCTATGTTAATCTCCATTTATTTTTTCTTTCTCTAAAGTGTGTATATTTTTTACCCTGCACCTCTCCCTCTGTTGTTTCAAAAATTAAAAGCTGTTTACAGAAGAAAAATACCCATTCTAGATAGTTTTCAGAGTATTTAGAAACAGTTTGCTGTTTCTTTCTCTTAGCTTATCAGTTTTTGGGGGGTTGAGGGGAGAGACAATATCAATAATGATACATTGAGCTAATTATGCAAAAAAGGAAATGAAAAGCTGTATCAAAGTCACTTTTTATGCAGTGATGACATGGAAAATGTATTTGTAGTGAGTGAACATAATTACCTTTAATACTGAAAAGGTAGCACAGATGAAGGCAAACAAATGTGTAAAGGAAGGATCATAAATGAGTTAGAAAGGTGAGGAAGAAGGCAAACCGGAAGTTTAAAAGACTAGGCCTTCAAGATATCAGGAGATACATTTATTCTGTGCTCAGCCAGTAACCATGACATTCACATAACCATGATATTGACATATTAATTACCTGCTTTGGGCCTCCATCAGTGAAAAGAGGGCTCTTACCTAGAGACCTATTACATACCTTTTGGTCCGGACGTTTTCTGATGCATTCAGCAGCAACGAATATTGGATTCTTATTTACTATGTGCCAGGCATTGTGGAGGTAGTGATGGACAAGATAAACCTGGTTCTGCCCACAGGGAGCTTTTTGTCTGGTGAGAGAAATAATAGTGAATAAAGAAACAATGGCATAAAGTAATTATAAAGGAAACATAACAAGAGCTGAAAGGAAAACAAAGCAAAACTGTAGTGACTCATTCTGTTCAAGAGACATAACAGCATGTGCAAAGTTCTCAACATGGGAACCAGAATGGTCTTTTCTACTTGTAGAAAAGGATGGTGTGTCTGGACCATCTATAATAATAAAAGCGTAATATGCTAATTAGACTGGACACCCTGTTGAAGCTGGGACTGCAAGGGAAGCCCGGGTCCCGGGTGCCAGAGGGAAGCCGGTGCCAGCAGCCGGGGAAGGAAGGCCTACTCTTGCACGAACTTCCTACTTCGGGCCTCTAGTAGGGAATAACAGTCATACAGGATGGGATTGAGAGGTGTGCAGGGGCTGTTGAGTTCATTTGGGGCCTTTTAGGTGGTGGTCAGGAAGGTAGCTGTAGTTCTCAGTACCACAGAAAACCATTGAATTTTGAGGGAAAGACATTGTCTTATTTACTTTTTAAGATGACCTTAGCTGCTCTGTGGAGAATGATTTGGGAAGAGGCAAAGGAGAACAAAGAGAGAGACCTTACTAGAAAGTGTTTGTAGAGTTTAGATGAGAAATGCTAGAGACTGAATTAAACTGGTGTCAGTGGAGAGGGATTTAAGAAATATTTTGGAGAACAGGAGTTAATGTGGATTGTATGCCAAGGATGAGGGAAAGCCAGGACTCAAGAATGACTCCCAGATTTTTGACTTATGCAACTTGTAGGTTATGGTACCATTTATTGAAATGAGAAAGTCTGGATGATTTTATTTTATTTATTTTTAATTTAAATTCTTTATTGTTGAAAGTATTGCATATGTCTCCTTCCCCTCCCCCCCAGCTTCTCCCACCCCACAGCACATGCCCTCACCCCCCTACTGTCTGTGTCCATTGGTTATGCTTATATGCATGCTAGATGATTTTAAATATATGTTTTTAAAAAGAGACTTGGAAACAAAATTTAATGTTGGAAAGGACTGCAGGAGTCAAGTACAACCTCTTTGTTTTCCTTTTTTAAAAGTATCTTTTTAAAATATATTTTTATTGATTTCAGAGAGAGGAAGGGAGAGGGAGAGAGAGACACATCAAGGATGAGAGAGAATCATGACTGGCTGCCTTCTGCACGCCCCTATTGCAGGTCAAGCCTGCAACCCTGACATGTGCCCTGACCAGGAATCATACCACCAGGAATCAAACTTTGACCTCCTGGTTCGTGGGCAGACACTCAACCACTGAGCTACACTGCCGAGGCTTTTGTTTTCTATTTTACAAAGGAAACAGACTCAGAAAACAAGTTGATTTCAGAAGCCTAGGCCTGTTCTTTCTTCTCGACATCACATAAACAAGTCTTCCATAATGACCATAGTAGTCTTCTCAATCATTTATTCTATATTTCCTATGAAAAGCATGAAATGAAAAGATAGCGAGACTAGTCAGAGTGTGGCCCATGGACCACAGCATCACCTGGTGAGGCCCACAGGCATCACCTGGGAGCTTGGGAGAAATACAGAACCTTGAGCCTCATTCCAGAATTGGAGAATCAGAATGCATTTTAACAAGATTCCCAGGTGATCATATTCACATTGAAATTTGGTAGGCGCTCTTCTAGAACCAGTCAATCCGCTTGGAAACTCTCGTCTGCTCAGGTCAGCAGAACCTAGGGTGTCTGGAGAACTACGAGGAGCCCTTGTCAGACAGAAGGAAGAGATACCTCACTCAAACATTCTGAATTCTGCATGTTATGCAAAAAAAAAACCAGGAACAAAGTATGCTGTGTGGTGGGGTGACACATTTTAAGGAAAGTGAAGAGAAAATTACAAAATAGTGAGTGGATCTACTGATGCTGTTACTGCCTGAGTGGAAAAAGGGGAAAAGCTGCATGTAAATTCTCCAGCTTCCACCATTCAGAGGCAACAGTTGTTCTCTCACTAGTGTTATTTTTCATGATTACAAACGTGGACCCTGAGGAAGAAAATACCTACTAAAAAAGGCTCCCAGTGGCTGACTGGGCCCAAATTTTAAAAACATACAACGAGTAAAAACAAAACAGAGCCTCGCAGCCATTTATACACAGGAGCCTCTCATGCAAACTGCGCTTCAGGGGAAAGCCTGCACTGAACTGCCTGTCTGCACTGTGTTTCTGCCATCCGAGCCAGGCCTTATCAAGCAGTTCCTGGAATCCTCTTCCAACCAATAGGACTGAGGCTTTCCCTCATGCAATCAGAGCTGCACCGCTGTATCCCCATCTGTCTCTTCACTGACCAATCAGAACGGCCCCATTCTGACCAATCAGCACAATGCCTTTTGGGCCAGTCAAACTGAGGATTTGGAGTCCTCATTTGCATGAGTCGAAGGGGACCCAGGGCAGAGACTTGTGTCTCTGTAAGTCAGCTCCCCTCTGGTTATGAGAATGCCCTTTCCCTTCACAGGGAAGACTGTTTTCTGGCTGGAGCAGAGCAGTGCAGGCCAGTGCAGACTGGCCCAGAGTGGAGCAGACCGGCAAAGAGCAAAGCAGACCGGTGTGGAGCATAGCTGGCCAGCCAGGAACAGAGCAGAGGAGGTCTAGCCAGAGAGGGTCCTGGCCGTGGGGGCCACCTCACACACAGCCTTGCTGTATCACAGTGAGCTGTTTTGCACTGAATAAAGTTTCCTTCTTCACTGAACCCCAAATTGGGGATTCCTGTTGGCATTGAATTGGCGCCAAGGAGGACTGGTTGACACAAACAATAATGTAAAGATGAGCGTAATTGAGGATCAAAAAGCCACATAAGTTATCTCCAAATACCAAAACAAGTATTAGGTTGAATCCTGAAACTTTTAGTAGAGGTGTTTTCAGTCTTGGCTGATGACCTCTAAAACAAAAGCTTGATGCCCAGGCTGAATTTCAGACCAAGGAAATAAAAATCTGAGCAGATGGGTGGTGGTGACTAGATATCACGATGTTACAAAGGTCCTTGGCCCCTCGATCGTGCCCCTAAAATTGAGAACCCCTGCTTCCGTAGGTCCTTCCTCCTTGAGGGAAGAGGCAGCTCTGAGAGTGCAGTTCTGCCTGTAAGCTTCCCCTCACGGTGGGACCCTCTGTTTCTCTCCTTGCACCAAGCAGAGTCAGCACAACTCAGGTCACACTCTGCGGTGTGTATGACAGCCCCTGGGGTTTTCAGAACATTAAGGGAGGCAGGATTTTTTAAAAGAGGCACGAACTGTGGGTCAATTTTGTTAAAATGTGAGTAAACACAGTGACTGCTGATGAAATGTTCTAAAATTGGATTGTGGTGATGGTTGCATAACTGGAAATTTACTGGAAATTACTAATGTATACACGTAAAGTGGGTAAATTTTATGCTGTGTAAATTACACCTCAATAATGCTTTTTTTTTTTCAGTTGCTGTGTATGCTTCCACATTCTTGATTTCATCATATAATTAGATAGGAAGCCAGTGCCTGTTTTGTGTAATTGCAGTGTCAGTACCTAGCCTGATGCCTCAGTGGATAGGGCCAATGATGATGTTGGGTTGGTGAATGGTTGGGGATGGATGGATGGATGGATGGATGGACGGACAGATATCATTATGATCATGGGTTGTTTCCTCATTGCTAAATAGATGTCAATCACCAGATAGCCCTAAAGCTTATAGCACTCAGTGGACATTAGTGCTATTTGTAATCTGTTTTGTGTTATGGCATTGAAATTAGGGAAATGAGTTTGTGTAGGCCTTCATAGAAGATTATTTTTTTACAAGTGATTTACTGCAACAGAGAAAAAGTTGTATTTGTTAGCTAATAAACATATGCATCCTTATCTCAATACCATCTGCAACAAGGTTATTACTTCTTTATTTTATAACTGACAGTTTGTAGTTTCCTTCTTTCACCCCTTCACCTATTTTGCCCGTCCTCCCACCCCTCATCCCTCTGACAACCACCAATTTGTTCTCTGAATGTATGAGTCTGTTTCTGTTTTGTTTTACTTATTTTTTTAGATTCCACATATAAGTGAAATCATAAGGTATTTCACTTAGCATAATACCTTCCAGGTCTGTCCATGGCAAGATTTTGTTCTTTTTCATGGCTGTTTCCATATCTTGGCTCTTGTGAATAATGTTGCAGTGAATACAGGGATGCACATTTCTTTTTTGAGCTAGTGTTTTTGTTTTCTTCAGGTAAATACTCAGAAGTATAATTGCTGAACCCTATGATAGTTTTGCCTTTCATTTTTTTAAAAACCTCTATATTGTTTTCATAGTGGCTGCACTAGTGTACTAGTACATTCCCATTAGCAGTGCACAAGGGTTCCTTGTTTATGTTTTTGATATTTAGTTGTTCCATATACTTTTTAATCACTATAGACCAGTGATAACTTTATATTTGGAAACCAGTGCTCTAACACTTTTAAGGTCACAGAAAGCCAAATTTAACTTAGGGTGCTTATAGTCTTAAGCTTACTAGTAAATGAACCTATAATACACTGTCATTAACGTGGCTTGAAGCAGCCCTGTGTAACTTATTTTTATTTTAAAAAAATTTTTTATTGATTGATTTTAGAGAGAGAGAGAGGAAGTGGGAGAGAGAGAAAGAGAAACATCGATTTGTTGTTCCCCTTTTGATGCACTCATTGGTTGCTTCTTGTATGTGCTCTAACCAGAGGTCGAACCTGAAACCTTGGGGTAGGTATCAAGACGATCCTCTAACCAACTGAGCTACCCAGTCAGGGTCAGTCCTGTGTAATTTAGAGATTATTTTGTAAGTATAATTTTATAAATATGAATGACTTGAAATAAGGGAACACCATGTGGTATTTCTATTCCCTGGTTTTCTAGAGCAAATATACTCTTATCGTACAAGCTAGTTCTTAATTGTATGATGATGTGAGGTTATTTTTTCTTTCTGCTTTTAATTCTTTGTACAGCTTGTGTTTTCCTAACTATAATGTAAATTCCTTGAGTATAAGCGCCATGTTTCTTATGTCATTAATCTCTCCTATGCAAAGAACACAGTGGCCTCCATAAATTCATGCTGGTCACACAGCAGGGTAGGTCTGTCTTGCCAGTTACAGTCCCATCATTTCTTGTCAATGGAAATGTACAATGTAAGGTTTTTAGTAATTTTTTTTTTTGGTAAATACAAGGTAAACCTCCTTCAGATATTGACATTATTCACTTTTTATAACCCCATTTTTTTTGCAGATGTCACAGTTTTAATTAACTTCAGCTCAGCAGTTAACCTAGTGATCCAAATGGTAGCTTAGCAAATTAGGAATTGATTGATGAGATTTGGCCCCAGGGTGTCAGCACTAGAATGAGTGGCTCTGAGGCCTGTGTATGGGTGAGTTCCACAGGACACCTTTCTTTTCTTTCTTCCCTCTAAAAAGCAGGCGTTCTGCAGAGTCCTCAGAAGACAGATGGGTTCTAGCTGAGTTTCCTCAAAAGTTACCCAGCAAACATTCATGTTTCGTTTTGTAGTATTAATAAATTTAATTCTTTGTTTGGTTTTGATTTTGGGGGGGATTATTTCAGCATTTTATCTGTTTTGTAGCTAGAATTCTTAAGCTTATAGCTCTGGATTTATCTAAAACTATCCTAAACTGAGATTCACATTGTAGCTATTTAAAGTTAGTATTGATTTTAGAGAGTATAGTTACAGATGACATTTGGAGATCTAAACAATTTAAAGATCTCCCCTAAAATGTTTACACTGCAGTTTTAGAATGAGCAGAGGTTGGAAGATTCTTATTTAAATCCTGGTTGGATCACTGCAAACTGCATTGAGTTAAGCAAATCATTAAAATTCTGAGTCTCTTTCCCCATCTTTAAGATGGGCATAATGTGTACTCCACAGGCATTTGAGAATTCAGTAAGATAATGTTATATATGAAAATCTTGTGCACTATTAAATAGCACACATATTTTAGTACTGTAAGCTTTCAACAATACACAAATAACTCATCTCTCAGATCCTTTACAAGTTGTTTTTTTTTTTTTCTCTTTCTCGTGGATACTTTTACATCCCTTAAAACTATAACGAAGAGTCTCATTTATCAGGCCAACTTTTATTTATAGTTACAGTCACACCATTAAAGGGTTCAGTTAGAACTTGCCATTAGAAATATAATGTGAATAAGGGTCAAACATGTTAGAACAGTTCCCTGTAAATATGTATAAAAATACATGTTATAATGGGAGGCCCATTAGCTCCTAATGAATTTTTATCCACATTCTGATTTACTGAAGGGGTTTGAATTTGCTTTATAAAATTAGCAGATAACTGATACTGTTTCGCTTTTGTTTTGTTTTTAGTTTGAAAAGACCTTGATCATCATGATAGATTTCAAGATTTTGCAATTCTTATATTTTGGGAGATGCAACAATCTCTACTCAGAAGAAGTTAGGACTAGGGTATGTGACACTTGGGTTCCGTGAGTAAGCTTAGTAACCCTTTTACCCTTAGACAATATATAGGACTAGGGGTAAGTTGGTCAATTCAACTTGAATTGTTGAATGAAATGATCATTCAGTCGATTTGCATATTAGGGTTTTATTATATAGGATGAGCACAACTCTTCCCCTTTTCCCTCATGCCCAAAGAAAAAGCCCTTTCTTAAATTCCTTACATTTGCCGAAATGACACATGCCTTAGCTGAATTGCACATGGATTCCAATCCTAGCTCCCTCACTTTCTCTCTTATGACCTTGAACAAATAAATTATCATTTGCTTGTCTCAGTATCTTCATCTTTAAAATGAAGATGGTAATATTAGCACCTGTCTCCTGTGGTGATTGTGGGAATTCAATCAGTTAATATATAAAGCACAACAAACCTGACAGAGAATATGCTATAATGAGTATCCTATCTAATGAAGAGGGAATATGCTAATTGACCCTCATGCCATCGCAAAGAGGGCGGCACCCACAGCCAATAAGGAGGGAATATGCTAATTGCCCTGCTCTCAAAGATGGCAGTGCCCATAGCCACAAGATGGCAGTACCCAGTTCCCTCAGCCCCACCAGGGTGGCAGGCGCTTGGCAAGGCCGGGCCCACCCCCCGGTGGGCCAGGTTGCTCCGCATGCCTGCCTCTGGAGTCCCCCAGTCCCCTTAGCCCCCCAGCTGCCCAGGGCTTGCCCGAGGTGTAGGCAAGCCCAGATGTTGGCTGCCCAGCCGCCCAAGGCCGCCCAAGGCTCAGATAACCAGGCCAGCAGTGGCAGCAGCAGAGGTGTGATTGGGGCATCGCCACCCGCCCCTGAGGGCTCCCGGACTGTGAGAAGGGGCAGGCTGGGCTGAGGGACCCCCTCTCCAGTGCATGAATTTTCATGCACTGGGCCTCTAGTTAGGTTATATTATTTTGTCTTTCTAAAGATTAATTTACTGGGGTTTTTTGTTGGTTTTTTTTGAGTCATTGTATGTGATCCATTTCTAGGGTAAAAAGTTGAATATTTTTAGCTCCAGTAATTTCAAATTTCATTTAGTACAAACCCCCAAAACATGTTTTTGAAACATTTCATCTTTCCTGTAAAACCCATTAAATTCTCTGAAGTGATCCACATCTGTTTTTAGCATAAAAGAAATCGTGCAATGAGGAGAGAGAGGAAGAATATTTTTCATTCATTCCCATTAGTGACAGTGATTTATGGCAATCTGATTGGTATTCTGGAGAAAGATATTTCGAACATTTCAGGTGTTAGTCACTTAAAAAAGAATTTGACAAATTTCCCCAGAAAGACTAATTGCATTGTAGTCTATCCCACCAATGAATAAAAGAAGAAAAGATTTCACAAGTATTGTGTAATTTACTGTAAGGCCATAAACACATTACTAATATTATTGAGAAGCTAACTTTCTCAATGATAAGTTAAAGGATATAGGGGGAATGATAGAAGCCAATGATATTTAATACTTTATTATACATATATATATATATATATATATATACATATATATTTAAATATATTTTATTGATTTTTTACAGAGAGGAAAGGAGATGGATAGAGAGTTAGAAACATCGATGAGAGAGAAACATCGATCAGCTGCCTCCTGCACACCCCTACTGGGGATGTGCCTGCAGCCAAGGTACATGCCCTTGACTGGAATCAAACCTGGGACCTTTCAGTCCGCAGGCCGACGCTCTATCCACTGAGCCAAACCAGTTAGGGCACTTTATTATATTTTTATGCCTGTTTTTCTTAAGATATTATGTAAGTGCCAAGGTTCATTAGTAGTTCATTCTTTAGTAGTTGATTTATCTTATTCTCATTTAATATGAGTCAGGTGTATAGGATAGTTTATAGACTCCATGCCAAATGACTCTTGAGAGTCTGGATTTAAAGATTTTTTAAAAAAAAATTTTATTGATTGATTTTAGAGAAAGAGAGAGGAATGGGGGGAGAGAGAGAGAGAGAGAGAGAGAGAGAGAGAAGCATCTGTTTGTTATCCCGCTTATGTATGTATTCATTGGTTGATTCTTGTATGTGCCCTGACCAGAGATGGAACCCGCAACCTTGGTATATCAGAAGGACGCTCTCACCAGCTGAGCTACCTGGTCAGAGCCGTTTGTTTTTCATGGTTTTTCTGTCTTCTGTTGTCCTGTGTGCTATAACGTCCTACCATAGTCCTTTCTACCACTAGCAGCTTTTCTGATCTGCTGCGAAACTGGGTAATCAGGTTAGAACTGTGTTTTTTAAAATGTTCTAGGTGAAGACATCCATCTCTTCCTTGTGTTCCCTAGTGCCTGTTGCTCAAAGAGGGGTCTGCAGACCAAGGGCAGCAGCTCGCTGGACTAGAAATGCAGAATCTTGGGCCGCACTCCAGAACTGCTGAATCAGAGTCAGCGTTTTAACAAGGTTCTCAGGTGATTCATGTGCACAGTAAAATTTGAGCAGCTCCACTTTAGCATGTCAGCTCTGTGACAGTTCATTTTTTCTATTCCGAGATCCTTTTTTAGCTTACAAGTTGTGTCTTACTGTGCTCTAAGTTATAGAGCTTGCAGAAATATTGTATGTCTACAAACGAGGACCATATTATAATGTCTAAAAGTGTATTCACGTTTGGTAAGAGGTAATTGATGAACATTTTATTTTCTCTCTCCTAGGATATCCCTGGGGATCTTGGAAGAGTCTGTGTCATGGAATCTATCTCGATGATGGGAAGCCCTAAGAGCCTTAGTGATACTTTTTTGCCTAATGGCATAAATAGTATCAAAGATGCAAGGAAGGTCACTGTAGGTGTAATTGGAAGTGGGGATTTTGCCAAATCCCTGACCATTCGACTTATTAGATGTGGCTATCATGTGGTCATAGGAAGTAGAAATCCTAAATTTGCTTCTGAATTTTTCCCTCATGTGGTAGATGTCACTCATCATGAAGATGTTCTAACAAAAACAAATATAATATTTGTTGCTATACACAGAGAACATTACACCTCCCTGTGGGACCTGAGACATCTGCTCGTGGGTAAAATCCTCATTGATGTGAGCAATAACATGAGGGTAAACCAATACCCAGAGTCCAATGCTGAATATTTGGCTTCCTTATTCCCGGATTCACTGGTTGTCAAAGGATTTAACGTTATCTCAGCCTGGGCACTTCAGTTAGGGCCAAAGGATGCCAGCCGGCAGGTGTGTATTTTTACATTTTATTCTTGTTTATCTAGTATTTTGTGGTTATGTAGTTAAACAAATAGCATACATTTAAAAACCAAATTCAGACCCCCTCCAATGATTATCATTTAGAAAACTATGTATGAGCACCCAAAAGTCCTGACCTTGTAGGAGCACACATCTTTTCTTGGACTTTTCTGTCATAACCAGCTAATCCAAGAAAAGGCAAGGTTGGCTGATGAAGAATGCAACACATTGAATTGATCTCTCCTTGCTTCCTCCAAAATAGAAATAAACAGCAAGCATGTCCTTTGTCTTTCACCCCTTCCCTCCCAACCATCTTTCCTTCCTCTTCCTTCTTCTCCCCTCTTCCTTGCTTGCAACTATTCTGTAGCTGTATTCCATCACTGTATGAAATATGACTTAATGTGACCCTCCAGAAGAATGCTTTGGGAGTACCTTTTTATTTTACATAGGTTATTCATAGAATTTATTAAAATACAGTAGCACAGCTTATTTTATTGTTAAGTGTAGGTTTTAATCCCTGTGGGCAAGATAGAAGCAGATTGGATTTCTTAGGTTCTCCTTGAGCGAGGGGTTGTGTCTAGTTCACCTTGAAAATCAAAGCAGATGGGGAACTCCCTCCATGCCTTTGTGGAATGAGAGCCTTTGTAAGTAAACATATGAATAGTGCGCCTTAAAGGTGTGATGCTGCATTATAATTAAGCGTGATGACAAAATACCTTCGTTATTTTTGTCCATAACGATAGTTGATTAGGAGTCTTAGAAAATAAATTCAAGTATTATATCACTGCATGCTGCATGTCATTTCACAATAGCCGTTCACTTTCGGGTCTTTAATTTGGAAGGCTGGTAAAAGAATATATATTTTCCAATTTTCCTAGAGGCTATTTCTGAATCCTTTTTTTTTTTTTTCCTTTTGCATATCCACCAAAGTTGAGCAATGGATACAGACTAAATTAGAGATAAGCCTGAAATTAATCCTTTGCCCATATTTGTGATCATTTTAATTCTTTAACAACAACAAAATTTGTGGAACAATGATTTAATTAAAAGGGAGCTACAGAAATAGTTTCATTTGTAGTTCATACTACTCGTGTCCTTGTTATGAATGTCTGATTTATACTTTTAGGTTTATTATAAAATTTCATAATTTATAGGATTTTCCTAACAAATAAAAGAGTTTACTTCATCATTGTCACAATTGTAATACATTAATTTAGAATGCTTTTCCTTATTTCTCAGTTATATAGGTATTGTCCCCCACTCCATTTTAGAAGTTCATGAGCATGTGTATAATAGTATAGACTTTGTCACTCGTCTGCCTAATATTAGGTAAAATTAACAATGCAAAGAGCTTTACATTGTCAGCATAATGTAAATAGGTTTAGCATGCCAGTGTTTCAGTGTGGTCTGTTCTCGAACCCTTATATAAACATCTTCAGGGATAAATATATTTAGGAATCTGTTTCCCCCAAACATTACTTAATAGCAGTATTTTTCTAGCCCTCGGTGAGATGACCTACCCATAAGTAATAGTGGCTCACTCTAGCAATGAATTTGGTGCTCAGCAAATATTTGTTGAATTCTCATCTTCAGTAGTATATCTAAGAGGTTGTGGTAGTCTAAAGCCCATCCCCAACCCCACCCATCTTATCATTAGTGTTCCTATAGGGTTAACACCTTAGTGTTAGAAAATGGCAGTTGATTTGCTTTTTAAATTAAGTAAGTCTTATTATACCATTCCCCACCTAGTATATTGTCATCATTTAAAGATGAAAGAATATCATATTCTGACTAATGAAATAATATACTTGAGATAACCCATGTTTTTTCCAGAGACACTTGTCAAATTGGTTTCTGAGCCAAAAGATAAATTTTATAAAACAGCATCATGACATAATTTAAAGGTGTTAGTTGCAAATTCAGTCCTGAGTGCACGCCCACCTTCTTTCTTGCTGAATTATCTGTAAAAGGCAGTGCTTGTAATCACCCTACTAGGCAGAATCACTATCCACTATCGTCCCCAAACTAAGTATTATCCAGGAAAGCCTGGCGAGCCAGCCCCAGCCTGTTCTCTGTGGGAGAGAGCGAGCTGGAGGGGGCGGGGCACAACCAGCAGCTCAAACTCCACCCACTGCAGGGGAGGCCTGAAGTCACCAGTGCCATTGAACCAGGTGATCCAGAACCTTTGTTCTTCCTGCCTTCCTTCCCCTGAGGTCATCCTGGTCCCAGGTTCTAGCCAGATTTGTCTGCATTTTCTTTTCATGTCATCTCACGGGACTTGGCCATTCTTAATGACACTATTGTAATCTATTAATAAATAAATTAATAAATGCCTTTATCTCCTTAACTTTTGCATCACTTGGTCATCACAGGTGATGCTCCATGGGCTAAGTGGAGCGTGGGATCATCCCCATTTTCATAAGCAGCAATAGTAATGACGTGTCTCTTGTTTTTGCTGCAGGTTTACATTTGCAGCAACAATATTCAAGCTCGACAACAGGTTGTGGAACTTGCCCGGCAGTTGAATTTTACCCCCGTGGACGTGGGATCATTATCATCAGCCAGGGAGATTGAAAATTTACCCCTGCAACTCTTTACTCTCTGGAGAGGGCCAGTCGTGGTAGCCATAAGCCTGGCCACATTTTTCTTTCTTTATTCCTTTGTCAGAGATGTGATACATCCCTATGCTAGAAACCAGCAGAGTGACTTTTACAAGATTCCTATTGAGATTGTGAATAAAACCTTGCCCATAGTTGCCATTACTTTGCTGTCCCTGGTGTACCTAGCAGGTCTCCTGGCAGCTGCTTATCAACTTTATTACGGCACCAAGTATAGGAGGTTTCCACCTTGGTTGGAGACCTGGTTGCAGTGTAGAAAACAGCTTGGATTACTAAGTTTTTTCTTCGCTTCGGTCCATGTGGCCTATAGCCTCTGCTTACCAATGAGAAGATCAGAGCGGTACTTGTTTCTCAACATGGCTTATCAGCAGGTATGGAGCATGTTTGTTATTTATGTGATGCTTAATATCATTTGTAAACAGTAAGATTAAAAACTGGGTACAACTTTGCATACCTTGGTATATTTAGGGCAGGAAAAGTACTGTTCTTTAAATAATGTTCCTGCGTAGAGTTTCATGGCTAATGCAAAATCATTGAGGGTGAAAGCTGCAACCATCCCTTTCTTTGCAGAATAAAATCAGAGAAATAAAGGATTAGGATTTTTTCCTTTTTTTAAAAAATTGATTATAGAGAGAAGAACTGTGTGTGTGTGTGTGTGTGAGAGAGAGAGAGAGAGAGAGACAGAGAGAGACAGAGAGACAGAGAGAGACAGAGAGAGAGAGAGAGAGAGAGAGAGAGAGAGAGAGAGAGAGAGAGAGAAACATTGACGTGAGCAGAAATGTAGATTGGTTGTTTCCTGCACATGCCCCAACCAGAATTGAACCCGTAACTTGGGTATGTGCCCTGACTGGGAATCAAACCTTTTGGTGTGTCCGACAAAGCTCCAACCAACTGAGCTACACAGGCCAGGGCTGTTCTTTCATTTTTAATGTTATTATTGCAATGATTGCTTTCAGTACTGAACAGTTCATTATTTTAATGTTTTGTAATTGGCTATGTTCCACAAAATGTTAAGGCAATTCTCAGTAAATGTATAAAATAAAATTAGAGCCAGTGAAAACATAAAACAGAATAGGAAGTCCATATCAGAAGACATATGCCTACAAGATTTTTGTTATCAAAAAGCAGGAGAGATACCAGTTCCTCAGGTGAAGCTTTTCTAGCACTCAGCTCAAGAAAATCTCCAGGAGAGCTTCACGGAGGGAGCCTAATGATGGGCTATTTCCCCAATCATTCCCACTCGGCGAATGTAAAATACAGTGTACCACGGGAGCTCTCTGATGTAGTGTTTCTCAGTGAAAGCCGAGGACACTGCACCAAAACAAATGTGTAAAAGCTTTTTCTTTTCATAAGGAGCCAAGGCATCATGGGCCATGTATGTAGCATCTAGTACTTACATGTGTTTCAACAATTTCAACCTAAAATAATTTGGAAAAAATTACTATCTGAATGTTTTTAAGTCATTCTTTCCCTAAAAATACTACTTCTCTTAACTGAATAGGGAGGTTTTGATATCAGCTCTCCTACCTTCCTCCTGCAAATCATTTGCTCGGATCTCACCCCCGCAGTGAGGCCTACATTGGACACCATTTTAAATTCTGCTACCTACTTCCAACTCAACCCTGGGACTCCCAATCCCTCTTACTCTGCTTGACTATATATGCATTATCAATATAGTTATTATATAGGAATGTGGCAAATGGACAGTTGGAAAAGTATATTAAATAATGAGGCAATTCAAGTGGATAAATATTTGCATTCAGTAAATGCAAATTTCCCAGATTCCTCAGGGAAATCTCAGCTTCAGTGGAAAAGAAGATAAGAAGAAAGAGATAAATCAACATATAAATATTCTTGATGTGAGAAAGGAACACAGAAAATAGTTTAGATATTCCTTTTCCAGGTTCTAAGTTGAACTAAGTCCAGAATGTACCCAAACAATTCAATCAAGTTTAAACCAACTTGTAAAAGTACCTCAAAACTAAGTCTAACCGCCAGTCCTTCTCTGTGTCACCTGGGACAGACCATGTGGCATTTCGTGGTCTTCGGATGCCAGAGTCCCTGTAACTGTGATGCATTACAAACATGAGACAGGTTTATCCACTCTTCTCGCACATATGCAAAGAAAGAGAGAATCCTAGTCCTTCTTTTGTTTAACTCTCCATTCTCTTTTTTCCCATGCCCGAAACAATACCATCCAGTAATAGGTTCTCTATAACAGTTTGTTAAAGTGAATTAATACAACTTAAATATGTCCATATGTGGTGGATTCTTATGCCCACAGTGAACTCTGTGCTGAATGAGTTAATGCTCTACCAAATAGGGGAAACTCATGTTTGCTCTCTTGATAGGTTCATGCAGACATTAAAAACTCTTGGAACGAGGAAGAAGTTTGGAGAATTGAAATGTATATCTCCTTTGGCATAATGAGCCTGGGCTTACTGTCCCTCCTGGCAGTCACCTCCATCCCTTCAGTGAGCAATGCTTTAAACTGGAGGGAATTCAGTTTTATTCAGGTATGTGAGGTTTTGTTTGGTGTGGGAATGGGCTGCATAAATTCAAATGTTAGTTGAATTTTAAATAATGCTCCTCATGAAAAGAGCCTTTGGGAGCTGTGTTTTTGCATGTAAGCTTGGTGGCCTCATATGGTTGGAGGCTAACTTAGGACCATCTGGTTTAGTAAGTGAAAGACCAGTATAGGGTTCTACAGCACTGATAGCATTGGCTTTGATAGCCTTGCCTGCTATGCTATGGATAAAGGTTATTTTAATAAGAAAAATAAAATGAAGGTGGGGATGTGTGAGCTTAGAGCAAGTTGAAGCCAACAGTCAATGTATTACTAGCCAAATGAAGAATTCTTTTATATTTTGAGTCATCCTGCTATGTCCAGAAAAATCTCATTAATTTGAAGTTAAGTGAGGATGTCAGTCTAATATTTAAAACAATATTTTAAAGCAGTGACAAACCAGATAACTAAGTTAATGGATTATGACAAGCAACCAGCCTTATGAACTTGTTAGTATATTTAGTATCTGTTATATACATATTTATGTAAGTGTCTACAAAGGGGGTTGTATTTGTATTTTTTTAAATCCTCACTTGAGGACATGCTTTTATTGATTTTAGAAGGAGAGAGAAGCATCAATATGAGAGAGAACCATTGATTGGTTGCCTCCCTCATGTGTCCCAACCAGGGATTGAACCCGCAACCTGGGTATGTGCCCTGACCGGGAATTGGACCTGCCATCTTTCTGTGTATGGGACAGTACTCCAACCAGCCAAGCCATGCAGCCAGGGCTACATTTGCATATTTAAAAACATATAACTCAAACATAGGCCCAATCAGTATTGGCTGTATCAAATGGTTTACAGCACTATAATGCCGATAAGTATCATTTGGTGATAAACTGAATTTGGGGGAGGAGGGTTCCTTATTTACTTGAGCTTTTTTGTTTTTAAATTATCTAAAAATCTCATTCAAATTAAGAGCATTTCCCTGGTCTTTTTTCTTCTTTTGAAGGAAAGAAAATATGAATACTTTGCAAAGTGCTAGTTTAATCACACTGGGAAAGAAAGAGAAGGCCCTCAGATAAAAGGTGCTAGATGGGTGCAAACTATCATTATAAATTTAGATGAGTAATTGCAGACAGTACAATTTTCTGCTAGAGTTTTGATCCTTTCCCAGTGAAGTTAGATGTTTCATCATTCTACAGATGCAATATTACATTTATGTAATAGGGTATGTCTCAAAGTAAATAATCAAACATCATAGTTTAGGGAACCAGGAATGCTGACCTTTTAGATTTTAACCTATAAACTGCTTAACTGCAGTGCTCTTAATAATTTCATTTAATAAGGTCAATAAAGCCACATGTTTGAAATGTTGTTTATATTACATGTTAATATATAAGGTTTTTCATAGTTACCTTCAGTTAGTATGTACATATGCATACATATATAAACACACTCGATTTTCCTAATATACACAACTGGCAGAAATGTGGATAACCTATATAAAAAAGTTTAGCAGTTTTTGTCAACACCCTGAAAGGAAAGCCAGATGCTTTGACTAGCAGTCCCACTATATCAGTTCTAAGGAAATAAACCAGAATATAGAAAAGGGCATAGAGTGACATTATTTATAGTTGAGGAAAGCTGGAAACAAAGTAAATAATAATCAACGAAAGGAATGGTTAAATAAATTATAGCACATCCATTCAATGGAATAGTATACAGCATTAAATGGTTCATTCTCAATGACATTAGGGGAAAGTTCTTCATATAATAAATGAAATAATTAGAATATTAAACTATGCAATATGGCTTTAATTGTGTCAAATAAAAAGTATGGATGTAAATATATATATGTGAAAGTGCTTACATTGTTTAATTTAGTAGAGAACAAAAAGTAGTTCAATAATAATTTAAGATAAAATAGGTTCACTTATGAATTTGAGTAATTTGTTTTTTATTCTTTGTTTCTTTTTCTTCCTCCTCCATCCGAAGTCTACTCTTGGCTATGTCGCTCTGCTCATAAGCACTTTCCATGTTTTAATTTATGGATGGAAACGAGCTTTTGAAGGAGAGTACTACAGGTTTTATACACCACCAAACTTTGTTCTCGCTCTTGTTTTGCCATCAATTGTAATTCTGGGTAAGAGCGTTTTACTTCTTCCATGTCTAAGCCAAAAGCTAAAGAGAATTAAAAAGGGCTGGGAAAAGAGCCAGTTTCCAGAAGAAGGTGTTGGAGGAGCAGTTCCTCATTTCTCACCAGAAAGGGTCACAGTCATGTGATGATAAATGGTGCTCGCTGATGCCATAAGACTTCCTACTCATGCCATTACTTGTATGACTTCCTGTGTGTTCAGTCGCCAGTGTGCTGTCAAATTGCTATGGGCTGAAACTTGTTCAATGTGATCTCAGCCAAATAGTGGTAGAATTTTCTTCAAATTCATGTTCACAAATGTCATTTTTTGTCAATATAGATTTTTGTAGTTAACTTATTGTTAAAATGTAGGTGTTTTTGTTGTTGTTTTGCACAACTGTGACATTACTATTATTTTAACAAACTGTATTCCACAGTCAGGCAAAAATATTTATAGTTAATAATATAGATTACAATATAATGTTAAAAACTCTTTGCAAACCAGCAGAATTTTAAGTTTTAATATAACTCAATAGATAAGTTTTTTTCTGAAGCTCAAGGTTTTAATTATTATCCAGTGTAAGAATTAGAAATGCATAATCATATATTTTTTTAAGAAAGGATGCATTACATTAGCATCTAGGTAAGAGTACATGATTATATTCCTATATTTCTCTCATAAGATAGGATTTGAAGAATGTCATTGCTTTTGTGAATTGATGTGATTATGTGAACAAACACAAAACTGAAAAGACAAATTGAACCTGAAATTATATTTAAAAATGCATTGGAGATATGAAAGATATACTGGTAATGTGTACACCATGAAAGATTTTCTCCCTTACTTTGTTACAAAGCAGATCCATTTGAATATGTTGTCAGGGAGAAGACAGTAATTGTTGGCCTCCAAAACTGATTTTGCTAATATAGTACCAATCCTGGAAATCGTATAATTGTTTCTAGTTAAAGGGAAAATATTAGTTATACACACAGGTAGTTGTTTGTCAACCGATCTATGTTGTTGCACCTTAGCCAGTCATCACACTCTATGGTGCAGGATTTTACGGAAGTTCATTGAGGGATTCTAACATGCCATGTACTGTTGTTCTAAGCACTTTACTTGTATTATCCCATTTAATACTTAAAACAGTCCTGTGACAGGGGTAGCTATCATTCTCATTCTACATACGAGAAAACTGAAGAAAAAAAGTTAAGTAATTTGCCCAAGGTCATGGAGTTAGTGGCAGAGCCAGCATTGAAGCCCCAGCAGTCATATTTCAGAGGCTGTGATTTTAACCACTAGGCTGAATGGCCCCTGCTCCATCTCTGTGCATTGCATTCATGATGCCAATCTGTCTGCTTCCTCTTTTGGATAAAGGCATTGACATTCTTGAGAGTGAGTTGTGGTTATCGAATTGTGATACAATCCACAGTTCTTACCTTGAGGGAGGATCTTGCCTGGGACGTGACCCAGGAGACCCATGGCAGTCCGTATGCCTCCCAATACCGTGAGGGACTCCAGCAGAGATAGGACCATGGCAATTTTAATAAATGGCTGAGGTCCTACAGAATCTTAAAAAGTCCCTGTAGGTTGGTCATTTCCTTTTCTCTTCTTGAGAAGTCCTCCTGCCTGCTCAACCATTCACTGGGGAGCAGTTTGCAAGCTTGAAGGATATTAGGGGACGTGGTCAATTATAAATCTACTCTGGAGATATATAATCATACAAATTATTCATAAAAATGTTCAGTGCTGACATTCCACATTAAAATGTCATTTTATTCAAACTTTGGTTAGAATGCCCTACATTTTTCCCCATATGCTCTCTCTTATTAAAATAAAAAATTGCAGACAAGATACAATTATATGCACTTCTCTGGAATTATAATATTTCTAAGCTTACCCTCTGAGGACTACTGAATCCAGCTGCCAAAAATAAAAGGGCATTTACTTAGTGGAGGCTGCCTTTCCCACCAATGGCTCTTTCCCTACTATGCATTATGCCAGTTTGGTAAATCACTCATGATTCTCTGATGTTCTCTTCTTGGTGAAGTTTAATGTCTTTTACTTTTTAATTGAGCTCTCCATTTTCTTTATTTTAATTATAGTATTCCCCTCTTGATAATTACTTACTTGTTAGTTCTTAGTAGGAATTCAATTGGGTGATAACTTTTAAAGGTAAACACTCATAAACTATTGTAGTGGACTAGTGAAATTAGCATATTTTCAATACTTTCTTGTTCCTTAAGTTTCACTGTCTTAAGACCATATGTTCACCATTTCATGTGAAATTACAATTAAATATTCTTAAAAGTTAGATGACTATGGAAGTATATTGTTGCACATATATATTGAGTAGCCAATGTATTATAAATAAAATGATCATGCTTAGAGATAAATGGGGACTTTGGAAATACGAAAAAACAGTTTATAAAAATATATATATATATTAGATGTAACTTGTTTCAAATGGTATCTCCTTTTCTCCTTTACAACGATAAAGTTAGTTTTGAAGTTTTAGAATAAAGGTAGTATATTATAACTCTAAATATTTCAAAGCCTTTCTAAAATGCAAAAATATTGACTTAGTTGTTTTATTCAGTTGACATTTAATTGCTTTATTTTACTATTTCCTACCTGATTATTTTCTTCATCACTTTTTTTCATAATCACTTTTATAAAAAATCATTACTCTGGCCTCAGAAGTAGGACTGAATTCTGTTCTTGCTAGATGTGAGAAAGTGGTGGGTACTTTAAAGTAATAGGAATTTGTTTTCTAATCTGTACTTCAAGAAGTGCCCCTGAGAAAAATTATAAGAATGTAGAAAACATATCCAGTCTTAAACTTACGCAAAAAATCAAGTAATTTTTTCCTAAAAAGAAAATAATCCTCAACTTATCATGCTACTTAGCTTTTTTTGTGCAGATGTCATATGTCTCTGCTATTAATAATTTTTAAGAACATGTTTAAATAAGAATATATTCATGCTAACATATATTTTTCAAAGCATTTATAGAAATTTAGATGAGATTGCCTATGTGTAGAGATTTTTATTTAAATTTTAAAATATTTTAAAGTATGAATAAATTATATTTATAGTATTTATCAGAGATGATTATTTTGTGCTATGTATGGGATTGGCTAATGAGCTCCAGTGTTAAACTACCTGATTATTTTCTAATAGATTGGCATAATCCTGACTTGATTAAGGAATTTTACTTTTGAAATTAATTTGATAATAGTAGCATAAGGTATACTCATTCATACAGATTATGAAAATTATTTGTGTAAAAGGGCTTAAAGAATAAATCATATCCATATTTTTGTATTGTTTATCTTCTGTGAAATATAAAACATTAATTCTTTTTCATTGCCTTTTGCCATTGAACTATTTCATAATACATTCTGTTGAGAGAGTTCCTCCGAAAGAGGTTTATTTGTGAATTTTAAGGTTTCTTAATGAGACATTTTAAATAAAGGGCCATAAATTATATTCATAAGTATTTCTTTAGGAATAATATAAACACTGAACCCGTGTCAGTCTATAAAATCTGTTTTGAAATAAGTAAACAGCCTAAAATGTTATTGAAATTATTTTGTAAACTCATGACTTAGAGCAGTGCCAATGTATTACAAATAATACACCTTGGTCCAGGGTTAAGATTTATATTTGTGATGTGTCATCTAGAAAAGGAGATGCTCCGCCTTCAATTGTTCATAAGTCACTTCATCAGTAAAACACATTCTGGTGTATATTCAGTTTATGTAACGGCTCTAAATGGAACTGTAATAATTTTAGTGGAAACACAATCTGTTCTTACCTTTGAACAGCGAATTTTACAGGAATGAAAAGTTCTTCAATGTTTTTAATGTGAAAAATTGTAAAGTGCTAATATTCAGAAATTCTGCCCATATGATACCAAAACAATGCTTAGTTCAGCCTAACACATATGCATACTGAGATTTTTGCTTTCCAAATCATTGGATTTTCATACATGCAGCCATTCAAAATTAGGGCAGACTATATGGATAGTCCCAGTGACTAGCCTGGCTAAGTTAAATTGCCAAAGCAGGGGCTTTTGTATGATTTCCATGATGCCAACTTCTAGGAAATATTCTCTTAACATTTTCTTTAAAGGTTTTACATAGTGTTTCAGATAGCCAACTGAACAGGGACTACAGTTACCCTGCTTCTTTAAAAGCTGCTGTCTATCCAGTTCCTCAACTGCCCTTGCAGTTGGTGGTCCCATGTGACTAAGTGCTGTCCAGAGAGATGTACGGGGAATGTATGAGTGACTTCCTGGAAGGGGCTTCCAGCATGTGTTCTTTATCTTATTCCTCCGTCTGGCTGCGGGAATTCTGGAAATAACAGGAGCCTCGACAAATCCAAGAGTACCAAGGCCACACCCTAAGGAAGGCACGTTGGAGACTAAAAAGATCTTGACTACTACATTACTTGGATTGCCTTTTCCAGTATTTAAGCCATTGTAAACTTGGGTTTCTTTATATGAAGTCAAAATCAACCCATTCCAGCCTTCAGTTTTTTGTCAGGATACCGTTCAACACTGTTTGAATAAACTAGAATGCAATAATTCTTACCTTTAAAAGTTTTTAAAGGAAAATGTGCAGTTCATGTTAGAATCGGTTTTCCATTGTTAATTAATTGTACTCATCTTCTTGTCTTGATCTTTGATTAAATATTTTGTATCCGCTTAGAAAATAGTCTTCTTTATAACTGTGTAATAGATATTTGCTAAAACTCTGTAATCACCAAATTATTGCTATCAAATTATATGCTGTTTTTATATCATTCTCATAGATCTGCCTTATAAACACCTAAATAAAAAGTACTATTTAATGTGTTTTAACTTCTTTTTTGAAATGTTGTACATAAATGAATTTTTCTATCTTACTGAATAATAATTCCAATATTTTATGGAGGATATCTAATACTTTTTCTTTTTAGAAGTATCCAAAAAATACACGTAATAGTTTTGGAATCCTGGGGATTCTATTTGTTTGTTTTTGCCAAAGTAATAATTTAGAAAACCATCTATTTAATGAGTTGGTATTCTCAAACATTTCTTTTCACTAGCATTTATTCTTTTTTTAATATGTTTTTATTGATTTCAGAGAGGAAGGGAGAAGGAGAGAGAGATAGAAACATCAATGATGAGAGAGAATCATTGATCAGCTGCCTTCTGCACACCCGTACTGCGGATAGAACCCCTAACCTGGGCATGTGCCCTGACTGTGAATCAAACTGTGACCTTCTGGTTCATGGGTTGACACTCAACCACATTGTCTGAGCCATTAAGGTTTTTGGTTTTTTTTTAAACCAGGACTCAACACAATATTCAAGCTATATTCTGTAATCGCCCAGATTGCAGGAACTCTGTTTTATTCACTACTATATTTCCAGTGAGTAGTACAGTATAGTCCTACAGATACAAAATATGATCATGAATATTGATTCATCTTTACAGAAAATTGTTATTTGTCACCCCACATCCATGTAGCCATGCCTGCAATCCTCCTGCCCACACCCCAACCCATCACTACCTCCACCTCTGACCTTGCCTCTTGGCCAGTGGCTTGGAGCTGCCCTCTTCACCACCACCATCACCACACACTGCCACACTGCTGTACTGAGGAGGAGAAATCAACGTTGGTGCCTGTGGACAGTGTCTGTAGAGACTCAGGCTTCCTCTGAAGCTGCCTGGTAATGCACGGGTGTTCATGTCCTGAGAGTAGAACTGCCAGTAAAATACAGGACACTTAGTTAAATTGGAATTTTAGAAAATCAACAAATAACTTTTAAATGTAATTCTGTTACTAATATTGCATGGGAATATTTATTATCTAATATGTATTTATTTATTTGCTAAATCTGCAACCCTACTTGAGGGGAGAACTTTGACCAAAGAGATGCAGCCCCAGAGGGAGCTGGTGGATAAATTCTTCCTTCCTTTCCCCCAGATGGGCTGTTGAGAAGTGCAATAATCCATAGGCCTCCAGGAAAATGTTCTAAAAGACCTAGGAATTAACTGCCCTTATAAAGCTTTGGCCAGCTCAATAACACCTATATTTGTACTTCCTTCTCCACTGCCTGCCTCACTTCCATCTTTTCCTAACTTTTGCTTCCCAGAAATAGTGCCCCCTAATAAAGTGGCAGCAGTTGAATAATGTTGTTTGTTTATAGCAAGCTCTAGGGAACCTAGGATAGCACAGTAGTTCTGGTAGTAGATTCTTCAGATGGAAAATAAAACAAGAAATACTGATTTTTTACAAAGCAGGCTCAAAGTTCAGATATGTTTGAGCCCTGGAAGGAAGTGCATCTCCTGGGGACAGATTCACATTGATCAAATGTACAGTGATAAATTGTTAAAATAGTAATTTATCACTCCTGGGAGAAATATCAGTGTCCTATAGGCAAGAATACCAGTATTGCCTTAAATAAGCATATTCTACTCTTGAATCTGTTCTTTCTATGAATTCCATTTATAACCCAAAGGATGCTGGAAGTAGTTATGGGCTGAATTGTATCCCCTTAAGATTCATACATTGAAGTCCTAACTCCCAGTACCTCAGAATGACTATACTTGGAGATAGGGCCTTTAAAGAGGTAATTAAGATAAAATGAGGTCATGTGAGTGGGCCCTAATCCAATATAACTGGCATCCTTATACGAAGAGCAGTTTAAGATGGAGGGAAGACCATGGAGGGATGACAAAGTCAAAATGGGGCCATCTGCAAGCAAGGAGAGAGGCTTCAGAAGGAAACCAATCTTGGACACCTTGAACTTCAACTACTAGCCTCCAGGCTGTGAGGAAATAAAATACCTGTTGCGTAAGCCAGCCAGTTTGTGGTATTTGTTCCGGCAGCCCTAGCAAACTAATACAGAGTCCAGGGAATCAGAACAAGTTATGTTATGGAACTTGAATAATTAATGTCATAGGAATAAAACTTGTCTGATTAATCCTGCTCCACAATAAAGACAGTTATGTCCTGGAGGTTCTCCACTATAACCTCCCACCAGGTAAACACAGTAAGTAGTTTTTAGTTCTAAAAGCTTGCGGACATTTTCATTTAACAGAAATATGTCTATATCATGGAACTGAAGCTTTGATCAGGTGAAAGCCACTCTATAAACTCATTTCATGTTTTAACACTTATTTAGCTTATTCACTAAACATTTAAAAATTATTCACAATTTAGATTATAACTACACTTTTTATTAGAATGGTTGATTTCAGGAGTGGTTGGTTTTTTTTTTTTTACTTTTGTTTTCTGCTCCATATACTTATTACTCCCAAATTTGCATTAATGATTCTGTTGGAAAGAGGTAATTAGTTTTGCTTCTTTTTCATGCTTTGTTTCTCTAACAATCAATCTGAACAAATTTTTAAAACACTAACGCAGATTACATTCAAGCTTTATATGTATTTCTGGTTACATAATTCCCCATCACTAAACTGACACTATACTCTATATGTGCTATAAAAATTGTTTAAAATAAATTACTTTGACTCAGAAAGAAATATTTGCTGAATATATAGAATATCTGGCATTAGTTTAGAGACTACCAAATTCATATGTAATCTAAAATACTTATTAGAAATGTTCCTAACTCAATGAATAATTACAATTTTAGTAGACATTGCTAATTAGACAATGTGCAAAGAAATATCAGGAAAAATCAGAAGGACAATATTTCTTAATATTACTTTTTTATGTTAAAAACATTTAACTGTTACTTTAAAAGTTAAAATTTGTAAGTCCACATATTAAAATTTCTAATTAATCTTTAAATCTACAGCTGCTTTATTTATTTATTTATTTTTTTTAAATATATTTTATTGATTTTTTACAGAGAGAAGGGAGAGAGATAGAGAGTTAGAAACATCGATCAGCTGCCTCCTGTACATCCCCCACTGGGGAAGTGCCCGCAACCCAGGTACATGCCCTTGACCGGAATCGAACCTCGGACCCTTCAGTCCGCAGGCCGACGCTCTATCCACTGAGCCAAACCGGCCTCGGCAGCTGCTTTTTTAAAGAAATTGCAATTTTTAACTTAACAGATGTTAAATCTGCAGGATTGTTATCAGATTGAAACATTTTTATTCTCTATGTATAAATCATTTCTCATATGTTTCTCTATTGTTAGTTCATTTTTTTTTTTTTTTTTTGCTGAAATAGTTATCATTTCAATGGTCATTTTACCTTTATGTCTTTGTGTTTTAGTGTCATTAAAAAAAAAGTGTCCTGTACTCTTAACTTACAAACTTCAAAAATCTATATTAAGAGGGATCAGTGAATAATGATTAAAGTTAAATCCACCACCTAATGTAAACAGGAAAAAGTTAAGGGTTTTTAAGTGCTAGAAAGGGGGAGTTCATGGGAGTTATGCTAACTAACCATTGTAAACTGGTTTTCTGGATCTAGGACAAAATCCTATATAAAAAAAGAGCTAATATGCTAATTAGACAGGATGGCAGGATGACCTTCCAGAATGAGCAGGAGCCAGGGGGTAGGGCTGCAAGGGCTGATCCCCTTGCATGAATTTCATGCACCAGGCCTCTAGTGAATATATAGGTCTGCACACAATTAGTTAAAATAAAATAAAATCCCTTGTTCATTTACCAGGAATGTGTCTTCAGTTAAGACCAGTGAGGAGAGTCTGATTTGCCAGGGTCATGCAGGTTTCTAGAACAGTGTCAACTTCAGCCTATTGTGCTGAAACACAACAGTAGTTGATTATCTCCTAGGCAAGCTCTGCTTTCTGTGGGAAATTTTCCTTTGCAATCCCCCTATTCATCTTTCCACCAGAATGAGCACACAGGATAAGCTGCATCCAGAGGTCAGTTCTCCACTACTATCTTGGTCTCAGGTAATCCATTGTGTTTATCCGAGTGGTTTCAGTCTGCTTTTGATATTGTGTATGCGGAATGTGCAACTCAGTTAAGATCATGTTAATAATACACTTGACAAACCCGTTGCACTCTCCGTGGGTGATAGCAAACTTAGACCTGCTGAACCCAATTCTAGGTGTAAGGTCTGAGAGCTGCTCCAAAAGTACCAAGAGGTAACTGTAAAGATAAAAGAAAAAAAGAATGCTGAAACCAAGGAAAAGGAGTTTCAAGCAGGGAGAGAGTGGTCAACAGTGTAAAATACTGCAGACAAGTACAGTGTCTACAGACTCCGACCTCAGTCAGAGCAGTTTCAGAGCTGAGGAAAGTAGAAGGATGCCTTGAAGTGAGAAAATAGAGACTGGAAATACTCAGGAATCTTTCAAAGCAGCTTGGGGGTTGGCTCTGATTTACATTAAGTACTGCCAGGCCCAATCTGGTTTTCCCAGTTCTCTTTATTTGTGGAGCCAAAAATGTTATTCAGTGTTTGAACTGGTTAAGGCGCCTTAGAAATCACCGATCAACTTGCTTATTCTACAAATGAGAAGAGAAACCCTGAGAAGTGCAATGAATTTTATTTTTATGGAGATTCTGTGTAATTTTTTAGCCCGTGAATTTTATGGAAGATATAAAAACATATTTAAATCTTGAAGAATTTCTGTAAGTTAGAAAAAGGATTAAAAGGCTTAAGGGATTCTTAAATTTTCACAGCCAAGGTGTTCGGAGTGGTTAGGTTATAATGATGATTATCATGAGAAGCTTTTCCTTAAAAGTCTTTCCCCTTCTTGGACTATCACTCAGGATACAGTGAATAGATAACACACTAATAGTAAGGTCAAGGGTAATCTTGATCATTTACTGAGCGCTTATGTGCCAACCACCACCTTACGAAACTGTCTGCTCACAGCTCTCTATTTAACAGGTAAGAAGAGTGAGATTAACTTGTTCTAGATTCAATGAGTTGACTCAAAAGTCTTCTCACGTTGTGGCAAACGCCTTATTTATTGAACTGCCTTGTAGCACCGCTCAAGTACAGAAGAGGTCGTAGGCTGGAAATGTAGGTGACACGGGTCGCTTCTCTGGGGTGAGATAAACTGCTCCCCTTCCAACACTATCCGTCCATCATCTACCTCTTACACATCCCACATCCACGCCTCATCCCTCCACCCACTCTCGCCCGCTTTCAGAAGGCCCTGGGCACATGACCAAACCTGAGACGCACGCGCCCAGAAAACTGCACAGCTCCGTGCCAAGGTCCAGTGCACAGAGCAATCCAGCCATTCTGAGCGTGGAGGTGCAGCTTTGGTTTTGAGGTAGTTTGGATCCCCGGGCTTCCGTAGGAGCCGGCGTTTCTACGGTTTCTGGCCCCGCCCTTGGCAACGCACTGGCGTCTTAGCAACCAGCTGGGAGGCGGGAGCAGAAGGCCCCGGGTGCCCTGTGGAGGCGCGGGGAAGGCGGCTCTCAGGTGGCCTTGCGTTCCCGGCGGCAGGGCCTCTTTGAGTCCCTCCGCTGCGGGCACCTTGTAGGACAGAAGAGCCGCCATGCCTCGCCACGCCGAGTCAGCCGCGCCAACAACGGAGGCCCCGGCGACGGCCGAGGCCCAGGGGCGGCGCAGCAAAAGCAAGTCCAGCAGCCCTCGACAAATCCCGGTGATCGGGGTGGTGACGGAGGACGAGGACGCTCTGGTAAGGTCCAGTGTACGTGCCTTGGGAGCTGGGGAGGCGTGGAGGGAGTAGATTGAGATCTGGAGGCGGGGACGAGTTGGGGGGCAACAACGACGGGAATGGGGGCGCAAGTGGACACGAGGGTATTCCGCGGGACCGAGGTTCCTGTCAACCTCCGGGCATCTATTAGCTGACCCCTCCGAGAACTGCGCAGCTGGCGAGCGATTCTACCAACCCGCCTGGCAACTTGGGCCTCCAGGTCCTCGCGAGCGAGCGTCCCACCCAACTGAGTAGAGGAGGCTTTGCCGCCGTGCCTGCAAAAGTGTGACTTCGAAGGGCCTGGGGGAAGGAAACATTCTTAGCAAAGACATGAATTTGAACACTTGTTTGCATTGTACTTGTGTATGTAGATCCCTTTTATGTAGTGATGTTCTGGATAGAGGCGTATAACTTTCTCCCGTCTTTAAATTTGCTGCTACTGGATGTGTGTGTGTCAGGAAATTGAGCAAAAAAGAAAAAAGAGAACTCATGGACATGGACAACAGTGTGGTGACTGCGGCGGGGGGACAGGGGGTGGAGGTGGAAGAGGGCATAGAGGGATAAATGATGATGAAAAAAATTAAATTGCTGCTACTAAAACGTACACAGGGAGAAGAGGAAACTGGTGTTAAAATTAGAAATGAAGCATCGTTTTATGTGAAATTTGAAGCTGATTATGGGGTGGGTCAGAGAGGATTGGCAGGGAATAGAATTGATTTTTCTTTTGTTTTTCTCTTTATTTCATTGTGCTATTTTTATTGAATTCATTGGGGTGACATTAGTTAATAAAATTATATAGGTTTCCGGTGTACAATTCTATAATATATCATCTGTATATTGTATTGTATGTTCACCACTGCAAATCAAGTCTCCTTCTATCACCATTTCCCCCCACTTTACCCTATTCTACCTCCCCCCACTCCCCTTTCCCTCTGGTAATCACCATACAGTTGTCTGTATCTATGAGTTGTTTGTTTTTGCCTAATCCCTTCACCTTTTTCACCCAGCCTCCAACCCCCTTCCCCTCTGACAGCTATCAGTCTGTTCTCTGTATCTATGAGTCTATTTCTGCTTTAAAAATATATTTTTATTGTTGATGTTACAGATATCTCCCATTTCCCCATCGCCCCTCTTCCCAGCCCTTACCCCCACCCCACACCAGTATGAGTCTATTTCTATTCTGTTTGTTAGTGTATCTTGCTCATTAGATTCTACATGTGAGTGAAATCATATGTCACTTGTAATTGATTTAATTTATTGTGCATATATTTGGTTATGAATTTACTTGTTATAAAATTAATTCTTTCAAGCTGATCTGTTGAGAAATTTCACTCCAAATGCTCCCTTGGATTTCCATTGCGGTGGGGGTATTTAGCAATTCCAAGTCGCTTGTTTCATGCTAGGCTTCCATTGCTCCTCCCCAGAGAGCCATGACCAAGCCCTAAAACCTGAATTCTATGGAGGAATCCTGCCCTGCCTCCTCACACTAATGACATGGGGCCACTGTGGGAATTACTGTTGAGACTTTACAAGTCTCAGGCTGCGTAAGGAACCTTGTCTCCTGTGTCCACAGCCTAGAGCCTTGGAGAGTTCCTTGGGAGTAGCCAGTTGACTGGGGACCTCTTCTGCTGTGGGACTAGGGTTGAACTCTCTGAGGATGGTCAGAAATTTACACAGCAACCTGCGGGGCAACAGCATTTTTGCATAAGGAGGAACGGGGAATTTACCTAGTCAGTTTTGTGGAAGTGTTTCAACCACTTTTTTGTGGGCTGTGGAAAGAAGAACTTTTAAGGAATAGCAGCCTTCCACTCCCAAGGCTTCAAGAGGGCCCAACACTTCCACTGTCCTCCCAGGCACCGGGCAAAACTGGGAAGCAGGTGAATTTTATATCTTACGGTTCTCATTCATTCTTCCCTTACCTGGTGTAAAAGCGGGTGGAGGACCAGGGTATAGGAGACAGGCAAGCATGGGTTAAAAAGAAAAAGAAAAAGAAAAAAGAGGAAATACTTTTAATAGGCCATTGCCAGAATAGTCCATAACATACCAAGTAAAGCAAAACAAGTATACCTGTGTATATGTGTGCACGTTTTCTTCCTTCCCTGTTTTCTTTTCCTTTTTTCCTTTTATTACTCTTCTTCCAGGGCACAGGATTCTTTTCCAAAAAGAAATCAATTTGTATTAATTTAAGTTCCTACCTTGTAAGTAATGACAAGAGAAAAATTCTGAGATGCACTACGTTACATTACATCAGTGAGAGAAAAAGACCGGCTGGCCAGCTGTGGGCTAACAACAGACTGCTCACATTCCTGAAAGCATCTATGTAGCAGACTACTAGACCCTCATATCCCACATATGCATGAACGTTCAAGACTGCTCTTACTGTTGTCAAATGTAGTATTTCCTACTTATAGACTGTGCACCTGTCATAGAACTGCCTCTGCTTCCCCTCCCCCCTCCCCCTCTGTAGCCAGTGTAAATTCTTTCAAAACAACTTATATCTTTCTTCCCCAAACACTAAGTATAAAAGTGCCCATCAAGTCCAGGATGTGGACATGTTTGTTTTTTCTCCCTAGCACTGCTGCCCTTCTATCCTTGGCCCTTCCTTGTTTCATTGTCCCCAGTTTTTCTCCCCAGGACCTGGTCCTTTTTTGGCCCAATAAATCTTTCTTTTAGAAAAGCTTTCAGCCTCCAAGGTTCTTATGTTGTTTGTTTGTTTAACAACAACTACTTCAGGAGTATTAACGTTTTATAAAGTACTGAAGAAAAAGTATCTACCAAAAGAAATGAAATAGGATAAACACTTACAGAGCTGGGAGAAATGATCACGTGGGTTTTGTTTGTGATTGCTTTTACAACGGAGGCCCCTCAGGCTGGGAGAAATTAAGTGCAGGTTACTCAGTGTCTTTACTCAGAGCGGGACCTAGTGCTCTTCGCCATCACTAAAATGGTAACTTTTTAGATTGGGTAAAGGGGGTGTCTAGCAAAATGCAGGGTAGAGGTGAGGTGGCTACTGGCTATGAGAATAGTCTGTCAACCCCCATAATAGAGACTCAGAGGGGACAAAGGTCCCAGCGAATTCAGGAGGGCAGAATAAGTGGCCCCGGTATCAATTAAAAAGAAAAGAGAAGGAAAAAAAAAGATGACATTTTATTTTATTTTCTTTATTGTCTAAGTTTTACATATGTCTCCTTTTTCCCCAATTGACCCTCTCCCCTATCCCTTCCCAGCCTGGCAAGCCCCCACCGCCCCAGTGTCTGTGTCCATTGGTTATGCTAATATGCATGCATATAAGTCCTTTGGTTGCTCTCTAACCCCCTCTCCCCTACCATTTGTCTCTAGATCAATCTATTCTTGTTCATCAAATTAACATTTTAGACCTCTGCCTCACACCAGTAGAGGAAAAGACTCTTGGAACTCTAGATATTTTCAAACCATTCCACATTTGCAACTTCCTCCTCCGCCTATGCTTGAGAGACAGTGTACTCTAGCAGCTGAAAATGAGAGTGTGGATCCTACCTTAGTTCATTAAGCCAGCTCCATCGTACACTTGAAATCACAAGTTGTGTGCTCTTTATTTCCTATTTATTTTAATACTGCTCCTCTCACCCTAAAAAATCAGAAACCCGTTAGAGCAGTGCCTCTCAGATTCTAATGTACATTTGGAGCATCTGGGGGTCTTACTAAAATGCAGATTCTGGTTCTGCAGATCTGGAGTAGAGCCTCTGGTGTCTGCGTTTCCAACAGGGTTTCAGGTGACGCTGAGGCAGGAGAGTAAGGAGCTAAGAAAGTTCCTCGGCAAGAGGATTTCAGAAACTGAGACAGCTGAACAAGTTGGCTGAGCAGTCTACAGCCAGATGCAGGTCACCAGGCGGAAAGCCCCGCGTGCCTAGTATGCTTAGCAATGGGCAATACCAGCGCTGGACCTCGCCCCCACGACCTTTCCTCCCCTGCATATCGCTGGTTATGCAGTGTGGACCCCCTGACCTTTCCTCCCTAGAGATAATATCTAGGCCTCTCTTGTATTTCAGCTCCAGGCTCAGAAGAGCCGCAAAACCAGGTGATAACTGAAGACCCCCTGCCCTGCCCTGGTGCTGACCAAGCAGTAGAAAGGGCACACCTGGAAAAGCTGATGCGTATTCTATTGAGAGCTCCTCTAAGACTGCCTCTAAACTGCCAGCCTTCAAAAACCCTCAAAACAAAGGACCCAGTGCGCACTCCCCTTCCCAAAAGCACACCTGCCTTTCCCCTCCCCCACAGGCCTGCATCTCCTAAATAATAAGGGATCCCACAAGACTAGCAACCAGGGGAGCAATGGGCAGTGGCAGTCAGGGCTCACCCACTGAACCTGTCTCCAAGGCCCCCTTTTCTCTGACTTCCCAGCGAGCCAGGGCCATCCCACCCACCGTGGCTCATTTCTTTCCTATCACGTTTTTAGAGAGCCAAAGCAGCCCTGCCTAGACTCTCTCCTGCTGCTTCTTCTACCCTTGGCTCTTCCTTGTTTCACTGTTCCCGGCTTTAATAAACCTACTCTCAAAATCACCTGGACTTGTGCTGTGAAGTCTTTCCTGCACGAAGTCAAGAACCCACACACTACCAGCCTACCCTAGGCAGACCCACTCAGGGCCAGCTCCCCCTTCTGGTAGCTGTGGTTGTCACTAATAGAGGACCCCATTTCCCACTTGGAGCAGCTATGCTTAGTGTGCTGTAACTGCAGTATGATATGAACCGTGCTGCAGAGTTTCACAGCAGTGAACTCGGAGAGCTGTGGGAGATAGTTTCATATGTATCCGGATTATAAAACAAAATAAACAATAACAACAACAAAACAAAATTCCAACCCTCCACCAGCAGGTCAGATGATATGGTGAAAAACAAGGGGCACCACATTGGGCTTTAAAATAACTACTTGCTCCCTTCCTTGTCACCACAGTGCCTCAGTCAGGCCTATTAATGTGTCACCCTTCTCGCCAGCCCTTTGGCTTGCTCCTTCTCCTTTGCCCAGTCTATTTTCCATAAACACCACTTTATCCTCCTCCTTCCTCCAAGTCCCACCTCTCTCTCTTAAAAAAAAATAAAAAATGTGTCTATTGATTTGTGAAAGAGAGGAAGGGAGAGGGAGAGAGGGAGAAACATCAACGTGAGAGAGAAGCATTGATGGTGACCAAACCTACAACCTGGGCATGTGCCCTGATGAGTAATGGAACCCAGGACCCTTCAGTCCACGGGACATCACTCAACTAACAGCCACACCAGTCAGGGCCCACCTCTCTTTCTTCCGGGATTCAACAGTATCTCCTTATTGCTTACCTCATCTACACTAATAAAAGACAAAGATGCTAAATGACGCTACCTTCGCTATGCCCTAAGGCCACGCCCACCAGCCAATCAGAGCGACTATATGCAAATTAACCCAACCAAGATGGCTGCCAGCAGCCATGGAGCAGGAGCAAGCAGGAGGCTTGGTTGCCAGGGCGATGGAGGAAGCCAACCTTCCCTCCTGCCATGAGCCAGATGTGGCCTTTGCTTATGGCAATAAAGTTTCAATTATAGAAGATAAACAAATCCCAGATACCTGCTTCCAGCCAGCCTCCACTGGGAGCTTGGGTGGCTGGGGGTTGTGGCCAGCCTGCAAATAGCCATCAGCCCCTCACCCAGGCTGGCCACACCCTCATGAGGTGAGGGTCCCCGCTGGGGGGCTTAGCCAGCCTGAAAACGGCCCTCAGACCCTCACCTAGACTGGACAGGCACCCCAGCAGGACCCCCCACCCTGAAGGGAGTGTGGCCAGCCTGCAAATGGCCCTCAGCCCCTCACCCAGGATGGCCAGGCACCCCGGGGGGGACCCCCACCATGAAGGGGCTGTGGCCAGCTTTCAAACAGCCATCAGCCCCTCACCCAGGCTGGATAGGCACCCCAGCAAGGATCCCTACCTTGAAGGGGCTGTGGCCAGCCTGCAAACAGCCATCAGCCACTCACCCAGACTGGCCACACACTCATGGGGTGAGGGTCTGCACTGGGGGACTTGGCCAGCCTGCAAACTGCCATCAGCCACTCACCCAGACTGGCCAGGCACCCCAGCAGGACCCCCCGACCCTGAAGGGAGTGTGGCCAGCCTGAAAATGGCCCTCAGCCCCACACCCAGGCTGGCCAGGCACCCCAGGGGGGACCCCCACCATGAAGGGGCTATGGCCAGCCTGCAAACAGCCGTCAGCACCTCACCCAGGCTGGCCAGGCACTCCTATATAATAAAAGGGTAATATGCAAATTGGCCCTAACAGCAGAATGACTGGGAATGACTGGTCACTATGACACACACTGACCACCAGGGGGCAGATGCTCAATGCAGGAGCTTCCCCCTGGTGGTCAGTGCGCTCCCACAGGGGGAGCTCTGCTCAGCCACAAGGCAGGCTGACGGCTGCCAGTACTGCAGTGCTGGTGGGAGCCTCTCCCGCCTCCTCAGCAGTGCTAAGGATGTCCGACTGCAGCTTAGGCCTGCTCCCCGCTGGCAAGTGGACATCCCCTAAGGGCTCCCGGGCTGCCAGAGGGATGTCTGACTTCCAGCTTAGGCCCAATTCCCCAGGGAGTTGGCCTAAACCAGCAGGTGGTCATCCCCCAAGGAGTCCCAGACTGCAAGAGTGCACAGGCCAGGCTGAGGGACTCCCCCCCTCCCCCCGAGTGCACAAATTTTTGTGCACCGGGCCTCTAGTCTAATATAATTACATTGATCAAATCTCTTCACCTCTTTAGGCCTATTCCCTTTGCTAGTGTTAAACAAAACTTTCATCGCTGAAGCCTTTCCGAAAGAAAGGGTTTATTGAGCCATATGCTGGCCAGAGAAGCCACAGGTCATTGGGCATGAAGCCTGAACCAGCAGCAGCAGCAGGGCTAGATGGAGGAGACAACACTTCTGTGGTCCTGGGGTTGGCGGGCTCTTTTACACATCAGATAGGGGAAGGAAGATACAATTTGTTTGGAAACAATTTACATGGGCTAGAGGTAAAGGGGGTGGTGGAGGGTGAAATGAGGCTAGTCCTGGGATCATACATAGTCCGTAGGGAGAAGTGTTTGTTCCTTTGGATTGCTTGGGGGCAACAGCCTGGAAAGTTCGTGTGTAAGCAAGAAGCAGAGGCTCCTGGTGGTCAGTGGAGCCTGGCTGTTCTCTTTAGATGATCATGGAAATAGCTACCTGGGAGTTAATTCAGGGTTTCAGTGTAAGCTCAGGAACATAAGCAGTTTTATGTTGGTTTTTGCCCTGCAGTTGTTAACTGATTAACCTCTCTGTCTCTTTCTTCCACCCTTCTGCCTGCTGTAATTAATTTAGAACAGCTCAGAATTTTCTTCTTGTCACTAAATGTGAGCCTGTAGTAGATGAGTATTTCCCCAAACCTGAGGGACCATCACAACCATCTCAGGAGCTTTAAAAACAAACAGACATTGTACTGTAAAAATGTGCCCTACCCCAGATCTATTCTACAGCATCCCCAGTGTGGAGCCGGGGGCTCTTAAAATGCTCCCTCAAGTGAGTTTAGCCTCAGAACCGCTGAACTAAATGGTGTTTAAGGTCTTTGCCTTCTTAAAGTTCCTCAGCTCGACTTCTCTGTCCTATTTTTAGGGGTTTCCAATGCATAACTGTGCTTTATCTGTAACATTTGCTTGGCTTTGTGCTACTTCCCAAGGACAGAAACCTTGTCTGTTGGGTGTTTTCTGTAGTGTTCCCCATTTCCTCCAATATGCACCAGCAATATCCAGCACAAAACCAGGTACACAGGAGGTGATATGTAATATTTATTTAACGAGTTCCCTTCTCTCTTTGTGAATTTAAATCTTACCCTGTTGGTGGTGGTGTGAGAACAGCACCAGGTGTTAGATTAGACCAGTGGGGTTAGATTGGACCCGGGTTCTGGCTAGGAAAGAATTCAGAGTCAAGACTCAAACTATAAGAGAACATTTATTTGCGAAATCACAGAGGTAGAAGTAATCCATAGATGAAATGGGCTTAGGAAAGTAGTTATAGCAGCAAAGGAAGGGCTCTTGCTTAGAAGTGAGGAAGGTCAAAGTGATACACCTGAGGGGAGGCGGGGAGGGAAAGGGAAAGATGAGGGAATGAGGGGGTGCTCGATCCTCTGACCTAAGGGTGGAGGTCCCAGGGGAAGGTCTCAATAGAATATTGAGCAGCTTTCCAGAGGTGTCCTTTCAGGGTTGTTAATTTTTTAAATAAAATCATTTTAAGTAAATAAATTCATTCCAATACTTATTCTGCAGACTTAAAGTTCAAAAATTGTTTTTGAAAGACATTTTTTAAAGATCAGAATATACGAGTGTAATTGTGAAAGGAAAAGAAAATCTAGATTTAAGAGGCAAAGGAATAATGACCCTGTAAAAATATGGAAATGTATGAATTATAGCTTTAAAAGTCAAAAGTACAATGGTGTTAATACTAAGTGAAATTATGTAAAGCATTTATACATGTAAATAAAAACAGAAAATAATATGTGAAAATATTTAAAACCAGAAAATAACATAGGTTGTATTTAGATGATAGGAATAAGTAGGATTTTTCCCCTTTTGTATATTTTTATATCATCATGACATCATCTTTTCAAATGGTTATTTTAAAGTAGAAGTAAGTGTGAAGGGAGGATTGATAAGAGGAAGGAAACAAAGGAGACTGGGATAGCTTAACTCATATAAGAGGAGTAAGCAATTTTGATATAACATTTGAATTAAAAAGAAAACGTTATGCAAGAAAACATTAATCCCCAAGTTAAATATAGCCCGAACTGTATTTAGAATTTGGGGACTTCTGTATTATCATAAATACTTAAACACTGGATGATAGCACCTCTTGTTTCCTTCCCCACTTACCTACAATGAACTTGCTACTCGAGGCCCAGTGTTTGGTGTTAGGGTTGCCAGAAAACAAGTCTTTGCCCTCAAGTGAACTTTGGGGCAGGGCATGGTGGGGGATAAATCTGTAGACCATTTTAGAGCAACACTGATGGGAACTGTAATGGACATATGCTTAGGGTGCGATGGGAGCACAGAGGAGGGACATTTGCTCCACCCTTTTTCATCCCTTGGGGAGGTGACACCTGAGCTGTTGCTTGAAGGATCAGTCTATGGAGGTTAACCCAGGAGAGGAATAGGATTGTGACAACATAATTGAAACAGAGGAGGGGGTCAGAGGTGTTAATGGAGAGTCACTGAATGATTCAGACTGGTTGTGTTCAGATTTGAGTTTTATTATTTTTGCCATAGAGTGGAGGATGATGTTGAAAGTACAAGAGTAGATGGAGGCAGGTGGAACAGCAAGAAAGTAATTGAGTGAGAGATGAGAACCAAATAAATCAGTAAGAGGAAATGGGCTCAAGAAATATTAAAGATGTAAAAGCTGTAGAACTTGGAGGTTTCTGTTTTCCAATGTAGATCACAGTGAAAATGCTGGGACTACTGAGAGAGGGAATACTTAACTCAGAAAGGCAATCTCTACCTCTAGGTTAGAACTTAGTCTTGTGTGTATCTGCGTAGGCAAACTCAGTGGGTTGTAATGAGATGTGTAATATGTATGATGAAGAAAAGGTGGAAGTGCTATTCTTCCAGATGCTCTTTTGGGCCTCTTGGAACTAGTGAAACTTAGACATTAATATTATAAGATGATACTAGAATTCAAGAGGTTTGTGTGTTTTTAACTCCAAGATTTTTTTTTCCTCCTAAAAGGTCTCATCTGCTATTTATTCTTCGCTCACTGTCTCTTTGTCATAGGATATTTTTAAGTTGCCGAGGGATAAATAATATGAAAATACTATGTTTGATGTAACTTCTTGATTCTCATAGAATACTAAGTGTTGTATGTTTTTTAGGGTGCTTTAAAGCCTATGGACCTAAATAGTATCATCAAACTCCTTGAAGAGACTGCTCAAGTAAGCTTTGAGAGAAAATGTTTCTGCTATATCATTTATAAATTGTGATTCCCCCGAAAGGTAACTTGTATTCCCCCCAACATAAATCTCATTTCTCTCCTCTTGAAACCATTTCAAATATTCAAGGACTGTTTAAGTTTAGTATGAATATGGTTAACCTGGTAAGGAAGATGGAGGCGGAGACTACATTTGGTTTTGTGGAATGGACAAATCCATGGTAAATATAAACAGAAGGAATCATAGGAGTAGAAAAAACACTCATCTGGCCTTTGTATTTGCTTGTTACCAAGTATGATGTGGGGACCAAGGACAGAAAAAGTGTATCATGATGTACTACTTAAGTTTTTCTGGTTTGAAATCAGGTTAGAGATACATATTCATAATACTCATAGGTAGTTTATTTTGAGAGAAATATTATATAGAATGTAATGGAAATAAAATTATTTTAGATAAAACAAAATTGAGAGCTCAGCATTGGGAAAAAGGATAATAAATACAAATGCATATATTCCCACACACCCCACTCTCCTGACATTACCCAAGAACTGACTGACTGCCTAAAAGCCAGCACACACTATGAAATTACTACAAGATGAAGATTGCATGCTTTTAGGAAGTGGAAAGTGACAGTGGTAGAGCCAATCAAAACAAAACAATGTCCTGTGATTAGTAGGCGCCAAAATTTAGTCATTGTTTTAACATTTTTTTAGACTCTGCATTTTATATAGAAGAAAAAATACAATAAAAATAATGATTCCATAAGAATTTATCTTTTGCTGGCTATGTTTGTTGTGAAAGTTATTTTTAATTGTAAATATATGTGCATTTTTATAAGAAGAAAATTCAACTCCATATAGCTCCTACTAGTTGTTATTAAGTATAGACAAAAAAAGCTGGGGGGGGGGGGGCGCGCTATAAAAAATGCCACAGCCTCTTACAAACAATTTAAAGATTAAAAGGATAGAAGTGATTCAGTCATGAAAAGATATCACTGTATAGGGTTTTGTTTTGTTTTGTTTTGTTTTAATTGGCTGAAGCTATTTTGTTTGTACCAGTACACTGGGAATATTTTAGATTACAATTTCTGGAGTCAAGTTGCCAAATTTGACTCCTAACATCACCACTTATTATCTGTCTGATTTTGGACAAATTGCTTAGTGTTTCAGTTTGAGGTTTTTATTCTGGAAAAGAGGAATAATAACGGTATTTTCCTAATGGGGTTGACTTGAAGATTGGCATGTATGTGTGGTTCCTAAATGGTCCCTGGCACAGAGAAATGCTCAGCATGCTTCCAATGTTGTTACTCTTATTTCTGGAAACAATCACTGCTCTTGTAGTAATCTAGTTTTAATTTTCAGTTTCCTAATCACATTTCCTAATCTTATTTTTACCTTCATGTTTCAGGAAACATTTTATCATACTTGTATTATAATACAGTAATTGAATTACAATTTTAATGGACAATTTCTTGATAATTTTAATGTCTACTTTCTTTTTATATTAATAAAAAAGTTATATCGCACCAGTTTTAATAGCATAAAAGAACTAAAACAGATCATTTGTTTTAGGATGATTTAGAAGAAAAACAACTTAAATCTGTCAAGACATTGGTGCAGTATTATCAGAATGGATTTGTATCCTTTACTTATATATGTATGCTTATTTCATTTATCCTGAAATGGGAGAATTTTAATTAGAAAATGTATTCATTTCCTATTGCTACTGTAAGTTACCACAGAGTACCTTAAAACAACATAAAATTTTTGTCTTATATTTCTGGAGGTCAGAAATCCAAAATCTGCTTCACTGAGCTTAAGGAAATGTGTTCCTTTTGAAGGCTCTGAGGACAACTCATTTCCTTGCCTCTCCGGCTTCTAGAGGTGGCCTGCATTCCTCAGCCACTGGCCCCTTCCTCAAAGTATCATCACTCTCGCCTCTGCTTCTCTCATGGCATTTCCTTCTCTGGTACTTCGCTGCCTCTCTCTTTCCCTTATAAGGACCCTGTGATTACATTGGTCTATCTGGATAATCTAGGGCAGTGGTCGGCAAACTCATTAGTCAACAGAGCCAAATATCAACAGTACTTCTTCAACATAGACTCGCCCAGGCCGAAAACCGACTTCTGCGCATGGGCCATGAAGTTTCAATCACACTGTACGTGCGCGCCTGCACGTGGTATTTTGTGGAAGAGCCACACTCAAGGGGCCAAAAAGCCACATGTGGCTCATGAGCTGCAGTTTGCCGACCACGGATCTAGGGTAACTTTCTCATCTCAAGATTTTTAATTTAATCACTGAAAAGTCCCTTTGTCACATAAGATAACTTCACAAGTTCTGGGCATTAGGACGTGGACATCTTTGGACAGGCCATTCTGTTTACCACAGAAAATAGCTAACATTTTGGGGTTTTTTTACAAAATTATATTTTTCATTTATCAGAAAATGTAAAATTGAAAACAGTACAATGCAGTTAATTTGGCGTAGATAATGGCAGTTCTAAAGACACAAAGAGACAGTGGATAAGGTTAGGAGGGCCACGTAATCTTATTTCTACCAATTTACTTGAGTACTTCTACAGTTAATAAGCTTATCATATTATAGGCATAACAGCACCTCATGAAAGTTGTTAGGAAGACTAGATGAGAAGACATGCAAAGTGCTTGATAATCTGCAAAACATTACATAAACAGAAGATAGTATCCTCACTACATATACCACCCTGATCAGAATATGTGGAAACTCCTGTGTCTCAAAACTCATGCTTAAGAACTAATTTGTTGTTGGGTAGCTGTTGTTGTTTTAATCTTTGCATAATATAATTTTGCCACAGGAAACCCTCAATTTCTGTAGTCATCTTGCTACAAAATCTATGAGATTTGTTTATGTACCAGTTGGGGTAATATAAAAGGTGCTTTTACCTGAAGATATATAGGTAGTACATTTTGCTTTCATACTAGTTTTAAATGAAATAAGATCTCAACCAATTTAAATCTTAAAAACAAGAGAATGCATCTCAGTAATATTAAGAAAGTGATGCAGAAAAGTAAGATAGGTTTGGGTTTCTTATTCTGGAGCAGTTAATGTTTACTGTGAGTGGGTGGAGATGAAGGATATGATTAAGCCATTAAGTTAATTTTTTTTCAACTAAGTCCGCAGGGTAGTAGTTGGTAATCAAATTCTAAAGGTGTCGTGAGAGGAGAAAAAAATATTTTGAGTAAAGGGTCACTGAGACAAAATTTAAATAATATTTCTTTAAAAATATGGTTCTACGTTTTCCTCTTTCGTCTTTCAAATTAGTATAATTAAAATAGTGTCGCCCAGCCAGTGTTGTTGAGTGGCTGAGCATTGACCTGGGAACCAAGAGATCATGGTTCGATTCCCAGTCAGGGCACATGCTCCGGTTGGGAGCTTGATCCCCATTTGGGGGCATGCAGGAGGCAGCCAATCAAAGGTGTTTCTCTCTCATTGATGTTTCTATCTCTCTATCCCTCTCTCTAAAAAAATAAAAATATCAATAAAAACATATTTTTTTAAAAATCTCAACCATATTTAACATTATAGGAAATTCTATAGATTTTCTTGGCACAAGTGTTATAAAGAATATGTTCATAAATATAAATATATGAATCTTAATTTTATTTCTTAACTAAAAATACTAAAGCCCCTAAGGGATTTGGCACAGATATTTAAAATTCTGAATCTGTGTGCAGAAAAAATTGAAAACCAGCCTCCTTTTCTAGAACCTGCCTATAATATCATAAAATTATGTGGGTAAGTTGTTTTCCTTTAACTTTATTTTATATTAGCGTACAGCATTTTATTATGTTTTATTTTGCATTATAAAAGATATTATGCATTATGGTGTAGCAAAGTGATGCAGAACTCAGAAAACTTCACTTGATCACTTACCAGCAGTTGGTATTTCAAAGGTAGTCAATTTTATTGTAGTCTGAGATCGCTTGCCACAAGCAATTAAACTGCAAATATATTTTTAAAAGTTTTCATAATAACTTGCTCTCACAGTAATGATAAATCTGAGATGAAACCAACAAATTGTAATATCTTTAGAGAATCCTTGAGACAATTTATGGACAATGCTTAATAGTTTTAGTCTAGTTTTCTTCTCTCCTTAGAAAATTTGACTCTCAAAGATGTTTTAGGTTCTGATTCATGTTTAATTGATTTTCCAAATTTGAATAAAGAATAAAATGTCAACAATTATTTTTGATATATGTTTTTAATGTAATTAGAGGTCAGAATTATAAAATTAATCTGCGCAATCCTCTGTGCTGTTGTTTCTCCAACCATTTCGGGGAACTAGGAATATTTTCTGCTTCCTTTCTGCCACATACTGGCTAATCAAGATACACATTAAAATCTCTCTTTTTAGTTTTCAATAAAATATAGTAGAGGAGATTTCTTAAAGTAGAAATAAACCTTCCTGGCAATTTAACCTTTGAAACTTTCCTACCAATTTAGCTTTTTAAATACTGTGTTTCTTTTAATATGCAAATATGATATTAGTGAGACTGTATACCTAGTAAGTTTTAACTCACATTTTTAGATTTAGCAGCAATAATATTTAAATTTTTATAATTACATTTACTTTTTGATATCTGAACAAAATAATCAAAAATAATTTATTGAATGCCTTTGTCATGCCTTCCTTTTTAATAGAGACCATGAAAAATAAAGACCTAAAGAATCACTCTGGTGCTTTCAAGGAACTTTAATATAAATTGGCAATTATGATATTGATGTGAGATCATATATATAAAATGTTTTCGAATTTTGAAGCTGTGCAAATCCTAGAAAACCAGGTTCATAAGTATGACTTTCAGCATCAGTGCCCCTACAGAGCTCCATCAAGGACTTGTTCTCTATGAGAGCTGTGACTAAGTATTTCATTATGTAATATGATAAATCATTTTATTTTTTTATTTTATTTTTCTAAAATATATTTTATTGATTTTTTACAGAGAGGAAGGGAGAGGGATAGAGGGTTAGAAACATCAATGAGAGAGAAACATCGATCAGCTCCTGCACACCCTCTACTGGGTATGTGCCCGCAACCAAGATACATGCCCTTGACTATAATCGAACCTGGGACCCTTGAGTCCGCAGGCTGACGCTCTATCCACTGAGCCAAACCGGTTAGGGCGATGAATCGTTTTTTTTACACTCTTTACTTTCCTTCATATTTCATAATTGTTCTTATTATTTTATTTTTCCCCCTACTTTCCTAATTTCTGTTTTTGTCCTGCATTTCTCCATACCTCATCCTCACTTGATTCACTTTTCAAGATATTTTGGGGAGATAAAAACATTGAAAGTAAAATACAGCCTTTCTGTTTTGGCCTATGAGTAGTATGCTTTCCTTATTGCATCAGAACTATAATGCTTGCCCTAGCTGGTTTGGCTCAATGGATAGAGCATCGGCCTGCGACTTGAAGAGTCCCGGGTTTGATTCCAGTTGAAGGGCACATGCCTGGGTTGCAGGCTCTGTCCCCAGTAGGGGGCGTGCAGGAAGCAGCTGATCAATGATTCCTTCTCATTGAAGTTTCTATCTCTCTCCCTCTCCCTTCCTCTCTGAAATCAATAAAAATATTTTTTAAAAAGAACTATAATGCTTATCTTTATTCCTACACTTTTTGGTGGAAAACTCTTCTGATGCTTTAACTTTTAGGTTGTTTCCTTTGGTAGCAAAGGAAAAAGTTTGAAGGATGAGTATAACTAATTTTTAGAGTTTAATATGTTATTTGTTGCAAATAAAAAATTTTGACCAACACGTGAAAGAAACTTCTGTGGCATTTATAAAATTTTCCTTTTCATACTTTGCCCTTGAAATATCTTTCAATTCCAATTGGTGCATATATATAAATCTCCACATGTGATATTTCTAAATGCTGTTTTTCAACTATTTGGTTAATTTTTCTTGAAAAGTGTTAACTAATAGTCCTATATATAGTACATATAAGATATATGTATTATATTTTAAACAAATAGTATAGGAGCTTCAAATTTTAAATTCATAAAATGCCAACATAGTTTTTTCTTTGTGTTTAAGAACTTTTGTATCTCCTTTGACATTTAGACAAATGACTTAGGTTCTACTGCCCTTTATAATTTCTAAATAAATATTTTCCAAATAACTTTGATTATAGTAATTGTGAAATGTGATCCTAATATAATTAATATTTGTTGACTTTACTTTCTTAGTGTCTCACAAAATATATCTGTTATTTTGTGGACAGCAACTGATCCAGTTAATAAGGGAAAGGTCATTGCCTTTTAAGAACAAATAGACCATTGATCTATTAACTAGTTTCAGAAACTTCCGAAAAAGCCCTTGAACAGCTTTTAAGTTACAGGTAAGCCCGGATCTGTGATTTGTATCAGATTATCCAATGTCTTCCTAATTTTGATGGAAGTACACCTATAATCCCTTATTATTTTGCCTCCAGAAAGAGGATTTTTAAGGGTTTGGTTTTTTTTTTTATGCAGTATTGCAAGATGGCTTGCTTAACCCTCACCTCTCTTCACTTTTATAAGTCTACTTTATTTTATTTATTATTGTTCAGTTAGATAGAAACACACAAAAAAATGTTTTTGATAGTCATCAATTCCCCAGGGCTAAAGAATAGAATATTATTCTCATTTTATTCTTTAGAAAAGAAAATTTTCCCTGCTTTCCAAGTGATGCTTCAGTTAAGGACTTTATGAAACATAACTTGTACTTTCTTTATTCTTATTGAAGCTTGCCATTCTTGAAAAAGAAAGTATCAGATGAAATAACATATGCTGAAGATACTGCTAAGTCAATCGCGCTTCTGGGTAAGTTAAGATTTTTTTAAGATAGAGGATTATAATATATCAGGCCTGATTGATAAGAAATAAATGTCTCTTTCACTAAAGTTGACTAAGGCTCCTTCTCCAAATCTAGGCTCTTTTCTTGTTTTCTGGTTGAAAATTTATCATAGTGTGCTTGGTGATAATTTTTGTATTGTTTTCCCCTCGAGTCTTTTATGTTGCCAACAAGACTCTGTGTTCCTTAAATATAAGGACTGGTAGATACTTCTGTGTACTTATTTGTCTTGATGTTATTTAGTGCAATTAAATATTTGTTAACTTTTTTTGTAAATTAGAAGTGTGTGTCCCTCTCAGTAATCCCAAAAATGTTTTCAACTTTGCACTCTAATAATTCCTAGAATCATTGAAAGCCAAATTGTTCAGTAAACAACCTAATCATAAAATGGTGGAACATTAAGAACTTGAGCATAATATACATAAACATGAAGGTACCTGTGTTTTCTATTCAAAATATGAAAAACATAAAACAGCAGGCTTTGCTTTTTGGTTATTGCTTGATTTTCTAAAGAAAGAAAATAATTTTCTGGGAAATGAAATCAGTCAAACACTAGCTCCTTGATTCAGCCCTTGAGTACATGACAGCATGTTCCCAAAACAATTCCTACATTAAATTTATACTTATTAATTTAGGTCCTTGTTTGTATAAGGGAACCAAAAGGTACAGAATTGGCCCAGCAAATGAAAAATAAGTACTTACTGAACTGTTATGTTCCCAGTATTATATTCCATACTGAAAGATGAGAGAGACTCAACTGGAATAAGTAAACAGCATTTTTAATTTTTAACTGTTAATTTTTAACATAGACACTAACACTTTTAGGTCTAAATATGTTTCATTGTTCCTAATTGTAGATATCTTGGGAAATATTATTATGGTCTAGAGTAGGTGAAATATCAAGAAAATTAGGATACATGCGAGGAATTAGATAAGGTGACCTTAAGGAGCAGGTGGGCTGAAAACTAATGGGAAACTTGAATGGTGAATCTCTACCATCAGTGGAAATTTACAATAGGAAGTCAACCCAAAAGAAGACATGGTATAACAGATAAAAAGCATAAGTTTGGTTGATAACATTTTAAAAATGCCGCTATTGCCCTTATTGTTTTTAAATGTTGCCTCCAAGAGTGTTGGCAGACATTTATATGATAAATACAAGGCCCATTTCTTACTGTGTCAGTTTGCTCTTTGCTGGATGACTGCCCACCTACCAAACACACTCCTGTCGCACTTGAGGGCAATATGAACTCAGTTTAAAACGAGCTCTCTTTATATTGTTCTTTAGATCCCACATATAAATGAAATCATATGGTACTTATCTTTCTCTGGCTTATTTAACTTAGCATATTATTCTCCAGGTCCATCCATGCTGTTGAAAATGGTACGATTTCATTCTTTTTTCTGACTGAGTAGTATTGTGTAAATATACCATGGCTTTTTATCTACTCATTTACTGATGAGCACTTGGGCTGCTTCCAAATCTTGGCTATTGTAAATGATACTGTATTGATTTTCTGATGAGATATTTTTTAAAAACATATTACGAACACTTTATGCTTAAATTTGCAAATAAACTATGGCAGTGTTATTAAATAGTATTCATTTATCTTTCTGGCAGGTAACTTAATGAAAATACCAAGTTCTGAATTGAGGATACAAATTTGTAAGTGTATTGTTGACTTTTATCATGCAGAACCATCAAAGAAGCATATTACAGGTGAAGTTTTCAATGGTCTTTCAGTAATAACATCCTATCCTATGTAATAAAGAGCTAATATGCAAATAGTCATCACACCCTCATGCCATCACACCATAATGGCTCAGACGCTCAACACTGGGGAGAGAGCGTTGGGGACCAGCCAGGCACAAATGAGCTCGCGAGAGAGGAATGGGGACCAGCCAGGCTGCGGCCTGGGAGAGGGACAAGCCGCCCGCCCCACGGTCCCGGGCGCATGTGGCTGCGGGCTGGGCGAAGCTGCCTGCCCACGGTCCCCTGTGGCTGTAGCCAGCCTGGGTGAAGCCAGCCCAGGTCCTGGGTGCCTGTGACCGGCCAGAGAAGGGAATCCTGGGTCTCAGGTGCAGGGTGAGGCAGAGGCGGTTAGGGGCGATCAGGCCAGCAGGGGAGCAGTCAGGGGCAATCAGGCAGGCAGGCGAGAGATTAGGAGCCAGTGGTCCCGGATTGCGAAAGGCAGTCAGACATCCCCTGAGGGGGTCCCAGATTGGAGAGGGTGTAGGCCCGGCTGAGGGATACACCTCCTGTGCGCAAATTTTGTGCACCAGGCCTCTAGTCCTATATAAAAGGCTAATATGCAAATCAACCGAAGGGTGGAATGACCAGTTGCTATGACATGCACTGGCCACCAGGGGGCAGATGCTCAATGCAGGAGCTGCCCCTGGTGATCAGTGCACTCCCACGGCTCAGTCAGAAGCCAGGCTCACTGCTGGTGAATGCAGCTGCGGTGGCAGGAGCCTCTCCAGCCTCTGCGGCAGCACTAAGGATGTCTGACTGACTGTTAGGCAACATCCCCCGAGGGCTCCCAGACTACAAGAGGGTGCAGGCTAGGCTGAGGGACCCACCTAGTGCATGAATTTCGTGTCTTTATAAAACAGAATATTCTGTCCCATTTCTCTTTGAAATTGGGAAGAGAGTGGGATCATAAATGCAGTATATCAAAAAAAATTTTTTTTGGTAGTCTCAAGCTCTTTGATCATTTTAAATTAAAAATTTTATACATTTTTTTAAATTTTAGATTTGCATGATATTTTTATTTTGATGCTAAATATTTATGATGTAATTTTTAAAGTCATACCCAAATTAGTGTAATTACTATTATTAGTTAATGTCAATAGTGTTGCTAATATTATGTATTCTTTTCTAATTGTGTGAATCACACTGAATTGGGTGATATTAAGCAAAAAGCACTGGCACTGTGGAGGATATCATGTCATAGTTTCTATAATTTATAATCAATCTAGGAAGGGAGAGAATATATAAATTATATTTTTTAAGTTACATGTTTCTTAGGATAAGTGGAAAAAAGACGCCGTGATAGAAAACAAAGATTACTTCTATAACTAAGGGAAAATGGGAAGATATCTGAAGTAAAGAAATGAATAAAAATATTTTTAAATGCCAGATTTGCACTATTGATGAGACAGACAAGTGGAAGTGTTTGGTAGAGAGTAGACATTAGATACTAAAAGAAGAGACCAGAAACACAGGTTTGGATTTTATACAAATAGAGATGAAATTGAAGCCATCAGAATGGTTGAGTTTGCCAAAAACAAGGGAACAAGAATAACATCATGGAGAGGGTCCCTACTGAACTTTGGGAAAAAAATGATTCAAAGAAATTGGCAGTGAAGGGAGGTTTAAAGAGAGGAAGAGAATTTAAAGATGGGCATGTCTTGAGTGCCACTGAATGAATGTTTGATGAAGGAAGAAATGGTCTCAGTGGCCAGTACTGCAGAGGCTTCTGTAATTGAGGAATGAGAAGGCCAATGCGGTATCTGGAAAGTTGTAGCTTTGTCAGATTATTACCATAAAGTGGTCAGAGCAGGTGCAGGATTAAAGAGCATTCTGAAAGTGGAGGCAGTGGGAGTGAATGCAGACTTATATTTTAAGATCAGAAGAAGAAGGAAGATGGCTAACAGCCTAATTGGTAGCAAGATAAAAGAAAAATATGTTGTTTTGAATTTGTCTAAAAATGAAGTTTGTAGGCCTAGGAACAAGAAGCTAGTATGTGGGAGATGGGAGGGTGACAATCCCAAAGTAAGCATGAGAGGATGGAATTAAGAGCAAAAGCTGAGGGTTAAGCTTGGTAAAATGGAGGCACTCTTCTTTCAGAAAGAAAGGGACGTGTATGAGATACGACAGAGGAGTGAAGGTGCCGAGAAGTGAGCTTGGCCTTACTTTGATCGGGCTCTGAAAATTAGGAGCTATCGACCAGGCTCTCGCTGTTTCACAGTTGATTTTAAGTGATGGGCACAGCTGGACATCTGCGGTCACAGCTGAAAAGTCCTCAGTAGAGCAATTGTAAGAGACACAGCCCGGGAGATAGGAATCAAGGCCTTAATATTTCTATGTCTTTTTATAGAATTGTAAACTCAATAGAAAAAGATACAGTGATATAAAGTATACATTTTGGTCTGTACCTACCATAGAGCATTATGCAAGTAAAACTTATGAAATGTGACAAGGGGAAAAGCTTACTATAAAATGTTTAGTGGCTGCAGTAGAATATACAATTCTGCATATATGTAGTATATTGCTAAAGTAATATACATACATTAAAGTGTCAGCAGAAAATATATCAAAGTGTTAATATTGTTATCTCCAGATGGTGAAATTACAGGCAATTTTTGTTTTCCTCTTCGTACTTTTTAAGTGCCGAACCCATCACAGGAGGGGACGGCCTTGAACAGGGTCAGACCTCAAATTCAGAAAGATAAGACAGACTGAGAGACATCTCAGAACTATGGCAAGAAATCTAGTTGGTCTCAAAAGTCAAGAAGTCAGGGAGGTAGGTGAGTTATATCACTGAGAGAGAAAATAGCTGCATCTCAGGTGAGCAAACATGCACTGATGTTCGTTTAATCTCATTACATGTAGTTGGGCAGGCACCTGTGCAATTATGTCAACAGGAGAGGTAGTATTTCCCATGAAAGCTAAGGAAGAAGGAAATTCTTGTGGGACATACCGCCAAGAATCAAACTTCCCTAACATACCATTACATTCACTAGCATCTATTAGAACAGCATTACCTCTTATTTCATTGCCAACATCACATAACTGCTGGTTTTTGAAAGCACTGAAGTAATGCGTTGACTTGAACAGTGAAAACATTCAGTGTCTGTAATCATGACTTTTTTAAAATGGAAAGATGTATCTACTGACAAATAAAAAATATTGTTCCTTTTCAGAATTTAAGATGTGCCCCCAAATTTGTGGGATCAGAAAACTATGGACCACAGGCCAAAAGGGCCCACTATAAATAAAGTTTTATTGGAACACAGCCATGCCCACTTATTTTTATATTGTTTATGCCTGTTTTTATGATATGGTAGCAGAGTTGAGTATTTGCAACAGAAACCTTATGACCCACAAGGTCTAAAATTGCTGGCCCTTTATAGAAAAAGTTTGCCTGTCCCTCTGCTAACCATTTTAATATGCCATACACTTTTTAAACATTTTGTTGTTGTTGTTGTTGTTTATTGATAAATTACTCATTCCTTTGTCTTAACATAGATGATACTATGTGAAATAACTGCACATATTTATTAACTAATTGTTGTTAGGTTACCAGCAAGCTAGCTCAACATATAAGATTCAAATGGCTGAAGTCGGAGGATTGGCAAAAACAATGGTTCAGTCATTGGCCTTGCTTGAAAATCAACTTGTTGAGAAACTTTGGGTACTTAAAGCTCTGCAACATCTCTCAACTTCTGGTTTGTATATTATTAAATATGAACACTTCATTCCCCACTAATTTTGTTTCTACTTAATGTCAAGACTGTAACATAAACTATTTTTATTTAAATTTATTTTCAGAAGTTAATTGTACTTTAATGATGAAAGCATATGCAGCCAGTGGCATCTGTGCTCACCTCAATGACCCAGATCCCTCTGGGCAGCTTCTGTTTCGCTCATCAGAAATACTTTGGAACTTACTAGAAAAATCGTCAAAAAAAGAAATCATAAAACAACTTAGTAACCTGAAGTGTTTGCTGTAAGTATATGTGATTAACTAGGAATGTTTTTTGACCTTGTGACATAACTAACATTTTTGTTTGCATTTGTGTTTCATTGGGCTTTGATTCATGTAATGGCTATGTTTCAGGACATCTCTTTTGTGCCGTTGTATAAATGCATCTGCACATAACAAGCCCCCCTTTTTTTTCTATGTGGAAGGGATTTAAAGTAGCTTGTTAACAAAATAAATTATGTCTTTGAATATGTATAAAGTAAAATTAGACATTTAAAAGAACTATTTCGTTTGTTCATTCAATAAATGTATTTTTGAATACTTATTGTCTTCTAATTACTGAATAAACATTAGCAAAAATAAGAGTAAGCCTGTGAGTTACTCATTCATTTATTTATTAAGTAACTATTGTTTGCTCTGTGCCAAGCTCAGCAGTAGGCTATAGAAAGACAATTGAAAACAATACAGACATGGTCTCTGCTCTCCTGGAATTTGTTATGTTAGGAGAGACAGACAATTAAATAGGCATCTAATTGCGAGCCTACTAAATGCTATGGAAGACATTATCGTAAGGTGCCACGTGTTTTCCAGGAGAGGGTGAACCAGTACATTTTTGTTTGCAAGTGACTGAACATTCAACCCAACTGATTGAAGCAATTATAAGAAATTTATGAGCTATTGTAACTACAAAGTCAAGGGTAAAACTGGTTTCATGTGCAGCTGTATTCAAAGTCTAGACTCACAGCATCATAACCCCAGATCACACCAGAGAGAAAGTGTGCTCTTCTGAAAGCACAAAGAAAATTCTTGGAATTGAGTCCCTGTGGGCCCTGAGCATTCAGTGTTGGCCATATGCTCATTCCAGAGTGAATTACTAGTGACAAAGAGAAAGAATGCTCTTTGGCTAAAAGGAAGCTGAAGGCTGCTCACAAAACCAAAAGTGAGGAAAGAGGGAAGCCTAAATAAAAACAAGGGTACTATTATCACAAGAAGGGCAAGTGGGCCCTAGGAAGCAAAGCAACAGCTGCGCATTGTGCAGGGAGCCTGACCCAGAGTTACTGAATGCTTCCTCATGAGCCCTAACCTGGTATCTGAATAATAAATACAAACTGGCAACACAGGAGGGTTTTGCATGCAAAGAGCGTCCTAAACAAGAGAACAGAAGTGAAAATAGAATGTAGCAAAATCAAAAACCTGAAAAATTCAATATGATGAGAGCAGAAAGTTCAACGTAGAATAGTGAGGGATGAAGCTAACAATGTTAGCAGGGACCGTAACATGAAAGGCCTGATAAGCCATGATAAGAAGGTAGGACTTTATCCTAAGAACAAAGAAAAGCCTTTAAGTACTTTTAAAAAGGAAAATGCCCCTCAAAGTTTTTAAATAAATAAATAAAATTTTAAAAAAGGAAAATTATGTGACTGACTCTTAATTTTAGAGCAGTCACTTTGATCATCATGCGTAGATTGGATTGATCGATTCTCACTACAGTGAATTAAAGGCAGATTTGGAAATATAGAAAAGATTAGAAATGCTTTGCAATGAATAATATAATATAAAAAAGGAGATTTTTGTTGACAGACACATAAATAATATTTCCATAAGAATATGGTTTTAAAAGTATGATTTTACTTTCCAGAACTTTAAAGGAAGTTTTCAAACATCTGTTTATAAGAGGTTTTAGTGATTATGACCGTCAGCTTAGAAACGATATATTAGTGATCACTACAATTATATCTCAAAATCCTGAAGCACCAATGGTTGTAAGTATGAGTACATTGTATTAATTTAGATTGTGGATGGGGATGGGAGTGTGGGGAGGGAGCAGTAAACTATGTCCTGATATTTATGTACTTTGTTGTAATGCCAAGTTCTGTGATAATTCAGAATGGTCACCAGTATAGTCACACTCTGCCAATTCTTCTTCCTGTTGCCTTTGGAAACTTGAGGTATTCATCTAATCTAATAAAAGAGAAACATGCAAATTGACCACACCTCCGCTATGCCCCAAGCCACACCCACCAGGCAATCAGAGCAACTATATGCAAATTAACCCAACCAAGATGGCGGCCGACAGCCATGGAGCTGGAGCAAGCAGGAGGCTTGGTTGCCCCGGCAATGAAGGAAGCCATGAAGGAAGCCAATGAAGGAAGCTTCCCACCTGCCTTGGCCAGCCCTGAGCTCCGCTGAAGACAACAAAGTTTCAATTATAGAAGACAAATAAATCCCAGATACCTGCTTCCAGCCAGCCTCCACTGGGAGCTTGGGTGGCTGAGGGCCATGGCCAGCCTGCAAACAGCCATCAGCACCTCACCCAGGATGGTCAGACCCTCATGGGGTGAGGGTCCCCGCTGGGGGCTTGGCCAGCCTGCAAACAACCATCAGCCCTTCACCCAGGCTGGACAAGCCCCCCAGTAGAACCCTCACACCATGAGGGTGTGGCCAGCCTGCAAACAGCCACCAGCCCCTCACCCAGTCTGGCCAGGCACCCCAGCATGACCTCCCACTCAGAAGGGGCTGTGGCCAGCCTGCAAACAGCCATCAGCCACTCACCCAAGCTGGCCAGGCACTCCAGCAGGACCCCCACCCTGATCAGGGACATCCTTCAAGGCAAACCAGCTGGTCCCCCACCCATGCACCATAATATAATAAATAACAAGGTAATATGCAAATTGACCCTAACAGCAGAACGACTGGGAATGACTGGTCACTATGACACACACTGACCACCAGGGGGCAGACGCTCAATGCAGGAGCTGCCCCTGGTGGTCAGTGTGCTCCCACAGGGGAGCTCTGCTCAGCCACAAGTCAGGCTGACGGCTGCCAGTACAGCAGTGGTGGTGGGAGCCTCTCCCGCCTCCTCAGCAGTGCTAAGGATGTCCGACTGCAGCTTAGGCCTGCTCCCCGCTGGCAAGTGGACATCCACCAAGGGCTCCCAGGCTTCCAGAGGGATGTCTGACTGCCAGCTTAGGCCCAATCCCCCCGGGGAGTGGGCCTAAGCCAACAGCTGGTCATCTCCCCCCCCCCCCGCCCCCAAGGGGCCCCAGACTGCAAGAGGGCACAGGCCGGGCTGAGGGGGACCCCCCCCCCCGTGCACAAATTTTTGTGCACCAGGCCTCTAGTATTTTATAATTTACTCACATATTTACCATTTATAATGTGTTTCTTTCCTTCCTGATGATATGAATTTTTAGCTGCTATTATTTCTCTTTTACCTGAACAACTTGCTGTTATGTTTCTTGTGATGCTGGCTGCTGGCAACATATTCTCTTAGTTTTGTTTTGTGTATTATTTTTATCTGAAAATGTCTTTCATTCACCTTAATCCTTGAAAATATGTTCACAGAATATAGAATTCTAGGTTAAAGTTTTTATTTTTTAGCACTTTAAAGATATTATTCCACTGTCCTTGGGCCTCCATTGTTTCTGATAAGAAGTATTCGTTATTTCAAATTGTTCCCCTCTGTTTTCTGGCTGTTTTTAAAGATTTTCACTCTGTCTTTGGTTTACAGCAGTTTTACTCTGATAAGCCAAGATATGATTTTCTTTGTATTTGCCCTACTTGAGGTTCATAGAACTTCCCGAATATGTCAATTTAGGTCTTTCATTAAATTTAAAGAATTTTTGGCCATTATTTTTCAAGTGCTTTCAACCTCATTCTTTCTTCTTCTTTTGGCACTCTGATTACATGTATGGTCCATTTTTTTATATTACATGTATGGTCCCACAGGTTTGTGAGGCTCTGTTCACTTTTTCCTATTATTTTTCTCTCTATCCCTAATATGGGATTATTTGTATTGTTCTATACATTTAAATTCACTTAGTTTTTTTTCCTGTCCTCTCCATTCTGCTGTTAATCCCATCCAATACATTTTTATTTAAGATGTTATCTTTTTCAGTTGTAGAATTTCCTTTTGGCTCCTTTCTATAATTTATATTTCTCGGCTGAGAGTTGCTGTCTTTCCATTCATTATGAGCATCTGGTGTATTCCTCTGAAAAGTGTTTTGTTTTTGTTGTTGTTGTTTTTTGTATTAATAGGCATTTAGTTTGGCTAAACTCATCCCAACAGTAGATGGCAGTTCCAATCTCAGTTCATTTCTTTTAGTCTCATATGAAATGCTTGAGGATGCCCTGTCCTTACATGGTTCAGGCATCAGACAGAGATTTGGGGATTTTATATACTGAATTTGGGGTTCCCTTCCTCTGGCCCTCTTCTTTTTATATATTTATAGTTATTGATTTTAGAGAGGAAGCAAGAGGGGAAGAGAGAAACAATGATGAGAGAGAATCATTGATTGGCTGCCTCCTGCACGCCCCCTATTGAGGATTGAGCCTGCAACCCGGGCATGTGCCCTTGACTGGAATTGAACCTGGGACCCTTCAGTCTGCAGGCCAATGCTCTCTCCACTGAGCCAAATCAGCTAGAACTGGCTCTCTTCTTTATGAGATTTATCCCTTCACTTTCCAGGGGCAGTGGTTGCGCTGTGATTGCTTCTGTCCTCTGGTTCTTCAAGCCATTAAGATTGCAAATTTACTCTGAGATTTAGCATTCCCACAAGGTGTAGACTAGAGGCTGGGCTTATTTTCAAAGCTTTTTTTTTTTTATTTTTTTTTTTAAGGGAAAACTCATGCAGTGCCACTTCCTCAAAGTCCTGACTCCCCTCCAATATCTGCTTGGTTTTGGTCATAGATAAATGTTTTTATATTTTATTCAGAATTTATAATTGGCACCGGCAAGAGGATGTCTTAGAGGAGCTACTCAGCTATATCAGAAGCTTAGCTTCCCCATATTTTATTCTGTAAAAGTCACTGGATGATTGACATCCTAGAGTAGAGATCTTTGCCCACAATATTCACATATCAGCCACATACTTTCTAAGTTGTACTTAAAGGAAACTTGGCAGTGAAGGCCACAACTCCAAGTTAATGGGCATCAAGTGATCCCAAATAAGAGAACGGTCATAGAATTCATACTGTGCAAAAGGGGAAGCAGGCCCACATAGCTTCCTCTTCAAGGCTGCCATGTGTATGTGGATATATGTGTTTCTCTGGAAGCCTTAGCCAGTTAAGTTCTCATTAGCATCCTTGCAAACATCCGTGTGAATTTTCTGAATGTGAGTCAAAGCAATAACATCTCCACATTTTAAAGAAACCATCTTGATTCTAAATAGGAGGTACGTAAAACTGCAAGCTCAAAAGTCCAGGGTTTGCCCTTACAAACTCTACCGGACATACAAAGTCCAATTAGGACATCTCTGTCAGGAATGAGTTCCCTCACAGTGAGATGTTTGCAATTCTGGTCTTTCTTGAGGGCTTTTCCTGTTAAGTAGGAACTGTTTTGTTATCTTTTGCCTAAACCTTTGATGTAATGACAGTGGTTGGGGCTAGGGTGGGAGCAGGGTTGTTTAAGAAGAAAAACTATTGAAAAGAACTACTTTTGCCTGGGCAGCGTGGCTCAGCGGTTGAGTGTCGACCTATGAACCAGCAGGTCATGATTGGATTCCTGGTTAGGGCACACGCCTCGGTTGCAGGCTCAATCCTGAGAGTGGGGCATGCCGGAGGCAGCCAATCATTGATTATCTCTCATCATTGATGTTTCTCTCTCTCTCCCTCTCCCTTTCTCTCTCAAATAAATAAAAATATATTTTTTAAAAAGAAAACTACTTTCTTCCCTTCTTTTGTCAATTGAAGGTATAAATAATGAATTACATAAGTAACTTTTTGTCTTAACACTTTGGATTCTTAACCAAATTTTAAAATTATAAAGTAGTCTTGAATAATATATTTCTAAGTAAAATATTTCTTAGAACCTAAATTTAAGTTTATCTGGTTATCTATTTTCTTTTCTTGCTTTCATCCCTTTCTATTATTAGTGCTTTATGATCAAATAAATGATAAGGGGAATCTAGTAAAGATACTTGAATATCAGATAAATATGGGCATCTGTAACTTACTTTCCACTCTGTTTTATGTATCTATATTAGGAATGTGGCTTTACCAGGGATTTGATACTATTTGCAACCTTTAATGAAGGTAAAAACCATAAAACTTTCAACCTATAATTATCTTGATGAGTCTTCTGTATCATTTTAGCTTTTATTTTACTGTTTCTGTTTTCCCCCCTCACAGTTAAAAGTGAAAATCCTTTGGTAAAAGGTCTAAAGCTTTCTAATTCCTATGAAGATTTTGAGTTGAAGAAATTGCTGTTCAATATACTAGTGATCTTATGTAAAGATTTAACTACAGTACAGGTAAAGCATAACTAAAACAAATATTAAAAGCGACTCACCTTGTAGTATAACTTTTTAAAAGTCATAGCTGCAAATATTTTATTGACCAAAATGTTTACCATAGAACGTAACAAACTCTTATTGGCTGGAGTTTCACCTTTTCAAAATTTCCTTTGATTATCAGTAAATAAACAGTGAACTTACCTAAATATAGACCACATAAACCAAAGAAAAACAGGAGAAACTTAGAGATTTATTTATATATTTAGATCTCCTCAATAAGAGAACATAAAATGAAAGAAGGTCCATATAGGCCCATCTAGCATAATAGTCTGTCTCTGACCATGGCAGCAAGGGTTGATTCTGCTGGAGGAATGCTAATATTTGCTGCCAATCTCAAACCCTTTTGAACCTGCCCTTCTCCATACCAACGTAATGTCTTTACGTTGTTTTTTATTATCCATGAATTTGTCTTAATACTTTACAACCTACATAACAGCATGATGTAATTTGAAGAACACTGGGGCTGAATTTTACTTCTGTTTTATCACCTACTAGCCATGTGGTCTTGGCAGAATCACCTAAACTTTCTGAGACTCAGTCCCTCCTTCTATAAAAGGAAGATTATAAAACTCCTGCCCTGCTTACAAGGCTGTTATGAGATTGATTCAAGAGATTAAGATGAAGGCTTCATAAACTGTAAAGTGACAGAAAAAAAATGTACTACTTACAATCCCGTTAGTTTAGTTATTTCCCACGTTAAGTGAAATTTCATTTTAGTCCTAAAACTCATTCAATCTCCAGGGGGTTACCATGAAAAAGAACTGGGAATTCATTCTGTCAGCATCTTGAGTGATAATTTAAAGGTGGTTTGCATAGTGGTTAAGGCTCCTGGCAGATGGAATCCAGTGCTGTCACTTTCTAACTATGTGATCTTGAATACTAGTGGGTTTAGTTTCTCTAAATCCCACGTATCTCTACTTCAAATTGAGTGTAATACCTATCTCAGGGGATTATTATGAAGATTGAAAGAGCTCAGAATTTTCTCGGCCACTTTGATGAATATATATACTAAAAAATGCTCAGAAAAAGAAAAAATATCTTTATAGTTATAACTTTATTATATCAAATATATATGTATACAAATATATATGTATATATGTATATATACATATATATATTTGTGTGTGTGTGTGCTATATACAACTTAAAATGTATTTTCTGAAGTGCCAGATAGAAAATATTCAATAAAATATGGTTTATTATAGTGGAGTATTATATAACTATTAAAATGATAGATGTAAAGACAATAAAATTTACACTACAATTTATAAGCCAATTTTAGTTGGTAACAGTCAAATGGCACAGACTATGGTGAGCTTCATAAAGCACTATGTGAGCAGTGGAATCAAATAATTTTTGGCCATATACTGGTGACCAATAATAGTAGTAATAATGGTGAATTGTGCTGCTATGAACTCATTTGTGGAATATAGTGAACAACATAGGCTAATGAACAGGGATAGATCCAGAAACAGAGAAGCAGCGATAAGACTGTCAAACCTCAGAGGAAAAGTAGGGGAGGGTGGGGGTAAGGGGAAGAGATCAACCAAAGGACTTATAGGTCAGTGCTGGGCAGTCCTAAATCTTATGTTCTTTCCATGTGGACTAGTAAAAACATTAGGAAAATTCATAGATATTATTGTGAAAAAGTCTTTATGGAATAATGCCAAATGAAAAAAAAATTCAATAGAGTATAGCACATGGTGTGTTACTATCTTATAAACCACAAATATGCACCAATCAGAATCAGCTATAATATTAACTTTATTGTCATAAATAGCTATATATTTTTGTTTTCTTTTTATTAAAATCAGGATTCAATACAATTTTAAAATTCTAGGCACCTATTTAAATGTAGCTTGTGACCTGATTGCCATTTATTAGATAGAATATTTGTATAAGTTCTGATGTCTGTGTTTAAAATTAGCCAAATATCTCTCTCTTTCTCTCTCTCCCCTTCTGCCCTCCTTTCTACTCTCCCTAAGTATCAATGGAAAAAATATCCTCAGTTGAGGATTAGTAAAACAAACAAAAGAAGGAACTAAACTTCTGTACTTAAGTAGCATTGACCCAAAAAATTAATACCCTATGTTATTGTCAGCTAGAGAGTACATATCCCAGAAAAGGAGATCAGAGCCAGCTGTTGTATTGCTGAGTTTGGTTTGGGGTTTTCATTTTTTATTTGGGGGTAATTATCATAGGTTGAGATCTTTACGAAGGAAATATTTTGAAATGATTATCAATAAAACATCAAAGAGGACATCTTTCATTTAACTTTCTTAAATAAAATTGTTTTAATTATATTTCTAACAAAGTACTTTTTGCCCTTTCTCATAGCTATTGATTGATGGCAAAGTTGTTTTGGCTTTGTTCACCTATGTAAAGAAGCCTGAGAAGCACAAAATCATCGAGTGGTCTGCAGCACAGTATGAAGAATTACAGCTGCATGCACTTGCCACTTTGTCATCAGTGGCTCCTTTATTAATTAAAGAGTATATGTTGTGCCAGGGAAATGCTCGAATCCTGGCATTTCTAGAATGGTGTGAAAGTGAAGGTGAGTGGCCCATAACCATTCCTGTCAAGCCCTAGCCGGTTTGGCTCAGTGGATAGAACATCGGCCCTCAAACTGAAGGGTCCTGGCTTTGATTATGTACATCAGTTGTATGCTCGATTCCCACTCCAACCAATCGATGTTTCTCTCTCGTGCTGTCTTTTCCCCTTCCTTCCACTTTCTCTAAAAAGCAATGGAAAAATATCCTTGGGTAAGGGTTAACAACAACAAAAAAAAGATTCCTGTCAAAATTTTAATCCATATATTTCAACTGAACTCCCAAAATATACATAGAAAAGTTATAAGATTATGCAAAAAGAAATAAAAATATCAATCTCTTCCTGTGATTTTAATGTATTTACATGTTTTAAGAAAAGATTTCATTTAAAATTAGATATTAATAAATGTCATAACTATAGTTGATGTACAACTTTCAGTAAAAGAAATTATATTATAATCTGATTTATTTATTTTTTTTTAAATATATTTTATTGATTTTTTACAGAGAGGAAGGGAGAGAGATAGAGAGTTAGAAACATCGATGAGAAAGAAACATCGATCAGCCGCCTCCTGCACATCTCCTACTGGAGATGTGCTCGCAACCCAGGTACATGCCCTTGACCGGAATCGAACCTGGGTCCTTTCAGTCCACAGGCCGACGCTCTATCCACTGAGCCAAACCGGTTTGGCTATAATCTGATTTAAAGATTTGAATTATTAGGCCTGTCCAACAAGTATGCTAAGTCATGCAATATTTTAATTATTCATTTAACAAGTATTTATTGAATGCCTACTAGGTACCAGATACCATTTTAGCTGCTAAAGATATATTTATGCTTAAAATAAATAAAACCTCTACCTTGAGCTTAAAATCCAGATCTCTAGTCAGATGTAATGATTCCATATGTGGTCTACCAAATTAGCAGGGCCCCAATTTGTTGAATATTTTATTTCAATTCTCATAATTCTTAGAAAGGAAATTAGACATATATTCATTTTGAAAACAATTTATAAAGAAGATACTATATTATTTTCTGGAAGTAATTTTGCTCTAGAAATAATTTTGTATGGAGCATTCTCATTAGATCAGTAATTATCACCCATTTATCCATGAGAGAGGGAAAAAATTATAGTTTCTTTTTTGTTCTCTAGTTTTTAATATGCTAAGTTACTGAATTTAGTCTTGTTAAATAAAATAATTCAACTCTTCTGTCTATCCTTTATGTTTACAGAAGACTATATCATTATGACATTATTTATGTTGACAAAAGAATGTAGGACAATAGAGGAAGTCCTGCCTCCCAAGAGGAAGACTGACAGCTCACAGTCATGGGTACATGCTATGTTGGAGGCCTTACGCACTTACAAGTATTAATTCGTTTTGTCCTCCCAGAAAATGTAGGACTCATAGGTACTAGTACTATTCCAGTTTAGCAGATGTGTAGCAACGAATCAGAGAAACCAAATAATTGTTTCTGGCCACACAGTGAGTGGCAGAGCCAAGATTTAATGCAGGCCGTCCAGCTCCAGAACCCACACTTTTAACCAATGCACAATAATCAGAAGAGTATTCTGAACTTGCTGATAGCTTTAAACATAAGGCTGCTTCTAAAAGAACCTTTTGAAGGATGCATATTATAAAGAAGGAAGGAAGACTTGCCTTGCTATTTATCAAGACCTACCATAAAACTATAGCAATTAAAATTGTGTGGTACTAGACCAGGAATAGACCAACGGGAGGTTGGCTTTCTCAGAGATGACACTGCCAATCACAGGGAGAAGGATGGTGCTGGGGCAGTTAGCCCTCCATGAGGAAAAGTAAAAATTAGATCCTTTCACCATGTTAAAAAAAATAAATTACAAAAAGAATTAAAGCCCTAAATATGAGAAGTTAAACTGTAAAAATCTTAGGAGAAAACCTGGGAAAATACCTTTATGATAACAGAGTAGAAAAGACTCTGGAAAACCAGAAGAGATTAAACTATTATACAGAAGAAGACTGACACATAAAATGTCTATGACAAATCAGGGAGCAACCTACAAATGAGAAAAGACATTTACCACCCCTGTGACTAATAAAGGGTTAGAGCCCCGGTTCATGAAGAACTCCTACATATCAAAAAGAAAATAACTCAGTGGAGAAATAAAGCATAGAGACTGTCAGGTGACAGAGAAAATGTCAAATTTAAAAAAAAAAAACTTCACACCCACAAAAACACACTAAAAGACACTTAATCCCATAGGTAATCAGAGAAATGCAAATTAATATAATAATGAATTACCACTTCACATTTAACAGATTGGGAAGAATCTATTAATCTTATACATTACATCTGTATAACCACTTTAGGGAACAATTTCGAAGCTTCAGTAAAATTCAGTGTAGGGATGCTCCACATGACAAAACTCTTCTCAGTTGGAGTAAGAGGACATGAACCAGAATATTCATTTTAGCAATTTGTACCAGTGAATTGAAAAACTGTGATTTATTTATAAAATGAATGCTGAAAGCAATTAAAATGAATAATCTAGACCTACTTTTGACACTTTGAAGAATTTCTAAAACAATGTTTGTTGGGTAACAGAAGCAAGTTACAAAAGATACAATATAATACATTTGAAAAAAATTTTAAAGCACATATTTCTATTCTGGGACCAGGAGGGAGAGGAGAGGGAAGGCATACTGTTTATTTCTATAAACAGGATAACAAAATTTTTAACATCTGTTTGAACTTAAAGATGTCTAATATGTTGTTTGATTTATTTGAAAAGTTTCACGTTTTAAATTTCTTGATGTAAAGTGAATCATTAGTATTTCTCCACAGAATACTTCTTCAGTCATGGTAACAGTTTCCATGGCACAGGCGGCCGTGGCAACAAGTTTGCCCACTTGCGTTACACTTTAAGACTCCTGAGAGCGATGATCTATCTTGAGGATGAGACTGTGAATCAGGATCTTTGCGAAAAGGGGACGATTCAGCAACTCATAGGTAAACAGAACATGCTCGTGACTGATGGAAATAGCATATTTACAAATTAGAGGTTTTGTTTAAAATGTTTTCTTACAAATTTATTTTGCTTTTATAGTGGAGAAACGCCTGAATGTTTTCTTGATTTTTTGTTTCATATTGTTGCTATACATTAGTTTCTTTACTGAAACATCATGCTTACTCATGCTTTAAACATTTTTCTCAGTTCAGATACCATTTCATTTACAATTATCTTTATTTTTGAAATGGGCCATTGTTGTATTTCATTCTTCTGGTAATTAGATTACCATTTTCTGGCCAAGCCTTTTGGAGTCATTTTAAAAGAGGTGATAACATTACATTTTCCAGTGCATCTGGTATACCAGAACACCGATACATGCAGAAATGTACATTGGAGATTCTTTTCTGATATGAAATATCAGGGTACTAAAGGCTCGGTGCACGAAATTCGTGCACAGGGCGAGAGAGGTGTTTCTCTGCCCAGCCTGCACCCTCTCCAATATGGGACCCCTTGGGTCAATATGTCTGACTCCCCACACAGGGATTGGGCCTAAACCGGCAGTTGGGCATCCTTCTCACAACCCGGGACCACTGGCTCCTAACAGTTCACCTGCCTGCTAGCCTGATTGCCCTCTAATCACTCCCCTGCCGGCCTGATTGCCCCCTAACCACTCCCTTGCCAGCCTGATTGACGCTTAACTGCTCCCCTGCTGGCCTGATGGCCCCCAACTGCCCTCCTCTGCCGGCCTGATCTCCCACAACTGCCCTTCCCTACCGTGACCCGCCTCCTCTGCTGGGACCCACATCCTCCATGCGAGGCAGCGGAGATGCCGGGGCCAGCCTCCTCCACCCCACGTGGAGCTGTGGGACCCCCAGACATCACTACATGGAGCAGCCGCTGGGCCCCGCCTCCGCTGTGCACGTGACCATCTTGTGGCGATGTTAGGGCGTGATGCGTGAGGGCGTGACACCACCTAGGCTATTATTAGTAGAGATTCTTGATTTCCAACTTGTGTAAATTCAGCACTCCTAAAGAACATCTTTTTACTTTTTGTTAAATAAGATATAGTCTGCCAGCCCTACTTTTCCTGACTTTGAAAAGTAAGAGAGAGGGAAAAAAAAAAAAGTAAGAGCTATTTTGGTTGTATTCATATTCAGTGATTGCCTCATGAGTAAGTGATATAATTTCCTGGATGTTGATTAATTTCAAACGCCCATTCAAAAAACTCTCCTGCCTGTTAAGTTCAAGTGCCTACCCTCCCATCATTAGTGGAGTGGGTGGTGCTCTCTAATAATACTAGTAGAAAAATAAGGGCATTGAAAGGGGGGCTAGACAAACACGTTCACCGTATGGATGAGTTTGCTTAGAATGACCAAACCTGAAAGGAGATTTCTCACTCCGTGCACATTCCATTGCACAGAAGCAAGTCTTAAGACCTCAGCCTAATTGGATGGGGCCCAGGAAACACAATTTTCCATCTGTCCAGGAAGAAGTCTTCATCTTCTCTGGGTGGGAAGGGGTAGGGAAATGGGAAAACAAACAGTAAGGCTTCTTTTCTTAGGGCCTTTTCCCTTTGGCTTGAAAGAAGCCTGATCTTTACCATGTGAGAGTTGGTAAAGGCAGGACCTTCTCTGACTCACTCTAGCAGAGGGCTCTGTAGTAGTAATGTGCCCCACACACAGTACCTGATTGTCAGTGTAGATGTTTACACACCTTTTGTGTAGGCACTGGGGTTACAGACAGGCACAGAGCAGGCCGATGGGGACCTGGCCCTTTATGAGAACAAAAGAAAAGGTGTATATAATAGAAAGATAGCACGTTACCATGCGCCATCACTAAGACTAATAAGAATACAATAAATACCATAGGAACTAAAGGTTTTTGGGTAGTTTCCAAGCCGAGCGAACTTTTTTGTTTTGTTTTGTTTTTTGTCTAGTTAACATTTATTGAGTGCTTATTATGCACAGGACACTGTTCTAAGTACTTTAAATACACAACCTCATTTAATCCTCATGATAATTCTTGGTGCAGGAACCTATTTTATAGATAAGAAAGTTAATAAACTTGCCAGAAGCTGTATATCAGGTGTTGAGGGGAGAGGGGAAATTACAAAGTAATTACTTGATGGGTAGATGAAACCTTTGCAAATTTGAGTCAGCTTGTGAATGGTTTTGAATATAATGCCAAGGGTATAATTACAGTGCAGAAAGGGTGCATATACTGAGTGCCAGGCATATGCCTAATCTTACAAATTCCCTATTTGATAAAAGCTATTAGCCACATTGTTACTAACAAAATAGACATTTTTATTATCCCTAAATCATGACAGTAAGTGGAAAAAGAGGGAAAGAAAGCAAAGCCTGAGTTCTTAACATGCTCTCTATCTACCACATATCCTCCTCCCACTCTTTCTTTATGACGATTATTTTTAATCCTCTTCTGATTTCTGATCCTCTGATAAAAGCTATTGGCCCTGATATACATGACAATACAAGCAATTTTATGTCCTTCATAGGGACAGATTATAAAAACAAGTTTTATGAAGAATTATTTTTCTCTCATTTTTTTTATCTTTACTATTCTTATTTTTAATTTAAAATGTTTAAATTGTAAAATACATATAATGTTAAATTTAACATCATCATTTTTAAGTGTGCAGTTCACTAGTGTTAAGTCCATTCATATTATTTTGCAACCAATCTCCAGAACTCTCTTGATCTTGTAAAACTGAAACTCTGTACCCATTAAGTAATAATTTGCTAGTCTCCCCAGCCCCTGGCATATACCATTCTACCTTCTGTGTCTTTGAATTCGACTTTCACTCATATTAGTGAAATAATACAGTATTTGTCTTTTTCTGACTGACATGCTTCACTTAGCATAATGACCTTAAGCTTCAGCCATGTTGTAGCATGTGTCAGAATTTCCTCCCTTTTATTTTATTAATTAAAAACTGTTGGTTTATAATAACAGAAATTTATTATCTTAAAATTCTATAGTCCAGAAGTCTAACTTACATCTTAACAGGCTAACATCAAGGTATTGGCAGGATAGTTTCTGTCTGGAGGAGAATCGTTCCCTTGCCTCCCCCAGCTTTCAGAGGCCACCCAATCCCATGGCTCATAGTCCCCTCCCTCCATCCTCCTCAAAGCCAGCAAGGCCAGTTGAGTTTTCCTCATCCGGCATCATGGGCACACTCAGAAAATACTCCCCTTTAAAGGATGAATGACATTCCATTGTAGGCATACGCTGCATTTCATTTATTCATCCATCTATCATTGGATTACTTCCACCTTTTGGCTGTTGTGAATAATGCTGTTATGAACGTGGGTCTACAGATATTTCTCTGAAACCCTGATTTAAATTATTTTGGATTTATACCCAGGAGTAGAATTACTGGATCATATGGAAATTATATTTTTAATTTTTTAAAAGAATTGCAATACTATTTTCTGTACTGGCTGCACCATTATACATTCCCACCAACAGTGCACAAGTTTTCCAGTTTTTCCACATCCTTTCCAATACTTGTTTTATAGTTGCCATCCTAAGTGGTGGGAGGTAGTTTCTCATTGTGGGTTTGATTTGCATTTCCTTAATGATTACTGATGTTGAGCTTCTTTTCATGAGATTGTTTCCATTTGTATATCTTCTTTGGAGAAATGTCTAGTTCTTTGCCAATTTTAAAATGAGTCGCTTATTTTGTTGTTGAGTTTTAGGAGTTTTATATATTCTGGATATTAACCCTGCATCCGATATATAATTTTTTTTTAATATATTTTATTGACTTTTTACAGAGAGGAAGGGAGAGAGATAGAGAGTTAGAAACATCGATGAGAGAGAAACATCGATCAGCTGCCTCCTGCACATCTCCTACTGGGGATGTGCCCGCAACCCAGGTACATGCCCTTGATCGGAATCGAACCCGGGACCCCTCAGTCCGCAGGCCAACACACTATCCACTGAGCCAAACCGGTTTCGGCATCCGATATATAATTTAAAAATATTTTCTCCCAATCCATTAGTTTCCCTTTCAGTCTGTATTGGTTTCAGGTGTACAGCATAGCAGTTCAACAATCATACTTCACAAAGTGTTCCCCCTGATATTTCCAGTACCCACCTGGCCCCATACATGGTTATTACAGTATTATTGACTATATTCCTTATGCTATACTTTACATCCCCATAACTATTTTATAACTACCAATTTGTTCTTCCTTTTTAAAAAATCTTTATTGTTGAAAGTATTCCAGATGTCCCCCTTTTCCCCCCATTGACCTCTTCTAGCCTGCCCCCAGCCCCCACCCCAGGCCTTCACCACAATTTGTACTTCTTAATCCCTTCACCTCTTCTGAGGGCTGGGCAATCTAACTAGGAACCTGTATTGAACTGGGGTATAGGGCTAGTTTCAAGAAAGTAAAAAATTTGAGCAGAGACATGGTGTTAAAATATGCAGGATGGCGTGTTCAGAGGTAGCTTAGTAGAGTCGGGGTTTTATGAAGACAAGTTTAATTGTCTGTCTAATCAGGGGCCAAGCTAGAAAGAGTTTTGAATAGGAGATGGTAGAGTTTGAACTCCATCCTCTTTAGGCATGAGAAGCCACTAGGGAAGTTATATGTATAATGCTGTTTTAGGAAGAGGAATCTACAAGAAATATATCAGATGATTTAGAATAGAACAAACAGAGGGTAAAGGCAGGGAATTAAAGGAAATATGGACAAAGTAATTCAGTGTTAATATAACATGTGGTTCAGACAGCAAGGAAAGTGACATGCCTGCACCCAGGTAGGAAGGAGAATGAGATAACCGAGAAGGGAAAAGCAGACCTCTGGGCAGCAGGCGTGGATTTCTAGAAGGTGCTCCTGATAAAGGCATATAGGCCTTACGTCCATGGCCGGCCTCCAGCACTGGGCCTCCAGCACGCTCACTAGTCTCCCTATGGGATGATCCCTCACCAGTAATTCATCCTCACAGGACCAAGAATCCTTCATTCAGAGCCAACTATGGAGATAGGCTGTGATTTCCATGGTCCTACTTTTAAACATAGCTCCACACCATCTGCTAATGCCAGTAACCCCTTTAACAGAGGAAAAAAATGACTTCTGCTTCTCTCAGAGCTTTAAGAAAAAAAAAAATTGAGGCAAAATTTTGTCATTGCATCAAAGTAAGTGGCTATTTTCAAGTCTTTTTAAAATTGTATTAGAAGCAAGAGAGAGATTTTAAAGGACATGAGAATACTGCTACCTAAAGTTGTTGAAGACTCCTTCACATAGACATAAGGAGAGGATGCAGAAAGAAGTAACAAAAGTAGAAATACTTACAGAAGTCTTCCACCTTTACTTAAAATTGACCCTATTAACCATGAGAAGAAGAGACGAGACAAGCAATTATCAGGCATTTTTGTCATATATTTGCAAAGGCACTCAATTCTACCTCATTAAACTGCATATTTTTAAATGTTTTTGTTTACTGAGCAAAATATTAGGTTGTTAGGGTGTTCTAATGACACTCCATTAATTCTGTACCAGAAATTCTATATAGATATACTGATTTATTGAGAGTTCAGTGAATCCACTTATTACCTGTCTACGTTTTCTAGGCAACTATGAAATGAAAATAGCCCCTTTTAAAATGATTTCTCTAGCTGAGATTTTATAAGAAAGGATTTCAAAGCAGTAATTGATTAAAATAAAAATATACTGTCCAATAACTTTGCATTCTTTAATTTTTTATATCAGGGATATTTAAATATACAATAAGCAAGATGAATGACAAGGAAGAGGCCATTCTTTTGGAAATTCAATCTGATATATTACTTATTTTATCTGCTCTTTGTGAAAATGATAATTCCAGGAAGGTATGTATGCCTGTGAATAAAAGTTTTGTTTAGACCTTCCAATCACTTAACAGTATGAGCTTTTTCTTATTAAGTGCCCATAAATGTTGGTGTTCTTTAATCATATGGGGATTTAATATTTTTTTATAATTATAGTACAATTATATCCAGTAAAGTGTATAGATCTTAAGTATATAGTTCAATAGATTTTGACAAATGTATACCTTCATTTAACCAAAAACCCCATTAAAATATAGAATATTGTTATCGCCCTATAAAATTCATTCATGTTCCTTAGCAACCATCCTCCCACTTGCCTCCAGGAAACCACTATTCTGATTTCTAACCCTATAGATTAGTTTTGCCTATTCTTTAATTTTATATTGATGGAATCATAGTATTTACTCTGTTTATATCAGGTTCCTGTCATCCAGCCATCATATTTCTGAAATATATCCATGTTGTTGCATGATCAGTATTGCTAATTATATTGATGAATAATATTTGATTATACAAATATACCAAAAATTTGCTTTTCCATCCCCCTATTAAAAAACATTTTGGTTGTTTCCATTTGGAACTATTAGATATGAAGCATCAATGAACATTATTGTACTAGTCTTTTGTGGACATGCTTTCATGACTCTTGGGTAAATATATAGTAGTGCAGTTGATGGATCATAAAGTAGATGTATGTTTTTAAGAAACTGGTAAACAGTTTTCCTAAGTGAATTGTACCAGTATAAATGCTGTTTGGAGTTTGAATCAGGTTCAAATCTAAAACTAAACGTTGGAAAAAGAGCTAATTCCCTTTGATTTTTTTTAACTCCATAGCAAACTCTGAGTCTCAAAAATTGAAAACTTAAAAAATGAGAGACAGAATTGGAAAGATGAAAATAAAAAATGTATAGCCCGGTTGGCATGGTTCAGTGGTTGAGCATCAACCTATAAACCAGGCAGTCACAGGTTTGATTCCCGGTCAGGGCACCTGCCTGGGTGGCAGGCTCAGTCCCCAGTAGGAAGTGTGTAGGAGGCAGCCAAAAAATGATTATCTCTCATAATTGATGTTTTCTATCTCTCTCTCCATCTCCCTTATGCTCTCTGAAATCAATAAAAAAATAAAAATAAATGTATGAAGTTTTCAATAGAGGGTTTTTAGAGAGAGAACAGGAACAGCAAATGCATCCTTAGCTCCAAGCTTTGCTGCACCTTCTCCTTATATTGCTACTCTGTTCCTGTATTTCTGGAAAAATACTCAGTCTTCCTTATTGGGAACTAGAACTGAACAACAAGGCAATGAGGAAGGTAATTGGTAGGGGATAAATATTAACTGATAATAATGTCATATAAACTATTAATGTTTTAACTGCCATTTATATATTTGTTTCTCTCTTGGGAGTGTTAGAAAATTTCCCATGGTAGAATTTTAGACTCTTCAATTACTTGTTGCTATATAGTATTCATCTGATATGATGATTGACTACATTCATTATATTGTGGAAGAAAATCATGGACAAGCCTTATGGTTTATTTTTCTTAAAGAGAGAGAAAGTGAAAAACACAAAGCATAAAGGAACATTAAGCTGGACTATTGACTGATGCCCTCTCTTAAATGATTAGCTTTACAATAGTTTGTCCTAAATTCCGGAGAACAAATAAGTACACATTCAGAAACAAACAAACAAACAAACAAAATGAATTAAAAGTACAATTTTCCTAACAATGTTGTATTTATCTGATAGAAAAAGTTTTAGGAGACAGGATTACATAGGAAAGAAAGGGATTATTTATTTATTTCAAGAAATAATTTTAAATCTCTTAGGAAATTTTTGGAACTGAAGGAGTGGATATAATTCTTCATGTAATAAAAACAGACCCCAAGAAGTTTCAGAGTGGATTAGGCTATACTGTACTTCTTTTTAGTACATTGGACAGCATTTGGTGAGTATTACTGTACCCACATTAGATGGAATCACAGTACAAGAAAGTTACCTCTATAGTCATGTGTGCCAATTTTCTTTCCTCAAAATCACACCAGAACCACATCTCTCAATGCCTTTTTCTTTTTAATGGTCCCAAAAACACACTTACCAGTGTCCTTTGGAAGGTAATCTTGTCTGTCACTCAATTCTTGTATCTAAACTTAAATTCTTGTTTTTGTGATTTGAACCCATTCCATTTTAGCCTGGTCTGGGAAAACACTAGCATCTATTAGTATTATTCTTATACTGGAAGACTGTTGAATTCCTCATTCATCTTTTCTTAAAGGAGTTAAAAACCAATTGACTATGTATTTCCTAACCAATATTGTTTCCCAAACTTTGCAGCATTTCTAAGGGTAAAAAATACCTCTTTTTTTAAGATTACTAGTAATTTACAAGACTTTGTCCTGGAGGAAATTACTTGAGTTTTATATATCATTAACACTTAATATATTTCTTTAGTTATATTTGGGTGGTATTCATGAAAGACACACTGCAACACATGTAAAAACAAAAACAAAACTGATAACTATAGATCAAATGAACCTAACAGATATATGCAGAACATTCCACCCAATAACAGCAGAATACATATTCTTTTTAAGTGCTATGATATTGTGATTTATAATAAAAAATATAGATTTGGTCCATTGCTAGTACTGAGTTCCTGAAACACTTGTAGTCAATAAGAGTAGTGGAAGATCTGTTGTTGTAATAATTGGTTTTTATTCTCAGTTCCTATAAAATCTCCAGAGTAATAAACACTTTGCTATTCATAACAAGTCCCTTTCAACCACAGCTGAGTTCATGTTAATAAGATGATTTTTGGAAATCCCCTAGACAGACACAGAATGGGGGCTGGTTTCCAGGGGAACCAATCATATAATTGATTAGAGAGTTGGAAATATCACCCCCACCCGCAACCTCCAGGGAGGGGAGAAAGGCTGGGGATTGAGTTTAGTCACTAATGGCCAGTGATTTAACCAGTTGTGTCTCCATGATGAAGCCTACATCAAAACCCTAAATATGAGGCTGAAAGAACTTGTAGCTTGTGAACACATGGAGGTTCTGAGAGGGCATGGAGATTCTCCCTACCTTGCCCTCTGTATTTCTTCCATCACTTTTATAACAAAACAGTAATCTAGTGAGTACAGCGTTTTCCTTAGTTCTGTGAGCCTCTTTAACAGATTTCCATCCCAAGGAGGGTGGCGTATTTAATATACAGCTGGTTGGTCAGAAACAACCTGGACTGGAATCCAAGGTGGGACCAGAGGCAGTACAGTCTTGTGGGACTGGGCCCAGTACCTCTGATTCTAATTCCAGGTAGATAGTGTCAGAATTGAATTGAATTGTAGGACACCCAGTTGGTATGGGGGGGAAAGTCCACATATTTGGTGGCCAAAAGTGAATTATTAAGAGTTGAGACAGAATTTTTTGTTTTTTGGTGTTTTTTAAAAAATGTATTTTATTGATTTTTTACAGAGAGGAAGGAAGAGGGATAGAGAGTTAGAAATATCGATGAGAGAGAAACATCGATGAGAGAGAAACATCGATCAGCTGCCTCCTGCACACCCCCTACTGGGGATGTGCCCGCAACCAAGGTATATGCCCTTGACCGGAATCGAACCTGAGACCCTTCAGTCCACAGGCTGATGCTCTATCCACTCAGCCAAACTGGTTAGGGCCAGAGTTTTTTTAATAAGCACACATGCAATATTCTCTAGACTAGATCACATGCCAGGTCACAAAACAAGTCTTAATAAATTTAAGAAGACAGAAATCATTCCAAATATATTTTCTGATCACAGTGAAATAAAACTAGAAATCAGTAGCAAAAGGAAATGAGGAAAACTCGTAGATGAATTCAAATTGAACATCAAACTCTTGAAATAATCATTGGATCAAAGACAAAAACAAAAAGGGAATTAGAAAATTTCTCAAAACAAGCTAAAATGAAAATACAACATACCAAAACTTATGTAGTACAGACAAAGCAGTAGTAAGAGAGAAGTTTACAATAACTTTCTACATTAAAAAGAAGAAAGAGCCTGGTCACTGTGGCTCAGTGGTTGAGCACCAAGCAGTTCAAGGTTTGATTCCTGGTCAGGGCACATGCCTGAGGTTGCGGGCTAGATCCCCAGTAGGGGGTGCGCAGGAGGCAGCCAATCAGTGATTCTCCCTCATCATTGATGTTTCTATCTCTCTCTCCCACTCCCTTCCTCTCTGAAATCAAGAAAAATATATTTATTTTTTTAAAAATTAAATGAGACATATCAACACTGTGAAAGAGATAATAAATGGATAAATTTTGAAGAAACAGTTGCTAGAGAAACCAGAGGAGACCTTTAAGAATAATTAATATCCATGAAAGCAAAGGAGCATATTGCATCTACAGAAAAGCCCATAGGCAATTATGAAAAATAATTAATTGATCTTGGTTTTAAAATAGTTGAAATTAAACTACACTGGCAACGTCTCTTCAAAGTTAAATTTTTAAGTAAAACTATTACTTGATTTTAGGAAATGAAAAGTACTTGGAAAAAAAATTTATAACAATAAACGGACAAATTGAGTTTAACAATAAATCCTTGTTCAATGAATAACTTCCTTTTTTATTTCAGGTGCTGCATCTTGGCTTGTTATCCCTTAGAGGATTACTTTCTTGAAAAGGAAGGCATTTTTCTCCTTTTGGATTTATTGGCAGTAAGTATGATTAAAACAGTTGTAAAACAAAACAAAACAAAACAAAAAGTCTTTATTAACCCTTCCCAAACTGAGTACCACAAAACATTATTTTGTAATTAAATGGGCCCCCAGAATATTTAAGTGTTTGTTTTGAGCAAAGTCCCCTTTGGAGATTTATATTCATTTGCATATTAAAGGCTCTGAAAATCACTCCAATGAAGAAATCAGTTTATTTAGGACAGTGTTCCTAAACCCATGGCAACAGAAAATTTGTTTTATGGGCTATTTTCCCCAACAATCTTTAAAGAAGCAGTATGTGAAGTGCTAGACTATCAAAACCTGTAATTGTTTAATAACTTCTAGCTTCATCTCTTGGTATTAAAAGTTAAGGGCCAATTAAAGAAAGGAGTAAAGATCAGCATTTTTAAAGAACTGTGTATAATGTGTAGGGAATGTGAAGAAGCTAGTGTGTCATGGAGCATTTTACAGAATAAGCAGGAGTGATCAACCTTCCAGGAAAGACAGTTGCCACTTAGCAGCTGTGAAGAAAGACAAGGACCCTCATGTATCCTCAAAGTAACCCCCCACTGGCCTCAGTTATGAGTGAGTTCACAGTCAAGATGATGTGGGGGTGGTGCCGGAAGCCGGTCCATCCTTGCTGCTTGACACAGTCGCTGCAGGAAAGAAACATCTGCACAGCATATGTTTCAAGGGACCTGGCGTATATAGCATACTGTTCTTAATATGTTTGCTCCCCTTAGCGCTGTGTGTTTTAACCAAGGTCACCTCTCCGAGAAAGGTTGTTTCCCCAGGTAGGAATTTCTCCCTGAAGTCAGGGAGGGGATGCCTCTCCTAGAAAGGTTGTTTCCCCAGGTAGGAATTTTTCCCTGAAGTCAGGGAGGGGATGAAACTCCTTAACTAAGTGCCAGGCGGGTAGTTAATCACTACAAACAATCATGCTTAAGCTACATAATCTTTACTCCCTGGAATGGAGATAAGAAACGCCCTAACCTTTGTAATAGAAATTGACAGGATTAAAATCAACTGGTATAAATACGAATGTAACAAGACAATAAACAGCAGAATTTCGCTGGAGATTCAGACCAGAACTTGGCTGGAGATCCTGGCTGGAGATCCTGGCTAGGCTGCTGATCAACTGAACACTGTCTCCGTGTCCTTCCTTCTTCGCCGACTCCGTCTACACCTTTGGGGACCCCTGGACCCGCTGGGGTTGGACCCCGGCAGGGTGGGAAAGTATAATTTTGTTTTAATAAAACTCACAGAGTTTTTAGCTATGTCACTGTTGATTGCCACCATTCCTGACTTTATTAACAGAATAACAAACCTACTTTGATTTAGCAAAGATACTAACATTATGTGTGTTCTTTTATCTCTCTGAAAGAAAAATAGTTGAATGTAAATTGTAATAGAAAAATATTTTTTTGCCTGGCTGGTGTGGTTCAGTGGTTGAATGTTGACCCATGAACCAGGAGGTCATAGTTCAATTCCCAGTTATGGCATATGCCAGGGTTATGGGCTGGATCCCCAGTAGAGGACATGCAGGAGGAAAATCAAATGAATGATTCTCTCTCATCATTGATGTTTCTGTCTCTCCCTCTCCCTTTTTCTCAAATCAATTTTATTTTTTAAATCAATTTTAAATATGTGTATTTATATACATATATGTACACACACATACCATATATATATATCTGTATATATTAAAAACTCAACTAGGAAAAATTATAAATAAATAAAAGAAAATTAGCCCTGGCTGGTTTGGCTCGGTGGTTGGAGTGTTAGCCTGCAGACCGAAGGGTCATAGGTTCAATTCCCAGTCAAGGGCACATTCCTTGGTTGCAGGTTCTCCAGTCCTGATGGGGGAGTGTTGCAGGGGGTGGAGGAGAAGAGGGCAACCAATTGATGTGTCTCTCTCGCATTGATGTTTCTCTCTCTTTCTCTCCCCATCCTCTCTCCCTTTCACTTTTTCTAAAAATCAATGGGAAAAATATCCTCAGGTGAGAATTAAAAAATAATAATAAAATAAAGAAAATTAGTTGACACTAGAGATGAGAGAGCAAATTCATTAGCTATAAAGCATTACAAACAAAAATAAATAATAATTATTAAAATAACCCACCTTGATAAACAGGAATGAATCATAACCAGAAACCCTTAAGATGCTCAGAAAATTGAACATATAGAGAAGAATATATGTGCACCTCTACTAATGCAGTCCTAAACGATGTACCACTTACCACATTTCTCTGAATACAGCACAAGTATGCTCAGAGTCACAAGGTGCTGTGTCAGGGGATTCTCAACGTCCCAAAATTAATTTGGCTCATCTTCCTGGAATCTTGTTTTTTCCTAAAGATTTGGAAGTGAGGAGTTATATTAAACATGTATCCATAGATTAAATACTTAAGTTTTATATTAATATTTAAAATTATATACAAGACTTCAAAGACATTTCTCTCTTGTGTTCACTCTCCTTTGCCGTTAGGGTTTCTTTGATGGAAAGGTACAAAGGCCAGTAGGACAGGTCATATAGTACAGTGACTGTGAGCATAGGCTGGAAGCCAATATTTGTTGGCTGTGTAACTGGATAAGTCACTTTTCTCTGATATCAACTTCCTCAAAACAGAGATACTTACCTCATGCACTATTCAGAGGAGGATGAGTGATATGTGTAGGCATGCATACAGGTGCACATGCATATGTATATACACTTTATATTCATATATACATACACCCAGTGTTATTGTAACATTAGTTAGATGTTTCAGAAACTATGCACGTGTTTTCCACTATTATGAATATAATTATTCGATTGTGCTTAATGTAGTTTGAACCAGTCAAGTTAAATTACAATTGCAAACATTTTTAATGAAGTTTTTATATTAACCCCAGCCCTTCTAAAAGTGAAGTACAGAAATAAAAAAATTCATTGTATTGAGAGTCCTGCTTAATGTAATCAGCTAAAATATGTATTCAGGGTGTAATAATAATTGCTAATAATGGTTAAATATTATTGAGAGTTTACTATGTGACAGGCAGTCTCATATGACTCATCATAATAACTCTCTAAAGTAGGTAAATGTTATTATCCTTCATGTAATAAAAGAGGAAATGATTATTATAATTGGAACCGCAGGTTACGTTTCCTTTGCTATTCTATCAGCAGTATACTGTGAGAGTTCATCAATAACATATATTCCACACAGAAACCATCACTGTGTGAAGGCCATTGCTGTGGATAGCTTCTCTCTGCCTACATTTTGCTTTGCTGCAAACTAGTTCTCACAAAACAAAGGAAATAGGCTTGATAATTTTCTTTTATGGATGCAAATGTTCAAAATACAAAATTACACCTCATTTTGAATTATTTTCATATGTGGCTACCACTTGCAATTACCATCACTACTTCTCTTAGTAACAATGAGGTTATAGCTGTTGTGAGTCTTTACATACCTTAAAGCATGTAAATTGGACAGATCCTATTGTTCCAGTGATGACTTACATACATCACTGTTGACCTGTCTCCACCTAAAATAAACATCTTTACTTATTTTTGCACTCTCCCTTTTTCTTGTCAATCAGTCAGTTTCATTTTAGGTCACGATGTATGTTTGTAACATTAGAATTATATTTCATCTTTTTCTTTTTCTTCTTTTTAATTCCTAATGTTTGAAAATGTATTCATTACAATTGGCTTCTATTTTCACAGGAAATTAGCACAGATCATACTTACGTAGAGTTTCACTTTTATAAGGCAATCCTTTAGAAGAAGCACTGATTAATACAAATGTTTCTCCTTTTTTAACGTAATAGTTCTTAATATTTATTGCAACTTTTTCTTTTTCTGTTCCCTTATAAAAGTTGGACCAAAAAAAATTCTGTAGTCTAATACTGGCAATAATGGTTGAATTTTGTGATAATCCCAAAACCCCGGTTCACGTCAATGCTTGGCGAGGGAAGAAGGACCAAACGGCTGCCAGCCTTTTGATTAAATTGTGGAGAAAGGAAGAAAGAGAACTAGGAGTACTACGTGATAAACGCGGGATGATTATTGGTGAGTGTATTTGTAATCGTTAGTACAAGCAATTAGATTCCTTTTTTAAACTACCTTATAAAGATTAGGAAAGTAATAGACACCGCTAACAGTATGGTAATTACCAGAGGGAAGAGGGGTCTGGGGAAGATAAAGAGAGTAAAAGGGGGTCACATACATGGTGACAGAAGGAGATAGACTTTGGGTGGTGAGCACACAACGTGAGATGCAAATGGTGTATTATAGAATTGTCAACTTGAAGCTTATATGATGTTATTAGTCACTTATATAATGTTATTATTAACTTATGTAATGTTAGCCCCATAAATTTGATTTTAAAAAAAGAAAAAATAAGATAGGAACGTATAAAGATTTTCATCCCTTTGTTTAAAGTTCTTTTCACAGGTGTTTTGAACATCTTGCCATAATAAATTCTGAATGATTGGAAGAAAACTAAGTATAGTAGTAGTAGAATCATGTTTTTATAGAAAAATTTCAGGAAATGCTATTTTATCATCTACTTTAACTTGAAAAAAATTAACTACTTCCTAAAGAAGTTTCTTTTGGTTACCTGCTTTTACAAATAGGTTCAGTAATATTTCATTACCAATAAAATGTGGGATGTAAATAGAGTGCTTGAAAAGAATTTTTATAGTATTTTGTACATTGTTGTTGCTTCATATTTATATAATTTACTTTTTTGTGGAGAAACTTACTTTTTTGAATAAAAATAAATCAAAAGTTTTATAATTTTAGTTACTAGATTCTAATTCAATGAAGTTTACAGTATTAGAATTTATAGTTCATTTATCTATTCTATAATGCTACATTACATTTTCTAAATCTCTGAATATTATTATGGTTTTATCTAAACTTAGTATTATTTATTTTTAAATGAAAATACTTTCCTTTTTTTTTTTTGTTAATCCTCACCCGAGGATATTTTTCCATTGATTTTTTTTTCTTTTTTTTAGAGAGAGAATGGAACAAGGTGGAGAGACAGAGAGAGAAAAGCATCAATGTGAGAGACATATCTATTACCAATGAACCCTGCAGCTGAGGTCCATGCTCTTTACTGGAATTGAACCCGGGACCCTTCAGTCCATGGGCTGATGCTCTATCCACTGAGCCAAACCTGCTAGGGCTCTCTTTAATTTCTGATGATTTCTATCTTCAATCTGATTTTATTATTTATGAGTTTTGATCTATAATGTCATAAAATAGTTAAATATCATAATACATATATAGAAACCAAAAGCAAAGACAATTACATCATTGTTTTTTATTTTGTTTTGGTTTGTTTTTGTTGTTGTTTTTTTAAGCAATCAAGAATTCTCTTTTATTGAACCACGGCAGCAGATAGAGAAGGAGGCTTTCAGAGGGGGGAAAAAAGAAAAAGAAAAAAGATCTTTCAACCCGAGGGATCTAGAGCTACATTATTATTTCCCAATGAAGTGAGCATTAGTTTTCTGAAGAATACTTGATTCCTAAGGAAGCCAAACTTGTTGCTTGTTTTGTAGAAAACATACGAAGATGGGCAAACTGTATTTGAATGAGGACATTTGAAATTCAGGCTCAAATTCTGCTGTCCTTTTTATTTAAGAATTTGGCTGCAATGAACTATTTATTTGTCTTTTCCAACATGTTTCAGATTTGGAATTATTATTTTTTTAATAAATCTTTATTGTTCAGATTATTACAGTTGTTCCTCTTTTTCCCCCCCTATAGCTCCCCTCCACCCAGTTCCCACCCCACCCTCTGCCCTTACCCGCCCCCCCCCAATGTCCTCATCCATAGGTGTACGATTTTTGTCCAGTCTCTTCCCTCACCCCCACACCCCTTTCCCCCCCGAGAATTGTCAGTCCACTCCCTTTCTATGCCCCTGATTCTATTATATTTACCAGTTTACTCTGTTCCTCAGATTTTTATTCACTTGATTTTTAGATTCACTTGTTGATAGATATGTATTTGTTGTTCATAATTTTTATCTTTACCTTTTTCTTCTTCCTCTTCTTAAAGAATACCCTTCAGCCCTAACTGGTTTGGCTCAGTGGATAGAGCATTGGCCTGCAGACTGAAGGGTCCCAGGTTCGATTCCAGTCAAGGGCATGTACCTTGGTTGCGGGCACATCCCCAGTGGGGAGTGTGCAGGAAGCAGCTGAATCAATGTTTCTCACTCATCGATGTTTCTAACTCTCTATCCCTCTCCCTACCTCTCTCTAAAAAATCAATAAAATATATTTTTTTAAAAAAGAATACCCTTCAGCATTTCATATAATCCTGGTTTGGTGGTGATGAACTCCTTTAGCCTTTTCTTATCTGTGAAGCTCTTTATCTGACCTTCAATTCTGAATGATAGCTTTGCTGGATAAAGTAATCTTGGTTATAGGTTCTTGCTATTCATCACTTTGAATATTTCTTGCCACTCCCTTCTGGCCTGCATAGTTTCTGTTGAGAAATCAGCTGACAATCGTATGGGTACTCCCTTGTAGGTAACTAACTGTTTTTCTCTTGATGCTTTTAAGAGTCTCTCTTTGTCTTTTGCCCTTGGCATTTTAATTATGATGTGTCTTGGTGTGGTCCTTTTGTTTGGGGTTCTCTGCACTTCCTGGACTTGTAAGTCTATTTCTTTCACCAGGTAGGGGAAGTTTTCTGTCATTATTTCTTCAAATAGGTTTTCAATATCTTGCTCTCTCTCTTCTTCTGGCACCTCTATAATTTGGATGTTGGTATGCTTGTAGTTGTCCCAGAGGCTCCTTACACTATCTTCATATTTTTGGATTCTTTTTTCTTTTTGCTTTTCTTGTTGAGTATTTTTTGCTTCTTCATATTTCAAATCTTTGACTTGATTCTTGGGATCCTCTAGTCTTCTGTTGGATCTCTGTATATTATTCTTTATTTCAGTCAGTGTATGCTTAATTTCTAGTTGGTCCTTTTTCATATCCTCGAGGGTCTCACTAAATTTATCGGCGGTTTCTAGAAAATTCTTGAAAAACCTTATAATTGTGGTTTTGAACTCTATATCCAGTCATTTGCTTTCCTCCAGTTCTGTCATTTGTGACGTTTCTTTGTCTCTGCATTTTGGCTGCTTCCCTGTGTTGCTAGGGTGCCTTTCTGTGCTAGGTGTCCTATAAGGCCCAGTGGCTCAGCCTCCCCAATTACCTGAGATGGACACTCTTGGTGCACCCCTTTGTGGGCTGTGTGCACAGTCTTGTTGTAGTTAAGCCTTGATTGTTGTTGGTATCACTGGGAGGAATTGACCTCCAGGCCAATTGGCTGTGAGAATCAGCTGTGTCTACAGTGGGAGAACTTCTGTGCTGAAGACACCCTTCTGGGGCAAGATTTGTTTCAGTGGGGCTTTGGTGCTCACTGAGTCTGCCCCCTGAGTGTGTCCCTTATGTATTTGAGGAGTTGTAATCTGGATGGTCCCAATCTGACCACTGGGTACACAGGCTGTTGGATCTCTAAGGAGTTTCTAATTTAGCCTCTGCCTGAGGCTACCCAGCAGGAGCTACAGAGAGATCTGCAGATTCCTCTTCTTTGTTTGGGGTTTGGAGGTGCCCAGATGAGGCCCAGTTGTGAAGCAATGCAAGCTGCTGTGGGAACTTGTGCCTTCTTTTGGATGTTATGGATCTCTCTGACCCAGCAGCAGTTTGTTAGGTAATTTTCAGATTCCAAAGGGCCAAGCCATTCATATGTAAAAGCCTCTGATGCAGCTTGGGTTGGGTGGGGTCTCAGGGAATCAACAGGGCGGGGCAAACAGCTATGGCTGGTCCTCAGTCCTGCCCTTAGAGGCCCCTGGGTCTCAGTGTCCCCGCAGTAATCGCTGCAAGCACCTCTGAGAGAAAGCTGCCCTCGAGTTCCGCCCGCTGCCAGACAGTCTAGTTTCTCCCTGTATGAATCTGGGTCCCCAGAGACTCGCCCAGAACTGGAGTTCAGAGCCAACGGGAGCTTGTGTCTCCCTCCCGACTGAAAAAGACACTGGCATCCTCCATTGCCAGCCTTTGCCATGCGCACCTCCGTACCTCTGCACTTTACTTCCACACCTCCTCTGAGTCTCAGTGTGCTTTTCTCTTTCCTTCTAGTTGTAGAATTTCCACTCAGCCAGCCTTCCTGTGGTTCTGGATGATGTCTGTTTTGTCTTTTAGTTGTAGTTTTGAAGTGATTGTGCGAGGCAGCAATTTCAGGTGTTTGCCTATGCTCCCATTTTGGTTTCTCCTACATCATTGTTAAATTGACATTGTTCAAAATCTGGATTTCAAAATTAGAAAAATTACATAAGAGTTTCACTTTTTATTTTTTTAATCCTCACCCGAGGATATTTTTTTTATTGATTTTTTAGAGAGAAAGGAAGGGGGAGAAACATCGATGTGAGAGAGAAACATCAATTTTGCCTCTTGTACATGCCCCAGTTGGGGATCAAACCTGCAACCTAGGAATGTGCCCTGACCAGGAATTGAACTTGCAACCTTTTGGTGTACAGGATGATGCTCCAGCCAGCTGAGCCACCTGGCCAGGGCAAGAATTTCACTTTTAAAAAGTAATTTTGTGAAATGTTTATATCTTACATAAATAATAAAAATGAAAGCTATAAGTTTTGCCACAGAATGGGGAAGAAATCACTGATTACTGATGCTTTCAAAAGAGTAACCATGCCCAGTCAGTGTAGCTCAGTGGTTGAGTGTCAATCTATGAACCATACAGTTTAATTCCAGGTCATGGCATGTGCCTGGGTTATAGGCTCAATCCCCAGTGTGGGGCATGCAGGAGGCAGTGGATCAATGATTCTGTCATCGTTGATGCTTCTATCTCTCTCTACCTCTCCCCTCCTCTCTGAAATCAACAAAAATATATATGGGTTTAAAAAAAAAAGAGTAACCATGTACAAGGCACTATTTTAATGTGTTATAATGTTCTTAAATATTTTATGACAGCGTTTCTCAACCTGTGGGTCGCGACCCCTTTGGGGGTTTAACGACCCTTTCACAGGGGTCGCCTAAGACCATCGGAAAACACACATATAATTGCATATTGTTTTTGTGATTAATCACTATGCTTTAATTATGTTCAATTTGTAACAATGAAATTGGGGGTCACCACAACATGAGGAACTGTATTAAAGGGTCATGGCATTAGGAAGGTTGAGAACCACTGTTTTATGATGTCTGGACTAAAATCTCAAAATTACATATTAATTTACTACTGTTTTTATCTGTCTCTCTCTGTTTTCACGACATCTATTGATTAGATACAAGGAAACCTCTATTTACTAGTTTTCAAGCAGAGCAAAAAATCATGCCAATGCCTGCTAACTGCCCGACCTTTGCAATTATGGATGTTGCAGAAAACATTCGAGCAAAAATTTATGCTGTGTTGGGCAAACTAGGTAAGAAGCTACTCGCCAGATTCACAAAAGCCTCTCTGTTTTCCTAAGTGTGTATATTGCTTTTGCTTTGGAACCTGTTTTTCAAACATGATGAACAAAAGTTCCTTTATACTGATAAATGCATGTTCCATTGTTTTCCCAATGTACAGGCTACACCCTGTTCAATCAAATTAAAGGCAGTTAGTTTGGATAACTAGGATCAACACAAGAATTCTGAGTCACCTGAGGGTTTTTTTTTTAAAGCCCTGCTTCTGACTAAGGAAAAAGTCCTCACTTTTGGGGCTCTGAAAGAATATTACCATTGTCTGACCAAAGTACAGAAACTATTCCTCTTTAGTGAGTACGTAAGGATGGCCTGGCAATAAGAAGTCAGAAGCTCATAGAAGTAACTTTTTCATACATCAAAATGAATTCAAAAGGAGCTGCTTGCACTGTTTTAATTGTGCGTGTGTGTTGGGATCACGTGCTCTGTTAAAGTAATTCTCTCTATATAAACTTCGTTTAGATTTTGAAAATTTACCTGGCCTCTCTACGGAAGATTTTGTGACCCTTTGTATCATACATAGATATCTTGACTTTAAAGTGAGTACCTTCTTCACCTTATTATTAAAACCTCATATGGCAAAAAAGTCAATTGGGAAATAAAATATCTGTTTGTAATTGTGAGCAGTCACCCAAACTGTGCAGTGTTCATTTTCCATTTTGCATCTGATACTATTCAAAAGACATAACAAAAATTGATTCTATATTTTCTATGGGATAAGATTTCATCAACTATCCTATATAATAAAAAGCTAACATGCAAATTTCCCCTTGGGAGTTCGACCTACCGGGAGCTCAACCTCCCGCTATGAGGTGCACTGACCACCAGGGAGTGGCGCGGAACAAAGGAAGGCCCCATCTGGCATCTGGCAGCCGGGGGAAGGAAGGCTCCGGCCAGCAGCCGGAAGGCCCCGATCGGCCCTGATCGCCGGCCAGGCCTGGGGACCCTACTGGTTTATGAATTTTGTGCACCAGGCCTCTGGTGAGCTTATAAAAGAAGATGGCTCTTACTGAGATAGAGCTATTCAGAAGCCTAATAGAATGTGTAAAATATAATTTCTTTTCTTTATAGATCATTAGGAGCTAGAGTTAAATGAGTTATTGCTTATTAAAATAAATTAATACTTATTAAAGTATTCTTTTATCATTACTTTATGTGATATCAAATGTCAGTTCAAGGATAGGTTGCTTACGTTGCTGGTTATATTTTTGGTAAATAAATGCTTTTGAAGTTTCAGGGGAGTATGTTCAAGTATACATTTCTTCTACTACTGCTAGTATACTGTGTTTGAATGTCGCAAATGAATAAACCTCTATTTTCAAGTGAAAAGGTGACTGAATTTTATCTCTGTCCTGGATATATAAATTTTTCTTTAAATTTAAACATACTCAAGCACATTAATTTCCAACAACCCAGAAAATGCGATAGAAACATGGAGTTAAGAGCTTGAGATTCAGTGATGCTTTAGCAAGAAGGCGAGGGGCAGGGCCCTGTTTCTCAGGGTGGCTAGGTGGTAGGGCCCCAGGAATTCCCATGGTCATTGTCCCTGTAAGTTCAGCATGACTCGTCCTTCAGTATAAAGCTTTAGGAAGGAGAACATCAGTAGTTCAAGAGGATGAGACTAAAGCAGCAGTTTCTGCAGCTATGAAAAGAGTGAGGATAACCAGAAGGCAGGGATGATGGCAATGAACTAGACCTAGGTAGTGGAGCCTCACCCATGAGTACCGTATCCTTGATTTCTGAATACCCAAATGTCACTGGTGCTCCAAATCATCCCCAGGGCACTTAACTCATGCCTAAGGAGTAAGTTAGGAAAAGCTGGTTCGGTACATGTCAACTTTGGAACAACAATCACAATAAAGTATTACCGAAAATTGTATTTTTATTTTTTGTTAATTTGACTTTTTTAAACTTAAACTTTGTTATAACAGATTGGAGAAATATGGAATGAAATTTATGAAGAAATGAAATTAGAAAACTTAAAACCGGTCACTACAGATAGACGTATTTTGCAAGCTATTTTAATGGCGACAGAAAACGTTGGAAAGATGGTTGCTTCCCTGCAGTACGAGATGGTTGAAATCCAAGCCCGCCAGGATGTGCAAGATGAACAAAAAGTATATGCAAAAGTAAGCCACAGATACCATTGAGGCCCAAGATAATTTCATTGTATGAACTAGTGGAAGTCCTCCAAGGATATATTGCCTTACTTGTGAACGTTTCAGCACTTGAAGTTATTTGTAGTTTTCTCTCCTTGTTACTTTCACTGTGTTTGTACAATTTTTAAAAGACACCATGGGGTTAAGAGCTTAAGATATTCCATTACAATATTTGATACTATTTTATGGCATTATAATTTGATTTCTACAGGCTTACCTTTCAAAAGGTGAAGACACTTCTCTTTTTTGAATTGTCAAACAGAATTCCAAAAATGGTTGGCTGTTTGAGTATATACATTTAGCAAATTCTGACAACAGTGTATCTTTGTGACTATAAATATAACCTCACTGAGAACATTGGCCCTCACCCCTCACTCTGTGATAAGCCCTTGCTGGTGTGCCAGCCACAGGCATATCCTCTCTTCAGTGCCTAAGCACTATGAGTGTTCTGTGAGTCCAGAGGTAGACGGGTCTCTGACTTCACCTAATCAGAAAAACATAAGCCATTCTCCTAAAGCTTCACACAGGTGGGAAACGGACACATCAGAAGCTTTTGAGCAAGGAGGTTAAGTGGCTGTTTAAATTGTCCACAGAATGCAAAGATGATGTAGATGCCCACTTACACTTGGCCATCCTGTATGACTCCCATTAAATATTTAAAACCCTCTAGGGTCACTTCCAGAGTGTTTTCTATTGCCTGCTCTTTTCACGTAAACTATTCAAGTTTTTAGCTTCAGCCTAGTGGAACTCTGCGTCCACCTATGAATTCTGCTGTTTGAGACACCTCCTTGCTTGAAAATTTTATTTGTTAAAAATTTTTATTGTGTGGATGCTGCACTTTACCCTGTTTATTTGCTCGTAAGTGGGCTAGCCCCATTGGAAGATCTGCTGCCTCATCAGTTCTGTTGAGTGACAGAATGTCTGCTCTGTAGACTAGCTATTGTTGTTATGTTGGTTATTGTTGATTTGTTCGCTTGGCTCTGACCCCACTTTTTTTTTTTAGCAGTTATTTAATTAAACACCCTTGGTTTATGATTGAAACTTAGTGTATTTTACACCAAGCAGGGGCACATGTCCTCTGACTATATAGTCAGTGGGTGGCGTGTTGAGAAGGATAGTTTTCGCAGTTTGTGAGCAGTTACCTCCCTAGACTGCATCACCACAACAACTCAGCACTTTCACGGAATTGCTTGTCTTGCTGCAGTTAAAGATTAGAGCTATTTTTACCAATATAATCTTTGATAAACTATTATCAGTGGCAGCAGGAACCTATTTTCTCCTGTGAATTTGTTGTTGGGTCATTCATATATTATCCATCTTCATAGTGATAATCATGTAAAACAATCAATCTTGCTGTGAATTGATGGTGGTGGTTTTTTGTTTTTTTTTAAAAAAAAAATAGTAGTTTATTGATTTTTAGAGAGAGAGAGGAAGGGAGAAGAGAGAAACATCTATCTGAAAGTGTCCTATCGATCAAATGCCTCCTGTATGATCCCTTCTGGGATCCAGCCTGCAACCTGAGCACGTGCCCTGACCGAGAATCTAAACAGCAACCTCTCCGTGCACAGGACGATGCCCAACCAACTGAGCCACACTGGCCAGGGCAATTGTTGTTACTTTTATATTTTGTATGTTTATAACAACAGTCTTATATTACATTTTGGGGAAAGCAATTCAAACCCTAGACACAATGAAAGAAGGATTTTTTTTTTCATTTTAAGACTTTTATTTTTAAGTTGTTAACTTTATGATTACTCTAATCCTTTTGCTAGTTAACCTTTAAAATTTACCTTGGCAAAAGCTAGGTGTTCCTTCAAAAGAAGGGATTTCAATTCCTTTGGTATTCTTTCATAGAAACTGGAACTCTTAACTATCTTTCTCATTTCAGATACAAGCCACACACAAGCAAAGAGAACTGGCTAATAAATCATGGGAAAACTTCTTGGCTAGAACATCAAATGCTAAAACTTTAAAGGTAGGATTTTTGAAATATTATGATATCCACAACAAATAGCTAACTCTGACACCATTTCCAGGAATAAATATTCATTCACCTTTTTCTGTTGATCTTCTTGTAGAGTACTAACACTAGTAGATCCTCATATGCAATTTAGGATGATAACTGAAACTGAATTTTCACCATTACAGAGATGCCACTCTGAGTTTTATTTGACTTAGCAGTGGGAAGCGAGGGTGGTGTTTCTGGCTTACGTAAAAGAGATTATGGTTAGCCAGGAATGAAATTCTGCTTTCTCTTCTGAGCCTTCTTATTCATTGATCTGTTCTGTAAGAAGCAGAGTGAAGGACAGAAAAAATAATTGTCCATATTATTCTCTCCCCCAAGGATGTTTCCCCTCGGTGACCACCAAAGAAACATAATATTAAAGGTTCAATGAGAATTTGAGATAAACACCCATTTGGAAGCTGCTTCAACTATAAGCTAAAAATTAAAACATTTATAATGCTAATTATTCACTTGAAATATATGAGAAGCACCATGGGTTTCCAAAATCTTATTAACTTTACCCATATTTTCCATTAACACTTGGAAAAGACTGTTATGTAATGTTATAAATCTTCCTCTAGATATGCAATTGTTACATGTTATGTTAATCCACGAAAATAGTGGAACCATATTAAGGTAGCAAGAGCAAAGCTAAGAACACACTTATTCAGTGTACTGTGTCTCCCCCTTTTCACTGAAAGTCCTTCCCAACTTTACTTATAAAATATGCTGGTAGTGAAAATCAGCCTTTTCTGAACAGACCATTGGTTACCTCAAATTTCACCTGTTCTAGTGACTCAAATATTGAGCTTGATTATAACCACAACAAATTATATAACTGATATTATTCTAAATGCTTGAAACATTTAAGTGTACTAAATTAGTATTTAATTTATGCAAAATACTTTGAAAACACACATCACCTAATGTAAATTCAGTAGCTTATTCAATTATGCATTAAAAATTGAGCCCAATTTCCCTAGGGCCTGCTTTACTTCTTGGTATATGACCAGTATTTCTGGAAATCTCAGTAATGTTTTTAGGTTACTGGTGTATTCTGCAATGTACAAATGATACAACTTGCTAATAACTATCTTCTTAGCCTAAATGATCAGCAGATTCCAGTGCTAACTAATAAAACAGAAGCAGCCAGACATAATGAAATATAAATTGTATACTTCATTGTAAATATCATCATTAATGCTTTAATAGCAAGGTTATTTTCTTTCTAATTTAAAAATCTTCAGAAAGCAAAAAAACTTCAGGAAAAGGCTATCGAATCCACTAGATACGGTGAACGACCAGCAAATGCAATATTTCACCGGACAGATATTAAAGGCCTTAACACAACGGTAAGACTTTTTTTTTTCTCCATTACTTTTCTTAGTAGATATCTAATTTAGTCCCCAGGGTTATTTCCATGGGATTTGTCCCATATTTTTTCTTTTTGCTCTTCAATTTTCATATAGTGAAGGCATGTTTGTCTTTAAGGTACCTCCACCCTCACCCAGGGCTGGTTTAGACTAGACCCAGGCCTCCAGGACTCCCACGGAACTGCTGCAAACACTAGTCAGATGATAGCTCTACATCTCTTTACCAGAAAATGTGCAGTGCCTCCTTTGCCTGGCAAGTAGATTCATGCCGTAATCCAGTGTTCCTGGTGTCCTCTTCTAGACATAATTTGGCCCTGATTGCAAAGCTAATAAGCGGTAGAAGTAGAATTCATGCCCACTTGTCTGGCTCTGAAGCCCTTATCTCTCCAATAGGTCATGCTGCCTCCCAGTTACTTATATGTATGTTTTGTGTTGTTTCCAAAATAAGCTAAAGGATGAATGAGTTTTCACCTATGGAAAAATGTGCTAAATGGACTCTTAGATATTGACCTTTTGCTTTTTAGGTGCTCTCTGGACGGGTAGTAGCAGTGGAGAGCACTCCTGCCCGATTAGTGGGAGGACCTCTGGCTGATACCGATATTGCTCTTAAAAAACTTCCTGTTCGAGGAGGAGCCTTACAAAGGGTGAAAGCAGTAAAACTTGCAGATGATCCAAATAATGTTCCTACATAAATGCTCTAGAGACTTTTTGAGATAAATTCTGCATGTAATTTTTAGTTAAATATGTCTTTATATACAAATGTAAAACATATTTTAGAAGAAATATTTTAGTAAAATACTATAAAAAATAAAAGCAAGCACATATAATTTATTTTTATTGAAAATATCAACATATAGCATCAGAAGGGTGGTCAACAATTTTTTTGGAAAGATTACTAATTCTTTCAACTGAATTTGTGAAGCATATTGTATCAGTTAAGACTCATCAGTTGCATATGAATTATTCCAACTGATTTAAGCCCCCCCAAAAAAGAAGGGGAAAAACTTGAATAGATAGACTCTATAGCTATCAAATCTAGGAATAATTAAGACTACTGGCATTGTTGGATCTAAGGACCGAAACTCTGGGGGTAGGACCTTCTCCTTCCCAGCAGCTCCTGGACTATGTTCTCCCAGGTTCATGTCCAGTATAGAAAAGTGCATGCCTGTCTCTCAACAGTCCTGCAACTGCCTCTGCATATTGGCTGCCCCTGACTGGCTGCCTGCCCATTCCTGAGCCATTCACCATGACTCTGGCCAGATTTGAGTACTGCCTACTCCCAGAGCCAGAAGTCTGCCAACCCTACCCAAAGCATATGGATGGAGTGGAGTAGGAACTCAGGATATTATTATCATGAGTATATATAAATACCGGGTACAAAAACACTAGCAACAAATATGTCGGTCAAAGTAAAATAAGTTATCTCTGTTGTAAAAAGCAAATGTTAGTCATGAGGTAAACAATAAAAATAAAGAAACAGATGGTTTTCTTTTCATATATAAACATGCAAAGCAAACTCTATGCTACTTCACTTCTTTAGTGGGGAAGGGGAGAGGCGAGGGGGGGAAGTGTTTTCTTTCCTTTGTGGTGGAGGTATCTTGCCAAAGAATAGGGGGTGGATGCCTTAATGCTGAATGTAGAGTAGTATCTGTGTCTGTGTGCCATTCTGAGGTTTCCATAGCCTATCTCCATTCCCACCAAACCCCATTCCACCCAGGAAACCACAAAGTTGAGTTTATGTCCAGGGCCGAGAGGTAAAATAACCCGTTTTCTTAGGAAGACACACTGGAATTTGTCTAGATTCTAGGCCAGGGGTGGGCAAACTTTTTGACTCGAGGGCCACAATGGGTTCTTAAACTGGACCGGAGGACTGGAACAAAAGCATGGATGGAGTGTTTGTGTGAACTAATATAAATTCAAAGTAAACATCATTCCATAAAAGGGTACGGTCTTTTTTTTTTTTTAGTTTTATTCATTTCAAACTGGCCAGATCCGGCCCGCTGGCCGTAGTTTGCCCACGGCTGTTCTAGGCCCAGAGGGTACACTTAGCAGTGCACAGGTCAATGTATAACAACCAGCTCTTCATGGGGGCGGGGGCCCTCATTTGTAGTGTTTGCCAGTTTGTATTCCGCTATGACCAATTCCAAGCTACCACCATGATGCTACTAAATGCAGAGTTGGGAAGACATGCATAGAATCCACGTTCATTATCAGAAAAGCAATAATCACCCACTAGGCTCCAACACCCCACCAGGCCCATCTTCTACTTCCTCCTCCCTTCCCCTCTTCCTCCTCCCCTCATAGTCCTCCAGGAATTTTGCATTGTCCCTGTCTGTGAGGATGGTAACCTCCACAGTGAGAGCAGAAATTGCAACTGTTCTTATTGTTTTAATTAAAAAGAGTTGCCAGTTCACTTCTGTCCAGCTGCCTTTCACCCTGGCCAGCTGCCCATTCTTGTGGCCCACGAGAGTAGATTATATGTATCAGCTTCTTAGTGAGCTTTGTCCTCTCCTAAATCCCTGTCTCTGATACCCACAGCATTGGAAGGCATGATTTGTTCCTCTTCTCACAGAAAGCCCTGAGCACAAAGGTGCCATGGAAGGGGGAGTTACTGAGCAACAAGAATGGATGTGGGTAGAAACATGCAGTGAACAGATGTCCATACAAAAAGCACCACATACACCTCAGGTGCATCTCAGATACACAGAATCAAGATGGCGTGTCCATGGCTAAGCACAATGAATCTTTGCCCCATTTTGTACAAGCTGCTTCCTCAGACTCGAAGCTCCCCAAGGACAAGGTAGAAACCATATCTTATTCATTATTGTAATAAATGCCACAGTAAATTATTGAGTAAGTGTGATGGTGACCCCAGCTCCTAGGAGCCTTTCCCTTGAGCTCTGCAAATGCAGCCAAGTCCTGAGCTCACAGGGAAGATGCAGCCAACAAAATGCTTTAGAAGTAATGCTAAACTCGGTCATGTTAAAGTAGTTCAAGTATGTTTACTTCATAACAGTGATAGGCGTCCTCTAAAATGGTGAGGCATAAATACTATTACATGAATAAAGCATGTGTAGAACTAGAATCAGTATCTCTTGGTTGAATATCATTTTTCTCTGTAATATGACTTGATAGCTCCAGATTAATCAGAACTGACTATAATCCAAATACTCAGGGATACTTGTGAACCTTTCCCCTGCCATGTAGGTCTTACCTATCAAGAAGAGGAGAGGTAAAATAGGGCAGGTGATTACCTAGTATCCATTTAGCAGGTGAATAAATGTAGGTGGGTGGAGGGTAGGACTGTTGCCTAATCCTAACACTTGGACTTAACCCTGACACTTAGACAGACTGCACCCAAGTTTGCCTATTACCCAGTGATTGCCTATATTGTTACCTAGTGATTGCCTTTATTGGGTGAAAACCAGTGAATAATTAGGTAGATAACTTTTGTTCATCTGGTATATATTATATCACGGGACAAAACTAAAGAACAGAAGTCTTTTCAGGTAAATTATCCACTTTCTTTAATCATTCTTACTTAATCCTTCCAGACTTGATGTATCTGGCCAGCCCCTTCTGAAGAGCTACAATTTGTTATTCCTCTATACTGTGACGAGCCAGTTGAACAATGATGTCTGGGGTAGCCAGGCCCATGGAAGGTAGTATAATGAAAGTAGTCCCTCTCATTTTACACACTTTCTGCCCACACAACCTAAGCTAACATTAGTTTAATTAGCAATCATGTTTCATGATGGCTTGTATTTAGTTTACAGCCAAGGAAAATGTCAAAGATGCTTTCTGAAAAACAAAGGAGCAGCCCCTGACACCCAGCAACTGGCCAGGTACTATCAGGTCAAAATTCTGGAGAGAGACCCAGTACTCAGATCTTGATTTCTAATAATATTCTCCAATAAAATAAACCAGTGTTTCTTGGAGAAATAGCTGGTTCTAGAGATGGGGCTGAAATAAATACACAAGATGCATCTGGAGCACCCTATAGAGCTCCCAATGGCTAAAACTGAAATAATTTGAGCAACCAAATAAACAGTGTAGCATTAGATTACAACCCAAAGTGCTAGTATCTATATGTAAGTCCATATTTCTATAAATAAATGATGAAAAAAAAAAGACAAATGCTATAGGAAGAGCACAGGAACATTAGGCATAGATACTCAAATAATTGTCCATTTTATCACTTTGTGAAAAAAAATTTTGGGAGCAGTATTCAATGTTGTACTGCCTCAACTTTAAGCTCACTGGGAAATAACTGGTTATAAGTTAAGTTATATAAGCTCATTATAAACCCTATGCTGTGAAACTAATTATCTATATATATAAAAAGCTAATATGTAAAGTGTCCCCTCAGGAGTTCAACCTGGGGACTGGTAGTTTGATCGCTCACTATGATGTGCACTGACCACCAGGGAGTGGCACAGACAAAGTAATGCCCTAGCCAGCAGCCAGAAGGCCCTGGTCAGCCCTGATCACAGGCCAGGCCTAGGGACCCTAACTGTGCATGAATTTCATGCACCGGGCCTCTAGTTTACCATAATAGCACTGCTTGAATTGGTGGGATTTTTTTGTTTTGTTTTGTTTTGAATGATCTCTTAACTGATCTACTCAAATGATTTTGAATAGGGCAAAAGAATACATATTTTTTCCTACTCAACCCATTTTGGCCACCATTTCTTTTCTTTCTTAACATATTTTGATATAATAGAAATGCTTTTGAATTAGTTATATTTCCTACTGTGCCTTGTCCTGTAAACAATGATAGTTCTTGTGTCTGGATTGTTCAGCAGTGTACCTCCAAGCTCAATGAATTTTTCTTGAATGAATGAGTAAATGATTTTTTTAAAGTAAACTATTCTATATATAAATGTCATGATTTGGGGGAAAGCTGGAGGTAATTTTAAATAAACATCCTATCTAATAATAGACAAACATGGTAATTGACCATACCTCTACTCCACTTCCCATTGGCTAATCAGCAGGATATGCAAATTAACTGCCAACAAAGATGGTGGCCAGCAGCCACACAAGTGAAGTGAACATGAGGCTTGCTTGCTCCAGTGATGGAGGAAGCCAAGGTTCCCAGCCTGCCGTGGCCCAGCTCTGAGCTCCGGAAGCAACAACGTTTCAATTATAGAAGTTAAACAAACCCAGATATCTACTTTCAGCCGGCCAAGGCCTCTGAGCTGGAGCTGGCTCTCAGAGCTGGAGCCGGCTCTCAGCTCCAGTGACAGCTATAGAAGGTAAATAAATCCCAGAATAAAAAAAAAAATTAAAAAAAGGAGAGGCTGGGAGCTTCAGTCACCCGCCAGCCTGAAAACGGCCCTCAGGCCCTCACCCAGACTGGCCAGGCACCCCAGTGGGGACCTCCACCCTGAAGAGGGTGTGACCAGCTGCAAACACCCATTAGCCCCTCACCCAGGCTGTCCAGGCACCCAAGCGGGACCCCCACCCTGACCTGGATCACCCTTCAGGGAAAACCAGCCGGCCCCCACCCGTGCACCAGGTCTCTATCCTATATAGTAAAAGGGTAATATGCAAACTGACCCTAACAGCAGAAGGACTGGGAATGACTGGTCACTATGACACACACTGACCACCAGGGGGCAGAAGCTCAATGCAGGAGCTGCCCTCTGGTGGTCAGTGCGCTCTCACAGGAGGAAGCTCTGCTCAGCCACAGCCAGGCTGATGGCTGCCAGTGTAGCAGTGGTGGTGGGAGCCTCTCCTGCCTCCTCAGCAGCGCTAAGGATGTCCAACTGCAGTTTAAGTCTGCTCCCCGCTGGCAAGTGGACATCCCCCGAGGGCTCCTGGGCTGCCAGAGGGATGTCTGATTGCCATCTTAGGCCCAATCTCCCAGGGAGCAGGCCTAAGCCAGCAAGTGGTCACCCCCGAGGGGTCCCAGACTGCGAGAGGGCACAGGCTGGGCTGAGGGACCCCCTACCCCCGAGTGCACAAATTTTTGTGCACCGGGCCTCTAGTGATATATAAAAGGCTTAAAATAAACTGCTCTAAAACCAGAATGTCCTTTTTAACTAGTAGCTCTGCACACGAATCCATGTGCCAGTAGCTCTCTGCAGGGTCTGGTCGCTCTGCGCCCACTGCCCAGAGTCTCTCCACTGCCCAGAGGCCTATCCATGGCTAGGCGCCGATGCAACAATGCAAGAGTTCCACACCCTGGCCTGGCCAGAGGCCCATCTGCAGCTGGGCACAGAACACTTGCCTCATTGCCGGAGCAATGGCGCAAGCATTTCCATTCCCTCTACCCCAGCTGCTCTGTGCCCGCTGCCCAGAGGCCCTCTGCAGCCAGGGTGGAACGCTTGCCTCGTCGCCATGGCAATGAAGCAAGCATTCCGCCAGGCTGCTCACGTTGCCTGCTCTCAGCAGTCACCCCCCCCGGGACTGGCGGGGCTGAGAGGACTGGGCGCTGCCATCTTGTGGCTATGGGTGCTGCCATGACAGAGTGATGGTTAATTTGCATATTACCCTTTTATTAGATAGGACTAGTAGCCTGGTGCACAAAAATTTGTGCACTCGGGGGTGGGGGGGTGAGGGGTGGGGCCAGACCCCTCAGCCTGACCTGCACCCTCTGTCATGTTCCGGGACCCCGGCTGCTCCTGGCCTAGGCACAGGCCTACAGGCTTGGGGCAGCCTGGCTCCCGAGGCCCCATTTTATCAAGAGAACAAAGTCGGCATTAGTTACAGCCCTCACCAAACCCAGTACACTGCATCTGTGCCATACAACTGCTTCGTTCATGTGCCTGCTTCGCCCTACTGAATTACTAACATCTTGAGGACATAGCTCTGTCTTATCCTGCTTCAACTTCAGTGCCTGGCCTGGTGCCAGGGACCTGAGAGGGTTTGCTGAGTGAGTGAGTAAATAATGAGTGAGTAAGTGAATGAGCAAGCAGCTACGGGGCAGGAAGTTCTGGCCCCACTCCCGGCTGCCTGACGCCCACCCTGGGAAGTTCCCGCCCTGCTCCCAGCGGCCCGGCGCCCCTCCCGGCTGCATAGCTCAACGCTCCTCTCCCAGCTGCATAGTTCCTGTTCCCAGTGGCCTGGTGCCCCTCTCCCAGCTGCATAGTTCATGCCGGGCAAAGGCGGCCCTGGTTCTCTGCCTTTGCCCTACTACCCGGCTCTTGCCTGCCACCTGGGTTTCCAATCACTGGCCGGGGGGGTGGGGGGCAGGGAAGAGGCGGCTGCTGGTGTCCACCTTTTCCCTGCCCCGCCCGGCTTCTCTGATCACCGGCCGGGCAATGGCAGCCCCGGTTCTCTGATCACGGGCCGGGGGGCAAGGCAAAGGCGGCCCTGGGGGCCGCCTTTGTCCTGCCACCCGGCTCTTGCCTGCCGCCTGGATTTCGGATCACCATCAGCCGCAGGCAGCTTCTTCCATCCTTCCCCTTTCTCCTCCCAGCATTGCACCTACATATGCAAATTAACTGCCACCTTTGTTGGCAGTTAATTTGCATATCACCCTGATTAGCCAATGGGGAGCGTAGCGAAGGTACGGTCGATTACCATGTTTGTCTATTATTAGATAGGATATTTTTAATAATCCAATGTAGCATGTAAATTCAATTAGGAAGCCATTTGCAATTAACCTATTTTGAAAACCTAATAATTATACTGATTAACACTAAAAAGTTCATCTTTGATGCAACAAAATTTTTACAACTGTGATTGATGACAACTAGTGGGACAATTTTTAATCTAAAATTATGTTTTATTCAACCCGACTGGTGTGGTTCATTGGTTGAGCATTGACCTATAAACCAGGTCATGGTTTGATTCTCCTATCAGGGCACATGCCCAGGTTGTAGGCTCAATCCCGAGTAGGGAGCATGTATGATTCTCTCTCATCATTGATGTTTCTATCTCTCTCTCCCTCTGCCTTCCTCTCTGAAATATATATTTACCCTATACAATAAAAGTCTAATATGCTAAGTGTCTAGCTGGCCGTTCAACCAATCAAAGGGTAATATGCTAATGATATGCTGAGGCCACTCAACTGCTCACTATGACATGCACTGACCACCAAGGGGCAGATGCTCTGACCAGTAGGTTAGCTTGCTGCTGGGGTCCGGCCAATCAGGACTACAGGAGATGGGCCGGACATGCCCTGAAGCCCTCCTGCGGTCCCTTCCCGCCCCGATCATGCACTGGTGGGGTCCCTCAGCCTGGCCTGCACCTTCTCACAATCTGGGACCCCTTGGGGGATGTTGGAGAGCCAGTTCCAGCTCAATCCTGCAGGCCAGGCCAAGGGACCCCACTGGTGCACGAATTAGTGCACTGGGCCTCTAGTTAGTAAGTAAGTAAATAAATAAATAAATAAATAAATAAATAAATAAATAAAATTATGTTGTCTTGCTGTATAGCATTGAATATTTGGCTTCAAGCATTTTCCCATGGGTTGTAAAAGAGAATTGTTTTTCTAAGAAAAATCATGACCTTGTGCCTCTACCTTCAGGATATGAATTAGGCATCTTCTTGGATATCTGTCTGATAATTTTTATAAGAGAATATAAGCCCTCCCCTCCAACCAGTTGATTTTCTTAGCTTAGGAATCCACCTTTCATTGGCAAGATAAAATATTTTTAATCTAGGAATTTATTAGACTTATGACTTCATATTCTTTGCAACCAGTTATTGTATAAAACTAAGTTGTATGAAATAATATTTGTAAAAGATACCTGAAAGCTATGCAGTCCATTCATTCTTTTAGTGATTCTTAACCTGGGGTTTATGGCCATACACACACATGCACACTGAAATTATACACAAAATGATGAGTGTTGGTATATCCAACATCTAGTAAAGGGTCTATAGCTTTATCAGATTTTCAGAGTGGTCCATGACTCAAAGAATGTCAGTTCCCCTCACTTAATTCAAAGTGTATTCTATGATCAAGTCAAACCATCAGAGAGCTGCATACTTGTTCAGTATTATTTTTGCTGCTTTTAATAATGCTTATATTTACTGCACTTGGGTGTGCCGGCATCAGCCTGTATTACCAGGAATCTGTCATTTTCATGATACTTGAAAGCAGTGCTGTACACTGGCAGCCATTATGAAACCCTATGGGCCAGAGTTCTATAGGATCAGTGTCCTGGAAAAAGCTGGGCTTCTCCCAAACATGTTGCTTGGTTCTTCTTATCAGCATTGTGAATCTTGAAACAGCTCTTGATTCAAGAGAAAAGTAAAAAAGTAGAAAACTCAGACCAAATTTACAGCTACCCATTATCAAAGGTATAGGTTTTTATGACATGCATTTTAAAGTGTTGATCTAAGCTAAAACTGCATATTACATTTTCCTGTCTTCATTACCCATCATCCCAATTTCCTCATCTACTTCATGTTGCCCTACTATTTGGTATATTTCTTTAAAACTTCAGATCATTTTTGGAATAAGATGCGAGATATACATAGGAAATATAAAAAATTACTGAGCTAACACAAGACAAAAATCCCGCCAAACTGCACTTTACTAAAATAAAGTTTCTTACTGCCTTTCTGTTTGTTATTCCTTTTTATTTTATTTTTAAAATCTTTACTGTGTTGTTATTCCTTTTTAAAAATGAAGATAACAAAAACAAGAAAATACAAAATACTTTAATACATAAGATGGCTCAGTGATGAAATGCACATATCAAAGTCACACAGTACACTACATCAAAATTAAATATTTTTAGAACAATACTGGCATTAATCTGGCACAATTTTAAAATCAAAGTTATGTATAAGATACCTTATAAAATTGATTACAATTTTACTCCACTGACTGTTGCATAAAAAAATGTTACATTTGCATTTTAAGTGGAATTTTTAAAAGATGCTTTACAAAGATGCCTTGTAAGCAAGAAACAACAAATCACCTGAAAAGATGGAAATGATCATTCAATGGCCATAAGGCAATTACACACATCAACAAAAATACAACCATCAATATTAAAAAATTAGAAATAACAATTTTGATAAACACTACAGGAAATACTTGACCTCATTAATACTGGCAGAGTTAAACTTTCAGGTTGGTGTCATCTTGCTGGAGATATTTTCCATGTTCTCTCTCAAATGTAAAATTCACGTTTGGTAAAATCCAGCCCTACAAGGTTACAGAGGAGAAATTGTGAATATTTATTATAATATGACTCTTAAGATTCCATCCTTTTAAACAACTCTATTAAAAATTAATTTCTAATGCCCAATGTCTAACAATTTCTTCAACAAATGAAATATGAATAATTAAGTGTTAAATGAGTTTCTTATGAACTGTATATGGGGGGAAATAAGATAATAATTCTAATGATCTATCAAAGAGTATTATATTCCAAGGTTATATAAAATCAAGTATTTGTATGTCAGAGCTCCTGAGGTTTCTACATGATATAAAATCAATAAAAAAAAAATGGAAATCAAAGCTGATCGTATTAGGAAAAAATATGACAAGTTTGTTGGATAAACTTGAAAAACCAAAATGATTAAGTATTTAAGAAAACTAAACTGTTATTCTCTTAAATACACATTTAAATTACCTCCTGTTATCTTCTGTGGAAAATTATACTTAAGAGGCATCACCTGTCTTCTGCCCAGTCCATGAGATCTTGAAAGCAAGCAGTCTACATACATGTCCCAGAAATCCTGAGCTATGCTTAAGAAGACATTGTAATGTCTAGGACGCTGGAATTTCTGCAAGAACAACATGAAATTCCAGAAGGCATCCACATTGTATTCTATCTTGAGTTCCCTGAAATTTATCAAAGTCAAAGAGCAAGCATTCCAGCACTGGAGATCAATGTCTTCCGTGATCCCTGGGCTGGCACTGGCAAGCACTCCCTTTTGAAACTCAAAATCGGCATTAACCAGATTGATGAGCACCATGCACCCCAGTGGTAGGCAGAACCATCTTCTTGTGGCAAAGTCCATATTCTGTACGGAAAAAAAGAGAGAGAGAAAGAGAGAGGATATGTCGCTAACTTGAAAAGAAAATTATCAAATTAATGATCTCTTTAAATCTAAAAAAAAAAATTCTAAGTAATACATATTCGCTTTTGATCCAGCTAAATTGGCCTACTATGTACTTGGTTTTCTTCTAAGTTGCCGACTCACAGACCATCCTTTGAAAGGATATTACAATTACAATTTGTTTACCAATATTCTAATAAACAGTCTTCAGGAGCCACTGAGATCCAACACATGTTTATGAAGATGCCATAGATGCATTTTATTATTAGAGCTGGAAGAAACCTTAAAAAGTGTGTGCTCTAACCTTCTCCCTTTACAGATTGGAAACATTCTCCGTGATACGGCTCTGTAAGGGCTCAGCCTCCTGTCTCCCTAGCCAAGACTCTGACCACAACACATTCCAACTAAGTGGGCCTAAATGCAGCCCATGATGTGTAACCAGGAGGGAAAAGTTTACTCAAATGGTGGACACTCAAACACCATTTTAAGTTTCAGAGTTACTGATATTGAAATGTTCTTTCCTTTTTATTCATTGAAAAATATTTGTTAGACATAGAGGGTCCGGTGGGCCTGTGGCTTCTCCCAGGTTGTTGGGGAGCTGGATGGCGATTAACATCCATCCATGAAGCAGGAAGACAATAAAGGTGATACAAGCTAATATGACATGGCGCAGGGCCAAGGATACTCAGCCAACTCTTGACATATTCTAATGGCTCTTTGCACAAGTTTCCCTGCCAACTGGTAGCTCAGTAAACCAGCCTAAAACACCTGGGTGCAAGTCCAGGACTGAAACCGGCTTGGAAGGGCCACAGAACTGCCATCTCAGGCTGGCCTTGGAGACGCCCCTACACACGAGCTTGACAGCCAGGGTAGAGGCGTGCAGTTGTGCAGACAGATCTAGAAGACAGGACTCATCTTCCCCTGTATACCGCCGTCTGCCGCCTCCCCCAAAAAGTTAGGATGAAAAGACAAAGCAAATGAAACGAATTCAGGTGATTAAGGTCCTTTCACAACGTCGAAAACTGTACAGATTAGTGACAGGGAGGGACTGGGTATTAGGAGAGAACTTTTCCCCGTAACTTCCAGGCGACGCTCCCTGACCATGCCCTCCTCCCGGGTGGGGTCACCTGGACGCAGCAGGGCTCCCCGCAGGAATGGGGGACCTCTCGTCGGCGTCCAAGCGCGCGTCCTGGCGCGGTGTCCTGCGCGCGCTGCACTCGCCAGGGGAACGCGTGCTGCTTCTGCCTCCGAGGGACAGCGGGTCTCAACTCTCTCGGGAGGAACCCGGGTCCTGCAAGCCCTCACCCCCTGCCCAGCGGGACCCACCCCTGGGGCAGGCGAAAGGCGGGAAGCCGGTCTGCTAGCGCTGCCCCGGCGCCCCGAGCTCACCCAGCTCACCTGTCTGTGCCGCTCCACGCTCCGCACCACGCTCCGGGCTGGGAGGCTCTGGTTCTGCTGCCGCCGCGGGGCTCCGGACTCAGCCCCACAGCCAGGACCGCGCTCCTTTTCTAGGGACAGAGGGAGGGGGCGCGTCCCGGAGGCCCCGCCTCACCTTGCCCACCTTCCCAGCCCCGAGATCCCGGGGCCAGAGCCTGCGCCAACGCCACCGTTCAGCCTCTCCTCTCTCCAGCCTCCCCGAGTTTCCTCAAATCACAGCGGCTCGGGTCTTCCTCCTCTGATATTACTTTATTTTTCCTTTCCCTCCTTGAAAAGAACCTTCACAGCAGTAGTCTACACACCCAAGCTGTCTCCTCCCTCGACCCTGCAGCCTCCACGCCCTGTTCTATCCAGAGAAAAAGTTCCCAAAAGTTGTCCAGTGGTATGAGTTCTTTATATATTTTACTTTATTACTTTGGGTATTAGGTCCTTATCAAAGCCAGCGCTTAGAAATATCTTCTCCCATTTGGTTGGCTGTGGGTTTTTGTTCATGGTTTATTTAAGATGATTTTAATTTAAAAAAATGCTTGGCTTGGGAAACATTTGCTTAGGATAGGTTTTGTTTGGGATATAATAATACATTAGATGGATTAATTAACTTGACCAACTGTTAAATCTAAACTACTACATGAGTTTATCACAGCAATTTTTAAATGTATTGTGTGTATTTGAGTCCCACCCCTGCCCCTTCTTTTTGCAACAGTAAGATACTAGTACCTTCTCACTCACACCTGTTAAAATGGCTATTATCATTAAGACAAGAAATAAGTGTTAGAGAGGATGTGGAGTAAAGGGAACCATCATACACTGCTGGTGGGAATGTAAATGGGTGCAACCACTATGGAAAACAGTATGGAGGTTCCTCCAAAAATTAACAATTGGCTTGGCCGAGGTGGCTCAGTGGTCGAGCCATGAACCAGGAGGTTACAGTTCAATTCCCAGTCAGGACACATGCCAGGGTTGCAGCTCAATCCCCAATGGGGGTTATGCAGGAGGCAGCTGATTGATGATTCTCTTTCATCATTGATGTTTTTATCTCTCTCTCCCTCCCTCTCCCTTCTTCTCTCTGAAATCAATACAAACATATTTTAAACAATATAGTTACCACCTGACCCAGCAATCCCTCTTCTGGGCAATTACCCCTAAAAAATTGAAAATGCTTATGTTACAGGCAAAGTGACAAGACATCAGTTCTTGTCTTCTTGAAGGAAAGATTTGAATGAAGAGACAAAGTGTAGCAAAGTAAAAATTTATTGGCGGGAGCAAAAATATACTCAGGACAGTGAAACAAGGAAGGGCATAGAAGAAGTAACAAGAGAGCCTAGCTTGGGCTGCTTTGGCTCACTGGGAAGTCAGAGAAAAGGGGCCTTGGGGACAGGTTCAGAGGGTGAACCTGGAATGAGCTGCTGCTGCCCATTGCTCCCTGGTTGCAAGTCTCCTGGGGTCCCTTAGAGGAAGAAGGGGGAAGGGATGGCCTGTGCGTGCTCCCCTGGGACCTTCATCTTGAGCATATTTATGTCTCTCTTGCAGGTGGAAATCTTAGGGGAGGTCACAGGGGAGGGTCTCCATAGACTATTCATCAGATTTCCAGGGGTGCTCTTTCAGGGTCCTGGTATCCGCTGATTGGTCAGAGCCAAGGCAGGGGGTCTTTAGTCAATGCAGTTGGTCCTGAGGCCAGCCATGGAGTCACTGGTCTGGTTTTGCTGCTTTTCTGGGCCTGGAGTTGAAATACAACTGAGGCCTAGATGTTATTTTTAGGGAGGAAAAGGTCAGGGGGGGGTCTAAACCACATGAGTAGCCATATAAAAAGTTATGGGGTCCAAGCCTCATGATCAGCAATTTTCTATGGGAGGAAAGGTTACCCTGGGGCTGGGGATTGGGAGTTGGGGGGTGGGGGGATCTTGTTTTCCCAGTTTTGCCCGTTACTAGGCATCCAGGGTTTTCTGCCCTGGTGAGTTTCTGTATCTGGCCCATCTTCCTTGCTCTGCTCATGTCTGTCTTACTACCTATTACACTTATTTCTAAAGATATGTGTACCCTTATATTCATTGCAGCACTATTCACAATAGCCAAGACATGGAAACAACCTAAGTGTCCCTCGATGGGTGTGGTACATATATACAATATAAACTACTCAGCCTTAAAAATGGTGAAATATTGCCATTTGCAACAACATGGATGGATCTTGAGGATTTCATGCTAAGTTAAATAAGGCTGATGAAAAATGATAGCCATATGATTTCACTCATATGTGGAATATAAATCGGAAAGCAACAAACAAACAAAACAAACTCTTAGATAAGACAAGTATGGTGGTTATCAGAGGGGAAGTGACTAGACTGGATGGTGAACACACTGCAATATACAGACCATGTATTTCAGAATTGTGTACCTGAAACTTACATAATGGTACTAACCAATGTTACCCCAATAAAGATAATTTTAAAAGAAAATGTGATTGATACATGCAATGGAATGCTTTTTTTAAAAATCATCTTCACCAGAAGCAATATGTTCATCACTATCCTATCATGATCATCCTGTTCCCAGCATGTTCCCATTGTCCCCAGACTTCATCTCTGAGTTATATCAGAGAGCATTCTCCCTTTCTCCCCATCACTTTTGACCCTGACCCCATTTCAGAGTCCCTTCCACTTAATTTAGCCTTGCTTCTGCAATTAGGTGTTCATTTTACTACATTACTGTGCACTTATTTGTATTTGTCATCCACTACACGTTGTCTTTTTTTCCATGAGAACCTGTGATCTTCCCTATGAATTTATAAAAATACTGTCTTTATTTCATGTTGTTGTTGTTGTTTTAATGACCGACATACAATACCATGGGCACTCAAGATTTTCAGCTGGTTTCTACTTCATATTCATGATAATTCTCTTCACTTAGGAAGTTTTATCAGCTTTCTGCAAGACACACCTAAGATTTCCTGGGTTAGTCAGGCAGTGGGCTATTCATTTGTCCCCATGCTTCCTGCCTTCCAGTCACTTAGCTGCAGTTCTGTCATACGCGTGTGTAACCCCCTTCTCCTTTGTGCAGCATGCTTCTGCAGGAAACACTGCCCTCACCGCACCACACTGAATTCAGAAGAGTACTCCACACAGAGCAGGGACATGCTGACTGACTAATGATGCTGAATATCTACAAAAGAAAAAATGTTCAGCTCATTGACTTTCTGACTCATTATAATGAAGGACATTAATTTAAAATATCTACGATTGCAATTGCCTCTAATAAACCTTAATAACAATGTATTTATCAAAGTGTGATTCAATGACCTTGGAAGAAAAAAGAGCAGGAAACTGAGATGAAACAAATAAGTACCCTGCAGAGAAAACAAGGAGTCCCTGACTGCTGACTAATTGAAGGGAAAGAAGGCATTTTTTATTATTTTTTCAGGAACACAGGAGACGATGATAAACAAAATACTGTCTCTGCCATAGAGAGAGAGAAACATTCAGGAGAGAAGCTGAAAAAAAGACCATTGATCCTTACTCCTGCCCAAAAGGACCATTGGTATAAAATATTTTGTTGTCACTTCTTAAGAAAAGCAAGAAACAAAAGTTTGTCTTAGGTTTAGTTTATCTTTATCTTGAGTATAGCTAAAACATAGAAAGTGCATAAACATCATTATTCTAGGATCTTCATTATACTGTTTGCATTTTTAGTGGTTTATTTTTTATTTTTTTATTTATTGTTGACAGTATTGCAGACATCCCCCATTTTACCCCCTTTTGTCCCCCTCCACCCAGTTCCCACCCACCCAGGCCTTCCCCACAGTATTGTCAGTGTCCATAAGTTATACATATATGTTCTTTGGTTAATTTCTTCCCATGTCCCCTCCAACCACCTTATTCTGTTCCACACATCCACACCTCTGGACCTGTTTGTTCATCAGTTTACTTGGTTCATTAGATTCCACATATGAGTGAGATCATGAGATATTTGTCTTTTTCTGTTATTTCGCTTAGCATAATAATCTCCGGGCCCATCCATGTTGTCTCAAAAGGTAAGCACTCCTTGTTTTTTACAGCTGCATAGTATTCCATTGTGTAAACGTACCATGGCTTTTTTATCTAATTATCTCCCAGTGGGCACTTGGGCTGTTTCCAGATATTAGTTATTTTAAATAATGCTGCTATGAACATAGTGGTGTATATATTCTTTCTGATTGGTGTTTTGAGATTCTTAGGATATATTCCCAGAAGTGGGGTTGCTGGGTCAAATGGCAGTTCCATTTTAAATTTTTAAAAAATAATTAAAAAATTTTTTTTTCTTTTTTTTCTTAATCCTCACCCAAGCATATTTCCTCCCACCCCCATTGGCTTTTAGAGAGAGGGAAAGAGAGGGAGGGAAGGGAAGAGAGAGAGAGTAATATTGATGTGAGAGAGACACATCAGCGGGGGATTAAATCTGCAACCCAGGTATCTGCTGTTGACCTGGAATTGAACCCAGTGACCCTTTGGTGCACTGGCTGACACTCTAACCACTAAGCCACAATGGCCAGGGCCCATTTTAAATGTTTTGAGGCAACTCCATACTGTTTACCACAGTGACTGCACCAATCTGCATTGTACTAGGGCTCCCTTTTCTCCATATCGTAGCCAGCATTTGTTTGCTGATTTATTGATAGTAGCCATTCTGGCAGGTGTGAGGTAATACCTCATTATAGTTTTAATTTGCATCTCTCTGGTGATCAGTGATTTGAGCATTTTTTCATATCTATTGGCCATCTGTATGTCCTCTTTGGAGAAGTGTCTATTCAGGTCCTTTGCCCATTTCTAAATTGGATTGTTTGTCTTTCTGGTGGTGAGTTGCATGAGTTCTTTGTATATTTTGGAAATTAACCCCTTATCAGATGTATCATTGGCAAATATGTTCTCCCATACAGTGGGTTTCCTTTTCATTTTGTTGGTGGTTTCTTTTACTATGCCGAAGCTTTTCAGTTTGATGTAGTCCCATTTATTTTTTCCTTTGTTTCTCTTTCCCTAGAAGATGTATCAGTGAAGATACTGCTACATAAGATATCTGAAATTTTACTGCCTATGTTTTCTTCTGAAATTTTATGGTTTTGTGACTTACATTTAAGTCTTTTATTCATTTTGAGTTTATTCTTGTGTATGGTGTAAGTTGGTGGTCATTTCATTTTTTTGCATGTACCTGTCCAATTTGCCCAACTCCATTTGTTGAAGAGACTATCTTTACTCCATTGTATGCTCTTGTCTCCTTTGTCAACTGTTAATTGACCATAAAGGTATGGGTCAATTTCTGGGGTCTTGGTCTGTTCCATTGGTCTATAAGCCTGTTCTTATTCCAGTAACAGACTATTTTCTTACAATGGCTTTGTAGCATAGTTTGACCGGTATTATGATCCCTCAAACTTTGTTCTTCTTTCTCAAGATTGCTGAGGCTATTCAAGGTCTTTTTTGGTTCTATATAAATGCCTGGAATATTTGTTTTAGATCTGTGAAATATGCCACTGATATTTTAATAGGGATTGCGTTGAATCTGCTTTGGGTAGTATGGACATTTTAATTATGTTAATTCTTCCAATCCATGAACACTGTGTATGCTTCCACGTGTTTGTATCTTCCTCTATTTCCTTTTTCAATGCTCTAGAGATTTTCAAGTATGGGTCTTTCAGTTGCTTGGTTAAGTTTATTCCAGGTATCTTATTTTCTTTTTGTTATTGCAATGGTATTAGAGATTTTTTTTTTTTTTTTAGTTTATCTTTCTGAGTTCATTATTGATGTATAAAAGTGCCATAGGTTTCTGGATGTTAATTGTGTATCCTGCTACTTTGCCAAATTCAATTATTAAATCTAGCAGTGTTTTGGTGGAGTCTTTAGGGTTTTTATGTGCAATATCCATGTCATCTGTGAATAATGAGAGTTTTACTTCCTCATTTACAATTTCGATGCCTTTGATTTTTTTCTTCTTGTCTGATCACTGTGGCTAGGACTTCCAGTACTATCTCTATATATAAAAGCCTAAGTGACCATTATGACTGGTCGACCAAATGACTGGTAGACCAGTCACTATGATGCGCACTGACCACCAGGGGGCAGACGCTCAATGCAGGAGCTGCCCCCTGGTGGTCAGTGTGCTCCCACAGCCAACCTCCCTCTATTGGCCCAGATCACCTGCCAGGACCCCACCTGTGCAGGAACATTGAATGACAAGTTATAGCCAACATATCAAGATGAAGTAAATGCTTCATACTAAAGTAAGATGTCAGACCCAAATTCATATTTTTTAAAGAAATGATCACAAAATTATTGGACTGATGAGGTCCTCCAGTTCCAATGGACAGGGATAGGGGTTGCCTGATCCCTTCTTCATGCTCATGTAGATGTGTGGGGACCTCCAAGAATCCTGCTGAGAGAGCAAACTGTCTTACCCCTGCAGTGGTTAGGCATAATGACTGCAGTCTGCCAATGCTTTTTTCTAGAGAAGAATATTCTAGCTGGCTACTTTACGATATGGTAGTATTAGAGACAAACTATATAAGAATATACTGATATAAACATTCATTTTCTTATTTTGAATTATTCTTTAAAAATCTAAGAATTCTATTTTACTGTAAATGGCTACTGCTTTATGAAGTATCAGTAACAAGCAACAATGAAAATGGCTTAGGTACATGAGAATCCTGAATATATTATTGACTTTCCTGCTGCATGAGCACTCTTGTTTTGGACAAGCAGGAAGCATCATTATCAAAGGGCTTCCTGATAATTCCACTGCCATTCTTCTGCCTGTAGATGATTAAAAGAAAGTATATAAAAAAGAAAACAATCAATGACTCATAGTATAGCAATAGCCCCTTAAGATATTTTTATTCCTCTAGTACAGCGGTTCTCAACCTGTGGGTTGCGACCCCTTTGGCAGTCGAATGACCCCCTTTCACAGAGGTCGCCTAAGACCATCCTGCATATCAGATATTTACATTACGATTCATAATAGTAGCAACATTACAGTTATAAAGTAGCAACGAAAATAATTTTATGGTTGGGTCACAACATGAGGAACTGTATTTAAAGGGCCAGAAGGTTGAGAACCACTGCTCTAGTACAAGTGGTTAATAATGGGGGGCTTACAAACATGATTCAATTAATTCTTAGGATTTCTATAAATATTTCTAAGAAAGTAAACTTTCAATGATACCCTTCCTATTAAAAACAGGATGCATTAAGAGCAAAGTAAATTCATGTTCTTTAGGAATAAGTTTTATCCACTCACTGAATTCTGGTATCAGAAATATTAAAATTTGCTTCTTTCTTTCATTAGCACCACTACTCTGCTTTATTATTTTTGCTTAATAATTCTAAAAATCAAGGCAGTTTTCTAGTACATAGCTGTGTGTGTGTGAGATAAATTAGTTACTCAGTGATTGTTATATGAATGGATGAATGAACAAACCATAAATCCTTAGGAAGAAGACAATAAGATAAAGCCACTTTTTTAAAAAATATATTTTATTGATTTATTACAGAGAGGAAGGGAGAGGGATAGAGAGCCAGAAACATCGATGAGAGAGAAACATGGATCAGTTACCTCCTGCACATCTCCTACTGGGGATGTGCCAGCAACCAAGGTACATGCCCTTGACCGGAATCGAACCTGGGACCTTTTAGTCCACAGGCCAATGCTCTATCCCTGAGCCAAACCGGTTAGGGCACTTTTTTTTTTTTTCTTTACATAGGTTTTATTTCAGGACAAAAATTGTATGGCCTAAGGCCCTCACTTTGACAATGCTACATTTTAATTTAGAGAGAGGAAGAGCTTACCTGGTATATAGCTCTCATTTGTTCAATCCACTTGATTTAATTGTACAGTGTAAGGCCCCAATTTATAATGGTTCTTAGATAACGATATTTTGAATAGCATGAAATGAAAAGAATATTTGAGGTTACTTTTGGGGATTATAAGGCTAATGAGTGAGAATAACTCTATGCCCCACTTCAGGTGATTCATATGTCAGAGGAATTAGCAATCCAGCTACTGTCTTTCTTAAGAATAAATTAATTATCATGAGTGTGCAGGGCGGGGGGGGGGAGGTGGGGGGTTAATCGGGGGGGGGGGGATGAGGACACATTTGTAATACCTTAACTAATAATTTTAAAAAAACCTAAAAAAATAAGAATTAATTAATTAATTAATATTCAGAAAATATATACTGAGTCCAAGGCCTGAGCTAGATGGACCCTGTTAGGTTATATTAAAAAGGATAAAATGTTGATAGCTAAATAGTTGGAGATGGCAATGTATCCAGCTTTTTAAAAAATATTTTTCAACATTAAGGTGGCAAGAAGATATGAAAACAGAACTTCCAAGAAAGCAACATCATAAATGTTCTCAACTGGAACATGGACATGATGGCTGGAACTACAGCAGTCATTCTGAGACCATGAGGGGTCTTGAATACAGTGATATGACCAAATTTGTTATTTAAGGGGTGGGGCGGGGGAAAGAAACATCCCTAGAGATCATTATGGATAAAGGATTACAGTGAAGAAGAGCTTTGGGTTATATTATTTCCTTTATATATGAAAGCTAGTGAAGCTTGATGACAATTAGGTTATAGAATCAATAAAATAATTGGGCTAGAATGAATCTTATAGAAGCAAAGTCAGCTGTGATATTCTGTTATATTAGTGATACCAAGAAGCCTCCTGTTTCCACATATGTCCTACACTGAAGGATCTCCTACAATATAGCTTGAATTTTTTTTTTGTAGTAGTTACAAAAAGTAAAAAAATAAATGCTCTGAGAGAATTAACATACTGACTTAAAAGTCATGTCAACTAGTAACATACAGGTATCAAATCCATGCCTGTGAATCAGTTTATGGGCACTATCAGAGGAAGGCAGAAAGTTACCTAGTACCTGTAGTAAGAAGAAGTAACTATAAAGAAGAGAAGGGGGTGCATAAAAGAGAGGTTGTGAATACTAAAAAGAAAAACAGCTATTGGCTCAGTGGATAGAGCGTCGGCCTGCGGACTGAAGGATCCCAGGTTTGATTCTGGCCAGGGGCATGTACCTTGGTTGCGGGCACATCCCCAGTAGGGGGTGTGCAGGAGGCAGCTGATAGATATTTCTGACTCTCTATCCTTCTCCCTTCCTCTCTGTAAAAAATCAGTAAAATATATATATAAAAACCCCACCTATTATTTCAACATTTTGTCTTTGAGATGGCTCTGGGAGAGGAAATGCAGAGGAAGCCTTTTGTAATTAAGTACTAGTTAATCCAATTTAATGATTACTGCTTGCTAACCTATAATGTTCATAACAAAAATTATAGATGCTGAAGAGTATCAGAAAGTTAATCTTACAGTATGTGGAGGTAAACTATTACATCTTGAATAACTATATTAATATAGAGAAGTGGGATGGATAAAACAATAAAATTATGTGTATGGTTCTACATGTAGTGAGGTACTTTCATTTATATGCTGCGTAGGAAACTTCCTGGGAATTTGAGTATAGTTGTTGTCTCATAAAGAGAGACCTGAATACGCACTTATAAAGGCTTATGTATTTACACACTTAATCTCCTTCTTTTCCATCTGGGTTAGGCTTATAGTCGATGTCACAGGAAACATCTGCTAAGCAGATCTGAAAGATCTGCCCATCCACCAAAAATCTCTCCCGCTGACCTGCTATGGCACCTGAAAATTCCAGCAATAGAGATATCTGTCTTGAATGAAGTAACCAGAAGCTGTTTAGTAGGCAATTATTTTTACTAGCAGTAACTTTCTGCTGATTCCAGCTAGAAACATCTTGACACAATTAATTAGTCAGACTGGCTAGCCAGTCCTTGCTACTATCCCCCAAATAAAGTAGGGGCTGGGTACGTTTTGGTATGAGAGTAAAGAAAGAGGAAACTAAGATGCCTGCGGAGGAAGGAAGACCACAATAGGAGTTCCCTGGAGGGCCCTGGGAAATGAGTTTCTGGTGTAGAGGGAAGATCCTGTCACTCTAGGAAATTAATGAACACCAGTGAGAGGGGTGTGAAATTGATGACAGACTTCACCTTTGCTGTTTCTAACCTAGTTATGGACAAGCAGAACCAAAGCATGATAGACAAAAGTGGGGATCTAATTAACAGGGTAAGAAGACACAAAGTCAATTTAGATAACCTACAAAGAAGAGAATAAAGCCCTAATAGTTTTGGCTCAGTGGATAGAGCGTTGGCCTGCAGACTAAAGGGTCCCGGGTTCGATTCTGGTCAAGTACCTTGGTTGCAGTTGTCAGCACATCCCCAGTGGGGGGTGTGCAGGAGGCAGCTGATCGATGTTTCTCTCTCATCCATGTTTCTAACTCTATCCCTCTCCCTTCCTCTCTGTAAAAAATCAAGAAAATATATTTTTAAAAAAGAAGAGAATCAAGTTTGACAATTTTGATTGTAGTCTATGGACAAACAGTTTAACATCATACAATATATAGCTTTCATAAGGAGATATCTTTTTAAAAAATATACTTTTTTAATTTTAGAGAGGGATAGAGAGACAGAAAGGTCAATGATGAGAGAGAATCATTGTTCTACACCATGCAGGCCCCTGCTGGGGATGAAGCTGCAACCAGGGCCTGTGCTCTGACCAGGAATGGAACCTGACCTCCTGGTTCCTGGGCCGGGGCTCAACCACTGAGCCGCAGGGCCGGGCTCGACACTGCCTCGCAGTCCTGTGCTGCTTCCCCATAAACAGAACACAGCCCACCTTCCGCTGGTCGCACCACACCGCGCATGCGCCTAGCCCTGCGCGAGTACAGCTTACGGCGCATGCGGCTTTCCCAGCCGGAGCCCCGGAGAAACACAGTCGGCGCCCGGCAATGACGTAGAAAGGCTGCGCGGCGACCCGGCGCAGACACGGTCTGCGGGAGCGAGTGCTGGCGGGTCGCAGTCATGGTGCACTGCGGTTGCGTGTTGTTCAGGAAGGTCCGTGCAGGTGCCCCTCCGCCTGATGGCCGAGCGCCGGTGCTTCTAGCCCCGCCCGGGGGCTCTGGTTCTCCTCTGTCAGCCCCCCCCCTTTCTATTTGGGGGTCTCTCTCCTGCTTTTTTCCACCCTAGTCTTCTCTCGGGTTGGCCTGGGAGCGGGGTGTGTCTGCCCGGCTCGGTTCGGACGGCGGTTTGGGGACCGGGTATGAGGTTCTTCTGGGGAATTGTGCGACGTGGGATGGAGAGCTGGGCATAGACCTGCTTTTAGACATGCAATACTGTGTACGTGGAGTGGAGCTTGACTTTTGCTTTGGGCTCAAATCGTATATTTTCCTCTTAAATAGTATTCGTAGTCCTAGGCCGTTTACATACACATTTTACCTTTAGTGCATGGTTCTTAAGAGCTTTCTAAAGACGACTTTTCATCAGTGTTAGGTACGTTCTTATCAGAGAGGAAGGGAGAGAGAAATGAAAATATGTAACAATAGGCTTGCCTTCTTGCAAGAAATTTAGGTCAGTTTTTGTGTAGTGTCGGTTTTAAAATCAAACTGTAAAAAAATGTACAGTTGCTTCACATTTAAAAGCCTCTTTGAGAGCCTTACTAGTAATGCTTTTTTGCAACTAGCCAGCATTATAGTTCAGGCATTGCCTTATTACTAACGATGAGATTGAGATATTTCTCTTAAATTTGGGTTCTAAGTCTCTGAATATGTTCAGTCTAAAGCAGTGAAAATGCACAGACTACTGCATTTTGTTGTGGATAAGTTAATAAAGTCCACTTGTGTAACCTTACTGCCATGAAAGGTCACTTCCAATCAGTGTCGTTGCAATTGGAATCTAATTCTTCTGATCTCGCCTCGCCAGAACGAAAGCCTAAGTTCACGTCCAGAGAAAAATGCTCTGGTTGGCCCTCAAGTTTATCTCTTATATATTTCTCCCACCCTATTCTCTTACAACACTCTGTTTTATGAATACATTTGCATAGTTAAATGAGTCCCTGCAATTCGATTCTTTGCTACGACCCACGCAGAACCATGCACCGCGATCTCAGGTCTGAACTGCGTAGGCACCACCAAGAGAGCTTTTGCTAGATGTCCTGGCTTGAAGTAGCCTCTCCCCCCCTCCTCCAGAGTTTATCAGAAAGGTCAGCCGAGTGCATGTATTTTGCAAAAAGTTTACAGATGTTTTTGATACTTGCAACTACTCTAGAGGACTAAAGATGTGACGATTATTAATTTAAGAAATTACTCTGTAAGGAATCTTGATAGTCTGAGAGTTAATACATAGGCTCTTTACCTGCAAGAAGGTCTTGATTTAGTCAGGGAAAGAAGTAAATACTAAATGCAGTATAAGATTTCAGAAAGTGTACTAATACCAATAGAGGTATAATCAAATGACTAAGAGGTCGGCAAAGTTGATAAGTGTTGGTTAAAGGAATTAAGAAAGACATCAGCAAATGGCATTCAGGTAGGTTTACGGTAGAAAAGAACAAATTACAGAAAGCAGCGGAAAAGCATGAGCGGAGTGGCGTGGAGGTGTAAAAGTATAACTAGTAGTACAGAGCAAAAGAGGAAAAACATAGGAGGGGCTGAACGAATGGAAATGAACCAAAGGTAGGTTAAGAGTTTTGAATATAGTGCTGAGCATTTTTAATATATTTTTATTGATTTCAGAGAGGGAGAAAGAGAAACATCAATGATGAGAATCAGTGATTGGCTGCCTCCTGCACACCCTACACTGGGGATCGAGCCCACAATCTGGGCATGTGCCTTTGATCAGAATCAAACCTGGGACCCTTCAGTCCACAGGCTGACGCACTATCCACTGAGCAAATCTGCCTAGGGCAGTACTGAGAATTTTAGACTTTATTTCATAAACAGCAAAATATACACAGACACACAAAAACCCTTGAATGGTTTTTGGATAAGGGAGAAACATGCTTAGAGATCCATTTTTGGAAAAATAGCTCAGTCAGCAAGATGGATGGGTTGAGGAAGGAATGAGACACTGATAGACCAGTTAGGAGCTAACGTAACAATTAAGGTACGAGGGCAGGTTGTACCAGGAAGGAAAGAGCTGGGGCTTTGGGAAAAGAAGCAGGTATAATCAAAGATTCCCACATGTAGTCTCCATGAGTAGTAAACTATGCTTCCATCATTTGAAAACATTGGAGGAATAGACTTCACCTAAGGAAAAGTTTGGTTTTGTCATAGTAACATGTATTTGAGATGACTTATCCTTTCAATACCCAGGAACAAGTTACATATTTGAGGGGGGTCTCTATTATAAGTTAAATACAGATCTTGTTCTCAGTTGCTCTAGACCCGTGGCCGGCAAACTGCGGCTCGCGAGCCACATGCGGCTCTTTGGCCTCTTGAGTGTGGCTCTTCCTAAGCCTTAGGAGTACCCTAATTAAGTTAATAACAATGTACCTACCTAAATAGTTTTAAGTTTAAAAAATTTGGCTCTCAAAAGAAATTTCAATCGTTGTACTGTTGATTTTTGGCTCTGTTGACTAATGAGTTTGCCGACCACTGCTCTAGACTATTAAGCTTACATCTTAGTGATGTCCAATAGACATAGAGAATATCTCACCTAGGTAATAGTTACTGGTACAGGTTGAAATCACCCAGGGGAGACAGTCTAGTTTGAAAAGTGGACCAGTCAGTGCCAGAGACCTTGAGGATAGGAGGGACAACACTCGATAATTGGGGGGGAAAATAGGTTTTAAGAGATAAATGGGAAGAGGAGGTCAGACAGGAGATGAACTGAGAAAAGACTTTAAATTTTGCATTCAGGAAGCCTCTTTTTATTTTTTCAGGCATTTTAGAGGCAACAAATACCTAGACAGGAGTTCTTATTGGTAAGCACATTTGGTATACAAATGTTCTCTTTCTCCTTCTCTTTTTAAGTATGGAAACTTCATTGATAACCTAAGACTCTTCACCAGGGGAGGAAGTGGTGGAATGGGTTACCCTCGCTTAGGTGGAGAAGGTGGAAAAGGTGGTGACGTCTGGGTGGTAGCCCATAAAAAAATGACTTTAAAACAACTTAAAGACAAATATCCTCAGAAACGGTTTGTGGCTGGAGAAGGAGCAAACAGTCGGTGAGTATTTATTGAATGACTTTGATTTTATGAAAGTAATACCTCCCAAAAGGAAAAAATATTAAAAGATAAAGTTGTAATTAGTGATTTGAAGTAAATTATATCCTGTAACTGAGCAGAAATCTTCATTTGTCTCAACTCTAGTAAAGATACAAGATAGTTACTCAGAAAAGTTTTGGGACATTCAAACTTTTTATCCTTTTCTTCTCCCAGTGGCTGTTTATATTTGTTTGCACTTCCTCTGTAGAAACAGAAAGTGAATTCCCACTGTTTTCTTCTTTTGGGAAACCTTTCTCAAATCTCAGCCAAGCTACTCCATCCCATCCCCACCAGTAGTTCTGCCAGCTTCTTATAGGCAGTGCTGAAAATTTAGAACCTGTTTCACTGATATCTCTTATGTGTTTTCCCCTTTGCTTCTGTGTCGTTCTTTCTGTGACAAAACCTTTCATTTATTTTTCAGTAATGTTGTTATTTTCTGTGGAACATACTATGTTGACCTCAAAATATGAGAAGGATTTTTTCTTTTGTTATAAAGAAAATGAAGAAAAAAAATTCTTAAAGCTTCCATCAAATTGCAGGCTATGATTCCTCAGGCCTATCTTACTCTGTTATTCCATGGGAGGTATTGGTATAACAGCTAGGTTTTATGTCTGTTTCTTTTTTTTTCTTCCCACAGAAGTGTTTGGATATGTTATTTGTCATAGTACCAGATGATGAAATGTGACACTTACTTGGGGGCTGGATATAAGTAAAGGATAGAGGCCGGGACACTAAACACCCTATAACAGACACTCCCAACAACAAAACAACCTCACATTATCCTGCCCAAACTATGCGGCAGCACCCCCTGCTTGTAAGAGAATCTTTGGGGAAATCCTTTAAATTGCTTTTGAGCATTTTGTTTTATGAGACCATTTTATAGGACAAATTTTGAGAGCCTTATATTTGTTAGAATTCAGTAATTAAAGTTTTGAATACAGAATGTTATTTTAAAGTGTTTAGATCAGTGGTATACTTAAAGATGGTATACAATGTTTAAATGTTAAGAGAGATTTAAATAGAACATATTTCTTACTGGATTGTGTGTTGAATTTTTAGAACAGAGAGGCTTAAATCTAAAGGATTAATAGGAACCAGCTGGGTGAAGGGGAGAAAAAAGCATTGCAGAAAAGGTAACATGAACAAAGGCCCAGTGATAGAAGACAAGGAGCAATATAAGACACTAAAAGAAGGCCAGTGTGGCTGGAATGCAGGAAACACAGAATATAGAGGAAGATGGGACTGGATAGATAGGTACAGGCCAGACTTTAATTCAGACAGTCATTATTTATGAAATATTGCAATATTCTCCAATTTCGTCTCCAGTCCCCAGTCTCAGTCATCACCTTCAGTCCATTCTTTATCCAGTTATTCCTAGGGTGATTTTTCTAAAACATCATCTTGTTAATGTCACTTGCCTACTTTAAATCCTTCAATGTTCCCTGTCTAAGATAATCTTCAAACTTTCCAACAGAGCATATCAGTCTCTTCATGATCTGGACTACAGTGTCTTTAGTTCACAACACACTACCGTACTTGTACCAGTGTTATTCTAGAAATAATTTATTTCTCCAAAAAGCTTGTTCCTTCCTAATCCAGTATGTGTGTGTGTGTGTGTGTGTGTGTGTGTATACACACATATAAATATAGATACATACATATATATTTACCTTGCCAACACATCCTTTCCTTTCTTGTTGTCTGGCAAAGTCCTATTCCCCTTTCAAGTCTTGGTTTAAACACTACTTCCAAAATATAGGTAACTGAGTCAGATTTTAATTTCATATATCTAATAACATGTCTAATAAAAATCAGACTACTTTTGTTCATCATGAAATCATCTCCCAGTAAACTGGATTATGCTTGCTCAACTATGAAAATTATCAGATACTATTTCAACCATTTAAAAAACTATCCAATGTTATTCTGAAATTTAAGTGTCAATTTTTTAATAAAATATTTTAATAGAAAGTTCACAATGGTAACAAATAAGAATGAAATTAAATCTTGCCTCTACTTTCTAAAAATTGCAACATACATCCCAATAAGAGAAGTGTTCTATTTAAGTCTTTCTTTACTATATTTCTAATTCATCCATTATTGTCAACCTGATTCATTCATTCAACTAATGTTAATTGAGTTTCCACTATGTACCAATCACTGTACTAGATGCCTAGGATACAATGATGATCTAAACTAATATGTTCTCTTCCCTTCTGCAAGTTACTGTAGTGTAATGGGCGAGCAGACATTAATCAAACACCTGAAAAATGAAAAATTATAACTGTGACAAGTCATACGAATGAGAGAACCTACACATGTGTGGGTCTGGGAATTCTGACCTACTCATGGAGTTCAGGAATAAAAAGGTTTTATAAAAGGTCACCTATAATTTCGGAAATAACTTGTACTAACCTTTTCTTGACTTTTCTGTGTGTTTACACAAATGTAATCTTGTGTGTGTGTAGATAGTTTGGGGGTACAAAAACGAGAGGACAATATTTTGCAACCTCCTCTTTTCACTTAAATTTTTTGTGCTATTTTTACTATGGCTGCAGAGTATTATAGTATTGGAAATAATATTATTTTGTCATTCATCTATTTAGGTAATTATTGATTTTTTTACTGTTATACTCAATGTAACACACATTCATGTATATATAGTAGTTTACATGTTCGTTCAATTATTTTCTTTTAGGATAAATTCTCAGAAGTGAATTTTCTAGTTAGAAGTTTGTACCAGTTTATTCTCTCATGAGCAGCTAGATGAACCCCTTATAATTAAAGTACTCTCAGTTGAGGTCAGTTTTTTAAAAACTTTGTTATTCAATTGATTTTTCTTTTTCTAGTTTATTTGTGTACATTTCAGGTGTTCAAGATATTAATTTATTATGATTTGTAATGACTTTTGGTGGTTAGCTTGGTAACTTAAATTATTATTTAATATTTTTATTGGGATATGATAGTCTAAAATGCAAATAAATAATTAGGGATAATTTTATTTTTCCTTTATATTTGGCCATTTAACATCTACATCAGAAGAGTTGGTTGCCAGTCTTCTTTATAGGCCATTATATTTGCTTGAAGCATAAGCTATTTAATTTTGTGGGTTTTCCTTATTTTATATTAGATTTATTTATTTATTTTTTTTTTTGTTTGTTTGTTTGTTTATGTAGTGTTAGTGCACTGAAAGGCTCCAAAGGAAAAGATTGTGAAATTCCTGCACCTGTGGGTATTTCAGTAACTGATGAAAACGGTAAAATTATAGGTAAGTGTACTGTAGATTCTAAAGTTGTGTTTGGGAGCTGTGGGGAATAGCACCTCTTGAGTTTCAGATTTTTTTTTTTAAACATGAACTGCTAATTTATGAAAGAACTTTTTAAAATGTTATATAAAGGCTGTTCAAAATTAACTGCTAGATTTCAGATTATTTTAAAGATATAAGAGTATTTAACTTGTTTTTAAAACATAAACTAATCTCTTTGAACTGCATACAAAAGTATTTTCCAGGGTCAAGCTTTTTTTTTTTTTTTTTAATTGATTTCAGAGAGGAAAGGAGAAGGAGAGAGAGAATTGAATCACGACCTCCTATTTCACAGGTCGATGCTCAACTAGTGAGTCACTCCGGCCAGGCCAGGGTCAAGCTTTTAATAGAAATTTCTGGTATCTGTTTCTGAAAGAAAAATGTCATTAGTGGATTAGCTTCACTTACTAATCTTGGTTCTAAGTGTCTTTATTTCTCTTTTTAAGGAGAACTCAATAAAGAACAAGACAGAATTTTGGTAGCTGAAGGAGGTCTTGGTGGTAAATTCCTTACAAATTTCTTACCATTGAAAGGCCAGAGACGAATAATTCACCTTGATCTAAAACTTATAGCTGATGTAGGTCTAGTGGGGTAAGTATCAGTCATATCTTTATTTTTATACTTCCAGAAAGAGAGTTCAGGAATAGGAAATAAACATAAATGGTAATTTGGGGCCAGCATTATTTCTCTTTTATGAAATTTGTGCATTGTTGGTATACTTAGAGAATATGCTGTTAAATGTAGTTATTTTCACAATGTCATCATAGAGTTTCATATTGACTATTCATATATCAAAGATCATAACAATTGAATAGGCTAGTGAAATGTTAGAAAATGAATAAAGAAAAAGATCAATCAAAAGCAGTAGTATAAGAAGGCAAAACAATGTAACCAGATATTAAGGAATAAAATGAGAAATCTGAACAACCACACTTTTAAAAGTATATAAAAAGAAGGGAAAAATAATTAAGCTATACTCTTTTTAAAATACATTTTTATTGATTTCAGAGAGGAAGGCAGGGGGAAAGAGAGATAGGAACATAAATGATGAGAGTGAATCATTGATTGGCTTCCTCCTACACGCCCCTGACTGGGGATTGAACCCGCAACCAGGACATATGCTCTTGACTGGAATTGAACCCGGGACCCTCCAGTCCAAAGGCCGACACTGAGCCAAATCTTAATACAGACATTAATCAGATGGCTCAAGGCTGGTACAGACAGTCTCAACCATCAGACTTAGGCTCTATTGAGCACCAAGTTGGATCTTGCAATGACTGTTTTCCTATCCTTTACACTCTGCTTAGGATTTGTCCACTCTCAGTACTGTAGACAACCTTACAATGTTATCCTCTTCCACCAGCCTCCCATGTTTTCATTGAACAATGCTGTTTAGCTTTGGGTTTGGAGTGCTTGCACTCAACCAACTGGAGAGAGCTAGAATGCAAGGTAAAGAGTAGATCAAGGAAGGGAAAACTTTAGCTTTGCATTTCTTCTCTTTCTTTCTCTCCCTCTCTCTCTCCCTCTCTTCCTCATCCTCCCCTTGGCCCCATTACAGCATTACACAGTGGTCGATAGAAGGCCTAAGCAAAAGGTAGGAGAAACTGCTGCCAACTTGAGTACCAAACTGCCATTCCATTCCTTGCCTTCCCATAGGTTTTTTTTGTTTGTTTGGTTTTTTTAAAATAAGTCTTTATTGTTCAGATTATTACAGTTGTTCCTCTTTTTTCTCCCCATAGCTCCCCTCCACCCCGTTCCCAACCCATCCCATGCCCTTACCCCCCCCCATTGTCCTCGTCCATAGGTGTTCAATTTTTGTCCAGTTTCTTCCCACATCCCCCATACCCCCTTTCCCCCGAGAATAGTCAGTTCACTCCTTTTCTATGCCCCTGATTCTATTATAATCACCAGTTTATTCTGTTCATCAGATTTTTTATTCACTTGATTTTTAGATTCACTTGTTGATATGTATTTGTTGTCACTTTGTTGTTCATAATTTTTATCTTTACCTTTTTCTTTGTCTTCCTCTTCTTAAGGAATACCCTTCAGCATTTCATATAATACTGGTTTGTTGGTGATGAACTCCTTTAGCTTGTTCTAATCTGTGAAGCTCTTTATCTGACCTTCAATTCTAAATGATAGCTTTGCTGGGTAGAGTAATCTTGGGTGTAGGTTCTTGCTATTCATCACTTTGAATATTTCTTGCCACTCCCTTCTGGCCTGCATAGTTTCTGTTGAGAAATCAGCTGACAGTCATATGTGTACTCCCTTGTAGGTAACTAACTGTTTTTCTCTTGCTGCTTTTAAGAGTCTCTCTTTGTCTTTTGCCCTTGGCATTTTAATTATGATGTGTCTTGGTGTGGTCCTCTTTGGATTCCTTTTGTTTGGGGTTCTCTGTGCTTCCTGGACTTGTAAGTCTATTTCTTTCACCAGGTAGGGGAAGTTTTCTGTCATTATTTCTTCAAATAGGTTTTCAATATCTTGCTCTCTCTTTTTCTGGCACTCCCATAATTGGGATGTTGGTACGCTTGAAGTTGTCCCAGAGGCTCCTTATACTATCTTCATATTTTTGGATTCTTTTTTCTTTTTGCTTTTCCGGTTGGGTTTTTTTTGCTTCTTCGTATTTCAGATCTTTGACTTGATTCTTGGGATCCTCTAGTCTCCTGTTGGATCTCTGTATATTATTCTTTATTTCAGTCAGTGTATACTTTAATTGGTCTTTTTTTCATATCCTTGAGGGTCTCACTAAATTTCTCAGAGGTTTCTAGAAGATTCTTGAGCAAACTTATAACCGTGGTTTTGAACTCTATATCCAGTAGTTTGCTTTCCTCCATTTCTTTCATTTGTGACATGTTTCTTTGTCTCTGCATTTTGGCTGCTTCCCTGTGTTGATAGAGTGGCTTTCTGTGCTAGGTGTCCTATAGGGCCCAGTGGCTCAGCCTCCCCAGTCACCTGAGGTGGACACTCTTGGTGCACCCCTTTGTGGGCTGTGTGCACAGTCTTGTTGTAGTTAAGCTTTGATTGCTGTTAGTATCACTGGGAGGAATTGACCTCCAGACCAATTGGCTGTGAAGACCAGTTATGTCTACAACAGGAGAACTGCTGTGCTGGAGACACCCTTATGTGCAGGACTTGCTTCAATGGGGCTTTGGTGTTCACTGAGTCTGCCCCCTGAGTGTGTTTCTTATGGATCTGAAGAGTTGGAATCTGGTGTGGTCTTACTCTGACCACTGGGTACACTGGCTCTTGGATCTCCAAGGTGAGGCAAAGTCAGCCACTGCCTGAGGCCACCCAGCAGGAGCTACAGAGAGATCTGCAGATTCTTCCTCTTTGTTTGGGGTTTGGAGGTGCCCAGATGATGTGCAGCTGTGAAGCAATGCAGGCTGCTGAGGAGCCTATGCCTTCTTTTGAAAGCTCTGGGGTTCTTTGACCCAGCTGCAGTTTGTTAGATTTTAGATTACAAAGGCCAGGTTATTCATATGCAAAATCCTCTGCTCACAGCTTGGGTGGGGTTGTAAATTGGGTGGGGTGGGGTCTCAGGGAATCACTGGGCAGTGCAAACAGCAATGGTTGCCTGTCAGTCAGTCCTGCCCTGGATAAGTCCCTGGATCTCTGTCTCCCGCGGCCCGTGCAGGAACAATGATCGCTGTAAGCACCTCTGAGAGAAAGCCGCCCTCGTGTTCCAGCCCGATGCCAGACAGTCTGGTTTCTCCCCATATGAGTCTGGGTCCCCAAAGTCTCACCCAGAATTGGAGTTCAGAGAAGTTGGGAGCTTGTATCTTCCTCCCGATTGAAAAAGACCACAGCATACCCAGTTTCCAGCCTATTTCAAGCGTCTCCATAACTCCGCTCTTCTGCACCTCTGCACCTCCTACCAGTCTCGATGTGTGCCGGGGTCCAACCCCAGCAGGTCCAGGGGTCCCCCAAGGCATAGACGGAGTCGGCAAAGAAGGAATGACATGGAGACAGCGTTCAGTTGATCAGCAGGCTAGCCAGGATCTCCAGCCAAGTTCTGGTCTGGATCTCCAGAGAGGTTCTGCTTAGGATCTCCTGCCAGGGTCTGTCCAGGTTCTCCAGCCAGGTTCATTAGCCATGTTCCCTCGCTAGGTTCTCCAGCCAGGTTCTGTCCAGGTTCTCCAGCCAGGTTCAGTCACCAGGTTCTAGTCAGGTTCTCTTGCCAATTTCTGTAGTCAGGTTCAGTCCAGGATCTTTTGCCATGTTCTCTCCAGCGAAGTTCTTCTGTCTCTAGAGAACGTTCTGTGTAGGTTCTGTGCCTAGGTTCTGTCTCTCTTGGTTCCGTATTCTAAGTTCTGTGTCTTGCTGTCTTATTACATCTGTATTTATACCAGTTGATTCAATCCTACCAATCTCTATTACAAAGGTTAGGGCGTTTCTTATCTCCATTCCAGGGAGTAAAGATTATGTAGCTTAAGCATGATTGTTCGTAGTTAAAGTGATTAATTACCCACCTGGCACTAGTTAAGAGGTTTTATTCCCTCCCTAACTTCAGGGGAAAATCCCTACCTGGGGAAACAACCTTTCTCAGAGACCTTGGTTAAAAAACATAGTGCCAAGAAGGTGAGCAAACATATTAAGAACAGTATGCCATATATGCCAGGTCCCTTGAAACAGCAAGCATGGACTGGCTCCCGGCAGATGTGCTTTTCTCTTTCTCTCTGGTTGTCGGACTTCCACTCAGCCAGCCTTCCTGTGATTCTGGATGATATCCGTTTTGTCTTTTAGTTGTAGTTTTGATGTGGTTGTGCGAGACAGCAAGTTCAGGTGTTTACCTATGCCTCCATCTTGGTTCCTCCCCGCATTGGTTCTTTCTAAGCTCTTTTCATCTTCCTCTCCAGCCATCTCACTGCTTCTTTACCAGACTCTTCGCTATGAGTCTCTCCTCTTCCCATGCCTGTCAAGGTCTTACTAGCAGTGACTTGGAGTTCACAGAGGCCCCGTTCCTGCTGAAGTTGTAACAGGGAAAGATGTGATCCTGGCATTCAATCTTGCCATTCACATGTAATTTTCCCCTCAAGGTTTATGAGTCATAAGCTCTGTAATACTATATATTTTTCAAACATTACCAATTTAATAGGGTTTTATGGATATGGCTGAGAATCCAGCCATTCCCTTTCTCATTTGGTAGAAAAATGAGTTTCAAGTTTCATGAAGATACCTTTACAGACTAAGAAAAGCTCAGCAGGGCTGAGTAGTAAAAGTTGAGTGGGCATGGGGGAATCAAGTGAGACTATTTGTATTAGAATCTCTAGTCCTCAGGAGGCTAACTAGCTACTCTTGGATACATTATACTGTCTAAGTTTTTGTTCACTCATATTTAATAGTGAATGGAGAGTTCTCATCTTAAGACATTGGTAAGATATTACATTAGCAGTACAACACATGCTTTGGATTTATAAATGCTCAGCGAATGAATGGTCACTGCTATCATGATCATTATATTGCCACCTTATAAGAGGCCACTATAGTAAAATGCTAAGCTTTTCAGAAGTGGGCTTGGAATTACAGTAAATAATTAGCACATCATAATTCTTAAGCACAGGGTTTAACATTTTTCTAGTGCTTTTAAGGTAGCTATTCTTAAAAAGTTACTACTGTGAATACCAGCATAAGCAGAAATCCTTTTAGCTAGTCTCAGCAGTGAAGTGAACCTTTGAAGAAAGGTATATAACATACACTTGTACTGCTATTGTCAAAGCTGACCTTTACATAGATTGGATTTCAGCCTCTAAAATTTTCATTCCATACTCTTTAAGAAAAATCCCAACTGTCTGTTCTTCAACCATTACCATCCTTTTTCTTCTCATATTTTGATCTTTTAGAAATACAGTAGATGCTTACATCTTTACTATTATGAAAATAGGATATTGGAAAAAATAAGCAAGTCTAACTAGTGATGATCATGGATAAAAGGTTGCAATTTACTTTTCAAATAGTTACAAGAGACTGGGTTTAACAGGATATAAGAAAATACTGTATTTCCAAGGGAAGCGAGTCATTAAGAAATCTCACATAATTTGATTCTAAATTTATTATAGAAATAGTTTTAATGAAAAAAAATTGTTAAAAGAGATCCATTAAGAGCTTATAAATTTTTATAGAATTTGAAATTAATATTTACAGAATATTACACTGTTATTCCAAATGAAAGTTTGGCAGAGTTTTGAAAGAATAGCTTTCTCAAATTTGAATGACAGCTCTGTGAAGGTAGGGATCACATTTGCCTCATTGATTGCTATTTTTCTGGTGCCTATGATATTGCCTGATACAAGTCAATGTTCAATAAATATTTGTTGGATAATTTTTTTATTCAGTTATAATTGACATATATATCAGTTTCAGGTGTACAATATAGTGATTCAATATTTGTATATTACAACATGATCACTATAAGTCTAGTTAACATCTATCACCACACCTAGTTATGAATTTTTTTCCTATGATGAGAAAGTTTAATTAACATTTACTCTTATCAACTTTTAAATATATAATACAGTATCATTATATAGTAGTATTTACTATAGTCATTATACTACATATTATATGGCCCATGACTTATTTATTTTATAACTAGAAATTTGTATCTTTTGACCCCCTTTACCCATTTTGCCTACCCCTTCTTCCCCACCTTCAGCAACCACTAATATATTCTGTCTAGCCAAACCGGTTTGGCTCAGTGGATAGAGTGTCGGCCTGCGGACTGAAAGGTCCCAGGTTCCATTCCGGTCAAGGGCACGTACCTCGGTTGCGGGCACATCCCCAGTAGGGGGTGTGCAGGAGGCGGCTGGTCGATGTTTCTCTCTCATTGATGTTTCTAACTCTCTATCCCTCTCCCTTCCTCTCTGTAAAAAATCAATAACATATATTTTTTTAAAAAAATAAAAAAATAATATATTCTGTCTATGAATTTGATTTTTTGTTTGTTTAGGTTCTATGTATAAATGAGATCATATACTATTTGTTGTTCATGGTCTGAGGTATTTCACTTAGCACAATGCTAAGGTCCATCTGTGTTGTCAAAAGTGGCACTATTTCATCCTTCTTACAGTTGAATAATATTCTCTCTAAAAAAAGTCAATTAAAAAAAGTTATTTTAGACCCACTAAACAATATAAGTAATATTTTATTAGCGTTTGCTAGAGATTGTAGATTAAAGGTATTTATATTAGTTTATTTTTGTTGTCCTATGCTTTACTAGTTTTATTTACATAATTTGAATTATTTATTCACAATACTAAAACATTTTCAGGGTCTAGCATGAATTTATCTTTACCTGTTTCATAAGTATACTTTGTTCCTCAAGTTTTTTAAGATTATTTTAAAGTTATATTCTTCTTTTAATCCCAGAAACATTCAAGAAATTTGCTTTTTAATTGTTAAGAATTCAGAGATAAACAATATTAATAGTATGATATTTGTTGCAATGTATAAATTCATTTTCTCATTTCAGATTTCCAAATGCTGGAAAATCCTCTTTGCTAAGTAAAATTTCTCATGCAAAACCTGCAGTTGCAGATTATGCATGTAAGTATAAGTCGTTTTGTATTTTATTGTGTAGTGGTGAATTTTTAAAAACGAATCTTTCTCGTAGTATGAATAAAATGACAACTCATGAGGGTAGCCTTATAAATTTGAAAACTCTTGGAAGAATATATGCATTTCCCATTAATCTTTGAAACTTCTGCTGCCCTCAGCAGTTTCTGGTACTTGTTACTTCCTTTGTTGCATTTACTTTTCTGTTGCATAATTATTTATTTGGTTTAGTTATGATTTTATGAGGCTAGTGTAGGATTGGTGAGGCTTGAAGATCACTGAATACGAAAGGACTAGACCAGACATAGTGATAGAAGTCTAAATTCTGGTCCACCCACCAAGCTCTTCAAGTGCAACCGAGGAACTTTGAGGCCCACTAATTAGATTGGACTGTGCATATTATAAACATCTGTGTTTGTTCTTTTCCAAGTTTATTGTACATAGCAAAAATAATTGTACCTTCTATATCAACAAATGAGAACATAATCTGAATTAACTTATTCACAGAAAGGTATTTTTATTTTATACATAATGCTAAGACAGTTTTGAGAGTATCGCCCTTTATTTTAGGCTTTATTTATTATTGCTTTTTTCTTTTAGTTACAACATTACAGCCTGAACTTGGAAAGATCATGTATAAAGATTTCAAACAGGTGGGTATTTTTAAAGTAAGACACTTGTAAAAAAATTAAAATAAAGTAACAGACTTGGTTGGAAGTGAAAGTACTTGCTTTTGGTACTTGGACTTTATATTTGACTTTCTGTGGTGTTCGGGGGAGAGGGACAGTTGCAAGATTTTATTTTTAGTAAGTGAGACTGTGATCAAGTCAATAATGAGTACTATCAGTAAAATATTGTATAAGAAGTAGCTTTTTAAAATAGGTATTATTTTTTATATTTTTAAAATTTTACTGGGGTGACTGGTTAATAGTTATGTAGGTTTCAAGTGTACAGTTCTATGCTACATCTGTATATTACATCACCTGCCCACCACCTAAGCTTGACTCATCTTCCATCACCACATGTATGATCCCTTTTAACCTTTACTACCCCTCACTCCGCTTTCTTCTGGTAACCAGCTTACTGTTGTCTGTATCTATGAGTTTTTGTGTGTGTATTTTTCTTGTTTGTTCATTTGTTGCTTTCAGTGTTATATCCCATATATGATTTCACTTATATGTGGATTGCACTCAGTTGAGAATGTAACTTCCTATTCTTTGGAAGTTTAAGTACAGCTTGTCATTATAACATCTTATCTTCTTTATTTTTTTTATTTTTTTATATCCTCACCTGGAAATATGTTATTTTTTATTTTAGAGAGAGAAGAAGGGAGAGGGAGAAAGAGAGAGAGAAACATCAGTGTGAGAGAGAAACATTGATTGGTTGCCTCCCATACTCACCCTGACTGGATGACACGACGACACACCAACCAACTGAGCCACATTGGCTAGGACCTCTTCTTTATTTTCTTCCTTTTATAAAAAAATATACTTTCATTGATTTCAGAGAGAAAGGGAGAGGGAGAGATAGTAACATCAGTGATGAGAGAGAATCATTGATTGGCTGCCTCCTGCACACCCCCTACTAGGGATCAAGCCCACAACCCAGGCATGTACCTGACTGGGAATAGAACCGTGACCTCCTGGTTCTTAAATTGATGCACAACCAATTGTGACCAGGCTTCTTTATTTTCTTAATCTCTGTGCTCATTGCAAGTCCATATTTACTCCCATGTTTGATTATTAATTTTCATTAACTAAAAACATTTTTTAAAGTTCATGGAAATGATTTTATTTCAACTTTCTCTTTAGAAAAGTTTTAGTTGAATGGGACTTTGACCTTACCTAACTATTGAAAATTATTTTTCTTTAATAAGGAAGAACTGTAGATGTTTTTCGTAATTAGACTAAAACAAAAATATGTAATGTACGATCAGCAATCATGTTCCTTGGTATTTGCCCAAATGAGTTGAAAACTTATGTCCAAATAAAAACCTGCACACACATGTTTGTAGCAGCTTTTTTGGTAATTGCCAAAATTTGGAATCAATCAAAGTTGTCCTTTAGTAGATGAATGGGTAAATGTTGGCAAATCCAGAAAATGGAATATTATTCAGCACTAAACAGAAATGTGCTACAAGCTATGAAAAGACACAAAGGAATCTTTTTTTAAATGTTACCAGCACTTTATTTTTATTGATTGATTGATTGATTTCAGAGAGAAGAAGGGAGAGGGAAAGAGAGATAGAAACATCAATGATGAGAGAGAATCATTGATTGGCTGCCTCCTGCACGCCCTCTACTGGGGATCGAGCCTGCAATCCAGGCATGTGCCCTTTACCAGAATCAAACCCAGAACCCTTCAACCTGCAGGCGGACACTTTATCCACTGAGCCAAACCAGCGAGGGTGACACAAAGGAATCTTAAATGCATATTACTAATTGGAATAAGCCAGTCTGAAAAGGTTGCATACTGTATGACTCCAATTATATGAGATTCTGGAAAAAGGAAAAAAAACTATGGAGATAAGAAAAAAAAAAAATCAGTGGTGGTCAAGAATTAGGGGGAATGGAAGGAAGGGATGAATAAGCAGAGCACAGTGGATATTTAGGGCAGTAAAACTATTCTGTATGATACTATAAATGGTGGATATGTGTCATATATTTGTCAAAACTCATAGAATGTGCAAAACCAAGAGTGAATCCTAATGGACTTTGGTGATGATGTATCAATGTTTCATATAATCCATTGACATAATTAAAAAGAAATAAGATTTATACTGCTTTAACAGTGGTACAACAGTAAATTAATAAAATTTTAAGTTATATAGAATATTAAATACTAAGCAATTATAAATACAAGGTAATATGAATATAGCAAACAATACTTAGAGAAAAAGAGAGCATTGTTTGTAATTTTTAAGGGAAATTACTAGAGAACCTTCAAACAAAATTTCAGGACATGAGACCTCTGTAGTGTACACTGCTTTGTCACATACGCTGAAATCTCTATTCACAGGAGCAGTGTGTGTAGAGCAGTGTTTCCCATACCTTATTGCTATTCAGAATGATTTGGGTAGCTTAAGAATAACAATGATAAGTGAAGCCTGCACTCCAGAGATTTGAAACCAGATCTCTTAGGTGTGGGGCCTGGGCATCTGTAATTTATAAAACTGATTATGATGTGCAGTGAGGTTTGAAAACCACAGATGTAGGATAATGGCTAATAATGCTTATCATCTCCAAAGGAAAACAGGGATGCTATATCCTTTACTTTTTAAGGATGGCCAATAGTCCTCCTGATAGATTATGAATAGAAAAGGAACATTAACTACATAAAGAATTTAAAATTTAAAACTGCAGAGCTGTACTAAGTAAATGCCAGCTGAATTAATATCTTTGAGCACTTTTAAGAATTTAGAAAGTTGAAATTCTGTGGAAAGTTTACATTAAACAATGTAATTTATGGAATTCTTACTAGAATTTTGTGATTAATAACTGTTATATTAATCCCTAAAGTTCTAGATTGTTAGATTAATAATTACAAATGGGACTCTAATTTCTGATAAAGAAGGATTTTGATTCTTAATACATTTTGTTGTAAAGGTATTCTGGCTTTATAAAGATGCAGGGCTAATCACAAGTCAGGACCTGTTCATACTCGAAATACCATGAAACATTTTTTATGTAATTCTACTTACGGTTTTCATGTATTTTTCTTTTTTATCAAACCATTTAACTTTGTATTAGATATTGGTAGCTGATCTTCCTGGTTTAATAGAAGGAGCACATGTGAACAAAGGAATGGGCCACAAATTCCTCAAGCATGTAGAAAGAACTAAACAACTGCTTTTTGTTGTAAGTCATATGTATATCAATGAAATATTCAACTGAATATGAAAATCAATGAATGTAGTTTTCCTAGAAATTTTTAATAAAGTGGTAGCATACGTGATCCCATTAAGTCTGTTTAAATGGGGGTCAAATACCATAATCTTGGTTTATAATATGGGGGTGGAAATGGCATTATTTACTATAGCAGATGTAAGTTTGGCCATATTTGTCAAGGTTTAATTCCTTAAGATTTTCACCATAGTACTGTATTATATAGTGTCTTGTTCCTATTTTATTGGTGGTGTTAGATTATATATAGCTGACCCTGGAACAACATGGGTTTGACTGTGCAAGTCCACTTACATGCAGATTTTTTTCTATAAATACCTGTGCTGTTTTTGATCTATAGTGTTGGGAGTCCACCAATGTTGAGGGCTGGCCGTATGCATTGATCTATGCCGTTTTATATATGGGACTTGAGTATCCACAGGTTTTGGTATCCATGTTTGGGTCCTGGAAGTAATCCCCCGAGGGTACCCAGGGACTGTAGTAAAGTTTTGGGGGAGGCAAAAATTATACACTCATTTTTGACTATGCAGGGTGGAGTAGGTATTGGTGTCCCTAACCCCCAAGGTGTTCAAGGGACAGCTATTTATGACATTGTTCATATTAATGTAAATTATCTTATCTATACTAGCTTTTCATGGTATTAATGGTTGTGATTTTATCAGAGTAATTATAGTTATCTTGACATTTCAATTTCACTTGTTTTGGTTTTTTTGTTTTGTTGTTTTTTTGTTATCCTTACCTGAGGATATTTTTTTCATTGACTTTTTTTAGAGAGAGTGGAAGGGGTGGGGGAGAAAAGAGAGAAAGAGAGAGAGAGAGAGAGAGAGAGAGAGAGAGAGAGAGAGAGAGAGAGAGAGGAGAAACATTGACGTGACAGAGACACATCGATTGGTTACCTCCCACAGGCACCCCAACCAGGGCTGGGATCGAACTTGCAGCCCAGGTACCTTGACCAGGACTCAAACTGGAGATCCTTTGGTGTTCAGGCCAGCGCTCTAACCACTGAGCAGTGCTGTCCAGGGCTCCTTATTTTAAATTACTAAATTACCAATAAAGTATAGATTGAGAAATTTTTTTTTAGCTTGAGAGAATAAAACATTTCAAAAAAGAAATATGTAGCTAATCTTAATGTTAATGGTTGTCTCTTTCCCTATTTTATTTTAGGTTGATGTTTCTGGATTTCAACTTTCTTCTCGAACTCCATACAGAACTGCCTTTGAAACTGTATTACTGCTTACAAAAGTAGGTTTTCTGTTGCTCTTTTACTGCATTCTACATCTGGTCTAATATATAGGTACAAAAGACTGTATGAAATGACACTAATTTTAATAAAATATATTCTACCTTTACTGTTTGAAGCTTTGATGATAAAGAATTATCTAAACTTGCTGTCTCTAGTTCTTCAGTATTAACCTGCTCTTCAAACTATTGCACCAATAAAGCCTTCTTTATTGCACACTTCCCAAACCTTATCTTGCTTGAACTTTTATTCTTGCTTCTTAGACTATTTCTCAGTCTACTTTTTATGCTCTTTCCTGTTTATTTTTTTTAAATATATTTTTATTGATTTCAGAGAGGAAGGGAGAGGGACAGGGAGATAGAAACATCAATGATGAGAGAGAATCATTGATTGGCTGCCTCCTGCACACCCCACCCAGGATCGAGCCTACAACCCAGGCGTATCTCCTGAACCATGACCTCCTGGTTCATAGGTCGACGCTCAACAACTGAGCCACCCTGGCTGGGCCTGTTTATTCCTTAATTAGCATTCAGTTAAGAAAATATACTGATGACTGTCAAATCTGTGTCTGATTCCCAGATCTTTTGGTTAAGCTTTAGACTAGCTGCCTCTTGGACATCTTTGATTGCATATCCCATTAACTTCTCAAACTTAATATGTATAAAACCTATCCTTTTTCCCCCTTTTAATTCTCCCGCCGCCTCCACAACTTTACTGAGTATGTAAGCAGGAAACCTGGATGGTGGTCTTAATTCTAACTTTCTCACCACCTGTAGCAAGCCCTGTCAGTTTTATATCCTAAATTATTCTGAAGGCATCTGCTTGTTTTCATCCACACTGTTTTAATCATCAACCCCTCTCACTAGAATGTTGTAAGGCCCTCCTCTCTGGTCTCTTTGCTTCCAGTCTCATTTCCCTGTAATCCATTTTTTTATGAGGCAGCTCGAGTGAGCTTTGTACAAGAACCAACCTGATGTTTGTTCTCTGCTCAAAATACTTCGATAGTGCCCCATTGCTATTAGGTTAAGATCCAACCTGACCGTGGTGTATGAGGTCTGTCTGGTAAGGTTGGACTCCTTACCTAGCAGTCTTTCTTTCTCTGCCTGCCCCTCTTCCATTCTATATCCAGCCCTATGATTTCTCTGTAACACTATGTGATGTTTCTCATCTCCAGGACTTTGTATATTATATTTCCTTTGCCACTTTTTGCCTATTATGAATAATAGTGCTGTAAACATTTGTGTACAGGTTTTTGTATGGACATGCCTTTATTTCTTTTGAGTATATGCTTAGGAGTGGAATTGCTAGATGAATGTTAATTCTCTGTTTAACATTTTGAGGAACTGCTACACCATTACACCATTTTACAATTCTACTTGCAATATATGAGGTTTCTACTTTTTCCACATTAATATCTACGCTTAGATATTAATTGTTATTGTCTATCTTTTTATTTTAGCCACCCTAGTAGGAATGAAGTGGTATTTTATTATGGTTTTGATTTACATTTCTCTAGTGATTGATGATGTTGATCGTCTTTTCATGTGCTGATTAGCCATTTGTTGTCTTTGGAGAAAGGCCTATTCAGACTTTGTGCATTTTTTAATTTTTTTTTTTTTTTTTGGTCTTTTTAGTGTTGAGTTGTAACACTAAATTTTTGTGTTGAGTTGTAACATTATATTTTTGATATAAGTCCCTTATCAGATACACGATTTGCAAATGTTTTCTCCTGTTCTACCAGTTGCCTTTTCACTTTCTTTATGGTATGTTTTGAAATACAGAATTTAAGTCTCATTTGTCTATTTTTTCTTTTCCTAATGCTTCTTGGTGTCATAGCTGAAAAACTATTGCCTAATTCCTGGTCATGAAGATTTTCTTCTATTCTAAATTTTATCTGCATGCTTAATAGAATTCCAGATATTTGTATTTGGCTCAAGACACAAATCACAGCTGTCTCTGGGATGTTATGTAAGCCAAAATATATTGACACATGACCTATTAAACATTTTCTGAGTTTCCTTTGTTAATTTTGTGGTGGTTGAGATTTATTATGTTTTAGAGATGTGACTAGGCTCTAGATTACCTAGGCCCGTGGTCGGCAAACTGTGGCTCGCGAGCCACATGCGGCTCTTTGGCCCCTTGAGTGAGCCTTAGGAGTACCCTAATTAATAACAATGTACCTACCTATATAGTTTACGTTTAAAAAATTTGGCTCTCAAAAGAAATTTCAATCATTGTACTGTTGATATTTGGCTCTGTTGACTAATGAGTTTGCCAACCACTGACCTAGGCCTACAAGGTAAAGAAAGATATTAACAAACAGGTAACCTATATACTAGTAGATTATTTTAACAAAATTATTTGGTCTTTCTTTTTTGATTTAAAGGAGTTGGAGTTGTATGATGAGGAAGTTCGAGCAAAACCTGCACTCCTGGCGGTAAATAAAATGGACTTGCCAGATGCCCAAAATAAATTCCATGAACTGATGAACCAACTCCAGAATCCTAAAGGTAAAACTGACTCATTCATTTAATGACAGTGTAATGAGTACCTGATTTGTGCCAAGTGATACAATCAGTGGAAAAGAAAACTGACAGTTACTACTCTTTAAAAAAGTATGTTTGATGACAGAACCCTTACCATATGAAACATTTGCATAACATTATAATGGAATACTCACCAAGTTTCAGAATGTGTGATGTTCTGAATGAAAGGAGACAAAGAAGAAAAAGATCATGTGAGCTGAAAAGGTTAGGCTTCATTAAGAAGTAAAACTTAAACTGGGTCCTTACTAAGTTATTTGGATCAGAAGAGGAAAAAGTCAGCATCTTCCTATAAAGTCTTTCACCTTAACATGTTTCTCAGGTTCTAGAACTCTATTCCCCTAGTACACCGTAAATTTAAAACAGCTAATAGTTCTAAAGACGTACTTTATGTGTCTGCAGTGTCAGCTCTATGGGTCTTCAAAGAAGAACTTGAGTACATGTCTATGTACAGAAAAATAGATGCTGTTACTCCAAAAGATTTATTTGTTGGGAAATTTCTTTCTAAATGGATCACTTTGTATAAAGGAACTTAAAGGGTTTCTCTAGTCTGGCTGGTGTTGCTCAGTGGTTGAGTGTCAACCTATGAGCCAGGAAATTGTGGTTGGATTCCAGGTCAGGGCACGTGCCTGGGTTGTGGACTCGATCCCCAGGAGGGAGCATGTAGGAGGCGGCCGATCGATGATTCTCTCTCATCATTGATGCTTCTATTTCTCTCTCCCTCTCCTTTACCCTGAAATCAATAAAAACATATTTTAAAAAATAAATATAAAGGGACTCTCCATTGTCTTGAATGTTGAACTTTGCAGAACTCTCTACCCTACAGTGATGATGCTTTCATTTTACTGAGTCTAGAAGAGAGCTTCTTCACAAACGAGGACATGTGGGGAGGATAGCAAGTGGCTAACATGTTTTTAAATAGTACTGATTTCTCTGTTTTTATCCCTGGGATAAAAATTGGGGGAAAGAAATTATTATTAGGAATAGCAGTCGACACCAGAAGATTCTTTTTCTGCTCAAAAATATTTCCCTGGAGCAACTTACATATTGAAGCTGTCCTTGAGTTACTTTTGGGATATAAATATTCCCTGGAATTAGTAAATAGTCTTTATTCCTTCATGTCATTTGCTTTGTGAGATCATTAGATCTGTTTGCTAGATGATCTTACAGAAGGCATTTTCAGAGGAGGTACCAGAAGAGAAGGTAACTCCAGAGTTTGTGGCTGTTTTGAACCATCAAAAACAAATTTCTGAGTTTTACCTCTCTGGACTTCTTGAGGGCAAATGAATCGCAGAAACCAAGCTCCCTGTTGGCTTGTCCATTCTCTTTCAATCCAGCCTTTGCAGCTCATGTCAGTATTGACCCATCCCATTGTATGCCACCCCTCCTCCCTTTGCCTTGGTGGTCTGGGAGAGGAAAAGGTAATAGAACATCTTTCAGCTACTGTGGAGTGATAAGAGTAGACTCACCTGAAATGCTCTCCCCTTGAGTTACCCCCACATCTTTCTCCATTTTAATATGGTTCCTCGTACCAGTGCCTATACTTTAGGGCAGTTAAAGGCCATCCATGTATGGAGGCAAGCTAGCGTATCCCAAATCATAAATTATGTTATTTTTATAGAAAGGTTCTTTCAGAGAATCTATGTAGCCTCACTTTAGCAAACACCTCCTCCCCCAAAGCAGCTTGCTTCTGTAAGTAAATTATCTTCTGTGATTCTTTTATTTATACTTAATTTGGTTTAAAATATCTTAATCCAACAAATATCTCCCATGTGTCAAGAACCTTACCATTGTCAATAGTAAAAACCAAGGTTTCTGAGAGCATATTAGAAAGAGAAGGAAAAAGGAATTAAAAATGCTGTTTTCGGTTTCTTGGTTCACAAATCAAACCTTAAACATAGTTCTGACTTACTTCAAAGACAATGAAAATCAGCATAGTTTTATGTTTTTTTTGTTTCAGATTTTCTGCATTTATTTCAAAGTAAGATGATTCCAGAGAGGACAATGGAGTTCGAACATATCATCCCCATCTCTGCAATTACGGGAGAAGGAATTGATGAATTAAAGAACTGTATAAGGAAATCTCTGGATGAACATGCAGACCGGGAAAATGATGCATATCATAAGAAACAGTTGCTTAATTTACAGATTTCTAATACAGTATCTCATAGTGAGCCACTCTCAAGGAATGCTGTTACTAGTTCCAGAATGGATACAATTTAAACCCATTAAAAATGAACATGGAATTGTGTTCGTTTGAAAACTTTTCCACAGAGTATTATGTATTCCACATTTATTATGAACCTTCTGATATATGCGCCATCATTTGGGAACCATATCTTTTTAAGTTGTTTATAGTTAAGTGTATTAATAGTAAAAAAAAAAACAAAAAAACAAGTGAAAGCTGAAAATGACAGTTTATAGTTTTATAGCCAATCTACCTAAAATAAAATCCTCTGATATTTCTGTACTTAACAATGTCTGAAGTGAGATCATTTTTAAAAAATATATGAAAGGACTTCTCAAATATTATTAAAGTGAGCAACCAGGTATTGTTTGTTTTGAGTCTGTCATGTACTTGGTTCAATTATGAAGAGTTCTCATTTTAAGAAAATCTAAAAACCCTAAATTTGAACATAATGTTCGGTGATAACAAAGATCACTGATAATATTTAACAGATAGCAGCAAATAGATTTCAGCTTTTGGAAAATTTTCCTTTTTCTTTATTTTAAACGTATTTATTTATTTTATTGATTGCAGAGAGAGGGAGAGAGAATCATGGATTGGCTGCCTCCACTGGGGATCAAACTTGCAAACCGAGCATGTGCCCTGACTGGGAATTGAACTGGTGACCTCTTGGTTCCTGGGTCAGTTCTCAACCGCTGAGCCATGCACTGGGCTTAAACTTACTTTTTATTGTTGGGAGCATTACAGATACAGTCTCCCATTTTATACCTCCACACAGCTTCTGTCCCACCCCGGGCCTTCACTGCACCATTGGCTGTGTCCAGGGGCTGTGCTTACATACATGTAAGTTCTTGGTTAATCTCTTCCCACTGCCCCTACCTGCCTTCCCCTGTCAATCCATTCCATGCTTACATGTCTCTGGACTTATTTTGTTCATCAGTTTATTTTATTCATTAGATTCCATATATACTAGTAAGTGAGATCATGTGCTATTTGTCTTTCGCTGACTTGCTTACTTCATGATTTACCATAATAATTTACAGGTCCATCCATGCTGTCTCAGAGGGTAAGAGATCATTATTTGCATTGTGTAAATGTACTGTAGCTTTTTTATCCACTCATCTGTAGCGCTTCGGCTATTTCCAGATTTTAGCTATTGTAAATAATGCTGCTGTGAATATAGGTGTGCATATATTCTTTCTGATTGGTGTTTCATGATACATTCTCAGGAGTGGGATTGCTAGGTCAAATGGCAGTTCCATATTTAATTTTTTTAGGAAATTCCATACTGTTTTCCACAGTGGCTGCACCAGTCTGCATTACCACTTGCGGTGTACTAGGGCTCCTTTTTCTCCACATCCTCGCCATCACTTACTGTTTGAACATTTTCTTTTTTAAGTATAAGAGTATTTTTTCTTACTTTGGAGCCGATTGGTGTATGACTCATTTTTTTATGGCCTCGTCTTTTTCGTTACTTTCACATTTTAGTAAAGAGAAAATAAAATAGGAAGTGCAAACTTTAATATTATCAATCATAAATGTATTCTTCAGGTTATAACTTCGGATTTTCAAAAATATTTATAAATTGGACATTTTTCTTAATGAGTTGTATTGTAAAATATACATGTTCATTGTAAAATATAAAATTTAACCAGTGTAGCCTGGCTGGCGTGGCTCAGTGGTTGTGTCGACCACTATGATAGCCAATAAATTGAAATCCTGTCTTAGTGAATAGAATATAAAGATTCAAAAGTCTTATATAAGGCTGATTAGATTAAAAAATGATTAAGTGTCATGATGCCTACTACTTTCAAATGATCACACACAATAAATGGAAAGGTAAATGTGGCAAATGTTGATAATTGTTGAATATAGAAGGTAAGTAAGTATATGAGTGTTCGTTGTACTATTCAAATTCTCTGTACCTTTGAACATTTTCAAAATAAATTATAGAGTTTGAGCTCTTTTCCACTTCGTGCCTTGGTAAATACTTGGAGGGGAAAAACGTATTTAAAGATGTTTTGCTAACCTTACAGATAAATCACATTTAGTCGGAAATAGTTACGTGGGTATCCAACTCAAACTACCTTTAGTTTTTGGGGTTTTTTTTCGTTTTAAGTTTTTTATTTATTTTTGTGTGTGTTTCTAAGACTTACAACTCAAATCTGGACGGAACTGAAGGTGGGAGGAATAGGGTAGGTGGGAGGAAGGCGGAGGAGGTGGCCTCAGGATGTCCCTGCGGCCGGCCGCCCAGTGGATTCTGGGAATTGTAGTCTCCCAGGGCACTCCTGGTGAGGGTATCGGGAGAACCTGAGCAGGCTCCCAGAAGCCTCCGGGGCGCTCGCTGGGAACGCACTTCCTGGGACGCTGAGAGGGTGATTCTTTGCGAGGCTCTTAGGTTTCGGCGAGTGAAATGCCTTGGATGTGAGACCCAGGTAGGTGTGGCGACGAATGGTCCGATTTCTGGGTCTTCTGCATATGTGGTTGAGGGTTTTGTGTAAAATTGGAGTAACTCACAGGGAACCAGGGACATTGAAAAATGTTGACCACATTTGTGGGCATGAACATCGAGTGAGGCGAGGTATTGGATAGAGCTTTAAAAATGCATTTCGTACCCAGGAGTACGGAGATGTCGGTGTGTCTTGGGGGAGCAGCGCGGGCTCGCGGCGTGGCCCCGGCGGTGCCGGAGCATCAGCAGGTGCTATTTTTGACCTCCCAGCGGCGGCTGGTTGTGTAACGACGACCTGCTCGCGGTGCAGCCCACTCACTGTTGCGGGGATGGGCGTGTGCTGAGAGCGGTGCCGGCGTCACTGCTGCGGTCTCCCCATTGGCTCTGGAAGCTGTACTTCTTCGCTTTTCTTTCTGCCAGCTCCGGGGTTCCTCGGGGTTCCTCGGGGGAGCGAAAGGGGTGGGGAGGGTGCAGGGCCCTGGAGGCTTGTTTGCTTTCCTCTGAAGCCCGCGTCCTGTCGCAGCCCAGACGTGGTGCCCGCACGTAAAATGATTGCTCAGGGATCCCGGGGTGTGCTTTTTATTGTAAAATGATCTCCCTTGACGTCGGGGTGAGCAACTATTCTTGCTACCAACTCAAGAAACATGCATTTAGAAAATTAAATGATTGAAATCTCTTCTGTGCAGACTACGTGGGACAACATTCTATGTAATGATCATAATCGGGCTAGTGATAAACTCTTACTGAATTCGGGAAGTTATCGGGCGTTTACAAGTTTTCATTCTCATCCTCCCTGTTGAGATAAATAGTATTTGAAAAAGAAATTGCTGAGGCTCAAGAAAGATATATGGAAACATTTCAACGGCAGGTTGAGCCGTTGGTGGAACTGTAAACTCAAAAAAAAGTGTTCTAGTTGCAGATTTTAGGAAGCACAATGCAGATCAGCTTTGCCTAGTCTTGTCGTCAGTAGCCATTAAAAAGGCATAAAAGAAACAATTTATTTTTTACTTTTATTGATATGAGAGAGAGAGAGAGAGAGAGAAACTTCAGTATGCGAGGGAAATATTGATTGACTGCCTCCTGCACGCTCCCCAATCCCTTAACCCAGGCCTGTGCCCTGGCCCGGAATGACCACCTGGTTCATGAGTCGGTGCTCAGCCACTGAGCCACGCAGCTGGGGCATAATGAATTTCTTTTACTTTCCAGACAACTAACTGCACAGTATTTCATCAGCCCTCTTTATTCTTTCACTATAGTTATGAAAATGATCTCTAAAAATGTATCAAATGTTGATAATTGATTGCCATGACAATAAAGTGATTTTCATCCTTATTTCTCCTGTCTTTGCAGAATTAATTTTTCTTCTGTATGTTACATATGTGTGTTTAAGAATAAACTGCCTTTAAAAAAAAATTTACTGCCCTCCTTTTCTGATGTAACATTTCATTGGTTTTACATGATTGCTAATTATTTTTCCTAATTCCATGTGAATCCAATTGAGTTTTTAAAAGATATTGTATTAACTTGGGGCATTTTTCCTATTTCTTTAGGCCAAGATCATTTCTACTCTTTGTTCAGATGTGCATATATTCTAAATTGATTAAAGTTGCTTTAGAACTATCAAGTACCTCAAAGAGTAAGTACTTCCTTTGATTATATTTCTTTTCTTTTTTGCTACCATATATCCAATGGCATTTTTCTCTTGTTCATCAAAATATAGGACAGACCTGCCTTGTGAGTGCAATGATGGGGGAACTACAAGTTTCTAAGAAAACCCAAATTAGTAGAAAAGATTGCAACTGTTACCATCAAGAATTAATGTAGCTGTATGTGTTTTCATATAGCTATTCCTTAGACTTGTCCCTGAAAAAATATGTAGTGATGGGTCTAAATTTCTAGAGCTCTTAGCTGTCTTTGATAACTTTTTATTGTGTACCAAATTTTATTCATCTTCTCTGAAAGTCATTGTGGAACAGATAGTTAAATAACAAATATAAAGTAGTTGTTTTGAAACAATTCTTATTTGATTTGGTCAGTACTCCAAAGAGAATGCTGTCATTATTGTTATATGGCTACAATAATTGTGAATGTTTGCTGATAGTTTGGAAGGAAAGTATGTTTCTAGCTAAAGAAAGTAAGTAATCCTACTAATAATCATTACAAACTTAAATTGCTGACCATATTTTTTACAAAGGGCTTTACTATTCATGATCTTGCAACTACCTTGGGGGACATTTTACCTCAGATGAGTATTTGAGGTTCAAAGGAAATAGATATCTTATCCAGTGTAGACAATGGTAGCTTTGATTGGTATTTGGATCTTTGATCCCCTGGGCTGCAATGCCACGCTGCCTCTCAGATGGCAACAACAAGCCCACACACGTGTGTGTGTGTGTGTGTGTGTGTGTGTCCATCCTAGCTCACGGCTGTCTCCCAGCTAGTGCTCATGAGTGCTTCTCAGATTTGTTGAAGTGTGTTCTTTGTTTTACATATTTTCCACAATCCCTAATAAGGGCTTTTCATATGGCAAAAAGAGGTTTATTTTCCCCCATTGCTATTTTAAAAAGAAAATATAAATACAAATATAATAAATTATTTATCTTTGATAAGCAAACATTAATTTATTAACCACTCTTAATGAAGAGGGGTATATCCAATGTGTAACATACTTATTAAGTTGAAAACATAAACAACACACACAGTCATCATTCACTGACTCCCTAACCACTGTGTAACTTAATCAGTGTTGCCAAACTTAGATATTTATAGGAGCATAGTTTGCATGTAAATACCTGGGAATGGCCTCATTTTTCTTGGGAAGTTTCTAGGGGAAGAAAATGAACTTTTGTTTGTAAAAAATGAGAGACTTTGCCAATAAAGAGTGGAAAGCAGGGACATAGTCTAGAAGCAGCTTGGAGGCTTCAGAACTCAGGATATGAATGAGTGGGATTGTTGTTAATAGAGCTAAGTTATAGTTTCTCTCTGTATCCTGACCATACTCATATGGACCTTTCATTTGTTTGTTTGTTCATTCATGTAACAGTAATTGAGTGCCTTCTATGAGCCAGTGTTGGACACAGTGAATAAAATAGAAGACTCTCTGTCCTCCTGGAATTCACAGTCTGTTAGGAAAGATAAATACTGAACAAGGAATTAATAAGTACAGTTGCTTATTAAAGAAAATGTACAAAGGTGCTTCCAGAGCATCTGACCAGGGGCATGGGGAAGATTAAAGATAAGGGAGGGAGGATGGGTGAGGCTAGGAAACTAAGCAAAGAAGAAGATGAGATTAAGGAAGCTCTAGGAGAAAGAATAGCATGAGGAAAAGACCTTAGCCAAATTAAAAAGTGGAAAATTTGAGAAGTGAAAAGAAAAGCAGTATCGCTTATATAGACGATAAAAAGATAGTGTGTAAGGTGGGAGAGTGACACTTAAGGAGATTGAGAATTTGGCAGGAACCAGATGGTGGGATTTGAAAATTTAAAAACTTTATTCTGAGTGAAATAGGAAGTAACTGAGTGGTAAGAAGTGTAGTGAAATGATCAGATTTGCATTTGAAAAAAATTATTCTTGATTCAAAATTAGTTGATGCACAGCACAAAAGTGGAGGTCTTTTTATCCTCAGTACAAACAGATCTTCACCCGAGAGTCAGCGTTATCTTTCCATTTTAAATCACTAAACACATTCCTTCTCCAAACTCTCCCTATAAAGTGTTACTTCATCCCTCTAGTGCAGTGGTCGGCAAACTGCGGCTCGCGAGCCACATGCGGCTCTTTGGCCCCTTGAGTGTGGCTCTTCCACAAAATACCAACTTCTGCGCATGGACCACGAAGTTTCAGAAGTTTCCATCGCACTGTACGTGCGCGCCCGCACATGGTATTTTGTGGAAGAGCCACACTCAAGGCGCCAAAGAGCTGCATGTGGCTCGTGAGCCGCAGTTTGCCGGCCACTGCTCTAGTGGGATATACATCAAATCATATGTATATGGAGTTAAGAATGGCATAAAAGGTAAAGTGGCCAAAGAAAGGTACAAAGAGCAAGGACATTAATTCCAGCACTGAAGTTGAAATTCAGCTAAAGAATTGAGGTTAATAGTTTTTTCCTTCTGAAAAATGCTGTATCCTTGTTGGCTTTGTACATAGGACTTTTAGGTAATCTACGATCTTAGCTAAGAATGCTTCAGCAAAAGCAAGTTCAGGGGACTAGATCAGTTGTATTGATTTGATGTAGGATACATTTGAACACACTTTATACTGAAATAAATGTTGACCCACCTCTGTTCATTAGTGTCATTTGATAGTCTGTACACTAAGAAATACAGGAATTTATTTATTAATCATAAACTCGTTCTTCCTGACTTTGTTTCTCATTCCATTTGCATTGTAGGAACCAGTGGTACAGGGCAGTTTGGAGAAATCTCAGTTAACATTGATACTCCAAGTATCTGAACCCCGCCTCTGAAAGCAAGGAATTGTGATTGGGTTAGGACTCTGACTAGGTTATCTGAAGGAGTTCTAAAGCTTTGAAAGAAACAGAGGGATCCTTTTTCTTACATCTTCACAACTTTGATCAAATCATCATTGTCTTTCATTGCTCAGTCTTTTCCCAGCCCTAGATAATACATTTTTATAAACACACTAAAGGCCCAAAGCACGAAATTCGCGCAAGGGCCTTGGCCCCAGCGCCCACCTGCCACCGCCACCTCGGCCGGGGGCCTCTGCTGTAGCCTCCGCTCACTGCTCACTGTGGCTTTGTTTGGAAGGAATGACGCCTGGAAGGACGTCCAATCTAATTAGCATATTATGCTTTTATTATTATAAAAGCATACATATTATACATTATTGGTTCACTTTTCTTAATACCTAATAATAAGCGCTTAGTATGTAGTGATCATACAGCTGATTCACTATCAGTATTTTGAGTTCTTATGAAACAGCATATTCTTTCCCTCAAGTCTGTTAACATATTGGGGTAATTGTCCAGATCTTAGTGGCCTCAGTGTTTTTCCAGGGCCTAATTCTGTTTTGCATATGCTAGATACTCAGTAAATACCCATTCAATGAATGATTGCTTTGCAATGGCTATTTCCTTGTTCATTCTGCATTATTGATAGCCAACCTTTGTGGGTACTATGGTCTTGGAACAGGGCCCAGTACTCTTTTCTTCAATGATTCCTTGAATGATTTGTGTGCCAGGCACTGTGCAAGCTGCTTACAGTGTGTGGGGGAGACATGTGAATGAGCAAAAGTCAACAGGAAGCTGAATTCTGGAGCTTGACATTAGTGTTATTGAACGGGAAAGAAATATTTGTCCACCTGGTGCTAGCACACCCAAACATTTGACACCAAGAATTGTAGTGGAGAAATACTGGCTGTTTTATTATGAATGGTGCCGCCCAGGAGAATGGGAATTTAATGCTCAAAAGCTCGAACTCCCCAATGGCATGTAGTTTACAGATTATATAGGGCAAAATCACAAGACACCATAAGTTAGGAGGTTCGGGATTGTGTGGGGAGCTGACTGATTGGAAGTGAGCTAAGGGTAATAAATCACTTCATGAGGTCTTGAGGACAGTTCTGAGGTTTGTACTGGTGTCCTTTTATCTGGTTCTTAGGAAAGAAGCCGAGGGGTCGTTCCACCTTAGGACTCAGGAGCTGCAGTATAACTTAGGGCAAGATGTTACCTTTAGCCTGCTGGAGGTCCGGGCCCTGTGAAAAGGCTAGGTCTCTGAGGGGTGAATAAATAAATATATATGAGAGAGATGGTTTCTAGAGGTAGGATTTACACCTAAATTTAATCAAAGACATAAGGACCCCTGGTTTCATTAGTCACCTTTTCCAGTATAAATATTCTCAAACCTGCAACAGAATTTCCATTGCTGAACCAAGGTGGTGGTTTGCTAAATTTAGTCAAGACAGTTTTTCCCCCAAGTTTGCATGAAAAAAATAAGGACTATTCCTTTAATACAGTGGTTCTCAACCTTCCTAATGCTGCAATCCTTTAATACAGTTCCTCATGTTGTGGTGACCCCCAACCATAAAATTATTTTCGTTGCTACTTCATAACTGTAATTTTACTACTGTTATGAATCGTAATGTAAATATCTGGTATGCAGGATGTATTTAGGCAACCCCTGTGAAAGGGTCGTTCGACCCCCAAAGGGGTCATGACCCACAGGTTGAGAACCGCTGCTTTAATAGTTTTGATCCATCCATAGCATTTTCTTAAACAATTGCTACTTCTGGTAATATTGACAGAAAGCAACATGATAAACAAGTAGTAAACTAATATTAATGGAGAAACTTAGAACTAATTAATGTTTAACTTGAGAACTATAAAAAATGATCACTAGTGCTTAAACTCTGATTTATATTGTATACTTCAATGTGGGTATAGGTATATGTACACACTTACCTATATTTTCTGCTACTAAAATTAATAGTATAATAACCAGTAGTAGTATATTAATATAAAAACCAATAACCGGTAGTATAATAATCTGCAAAGCATGCAAGTCATTTTGAAAAGCTAAGCAAAATAATTTCAGGGACCCTTTTCTTGTCTTTTTATTGGACTAACTCATTCAGAAGAGTCCATTTACGTTTTGTAATTTTCTGGTGTGCCTAGTATAAAAGAAGAAGATGTTTGCTTTTTCTTCTTTACCATTTATTCAACAAGTGTTTTTTGAACTGCTCCAGTATGCCAAGCATTGAGCTGGTCACTGAGAAGTAATTAACATTTGCCTCACACTTAGAATGTGCCAGACCTGTTTTAACCACTTAATATTATATTAACTCATTAAATACTTAGAACAATTCTGTAGGATAGGCACTGTTATTCTTCACATTTTACAATGAGAAACATGAGGCACAGAGAAGTTTGTAGCTGACCCAAGGTCACTCGGCAAGTAAGTGAGGCGGTGGGGATGAGAACCCAAGCAGTCCGCCTCCGCATCTGCCCTCACCCCCTCTGCTGTCCTGTAGTGCTTCTTTCCCTACACCTTTAACTTTTATGAGGCACCTTCACCACTGCTGGGCGCTAGTCTCATTTTACATTTGCCTGAGCATTTGAGACTGAATCACTGTGGTGTTTGTAGGTGATGGTTATTGAATGCCTGACCCTATATATTTGTGTGCCTGGAACATGAAAATACTTAAAATATGTATGTTGAATGATTATTGACAACCAAGAGAATTTCAGATGTGATGTTAAGAGAATTTGAAATTAATTTGTTTGTTCCTGTGATTCGCTATGAAGAAAATAGTCATGTCTAAAGACTTTAGTTGCTACATGACCCAGTGTGTGTGTGTGTGCACCTATGCTCTGAGGTCTCACGCACATGTATTTATAAACATCTTTATTGTACATATAGAGGCTACAGGGACAAAATTTCCTCTTCTCTGTGACATCATTAGTTATGTTGCCAATCAGCCCCACCTTTTCCACTCTGCTCTTGTTGTCCCCTCATGATTTGTCCTCTGTGTGTCACCCTCTAGTCTGACCGGCAGTACTGCGCAAGCCTGCCTGCCATGGGCTGTCGGGACGTCCATGCAGCCACAGTGCTCTCCTTCCTGTGTGGCATCGCCTCGGTAGCAGGCCTCTTTGCGGGGACTCTGCTTCCCAACTGGAGAAAATTGCGACTGATCACATTCAACAGAAATGAGAAGAACCTGACTGTTTACACAGGCCTGTGGGTGAAGTGTGCCCGATACGACGGGAGCAGTGACTGCCTGATGTACGACACTACTTGGTACTCATCAGTTGACCAGCTGGACCTGAGGGTCCTCCAGTTTGCCCTGCCCCTCAGCATCCTGATCGCAATGGGTGCCCTGCTGCTCTGCCTGATTGGAATGTGTAACACGGCTTTCAGGTCCTCAGTGCCCAACATCAAACTGGCCAAGTGTCTGGTCAATAGTGCAGGCTGCCACCTGGTGGCGGGGCTGCTGTTCTTCCTGGCAGGTACTGTGAGCCTCTCCCCATCCATCTGGGTCTTCTTTTACAACACTCATCTGAACAGGAAGTTCGAGCCAGTCTTTACATTTGACTATGCAGTGTATGTCACAATCGCTAGTGCTGGGGGCCTGTTTATGACTTCCCTTCTACTGTGTATTTGGTATTGTGCATGCAAATCTTTGCCTTCTCCTTTCTGGCAACCACTGTACTCCCATCCTCCCAGTATGCATACTTACTCACAGCCCTATTCAGCACGCTCCCGCCTCTCTGCCATTGAAATCGACATTCCAGTAGTTTCACACAACACCTAATGGAGAAGTGGTTGTTAAAGAACACTTTTAGCCTCACATTTCCCTTGTACAAGGAGCTGTTTTGGACCAATATATATTTTCCTTTGTTTCTGACCAGTCCATGAAACCAAATTTGTATGTCCTAGTAGAATGAAGTGCTGCTAGTTTTATGAAAAGTACACTATTTTAAATGTGAATCGTTCTTTTATCTTGCTCCTTATGCTAGGAGGATTTTTAACCTCTATATTGATATCTGATCAGTAATTCAAGTGGAAAGGACCCGTGTCTCAATTGAGGTGATTTACAGCAACATGGCAGTGTAAAAAATGATGGCTAAGAGAAGTTGTTGTGTGTGATCTTTACGAATATTTCAGAATGTGTCTTGTCCTGTTTCTGTACTACCTTAAGCCAGTAAAAAAAAAAAAAAGCAATTTCAGATATAAGAAATTTATTTCAGGTAATGGTAATTAAGATCTTTACAGTAGTCAGACTACCAGCTTAAGGCTGTGACTTTCCTTAGTTCTCTCTTGGGGCTAATTGCATTGGATAGAGTTCGGTATTTTGAAGATTACTTTTTTTGTGAGTTCCTTACCTTCTACCTCATGCCAATGTTTAAAAAAATATATATTTTAAGTGATATCAGAGAAAATAAGCCAAACATTTTAAATATCTATTAGTATGGACAGCATTTAACAATTTTAAGAGTTAATGATTCTATAAATTATATTCTTGGAGTTAAAATGTGCCATGAGATGGAGTGGTGCTTCCTTTGAGGCAGAAAAACCTGTTTTACAGGTATCACCCACTAAGTGGTATCGTGCCCATATATAATCTCTTAGTGACTAAGAGGAAATAGATATAGAGCCCCAAGTGGTTTGTTCTCTTTTAGGCAGTGGCAGGGTACGAGCATCTGCTCTTCAGTGACAAACATCAGAGATTCACTATCATGACTATCTTTTGAGTGATGGGTGAAGTAAAGTATAGCTTCACCATGACCACATTCACTCTTGAATCAGTTCCTGCCCCCATCACTGAGTACTTCCTTGAACATATGTCTTTGCCCAACACTTTAGTAGGTGCTCTAGAGCAGTAGTCACCAACCTTTCGGACCTCGTGGACCACCAGTGGTCCACGGACCACCGGTTGGCAACCACTGCTCTAGAGGATACATGAAAAGTAGGAGACCTTGTCCCATTCACTAAGAAATTTTGATAGAGAAGGTCAAACTATTATCTGACAATTAGGGAACAGTCTGACTTCATTGATAGCTTGTCTTAACTCCTCAGTCATTGATCCAGGAGTATGTTGCAACCAGAGACATAGCTTTCTGATTGACAAGCTTATTGTGTAGTGCCAGCAATATTCTGGAACCTAGAATTTCAATTCATTGGATCCCTTAGAGCACCTCCCTTAGGCCTAGACACTGTAATGACACTATATAAGATTCATGAGAATGGGCAAAAGCAGTAGAGAAATTAAATGTTTACTTTTCACCTCTGAAAGTATGGTGATGTAGTAGAGAAGAGGGAATATTTAAAAATCTCTCCAAATGGGCTAACATTTAGATGAAACCATGTTAACAATGAGACGAATGCTTAGAAATTCAGGGATATTGGGTCTTTACCCTTGTGAATTTGAGCTGCTTAATTGGTGTAATTTACTACACATCAGTGCTGTGTTCATAAGGATTTTGTTCTATTAACCATTAACCATTACAGGACTCTTTTATCATTCCAAAAACAGCTAGTTGCATGGTAAACAGATTCGTATGCCTCTTTGCAAACCTGAGTATGATCCTGGTACTTCTGTGGATGTGAGTGGTACTTTCCCCCCACTAATTCCAACACTAGTTTATGTATATATAGCAGTAAATCCAGGTCTGTAATTTCTAAATGCCACCAGGAGAAAGCATGTACAACTATGGGTTTTTAGTTACAGCTCCTGATTTCCTCCAGTTCTATTCCTTTTAACTCTTCTGAGATTGAGCTGAGTCTTGATCATTCCAAGACAATGGCAGGTAGAATTTTGAGATTGATATTAATTTCCCCCTTTGCTAATTAATTTCACTCCCCTCACTAACTTTCTCCAGAAGTGTCAAGAATTCCACCATCCCCCTGTTCTTCGTATAAACAATGTTAAAGAAAAGTAGACTCAGCCAGTTTTTAGTCCAGGGGATCATAAATATAAATAAGAGGAAACCTTTTCCTACAAGAATCTTTTGGATTCTTTTCATAATCTGTCGCCTTAAATCAGTATTTATTGTAGATTCACTAGACAAAAGAAACAGCTGTTTCCCTTTTTGTCTTTAATATTTCAGATTTGCTCTCAGTAGCTATTCTTCAAAGCCATCGAAGGAAAGCAAGTATTTATGATTCTCTTTTGTAATTGTGAGCACTCATCAGGCCATCATTATGAGGGGGGATCTTTTTTGTTGTTACAAGCTATTAACATTAAGGGCCTTTTACAGCAGCCAGCTTGAAAAGCAACCTTAAATGTGGTATGATGCACCAGATTTGGTTTATCCAGCCATGGGTGGAAAGAACCCTAAGTTTACTTTACTTGTAAATATTCACTGTAATAGATAATTTGTTTGTTGTAAGCTGCAATGTAAAACCTCAATAAAACTGTACTGTACTTCTTGATGTTATTAAAAGATGTATTTTTACAAGTTTCTGTTTCTAGCCTCATTTTCCTCAATGCTTTAAGGTAAAATATTTTGAGAAATGTTTTTCAAATATATGCAAATTTAAAAAGACACAGCCCCATTTAAAGCTGTGTGGAATAGGAAAACTGGATTTATTATTTTAGAAGCATCAAGACCCATTTTTAAGAGTAGTCCTAGGAGTTTACTGGACTGTTTAACATTCCACGAAGAAGCACTCAGTGAAATCTGTGCCAGATTTGCCTCATCAGTGGGGTTACCTAATGGATTGATTTTAGAGACCAGGAGTTAGCAAATGGTTAAATAGAAGGACCTTTCCGTACTCTGCAGAACTTGAGGTCGCCAGGAGAAGTGGTCCTGACAGGTAAATCACCTTTAAATTTTCTGAAACCTGGAATGGCTTTTAGTGTTTTGGATTACAGTCTCCTGGGATAGTTCTCACGTACTCCTCACTGAGCCCGCACGGGGCCTTACATGGAGAGCCATTTGTTGCACTGGAAACTGAACCTGCTTCAGGCTGGGCGTCCTGGCTGATTATGTTAACACACCACAATGCAGAGTCTGCCCCTCAGCTGGGCAGACTGAGGGTGACTCAATGCTAGAGAATCCTTTTGTGCTGATTCACCAACCAGAAGTGAGAATTACAGATTACTTGCAACCACGATCCAAGACCAGTTTTTAAAAATACACCCTTGGAGAAAAGACTGCTTCTATCCTGGCTAGGAAAGTACAAGATGAACCCAACACATCATGTTCTTCCAGAAAGTGAGGAAATGCTTGAAGAATGATGGCTTATCAAGTCACAGAGGATCCAGTCTGAAGAGTCCTCGCTGGCCAAATCTGGGAAATACGAGCATCAAAATAAATAATAGTGGCCCAGCCGGTGTGGCTCTGGTTGAGCGCCGACCTATGAACCAGGGGGTCGTGGTTCGATTCCTCAGTCAGGTCACGTGGCAGGGTTGGGGGCTCAATCCCCAGTCGGGGGTGTGCAGGAGGCAGCCGATCAATGATTCCCTCTCATTATTGATGTTAATCTCTCTCTCCCTTTCCCTTCCTCTCTGAAATCAATAAAAAAAAAATTTTTTTTTAAATAATAAAAAATAGTAAGGGGTTATAACCCATTGAATAAAGCAAAAATCCACTTGTACATGCTGCTATAAGTAAGTAGAGAGGGAAAAAAAGCTGTGTATTGCAGTAAAATACTGCCTCAGCTCAGGAAGGTTCTGTGTCCATGCTGTAGTGTGCAGAGCCCTTTAATCCTCACTGCACCAAGTTTGAACTCGGAAAGAAAAAGCACAAAACTATAGCTGCCTAATATTCATATCCAATTAATAGGGAATTTGGGCTTGTTTGTTGTATTTTGCTTGGAAATACGCCAACATTTTAGACTGTCCTATAAACAAATTTTTCAGCAAAATTTGAGAAAGTGAGACGGTGAATGAGGAAAGGAGAAAGTTTTCCATATTTTGTATGAAAAACTCAGCTGTGACTAAGTCCTGTTAGCAAGAGGCTAGTAATCATGATTTTGAAAGGTCTTTGTTCACTAAAATCCTCTGTAGAATAACAGAGTATTTGTTCAGGTCTCCAGAGTTTTGCTTTATAGATATAGATAGAAGCTTTTCATTAAGAGAAAAGGCATTATCGATACTTTAACTGCATTATATCCAGTGGCTTCACTCCAAGATTCACACCCATCAGTTTGAAAGCCCACTTATAGTAAATCAAGATGATTCAGTTATATTTTATAATTTTTCCTCTACCCTCATGACCCTTTTCTTGCCTTCACTCTCTGGCTAATCCTGTCTGGAAGATCAGGTGGGGATTTTAGCACCAGGAGACTGCTGCAGGGAGTGGGAAGGCCCAGGTCTGGGGTGAGCAGGAAGCCCACCTTCCTCCTTACTGGCCACGTGAGTGAGGGCTTTGGCTCAACTGGTCCCATGTGTTTCCTACCTACTCACCTGCTCCTGGCCACAGGAGCCAGGTGGTACTGGCCAATTGTGCTCCTCTTCCCAACTCCCTGTTCAGTGACATAAGTAGCTTGAAATTGGCCCTAGTGGAAGTATTTATGCCACAGAAATTGACAAATGCTACAAGTTAGAATCTGTTTCTTTCTCTCTTTCCTTTCTTTCTGTCCCTTTCTTTTTCCCCTCCCCCCTTTATTTTGGAGAGCTGCTTGTTAAACATTTACCACCACGCACTATTGCTCAGGTAAGATTAATTTGCTGATGTCATAAGAGTTAGATTAAAACACATAAATAAGGCACTTTGAAAGCCCAGAAGAGAGAAGAATGTATTTCTCTAGGTGGGACTCGTTGACCTATGTGACTTTCTCCTTCAGCTCATGACATGTAAACTCCCTTTGGCAGTTTCACAAAAAACATGAACCATTTTTTCTGACTGTAGGATTTTTTACTGGTTGTTCCTCTGTCCATATAGCTCTTTCCCTCAGGCTCATTGGGCCTTCTTGAGCACAGTCTTTAAAATAGTATCCAACGATATTTCCCAAAACACAAATAATTTCCTAATGCCCTCTGTGTTTCATTGTTCTGCATAGCACTTATCATTGTCAATGACCATAAAATTTTACTCATTTGTTTAAATGGTCTGTGTTCATTAAAATTTAAGCAGCATAAGGGCAGGTATTTTTTTTCTGATATGCTCACTGCGGAATGTCCAGTGCTGGAACGGTGCTTGGCGTTTGGTAGAGACCCATAAATGTTTGTTAAATAAGTGATTAAATTTGCTGGGCTTCAAGTTAGTTGACGAGGAAATTAGGAATCATACGGAGTGCTGAGAGCTGTGATAAACGGACTCTCTGTCTCCAGTATTGCTCCATCTCCGTCCGTACCACTAGTCCATCCTGTAGACAAGCAACAGAATGAACCTAATAAAGTGCAAATATGGCCTAGTTTCTCTCCTACTTTAAATAATTCAGCAACCACATCTCAGAACAGACTGTAAGCTCTTTAAGTCTGAATGGAAGGTCTTGTGCAGTAGTACACACAGGAGTCCATCAAAGAATATACAGCAGGAAAAGCAAACTGCTTGTCATAGCATGGTGACGCAAGAGTCACCTAGAAGGAAGTTTTCTCACTGTGCCCATAGCTATAAAACGTTTAGCTATTACTGACACTAACAATATCTCACAAGTCAAATGTATCAAAGAATACAAATTTAATAATAGGGAATATCCCTTTTGAAGGACCACTAGATGGTCACATTCCTTATTCAAAAAATGTCTATTTCCTTTATGATAGAGTGACATGATGAATGTGATACCTAGCCTTTTAGATGCCCCCAGTGATCCTTGTCTACTGGTATTCATACCTCTGGGTGGTGTCATCCTGTGAGCAGGGCTGGTCTATGTTACCAATGAGATTTGGCAGAAATGGTAGTGTGTGACTTCTGAGGTTATTGGTAGTAAAAGACATTGTAGCTTCTGCCTTTCTCTCTTGGATCACTTGCTTTGGGGGAAGCCAGCTGCCATGTTGTGAAGACAGGCCCAGCCCCATGGTTATCATAGGAGGAATGGACGCCTCCTGCCAGCAGCCAGTATCAGTTTGCCAGCCATGTACGTAGGGGAGCCATGTGGGAAGCAGATTTCCTCAGCCCCAGTCAATCCTTCCGATGACTGCAGCCTGAGTGAGGGATCCCAATCAGAATCACCAGCTACGCTGTCCCAACTTCCTGACGCACACAAACTGTAGAAATAATGCTTATTGTTGTTTTAAGGTGCTAATTTTAGGGTGATTTGTTATATAGCAATAGATGACTAATACAAAGAGCTAAAGCAAATGCAGGGGATCAATTTTGAGGAATATTTGTTTTTATGCTATCAAGATATGAGCTCTCGTTGCTCCATATCATAAAAGATATATCTCCACAATATCAGATTCTCCTGGGAAGTGCTGAATATTTATTGCCAATGTCTGATAAAACAGCCTAATCTGAAGCATGTATGTTGGGGGTGGGAGGTGAGAAAGATATGAGCTTAGATTAGGAGCAGAGTTCTCTATTTTGGTTGGGTTGTGGGTGACTTCCGATGTTATCAGAGAAATAAACTGAAGAATAAACATGCATGTGATAGAATTTAAATACCCTTACAGTCAAACAAATCTCACATTCATCCTAGTTATGTTACATGATTACCAGGAACAAATAAACCGTAACTATAAAAAACACATCATTTATTTTTATCCATCTGATTATTTCTGGGGTCAGTCCTTCAGGAAGAAAATAAAATTGATCGTTTCCTAGGTAGGAGAGGAAATAGTTGATTCCAAGACTCATTAGGCAGTCAAGTTGGCAGAGCAGTGCCTCCCTCTACTAAAAAAAAATGGTTTGGGACAGGGAAGCTGAATCGTGTTGACATTTCAGTACAGTGAATGTAATAAGATTCTTTTGCTAACACTTGGCCTGAAAGGGGGCCAAACTAGGTGGTTTAAGCTCCTGGAGGGGAGAGGCCTAAGGACACTGAGCTCCTTGGTTGGGGCATAAAGGAGATTCAGAGAAGAAAATGTGACCCACGTGGACATGGCACAGCAATGGAGAGCGCCAGCTCTCCCCCTCTGTACAGGCTGCCTCTCTCCACCCAGCCTGTTCAACTTGTCAGGTGCTAAGGTGGAGATGGCCATGGATGCCGAGGGAGAGTAGGGAGAGACCAGTGAACTTTCCCAGGGAGAACCACCATACCTGTGGAAATAAGCTAGCTCTGGCAGGGAACAGAGCGGGAAGTAAGAAGGTCCCAACACCTCGCGGTAAAAGAAGTGTCCGTAGTTCAGCTCAAGTCAAGTGAAATTCTGTGTCCTTAGAAGTGATATCATGAAGGAATGATAGGCAAAAATTCACTTTATTCAGAGAACTAAAGTATGTGTCAAGGAAGTAAAGGACTCAAACTTTTAAGATGCCAAAAGAGAAAAATAGCAAAGGAAAAAATCATCTTATTCTTAGGTTTTACTTCAAAATCCTGTTATTGCCAGTCATGTATCAAAAGACTGGCAGCCTCTTTTTCTGTGTGTGTATATTTGTTTTTGTTTCTACAGATGCCTGAGTTTTTTGTTAGAAGCAAAGTCACTCAGACTGCCAAGGGAATTAGCAATGCTATCCACAGGGCCACAGACTGGAATCATACCATGGACAGACAGGAAGACCCCACCCCCACCCACAACCCCCTAACCCCCTTCCCCCTGGATCTGTGCCTGTTGATGGAATTGTGACGTCAGGGCAGGACTGGCTTCATGGGCATGCGACCTGCGCAGTCACACAAGGCCCTGTGCCCAGAGGCTTCTGAATGGTTTAACATTCAGTGGCCACTCTTTGGATGTTCTTACTGTTTGAACAAAGGGGCCTGTATTTTCACTCTGTTCTGGACTCCACAAACTATGCAGCTGCATAAGGGCACTAGGGGGGAAGGCAGTATGCCAGCTGGAGGCACGCAGAGTTGTGATTCTATCCAAGCTGCCTCTTACTTGCTATGCAGCGGGAAAAGTACTTCCATTTCCATCTGCTGCGAGGACAGTGCCATCTACCCCCAGGGTTGTTATTGTGAGAATTAGATGTTTTTGTGAAGAAAGGAAGATAAAGCACGTAGTACAGCAAGCCTATGGCTTCACTATGCTTATTATTCATAAGTCCAGATATCAGGTTCCCAATCCTATTACTGCTGGTCATAAAAATAAGTATCTTTATAATAACAAATCTCTATTTTTGCTTTTACATCTTACAGACAGCTATGAATTTATGTCGAGACTGCTATCACTTTTGCCAGGATCCTCATGACTTACGGTTTCTGTTGGAGCTGTTAAGACACACTAAGGCAACTAGCAACCTTCATAAGTATTAGCTACTTCATGTAGAATATCTCTGCTCTTCATGATTCCAGAAACAAGGAGGTCAGTGTGAGTTTCCCTGATTCTTCAAGGACATAGGAAGGTAACTAGAATATATGGTGGCCTTTCTGATGACCTGGGACAACGGATTTTTTCACTGTGACCACTATCAAAGCAGCCAAACCTTTTTCTGGTTGGAAGGAATATAAATTTGAAACTTATGAGGTGACCAGACAAATAGCTGCATGTTTTAAGCCAGCCTCAAAATAGCTGCAGTAAGGGAAACATACTTCCTTGTTCATTACTTTGAAAGAAAGGGTGATATTAGAGTACCGATGGACTAAACCCAAACCAGTCCTTGTGTGGTGCCCACTATGGGGAGAGGACAGGGAGCCAAGATAGGTCCTGACATTATAGAGGACTGAGATGATGTACCTCAAACCAACATGTATAGATCGTGTCCAAATACAGCCGAGTGTCACTATTCACAGTAGTTATGTTCTATAAGGTCACTGTGAGCCCTGGATTAGCGAATACTGAACCTCTTGAAACCTCTGCTGACATTTCCATCAATCGATCAATACATAACCTTGTTTTATGTGTTTTCCTGTTTAATATACCTTACTTGATATATATTTTTTATTAATTGATGTTAAACTCATGGCCAACAGCACTCAAGCCTGAACAAACTTATTAACATATGTGTTTTCTAAATAAAGCACACCACAGCTTTCTTGCACTTAAGAACACTGTTCAGCACTTTAGCATGATGCTTTAAGGTCCTTTGAAGCAACAAAATCACCAACGAAAAGCCAAAGGTGTGAAAAGTGTGGCATTACATCGATCACGAAAAGGACACTGTTGACAGTAGGAGAGCTGAAACAAGAAGGCCGGGCATGGCCTTTTTGACCTCAGCTGGGAACATAGAAGATGAGCCCTTCCAGTTTTTGCTGTTCTGTGCAAGCACACAAGTAACTGTGAAAGCCCATGACGATTGACTGCGGGGTAACGAATAAAATTTTAGAGAGTAGGTGAATTTACAAATAACGGAATCCACCAATAATGAGTCAATTGTATATGGAAGTTGAGAGCTAGCAATCCCCTTGAAGAGAAAACAAATCCAGAGGGTTGATTAAGAGATGCATACAGATGTGAGATCGGCCATCTCTCTCATCTCCTTTGGAGAGTGCAATGAATGTGGAGTCAGGAGAGCTTAGGGTGTTCCGGGTCTTGTCTTACCAGCTGGGCAACTTTGGGTAGGCATCTGAAACTCCCCATTCCTGTTTCTCAGTTCCTTCCTCTGTATGTTGAGACAACATCCACCGTGCAATGGGTTTTTCTTTAAGTTCCGTTTACTGTCACCTAATGTTGGGGCAGAGAATGAAGAAGGTGAAGCAGGTGTCATATTGTGTTTCAGAAGTTTCCTTTGTAGGTGGTTTGTCTCCCCTGAAAAATCAAAAGCCAAGTCCAGGCAAATGTTTAGATTTGGATTAAGTATGTTTCCAAGCAAAATGCATTACAAATCCAAGGAAACTAAGTATAACTATGAGCATTTTCTGGATAAACTGGCTTTCCTAAATAAGATAAAGTAATTGAGCCAATATTTTTAAGATCTACCGCCCTTCTACTAGGATTTTAGGGGGGGAATATGGAAATGAGAATACTTAACTTACGATGTAACAGCCTTGAGTGAGGGGCCCAGTGAAAACTTGGCTCACTCATGAACAGGACTTGGGACAGGGGGAAGAGACACTACAGAAGGCCCAAACCCTGGGTGATGGTTGCACAACAGTACGGATGTACTCAATGACACTGAACCATACATTTAACATGGTTAAGATGGTAAGTGTTATGTTATATATATTTTGCCACAATTTTAAAAACCAAGAAGAAGAAGAAGGAGAGAGAAGGAGAGAGGAGGAGAGAGGAGGAGAGAGGAGGAGGAGGAGGGGGAGGGGAGGGGGAGGAGGAGGAGGAGGGGAGGGGGAGGGGGAGGGGGAGAGGGAGAAGGAGAAGGAGAGGAGAAGGAGAAGGAGAAGGAGAAGGAGAAGGAGAAGGAGAAGGAGAAGGAGAAGGAGAAGGAGAAGGAGAAGGAGAAGGAGAAGGAGAAGGAGAAGGAGAAGGAGAAGGAGAAGGAGAAGGAGAGAGAAGGAGAGGAAGTGCTGGGCTGGACTTGGCTGGGCTGGAGTTTGCTGACTTCTGCCCTATTTGGTCATCATGGGTGCATTCCACGTAGGCGACTCCTGGTCTGTAAGAGTGAAGGGTCTTTGTTTTCATGGTTCTCTAGTAAAATGACAAAAAAAAAATTTTTTTTTGAAGAAAGAAAAGAACCCAGCCTGTGGCCAGTTTAGAGCTACTGCACTGTTCTTCCATCGTGTTAGGGCACAGATGCAGCCCTAGCCCTTTACTTTTAGGGCAGGAAATATGGAATATGCCATGGCTTGGAAGAGGCATTTCTATTTTGTCAGTTACAGCCCTGTCCATCTGAAGGAGACACAGAGCTGTGTGTGGGTTCTCCTCTAAGGCAAGGGGGAGGAAGGACAGGGGACTGGACACTGATGTCATTTCTAGCTTTAAGATATTTGTCCACAAACTCAACAGGTAGATTTACTCCCTCTTTTTGAAGTGCCTATGGTTAAAGATATTTACTTGAGTTGAACCTATAGATTAGGCCAGAAAAAATTGATAAGAGAGTGTTAGTATTTTTTATATCAGTGCAAAAGAAGTAATTCTTCAGGAGAAATTCAAATAAGTATATAAATCTGCTTTGGTCTGCATGCACCATGAACAGAGGCATTAGGAATTGACAGGTATCTATGGCTATTTATACATACAAATATCACTTTAATATAACCCCTTTCAAGTGAAAGATATTTAAAAAGCAGCTTCATCGTCAGGTTTGATAGTCCATATTCTGTTTTGCCAAGATGAGGTCTTCTCAGTCCTTTACATTATGATGATTTTATTTTATACTTGATATGGAACTAAATTCATGAATAGCTATTTCTAAAAGTTATCACCCAATACTATTGATTTGCTTTTGTTTAATTTGCATCTCCTGCTTCTTTTTTTTATGAAGAATTTATTTTAAGACCAAACATTTCTTTAGCCCCATCTAATTCTTATATTGAGAACTCCTTAATCCAAACTAAATGGATACTATTTGCCTTAGTAATTAGTTTATGAGTGTAGAAATAAGTACATTATATATTTTTTTAATATATGTGTGCCTCTATTTTTTAGGTCAACATAAAGTATGCAGCTTGGCATAAGAGCACTTGGAAATACCTGTGACAATATGCTAAGTTGAATGTTGTCTACGATGTTAGGTTTCCCAATGTATTCACACTTCTCAGTAGTAAGATCACATTGAATTGTGTCTTTTAGCTTAAAGGGTGATAGAGTAGACAGGCAGAGCCCAGACTAAGAGCCATCTCATTCTCCTCTGCTGTCACCGCCTCCCATTTTTTAACTAGGCAAAAGCTGACGAACCTTTAAAACCACTCAGCAATAGTGCTTGAAGGGTCACTGCATGCAGAGGTATTTTGCATTTGATATTCTACTCCTAAAGATTGGAAACGGTTAAATTCCTCAAAATTAATCTTCAGCAGTGAAATTTGAGGTATTATATGTGCTAGAGGTGAGATTCTTTAATACCTGAGTTTCTCCTGGGAACTTCTAAATCATATATGGCTTACCTAATTTCAGTGAATTTTAGGCCAAAATCTTGTAAAAGCATGTAAAAACTCACTGAGATGTCTTTATGAGAGAGAATTGTTTTAATTTATTTTTAATGTTGAAAGTATTACAGATATGTTCCCATTTCCCTCCATTGACCCCTGACCCAGGCCTTTATCACCTTATTGTCTGTGTCCATGGGTTATGCATATATGCATATAAGTTTTTTGGTTAATCTCTTCCCACCTCACCCCGCCTTCCCTCTGAGATTGTTTTTTTAAAGATAATTTGAAGATCACTTTATGAAATGGTCTTTTGCAAAATACTTTGTGAATATAGAAAATGGTTCTTGTTTTAGTATTGCACTGAGTGGCATGTATAAGCATCAATTATTCTAAAATAACGGACTACATATATAGTATATGGAAAAGTTCTCTACAGTCTTCTAATTCAGTTGATCTACAGGCTATAGCTCTATTTGTGTGGAACAATTATGACATCTAGTGGTTACCCTAAGTAATTCCAAGGAATAGTTTTGCATGCTATGTTTCTGTCTTAAATTCATTTAAATAGGAGAACTTGACATTCAAACAATACTGTAACAAAAATCTCTTTACATAATTATATGGGATAAAGACAAAATGGTGGAATTTCTGAGTAGAAGGATATGTATTTAAAATGTTGATAATGCCAATTCACCCTTCAAAGAAGGTTGCACCAATTTCCACTTCCTCTGTGATTGAGAGTGATCCTTCACATCATCCCAATAATGAATATTACCAAACACATTCCTTTTTCCAAAAAAGTTATTGTCTTTCGACTTCCCAATGTCCTAGCTGTGTTTGGCTTTTCATGTAATTCAATCTGAAAATCAGTGAGAGCTGTGTACACAGAATCCTCTAACATTTCTGGAATGGTAAACAGTCTCACATTTACATCACCTCATTTACTCTGCACAACAAACCCGTGAGAAAGGGAAACAGGCAACACCCACCTTTTGCAAATGAAGAAACAGGACAGGAGAAAGTAAATTCTCCAAGGTCACCATGTAAAGAGTATCCAGTGCACGCTGGTTGTACATGTTCCATTTGGTTTCATGCTTAACTTCATCTGCTGCTAAACTGTTGATGAAGTTTCCCAAGAACAACAAAACCATTTACACATTCAGACTGATTCTTGTTTCATTCTCAGATTCTCCCTCCACTTGGCATAAGAAAACAATAAGGAAAATTTTTTTTAATTTAATTTCTTTATTATTTAATGTATTACATAAGTCCCCTTTTCCCCCCATTGACCTCTCCCTGGCCACTCCCAGCACATACCCTCACCGCCCCCCCCCCCCATCTGTATCCATATGCATGCATACAAGTCCTTTGGTTGATCTCTTACCCCCTCACCATTCTCTCACACCCTCCCTCCCCCACTTTCCCTCATGGGTTGGACAGTCTATTCAATGCTTCTATGACTCTGGTTCTGTTTTTGATCATCAGTTTATGTTGTTCATTATATTCCACAAATGAGTGAGATCATGTGATATTTATATTTCTCTGACTGGCTTATTTCGCTTAGCATACAATGTAGTCCCATTGTAAATAGTGCTGCTATAAACATTGGGGTGCAAATTTTCTTTCTGATTGGTGTTTCTGTTTTCTTGGGATATATTCCTAGAAGTGGGATTACTGGGTCAAATGGAAGTTCTATTTTTTAATTTTTTGAAGAAACGCCATATTGTTTTCCACAGTGGCTACACCAGTCTGCATTTCCACTAGCAGTGCAAGAGGGTTCCTTTTTCTCCACATCTTCACCAGTACTGGTCAGTTTGATTTGTTTTTTGTTTTTGTTTTTTTTATTAGTTAAGGTATGTGTCCTCATCCCCCCCCTTAACCCCAAACCTCCCCCCTACCCCCCTGCACACTCATGCTCCCATCCCCCTGTTGTCCATGTCCATTGGTTTGGCTTATATATGTGTATACAAGTCCTTCGGTTGATCTCTTCCCCTTACCCCCACCCTCCCCTACTTTCTTTCTGGGGATTGATAGCCTGATCGCTGTTTCTCAGTCTTTGGATCTGTCCCTTTTCATCAGTCTATGTTGTTCTCTATAATCCACAAATAAGTGAGATCATGTGGTATTTATCTTTCTCTGACTGGCTTATTTCACTTAGCATAATGCTCTCCAGTTCCATCCATGCTGTTGCAAAAGGCAAGAGTTCCTTCTTTTTTACCACAGCATAGTATTCCATTGTGTAGATGTACCACAGTTTTCTAATCCACTCATCTGCTGATGGGCACTTAGGCTGTTTCCAAATCTTAGCTATGGTGAATTGTGCTGCTATGAACATAGGGGTGCATATATCCTTTCTGATTGGCGTTTCTGGTTTCTTGGGATATATTCCTAGTAGTAGGATCACTGGGTCAAATGGGAGTTCCATTTTTAGTTTTTTGAGGAAGCTCCATACTGTTCTCCACAGTGGCTGCACCAGTCTGCATTCCCACCAGCAGTGCATGAGTGTTCCTTTTTCTCCACATCCTCTCCAACACTTGTTGTTTGTTGATTTGTTGATGATAGCCATTCTGACAGGTGTGAGATGATAACACATTGTCGTTTTGATTTGCATCTCTCATATAATTAGTGACTTTGAGCATATTTTCACATGTCTTTTGGCCTTCTGTATTTCCTCTTTCGAAAAGTGTCTATCTAGGTCCGTTGCCCATTTTTTTTATTGGATTGTTTATCTTCCTTTTGTTAAGTTTCATGAGATCCCTGTAAATGTTGGAGATTAAACCCTTATCGGTGGTATCATTGGCAAATATGTTTTCCCATGTAGTGGGTCTTCTTGTTGTTTTGTTGATGGTTTCCTTTGCTGTGCAAAACTGTATTACAAAGCCACTGTTCTTAAAACAGCTTGGTACTGGCACAAGAACAGACATATAGATCAATGGAATAGAATAGAGACCCCAGAAATCGACCCAAACCACTATGCCCAATTAATATTCGACAAAGGAGGCAAGAGCATACAATGGAGTCAAGACAGTCTCTTCAATAAATGGTGTTTGGAAAATTGGACAGATACATGCAAAAAGATGAAATTAGACCACCAACTCACACCATACACAAAAATAAACTCAAAATGGATAAAAGACTTAAACGTAAGACAGGAAACCATAAAAATACTAGAGGAATCCACAGGCAGCGAAATTGCAAACATATGCCGAAGGAATTTCTTCTCTGATAATGCTCCTAGTGCAATGGAAACCAAAGAGAAAATAAACAAATGGGACTACATCAAAATAAAAAGCTTTTGATTTGTTGATGATAGCCATTTTGACAGGTGTGAGGTGGTACCTCATTGTTGTTTTGATTTGCATCTCTCAGATGATTAGTGACTTTGAGCATGTTTTCATATGTCTCTTGGGTATGTCCTCTTTCAAAAGGTGTCTGTTTAGGTCCTTTGCCCATTTTTTGATTGGATTGTTTATCTTCCTTTTGTTAAGTTGTATGAGTTCCCTATAAATGTTGGAGATTAAACCCTTATCGGAGATAACATTGGCAAATATGTTCTCCCATGCAGTGGGCTTTCTTGTTGTTTTGTTGATGGTTTCTTTTACTGTGCAGAAGCTTTTTATTTTGATGTAGTCCCATTTGTTTATTTTCTAATAAGGAAAATTTTTGTTCTATTCCTCACAATTACAATAGTATTTTAAAACAGCAGTCACCAATAGGTGGTCCGTGGACCACTGGTGGTCCATGAGGTCCGAACAGTTGGCGACCGCTGTTTTAGAACATTTCATTATGAAATATAAATAAAGTTATAGAGAACAATGATAATCCCTTGAAGAGCATGATAATGATATTCACCACCCAGCTACAATATACCTTAATATTTTGCTATATGTTTGCTTTATTTACTTATTTTAAATATATTTTACTGATTTCATAGAGGAAGGGAGAGAAAGAAAGAGATAGAAACATCAATGATGAGAAAGAATAATTGATCAGCTGCCCCCTGCACACCCCACACTGGGGATCAAGCCTGCAACCTGGGCATGTGCCCTGACAGGGCGTCAAACCATGACCTCCTGGTTCATAGGTCAATGCTCAGTCACTGAGCCATATTGGCTGGGCCATATATTTGCTTTAGAATTTTAAATAATAAAGTTCCAGTATGTGTTTCTCTGATCCCATTACTTTCTTGCATTACTCAGAGGTAACCATCAAACTAAATTTTATATATTAATCAATATTTATTCAGTACCTTTACATAAATAAAAAAGATTATTTTGTATTTATATAAAAAGATAAATTTATCATTGGTATAAATATCTTCAATTTGTTTTTGTTTTTTGCACTCAATGGGTTTTGTTTTCTTGTTTTTTTACTTTGCTATTGAAAAGGTTTATGCCTTTGGTTGTTTTTTTGTTTTGTTAATCCTCATTGGAGGATATTTCTTCCATTGATTTTTAGAGAGAGTGGGTGGGAGAGAAGGCACGGGGCAGGGGGAGAGGGGTAGAAAGAGACATCGTTGTTAGAGAGACATCAGTTGGTTGCCTCCTGCACACTGGGATTGAGCCTGCAACCCAGGTATATGCCCTTGAGCAGGAATCAAACTTGGGCAGATGCTCTAAGCACTTAGCTACACCAACCAGAGCTAGTTGGTTTTTATATATTTTGGTTTTTTTAGAGATGAAGGGAGAGAGAGAAATAGAGAGAGACATCGATGTGAGAAACATCAATTGGTTGCCTCCCCCACCACACCCCAACCGAGGATTGAACCTGAAATCTGAAGGTATGTACCCTGACTGGGAATCAAACCAGCGATCTTTCCGTGCATGGAAGGATACTCAACCAACTGAGCCACACTGGCCAGGGCTATGCCTTTAGTTTTTTTGGTGATATTATGGAGGGATCTTTATTGCCATTACATTTTCTAATTGGTTAAGACTGGTATATAAGAGCACTATTGATTTGGAATCAAGGGAACTTTCTGAACATTTATTAGTTCCAAAGTTTATAGAGTCTCTTAAGTTTTCCACATAGGAAATCACCTGAAAATAAGAGCAGGCAAGCATTTTTAGAATGATCATACTTCTCAGTGTAACCTGCACTTTCAGAATAAGAAGTTCCCAGGATATCTCATTTCTAAAATAAAATCACTGTCCAGTATCTACAAGTATATGTTCCAATGCAGAGATTCGGGAAGTGCCTCCTATTCCTCATCCTGAATGTTTTTCAAGAGGTGTAGTTATAACCCTGTTCTTTTCTTGCTCTGTCACCAAAGACTTTATTCCCTGAGGATCGCTTGGTGTGACTTCAAGTGGAGCAGCACAAGGCCAAAGAACTGGAAGCACATGGTTTTCTTTTGTGTCAGGAAAAGCCTATTGCCCCTCTGAAGGACATCTGTGGTTTTATACAACAGTAGGATTTCTGGAGGAATAGTCTTTAGATTTAGGAAGCTGCTAATCAGATTTTTTCTGTAAATAGATTTAAATAAATCTATTTCTTCTCTCTGTGTTTGTCAATTAAACAAGTTGAAGAAGAGCTGTGAATTCAACCTCATCTGTTCCCATTGAGAAGAAAAGTAGAGAGTCACATAATGAAAATCAAGGTCCAAGACCCATTATCTTTGTGGCCATTTATTCTGACCACCTATCAGTACTGGGCAAAAAAAGACTCGTAGTCTTAATAAAGCAAGAGTCTCCTGGAAAAGCATAGTCTGGCTCCCATGGGAACTGGGAGCCAAAGCTTTAACTGCATGTTGTTATTTTCCAGCTGACATTGTTAAGGGGCATTTTTCTAAAACTCTGCTCAATAGAAGACATTATCGAATAAACTCTATGCCTCAATTAATGTGGGTGGGTTCTTTTTGATGCAAACTTTAAGAACTAACTGAAGCAAAAACGTTACTGGAAATATTCTAGGTATCTCAGAGTCAAAGGAAATGTTGAACAATTAGGCCTCAGGAAGGAAAAGAGGAAGGCAGCTCTGGGAATCTGGGTAGTCTCCACAGAGAACTGCCACTTGTCAGCTCTACACAGATCCTTGTCTGTGCCACTCCACTTGAGATCAAGAGACAGACGGATTTGCCTGACTCACGCCCAACGGCCCCTCGGTGCTATGTGTGCCGATGGGCCAAAGGGGGCGGCAGGGAGGGCACCTTCATTTTCATGTCCTTCCAAGACTATGTGCTGGAGGAAGGGATGTTCTCAAAGGAAATCGGGGTTTTCTTGTCCAAGAAAGAAGAATTGCTGTACCGAAGGACACAACAGATAATCATTTCACTCCTCCTCAGCGTTATTTTTATCAAACCTTCATACAACAGTGTCCTGGCAGAACCTCCTGCCCTAGCACCAGAGGGTCTAGGACCCAGAAGGAGATGACGCCTCTGAAAGGGGTCCAGGAATGCCGGGAGGGGAGCCTCCCTGAGGTCCACTGGGATCGTCAGGCTGCCAGCGTGGACCTGAGTCCTCTGGGAGAAAGTAGCTTTATCACACACACACACGAATAATGGGACTGCCCCTTTTAAAACCTAGCAGAGTGTGCAGTGGGCTCTTATGGGTAGGCTGGCCTAGAAGGGTTTCAGGAAAGCAAAAAGCTCCCCTAAAGAACCAGGACTTTTATTTTTAACTTCAGACTATTGTTAGAGCAGTGAGCTTCCCCGGGAGACGGCTCTGACACCTTGGCTTGAGTACGCAGCTGAAGTTTATTCTGAAACATCTCTCCCATTATCCTTGTCTTGCTTCTGCTGCTGCTCCCATTGCTTTTGCCTATAAATGTGCATATTCCAGAGTGGACCACCTGAGTTCAAATCTTGATTCTTTCACCTATTTTCTATGTCTTTATCCTGGCTAACATGGCACTGCTGCCGCTTTACCACTTACAGCTCTCTAATCTCTCTTCATAAGATTTACTAAGATACCTAATCATAGAATTACCACTACTTCCTGATAGCATCTAATCCGGAGAAAAGTCCTGCTTTCTTAAGTCCTCCCCCATTTCACCTAACATGAAGCTAATTCTTCATAAGTCCTTTTTAATGCCTTCCTATTGAGATACCTACATTTCCCCATGCTGCAAATGCTCCCTCTATCATGAGCCAAAACCCAACTTGTTCAGCAACAGATATTCCTGGTCGTCTTTAGCTGGAGGGTCTTGACTCAATCATGGGTTTTAAAATTTAAGTGACCTGGTTTGGCATCCTGGCTCCACTACTTACCAACTGTATGGGCTGACAGGTATCTAAACCTCTCTATGCCTCAGTTTCCTCATTTGTAGAATGAAGATAATTAACGGCACCTTTTCATCAAACTATTAAGAGTATTAACATGTAAAGAGCTTTGCACAGTGTCTGACCCATAATAAGTTATCAATAAATATTTGCCATTATTATTGGCTAAGTAATATATAGCTTCTTCATCTAATAGGCATACTAACTCTAAGATTTGCATTTGATTTGCCTTTAAAGATTAGTGGAATTATCCTTGCATTTTTTTCCATAGTTCTTGCCAAATCACATAAATTTGAGTTCTAGTGTATGTGTGTGAGAATGTGCATGCACTCGTTTGATGTGAGGATGAGAAGAGGACCTAGCATTTACTGAACATTACATACCAGACATTTTGCTGGAGTGATTTTCTCTAATGAACATAAAGAGATTTTTCTGAAAAAATTTTTGAGAGTAGATGCAAAATTTTCCAGCAGAACTGCAAATAATTTTGTCGGGAAAAGGGGCCATTCAGCCCTCTGGAGGAATTTGATCCTAATTTAAGTCTGAAGCAGGGATTTAGATTTAATTTTCCTGTTAGAGGTTGGGATATTCTCTGCCAAAGACATGACCTTCAATTTTTTCCCCCTAAGAAATGTCTTTTAGAGCCTGCAAAACAAATTCAACTCACATGAGAATATAAATTGAGTTAGGTTGTGAAATCACATATGCTACTTAGTGGCTCCATGGAAGTTTGACAGCAGAGTTTAGGTTGCAACAAGCTTCAAGATACCCGAGAAGACCTTTCATTTCAGGGTCTGGAATGATTAAATGATTAAAACTGCTCTTTAATAATTAAATGTGCCATCTGTATAAGGCAGAGTGTGACCTTTCACCCTGGGTTTCTCAGGCTGTTCTAGAATTTCTGCAGTTGGCACATATGGTATCAGAAATCCATTGCTATTCTTCCTTTGAAATATTAGAGGAGTGGACTTAACGCAGCTGTTTTTGTGCTGCCAGATTTCATTGAAATGTGGGTTTTAAAAGCCCATGGCTGTCATTTTGAGTTAGCTTACCTTAATCAAAAAATTCACCATAATGTAATTCAACTGATGCCTGAAACTCAATATAGTGGAACATTTGCTGAACAATGCACTTAACAACAATAACCAACCAGAATGTACATTTTCCATTGAAATGGCCTTTTCATCTTTTATGTGCCCTCAAAAATGTCTAAAAGATTATGAACATTCCTTTTTCTATAACAACAAAATAGCAAAATATCTTTATCATATGCTCTCTCCCCAAGTTGGACACATAAAAAGGAATATGAATTTGGACAGCTATATGCTCTACTTCTGTAGCACTACTGAAAAATTGATGCAATCCAGTCATTAAGCCAACTGTGGTAATTAGACAGCAAAGATGAGAACACTTACTTGCATATTTGTCTTAAATGTTATATCAAATAACTTCCACAGCTCAGAGACTGACAGGTACAATGGTTCGTACAAAGGAATATCTGTCATCATAAACGTAATTTCTCTGTGCGCTTGGCGGAAGAGAGCAATGACCTTAACAATGCTCACTAATTACTCTGTAGTGTCCTAGAGACTTTTCATCTGCTGTGTTCAATAGGCTGTTTAGTTATTGTAGTTCAGCTGTTTGACTATATTGAATACTTATGTTGACTTTGCTGCTGCTTTTGAAGATAAACTCAATTCTCCACTTCCATTCAAAAGTGAAAATTTTGAAAGCCAGAAGCAAAGATAAGTGAGTCTTATTCTTAACATATACTGCAAATTTTATTTTAAAAAGCTAAACCAAAAAGGTTACGTGATTAAGAAAAAAACAAACAAACAACAACAAAAAACCCTTATAAACAGACAATAATATGGTGACTACCATAGAAAAAGGGAGGTGGGGGTAGGTGGGAGAGGAAAAAGGTGGGTAAATGGTGATGGAAGGAAACTTGACTTGGGGTAGTGAACACACAATATAATATACAGGTGACATATTATAGAATTCTACCCCTAAAACCTATATAATTTTATTAACCGATGTCACTCCAATAAATTCCATAATTATAAAAAATTTTTTAAAAAGCTAAACCGAAGAAAACCAAGATGGCGGCATAGGTTAACGCCGGAGATTGCTGCCTCGAACAACCACTTCAAAAAACAACTAAATGACAGAATGGACATCATCCAGAACCACAGGAAGGCTGGCTGAGTGGAAATTCTACAACTAGGAGGAAAGAGAATATCATACCCAGACTCAGAGGAGGCGCAGTGCTGAAGTGAAATACTAAGGTGCGGAGTGCACAAGGAGCGGGCTGGAGGCGGAGGGCGTGGTTGTTGTTTTCAATCGGGAGGGAGTTTCAGACTCTGAGCTCCAGATCTGGGCGAGTCTCTAGGGACCCAGACTCAAACGGGAGAAGCGGGACTGTCTGGCTTCGGTCGGAACTCGAAGGCAGCTTTCTCTCCGAGGTTTGCAGCGGTTGCTGGGACTCTGTGAGGCAGAGCCCCTAGGGACGGAACTGAGAGCAGCCATAACTGCTCGCTCAGGCCCACCCTGTAGATCCCCGGGGACCCGCCCCGCTCAAGCCCTGCGCAGAGCCATTTGCCGGATAGCCTCAGGCAAACACTAGATTAGCACCGCCCTAGAGATCCAGCACAGAAGCTCTCCCACTGCAGACACAGCGGACTCTCATAGCCAGTTAGCCTGGAGGTCAAATCACCCCCAGTGTTGCCGACAACAGTCAAGGCTTAACTACAACAAGACTGCGCACAAAGACCACTAGGGGGTGCACCAAGAAAGCATAAAAAATGCGGAGACAAAGAAACAGGACAAAACTGTCAATGGAGGATATTGAGTTCAGAACCACACTTTTAAGGTCTCTTAAGAACTGTCTAGAAGCCGCCGATAAATGTAGTGAGATCCTCAAGAAATCTAATGAGACCCTCGATGTTATGATAAAGAACCAACTAGAAATTAAGCATACACGGACTGAAATAACGAATACTATACAGACTCCCAACAGCAGACCAGAGGAGTGCAAGAATCAAGGCAAAGATTTGAAATGTGAAGAAGCAAAAAACACCCAACCAGAAAAGCAAAATGAAAAAAGAATCTGAAAATACGAAGATAGTGTAAGGAGTCTCTGGGACAGCTTCAAGCATACCAACATCAGAATTATAGGGGTGCCAGAAGAAGAGAGAGAGCAAGATATTGAAAACCTATTTGAAGAAATAATGACAGAAAACTTCCCCCACCTGGTGAAAGAAATAGACTTACAGGTCCAAGAAGTGCAGAGAACCCCAAACAAAAGGAATCCAAAGAGGACCACACCAAGACACATCATCATTAAAATGCCAAGAGCAAAAGACAAAGAGAGAATCTTAAAAGCAGCAAGAGAAAGAAACTCAGTTACCTACAAGGGAATACCCATACGACTGTCAGCTGATTTCTCAACAGAAACTTTGCAGGCCAGAAGGGAATGGCAAGAAATATTCAAAGTGATGAATACCAAGAACCTACAACCAAGATTACTTTATCCAGCAAAGCTATCATTCAGAACTGAAGGTCAGATAAAGAGCTTCACAGATAATGAAAAGCTAAAGGAGTTCATCACCACCAAACCAGTATTATATGAAATGCTGAAAGGTATCCTTTAAGAAGAGGAAGAAGAAGAAAAAGGTAAAGATACAAATTATGAACAACAAACATGCATCTATCAACAAGTGAATCTAAGAATCAAGCGAAGAAATAATCTGGTGATCATAATAGAATCGGGACATAGAAAGGGAATGGACTGACTATTCTTGGTGGGGAAAGGGGTGTGGGAGATGCGGGAAGAGACTGGACAAATATCGTGCACCTATGAATGAGGACAGTGGGTGGGGAGTGAGGGCGGAGGGTGGGGCGGGAACTGGGAGGAGGGGAGTTATGGGGGGAAAAAAGAGGAACAAATGTAATAATCTGAACAATACAGATTTAATAAAAAATAAATAACAAATAAAAATAAAAAGCTAAACCATGGGGGAAACTCACTTAGCATCTGTTATTTGAATTTATTTCTCATGTAAACTTATAACTGGTAATCTGGAAAAATTATCCTGTTTGCTTTATTGGTTTCTTCATTGTATTCAGGAACAGATGGAATTTACTGGGCATTAAGGCATAATATAAAATAGAGTACATTTGTCCATTTCCCCCCAGCAAGATTTTAAGCAATGGGGACAGATAATAAGTATTCATTTATTTATTTAAAAATATTTTTTTCTGATTTCCTCCTATAACGGATATGGAATACTTACCACCATGAATGAGACATCTAAAAACTCAATCTTGGATTAATATAGGGAGCCAAATACATAAAATAAATATCCATAATACAAGGTAATTTTACATATATATATATACATATATATGCATAGACACAAAAATGTATAGACCAAGGAGAGAGAATTCAATTAGTGAAGGAAATGTATACTGGTTATTTATCAGCTAACCCTCCAAATTCATTCTCTACCCTTCTCTGGCCTACTCTGACCTCCATGGATTGCATTACTTGAATTACTTTGCCCCTCTGGCTTTGGGAGGATAGGTATTAAGAGAAGAAAGAGGTCAGAATATTTATTCCCCCTACTCCCTCAGCCAAATTATTTTTCCTCTACCTTATGACCGCAGCTGCAATCTGGCAGTCCCTCTCCAGTTCTCTGAATTTCAGCCTCTCTGCTCCTGCTTTCCCTTTCAGTTCCAGGGCTGGAAATAGCTTCCCTTTGTTATTAGTCCCTGGGTGTCTCATCACCCTTTGTTCCTGTTACTCCTGCCCACACCTCTGTATTTAGTCCCTTCATTGAATTCTCTTCAATTAACTCTCCTGCTGGGCCCTAGACTGACACAGAGAGGGATACAGAAGGTCAAGAAAGGTAATTCGGATCTTTCTTTACCTTCAAATGTTCGACATATATAGTTGGATAGACCTGAGCAAAGCTATTATCCAGACTAAAAACATGTTTTTGTTGCCTCCAACAGATGGCATTAGCAGTCATGTCAATCATTTAGGGCTGTGCATTGTTCTTTTCTTGAGTCTGTTAGCTATTGTGATCGAGTAGTCACCCTTATCCTGGGTTTCTCAGTTTCAATTACCCATATGTATAGGAAAAACGTGGTATCTATAGGGTTCAGTACCATCCACAGTTTCAGGCATGCAAGGGGATTTTGGAATGTGCCCTCCGCAGATAAGGGGGGACTATTGTATTGTGAATTATACTAAAAAAAAAATTTGGTCTTCATGTCCGTTTCTGAGAGCTTTAAGTTTTCATTGTGACTTATTTGGAGATAGGGCCTTTGAGGGGGTAATTTAGGTTAAGGAGATCATATGGGTAGAACCCTAATCTGATAAGACTGGTGTCCTTATGGGAAGAGGGAGAGACACCAGGAGTATGCACCACAGAGGAAAGGCAGGTCATGTAAGGACATGATGGGAAGGGGGCTTTCTATAAACAAGGGAAGGGGCCTCAGGAGAAACCTCAACCTGCTGGTACCTCAACTTGGACTTCTAGCCTCCAGAACTGTGAGAAATAAACATCTGTTGTTTAAGCCACCAGTCTGTGGTATGATGATATTATGTAGACACATGTACTAACCAATGGACAATAATCCACAAGAGAGTAGGACACATGACTGAGACAATGAAAGAGATTATTTGTGTGTGTGGCTAAAGAATAATAATAAATATCAAATGCCTGTTAGCATTAGGAGAGAGCTAGGGGTTTCTGCCAAAACTTAAAATGAGGAATGACTTTGAGGCTTCTCTCTCAGGTGACTGGTGGGTATTGGTGTAATGAATCAAATTAGGAATACAGGAGGAGAAACAAATTTGATGGGAAATATGAGTCTGACTTTGGGCATATTGAATTTAACGTGTCTAAAGAATATTCAAGTAGACATTTCTAGAAAGAACTTGAAATGCAAGCCCAGAACTAAGGTGATAAATGATTTTCGGATATAGATTTAATTTAAAATATTTATTGAACACCTACTATGGGCCAGGTACTTTTCTAATGCTTGGATTATATCAGTAAACAAAAGAGACTAAAATCCCTACTTTGTGGAGTTTATATTCTACTGGACATGAGAAAGTAAAAAGCAATAACATAACAAGTAAATTATATGGTAATTTAGAAGTTAATACAATGCCCAGGAACAATAAAGTAAGCTAAGGGGATTGGAAGTGCTGAAATGAGGGGGTATGGGTTGCAATATTTTCTGCGGTGGTTCAGGGTAAGCCTCATTAAGAATGTGCTATTTAAGCAAAGATTTGAAGGAGCTGAGGAAGTTAACCAAAGGGCTATCTGAAGGAAGTGTGTTCCAAGCAAAGAAACAGTCACTGTGAAGGCCCGGAGGCCATAGCATTCCTGGTATATTTGAGAAGCAGCAAAGATACCAGCATAGCTATAGCCTAATCACACAAGAGGGGAGTAATTGTAGGTGATGCCAGAGAGGCAAGGTGGGGAAGTGTCAGCTCATATAGATGTCAGATTTTTGGCCATGATTCTGAATGAGATGAAAGGTTCTGGATAGAAGTGTTACCTGGGGTGGCCTTTAAAGGAATTACTAGGTAGGCCAAGAGAGTAGGGCAGGACAAGGGTGGGCGCAGAGAGACCAGTTAGGAGGCTCTGACAGTAACAAAAGAGGAGGTAGAGGTTGGCTCATTTGGAGATAGAGATGATTTGCTAATGAATTGGATGAGGAGTTTCAGAGCATAAATGGAGTCAAGAATAACTTCAAGGTTGTGGGACCAGAAAAACTAGGACAGGAAAATGGTTGGAAGGAAAATTCCAACTTATGTTCATAAGTTTTGAACATGTAGAGATATAGAGATGAGATGTTTGTTTGCCATCGTTTGAAGAAGTTGAGTAGACATTTTGATATATTTAACTGGAGTTTAGCAGAGAGGTCCAAGCTGGAGATATAAATTGAGAGTCTGAAGCACATGCTTGATATTTAAAGCCATGTCATTGGATGAGATTACTAAGTGAATAAATGTAGCTAGAAAAGAAAAACAAGGATTCAGTCTTGACCACTCCAGTATTAACAGGTCTTAGAGAAAAGTAGCATCCAAAAAAGATATTCAAGAGAGCATGTTGAACTGGAAGCCAAGAGAAAAAGGATATTGAGGACGATGGTGTGATCAACAGTGTCAAATATTGGTAATAAGTCAAGGAAAATGGGGGCCCATATTTGATCATTAGATTTAGTACCTAGAAGTCATTAGTGTCCTTGGCAAGAGAGTTTTTGGTGGAGTGGGGATAGGGGAGTGTAATTAGAGAGGGTTTAAAAGAGAGAGTTTGTCAATTAATGTAGACTACTCTTGCAAAATTTTCTTCCAAGGGGACAACAAGGTGATATCTAGTTAAGAAAATGGGGTTAGGACAAGATGTGTATGTGTTTTTAAAGACGGGACCAATAACAGCATGATGATATACTATTGAGAATGATCCAATAGAGACTTTGAAACAAATGATGCAGAAGAGGAATAAGAGGAGAGTTGCTGAAGCAATGCTGCCGGAGGGATGAGGAAGGTGAGATCTAGTGCCCTTGGATCAGGTTTGACTTTAAGTGGGACCATGAATAATTCCTCTATAGTGACAGACAGGAAAGCAGAGAATGTGAGTGCAGATGCCGGGATAAGTGTGGAGGTGGGGCTAAGTCAGTGTCATTCTGACTGGTTCCATTTTCTTTTCTGGTAGTAAACAAGGCCATCAGCTAAGAGTGGTTTGAAAGGCTGGCGTGTAAGTGACAACTGTTATGTCCAAAGTGTGTGAGATTGCTGTTTCCACGTCAGCCAGAGCGAGGCACCAGGAGACTGAGGTCAGTCCAAGGGTTTTCAGGTTTCTACCTCCTCTTTTGTTACTGTCAGGTAACATCACTTTCCCAACCCTGTGCCTGAGGTGGGATTTGCAATTATCTGAATAGACTTGTGACTGGTGAGATATACATTGGGACCAGGGGAGGAATCAGTAGTCACAGCAGAGTGTTAAAGAACAAAATTCAACCCCCCAAATTTGAAGATCTAATTGGCTTTATTAAGCGACTCATGAATCAGGCAGCAATCTCATCTAGCAACCAGAAGGGCAGTCTGAAGGGTTGTATGAAATGGGAAGTTTTTATAGGAATGAGGATGAGGTAAGGGAGCTACTAACAAAAGAAAATAAAGGATTATTTTTAAACATTTTGGGGGAGGGAAGAGCAAAGGTTTGTATCATGCAGATTGCCTCTACTTTCTATGGGGGATGCAAAGGGCCATGTGACAGATTACCTCACTGGTGTTGACCAGAAAATTTCAGACTGGTGATTAAGCTTATATTTCTAGGAGAGGTTGAAACAGCAATTAGGTCAGGTATTAAATCTAGGTTTGGTATCGTGGGATTTAGCACAAGTGATGCCATTTGGGCCTGTGGTTTTCTTTTTAAAAACTGTGATGCTCTGAGGGAAAGAGTGTTCTGATCTCTTCTACTACTCTGCTCCAAAAGTTAAGGGTCTTCGTTAACAGACAACAATCGCAATCTACTGTTTTTTGTGTCTTCTTTTTAAAGTATATTTTTATTAATTTCAGAGAGAAAGGGAGAGGGAGGGAGAGATAGAAACATCAATGATGAGAGAGAATCATTGATCGGCTGCCTCCTGCATACCCCACACTGGGGATCGAGCCCACAACCTGGGCATGTGCCCTGACCGGGAATCGAACTGTGACCTAGTTTGTAGGTCGATGCTCAACCACTGAGCCATGCCAGCCAGGTGCAAACTACTGTTCTTAATTTGGAAAATATATCAAAAAATCTTTCCCTTTGTCTTTTATTAGTTTGGGTAGATAATTTTTGTTTATTTTTGTGCATGTGTATATGTGTAATAAACATAAACATACATGTATGGAAATTTCATATAAATAGAGAAGGAGAGCAAGCTTGATTTATGAACAAAAGAGCTTTATACATGGTTTTGGTAGACTTACACATTCCCCTTCTTCATTGCAGATATTCAGATCAACTCTAGGAAGGAGCACAGGGACCTTACTTAAGAACAATAGACACAAATCTGTCATCGCCATTTTTCCTTCCTATGAGGAGTCTTGATATGTTGTTGTCAAGAAAAGCTCGAGATGAAAAATATAACTCACACTGCCTTCAGTGCAAAGGGGGGAATTATAGACTCAGACAGTAGAACAATTTGACTCCAGGGACTGTCTAATCCAGCGGCCAGATAGATCAGCAGGAACCTGTTTCTTTTGAAATGACTCAGTTCTCATGGTGGCTATTCCCTTATGAGGTGGAGTCCTCTGAGAAGCTGATGCCAAGACAGGATTGGACAGTGTGATGATTTGGGTCTCCATGTGTCAATGTCAACTCAAGCCCTGTGTCCAAAGTCCTCAAAATGTCAGCTATTCCTCTTTTCCCACTGTACAGTCACCCTAGTAAATTGTTATCGGTCCCTTTGGGGAAGGACTTGGTGAATCATTATAATTTATTTTTAGACAGTGTTGTGGAGTCCCTTCTAAAATATGGCTACCTCTTCAGTCAATGTGTTCTGGATCTGAAAATTGGCTCAAGTTTGGGAACTGTGGCAGGGATCATGACTTTTTATTGGGGCTATTGCCCTCAGCCTCCTGCCCTCCATTGTTGCCCTTTTCTTGTGAATGCTAAACAGCACCTTGCTGACTGCCTAACCATCTTTTGCTCTACTAACCATCCCCACTCCCCACCAGGGATCAAGTTGTTATGGCAACTGTGGCCTTCTGGCTTCTTGCATTCAAGCACCACAGTTGACCATTATTACTTTGGAGGCTCTATCATTCTGATTGGATGTTTTGAAGCCCAGATCCATGACTGCTTCTATTGTCAGTCCTGGCCTGCATCGGAGAGCCATCACTGAACTTAGTGACACTGGTGTGCTTCTTACCAACCCTTTCCTGATGGCCTTTGTGGAGGGTGTTTTCTCTGGATCCTCTCCTAGAACATAATCATCTGGTGGTTTTGTGGCCTCGTATAATATATCTATGTCAGTAGGCCTAATTCTCTAGCCTTTGTACTCCTTCCTATTCCTCCTGCCTGGGCAACTCAGGAATTTCTGCTTTCCTTAGTGTTGGTCATCACTTTCTTCAGGCTTCGAAGAGTCACCCTAACAGTGAGTTTGCCCCCATCCCTGAGGGCTTGCCAGGACATTAAATCCCATGTCCTACAAAAGTACCCCCAAGTCAATGAACTCTTGCTTATCCAGTTTAACATCCTAGAACCTTGTTCAAGCACGCTCAAAATTCAGTGTCAATGGTACTCATTGGCAGAAGCCAATACAAGCTAATATACTTTGGAATATAATTTATTTCCTCTCTTATCAGGCCCAGCATATCTACAGCTGGATTCTACTGGGATTTAACTTTATTGGCCTACAAGCCAGCAGAAGAGGCAGGGGGCACCTATTCTTAGACCTTTGCTTTCTAGCATATAGGGAGGCCACCTCTCTAAGCTCTGAGTTTTCAGAGGGAACTGCAGAGTCAGCCTTACATCCCTAGGAACATCCACCCATGTACCAAGGCCATTAGGAATGTGCTGATCAAAAGGGCACCAGTGTCACTAAGAAGTTCAGTATCTTTTTTTTAAAAAATCCTCACCCAAGGATATTTTTCCATTGATTTTTATTTATTTATTTACTTTTTTGTTTGTTTTCATATTTTTATTGATTTCAGAGAGGATGGAAGCTGAGAGATAGAAACATCAATGATGAGAGAGAATCATTGATCGGCTGCCTCCTGCATGCCCCCCACTGGGGATCAAGTCCGCAACTTGGGCATGTGCCCTTGACCTGAATCGAAGCTGGGACCCTTCAGTTCTCAGCTGACGCTCTATCCACTGAGCAAAACTGGCTAGGGCTCCATTGATTTTAGAGAAAGTGGAAGAGAAAGGGAAAGACAAGAGAAATATTGATGTGAGAGAAACACATCTATTGGTTGCCTCCTGCACGACCCTCGACCAGGGCCTGGCCAGGGAGGAGACAGCAAACGAGGTACATGCCCTTGACTGGAATAGAACCCAGAACCCTTCAATCCACAGGCCAACACTCTATCCACTGAGCTAAACTGGCTAGGACAGCAGTATCTCTTCTTTACAGGCTGAACTGACAGTAGAGGCTGGGCTCATTAATATCTATGGTGATAATGAGGTTCCCAAAGTAATAAGGGCCAGATGGTGGCACTTAAACACAGAAACCATGTTTCAGGGTCCCCAGTTTCCTAACCAGAGCTCTGGCCTCAGCATAAGACCTGCCTGACTAGTCATGTAAATGTCTCTGGAGTTCTCTAACTATCGGGCCCTCAATCTGCTGCTTAGCTTTGTTCACTCTTCCATTATAAGGAACAAGGGCTACCAAAGAGGTTCTCTGGAATTCACCCTTACTCTTTGACTGCTAGTCACTGGCCCTTGGTTTCTCATTACCTCTGCAGGGCATCAGTACAGCTCTATCACCAACCAATTCTGTTGTTTTTGTAGGCACTGCTTCCCCATTCTTTCAAACGGTTGAATTATTATACCTACCAAGGCAATCTTATCTCCACTAGTTCATTTCCTAAGTGGAAAACATTTCACCACCAGTGAATTTTTAGCAATTCAGCTGTCATCTCTTTTCAGGGACTATGCATACTCCACATATTGCTCAAGATGGCATCTTCTTTATCCAGTGAATAATAAGTGAATCAGTCTCAAAGCTTTATCTTACCTATTGTTTTCTCAGAACACTTCTAGTGGCATTTGTATTATTTTTTGTCCTTTAAGAGTCAGCTGCCAAGCCTGGCTGGCATGGTGCAGTGGTTGAGCATCGACCTATGAACCAGGAGGTCACAATTCGATTCCTGGTCAGGGCACATGCCCGGTTGCAAGCTCGATCCCCACAGGCGGCCGATCAATGATTCTGTCTCATCATTGATGTTTCTATCTCTCTCCCTCTCCTTGCCTCTCTGCAATCAATAAAAATATTTAGAAACAAGCAAACAAAAGAGTCAGCTTCTAAGATGGGATTAGAAGTGCCAGAGGGAGAGAGAGTCTACACAGGTTCCTCCACTGCCAGCTTCAGAGCCTTTGGGAGTGGTGAGAAGTACGTCTCCGGGTTGGCCCATTGTCCTTGCTCTGCTCATGTCTGTCTAACTGCCTACCACACCCCTCAAGGATCTTGGTTCTGAATTCTTTCCGGGAAGGGGGGCGTTGGGGTCTCTTAACTGCTTCCTGCTGAGGAGGGATGAAGGTTTCTCTCAGAGCCAACAGATCCTTGCCCTCTGTCAGAGGGACGATGAGGCCTGGGCACGGAAGAAGGTGGGATTGTAACCTGGTGGAGACAAACTGTGTTGTAATATTTAGTATTATTGAGCAAAAATTAGAACAGCAAGAATTATAACCAATGGTCTGGTGGAAGGAAAAAGCATTTCAGTTCTAATAATATTTTTAACACATTCATTGGCTATTTGGATTTGCTTTTCTATAGGTGAACTCTTCACATCTCTCTTCCATTGTCCTTTTTTTTTTTTTTTTTGTCCTTGGCAGTTTATAAGAACGCTTTTCATATTATAGCTAATAGCCCTCCATCTCAGCTCTGCATTGCAAACAGGGACAGAAAAAGCAGTCTGGAACTCTTCACATCCTTCCCCTTCTCCATCCTTATTAGCAGTACAGAGTCCATAGTCCTCAGGGTGCAGTCTAAATCAATATGCCAGGAGTGTCATGGGACAACTGCACTGTTCGTTTTTCAAAAACAAAACAAGATAGGCCCTGGTCAAGGACAAGTGTCCATGCCCTGTCCCACCCACCTCTATCCCCATCCCCACCCCCACATTGGGGCAATATTGCTCTAATTTTAGTCATTCTGGAATCATCTGTACCATTTTCCCATATCCTTTAAATCATGTACTACTATTTATAGTTCTGAAACTTTATATGTTGCCAGTATTTCATTATATCTACTACTTATATGTTTCTGACACACTTAAAAAATAAATTCATAGCTATGAAAATTAAAAAGAAAACAAACCTCAGAGGGAAGGTAGGGGAGGGTGGGGGTAAGGGGCAGAGATCAACCAAAGGACTTATATGCATGCATATAGGCCTAATCAATGGACACAGACAACAGGGGGGTGAGGGCATGAGTGGCGGGGGATGGAGGGGTAATGTGGGGATAAGGACACATATGTAATAACTTAATCAATAAAGAAACTAAAAAAAAAAAAGAAAACATCCTTCTGCATACCACTTAAAATACACCACACTTTGGGAAACTGGTTAGAGCATGCCGTCGGGCCACAGAGGAGTCAAGGATCAGATCAAGAATATACAGAGATTCAGGAGCTCTCCACTTAATGGCACAACTGGAGGGGAGGTTCATTTACCTCTGGGGAAAACAGCACAGAAAGGTGCGAAGCTTTACATATAATTGAGTGCTGAAAATTAGAATCCAGGCGTTTTTCCAAAAACAACAGGATAGCAATGATCCATCAAGTCCGGGTGGTCAGGACTCTAGTTAGCCCGAGCCCCGTGCTTACTGGGATTACATTATGAACATTCTGTGTTCTGGCCGGAACATTAGGAGTGCTAAGGTTCTGTGAGATATGCGGGGGTCCAGGGTTTAGAAGGAGCTGCCTCAGGACCCCGGGCTGTGACAGACCACGGTCCCTGAGCGGGGTCTGCCAGTCCAATCTGGAACCGGGTGCCGGCCCCAGTCCCAGTGGCTGGAAACCTGTGGACCGCAAACCTGAGGAGCCATGTGCTGGCTGCGGGCCTGGGGCCAAATTCTCCTGCCAGTTTTCCTCTCTCTCCTTCTCATCCAACTGCTTATCAGCTTCTCAGAGAAGGGTTTTTCTCAAATCTCCAGACACAAGGGCAAGCAGAGACCAAAATCTGCGGACAATGAAGGTGAGCCATCCCAAACCCAGAGGCGGTGCCCCACAGCGCCACCCGCCCTCTCTCCTTCTTGATCCATGGTGCCAACTGGCAGGATATTTTCATCTCGAAAATTACCGTTTGCTGTTGGAGAGAAAACATATATAAAGGCTCCTGACGTTTTGGGTGAAATCCAGTTAAATTGCTCTCGAATTAATTTGTCTTATATGAAATGAAGAAAAGTGGATTAAAATAGTTTTAAATTTGGGAGAGCAGGCCCCTCCCCTCACTTTCCGAATGACCTACATAGCCCATAAGCTTTGTGCTGTGAATACGCTGTTGGTTTTTGTTCTAATCAGACTTCACTCAATGGCCATCTCTAGTCTTTCTAAGTGTTTTAAGGTCTTAGTTAATAAGTTGCTTACTTTGGGGTCTTATCTTAAGAAATAATTACTTTGGTTTGGAGACTTCCTTTGGCTCTCCGCTCCAACTGAAGACATTTTGCAACATTCAAAACCATGCTGAGTAGAATTCATGAACTCGGAAGTACGGATTTTAGAATCCTAAATTGGAATAGTATAGATAGAATGAGGACAAAATTTGAATTACTTGGAAAATGCCCTGCAAAGCCAAGATTGCCATTTTTATGAAGACCGTAAGACAGAATAATTACTGCTGTCTGGCTTCCGGAGTCTAAAAGAATGTTAAGATCTGTTAGCGAATCAGTCTTCCTCAGAAAAAACAAACCCAGAGCTCTCAGCTTTGAGAAGAGGGGAGTGGGGAGAGACTGAATTAAAGGGCCTGGCTTGTTTCCTCTGGTTTCTTTATCCCCACAGATTTCTCTCTCCGTCACCCCCATACACACTCCAAGAGGACAGTGTTCTAGTACCATCTTGCCCTGTTCTCCCACGCACAGTGCCTGCAAACGGGGGCCACACAGAGACACAAATCCTTCTTTTTGTTCCCTAGGAAATTGGAGTCATACTAGAATTTATTCAAAAGACCTTCAAAATGCTTGAAGAAGAACAAAAAGGCCTGGGCACGGAAGGAGGTGGGATTGTGAGGCAAATAATAAAAACACGGAGTAAACAAAACAAATCGAGAATCATAGAGAACACAGTCAATTCTAGGGCTGACTAACCCCGGTCAGTGTTGCTGAGGAAACAGCTTCCTTTATGGGGGAAAGCCTGGTTCAACCTGTCCCAGGCCTCCCGGGGGCTGGCTTTAGCCTGGGGCAGTCTCCCCTTGGTGCTTGCATCTAATTTTGCTGCCTAACAGGGAGATGGTTTCTTAGACTTGATTCCTTCACTTCCCAAACTGAGGAAGGCATTCTGAACCCTCACGGAGATCCCACCTCCATCCCTGGTAGGACTCTGAGTGAGGGGTAGGCCTTGTACCCAGGCAAGCACAGGACGTTGGGGACGATCCCACATCAAGTGAGACCTCCGGAAAACAGGCCTTTGAACCCTGATGTCCATTTCTATTTGAGAGCTTAGGAAGCAATATCCCAAGGAGGTACAGTTTGCCCTTGGAACTTTGGGCTAAGAATTTTCTTCCCCAGTATCTAATGAATGAACAAAAAAAGTACTAACATATAGAGAAATTCTCTCAGGAGCAACCAGACGACAAATGGGCATAGTCTAAAGAGCAAGTGGCAACCAAGAAAAGAAACCGAACTTTCTAGGTCAGGATAGCACAGCACAGCATGGCCAATCAAATTTGGATGGTACCATTTCCTATTTTTTCTTTTCTTTAATATATTTTATTGATTTTTTACAGAGAGGAAGGGAGAGAGATAGAGAGTTAGAAACATCGATGAGAGAAACATTGATTAGCTGCCTCCTGCACACCCCGCACCGGGGATGTGCCCACAACCAAGGCACATGCCCTTGACCGGAATCAAACCTGGGACCCCCCAGTCCGCAGGTTGACACTCCATCTACTGAGCCAAACCGGTCAGGGCATTTCCTATTTTTTCAAGTAACAGGAGAAAATAAGAGTTAGGATTTAAGTGACACTAATAGGAAAGCTTTCTAGATATATGGAAATAATAAAGTAAAATGCTGTGGTGTGGATGAATATGCTATCAAACAGGAATGACTAAATGAAATGCACTTTTATATAATGTTGAGCAGTAAATAGGCTTTGTATTTACAGTTTTGTACTTCATATTTTTTTCTTGTAGGATGTGCATCAAACAAAAATTGTCATTTGTGCATACGAGATAGAAAAGTAAGTTACTTTTCAATGAGGAGCTTGTCTTGGGAATGTTATAAAGTCACATAATTTAGAGCTGCAGTCTAAAAGATATGGCAAATTTTGTCTTACATGATTTCTATAATATGAATAGCTGTTACTAAGATGTATTTCTAGTTTCCAATCATTCTCCAAGGATCTAGAAATAAACAAGAAATAATTTAGTACAAACATGTACTTCCTTCTAGATGCTTCAGAAACAAAATGTTATTTTGCATGAAAAAAGAAGTGTACTGCCTTCGGGAAGAATTTTTTCTATATCAAGGAAAAGATAAGCCCTTTGAGATACAGTGAAAATTTCCTTGCTACTCTACTCCTTAGATCAGAAAGGATTACAGACGCACTGTTCCTTAACCACTGTGTAGCTAATGTCCCCTTTGCTGATGCTCAGATGTCTGACACCATTATTCTCCACTTCAGATTGGGAAGAGAGCAGAAATGCCATGAGGTAAATGGTGTTACAGAGAACTTGGCAGCAACCCTCTCAAAACCTTTCTACTCTAATAAGTATTGGAGAACTGAAAATTAACACCAGAGATGCACAAAATCACTAATTAGAAAAGGGCACACTCTGGTAACTGCTATCTGTCATAGTGATCTGGATGGACCAACCTGTGCCCCTACTTATCCTCACATAGGCAATTCCTCCGCTTTAATGAGGCCTTGGGCTCAGGGTTCTTGGACTTCTCCACCCAATTCCTGCCATAATTGGATGTGCTTGCCATACTTGGCGATGGCCCAGACACACTGGGTCCTGCCGTGCCCTGACTCCTCAGCTCTGTGCATTCGGTTTTCATTTCCACGGCCACCCCCTGAGTCTGCGTGGCCTACAATGGCTCTTGCATTCTCATTACCTTACACTGCACATACTTTTTGCCTCAAGACAAGACAAGACCATCCTCTGGTTCTTTAATCTCCTATTTTTCCTCCAGCTTATGGCCCCCTCCAATGGACTTCCTTCTTCCTGTGAATTCTCCTGGCTGTTCACTTGAATGGACACCTTTTTTTCTTTGTTCTTTTCATGTTTGAAAAGAAATTTTCAAACATGAAAATAGTATAATAAAGCTTTATACCCCCTTCAAGACCCACCTTAGCAGATCTTATTTCATGTATGCCCTCTCCTCCAAAATGGATAATTCTGAAGCAAATAATGATATGGATACCATAACATTTTATTTGCAAGCCAATCTCTCTTTTTGTATGGAAAATAATACAATAGTTAAATAATAATACAAGAATATAAGAATAAACTCTATTTTCCATATTCACCATTATATGCCTACTTTTGCCTCACCCTGAATATATATAGTATACCAACTCCTTTTTATTCCCCACAATATTCCAGTTTGAATGATAAATTATATGCTTATCCTTCCCTTCTATAAGGAAATCTTCCTCAGATTCTATTGGAAACATTTTCTTGTAATTTAACAGTATGTGACTAGCCTTCCCACAGTTAGAAAACCTTCTTACCAAAAACAAATCCACTAACAGCAACTAAGTTACAGTACTACCCCCAGCACACAATCATAAACTCAGCATATGAAAGGCATTATATTTTTTTTGTTATCTTCTCTTCCATTAGAAATAAAATCTAAGAAACTTGTGAACTTTCAGCTTTCGCTGTTGTTCAGAATCATTATGTGTCACTTGGAATGATAGATTTCAATTATGATGTCACAATGATGAGACATATCCTGTCACTTTTTTTTTTTTTTTGCTAATGACAGTTAAAAGACTGAGCTTTAAAATTGACTTACACAATGAATTAGAGTAGATTATAAGTTTTCTCCATAATCACCTTTCTCATTCATTGCATCTTGATATGAATTATTGGTTGGGACAGAAAGGAATGAAGTTACAGCAACCCCAGTGGGTTTTTTGACTTTCCCATAGCACAGTTCATAGGAAATAACCATTACTCACATGTTTGTGAAATACACTTATAAATGCCATACCTCAAACCCCACAAGGATGGTCACTGTGATATCTATTATTCTGAACGGTGTGTGCGTGTGTGTGTGTGTGTGTGTGTGTGTGTGTGTGTGTGTGTAAGGGGGTGGACAGGATCATGGATTCAAATCTGGATATGCCAATGACCATGTGGAGGACCTCTCAGGAGTCTCTCCGCTAAAAGAAAATGCAGAGGACTAGTTTTATGGGTTACTCTCCAAGGCAACACCTTAATTGCTCTTGGCATAACCATCCTTCTGGAGCCTGATATTCCTGGAGAAGTTTAAGGCCTCCTGTCAAGTTTCTCATTTTTCTTCTAAACCAATTCAGTGTCTTTTCTTTTACACTCATTTTTCCCCTTGGGAAGTCGGTTCACAGTTCCAAGACTACTCCCTGAGTCTTTACCTCCATGCATATACCACACTCGGAAGCACATTCACAGACTCAGGACCTTTCTCCTTGTTCCCTCTATGATAAATTCAGTCTATTTCTCAGCATTGGCTCCTTTCTTTTTTTCTTTCTTTTTTTTTATTGCTTAAAGAATTACAAAGGGTATTACATATGTGTCCTTTTTTTTTTCCCTGCCCTTGACAATCCCCTGGCCTCCCCTACCCCCCAGTGTCTTATGTCCATTGGTTATGCTTATATGCATGCATACAAGTCCTTCGGTTGATCTCTTACCCCCCTTCCTCCTGCCCCCCAACCTTCCCTGGCCTTCCCGCTGCAGTTTGACAATCAGTTTGAGGCAGCTCATCAGTTCAGATGAAATGGGAAAAACACACACAAAACCCAAACTTCTTATTTCCTTCTAGCAGTTAAAGTCCTTATGCTGCCTTTGCTTCCTTATCCCCAGGATTTAATGACTAGCAACTGATTTAGAGCTCACCAAAGACTCTCCATAACCAAATGCACTGACCTTTCAACTTAGTCCCTCCTTCTGGAGACTTGCTCCTTTCTTGGTGACCTGGACTTTACACATTACCTGCTCTGCTTCTTTCCTCCCCTCTCTGCTTCCTTCATCTGTTCCTCTTCCTCATCATTCCTCACACTCCAAAGCAATTTTTTTTTTAAATATATTTTATTGATTTTTCACAGAGAGGAAGGGAGAGAGATAGAAAGTTAGAAACATCGATGAGAGAGAAACATCGATCAGCTGCCTCCTACACATCTCCCACTGGGGATGTGCCCGCAACCCAGGTACATGCCCTTGACCGGAATCGAACCTGGGACCTTTCAGTCCGCAGGCCGACGCTCTATCCACTGAGCCAAACCGGTTTCGGCTCCAAAGCAATTTTTAATATCATGTTCTCACCCTTGTGCTATCTCACCTACTGCCATGACCTCTGCTAGTACCTGCACATAAAGAAATCCCCAATTCATAGTCTTAGACCTAATAGTCCCTGGATCTTGGGGTGACACAGTTCTTTTTTAAAAATATATTTTTATTGCTTTCAGAGAGGAGGGAAGCGGGAGAGAGAGATGGAAACATCAGTGATGAGAGAGAATCATTGATCTGCTGCCTCCTGCACACGCCCTACTGGGGATGAGCCCACAACCCTGGCCATGTGCCCTGACTGGGAATTGAACCTCAACCTCCTGGTTCATAGGTGGATGCTCAATCACTGAGCCACACCAGCTGGACGTGATACAGTTCTCGATTAACATTTCTTCATCACCTCAAGTTCAAATTTTCTAAAACTAAATTTCTAAGTTTTCTTCCCCAAAGAAGCTCATTTTTTATTTACTTCTTTATTTTTGGTAGCATTTTCCCAGACATAATTTTCTAAATCTTTGGCTCCTTTCTCTTACTTTTTCTCTCTCTCTGCAGTTCACAAAGTCCTATCAGTCCTTCCATTTTTGTCTTTCGACTGGAACAATCTTAGACTTTCTAGGCTTCTGTCCCTCCAGGCCTTCCTGATGCTTTATTCATTATCATAAAGTAGCAATTCCATTGTGTCACCTATTAGCTCAAAACAATTCAGCTGTCTCCTTATTGTTAAAATATAGACTCCATAGTCTGGCAATCCGCCCCCCTGACAATCAGAGAAATTTACCTTCCAAATAATTGCACAAAGGTCCACCACAGCAGATTTCAGCCCTGCCACGTGGATACCTGTTCTCTCATTCTGCTGTGACTTGTGTCTAAGGCCTACTCTGTCTTGTACTGATTTCACCTAATCCTCAAGACTCAGACGAAATCTGTATATTCCCTGAAAAAATCTAAACTAGTCATGCTAACTAGAAGTGAATACTTTCTCTTATAAATTTCTATTACATTTACATCTGTTCCACTCCCCCCCCCCCTTTTTTTTGTTAATCCTCACTCGAGGATATTTTTCTATTGATTTTTAGAAAGAATGGAAGGGAGAGGGAGAGACAGAGAGAAACATTGATGTGAGAGACACATGCACCCCTCCTGCATGCACCCTTACCAAGACCAGGGAACCTGCAACCAAAGTTTGTGCCCTTGACCGGAATCAAACCTGGGACCTTTCAGTCCATGGGCCAATGCTCTATCCATTGAGCCAAACTGGCTAGGGCTGTTCCACTCCTTTTGAAATTATAATGTTCTTTTACTTAGAGATTTGTTTTTTGTAGAGTGTACATACTGTACCTGCCAAACAAACCAAAAGCAACACTCTCTATATCTGTATAACCTCCGCTGTGTCTGGCATCTGCCCATAAATAATGAGTGAATGCTCTTTTGATCCTTTCAATGTCCACTACTCTAAAATCACCCTTTGCACAATAACACGTATGTACTATTTTTTGCAGGATTATATTAAACCATCAGTTTATACTTGTTAACAAGCCAGTAAACATTATTAAGTACCTCTCCCTTTTTTCTGCATTTTCTTATTTTAATGATATTTGCTTATAAAAATATCAGTTTTGATGTCTGTATAAGCTTATTAACAGAGTTCTACCTTAGAACAAATACTTGTTTCCCCGTGAATTATCTTAACTATCGTTCTAAAGTATTTTAGCTGACTGCTGAGGTGCCACTCTCTGAAGAATCTGAGGTCAGCATGACTTTATATTGATTTGGACAGTCTTTCTAAACTACAAGAGAAAAATCCATGTAATTTGTCTTAAATTATAAATTACCAATTTAGGGATGTTGAATATATTATACTGTTCCTCTGGGTAATGTGAAGTTTGATTCTTTGAAGACTTTTTAGATTTAGTTAAGGTGTTAGTCTCTTTGTGGTAAGTGACAGAACCCAACTCCAACAAATTTAACAAAAAGGGGAATTTTTGACTCACAAAATTGGGAAGCCCAGGAGTGGCCTTGGCTTCATACTCAGCTGAATCCTAAAGGAGAGTGTTTCCACTTCCTTCTTTCTTTTCTTCTCCCAGTTCTGCCTCCCTCTGTGGATTGACTTATTTTCTTCTGTGGCAAATGGACATTCTTCACAAAGCTGGAGAGGAGGCCTCTCCCAGCAGGTCCTTCCCAATTTCTGTATACAACAACTCCAGAGAAGGTTCTGACTGGCCCGATTTGGGTCTTATGTCCAGTCCACCACTGGTCACTGGGACCACGGGATGGGCCACCCTGAGTGCCACCACTTGTGTCTGATGATTCGACATTAGAAAGTGGTGGGCAAAGCTGTCCGACAGCTGCAGAGCCACATGGTGTTGGGGGAAGAGGTCCACAAAGGAAAGAGGGTATAGTTGCTAAAAGAAGAAAGATGGGCACACGAGCTGGGCAGACAGAGAGTAAAAAATAAACGACCTTAGTCTACTCTATTTTACCCTTTGACCTTTCAGGACACGTACATTTTATTGTCCTCATCCCTACATTATAAAAAAAAAAAATGCCCCTGCAAAATAATGCAACTAGCCTTCAACTAAAATTGTACTTACCCAAAGTCATTGTCAGTTATTGCACCGCCCCCGCCCCCCCCCCCCCCCACCACCACCAACAACAACTGTTTTCAGCTCTAAGATTGGGAACTCAGAGAGAGAGGTGCAAATTGTGCAGCTGTTCTGTGCAAGTTCCCTGGACAAGCAGTGAGTCACCAGTCTGGCTGCCCAGGCTTACCCAGTGAAGGCGCTCTCTTTTCCATTGATTCCTGAGCCCCCATCAGAGAGAGGCACAGGGAAGGGGGTCTCTTCTGAGGACTGCGCTGCTTTAGAAGCTCACCTGTTGTGAACTTGTTACTGGGGCCTGGGAATGAGCTCAGTGCTGAGTAAGCACAGGCCCCTCTCTGATAGGTTCAGGATTTTTTTTGGCAATTCATCTCCCTTAAGACTCTGCTAGATAAAAAACAAAACAGAAAACTACCTGCTAGGTGGCCTGGGTGCCCAGAAACTCTAAGCACTAAGAACCAAAGGAGGAAATCTTTAGTTCTTTCCAGCCTCTGTTGGTTCAACTAGGCCTTGACTTTGCAGTTCCCGTCTTTATACAACAGGGCAAAAGGACAGGACCCATTCAGCCTAACTGGTTTCAATCTCAGACTGGCCTAAATGGCTTTATTTGACCTTTGGTCTTGGTTTGTATGAAACAAAACTGGCCTGTGAATACCTCCTGCCCCCAGGCTGTGTCTAAAGCAGGGGTGGGCAAACTTTTTGACTCGAGGGCCACAATGGGTTCTTAAACTGGACCAGAGGGCCGGAACAAAAGCATGGATGGAGTGTTTGTGTGAACTAATATAAATTCAAAGTAAACATCATTACATAAAAGGGTATGGTCTTTTTTTTTTTAGTTTTATTCATTTCAAACGGGCCGGATCCGGGCCGCGGGCCATAGACTCTAAAGGGTAGTTCTTTTCATTGAGGTGCTGGTCTCAGGATGTGCAGCCAGAGTGACTGGGAGGGTCTGGAATCTCTTATAGGTTTGGTTACCAGCATAGAACCACACCGACTAGGTTACAACTGCAGGTTCCTTATTTACTAGGCATGTGACCTTGTGTAAGTCATTTGACTGCTCTGTGTCTTATTGTCCTCAAATATAAAGTGGACATAATGGCACGTAGCTCACAGGGTTGTCATGAGGATGAGTTAATACATAAAAGGGACTTAGAATGGTGCCTGTTATCCAGTAAGCCCTATGTAAATAACAGCCATTTTTACTACTCTGTCCTTGGTGTTTTTTTTTGTGTCTGTGTTTTTTTTTAACTTATCCAGGTTCTAGTCTTATCTCCCACAATGGTTTCCACCTTTGTACCTTGCTTTTGCTTACTTCAGCAAGGCACTTAGAAGTCAGTTTTCCTATTTCCATATGATTATCTGACCACCTGTGAGCAGGAAGAGGGAGGGGGATGAGGTGGGATTGAAGGGATGAGACAGCCACCACCAGGCCCACATGTAGCGGAGGAAAGAGTGGGTGCTGCCAACAAGGGGAATGGGAAAGAGTGTCGGAGAGAGAGAGAAACAAATCCTATCTACTGAAGTCATTATTACTACTTCATGAAGCAATGGCTCAGGTTTGATTCCCCAAACACAGCGCCTGAGAAAAGGACTCAGGTACATGCCAATTCTTCAGCAACTGCTCTTCAGCAAAAACTGATGAAAAAGAAAAGGATTCAGGGCACATAAGGGACAGGAACTAAGCAAAGATGTGGTCTCAGCTAAAGTCTACCCTTGGCCTGAACCACAGGCAGCCCTGGGGTAAAAAAGAGTCCCTAGCAGAGTTATCCCTGCCTTTAGGCAAAGATGCCCACTGTTTAGGACCCTACATATGAGCCAGTAATGGCGGGGTGAAGGGGGAAGTTACCTCAAGGGCAAGGTAATCCTATCCACTGAGGACAACCCAAGAAGAAGGTCAGCTTGGGCCACTTGCAGCCAACACTCATTGCAGCTGGGATTGGGTACATGGGCCTGGTATGGAGGATCTGGGCAGACTACCAACAGCATGAATAATCCTATGTAATAAAAAGGTAATATGCAAATCAACCGAATAGCAGGACGACCGGAACACCTGCAGCCCCTCCCCCACGGCAGGCCCCACCCCTGAGCAAGCCCCCCCCCCCAACCTGATTGGGGGCGGAGCCAGCAAATTGTCTCAGCCCCTCACTCCAGCCAGCCCACCCCCAATGGCCCCCATCAGGGGCAGGCTGGCTGGATCCCACCAGTGCACCAGCCTCTAGTAATAAAATAATGATGATGATGGCTGTTATTTATTGAATATTTATTGAACTAGCCCTAAATCTTACTGGAATTGGGATTATTATATTTGAACACCGCTTTTATTTTTTTTCTTTCCAAATACAGTGTTTTTGGTGCAGTGGCGAAAACGTTTGCAAAAAGTTTTGTTTTTCAAATAGGGGGTGTCAGTTAAGTTCGTCGTTTTGGTTAAGCTGTAAAGGTAAGTTGTCACTATTTGAATTTTTATGTTCTTATAAAAATTGACCTGCAAATACTAGTGATTTGTTACACTTGAAGGATTAGAAATTATCTTATTTGATTTATTAAAGTAACAGGAGGTCTATTCATTGGTGCTTCCCCTGAGACTGGCTGACACTAGTTCTTTCCAGACTCTCTTGGTTCAACTAGGCTAACATTCATTCTGATTGGTGGGTGGGTCCCTTACCATACCAGTTTTTAAATACTTTAAAGTTCATCTCTACTCTGGTGTACAATAACCATAGCCAGAGAAGGGAGGACTGTGTTTTTAGGTTGTTTCAGGAACTACAGGTGTTTCTTATAAGCTAGTGCTAGGGTGAGGCTATATTGAATCCAGTAGCTATAACTTATATTTCCTCAGGGAATGTATTTTGTATTGAGAATTGTCATTCAGAACAATGACTCCCTAGGACCGAACAAATCTCAATCATCAAAGAATCTTCAAATTACATCTACCATGTTATACTTTTGGTTTGGTATATGGTAGCTATCAAAGCAGGGAAATGTATTAGAACCTTTAAAGAAGTTTTCAAAAAGAGTTAAAGCAAAAGGCTTTCCAGGGGAACCCCGACTATATAAGAAAACCCTTCCAGAGCCACCAGTTGTCTATGTCCTTTTCTTAATTGAAGTGAAAAAATACCAATTTTGCCCTCAAGTCCCTGTTTTCTTCAGGTATTATTAGGTCTGTTTAAATCATAATTGTTTGCAGCAAAGAGCGTATAAAAAAGTAAAACTTGATACATTTAGTATGAGTGGGAACCTTAGTCTCCTATTTCATGTTCTGCCCTTCTAGTTTCACATAGCATGGGGTGTGGTGGTGGGGGGATAGTTTACAAATGCTGGAAATCCGTTTCCCAGAGAGCATTTGTTGTCTCTTTCATAAGGAACTGCTGAAATTCAAACAACAACGCAGCCCCAGCTATCTCTATAAAAGCGTGAAGGCAGCTGGATAAAATAGAGGAAAAGGTAGCCAATGGCCCAATAGTTTACTAGTTTGAAGATAATGTTACCTCGTCTTAGCAACCCAGATTATTTTTAAATGTTAGTGACTGCTGTGTTAATGGTAATTTGATTGGAGTATGTGATGTATGTTATTGTATTTTCAGTAAGGGCTGAATTTGTACTTAATCAGACTGTGTGATAATAGAAAAGATGAAAATATAAGAAATTATTAATCTTCTGTTAATTTAAAATATGTTTCTTTTTGTACATTTCAGTTGACCTGTTTGGATTCCTGATGCTTCTGCTCATTGCAATATTAATTATATCATTCATTTGGTATTGCTGCCTCCTTCACTATTACCTGCAGCTGTATGTTCATTTCATCCTTTGTAAGAATGCACTTGGGGATAATATCATTGAAGAAAATACTAAGCTAGTTATCAGGAATGTTTTACCTTTTTAATGTAATAAAAGTAATATATCCAGATGATAAGGAAAAATGTATAACATCTTATAAAATGAAAAATTTAAATTTCTCACCCTCTCCTCTACCTCTGATACCTCCTCCCCAGAAGTAATTTTTTTTAGTATGATTTTATTTGCAGTTCTTCTTTTGCTCACCTCTATATATTTGAACAATATGGTTACAGCCCCTCTTCATGATATATTAACTTTAGATGTTTTCTATTGACTCCTCATCATGAAAGCTGAGAAACTTATCTTGCATTTTATGCATTTTTGGGTGTTTTTTTCCTGTTAGTGGATATGATCATTTTATTTTTGAATTTTAATTATTAGTTCTTAAGATTACTAATCTTTCTTCTGTTTGTTATCTTTTTAACTTTGAGTAATATAATCTCTGTTTTTATACTTCTCCCATTACTTAAGATAAGGAAATTTGGGACCTTATATGTCCTATTTATCCTCTCCTCCTCTATCATCTAAACTCTGTAAACTGTCTCACTCCTTTGATCTTTTCAAGTGTACACTTTATTTTGTAACTATATTTATATCTTAAAATGTTTATAGTTTGAATCCAAAATTTTTAAATGAATAAAGATAATAGAACATATTATGATTGTATAAATATTGATTATAAAGGACCAAAATGGAAATAAGAAATGTATTTCTATCACTATCCCAGATTGCTTGAAAGAGAAGTACCTCGTGTCAAGGTCAAATAGATGCTCTTTGCTTCCTCTCCATTTCTCATATCCTGCTACGTTTCAGCTTGCTTCATGTTTACATTGTGACTTTCCTATACAGCCTTTGAATTTTCTAGAGTTTTCAATCACCTTCATTATTTCTTGTCAGGAATGACACATGTGTCTTTATCCCATCACTGTGATTACTTATCTTACTATTTGGTAAATATATATTTATTTTCTTCTTAAGACATTCTTCTAAAAGTCCTGATTTCCTAATTTATAAAACTTAGTTTATTTTCAGTGCTGTACTGAGTTGGAAGAATTTTTTTGACACCTCTTCTTTATAGGATTGATTTTTTTTTTTTCCTTTTACTGGAGTACATCCTCAAGTAATTTTTTCAAAAAGAGTTCTTAGAAGCATGCATGGAAAGTATTTCCATAGTCCACGCATGTCAAAAGATTTGTTTTTCTTCATTATTCTTCAGCCCAGCATGGTATTATTTTCTTTCTTCTGATTATACACCTTTTCCAGGAAGGACCCATAGATAAGACAGATGCGCGAATAGGCCCACCTGTAAGTAAAATGTGCCTCCCTCACTTCCACTCTCTCTAAAAATATCAATGGAAAAAATATCCTCGAGTGAGAATTAACAACAACAAAAAAACCCCACAAATGAACAAGGTAAAGATTGGCCATATATTCTACTTGCTTGCTTAAGACCTCTATTTTCTATAAGATTTTGTATTTTTTCTGACTTTGAGCCTTTATATCCTTTTTTATTAATGTACAAAAATAAAAGATGGGGTAAGTTAAAAGATAGCTTCTATTCTTTATATCTAGAACATAAATATTTCAGAAGGAAAAACCTATAGAATATATTACATGTGTGGTAAGAGGCTGTGGCATACATGTTATTTTTTTCTTTTATATATTTTCCCCAAATCCTGGTGTCTTACATAGGTCATCACTTTTTTTGTATAGTGCCTATGAGTAAAGTGGCAAATTATACCCATAAGAGAATGGGGTCCTAAGCAAATACCCATCACTGAAACTTATTTTGTCTGCAGTTTAAAAGGAAGCCCTACAGTGCAATATAGAGACAATGTATCATAGAATTGTACACTTGAAACCTACATAATTTTAGTAACCAATACATTTAATAGAAAGCAAGAAAGAAAACCAGGGGAAGTGGGGAAGGAGGAGTAAATCCCTGAAATCTTTTTGCAAATATGGGCCAACAATTGTACTCAGTTCTAGTTTCAACCACCATCTCTTCATCTTCAGTTTCTTCTAGAGATCTTCTAGGCCTAGTTAATTCAATGAGCACTATATTCTGTGAGAGGAAGTTGTCTTATTAAGGGTTTATTTCATTTCATGATCCAAAGATCCTGGTTGGGTTCCAGAAACACCCATCTTTCATTTAAAAAATACCCTTGAATGACTAATGGAGCATCAAAATATTGATTGCTACATGTGATCTAATATTACTCAGCAGATATGATTGAAAAGTTAAAGCACTTTTAAAAGTTTCAAATGTTAGCCTGGCTGGCGTGGCTCATTGGCTGAGTGTTGACATATGAACCAAATGGTCACAGTTCGATTCCACAGGCTCTATCCCCAGTGTGGGGTGTGCGGGAGGCTGCTGATCAATGATTCTTTCTCAGCACTAATCGTTCTTCCTTTCTTTTTTTCTTTCTTTCTTTCTTTTTTTCTTTCTTTCTTTCTTTCTTTCTTCCTTTCTTTCTTTCTTTCTTTCTTTCTTTCTTCCTTCCTTCCTTCCTTCCTTCCTTCCTTCCTTCCTTCCTTCCTTCCTTCTTTCCTTTCTTTCTTTCTTTTTTGGTTTTTTTTTTTTTTGTCTGTTTGTTTGTTTGTTTGTTAATCCTCGCTAGAGAATATTTTTCCATTGATTTTTAGGGAGAGTGAAAGAGAGAGGGAAAGACAGAAACATCGATGTGAGAGAAACACATTAATTGGTTACCTCCTGCACGAGCCCTGACCAAGGATTGGCCAAATATTGACCAAGGGCTCGGGCACGGGATGTAGCCTGCAACCAAGGTACATATCCTTGACTGGAACCAAACCCGGGACCCTTTGGTCCACTGAGCCAAACCAGCTAAGCCATCACTTATGTTTCTATCTCTCCTTTCCTCTCTTCCTCTCTGAAATCAAGAATATTTTAAAATATTTTTTTTTAAATTTCAAATGTTAGAGAATATAAATGTTTACCTGTTCATCTACTCAGCTCCTCCTTAACTCTCTGTTGTAGCAAATGTATATTGAGAGTGTATTATGCCATAGGCAGGTTGTTGCCACTAGGGATATAATTGTAAACAAGAAAGACCAAATTCTTATCTTCATGGAGTTTACATCCTACTAAGGGGACATAGACAAGAAACAAGCAATTGTTCATTCTGTTATTAACTTATTGATATTTTTAATGATAGTCCACTTATTTTAATTGTGTTGTTCTTACTCAAACACTTCAATTCTGATGGTGGATAAATAAAGGGAGAACTTTAGTAGAGGATTGGTAATTTAAAAATTGCATAAGTTTAGTCTTCTAAAGATATAATAATTACTCCAGTTATAACCTTAAGTATTCTGAAAATAAGCCTGACTAATTCTAAATTTACTATCACTTTTAACAGTGCTGTTAGGAGACCACAGGGTTTTTTTATTCACCAAGGAAATTATGGCAAGTATTTTAATTTATTTGATATGATGCCCAGACTCCTGGTTAACTCACAGCTGCAAGTCTTTCCTTCACATATTCCAGGATGAACATTAAAGTATGAGTAGAAAACATGACAGCTGATTTCATTGTTCTCATTTCTCACACACATTCCTGTAACTTCAATAGTCTAGGATGGGTAAAACCACAATATTGTTAGAGAAGAGTTAAAATTTCCAACCCAGACTGGATAGTAATAGCCTTCCCAGTTCTCCCAACTCCCACTCTACAAAAGCAACTCAACAGAAGGTGACCTTTGCCTTAAGGAATCCCTGCAGGCTTCTCCCAAATTAATTCATTTCATCTTACCTTAGTTGGCTGATCCTCTATCCACACTTCTCCACTTGATTCTTTACTCTTTCCCTTACAAGTTACAAGGCACCCAGGGCTCCAATCTTGGCTTCCTTCTGCTCAGCACTCACAGCTCCTGGCAGTCCCTTCCACTCCCCTGCCCAGGCCTGGGCCCTGGAGCCCCAACTGAAGTCAGAACAGAGCCCCCCTTTTCACCTGGGTAATTGGACCACAAAAAACTTTAGATCAGAATATGACAGAGAAAAGGATATTGCAAGGTCTTTTATAATTACCATTACAAATAACTTTGGAGGAACATCCAGATTATTGTGCTGCTCTGGGCCTTGGGGACAGAATAGTAAATCTGAATAAGCAGCAGCAGCAACCTCACAGGAGCAAGGATGAGCTGTCCAGCACATACACAATCCATTGCCAACTCCAAGGTCTTGTAGAGTAGAAATTGTTTTGGTGGTAACAGGGTGCTGAACTGTGTCAAAAGCTGCTTGAGGAGGGGGCTGAAGTGCTTCCTGGGGTTGAAATCAAAGCCAAGGACTGCAGAGAATGCAGGTGCATGGCCATTCCTATCCCTCCATGTTAGACTCCACAGCAGACTGGGCTGGAGAAATGTTCCCAGAAGAGCACAAGGTTGAGTAATTACTTAGTTTAGGTAGAAACACTTATAAACAACCATGTATCCACTGATTGAGAACAATTAGTTATACTAGCTTCATTGTAGGGAATAAAATGTCATACAATTCCCAAGGCAGGATGATTTTCTGCCCAGGAGAAGAATCTCCAAGTTCAAGGGGGAATGAGTGTCCTTTGTACTTACAAATTGGAAGGTTAGCCCAGCCGGTGTGGCTCGGTGGTTGAGTGTCGACCTATGAACCAGGGGGTCACATTTTGATTCCTAGTCAGAGCACATACTCAGGTTGCCAGCTTGATCCCCAGTGAGGGGTGTGCAAGAGGCAGCTGATCAATGATTCTCTTTCATCGCTGATGTCTCTCTCTCTCTCTCTCTCTCTCTCTCTCTCTCTCTCTCTCTCCCTCTCCCTTCCTCTCTGAAATCCATAAAAATATATTTTTTAAAAAACATGGGAAGTAACTTATCTGATGAATGTTTATTCACTTTTGACTTATGGAATAGAAAACTATGGAATCTTAAAAAATCTTGTACACAGTGTGTTATTGGACCACAATGCTCCTCACCCACAGGGTTAGCTCCCAGGAGTGGAGGTAATATCACCCCTCTTAGTTCTTGGTACTTGGGCCAAACTTCTCTAGAATTGAATTTAGAAGATGAATTGCTGGTTAGGGAGTCGTTGGGCATCCCCAGGTTTTCTCCCACTGGAGACTAGTCTTGTGGCCACCACAAAAGAGTTGACCTTTTCCTCTTTGTCAAATTCATTCCCAGGTTGGTAATACCTTAATTCACTTGAGCTCTAAATATTAAAATAGCAGTAACATTAAAATCTTAGGATGGAAGTTATCTCATTGTATCATTGATAAATATTTTGTGTTTAGCATTTTAAAATATTAGGTAAGTCATCTTTAACTTTTCTTAGAAAGACTTTGAAAAGATAAACTGATTTTCTCTTTTTATAGTATATGATGGATAGATAACTGAAAAGATAGATCTTCCAGAGAGATAAGAAGGAAGTTTCTATAATGGTAAGGTTTCAAATTATATTGCACGAGTTTTCTACATGCCCTTCCCTTCCTCCTGTTGAGCAAATTTTTAGAAATTAATCATCATGATTAAGAAAGTAAGTGGAAATCAAATTTGTAAAATGTGAACAGTTTTTCAATGCCTGAAAACATGTAATAGAAGGCAGCAGAAAATGGAGATATAACAGCTCCTCAGTCAGGCAGCCTTTGCTTTTTATTTTTAAAATTTTATTTTATTTATTTTAAATTTAAATCTTTATTGTTGAAAGTATTACATATGTTCACTTTTTTCTCCCATTGACCTCTCCTAGCCCCCACCCCCACCCCCATGCCCCCACCCCCAACCCTAGGCCTTCACCACCCATATCTGTCCATGGGTTATGCATATATGCATACAAGTTCTTTGGTTGATCTCTTCCCACCCATCCACCCCTGCCTTCCCTCTGACATTTGACAGTATGTTTCATGCTTCTTTGTCCCTGGATCTATTTTGCTCATCAGTTTATTTTGTTCATTAGATTCCATATATAAGTGGTACCTCATTGTCATTTTAATTTGCATCTGTCTGATGATTAGTGACACTGAGCATTTTTTTATATGTCTCTGGGCCATCTGTATGTCATCTCTGGAGAAGTGTCTATTCAGGTCTTTTGCTCATTTTTCAATTGGATTTTTTTGTCTTCCTTTTGTTGAGTTGTATGAGTTGTTTATATATTTTGAAATTAACCGTTTATCAGATGTATTGCTGGAGATTATGTTCTCCCATACTGTGGGTTCCCTTTTCATTTTGTGGATGGTTTCTTTTGCTGTGCAGAAGCTTTTTAAAAGGTCATTTTATGTAAAACTCCATCAAATTCTTGGGAGAACAAGTTTGTTTGTCTTTTTTTGCCAAGTTGTTTATAATAAATAGGATTAAGTAGTCAATATAAAAAGACAAAAGTTGATAAACTATAATGCAGAAATAACATTTTTCTATAAGATAGTAAAGATTTCTGACAAACGGGTGTCTAAATGAAATAAACCGACATAAATGAGACCCTGCGCATAATAATAAAGAGTAAGAATAATGAAGACAGTAACATTTCTTAAGGGACTTCTCCTAAAATGTGACAAGTGCTTTTTTAGAGGGTGGGAGAGTTTGTGGTCAGATTTAAAAGTTGCCTCTGGAATTTACTAGATGTGAAGTCTAAGGTAAATTGCTTAACATTTGTGAGTTTTGATTACCTCATACATATAGGAATAATAATAGGAATAATATTTCTAAGCAAGGAAGCTTAGAAATAATGTAAGAAAAGCTCCTGGAATATAATCTATAATCAGGAAATGGTAGCTCCTGGGCAGAAGGAGCCAGACAAGATAACCACCATGAAGTAGAAGGAGTCCAACCCCTGAACCAGCAAGATCTTGGGGTCTAATATCTAATACCCACCACTTTTCAGCTGCTAAATACTAAGCAAGTTATTTAAATACTGTCTCACTATGTAAAAGGGAATAAACTATAAGAGTTGTATGAGAATTTAAATACTGTATATAAAACACTTTTACAAAAAAAATAAAATCAATTTATTTTGTTTAGTTTTTTTCATTTTTAAATATATTTTTTATTGTTGATAGTATTATAGATATCCCCCATTTGCCCCCCCCCCACCTTCCCCCCCTCTTTCCAGGTCCTATCCATCTCCCAGGTCTTCACTACCCTATTGCCCCTGTCCAGAGGCTATGCATATAAGTATATGTTATTTGGTTTACCTCTTCTTGCCCCCCCCCCCGCCCCCCGCAACCCCACATCAAGGTATGTCAATCTGTTCCCTGCCTCCCTGCTTCGGGTCTTATTTTATTGGTCAATTTATTTTGTTCATTAGATTCCACACATAAGTGAGATCATGTGATATTTGTCTTTCTCAGTTTGGCTTATTTCACTTAGCATAATATTGTCCAGGCCCATCCCCGTGCATAGTTAGTGCTTAATAAACAATTCTGTTATTGCCTATGATGAACCTATTATGTCACCATAGGTCTGTAGGCACTGCGGGAACACCAAGAGAAACTGTACATGGTGCCTTAAGACACATAAAATCTTTCCAGGAAGATAAGGCCTTGAGGGCGTATAAATTTAGGTAGTACAAAATATAGTTACTGTAGTAAGATCCACAATACAGGGCCCCGGGTACCTGAGAGTTGAGTTCAAGCCTGGAGAACTCATATTTATAGGGATCAAGTGAGACTTCATGGAGGCAATCATGGCACATCTGCAGAGTTTGAAGAGTGGACAGGATATCAAGAAGCACAGACTGAAGTTGCCTGAGGAAATTTGGGGGAGAGGAAACAGAATGAGCAATAAAAACCACAAAGTTAGAAAAGCACAGGTTATACTTATTGGGCACTTAAGTGCCTGGCACTGTTCTAAGGGCTTTACACATATTAATTCATTCAGTTCTCATACCAATCCCATGAAATACATCTTAGTATTAGCCCTACTTTATAGATAAGAAAACAGAGCCCTTCTCCTGCCTATACCAGTAAGTGAAATAGAAAGTGGTGCCACTTCCTCTGAGCCCAAGGCAGCTTGGTCAGTGGGGCTCATCCCTCAGCCTTCAGCCAGACAGCACACTCAGGACCCCTCAGCCTACACCAGTGCGTTCAGCAGTCCTGCTTCATGTCACCAAGCCGGGCGATCTGGCTCCAGAGTCTGAGCTTTTAATCAAGACGCTCTTTGATGAGAAAGGCACCTGGTCCTTATTTGTGGAGGACTTTGAAATCCACACTTAGGAATTCGAGCTTTATTTTAAAGTTACTGGGAGACATTGACTTTATTCTGAAGGAATGTAGAGGCACTTTTTAGCAGAGATGGGGAATAACATAATCACATTTGTAAGGAAATGGTCCTTGATGGTGTCATTAGAGGGGACAGGGAGATGGGAAGGCTTGATAGCTCAGAGAGGGGAGATTTGAGCAGGAAGATAAGTGAGAAGGAGAGTGCCAGGCATTAAAGTGGGAGCAAATGAAAGCCCACATGAGTGCTGTGGCATTGAACAAGTGAGGAGGGGACAGGCTTGAATGACAGTTCAGATTAGAATTGGCAAACCCTGGTGATCATTTAGAAATAGAGAGTGAAAAAGAGGAGCTGACGGAGATCCCAAGGTTCCTGGCTTGAGTAATTGGAAGATAATGTGCTGATAATATGAAGGGAAACATGAGGAAGGGCAAGGGACTTTTGGTGACTAGGATTGAGTTCTCATGTTAAATTTGTGGTAGTAGCAAGACAGGCATGTAGAAGCTCCAACCAAGAGTTGGGATGGGGCTCTGGAGCTGGGATATCTGAGCAGGAGAGGTAAATGAGGAAAGAACATGAAGCCATGGCTATGGGTGAGAGTGACTGTGGAGTGTGTTGAGAAAAGAACAGAAAGGCAAGAATGGATCCTTCAGCATGACCTTAACCTCGGGTGTGGAAAGGAGTTATGGTGTCTCCCAGAAGAAGGAGTGACTCACAGACTTAGTGGGCCAGGATACAGCAGTACTGAGAGGTGGGAGAAGGGTGGTGAGGAACATCAAGTGCATGGCACAGGCAAGCCTTGCTCACACATTAAGGAGCACTTTGCTAAATAGTAGGTACCATGGTAGCTGAAAATAGATTGTAGCTTTCCACAGTGTCTTGAATTGCAGGAAGCATATTATTCCTGTGAAAAGAGTCATGCACAATAAAGGTTTTATCTTGCAGGACAGAGGTTGCCTAGAGCAGCATGAAGAGAAGGAATCTGAGCAATGCCCAGGCTCAGTGGGAAAGAGCACTGGGATCTATTAGCAGTATCTACCCTCAGCGGAGGGAGCGGGGAATACTGAGTCCAGCTGGTCTTTCCTTCATTTGGATGCTTCAAAGTTTTATGATTATCAAGACCTAATTTATAATACACATCAATTAAAGGGGGGTGGGGAGACAAATGTGTCCTCATGATTTCAAGCAGTTTTCCAGTGCCAGGACTTACACAGCGAAGCTGAATGGCGGACTCTCTAAGAGTGAATAAATGCAAAAAAAAAAAAAAAAAAAAAAAAAAAGTATGATAAGTAATGAAGAATCACCACACACCTTCAATTCAGCCCCTTCCTAAGACAGGCATTAGCGTGTGTGTGTGTGTGTGTGTGTGTGTGTGTGTGTGTGTGTGTGTGTGTGTACTCGCATGTTCAGTTGTTTGGGACTTTAAGTAAATATTCTAATGGGAGTATGGTGGGAATATGTGAAGGAAATTGAAAGTAATTGCTTTTTACCGAAAGAGGAAAAAAGTTATTTGAATTTCTCCAGTCAAGCACTTTGATTATAGAAAGCCACAGGTAGGGAACATAAAAAGGTTTGCTGAATTGAATTATTCACTGAGGAGAATTCATGGTAACCACATTAATAAAATTTTAGATGAGACTCTCTACTGTTCTATGTAAATAACTGTTGCAAAAGCTTTCATTTCATAAGTACTCATTATTATTGACATTTACTGTTCTTCGTCTTGAAAAAATTGTGCACAAACACTTTTGGAAAATACCATTATAATTTAAATACCTATTGGAATTAATTTTAAAATAATTTTGCTTTACAGAATTCTACAGCTGCAGTTCTTTGTATGTCTTCTAACATACTCACTGTGTTGTGAGAATTTACACCAATCTTTCATCTCTGTGTCAGAATATAAATCTTTCGAGGGCAAGGGTGGTATTTCATCACTGTACCATTGACACCTCTGTATAGTGCCTAGCTTTTGGCTAGTCTCCCCTGACTTTTCTTGTTCACTGACATTTTCAAGAGTCAGCTTTTGTAACCCCTCTGATGAAAATGTAGGACATGGTGCCTGCTATCAAAAATATAAAATCCAGTTTCAGAGAGAATAGCCACCAAAAATAGATAATGAACGAATAACAAAGAATGGGTCTCAGTAATTACTATTGTAAAACCTTGAAAATGGAATGCATTTTCATTCCATTTTCTGCCACAGATAAATTATCAGGGATATACAGGCAAGGACTTTCACTATTTGGGCTCAAGAGATGGGACAACATATAAGAATTCCACTATTACTATTTCCTGATCACACTTAGTAGCTCTCTTCTCTGTGTCTTTATTCTCACTGTTTTCTTTCTGATAAGGGCCTCTTGTACCAATTCCTGGTATTCATTTGCCAAAACCCTAATATTTTTTCAAATATCATCTTAAATACCACATTCAAACAAATGTTCCTGGTCTCGCTCAAGCAGATATGATCTCCTTCTTTAAATTTCCTGCTCACTTTTCTTTCCCCTCTCTCCATTACCTAAACTTACATAATGGTACTTATCTTAAGGCAGAACTTTTAGTTTATTCAATTTTATTTTATTCTGAGAGTGCAGAATTTCAGCGTTACCCCTTACTGTTTGTGTCATCTTGGGAACATTATTAACCTCTCTGTCTGTCTCAGTTCCCTCATCTTTAAAGAAGGGATACAAATAGTTGCTTGTCAAAATAAGTTCAGACCAAAAAAAGCTAAGAACCACATGATTTCACTCATATTTGGGCTATAAGACTGAAACTCATAGACACAGACAACAGTACGGTGGTTATCAGAGGGAAGGGGATGGGGGTGGGAAGGAAAGGGACCAAATATTTGGTGATGGAAGATGATTTAACTTTGGGTGGTGGAGACACCATGCAATATACAGATCATGTATCATAGAAATGTACATTTGAAACCTATATGATCCTATTAACCAGTGTTACCCCAACAACTTGAATTTTAAAAATATAGTTGCTTGTTTACATGGTTGTGTTGATATAATGAGATAACATGTAAAGTACTTATAATAGTTCCTAGCACATAATAAACACAGTAAATAATATCTGTTATGGCAGCGTCTACAGTTTCTGGCATGTAGTAGCTATAAATGTTGACTTTAATAATAATGATAAGATGGAATAAATGGTGAGTCCACTTTGGTCTGATTCCTATAAGAAGAGAGGGAGTTTGAAAAAGATAGATTAGGGTAAGATGGATTTGACTGAATAAGCATTTATTGTATTTTTGCCTTGTGCCAGCATTGGGCATGCAAGGTGAACAAGACAGATAATATTGGGGGGGGGGGGGAAGGAGGTATTTGGTAAAAGGCCACAAACTTTTAGTTAAAAGATGAATATGTTCTGAGGATCTAATGTACAGCACAGTGAATATAGCGAATAACACTGTATCATATACTCGATAGTTGCTAAGAGAATAGATCTGAAATGTTCTTACAACAAAAAAATGATAATTACATAACGTGATAGAGTTGTTCGCTAATGCTATGGTGGTGATCATTTTACACTGATCAAATCAACACACTGTACACCTTAAACTTACATAATGCTATAGTCAAATATATATATCAATAAAGCTGGAAAAAATACAGCGTAGCTGCTAAAAAAAAGTGAAGAGCAAAGGAAAATAATTAAAAATAAAGAAAAGAAAGAACTGAAATTGGGGGAAATAAAGGCGAGGAGTCTACTTGAGATAAATAGGAAAGGCCTCCTTGAGGAAGGGGGGCTTACACAGAAACCAAAATGTGATAAGGAGTCAGCCAGGGGCAGAGTTGGGGGCAGGAACACACCAGGTGGAGGTTCTGAGGTGAGATGAGGTTTGGGGTGTTGGAGAAACTCAAATTCAGTGCAGCTGAAGTGAGCAAGGGGTTGAGCTGAGGACATAGGCTTGGCTTGCACTATGTAGGGATTTACAGGCCATTAGAACGGAGTGTGGGTTGCACTAGACTTGACTGAGACCATGTGATTTTCAGCTCTGCTTAAGTCTATGTAACATGTAGAGAAATATTTGGGAGTAGGCACTGAGATGCAAGAGCAAGGCCCTGAGGTTATGACTAAGAATGGTGTCAGAGGAGACAAGAAACAGCCTGTGAAGTGGAGGAGTTGGATTGGAAATATGAGAAACTATTCTCCTTTGGAGGCTCCCCTTCTACACCACAGCTGCTGCCTTACTGTAATGGACTTTGAAAGGACTTTTCTCATAGCAGACGAAAAGCCGAGCCGACGCGGTGACCTTTGGAGTAGGTGGTGTCTTTTCTGCCAAGTTGAACCTCTTCTGTGAATATGTTTGCAGAGTGATCTGTCTGACCTTAGTGCAGGGTGGGTCAATGCTATCCTTCCCAAACATTCAATTCTTCTCTTTTCATGTCAGCAGAAGGAAATAAATCATTTATGTTAGCTTGGGTAATTGAAGCTTTTCATTTCCAATTTACCCTGGTGGGTGTGTGACTAATTTGAGCTGATAATCATTATTGCCCACATTTAGCTTTTTAAGGGATGGACCATGAGTTGGAAAACATTGCATTTCTATAAAAATTGGTGTAATGGCCTTGAACTTAAGCTTTCTAGTCTAAATGTGAAACCTGAGAGTTAACATTGTATTACATTTCCAGTAATGACTGTGTCCTTTTTCTTTCAGGCTTGCTTCCGGATTTTAATCATCTTTACAGCCTCTTTGAGAATGATTGAACTTCCAAATTCCCTTAAGTTAAAAATTTAAATTCTATTGAACATCTTTGTATTTTATTACTTTTACATTATGACTTGTTGCAGTAATTTAAGATCCTAAGAGTTGAAAAAGCTCTTTTAAAAAGATTTTATGGTTGGTTTCAAAATTTTTAAAAACTTTTTAATAATCTCCTTCCTAGTTAGTTTTACAATCATAATATTCTTCCCTTTGAACATAAAGTGGTATAAATATAGAATGTTCAAGCATCTGACATATACATTTATATATGGCTTAAGAATTGAAGATTACATCCTATGATTCTCTCTGACTTTGATATTTTTTCATCAGGGTTACCAGGCAATAAATAAATACTCTAATTCTTATTTTGTTTACAGTCATCATTACAAAAATTGCTCCACTATTCAAAATCTGCCCAACAAAAGTAAATTTGGGGTAATGATTGGTATCATTAGAATCGCTATTGATGAAGTCTTGAGTGGATCAATGATAATATATTTTTAATGCTGTAGATACTTTAAATAAAGGAGGTGAAGACTTTTAACAATTTAAGAAAAATATAGAGGATTTTTTAATAAAACAAAATTATGCCTGGCTTGTTTTAGTATGAAATAGATTCTTTATTAAAAATCTGTAATATTCTGATACATTTATTAAGTGTGTTACACCAACTTTTTTTTTCTCAAACTTCTACCTGTTAGGAAATATTTGGAAAAGGAAGGGATAAACTTAAATTTGATATTGTTGCTACTTTCAGTACTTTTATATAAAACTAATATGGCTTCAGTCGAACTTGGGAAGGGGGGAGGCATGTGTTATCAAAAATTGTAAAAAATTTGGTGAAGGGCATGACATAAAATAATTCATTGTCAGAATGGGGATAAATAAAGCTTGGTTCTATATATATTTAGAAGTTTCCTCCCAAGATATCGAGGCTGGAATTACTTGAGTTAGGAAAAAACAAGTTTGTCTTGAGTTGAGGTGACTGCAAGTCCCACGAGACAGAACTTGCACTGGATCGAAGGTTGATTTCTGTTCTAGAAGGAAACTTGTGTTAAAGAACTGAAACAGCAATAGAGAAATAAGTAATATCTTTTGTTCCACCCAAATCCAAGAACTTCCTCTTCTCTCCCCCATGAAGTATAAGGTCATCTAGTCAACGGAAGCTCTTTCCTGTCTGTGTCATTGCTTCCCACTTTAGCTCATTTTCTGAAGCTCATTTCCCACCCCAGCCCCCAGCTTTATTGAGGCATCATTGGCAAATGAAACTGTATGCAGTCTTGCGCTGTATACATAATGATGTTTCAGTCAACAATGGACCACATATACAATGGCAACCCCACAAGATGATAACGGAGCTGAAAAATTGGTACTGCCTAGTGATGTAGCGGTTAATGTTGTAAGCAGAACACTGTGCTATTATTAAATAAATTTAGGGAGCCTAAGAGTGCAGTGTTTATAAAGTTCATACTACTGTACAGTGATGTCCTAGGCCAGTGGTCGGCAAACCGCGGCTTGCAAGCCACATGTGGCTCTTTGGCCCCTTGAGTGGGGCTCTTCCACAAAATACCACGTGCGGGCGCACACATACAGGGAACGTTGTGGAGTGAAAGAAGTGATGTAGTGTCAAGGATTGAGAAAGGTATGTTGAGATGGTTTGGACATATAGAGAGGATGAACGAAAGGAGATAGACGAAACAAGTATACAAGACGAGTGTGGATGGGAGAGTTGGAAGGGGTCGACATCAGCAAATGTACCTCAATCAGATTTTAGCAAAGGCCAGCTTAAGAGTACCCTAATTAAGTTAATAATAATGTACCTACCTATATAGTTTAAGTTTTAAAAATTTCAATCGTTGTACTGTTGATATTTGGCTCTGTTGACTAATGAGTTTGCCGACCACTGTCCTAGGCCTTCACATTCACTCATTGACTCACCCAGAGCAACTTCCAGTCCTGCAAGCTTCCATTCATGGTAAGTGCCCTATACAAATATATCTTCTTTACCTTATATACCACTAGAGGCCCGGTGCACAAAAATTTGTGGACTTGGGAGGGGGTGGACCCTCAGCCCGGCCTGTGCCCTCTCGCAGTCTGGGACCCCTCGGGAGATGACCACCTGCTGGCTTAGGCCTGCTCCTTGGGGGATTGGGCCCAAGCTGGCAGTCAGACATCTCTCTGGCAGCCCGGCAACCCTTGGGGGATGTCCACTTGCCAGCGGGGAGCAGACCTAAGCTGCAGTCGGACATCCTTAGTGCTGCTGAGGAGGCAGGAGAGGCTCCCACCACCACTGCTGTACTGGCAGCCATCAGCCTGGCTTGTGGCTGAGCAGAGCTCCCCCATGTGGGAGCGCACTGACCACCAGGGGGCAGCTCCTGCATTGAGCGACTGCCCCCTGGTGGTCAGTGTGTGTCATAGTGACCAGTCATTCCCAGTCTTTCTGCTGATAGGGTCAGTTTGCATATTACTCTTTTACTATATAGGATAGAGGCCTGGTGCACAGGTGGGGGCTGGCTGGTTTGCCCTGAAGGGTGTCCTGGATCAGGGTGGCGGTCCCGCTTGGGTGCCTGGCCAGCCTGGGTGAGGGGCTGATGGCTGTTTGCAGCTGGTAACACCCCCTTCAGGGTGGGGGTCCCCACTGGGGTGCCTGGCCAGTCTGGGTGAGGGGCTGAGGGCCGTTTTCAGGCTGGCCTGCGACTGAAGCTTCCAGCCTCTCCTTTTTTTATTTTTTTATTCTGGGATTTATTTACCTTCTATAATTGAAACTCTGTTGCCTTCACTGGTGCTCCCAGCTCTAAGGCCGTGGCTGGCTGAAAGCAGTTATCTGGGGTTTGTTTAGCTTCTATAATTGAAACTTTGTTGCTTTTAGAGCTGTTGCTTTCGGAGCTTAGAGCAGGCCGCAGCAGGTGGGGAACCTTGGCTTCCTCCATCACTGGAGCAAGCAAGCCTCCTGCTCGCTTCAGCTGCGTGGCTGCTGGCCGCCATCTTTGTTGGCAGTTAGTTTGCATATCTAGCTGATTAGCCAATGGGAAGCATAGCAGAGGTATGGTTAATTACCCTTTTTGTCTTTTATTAGATAGGATACTTTACTGTATCTTCTATGTTTACTATACAGATACTTATAGTGCATTACAATTGCTTACAGTATTCAGGAGCAATAGGCCTTACCATATAGCCTAGGTGTGTAATAGGTTATATCATCTAAGTCTGCATAAGTGCACTCCATGATGTTCACACAATGACAACATTGCCTAACAACACATTTCACAGAATACATCCCCATCATTAAGCAATGAGTGACTGTACACTTCAAGTTTACAACGTGATGATTTGCTAGACATATACATTGTGAAATGTTTCCCACAATCAGATTAATACATTTATCACCTCACATGGTTACCTTTGTGTGTTTGTGTAGTGAGAATGTTAAGACTGCTCTCTTAGTATAAATTTCAAAATATACTATTATTATAGTCACCGTGCTGTACAGTATATCCCCAAAATGTATTCATCTTATCGCTGAAGGCTTGGATCCTTTGATCAGCACTGCCCAACTTTTCCTAACTCCCAGCCTCTGGTAACCACCATCCTACTTTCTGTTTGTATGCATTTGGCTTTGTTTGTTCGTTTTTTAGATTCCACTTATAAGTGAGATAATATAGTATTTGTCTTTGTTTACCTGGCTTATTTCCCTTAGCAGAATATACTCCAGGTTTATCCATGTTGTCACAAATGGCAGGATTCCTTCTATCTCATGTCTGAATAATATATATAAACTAGAGGCCCGATGCACGAATTTGTGCACGGGTGGGGTCCGGCAGCCGGCCCCGATGGGGAGAGGGGGCAATCGGGGGCAGGGCCGGCCAGGAGGAGTTATTAGTGTCCAATATCTTTGCAGGGTGTATACACGTTGCTATTGGCTTTCGAATGAGTTGAAGCTTCAAAGGCGCTTTAGTGTCAGGGACACTTATAGCTTCTGTTTCTAAGCCTCTCCCTAGACAGGTAATGTGGTTTAGTTTCCTGCTGACAAACCCTCTAAAGAGAGGCTGTGATGTGGTGTAGCTGCCCTATCTGGTAGTAAGCAGTGGAGGGAGAACACAGGAAGATGGTGGTTGTGCTGGGCACCTCTCCTGGACATCTGACTGACGGTCCAGACCAGCCGTGGGCAAACTATGGCCCGCGGGCCGGATCCGGCCCCTTTGAAATGAATAAAACTAAAAAAAAAAAAGACCGTACCCTTTTATGTAATGATGTTTACTTTGAATTTATATTAGTTCACACAAACACTCCATCCATGCTTTTGTTCCGGCCCTCCGGTCCAGTTTAAGAACCCATTGTGGCCCTCGAGTCAAAAAGTTTGCCCACCCCTGGTCCAGACCATGAGCAGTTTTCCTCCTGATCACTCATCATTCAAGTTCCTGGTCTATGAAGGCTGGAGAGCGTTTAGAATCACTGAAGGTCACACTTCAGTGATCGTGGTTGGAGGGCCAATCGGGGATGGGGCTGGCAGGGAGGAGGGGCTGCGGGCAGTTGGCTGGTCGGCCCTGCCCCCAATTGGGCTGGTTGGCTGCCGCAGGGCCCGTCATAGCCACTGGCTGTTCTGGTGGTCCTGTTCGTTCCACTGTTCGGTCACTTGGCTTTTGTATATATAGATACACACACACACACACACACACACACACGCACACACACACACACACACACGCACACACACACACACACACACACACACGCGCGCGCGCGCGCGCGCGCGCACACACTTTAAGGTGAATAATGAATCTCATTGTAGAAGGAGTGTGCTTATAGCACTCTCCCTTTATGGATTTTTTTTGCAATAGTGTTCTCAGTAGTTTTCTTGGGGATTATGAATATAATCTGAACCCAATTAACCTCATTCTTTAGTTGGAAAATACAACACTGGCACTGAGATAGAGTGAACAGATAGATGGGGCCTAGGAAATTCAAGTTTTATTAAACTTGCCAGAGATTAGATCTTTTCCTCATAATTCCAGGTAAAGGTAAAGTGCTTATATGTAGAAAAATTAGGAAGAATAACCAGAGGAGGATTTGTTTGACTATACAATTACCATTGCTGGATTTAAATACGTCTTATTTCTTATGAGAAGAAATTATATCTTAAAAGCATGCTAACTTTTAGAATGTTAAAAATGAATTCATTTTTTGTTAATTCTTTGTATATCATCATTTTCACAAATCTTTCAAAATCTCATTAATTGATGTCTTTAGGGGAGTTTTATTTTTTTCTTCTTTCACCATAAAAATTTCCAATTTAGCTTCTTAGTTCAAAATAATTCAGTATAGACTGTGTTATCTTCTGAAGAACACCATGTTACCGCCTATAAATTATGAAAAAATCATCCTTTAATTATACAACCTGAGTATGACTGTCAATTTATAATCATCTGAAAAGGGCTTCTAGAAATAAACACCAAAGAAAAAGAGTAAAATATTAATCATATTTTATTGTAATTACAATATATATTTTCCAATTAATTTCTTTATTACTGATCTTGATAAATTCATTTCAGAATCTACCATAGTTCTATAATTATAAAAATAAGTTACTGACCGGATTTTAGATTTTTTCCCTCAATCATTTATTTTATACAATCAGATTGAATTATCACTGATATATCATAATTCCATATGTAAATAACTAGTGATTTTGGAGTTGTTTGATATTAAATGAAATTATGAATAACGTTGTTTTCTGTGCTCTGACTTTTTCCCTGTCCTCACCTATCAGAGAATCTAAAAAAAGTCAAGTGAAACTCAGCTGGTTGTCTTTGAAGAATAACAGTTTGAGATGAGAGTAAGTTGATAGGGTAGTAATAAAGTCTGGTGATAGCTTTCCCAGGAGATATCTTATGCAAAAAATGATGGAGGGCTGCCCATCACTGCACACAGAATGCTGCCATTCTCCACTCTAATAGGAAAGCATTTATCTTCTGCACCTGCTCCAGGATTTGAATGGCTGTCATGTATTTCAACAAAAGGGAGGAAAAACTGTCACTATGATTTTAAAAATATGCACTGGCATAAGAAAAAGGGAAATATTTTGAGCACTTAGAATCTATTGTTCTTGCTCAATTATGCCTGGTTTCTACAGTGGATAATTTAAGTTATGTTTAATATTATTAGGACTTTCCTATTGAGTTCATCAGAATGACTTCATCATTATAGAAAGCTCTTTGAATTATTAACGAGAGTCTGTGTGTGTTCCTCATGAGTAAAAGGTTATGCATTTATGATTACCGAATTGGCCGTGGCAGAATGCAACATCTAAATAAAATGTAAACACAGTTTTTACAAGTATGTCGGTAAGACCAAATTTAAAGTTGATAAAGTTAAAACTTATTCCTAAAATTTTACTAAATAAAATAAATGGTGAAATGGAACAAAGTGCATATTTTGAAATGGATTATTGGAAAAACAAAAGGTTGACTAGGAGGCCAGAGCCTTTATTTTTTATTTTATTTTTGAAGATATTCTTTTTTAATTATCAGGCTTTTATTTCGATTAAAATTGTTTTTAATTGAATTTGTTCGAGGGACATTGGTTAATGAAATTATATACGTTTCTGGGGTACAGTTATATAAAACATCATCTGTATGAAGCCAGAGCCTTTAATTGTTTTAAAAAATATTGAAGTGCTATTGCTTTTCCACAACATGCTTATTACTGTTGCTGCTTTATTGGGTAAAATTATGAAGGAAGCCTGTCAGATCTCTGCATTTATGTTTCCCAGCAGGTGGTCCCTTCCATGGCATTTTACTGCTGGTTTTTCTAATGCTGCTGCCTTTCAATTTTAACTTTCTTGAAAAAGATTCAGGATATTTTAAGATTGTATATATACTCATGTACACACATAGTGTGTATACATATATACATCTTAGCAAACATTAATCTGACTCATCTTTTAACAAACACTAAAATTAAGACCCCAAATTAATTTTGTCCCTTAATAGTATTCACTATTAGAAATTATTGACTTTATTTCAGTGCTGCTGCTGTTGCTTAAAATATCTTTGGATCGTGTCCTTTGAAATGTCCTTAAAAATCTGCAAACACTTAAAATACATCTTCGGTGGCAGCAGGTTATCATGCTTTGAGGATGGTTGAGAAATGGGAGCCAAGGATTGTTTGGGAAGCAGCAAAAAGGCATTCAGGGCCATATACCATGAACAGGTAACTGATTGTTTCAGATAATTCATTTTTGGTCAGAGTCAGGGTTAGGCTATAAAGAATTTTTGTGTGCAGGGGAGAGGAAAAATGAAAAAGCAGGGAGGCAAAGGAGGGGCCAAAATGCCTATAATAGCAATTTAAAAAGAAAACTTCACACTGATTTTAGAAGTTATTGAAAAGCTTTGAAATTTCCATGACTATTCTGAAAGAATGCAATCATTTAGAAGTACTAGCCACCCATGAAGCACTGAGGTTTTGCATGATTTTCATTTCTACTTCTGAGCTCATTATATCCTTATTAGGATTTAAAGTGATATAAATTAAAACTGAATCTGATTAATTCTTTCTAGGCTCTTCCACCCACGTAGCATCAGTCTGGCAAAAAAATCTTACTAGGTGTACCAGTTAATAATGTGGATTTTTTTCAATAGATGGAGTTACACATATGTTGATACATATGCGATTTGGTATGTATGCTATTTTGTTGTATTGGCAACAAGCTTCAAAACTTCATATGTCAAATTTGCTGAAGGTATTAAAATCATAGGTATTTTTACGCTTAAAAATGTTGAATTTCATGCCAAAAAAAGAGCATTTGCAGGAAGTTTTAATTCATTACTTTATTTTGAAGAAAAATTATCATATGCTTTGGGAAGCTTATGGTGAACATGCTCCATCTCAATATACTTGTGAACGCCGGTTTAAACACTTTCTATTTTAGAGAAAAGAAAACTAAGATTTAGAAACAACATTCAAAAAGCCAGAAAAATAGTAAATATTTCAGAGGAGATTTCAGCTAGCTTTTCTTTCCTGAAAAGTCTATGTGCTTTCCTGTGCTTTTCAGGCCTGAGAAATAACGGGTCTATCTTTAATAAAGGTTGTGTTAAAAAAAAAAAAATCAGCCTTGCCCTAACTGGTTTGGCTCAGTGAATAGAGTGTCGGCCTGCAGACTAAAGGGTCCCAGGTTCGATTCTGGTCAAGGGCATGTACCTTGGGCACATACCCAGTAGGGAGTGTGCAGGAGGCAGCTGATCGATGTTTCTGTCTCATTGATGTTTCTAACTCTCTATCCCACTCCCTTCCTCTCTGTAAAAAATCAATAAAATATATATTTTTAAAAATCAGCCTTATTTATGGTCATCTCTTATACATTCATATCATAATTCATGGTGATTCACAGATTCCTTCAGAGATGAAGAATAATATTTAGCTCTAGTCTGTTTGGCTCAGTGGATAGAGTGCTGGCTCAACGGGTACTATTTCTGTCAAGGGCACGTACCTGGTTGCAGGGCTATAAGGGGTCAATGGGAGAAAAAAGGGTACATATGTAATACTTTCAACAATAAAGATTTAAAAAAATAATGATTTTTTAAAAAATAGAGTGTCATGTCTAGGAACACAAATTTTAAAAGTTGCCTTAGGCCAAGCTATTAAAAGATTTGTCAGGGGAAAAAAAGATTTTCATGAATTTCAAATATCAAAGCTGCTATGTGCCCAGTGTTGCTATAATGTGAGAAATAATTGGTAAGAAGCTTAAGTAAGTCCCGAGTAGCAGAATCTAGGCTGGAACTCCCACATTCTTCTTCTCATATTGATCACAGTGTAAAAGAAGAGTTGGTCTATGCCAGGCAATCTCACCTCACTCATTTTTCTTTGGGCCATTAGACCTTCATGTGAAGGTATTTTGAAACTTGGTGATTTTTCTCACCACTCTGACTTTACAGCTTTGAAATTTCAGCTTCGATTAGATGAAATGGAACTGTCTTTTGCACCAGGAGGTCACAGGGACTATTATTACCTCTTTTGCTTTCTGTAGTGTTGCTGCTTCTACCTATTAATTTACATCCAGTGTTTCAAAGCCATTTTCTCTTGGTCTGGGTTTGCTAATAATGTTTAAGAATTGCCTGACCTTTCAATGACTTACTTTAAATACTTTGAAAGAAAAAAAGAGAAGGGATTCTTGCATCAAATGGGGTTTTAAGTTAAATGGTTTCTAAAACCTTTCACATTCTTGAGAATCCCTGAGAAGTAAACATTTTCCCTAATGGAATTTCTCCTATTTTCAAAAACAACTATTAATGTTTTCAATCTGTTGATAGAAAAGAAAGTTTTTTGGTCTAACTCTGTCTAAAACCAGCCTCATGTGTAGGCAACGAAGCAGTGATTTTCAAGGCTCCCTGGGTGTTCCCATTAGCCCAGCACCCATGTTTGAAATGCCTGCATAAGTCAGTTAACCACCATCTGACATAGAATTTTCTTTGGTCAATAAAAGATGGACCAGTGTGCTCTCCAAATATTTTTCCAGGTTCAAATTTCTATGAATCAATATGATATGAATTAGGAAATTAGTAAAGGCTATTATACTTTCTTCCATATAAATCAAATATTTGGTTACTCCCTATAATATATAAGATACCATGCTTTGTTTGTTTGTTAATCCTCACTGGAGGATATTTTTCCATTGATTTTTTTAGAGAGAGTGGAAGGGAGGGGGAGAGATAGAGAGAAAAACATTGATGCAAGAGAGATATATTAATTGGTTGCCTCCCGCACATGCCCCGACCAGAGCCAGGGATCAAGCCTGCAATCAAGGTATGTGCCCTTGACCAGAACCAAACCTGAGACCCGTCAGTCCGAGGGCCAGCGTTCTATCCACTGAGCCAAACTGGCTAGGGCAGTACTATGCTTTTCTTTCATGCAAAAATTAAAATGTTATAGCCAGAAAATCAAGCCAATAAAAATGTAAGCATCACCTTAGAAACCCTGACAAAGAAAGCAAGTGATAGAGATAATAGTGGGAAGGGTTGGGAGTAAATCCTACAATTCGTGGTCTAAATTAAATTATACATTAGTTTCCCATCTCTATAATGGTAGTACACTGAAGGTTTTTAACTGTTAATAAAAGGCAGCTGTTTATAAAGGACTTAGAATTTTATTAATTATGGCAGAGCAAATATAAATGTGATTTGGGAATCTTAAAACTAATAATAATCACAGTGCTTTTTAAAAAGTATATAAACTCTTTTTAGTCATAATGGTTCTAACATTACAGATATCACTATCAGAGACCAGCTTTTCTCCTAACAGAGTGTCTTCCTTTTGGAAATAATGTTAGGGAAAGCCAGCCTGTGTTCATGACCCTGTACCATCTCTTCTCCTCTGTCTTTCCCATGATGCCCTCTACCCACAGGCACAATTCCACCTCTGTGTCTGTCTAATTATAAGTTCTTCACACTATCTGTGCGCTTTTCAGAATTAACTCTTCCCACCAGACCTGACTCCCTGGCTCTTCCCTCATGCAACTTCCTGACTCAGGTATGCCTTGGAGGCGTAGGTTTTCTCCTCTCCCCTCCCCCCTGGTTGGCTTGTCCATGGACACAGCACCTGCCTCAGTTGCCCTGTCTGCTTTCTCACCTTCTTTACCCTCCTCATAGGATCAGCCAAGTCCTGCCAGGCCATCCTGTAAAGTAAGCCGTCGATATCTGAGAACCGAGCATGAGACATAATTTTCCAATATTGTGCTGGTCTTCCAGCTTAAGCACCCATTTCTCTTTTCAGCAGAAGTTCTGATGTTTTCTTGGGATCCCATTCTAGCCCAAGGAGACTGGCTGAGCCTCTGTTCTAATAGGGAATGGAGTTGGGGACCCAAGATAAGCTATCCCCACAGCAACTGGTTCAGAGGTGGGAATATGACCAAGCAGAGAAAAATGTCAGATTCCCTTGGAAGTGGCAGGAGAGTGTGCTCCCTCTTCCTTGGTGAAATTTAAACCGGAAGGCTTGTAACTGAAGCAAGTTTGATACTAACATTTGCAGGTCACAGAGCAAGGAAACAAATGGAGACCTACGTTCTAAGCCAGTGGTTCTCAACCTTCCTAATGCCACGACCCTTTAATACAGTTCCTCATGTTGTGGTGACCCCCAACCATAAAATTATTTTCGTTGCTACTTCATCACTGTAATTTTGCTACTGTTATGAATTGTCATGTAAATATCTGATATGCAGGATGCATTTTTCGTTGTTACAAATTGAACATAATTAAAGCATAGTGATTAATCACAAAAACAATATGTAATTATATATGTGTTTTCTGATGGTCTTAGGCGACCCCTGTGAAAGAGTCGTTTGACCCCCAAAGGGGTCGCGACCCACAGGTTGAGAACCGCTGTTCTAAGCAGAGAACATATGCCTAAACATGAAAATTATGAAATCAAACTCACAGTTAAATACAAATTGTTATTTTCCCTATCGGACAAACCTATTTTCATAATGACTTGGAAGTTCGGGTTTAAATTCTCAGACTTTGGAACATGGCAGGTGAAAATCTCACACATGCCTTGGCCCATCTCCTCTCCTCACTCCTGCCTCAATCTGCACCAAAAGAGGACTCCTGAGCCATGTAAAACACCCAGCCTGTTCGTCTGAGTTCCACACACAGCCTGTGCATCAGCTACCTGTTGGTCCCAAAGGCATACAAACTGGCAGTTCAGTTCTCTCTCAGGTAGATGGGCCCAGGGCTGAGAACTAACTCAGAGATTTGGGGCAGAGAATTCTCAGGTACATGGCTCCATCCTTCTGTGATGTAGAAGGATGTTAAGATGGTTCCAGGGGAGTCTGCTTTGGACTCCAGAGGTGCTTTGCCCTCTGGGGAGGGACAAGGTTGGAGGAGAGCCAGAGAAGAGCTGCCTGTAGTATAGGGTCCAGGGGAGGGGCCCTTCAGCCTGGATCTAAGGGTGGTACGTCGCTGCAGGCAACCACCAGGGTAGGAGCTGCCTTAGAAAAAATCTAGCACACCAGAAAAGGGCTAGCCAAACCAAAAGATGGCGAGACCTGGGTTATGGTTACATCATGTGAGTCTCCACATAAGCCACACCTAAAGCCAACCCTATCCTGGAACTGTCTATTTTTATGAGCTAATTCATTTGGCTTTGGCACAAGCCAATTTGGGGTGAGGTTTCTGTCACTTGAGGACTGAAAGACTCATGTCTGACAGGCTTCTTGGTGGTGGTGTGTGAATGACTCATGTCTGGGCTGCTCTGCTTCCTAAAACTGTGGGATTAACCTTGATCTAGCCAATCTCTGCAAATGAAAGAGTCTGTCTCCCATCCCCTACACCCTGGTGCGGAAGCAGTTCTATGGCCAGTGTTAAGTAGCTTCCTCGTCAGCCCTGTTCTGCCCAGGTACCAGCCTGCCTCATACCTATTCCTCCTAGTTTACAAGGGGAAGGGGCTATCAACTGCCCAACAATAATCCGCTCATTAAATTTTTGCTAAAAGTATAACACCCAACAGTTGAGCCAATTGCAAATATGCTACAATGTGATAAATTACAAAGGCTACAGTCTTGAAAACATCAATTCCTCACCATCAGTTTCTTCAGTTTGGAGTGCAGTCCAAACATGTGGGAAGGAAATTAATGCTTCTATTTTTAAAACTGGTTCTTCTGTTTATTGACAGGTTGTATCTGTCATTTAAGAAGATGTACAGCCGAAACCGGTTTGGCTCAGTGGATAGAGCGTCGGCCTGCGGACTGAAAGGTCCCAGGTTCGATTCCGGTCAAGGGCATGTACCTGGGTTGCGGGCACATCCCCAGTGGGGAGTGTGCAGGAGGCAGCTGATCGATGTTTCTCTCTCATCGATGTTTCTAACTCTCTATCTCTCTCCCTTCCTCTCTGTAAAAAATCAATAAAATATATTTAAAAAAAAAAAAAGAAGATGTACATTTGTGTACAAACGTCGTGTTTCCTATGTCCCTCTCCAATGGTCTGTCTGATTTTTGTACCAGTTAATAAAAGTTCAGCTCAGAATCCTGGGCCCCAGAGGTTAACTTCTTGAGGTCATATGAAACACTGTGTGAAAATGAATATAGAGAATGAATGAATGAATGAATGAATGAATGAATGAATGGAAAAGCATATAATACTTTATCAATTTCAAATGATGTGTCATGATGTTCCCTGTGAAATCATGCCCTAATGAAATGTGTCACTTTTTTTTAATAAAAAGAAAAATGTTGAGGATGAGAAGTCATGCATGTCTATTTTTTTAAATAAATATCATAACATAAACTTGTTAGGGTGTTAGTCCAACCACAACTCATCCCCAGTTCTCTAAGAAACAACTTCCCTGCTCCTGTGGATACAGGGTATGTCTGTTCTGTTTATACAACATGCCTCACCACCACCCCTTTCATCTTTGGCCACAAAGAGGAAGGGGGTGTGAGCAGGGATAAAGCTGATGAACAAAGTAACAGAGATGAGACATTAAGAGGGACCAGAGGTCGATACAAAGCAAGAGTGATGGCCAAGGGTCTTGACGGCTTTCCAGCTCCTCTGTCCGCTCTCACCCGAGGGCTACCTTCAGTTCCTTCCTGTTGGCTCTGACAGACACCCCCGTCCCCCCACAGCTTTCCAGTAACATCTGTTTTTGACCCCTCTTTAGGCTAGCTCTGGTAGTTTTTTGCTATTTTAAATGGATATTCTCAAGAAGTATATGCTTTTTAAAATTTTGTCTTTTAACTTGCATACAGTCATGGATTTTTTTCAGCTCATTAAACTTTGAAGAAAGATTTTGTTTTGGTCTGAGCACATCCTGAAATCCCATGATTACTGTCACTTGCACAAGCGTTTGCTCTTCTGCTATACAGAAAGTTCTATTTGAAGCAGTCATTTTTACTGTGGATAGTATGAAGGATACAACTTGCAATGTTCTTGGGATTTTAAAATAAAGATCTCTCCCCTGAACTTCTTGGCAATAATTAGCTGTCTAATCAATTGCTGATATCCACAGTGACTCAAATCAGAAGCAAAACTTGAAAATATTGAACATGACCTCTGGTTTTAATGGTTTCTATGTACTCTGTATGTAAGTGATTCTAGTGCCTGTTGAAGTTGTCTTTGAATAAAAAGAGAAGAAACATTTTCTATCTGCCTGTTTTCTTCTAACCTTGATTAATGCCCCATACCTTCTTTAAAAAAAAAACAACAAAAATTCTATTAAAAACACCTTTCTATCATTTAAACATTTGTATTACTTTCCTAGGGCTGTCATAACAAAGTACCACAGACTGGATGGCTTAACAACAAAAATTTATTTTCTCATGATCCTGAAAGACAATAGTCTGAAATCAAGGTGTCAATAGCATTGGTTTCTTCTGAGGCCATTCTCCTTAGCTTGTAGATGGCTGTATTCTTCCTATGTCTTCACATGGATTTTTCTCTGTGCTTATTTGTGTCCAAATTTCATCTCCTTTTTTTTTCTGTTGTTTTGTTAATCCTCACCCAAGAATATTTTTTCCCATTGATTTTGTTAGAGAGAGTGAAAGGGAGAGAGGGAAGAGAGAGAGAGAGAGAGAGAGAGAGAGAGAGAGAGAGAGGAGAGAGAAGCATATTGATTGTCCCCAACTGAAGCCAGGGACCAGACCTGCAACCCAGGTACATGCCCTTGACCAGGAATCAACCTGAGACCCTTGGGTCTGGGAGCCAACATTCTAACCACTGAGCCACACTGGCCAGGGTGAAATTTCCTCTTTTAAAGACACCAGTCATAATGGGTTAAGGCCACTCTAATGACATCATTTAACCTTAATTACGCGTTTAAAGACCCTATTTCCAAATACAGTCACATTCTGAGGTAGTTGAGGGTTAGGACCTCAACATACTAATTTTTTTGGCGCAAGGAGAGACAATTCAGTCCATAACATTTTTTTTCAGTGTCTTACTTATTTCGTGTCATTCATTTTTTATTTTTTTTAATTAAATCTTTATTGTTCAGATTATTACAGTTGTTCCTCTTTTTTCCCCCCATAACTCCCCTCCACCCGGTTCCCACCCCATCCTCCGCCCTCACCCCGCCCCCTCTGTCCTCATCCATAGGTGCATGATTTTTGTCCAGTCTCATCCCGCATCCCCCACACTCCTTCCCCCCACCCCAAGAATAGTCAGTCCACTCCCTTTCTATGCCTCTGATTCTATTATAATCACCAGTTTATTCTGTTCATCAGATTATTTATTCACTTGATTTTTAGATTCACTTGATAGATGCATGTTTGTTGTTCATAATTTGTATCTTTACCTTCTTCTTCTTCTTCCTCTTCTTAAAGAATACCTTTCAGCATTTCATATAATACTGGTTTGGTGGTGATGAACTCCTTTAGCTTTTCCTTATCTGTGAAGCTCTTTATCTGACCTTCAATTCTGAATGATAGCTTTGCTGGATAAAGTAATCTTGGTTGTAGGTTCTTGGCATTCATCACTTTGAATATTTCTTGCCACTCCCTTCTGGCCTGCAAAGTTTCTGTTGAGAAATCAGCTGAGAGTCATATGGGTACTCCCTTGTAGGTAACTGACTTTCTTTCTCTTGCTGCTTTTAAGATTCTCTCTTTGTCTTTTGCTCTTGGCATTTTAATGATGATGTATCTTGGTGTGGTCCTCTTTGGATTCCTTTTGTTTGGGGTTCTCTGCACTTCCTGGACTTGTAAGTCTATTTCTTTCACCAGGTAGGGGAAGTTTTCTGTCATTATTTCTTCAAATAGGTTTTCAATATCTTGCTGTCCCTCTTCTTCTGGCACCCCTATAATTTGGATGTTGGTACGCTTGAAGCTGTCCCAGAGGCTCCTTACACTATCTTCGTATTTTTGGATTCTTTTTTCATTTTGCTTTTCCGGTTGGCTGTTTTTTGCTTCTTCATATTTCAAATCTTTGACTAGATTCTTGCGATCCTCTAGTCTGCTGTTGGAACTCTGCATAATATCCTTTATTTCAGTCAGTGTATGCTTAATTTCTAGTTGGTCCTTTTTCATAACCTCAAGGGTCTCACTAGATTTCTTGAGGGTCTCACTACATTTATCAGCGGTCTCACCAGACTTTTTGAGGGTCTTACTAAATTTATTGGCAGTTTCTAGAAAATTCTTGAAAAACCTTAAAAGTGTGGTTTTGAACTCTATATCCAGTAGTTTGCTTTCCTCCATTTCTGTCATTTGTGTCCTGTTTCTTTGTCTCCACATTTTTTATGCTTCCCTGTGTTGATAGAACGGCTTTGTGTGCTAGGTGTCCTATAGGGCCCAGTGGCTCAGCCTCCCCATTTACCTAAGGTGGACACTCTTGGTGCACCCCCTTGTGGGCTTTGTGCACAGTCTTGTTGTAGTTAAGCCTTGATTATTGTAGGTATCACTGGGAGGAATTGACCTCCAGGCCAATTGGCTGTGAGAATCAGCTGTGTCTGCAGTGGGAGAACTTCTGTGCTGGAGACACCCCTCCAGGGCAAGACTTGCTTCAATGGGGCTTTGGTGCTCACTGAGTCTGCCCCCTGAGTGTGTCCTTGATGGATCCAAGGAGCTGCAATCTGGATGGTCCTACTCTGACCACCTGGCACACTGGCTCCTGGATCTCTAAGGAGGTGCTAATCTATCCTCTGCCTGAGGCTACCCAGCAGGAGCTCAGCTGTGAAGCAATGTGAGTTGCCCTGGGGCCTTGGGCCAGCTGCAGTTTGTTAGGTAATTTTCAGATTGCAAAGGGCCAGGCCCTTCATATGCAAAAGCTGGCGCACAGCTTGGGCAGGGTGGGGGTCCCAGGGGATCAACAGGGGGGAGCAAGCAGCTATGGCTGCCCTCAGAGGCCCCGCTTCTCAGTGTCCCTGCAATCGCTGCAAGCACCTCCAAGAGGAAGCTGCCCTCGAGTTCCGACTGATGCCAGACAGTCCAGTTTCTCCCGTATGAGTCTGGGTTCCCAGAGACTCACCCGGAACTGGAGCTCAGAGCTTGAGACTCCCTACCGATTGAAAAAGACAACCGTGTCCTCAGCTGCCAGCCCTCTCCACGTGCGCCTCTGTACCTCTGTACTTTACTTCCGCACCGCACATCCTCTGAGTCTCGGTATGCTTTTCTCTTTCCTTCTAGTTGTAGAATTTCCACTCAGCCAGCCTTCCTGTGGTTCTGGATGATGTCCATTTTGTCTTTTAGTTGTATTTTTTGAAGTAGTTGTGTGAGGCAGCAATTTCAAGTGTTTACCTATGCCGCCATCTTGGTTTCTCAATCAATCCATAACAACATTTAACCAATATTTTTTGAGTGCCTAATGTGAGCTGTTTTAAAGATTGGGGACACCTGGCTGGTGTGGTTCAGTGGTTGAGTGTCGACCTATGAACCAGGAGGTCATGGTTTGATTCCTAGTCAGGGCAAATACACGGGTTGTAGGCTCAATTCCTAGTGGTGGGTGTGCAAGAGGCAGCCAATTGATGGTTCTCTCTCATCATTGATGTTTCTCTCTCTCTCTTCCTCTCTGAAATTAATTTTAAAAATATTTTTTTAAAAAATATAAAGATTGGGGACAAAATTGAAAAAGAATAGTCCTCCCACCCACCTTTCTAAAGGTCCAAGTCTTGAGGGCCTATTCTATTTAGGATGCTGTGCAAGCCCCTTTGACAGAGGCCCCAGAGTAGAATTGGTGGAAATTTTTCTCCCACATTTGAGTCCCGAGGTGGACACCCAGGTCCGCGGGATGGCTATGCCATCCTAGCACCAGCTTGCTCTCTGGGTACAGGGTAGCTTCTCGAGCTCACCATCTCCCCCACATCACAACCAGCAAGAAGGAATATAGGGAAGTGCACACTTCTTTTAAGGGCACGACCAGGAAGTTGCACTTAATATTTTTGGTCTAAGAGAGTCTGGGTAACTGTAAGGAGGGTTGAAAAAATGTGGCCTGTATCTAAATGGCCATGGGCTTAGCTAAAACACCATTTACTGTGGATAAAAGGGCAGATGGCTATTAGGGGCATTAAATGGGGACAAAGACCATAAACAGGCAATGGCTTTATACTGTGTAAGAAGGGAGAAAGGGGCATTTGTACAGAAGCAGCCAAGGCTGGAATAAAGAAAGAGATGGAGCCACAAAGAAAAGTGGGAATCAGAGACTTGAATAAGGAGAAGGGGTCAATCAGGATCTGGGAAAAGGGCATGTGAAGTGATAGTAATAATTACCAAGCCCTTCAGGTGAGAGAGACGTTAACCTCGGCTATGAACTGGCCAAAGGTCATCAAGGCTGGAGCTGAATGAGCCAAGCAGTGAGGTGTCGGAGATGCAGACAGAGCAGCCGACAAAGGCAGCACCATGAAGGCCCCTGCAGGCAGTGGGAGGGTCTGCATTTTGTTCTAGCTGCAATGGAAAGCCATGCTGGTGATTTTAGGCAAAAGAGACATATGATTTAGTCCACAATTTAAAAAATGACTTCGGGTGCGTTGTGAAGAATGGGAAGGGTGTACAGAAGTCTCAGAAGAAAATCAGCCCAGATGGCGGCGTGGCTCAGTGGTTGAGCGTCCACCAGGAGGTCACGGTTTGATTCCCAGTCAGGGCACATGCCCAGTTTGTGGGCTCAATCCCTAGTGTGGGGTGTGCAAGAGGCAGCTGACCAATGATTCTCTCTCATCATTAATGTTTCTATCTCCCGCTCCCTTCTTCTCTGAAATCAATAAAAATATATTTTTTTAAAAAAGACTTGGGGTTTATGGAATGCAAACATGCGTAAAACCAGGCACTGGAAAGAAGTCTGTAGGAGTTCAAAACCATACCTTTCCCAACGAGTATTCTGACCTCTGGCTTTATTTCTTGACGTGTTGCTAAGACACAGTTCACCTGTCCACCCTTGACCCATGCCTCCCACCAGATGTTCAAGCCGCCTCCAAATTACAACCTACCCATCTCATCTGAGGACCAACAACAGAGAAAAATCAAGTTCCCTCCCTTGTCCTGGTGCAAAGCCTGCCCCAGCCCGTGTGTGTCCTCATTTGTTCAGCTCTTTGCAGTCCTTAAAACTCTCTCATTTAGAAGGGATTTGACTGTATCTTTGTAAAGTCAAAAGGTCCACTGAAGGTTTCCAGTCACTCCCCTCCCCCCCAAAAAAATATTCACCTGCCTTCAGAGACAGTTAGTGAAATAGAAAGATGCTGCAAGGTTTCAAAAAAGTTAGAATTCTGCTGCAGATAGAGCACCCTTTCCATATAACATAGTTTTGTTGGTTCATTCAGGGGACGGATTAGTCGTTTTGTGTTGTGTGGGAGCCTTCAGTATATATTAAGACCATCACTAAATAAATAGATTTTCATTTTCAGGGTTTTTTTGTTGTTGTTATGTGCTTTACTTTGTGACTGAGGCTCATATCAGTCAGGCCTGGACTTTAGTGGCAATAAGGGAAACAATGCTAATAGTAATGACTCCTTGCACTGGATGTACAAACTCTGCTTCATGACTTTCCAAACTGTTTTTTCCTATTTTGGACATTGACCAGTGTCAGTTCTTATTACATGAATATTTCAAAGGCCCTACCAAAAAACCACTTTTAGAACATAGGAATTAATATGGTGTTAAACCACAGTACCTTCACTATACTACACATCAGATACTGAGGTAAAGATATTTACTAAATTAAAAACCACCAGAGGGCAGCTTAATACAATAGTGACTGAATCCTTAAAAAATAATCCCAATAAGTTAGATAACTATAAATATAGAGAAAAGAGAATGACAAGAGACATTTAATATTTTAAAATTTTGCTTATGATAAATGTTTCTGAGTTTGGCATATTTGGTGCACTTTTTAAGTTGATCTTCAAATTCAAATGTGAATTAAAATTATCCACCTCCCCACCCCCACCCCCTTTTTTTTGGGCAGTGACAAAATTAACCAGGAGATCAAGCAACTTTGGCCAATTGTTACATATATTTATTGTTACATATACTTTTATTGATTTTAGAGAGGAAAGGAGAAGGAGGGAGAGATAGAAACATCAATGATGAGAGAGCCTCATTGATCAGCTGCATCCTGCATGCCCCATACTGGGGATCGAGCCTGCAACCTGGGCATATGCTCTGACCCAGAATCAAACCGTGACCTCCTGGTTCATAGGCTGACACTCAACCACAGAGCCATGCCAGATGGGCCAATATGAAAAATTTTTCAATGTGATCTTAGATTCTCCCCTCTCTGTCGTGGCTGATGCTCCTCCAGTAAGAAGGAAGTGGCACCCCTAGCTTATGTCTTTCTAATTTAATAGAATTAAAAATGAAAATTAAGGTAGTAATGATAATTCTCTTTAAAGTACTTTTCATAATTTTTCACAATTGCTGTATTAATTTCTTTGCTGTTTGTCTCTTCCTCTAGTTTGAAAGCTCCATGAGGTCAAGGTTAGGTACTTCAGGGACCTTGCCAAACACAGTGGCTAGCAGTAGGCTTTCAATAATTTCGAGTTGGCTTAATTAAGTAACTATAAATTCTTAAGGGACTAACACTTCTGGAGACCATTCCATGTTTTCATGTACTCAATTTCCATCCATCCATCTATCCATCCCTCCCTCCCACAGACATCTAACCCTCAAAGGCAATCTTGAGAAAGGGCTGCATTCTCTTTGACAATTGAAGAAAATTTTTTTTATCAGTGAAGAATTTCCAGTTTAAAGAAGCTTTCTTCTAGAATATGTAAAGTTGCATGAGCAGTCTTTGTAATAGGGACAGCCTTATAGTAAAGACTGACGGCCTTCCTCAATTGTGCTGTTTCCCTCGGACAGTCAGAGCTGCTGGTTAGAAACTACTTCTTGACAAACTGAAAGATGAAGCCTTTCTTCTTTCACAGGTTTTGTGTTATTTATTATTTGTGTTATTTATTTTGTAATATGCCAGAGCATTTGGAGAAAATTTATTGCCACTCTTGTGAGATATATATATATCTCTTGAGAGAGAGAGAGAGAGAGAGAGAGAGAGAGAGAGAGAGAGAGAGAGAGACTCTGCCCTGGACCAAGATCTCCTCTCACTTATAAGCCCCACAGCTTCACCCATCACTTCTACGCTGATGCCTTCCAAGTCTGTACTTTGTGCCCTACCTGCTTTTCAAAATGTCAGACTTTTGTACCCACCGGAATGGCCCCCAGCCTCCTCCCACTCATAGTGAAAGGGAAGGAAGGAGAGAGAATAGAGAACTTGGATTTCTTGGCAGAGTTTACCGTCCTCTTCTTCTCCTTAAAAACTGTGAGGAGGATAAAGACTTCCAGAAAGTATTTGGCATCCATCAACAGCAGAGGCTTGGTCCCCTTCCATCTAGAATTCTGGGAGAAGGATGCCATTCAGAGCCCGGCACCGCATGAGGCAACTTCACGAGGGAAGAAATGTCAGTGGGTCATTTTTAGGCAGAAAGAAAGTCTGGAGATAATACCCCCTCCCCCAAATTCCTCAAAGCTCGCTTGAAGCAGAGAAAGGATGTAAACGTTCCCTATACTGAAGTTTGGGGCTGCTGAGGATTGAGCCAGGAGTCACCGGGAGGGGTCACCTAGAACTGGGGGCTAAGTGGCAGAGGGATGTCAACCTCCCCAAGAGAGCTGAGGTGAGGCAAGCCAAGGGCATGGTGGAGTGACGGGGGAGGAAAGGTGGGTCGGGGATGGGGGATACAAAGGACAGCCACTGGTCCTTAACAGTGTTTCCCAAGAGCAGAGACCAGAAGTCACACTGTCCAGGCGCTAAGAGAGAACATGAGGTGAAGATGGACCAATAAGACATGCCTCAGCTATGGCCAGTGGGAGCCAGTGACGAGGACCAGGTGCCAGAGTCCTGCCCTCAGTGCCATTATGTGCTACCAGTGGTGCATTTGTTAAAACTGATGAGCCTACATGATGCCACATAATCACCTAAAGTCCGATGTTTACCTAGAGTTCCCTCATGGCTGTGCCTCCTGTAGGTTGGGACCAGTGTATAATGACATGTGTCCATCATCGTATCATACAGAATATTTTCAGTTTTTCTGTGCTACACCTATTGCCCACCACCCCCCTCTCCCCCGGCTGTACCTCTAGCAACCACTAATCTTTTTACTGTCTCCAGAATGTCACATAGTTGGAATAGTACAGGGTGTTGCCTTTCAGATTGGCTTCTTTTACTTGGCAATATGCATTTAAGAGTCTTCCATGTTTTTTCATGGCTTGATGGCTCATTTCCATTGTCTGGATGAACCACAGTTTAGCCCTTCACTGACTGAAAGACATCTTGGTTGCTTCCAAGTTTGGGCATTTATGCATAAAGCTGCTATAAACATCCATGTGCAGGGTTTTTACTTGTTGTTTGTTTTTGAGAGAGAGAGAAACATCAATTTATTGCATTCATTGGTTGATTTTTGTATGTGACCTAACCAGGGATCGAACCTGCAACCTTGGCATATAGGAACGATGCTCTAACCCTGTGGTCGGCAAACTGTGGCTCGCGAGCCACATGCAGCTCTTTGGCCCCTTGAGTGTGGCTCTTCCTAAGCCTTAGGAGTACCCTAATTAAGTTAATAACAATGTACCTACCTATATAGTTTAAGTTTAAAAAATTTGGCTCTCAAAAGAAATTTCAATTGTTGTACTGTTGATATTTGGCTCTGTTGACTAATGAGTTTGCTGATCACTGCTTTAACCAATTGAGCTACCTGACTAAGGGCCCTTGTGCAGGTTTTTGTATGGACATATGTTTCCAACTCCTTTGGGTAAATAATAAGAAGTGCAATTGCTGGATGATATGATAAGAGTGTGTTTAGTGTTGTAAGAAACCACCAAACTGCAAACTGGCTGTACCATTTTGCATTTCCACCAGCAATGAATGAAATTTCTGTTGCTCGATGTTTTTGCCAGCATTTGGTGCTGTCGACGTTCTGGATTTTGGCCATTCTAATAAATGTGTCGTGGTATCTAATTGTTGGTTTAATTTGTGTCTCCCTGATGATATAGACAAATAGAGACTATATAACAGATGCCCATGTACACATTATCCAGCTTCAACGATACCTCTTTCACTCCCTTGGAGTGTGCCATTTGTTTCTTGCTGGGATCCTGGCTGATAAGGGCCTTCTTGTGCATTTTGACTATTTAGGGCCTCCTGTATAGACCGCAGCCATGTGGCAGCCTAGTTCTGAACAGAGCCAAATGGATATTACCCCACAGATTAAAGTGGGGCTGTAGACACATCCCCAACCTGTTCAATAAAACTTCGTTCCCTAACTCCCTCCCCAGCGTCCTAGCTCATCTTAAACCAGGCTTTGTTTTGTACACAAAGTTACAAAGAGAAGGCATAGTCGGTGCCATGGAGAATAAGTGAATCACATCAATCAGTAGCATTTATTCCCACAGATTAATAAGTGCTGTATCTTTTCACTCATAAGAAAAGGAAATGCTTAGGAGGAACTTTTTTCTTTCTGAGGAAGTTCTCTTTGTGAGAGAATTGATTACATGGTCTTAGATCAGCAACATATTTGTCTCCCACAATTTCATGAAAATAACTTTGTCGTTAATGAGATTTGCTAGTAAAGCAAAAACGCCATCTCCACAAGGATGGAGCCATTTGTAATATGAGACCCAGGACTCTTTTCTCAGTGAGAAAAAGAATCATTTCAGATTTAGTTTTTTACTAGTAGACACAATAAAAGTAATGTACTATTCTATAAATGGGTGTTTGAAATTAGACTCTTTTTCATGTCTCATCAGGGGTACCATAGAATTGTTGAAATCAATAGGAACCTGAAGAAAGAAGGGGTGAGGGGAAGAACTAATATTTTTTGAATGCCTTCTTTGTGTTATAAGTGTTCTCAGGTTCATTATCAATTTAATCCTCATAGTAATCCCAGGAAGTCGATGTTATTATGCCTGTGTTATAGGAAAGTAAAGCTCAAAGAGGATAAGTTGCTCCAAGGCCCTCAGCTACATAATAATCACCAAACCACCTTATTTTTTGTCTCACCATGTTTGACTCTATGCGAAGCACTTTACATCCATTGTGAAACTTAACCCCATTGGTAAATTGCTTTATGCCCATGATACAGATGAGGGGTGTTAAGCATCTTGCCCATGGTCACACAGATAATAACTGGCAGAGTCAGAATTCTGAGTCACTTCTGGCTGACTCAAGCCCTTGCTATTCTTACTACCCTCTGGTGGCTTTCCAGGGAGAAGGGTACACTGTTACAGTTTCTTTTTCCATCTTGAGTTCTCGTTCCCTTTACCAATGTCCATTTAATCATTCTCAGTTAGATCCTTCTCTTTGATAAAAGACACAAGAGCAAATGTGAGCAGACAGGTCCTTGATCATCGTATTTCATTGCACAATCAGTCTCAACAGCGGGCCTCTTCCTACCTCGATCATTTTCTTGTCTAACATAATTTTCTCCTTTCACTGTCTCCAGACATTTTCACTCAGGTACTCCTAAAATGTTTTAAGAAGCAATACATTCCTCACCACATTTTAAAATTGATGCCTAAAATTTTATCATGTTAAAGAGTTGCTAAAGTATATATATCCATTGTGAAATATATATATACTAGAGGCCTGATGCATGAAAATTGTGCAAGAGTAGGCCTTCCTTCCCCCAGGTGTCGGCACCAGCTTCCCTCTGGCACCCCGGACCCGGGCTTCCCTGGCAGCCCTGGCTTCATCCAGAAGGTCGTCCAGAAGGACATCTGGTCTAATTAGCATATTATGCTTTTACCATATATATATATATATTCTAACACATTATAATGACATTTAAAAATAAACTGGCACATCACTATTTGATATCTATCCAGTAGAATTGAAATAATATAGTAATTTAACACCCATCATACTTTTAAAATATACATAAGTCAATTCTTGTTTACCTGTAGGAAAATTTTTTGTTCCTTTTTCTTCTTGATATTATATTTCCATTCCACTTTTATTTTATCCTTTAAAATACTTATTTCATGAGCAACATACTTCTATGCAATGAAATATGTAAACAAATAGAGATCATTTTAAATTTTCAGTAACCATAGATTCAAAGTGTTAGGAAATTCCACACAATTTCTCAAAACAACATCCTATCTAATAAAAGAGAAACATGGTAATTAGCCGTACATCTGCTACCCTTCCCATTGGCTAATCAGGGCGATATGCAAATTAACTGCCAGCCAAGATGGAGGCCAGCAGCCAGGCGCTGGAAGCGAACATGAGGCTTGCTTGCTTCAGTGACAGAGGACTCCAACGTTCCCCGCCTGCCTTGCCGGCCTCTGAGCTTGCAGTTTGAAACATTGTAACAAATATAGAAGCTAAACAAAACCCCAGAAACCTGCTTTCAGCCAGCCAGGATCTCAGAGCTGGAGTTGATACAGTGTTTCGATTATAGAACCCAAACAAACCAGATATCTGCTTTCAGCAGCAGAGGCCTCAGAGCTGGAGCCAGAGCTAAAGCTGGCCCAGAATGAGAAAGAAAAACAGGAGCAGTTGGGCGCTTCAGTCACCCGCCAGCCTGAAAACAGCCCTCAGCCCCTCACCCAGACTGGCCAGGCACCCCAGTGGGGACCCCCACCCTGAAGGGTGTGTGACCAGCTGCAAACAGCCATCATCCCCTCATCCATGCTGGCCAGGCACCTGAGTGGGGACCCCCACTCTGATCCAGGACACCCTTCAGGGCAAACCAGCCAGCCCCCACCCGTGCACCAGGCCTCTATCCTATATAGTAAAAGGGTAATATGCCTCCCAGCACCAGGATCAGCGGAGCCGAGAGGCCTCCCGGCACCAGGATCAGTCTGACAGGGGGCAGCGCCCAAACCCCCTGATCGCCCTGCGGCTCTGTGTGTGACAGGGATCGGTGCCCCAACTCCCCTATCAGCCCTACTCTGTGAGTGACAGGGGGGAGCTCCTCAACCCACAAATTCACCTTGCTCTGTTCGTGACAGGGGAAGGCACCCCAACCCCCTGATCAGCCCTGCTCTGTGCCTGATAGGGGGGAGCTCCCCAACCCCCTGATCACCCTGCGGCTCTGTGTGTGACAGGGTGCGGCGCCCCAACCCCCTGATCGGCCCTGCTCTGTGCGTGACAGGGAGAACTCCCCAACCCCCTGATGGGCCCTGCTCTGTGCATGACAGGGGGGAGCTCCCCAACCCCCTGATTGGCCCTGTTCTGTGCGTGACAGGGAGCAGCGCCCCAACCCCCTGATTGGCCCTGCTCTGTGCGTGACAGGGGGTGGCGTCGCAACCTCCCCATCGACCCTGCCTTGAGTGTGACAGGGGGCGGTGCCCCAACCCCCCAATCGGCCCTACCCTGAGCGTGACTGATGGTGGCATCGCAACCTCCCAATCCGCCCTGCTCTGTGCATGACAGGGGGCGGCGACCCCAACTCCCCAATCAGCCCTGCTCTGAGCCCGACCAGGGGCTGCACCTAGGGATTGGGCCTGCCCTCTGCCACCCGGGAGCAGGCCTAAGCCAGCAGGTCGTTATCTCCCGAGGGGTCCCAGACTGGCAGAGGGCACAGGCCGGGCTGAGGGACCCCCCCCCCGCCCCCCCCCCCCCGAGTGCACAAATTTTTGTGCACCGGGCCTCTAGTACATATATAAATACTGATGAATAATTGCTAAACATAAAATGTAAAGTTGTATTGGAATTGCAGTTCATAATGGTAAAGCCTTTTCCCCTCATATAGTCAGGGATGAATATAGCAGGGTTAACATCAATGCTGAATGTACGATTTGGCAGATGTAGGCTGAGAAACGCTTCACTTAAATAAGTAACTAGGCATGATGGAGTCTTGTTATAACAACAGGGCTCCATTCTTTGAATTCTTCTCAGTTATATACCAAAATCCCATGATTATTTTTAGCGGCCTCTCACCTCATGACTTGATTCCCCTTTTGTGGGAAGCAGAGAATTGGAGTCCATCTGATTTCCAAGAGGGCTAATTACTGTATCATTAGAGTCACTCACTTCCCCTTTCTTGAGCACACCCCAGGCAATGCCTTAGGACAGTGGTTCTCAACCTTCCTAATGCCGCGACCTTTTAATGCAGTTTCTCATGTTGTGGTGACCCCCAACCATAAAATTATTTTCGTTGCTACTTCATAACTGTAATTTTGCTACTGTTATGAATCGTAATGTAAATATCTGATATGCAGGATGTATTTTCATTGTTACAAATTGAACATAATTAAAGCATAGTGATTAATCACAAAAACAATATGTAATTATATATATGTGTTTTCCGATGGTCTTAGGTGACCCCTGTGAAAGGGTCGTTCGACCCCCAAAGGGGTTGCGACCCACAGGTTGAGAACCACTGCCTTAGGAGATTTGGGATGAGTGTGAGTTATGCCTTTCTATGATCAAGTGATGAAAGAAAGGCATTGGTCAAAGGAGACAGGAAGGGAGAAATAGACCGATGCTTTGATCGCAGGAGCTTTCTTGGGTCAATCCAGTTTAGGAAAGCTTATCTGGACAAGGAATCCCCTGAAACAATTTATACCCCTAGTTAAGACTTTCGTCCCCGCCCCCTCCTCCCCCAGGTCAGGGCTCTTCTTATCTCCAGCATTTGTTTTTCTTATAGCTCATTTGGCACTTCAGTACCCTGGCACTGCTGATAAATGCTGTGGCTAGTCTTTAAGATTTGCTTTGTGAAATGGGCCTTTTTTCCTACCAATCTTTAGCGCATATTTTCTTAAACTTGAAGTTCTCCCGAAAGCTCCCTTAGGGCCTTGTAAATAAGACAACTATATGGGCACTGATGTTTAAGTATCCTGATCAATTCAACTGAAAGAAAGAAAAAGAAGTAGGAAGGGAAATTTAAAAATACTCTCAAAGATAGAGAGCGGATTTTAAATTACAAGAGGTTGATTCTGTGCAGAGGGCCTGCACATCAGGCTGCTGTTATCCAGGCCTCCTGGGCTTGCACAGACATTGATTGGTTGCCTCCATTCAACATCTATTCCTGGTTCCCCGCAGCTGCAGTACCTTTGTCTTCCTCTCTCCGAGGGTCCTACTGCCCTTCTTTTGCTTCTGTAGCTTGTTTCAGAAGCCCAGTTGGCTCACTTCTACTGTAACTTTCTAAACAAACTTTCTCTTATAATTTGAGTTCTTGGCTCTGAATTCTTTCTTTACTGAGCTCAAGAAACCGAGGTACAGTTTCACCACGAACACTGCCGGTAACTTCACCAGCTCATTCTCAGTCACTTGGCTTTGATCCCACTTCCATTCTGCAGGTAAGGCCTGTTTTTTTGTTTGTTTTTGTTTTAATTAATTTTAGAGAGAGGGGAAGGGGGGGTATCAGTTTGTTGTTCCACTTATTTATGCATTCATTGGTTGATTCTTGTATGTGCCCTGACTGGGGATCGAACCTGCAACTGAAGTATGGTAGCAAACATCTCAGGTAGAAACTATAGTTTACCTTTAACCCTGCTTTTTGGCTTATGTACCTATTTGCTTTGTTTAACAATAGACAGGTTATTTTGATTTTCTGAATTATATAAATCATCCCATTCGATTAAATACCCTATTACTTATGTGAATATCCCATGGGTTGTGGTTATACTAGTCTTAGAAAGCACATTTTCCCTTACCTGGGAAGGACAGCACAATTATCCCAAGGTCAGAGGGCTCCAGTTAACATGTCCCTGTTGACTCAGTGTTCCGGAGACCCAAAACAAAAACTGTAATTTAGATAATATGCTTAAGTCTGACCAGGCTCCTCATTCCAGACCGGAGGGCTCTAGATAATGTGTTTCTGTCAATTCAGTGATCCAGAGACCCCAAACTGTAATTTAGTTAACATGCTTAAGTCTGACCAGGCTCCTCATTCCAGACCAGAGGGCTCTAGATAATGTGCTTCTGTCAATTCAGTGATCCAGAGACCCCAAACTGTAATTTAGATAACATGCTTAGGTCTGACCAGGCTCCTCATTCCAGACCGGAGGGCTCTAGATAATGTGTATCTGTCAATTCAGTGATCCGGAGACCCAAACTGTAATTTAGATAACATGCTTGGGTCTGACCAGGCTCCTCATTCCAGACCCGAGGGCTCTAGATAATGTGTTTCTGTCAATTCAGTGATCCGGAGACCCAAACTGTAATTTAGATAACGTGCTGCTTCCGCTTCTGTGAACTGCTCTTTGCAAATCAGGTTCCTCATTCCAAACCTTGGGATGTAGTCAATACCTTTGTGATCTTTGCCTATATAAGTCTGGTTTTTCGACCATCTTATTACTATGAGATTTGGGGAGGGGCCCCTCATAGTCCCGGATTGCAATAAATGTGACTCTTTAATTCGACTTCTTGAGGCGTCCTTCTGTGATTCGCGGGGTACATTATAACACAACCTTGGTATATCAGGACATCACATTAACCAACTGAGGGACCTGGCCAGGGCTAAGACCTGGTTTTTGACCTAGTCCATTACATTCCATATTACTGACCGTAGGAATTGATTGGTTCAAACACATAATTCAATGCAAGAGATTTTGCCCATGCTTCTAGAGCAGGGGTGGGCAAACTTTTTGACTCGAGGGCCACAATGGGTTCTTAAACTGGACTGGAGGGCCGGAACAAAAGCATGGACGGAGTGTTTGTGTGAACTAATATAAATTCAAAGTAAACATCATTACATAAAAGGGTACGGTCTTTTTTTTTTTTTAGTTTTATTCATTTCAAACGGGCCGGATCTGGCCAGAGGGCCGTAGTTTGCCCATGGCTGTTCTAGAGAGAAAGAAAGCATATAATTAAAATATATATGTATATATATATATATTTTGGCAGATGCTTCTGGCAGAGATGCTTTCTTTACTGCTGGACATGAGTGAAGTTGCTCCGGGAGTCTCTGGCAGCTGTCTTGCCACCACAAGGGCAGAGAACTCTTTAAAAAAAAAATCCAACATTGTTTGTAGTACAATTTCTTTTTCCATCTTAAGTTTCTCAGAGTTCTTGGCAGAGCCACGAAATGCAGAGAAAGAAACTGAGAACTAGTCATAGTCACTTGACCCAGGATCAACTTCTCTCTGAGGCAGATAAATTCCCAAATATTCTGTTATATGAAATCACAATGAATTGTTCTTATTGTTGGTTAATCTGAATCAGTTTCCTGTTACTTGCTACATAAAAAGTGACAGTTAATATAGTTCCTATTGTAATCAGAACATCTCTGCATTTATTTTGTTAGTTATTTTTTGACATATCGGGACTAACGTGTACATCGTTTAAAGAAAAAATACGACTGCTTAAGGAGATTGAAAAGCCAGAGATTTTCATTAATTTCAGGAGGGAAATATTGGTCAAAATATAGCACTTCTCTTTCTTCTACCTGATCTCCAAAGACACAGACAGTCGGCTCAAAATGTCAGCATTCTTTACTGACGGAGCTGCTGTGGTCATGACGTAGCTGTATCATCACAGTGACTTCCTAGTACGTCATTCCTGAACAGGATTTTGCGCTCAGCCAGGCAGTGCTGGGCCAGCACAGGCTTGTTCTCATGAAGCTCCTCACAGGCGCATGCAGACAGATACACACTCAGCACACAGGCTAGCTTCTAAGAGAAGGGAGGAGGGGCATGGCAAAAGCGCCCAGTGTCTTATCTCCAACAGCATGTCAGTCCTCTTATCTAGAATGAGATGAATGAGGGGCAGGGGCTGAGAGTCAAGAAAGCAAATATACAAAAATACGTATTTAGAATTGGGGCAAATACTAGGAAAGAAACAGACAAAGCCTTGTAAAGGAATAAATGGGTGAGGTTGTTTTAAAAGAGGTAGTCTGGAAAGGCTCTGTGAGATGACATTTAAATTGATATTTGAAGGATGAATAGAAGCCTGGCATTCAAATGAAGGGAGGAGGTTGGAGTCCGGCAGCATTCCAGATAGAAAGATCAGCAATACAGCCCGGTGGTTGAGCATTGACCTATGAACCAGGAGGTTGCAGTTTGATTCCCAGTGTGGGGCCTGCAGGAGGCAGCCAATCAAAGATTCTCTCATCATTGATGTTTCTTTCTCTCCCTTTATCTCTGAAATCAATACAAACACACACACACACACACACACACACACACACACACACACAGGGTTTCTTTTTTTGTTTGTTTTTTGTTTTTTTGTTTTTTAAAGAAAGATCAGCAAGTACAAAGGCCCCAAGATGGGGAAGAGTGGGGATGGAGGGCAGGTGGCACGATATGAAGCTGGAGATTTAGGCAAGGGCTGAACCATGAAGATCTGTGTTGGATGGTCAGGTGTTTGGGTTTTATTCCAAGTGCAATGGGAAGTTGCCAAACCATTGAAGAGTTTAAACAGAAAAGTGACATGAACTGATTTGTGATTTAAGAAGATCACTGTTTTGAAAATGAACTGGGCAGGTACAAGAACAGAGTCACAGAGGTCAATTGGGAGCATGTAGCTGTAGTCCAGCTGAGAGATAATGGTGTCCTAAACTAGAGCAGCAGCAATGGAGATAAACAGAAGGCTAGACAGTTTGCTGATGGAATAAATATTATTAAATATGGGAAGTAAGGAACATTTGATTGTTGATTAGGACAAAAAACAGTATTCCCTTCCTCTCTTCTTTTTTTCCTTCTTTTCCTTTTTCCTCCCTTTCTTTGTCTTATTATTATTATTGAAAAATCAGACAGAGGGCGAAAACCAGGACTACAGGCTTTATTAGAGGAGAAGCACCTGCCGGGCTGCCTCACAAGGGGAGGACAGCAGCACGTGCAGGGGTGGGCACGCCTTTTGAGGGGCGGAACGGGAAGGGGTGGGGGCTTAGTGTACTCGGCGCACACTGATTGGTGGCTTACTGCATTGTCCATATAGGACAAGGGCTTAGGGTATTTGGCAGGTGTGGATTGGTGGTCCAATGTATAGTCCATATAAGGTACGTGGTTAGTCACTCAGGTATTTCTGGGCTGCAGGTTACATCATACTCCACCCACCAGTTGGGGGAAGGGAGGATCTATCAATTATTCTTAGTATGGAAAGAATACATCAATATTTTACTTGTAGACATGTTAAGTTTGAGTTACTAGTACATAGTTGATATTCAACTGTATGAATATATAAATCTGGAATTTACATTTGGAATATACATTTGGAGATTATCAGCAATAGATGGCATTTCAAGCCATGGGAGTGACTGAGAGCACCTAGGGAGAGAGTAGATAAAGAGAAGAGGCCAAGGAATCAGATGGTCCCCAACATTTACAAGTGTGATAGGAACAAGTGTGCTAGAGAGAAGATTGAGAATGAGTAGCCAGGTGGGTAGGTGGAAAACCAGAGTATAGCATGATGGAAGGGAAGAGTATTTCGAAGAGGGCGGGGCCAACTGTATTACATGTACCACCAGAGCACTAGGAGAGGGAGACAGAGATGCTTTCTGCATTTGGCTTCCTAGAGGTCTTACCTTGCCCTTGACAAGAGCAATTTCACTGGGGGAAGGAAAGCTAATGGAAACAGAATTATAGGCAACCTTTCTGAAAGATTTTGCTGTGGAGGGGAGTAGAGAAGCTATAAAGAGAAGAAAATGTGGGACCAGGGGAGGGACGTGTGTGTGTGTGTGTGTGTGTGTGTGTGTGTGTGTGTGTGTGTGTGTGAGTTTAAAGATGGGAGATTTAAAAGCTGTTTGTTTATTATTGGAGATGATCCAGTAGGGTACACAATAGTGGCATGAAGAAGAAAGGGGCTAAGCAAAGCAATGAAGTCCCTGAGAAGGAGATTGAATCCAGAGCATAGTGCTGAGACTGAAAATGGAGAGCACTGGCCTGTTCATGTGCTTAACAGGAGAGAAAAAGGAGATGAGAGGAGTAGGCAAAAGAGATGAGGGAGTTTCCATCTGACATTTCTGTTTTCTTTTCTTTTTTTAATTTAAATTCTTTATTGTTGAAAGTATTACATATGTCTCCTTTTCCCCATTAACCTCTCCTCGCCCGCTCCTACACCCCCCTCACCCCCGCCCCTCCGCCAGCACATGCCCTCATCCCCCTACTGTCTGTCCATTGGTTATGCTTATATGTATGCATACAAGTCCTTTGGTTGATCTCTTACCACCACTGCCCCCCGCCTGCTTTCTATCTGAGGTTTGATGGTCTGTTCAATGTTTCTATGTCTCTGGATCTATTTTTGTTCATCAGTTTATGTTGTTCATTATATTCCACAAATGAATGAGATCATGTGACACTTCTAATATTTTAATGCTGTCATATGTAAACCAAAATTTGATTTTATTTATAACACTGTGGGGCTGTCCATAGACATAAATTCACACACATACACACACACGAACAACTTTCTTGGTTAGGACATGTGTGCAAAATTTTTTTACTGTAAGTACATTCTAATCAACCATATTTAGAATTAAATATAAAAGAACCGACAGTATTCTATAATTATACATATAATTACTGACATTTGAAATCTGCTTGGTTGAGTAAACCAGATAATTAGAATTTCTTGTTAAATAGGCTGAGGTTCCAACGTATGTAGGACTGAGTACTTTGCACAGAGAAAATATTCCCTGGCTAGAGAACTACATTCTTCACCTGGGCCAGGTATTTCAAAAATATGCTGTTTTGGTCATAAGGGAGCACAGATGGAGATGGAATGGGTGGGGAGAGAGATATTACACATGATTGTGCAATTTCATTACCACTGTTGGGAAAACAACACAAAGCCATGACCAAGTTGGTAACATTACCTCTGGCCTCTAAGGAACAGTACATTTTTTGGCTGACTATTACCCTCAATAATTTATCTTGATGTTACACAATGCGTTTCCTTATGAAAACTCAGGGAGCCCTATGCAAGTTACTTCATTTGTCTACACAGCGTTGGGAAGCTGAGAGCTGTTGTCTTGACCAATGCTGTTCCATGGAAATATGACACAGCCACGTATGTAATTTAAAATTTTCTAGTACCCACATTTAAAAAAGTAAAAAGAAACAGGTAAAATTAATTTGGATGTTATATTGATCTAACCCCAGATATCTAAAGTATTATCATGTCAACGTACAGTAAGTAGACATAAAAACTTGTTCATGAGATATATTGCATTCTTTTGTCCGTACTAAGTCTTTGAAATCCGTTGTGCATTTAACACTGAGAGCACATCTCAGTGTGGACAGCCACATTTCCATTTCAAGTGCTCAGGAGCCACATGGCACCTCCGCTTTAGAGAATACTGGAAAGATGATGCGTGGCCCCAGGATCCAAAGCCCAGGCTCTATTGCAAGGTAATATAATGTGAGTCACAATTTGTCATTTTCCTACTCAAAATCCTCCCAAGACTTCCCCTCACTCCTAGAACAACAGCTAAAGCTCTTACCTATGAGGCTGAATCTGATACAGCCCAGCCTCCCTTGCCAACTTTATGGCCTACCAATTCCTCCTCCTCTGCACCCACCCCCACTCCCACCCTTACCTCAGCATCCTGGCACTTCCTCCTCCTCAGGCCTGGAATGCATTTTCTCATGGCTCCATCCCGGAGTTCATTCAGGTATTTGCTGAAACTCATCTCAGGAAGGCCTTTGATCTAAAATAGCTCTCCTCTCTAGTCAGTCTCCAGCTACTTACCTGCTTTCTTAGTGTTCATTACAGTAGGCACAGAAAATGGTACATACATACTTACCTGGCAGGGGAGATATGATCACAAAGGTGGTTTTCCCAGGCGAGGCTGATCCACTGTGCTCCAGATGCGCTGACCCCTGAGATTTTCCCAAATGTGGGAAACTCGACTGCATAATTTGTGGTAGTGGGGGCCTGCATTCATGCTCTCCCTTACAATAAAAAGAAAATGTGCATGCGTATTAAAATGTGTTTGTCGTCTGTCTCCTACGCTAGCAAGTAAGTTCTATGAGGTGAGGGGCGTTGCTTTGAACACTGTTGGATCACCACCACCGGGACTAGTGCCTGGCGTACGGCAGGTTTGCTGACTGGATGAGTGAAAAGTGTCATTTTTGGCACATTGTTTAGAAGGTATAGTGCAGTGTTTAGAGTGTATACTCTGGAGTCAGACTCTTTGAGATCAAATGCCAGCCTATCTGCTTTCTATCTTTATTCCTTTGAGCAATTGCTTAACTTCTTTAAACTTCAGGTTCCTTATCTGGAAAATGAGAGGGTTATTAATAATAGCATCTAGCCCTAGACGGTTTGGCTCAGTGGATAGAGTGTCAGCCTACGGACTGAAGGGTCCCAGGTTTGATTCCAGTCAAGGGCACATGCCAGGGTTTTGGGCTTGATCCCCAGTAGGGGGCCTGTAGGAGGCAGCCAATCAGTGATTCTCTCATCATTGATATTTCTCTCTCTCTCCCTCTTCCTTCCTCTCTGAAATCAATAAAAACATATTAAAAAAAATAATAATAATAGCATCTATTTCATAGAATAATGTTGCTTTGGAGATCAAATGAGATAAAGTATTTAAAGTACTGTAATGAGGAATTGTAACCCACCCCACCTTCTTTTGACATTGTTTCTGTAATTGCTTATTGTGACTAATATGTAGCTTGTAGATAAACAGCATGTTTATATAAGAATCCTAGGAACTAACGTCAGAAGACACAGATCCCAACCGTTAAGTCATCCCAGGTCCAGGAGACTTGCTGACCTTCCACCACAGAAGCAGCATGACGAAGACCAGGATGATGCACACCAGACCATCACTTGACCAGTTTCAAGATCGTTATCAGAATGGACCATGCTGGCCTGCATGTAGAGAACTTTTCAACCCCCTTCCCCTGATCTCTTTGTTGTGCTTTCCTTCTCCCTCCGTATAAAAACCTCCGCCTGTACGGAGATGTTGAGATCGGCTTTGTGACAAGAGTCCCCCATTTCCTCAGGTGACCGGCACTTGATAAAAACCTCTTTCCTTTTTCACCAGCATCTGTCTCAAGCGTTTGGTTTTTTGTGATGGCAGGCAGCCAGAGTTGGGTTCCGGTTACAGTACCTCATCTAGTGTCTGGCTTATAATGAGCACTCAAGAAAATGTTCTAGGTGGCCAGGGGCGGGCTAGAAGGGGTCAATGGGGAAAAAAGGGAGACATGTGTAATACTTTCAACAATAAAGACATAAGTAAAAAGAATGTTCTGTTATTACCTTTAGTTAAACAGAGATTAAAATGAGTGCTATGGCTCTGCAGGCGTGGCTCAGTGGTTGAGCATTGACATATGAACCAGGAGGTCACGGTTCGATTCCTGGCCAGGGCACATGCCTGGGTTGTAGGCTCGATCCTCAGTGTGGGGTGTGCAGGAGGCAGCGGACCAATGATTCTCTCTCATCATTGATGTTTCTATCTCTCTCTCCCTCTCCTTTCCTCTCTGAAATCAATAAAAATATATGTTTTGTTAATAAACAAATGAAACAGCAGTCCTCCAATGTACCCTCTCCCATATCATTGCCCACCATTTCTTATGCTTTGCCTTCCCAGAGGCAACCACTATCAACTATTTTATCCAGTTCCTTTGGAATTATCCATGTCTCAAAAGAACATTCGCATTACTGTTTTAAAAATAAATTCTGTGACTTCCAACTCTAGGAGGTGAAAATTTAGCTCATTTTCAACAAATCCTATGATGTTCACCACATACACGAACACCTTCTTTGTCTTTTCAACATGACAGTGACTTCATTATATATTGATTTGATTTGACTTTGTAAATGTTATGCACACCTGGGCCATAAAGTATTCTATCCTATTAATACATACCTTTTCCTATACAACTTTTTTTTCTTGAGTTAATAATTGTCTTTTCGCCAAAACCGGTTTGGCTCAGAGGATAGAGCGTCGGCCTGCGGACTGAAAGGTCCCAGGTTCGATTCCGGTCAAGGGCATGTACCTGGGTTGCGGGCACATCCCCAGTAGGAGATGTGCAGGAGGCAGCTGATCGATGTTTCTCTCTCATCGATGTTTCTAACTCTCTATCTCTCTCCCTTTCTCTCTGTAAAAAATCAATAAAAAATATATTAAAAAAAAAAAATAATTGTCTTTTCCCCCTGTAACTTGGATTTTGTAACAAAGAGGCTTGACTCCATTTTTTATGTTTGACTGTTGTCAGCTTTCAATTTCCACTTGTTTTTTTTCCTATCTGCTCCACATCTGGGCAACTAAGTTAAGAATTCCTGTGTAATTCTTAATTACAACAGCTGATGGGAATTTCAAATAATGCAGACTAGCCCATGCCAAGGGAATTCCCCACTATTCTGACTCGACCATTTAACCACAAAAAAAGCCCCAAAACACCTGGCTCAGTGGTTGAGCATTGACCTATGGTATGAACCAGGCAGGAGGTCATGGTTTGATTCCCAGTCAGGGCACATGCCTGGGTTTCCAGCTTGATCTTTAGTAGGGGGCGTGCAGGAGGTAGCTGATCAATGATTCTCTCATCATTGATGCTTCTATCTCTCTCCCTCCCTTCCTCTCTAAAATGAATACAGATATATTTTTTAAAAAGCCAAACCACCTGTATCCCTTTGCTTATTTCTCATCTGACTGCTGAATGAGCCCCTTTTCTGCTGGGAACCCCAGCTTAGTGTTAGTACTAAAAATACTTTCTTTAGATTCACCATGAGTGTATTGTGTCGTGTGTCTAGATAGCCAATAAATTCCTGAGTGGGCAATCATGACACCACTTGGCAGACTGATCTATGTAGTCTCTACATACTTATCATTAATACATCTCCAAAGTGGTCCTACCCCCAATTTTATTAATTTCCCTCAAAATGCCGTAAACATTAGTCATTGTACCCAGGCCATTTTCTTGCTCTTTTTTTTTTTTAATATATTTTATTGATTTTTTACAGAGAGGAAGGGAGAGAGATAGAGAGTTAGAAACATCGATGAGAGAGAAACATCGATCAGCTGCCTCCTGCACATCCCCCACTGGGGATGTGCCCGCAACCCAGGTACATGCCCTTGACCGGAATCAAACCCGGGACCCTTGAGTCCACAAGCCGACGCTCTATCCACTGAGCCAAACCGGTTTCGGCAGGCCATTTTCTTGATGCTTCTTCTCCCAGGGCCTCTGCCCTGCTCCAGGTCACTGATTGCTTGACCTTTAGGTTCCTTCAGAGCTGCGGCCTTAGATGTTCCTTTCACCACCCACCTACCTTTCCCATGTGTCAGAACCTTATATCCTGGATTTCATTTTCTCTTTTCTTATTTTGGTTAAACAGATCCTCTGATAGCTTCCTGAGAAATGGACCTTTGCGGTAATGTTTTTGACCTTGCACGTCTGAAAAATCTATATACTACCTCCCCACTTAATAATTTGGCAGGGAAACGCTACATTAGAAATCATGGAAGGGAAAAAAAATCATTTCCTTTTGCTATTTTCTGGCATCAAGAAGTCTGAGGCTATTCTGATACTTGATTCTTTTTAGAATCCTATTTTTCTTTCTTGAAAGTTTTTAGAACATGGGGTGAGCAAAAGCAGGTTCACAGTTATAATACAAACAATGCAATAATTAATAAATAATAAGATGTGCCTCGGTGTGGGTTTATTTTCATCCATTGTCTTGGAAGCTCAATAGGCTCTTTCAATTTGGAAAGTCATGTTCTTTCATTCCAGGGAATTTTCTTGAATTGTTTTCTTTGATAATTTTTCCTCTCCATTTCTGCTGTTCTCTCTTCCTGGAACTCCCATATTGAATTTTCTGGACTAGACAGTAACTTCCTCATCTTTCTACTTTTTCTCTTTTCATCTTCTCATTTTACTTCCTGAGAGATTTTTCCAGCATTTTATTTTATTTTATTTTATTTTATTTTATTTTATTTTATTTATTTATTTGATTTACTTGTTTGTTAATCCTCACCCGAGGATATTTTCCATAATTTTTAGAGAGAATGGAAGGGAGGGGAAGACCGAGAAACATCGATGTGAGAGAGACACAACGATTGGTTGCCTCCCGCACACACCCCAACCAGGGCAGGGCTGGAACCTGCAGCCCAGGTACATGCCCTTGCCCAGGAATTGAATCCCAGGCCTTTTTGGTGAGCAGGTCCAAGCTCTAACCACTGAACTATACCAGCCAGGGTTCCCAGAAGCTTATTCAATCTATATGTGCCCCTTCCTCCTCTGCCCCTCCAGTTCCTGCCTAGGAAGTTCTAGAGTAGTCCTTTGAAAATGCTCCCCAAGTGCTGTGTACTGAATATTTATTCCCCGCCCCCAAGTCATACATTGAAACCTGACCCCCAGTGTGATGGTATTTGAAGGGTCTTTGGAAGATGATTAGATTAGAAAGGTAAAGTTGTCATGAATGGGATTAGTGCCCTTATGAAAGAGGCCCCAGAGTGCCCTCTCACCCCTTCTTCCATGTGAGGACTTGGTCAGAAGTTGACAATCCACAACCCGGAAGAGGGTTTTCACCAGAACTCAACCATGCTGGCACCTGATCTTGGACTTCCAGCCTCCAGAACTGTGAGAAACATTTCTGTTATTTACAAGCCACTCAGTCCATGGTGTTCAGTTATGGTGACACACGCCGATAAAACACCAAGTAATTTTGATATGACTCATCCTCATAGGTGAGGAATACTGGATGAAATGGCAGTTATGACCAAACTGCATGTTATTAAGCCATTACTGATGTTTGCTACAAATGGTTCGACAAGTGACAGCTGTAGAATGTTTAGTTCATTTACAAACACCAGCTAGAGTCGAAAGGAGCCTCTTTTTCAGAGTCAATTGTGCATTTTCAATACCACCATTTTCATTTCATAATGTAGGAAAAGGAAAAATACAGTGCTGGACTTTAGGAGTTTTGATCCACTTATTAACCTGTTTGAGTGGGCCAGTTCCTTGAATTCTCTCTGCTTCAGAATAGTTCCTATCTATACAATAAGGAGAGCTATATTTATTCCCAACCTAGAGCAAAAGAAAGAAAAGTGCCACACATCATGCTACAGAAATGTTTTTATTTTTTATTTTTAATTGATATTTAGAGAGAGGAAGGGAGAGGGAAATGAGAAGAGAGAGAGGGAGAGAGAGAGAGAGAGAGAGAGAGAGAGAGAGAGAGAGAGAGAGAGAGAGAGAGAGAGAAACATCGATGTGAAAGAAAGACATTGATCCACTGCCTCCTGTATGCTCCCTACTGGGGACTGAGCCCCCAATCTGGGCATGTGCCCTGATCAGAATGGAACTGGCAATCTTTTGGTGCATGGGACCATGCCCAGTCAACTGCACCGCACCCACCAGGACCAGAAATATGTTTTAAAGGAAAAGACTTTGGTAACCAAAGTGTGTCTCAATCTAGAACTGGAAACTGTGTGCCGATCTTGGGGCATCTCTAAGCACATTTCTCTGGGTAACAGAGTGTGTGTTAGTTAGAAATGGTGGTATTTTCTTATGTAAACTTCTATTGCATAAATTACATAACTATGAAAAACAGGAATAAGATGCCACTGTGATACTTACGCATGGTTTAACAGGGGAGCAGACTTTATCAGTATCTCAATGCACACTTCCACCTGCGTGGTTTGTTTTCTTCAAAACGATTCTGAGCTAATTTATGATTGAATTCATTTTGATGTTCAACAACTTTGCTTTTCCTACAGTCATTTGCTAGTACTTCAATTAACTTAGCTCCCTAGGTCTCTTGAAATATATAATAAAAAAGAGAATCACCTACAAAACAATCAGACAAATATAAGGTCTTATTCCCGAACAAGCCTGGAGGTTTGTGTTACCAGGAAGTGATTTTTATAAATGTGAAAAGGATTCAAATTAGGAGTGAGTAGGCAAAGGATGGCTGATGGGAATGGGAGGGAGAGACTGCATTAATCTGAGTGTGAATACAATGGTTTACAATGGTTTCTGCAACCCTCCATTTCCCTACCCTTTTAATTTTAATTTGCTCTTTGTTTAAAAAGTAGGGAGGAGGAGGAGGAGGAGGAGGAGGAGGAGGGGGGATGCTTAAGCCTGTACATTATCCAACAGTTGGAACATGAAAGTTGGTGACAGGAGCTTTAGTTTTCTTGTAACAGTTTCACTGATGACTCACTTGAAAACTGGGTAGAGGGCTTATCCTTGTGCTACTTCAGTTCTTGGATATGTTCAAAAAGGGAGGATAATAATTGATGCTAAAAATAATTAACTAGGGTGACTATTTAGAGTTCTAAGAGGATATTATGTAAATTTCCACTACCTTAACAATGACACCTGATTATATGTCTTAATCTTTAACTATCTGTGCTTTGGCCCTGGCCTGGTAATTCATTTGGTTAGAACCTTGTCCCAATATTCCAAGACTTTGCGTGTTCGTTCCCCAGCTAGAGCATATACAAGAAGCAACCAATGAATGCATAAGTAAGTGGAACAACAAATTGATGTTTCTCTTTCTCTCTCAAATCAATAAATAAAAAATAAAAAATAATAATTAAAATAAAACTATACTTTGGCTAAATTCTGACAAGTTACATTAATAAATAAATGTTTTCTCTTTAACTTTATTTTACAACTCTATTCTCCACATCCTTGTTATTCTTGTTTTATGGATTTCTTTTTTTCTGATAATATCTTTTTATGTTGTTTCAGGTCAATAAATCTGCTTCTGCATTTGCTGATACTTTAGATTCTAATCAAATCCTCTCTAGCCCTGGCCGGGTAGCTCAGTCGGTTAGAGCGTCATCCTGATACACCAACGTTGTACATTCGATACCCAGTTAGGGCACATACAAGAATCAGCCAGTGAAAGCATAAATAAGTAAAACTACAAATCTATGTTTCTCTCTTTTTCTCTCTCTCCCCCACTTTCTCGCTCTCTTTAAAATCAATAAGTAAAACTAAAAAAAAATCTCTATATATTTCATCTTATTTGGATTAGGATTCATTCCTTTAAAATTTACTGTTAGCATATTAGCCTGTCATTTTTCTTATATGGACAAGATCCATTTATATAATAAAGGCATAATTTATGTATAACATGACTAGAAATGTATCTTAACATTCACATAATTTCTTGTCTCTCTCATTTGTGTATTAATTACTCTTCAATAATGTGTATATCACTTGGTATATAAGCTAGGAGAGGAGAAATTTAACCATTCAACTTAGAACCAGACTTTTGCATCTATGGTCGTCTAGTTCAAGCCCCTCATTTTAAAAATAAGAAGTGGATAACTCACTTACTTGTCTAGGGCCACACAACACTTAGTGATGGAGTAGGGACTACAACTCATGAATCTTGTGTCTCCAGCCACTGTTGTTACTACTCCAGGCCTAATAAATACACTGCATGCTTTAAGTGATGAATTTGATTAAGGTCACCCATGCTGAGTTAGTCCCTAGGTAAACTTATCTGTTTGTTTGCAGACACTGCACCTTTAATTCAGGCCAGCCAGATCTCTACCCTTGTGAAGCAAGTTCATATGGGAAACTGGCACTGATCCATCCTCCCACTGAAGATACAGATGCTACCCAGATGCTGGATAGTCATCATCGTTTCTGAGGACAACACATCCCTTCTCAGTGGCAGCACTACCTTCTACATTCATTTGACAAACACTTAATTTACATCCACTATGAAACAGGCATTGTATCTTTTGTATCACAGCATCCCTGTCCTCGGGGACATTACAATCTAAGATGAAGGCAAATGTGAAACAAATAACTGTATAATGAGTTGAATCCTATAATGTAAGTGTACATATCTTAAAAACATCCACTTAAAATTTTTCTTCTTTGTTATCACACTTTCTTGCAAAATGAGCCATTTTAATATATAACTAACCAAGGCAGCAGATAAGCATATCATGGAAAGTTGGTTGGTTATTCATAATTGCCAAGGTTTATTTGGCCCATTACTACCTACCAACTCTTTCTCCTGCCAGGGGTACTGTTGTAATTTGGTGAAGTTGTTTTGGAGGTGGGAGAGCTGAAGTTTTGGCGTAGGGAAGGTAAAAATGAAGTAAATATTTTTAATGTCTTAAGTTAGTATTTTTATTATTATAAAAGCAATCCATTATTTGGGTCAAACATTCAAATTATACTGGAAGGTTAAAGTGCAAAGGAAACATTCTTTCTATTCTGGATATGCACACTTAACAGTTTTCTGCCACCCTCCCTCCCCAGGAATTTTCTATGCATACAGAAATATATATACTGGTATATATATATATACATACACACACATTCATATTCCTCACAAATGGGTTAATGATAAATGATTTTTCACTTACTCTAGATATATTTATACATCCATATATATTGATCTATCTCATTTAAAAAATGTTAACCTATCCCTTCTCGGCCTTTGGCTAAGATCAAGTGTAAAAAATGTTTACCTTTGCATATACCATAATTTAAGCAGAAGTTGACCTTTTAAAAAGTCATAAATACTAAATACTGGGGTGATAACAGAGAGAAAATATACATGTAAACAGCTATTCACAGAGTAAATAAAACAGCCACAGGCAGTAGAGTTTATTAAGTGAACGGCTGGCTGTTTCTTTCTCTTTGGCCACTCTTAGAACCCATCAGTAATTTGATGGCTTTCGTCTGCATTCAGAGCTGCTAACTTCTCCCTGACTAACCTGAGGAAGTGGTAAAAGTGAAACTTTTTTTCTGTCTGAGGTCACACTTACTGCTATCTGTAGTATCTGGGTATGGTCACAGGTAAACATCCCTGCATTTTAACGCATATGGACTTCCTGACAATCCCCCACCCTCCTGTGCTCCCCACTTGGCTTAACTTCCTGGATTAAAAAGAAAATCAGCTGCAATCTATCAGGACCCTATCATGTGCTCAGAGCAGAGCCGAAGAGATCTAAGTGTTCTGCCTCACAATATGAGGAAGGCAGGGGGCTAGTTTTTAAGATAAAAATCTATGAACAAAACACAAACTCCCCAAAACTTCCTTTAAACCAAACTGCATTGTCACACGCTCACAAGCGCTTATTACGCAGCCAGATGACTCAAGATTACTACATTTCTATTCATACGGAGTTTGCTGGCCCAGAATCAACACACTCAGGCCCGCCCTCCCCCATCTTCCTCTGCTCTCCCCGGGGAGACTGACATTTGGAGCACTCCTTTGAGTGGAATGAAGATGATGTGTGTTTGCTGCCTGAACTGTTTGTTCTGGGATTTTATAAAGGCACTAAAGCACCTCCCGCCCCCCTTTTAAAGTTATTTATTTATTTTTCGAGGTGGGGGAAGAGGAGGTCAGAATCTCCTTGGCTTCTCAGTCTTCCGATTTAGACATATATTCTGAACGTGGGAAGCAGGCTAAGGACTCCTTTCTGTTTGCTATTTACTGCAGAACTGGGTATTCACATCAGAAATCACATCTCCATTCCTTCTGTCGCTCAGCGCGTCGTGGGGATGAAGGAAACAGAGCCCTAGCCCTGCTTGGCAGGGTTCGAGTTGAAGCTCCTGTTTCTGCTCTGGACTCTCAACCAGCACACCTTTCCCTCTGCATCTCTCCCTTCACAGCTTCCTCGGCCAAACGCTCACAGTAGAAGTCACCGCGAAGCCGGAGGGTGTCCCCGAGGCCTTTCCCCCACCCCGACCTGGAGACAGCGGCGGCGGCCCTCCCCCTGTCCCCCCAGCTCCGCGCTCTGGTCACACGGGGTCGTGGCAGAGAGAAAACCACTTGGATAAAAGATCTAGGCTCGGTCCTTTCCTTTCAGGGGCCTGTCCACGGCCCGAGACGGGGGTCCCCAGGCGTCGCCCGCTCCCAGCCCTGCGGGTTCTCCGCCGGCCCCGGGCCCCGGTCCCCCGCGCGCGGGCGGGGTGGGGCGTCACGGCCGGGAGAGGAGCGTGGGGCGGCCAGGAGGGGGCGCCGCGGGGGCGCCAGCGGGGTGGGGAGGGCCGCCGAGGACCGCGGGCTGCGAGCGGGGAGCCGAGGTCGCGCCGGGGTCCCGCGCCTGGGGGGCCATCGCCGAGGGGGAGGCGGGGCAGCGGCGGCGGGAGGGGCGGCGAGGGCGGGGCGGGCAGCGGTGCCGCGCCGCGGTTCCTTTCCCCCGAGCGCCCGAAACTCGGGGCTGAGAACTTCTCTCCGCCCTCGCCCCGCGCCCTTGGCGACCCCGGCTCCCGCACCTGGTGCCCGGCCCGCCCCCGCCCCCGCTCCGGCGGCGCCGCCCCCCTGCCCGCCGCGCCGCGCCGGGTTACAAAGGAGGGAAAATGAGCCGGGCGGCGGCGGCGCGGCGCGGAGCCACCACGGCCGCGGCGATCGTGGCCGCCCCCGGCACCACGTAGGAGGCCCCCGCCCGCCCGTCCGCCCGCCCAGCGGCGGCCAGGCCTGAGCGGAGCCCGCGGCTCGCTGCCCGAGCCCTGCGCGTCGCCTCCCGGGCGGAGGAGGAGGCGGAGGCGGAGCGGAGGCGCCGCCTTCCCCGCGCCGCGCTCTCGCCGTTGTCTGCGCCCCGCTCTGGACCAGTTTGGGGAAGTTGCCGTGGCCCGGCGTCGCCCAGATGTGCGACCTCATTGAAGCACAGCCGGCCGAGAAGATCGGCAAGATGAAGAAGTTGCGGAGAACTTTGTCGGAGAGTTTCAGTCGCATCGGTGAGTGGCGCGCTGCCCGGGCGCTTGGCCCGGCGCCCCCGGCGTCCGCTCCTTCTGCCCCGCGCTCCTGGCACCGGCGCTGCCTCGGCAGCCCTGGCTCGCGTGGGGTGCGCTGAGCTCCGCGCGGATGATGGAGGGAACGCCGTCCGGGACCTGGGGGGAGGCTGGCGACATCCCTTTCCTTCAGGGTCTGGGGTTTCATTTGTGGGTTATTGTAAGCCTACAGTTTGGGTTTCCCGTCCTCGCTGCTACCGCTCGGGCTTTCGCGCCCGCGGGGAGACCGGCGAGGGGACGCCCCTGCCCCCGCCGCTGGGGGACTGGGCGGCTGCGTGGGTCAGTTGTTATTTTGTGCGCGCAGGCGGTGTTGGTATGGGGTGTTTAGCCAATAATCGGGCTTTGGAAATGGGTGAGACGTTGCGTTGTGCCCTGGCATTGTTTAACACAGCGAACCTAAAGGGAAGTGGGACAGGTACCTGGGGACCTTTTGTTCCGGACTCAGGTCCTCGAAAGCGAAATGTGGGTGTTCCGTCCCGAGGTCTCTGAATTTTCCCATTGCTGCAGGGAAATGCGCGCTGTGAACTTGCCAGGACATTCAGGAATGTCTCCAGAACTTCTTCCATGTGTTAGAGCTCCAGGGCTAGTATTGTCTTTTAAACTAACCAACCAACCGACAAATAAAAACCGACCGAGAAATGTTTAGAACATTTAAGAATAAATTCATGTGACAGACTGTAGCTGGGTGACAACAGTATCACGTGGAATGGGTTTGCTAGATTTCTAGGGTTGGCCATAGAAAACCCCTTTAAACCTTCCTACAGTGGCTGGCACCTAACATAAGTTTTATTTAGACAGCTAACTGCTTTCAGCAAGAAAATCATGCTAGCACTAAAAATCCTAAGAAGCCTTGTAGCCTTCGTTTCACTTTTTTTTTTTCAACGTGTCATCCACGTTAATGAAGGTGTTAATGGGAATTAAGCAAGCGTTTCTTCAAAATAAAAACCTGGAGTGCACATGAGTATTATTGTCATCCTTCTATCCACTCATTTTAAAAAATCATGATATAAGTGCATTGGAAAACATGTAAACTTTCTCCCAGTAAAACAAAACACGGGCCAACATTTAGTTTTCCTTTAACTTAAAATTTCACATGGGGGTACCAAATCTTTCCCAAGATGACTGTAAAGTTACTGTGTGGACCCAGTATTTAGTCCCGGTTTTATGCATTACATGCATTGGCTATTTGCAGTTTCACTTTTACAGCTAGGGATGCCTATGAAGCTTGGAAGTCAGAAGAGTGAAGGGGACAAGGTGTGGAGCTGGCGCTCATTGTTAAGGAGGACGTGTCAGCCCCCCACCCGGACCATCACGGAGGCGGTCTGCAGTCCATTAAGCCCTGTTCTAAAACACATTAACTGTGTATTTACGAATGCTAATGACTCTGTTGGAGCCCTTCCAGTTTTTTTGTTAAATAATTCATTGCAATTGAATCTCAGTAAGAAACCAAGGACATTAATATAAGAATTCCTTATGTTTAAATAATTCCAAGGTTTTGATCGACAATCAGTAAAATTTAGATGAACGACAGTGCTGTCAAATGGGGCAGTATGGTTAATTGGATTTTCTAGCTTCCTGAGATTTAGTGATGTGAAACTCCTTTTGATTCTGACTCTTGTTAAATGCCTTCTAAGATCTAGTAGATTTTACTTCCTTTCGGAAACAGCGCAGTGCAGTAAACATAACTGATTATTGTATTGATGGAAAGTCTTGATTCTGAATAGCTTATCTCATTCTGGAATACTCTAAAAGGAGATAAAGAGATTTAAAGTGATTATGATTTAAGCTCAAGACATTTATTCCAAGTAGCATTACAGAAAAATGAATCTTTGTTATCCATATATTTTCTTGATGTTGTGTTTGCAAAATCAAAAATCAATGAAATCGATCTGATTAGTTAAGGATTTTTAAGGTCTTGGAGGCTGTTGAGTTGAGGTTTTACGATGGAATTATATAGTGCTTAGGTAAAGGGTGTTGTGGGCTGTGTGTCACAGACTGGGGATTTCTGGTGTTGCCACTTGTCGCTGAATGACCTTGGACAGGTCCCTCAACTTCGGAGCTTCAGTTTTTTGTGTACAAATCAATTTTGTTATGGGCATTAGTGGAATAACACATATGAGGTCCTGTGTGGTATGTAATACTCAATAGATGCTCACAATATGTTATCATTATTTGTGATTGCATCATACTGACATAATTGATCTTCTGGTGGAAAGCAAGAGAAGTAAGGGAAGAAGTGGCACCTGACTTTACAGTAGAGCTAGCCTGCAAACAGGATAGGTTTTGGAGTTGGGCTCAAATATCAGAGTATAAACTTCTTTTCTCTAGGAGAAAACCCAAATTAGGGGGAAGAAGTGCATTCAAATGAATATGAAGAAATGTCATTTCTTTGAAAGTAGGTGATTCCAATAGTATTTATGGTTTTCTGCTAAATAGTGTCAGTGTATTGATTTATTTAGGAATTACAATAACTGTCTCATGTTTTTTTTTCTTTTAAATTTAGGTTAGTATAAACAAAGACAAATGGGGATTTGTTAATTGTTTAGGGGTTTAATTAATTAGTTAAAGGGGGTTTTGAACCCCCTTTTTTTCTGCTTGTTGTGTACCTTGGGCAACTAGCAGAATTTCCCCAAACCCCAGAGTACTCATTTGTAAATTTTCTTAAGGTTGTTGTGAAGATTAAATCAGATAAAAATGCATAAAATATCTAGTGCAATATGTGTCACATGATGGAGATCATTTCTGGAGGCTACTATTCCTCCATTACTTTGTTTATCTTCTATCTTTCTCCTTTCTTCATGGGTACTTCTTGAGGAGGTCAAAGAATACATGTTTATTCCTGTTGAAGAATCCAATATCACAACATATTCATTCACTTTAACCAATCTGTGATGGCTTTTGAAATGAACATACTGACTTTATTTTGCTTTTTTAGTATGATTCAAAAGTGTAGCTTGTTATGTGATAAAATGTACAGTATTTTTGTTTAGCCATAGGAAGTATTAATCATTCAGCTACAGAAAATAAGGGTGATTTTGAAAGTAGGTGATATCCAATCAATGTTTATTAATAATAATTCTGACTATATGAAAGTGGCAGTGCTAATGTGTAATTTATTCCTACATGAAAGATCATGCCAACTTTGTCATTGCCCATCTCAAATACAGCTGATCTGAGATTACTGTATTGTAGAAGGTCTAATAAAACACAGTGGCTTTCAAGCCATGGCACTCTGATTTACGACATCTGCCAGGGAGTGACTGTTAGGCAGCTATGGTTCTTTTATAATATGGGTGTAATTGAATTTCATTAGTATTTATGGTTTACTGCTACATAGTGTCTGTGTATTGATTTATTTAACAATTGCTATAGTTGTCTCGTGTTTTGTTTTTGTTTTTTTTTTAAATTTAGGCTAGCATAAACAAAGACAAATGGGAATTTGTTAATTTTTTAGAAAGTTTATATGAAAATTTATTTATTTAGTTTATTTATTTATTTTTGCTAGTGGTTATTGTGTTTGTTTTGTTTTTTTTTAATTGTTTCAAGTATTACATATGTCTCCTTTTTCTCCCGATTGACCTCCCCACCACTCCCACCCTTTAGGACAAGCCCCCACCGCCCCAGTGTCTGTGTCCATTGGTCATGCCAATATGCATGCATACAAGTGCTTTGGTTTATTAACTTAGTTTTGATTGTTAGTCTAGGACAGTGGTTCTCAACCTTTCTAATGCCACGATCCTTTAATACAGTTCCTCATGTTGTGGTGACCCCCAACCATAAAATTATTTTCGTTGCTACTTCATAACTGTAATTTTGTTACTGTTATGAATCGTAATGTAAATATCTGATATGCAGGATGTATTTTCATTGTTACAAATTGAACATAATTAAAGCACAGTGATTAGTCACAAAAACAATATATAATTATATATGTGTTTTCCTATGGTCTTAGGCGACCCCTGTGAAAGGGTCATTCGACCCCCAAAGAGGTCTCGACCCACAGGTTGAGAACCGCTGGTCTAGGAGGCAAAAGCCTTTCTGTAATATCTGGTATAAGAGTAAGGTCAAACTGACATTTCATCATATTCATATGAATGCATTTCTTCACCTTTATTTGGATTTTCTCCTAGAGAAAGGAAGTTAATACTCTTTGATATTTGAGATGAAACCCATGTATACCATTTCTTTAGAAGAGTTTTTTGGGAGAACTGAGTAAAAGCAAGGGTCTGTGGTTACACTGAATTTTTGGGTTCGTTACCTTGTGCTAAAAGTGTGTAACTCTAGAATCTAGTTGTCATTTGATAAGTCCATTAAGAAAGGGTGAGACAAAATTTAGCTGTTGTCCCTCTCTCAATATAGTTTTAAAAGATTTTAATTTGAAAAATATGAAATGAAATCATATCAAGGATCCTTTCATAAGAGAGCATAGTGTATGGTTTTCATATGCCAAAACTTGAGAGTGTCTCAAATGTAAGGTGTTGTCTTTTTGCCATTGAGATACATAACTCATTAATTCAACAACTGATTAATTATTGAGTACATGGTATGTTCTAGATATTATGCTGGCATTGATACTGGTCCTTGTCCTCATGACTTTAAGAAAAGACAGGCCAATGAAGGGGCATAGACTATGTGTATAGTGAAAAATTCTACCTTGAAGATTGGCATAATTTGCTGTTGGAGAACATAGGATGGGTATCTCTTTAGTCTTGGTGAGATCATGGAATGCTTTCTAGAGGAAGCAATGTCTGAGCAGAAGAATGAATAGAAGTCTGATTATATTAAATGGCTTAATACATGCCTCGCTGTTAACCCAGAAACATGTAATATGCTTATTATTCCATGGTATCTATGAAGACAATTGTGGGCTTACATTTATGTGAATGATTAATGACAATCAGGGAATGTAACCAATAATGAGATGTTGTGTGCTTGTTTAGGTCATCAGTGACCTGATAAATATTTGGAAATGACACCTTTAATTGGCCTTTGTTGTTACTATTAACTGTTGTTCAGGGCAAGGTTTCCCTGTAAGGTGTCAGTCTAGCAATAGAGGGTTTCAATGAAGCCATAGACTTCTTGGTCTTAAAACGTTCTCCCTTGTAGTATCCAGAACTCGAGAATAGTGTGTAGGGGAGAGAATCTGGCTTCCCGCTCTTATATCTTAGAAAATACACCTGCAGTTTCCTCTTCTATTTCCTCTTTTTATCTACAGACCCCACATCTTTATCCAGAATGTTGGAGGAATTGGCAGGATTTGGGGGGCGGGGGAGGGAACAAGAAGGAAATAGTCCACACTGGGTGTTGAAGAATTCTGATTTTCTGCTTTCTTCATCTCTCAACTTCAGGGTCTTCATTTCATATTTGCAATTCTCTAAGGGATAGTATCAATTCTAATTATTTTTTTAAAAATATATTTTTATTGATTTTTAGAGACAGAGGAAGGAAAAGACATAGAAACATTAATGAGAGAGAAATACCATTTATTAGCTGCCTCCTGCACACCTTCTACTGGGGATGAAGCCTGCAATGCTGAAATGTGCCCTGACCAGGAATTGAACTCGTGACCTCTTGGTTCATAGGTCAATGCTCAACCACTGAGCCATACCAGCTGGGCTCAACTCTAGTTCTTATTGGATGCTTTGCTTAAGAAAAACCATGGCTAAATTTCCAGAACTTTTATCATGTCCAAAATAAATACATTTAAAAATTTGTTCTGTGAATTATAAGCTTGCTGCTGTTTGTATCTTGTATGGCAGCCTCAAAATGATTTCCATTAATCTTTGTTAAATGTGCTAGGTCTGAGGCTGGACCAGGGGTGGGCAAACTTTTTGACTCGAGGGCCACAATGGGTTCTTAAACTGGACCAGAGGGCCGGAACAAAAGCATGGATGGAGTGTTTGTGTGAACTAATATAAATTCAAAGTAAACATCATTACATAAAAGGGTACGGTCTTTTATTTTTTTTAGTTTTATTCATTTCAAAGGGGCCGGATCCGGCCCGCGGGCCGTAGTTTGCCCACGGCTGGGCTGGACAGTAGTTGACTTTGTATTTGAAATCAATGAGCTAATCATTTCTATTCCAAATATTTTTTTTTAGATGAAACCATTTGTCTATATTTAATTTATGTAGGTCACTAATATTTTATAACAGAATCACTAGTCATGTATGTTAATTAAAGGACATGCTTTGGGTTGAGGGAGTGAGGGGTATAGTCTAGTAACATTGTTGACCGGTATTTAAAGAAAGCCTTCTAGATGAGAAGTTTTACATTCTAAGTTAAAATTTAACCATTTAGAACTAATCCTAGCTACCAAGAACACCTAGGATCTTGTATATGTATTTCGATCAAAGTAGGTTATTTGAGATTTAATGTAAATTTAACAAAATACATAATAAAATATGTGTAATTGAATGTGAGAGAAGCCATTTGAGACTGGAACAATAGGACTTTTCTTTTAATTTTCCATTCAGAAGAAATTGTTCTAAATTAAAGGAAGTAGAGGAATCTATTCCAGATCAGTTTCTTAAGCAAAAGGGGAAGGCTAAGAAACTTTCAGAAGCATTTTATCTCCCTCAACCTGCCCTCATCCCCCTTAATGGCACCACCATAACCACATACTTACTGATGTTTTAAAGAGTCAAATTTTTAGTATGAAACAGAAAAATAATCTTTTTAAGATTGCTAGACTATACCATGTAAGCTTTGATATGATAACTTCAGCTGATATGATAACTTAAGCTTCTCTCGGAGCTTGATTGCCAAAATAATTTGCTTTCCATTGCTTTTGTCCGAACATGGCTGTCCAGGTAAGAGCTACCCGAGTATGTCTAGCTGGAGAACTATCCAGTGTAGACCAGTAAACGCCTATGCACAGTTCTATAAATTTGAAACATCTCTCCAACGGGTGGTTTCATTTAAATTAGCTACTTTCTGCATTACCTTAATATGAAACATTCTAAGTAATTGTAGGATTTAAGGAATGAGGTGTTTGCCAACTATGCATGAAATACTTCTCTTTCTCTTTTTCAGTTCTGAAGCCATATATATATTTAAAATAAATTTCAGGTATTCACTAGTTCCTATAAATATTCTGAACGCATTGTTTCCTTTGTTGATGTTTTGTTATATAGTTTCTCACGTTGAAATGTTTGAATTATGTAGCTGCAGTGCTTATTGTACGTGCTTGGTCTTTCATCACCGTACTTAAATTTTTCTCAGTATGAAAATCTCATTCAGGGTCCTGTGAAGAGTGGGTGTCATCCTAACAGTTGGTCTGGGAGGTCGCTAAACCATGTGTGAATATATATGCTTAAAACCCAGAAGTTTAAGGGGAAATTTCTTTAATCTTACTTTTTGATTTTTTTTTCATATTTTCATTTAAACATGTTCCTACAACAGAAGAAGTAGGTGAAGGATATGCATTCTTCTTTTCCATACTTGGGAGGACAGTCTCATTTACATATGTATGAGAGTGTTCACAAAGATGCATGCTGTGCAATTCTCTCTCCCATTTGCAGTTTTCCTCTTTGTATCGTAACATTGTTATTCAGGTTGGGGTACAGTTTTACTTTCTGAAATGAAAACACCATACTGCGTTGGTATTTTTCTCTGTTTTCTAGAACTTAGAAACTTGGCCTCTTTTTTGAGATGTTTCACAATAACTGTTTCCTTTCCTTTTTTTATTTTATAGCTTTGAAGAAAGACGACACCACCTTTGATGAGGTAGGTTAAATTTCTTTATCTAATGTTAGATGTATTTAATTACTGCCAGGTAAAGTCAGTAGGTGCCAACTTCACACTTAGAAACAGAAAAAAAAAAGCCTTAAAAAAGAAACCAACAAGAGGTGATATCTCTTTAGTTACACTGTATTATTTGTCAATTTTAAATCAGTTGAACGAGTGAACAAAAATATGTCCTTTTAAATTAACAAACACGCGGAAGACCCCCGCAGGCCTTGGTGGTGCTGCCTTGCTGGTGGCAGTGCTGGCCCAGCCCGGTGTGCTGGGCGTGCTCGGGGCCAGCCTGGAGCTGCTGGGCACCACCGCGCCCTCGCACACCTCCTCTGGATCAGGGTGTGATGCCATGTTGACGCCACGTATTGTCTGTCAGACTCCCAGAGGACGAGCTGACTTTTCCCGTTCTAGTTTTCCTGTTCTTTGTGTACCAGACCCGTCTTTCTCTACCTGCCGCAGCAAAGGAGCCTGGTTGAGTCAGGCAGAGGTAACTCATAGCGTTCTGAATGTGATTTTTCAATTGTACTCTTTCCTGAGCTTTTTCCTGTATCAGTGGGGATCACCAGAGAAATAATGTGTTTTCAAAACGTTCTCAAGAGTGCTATAAAGTGGGGTTTCATTGTTGCCATCCCAAGCCACGGCACTTGATCTGTGTTGTGAACTGGGCCACGTGTGTATACGTATATACATATTACATGTTTTTCTATGAACACAGGTGTGTCTGTACGATGGGCTTATCCTGAAGGCTAATGAAAGCCTAGATTCGTTTGGTGTGGTTCACCGCGGCAGATCCCATGAAAGATGTTACCTGTCACCCTCTGCTCTCGGGCTTCAGAGAGGAAAGGACGTGGGTGAGCCTGGCAAGTCCTCTTGGCCACGTGGCCGGCGGAGGCGCAGGGCAGGACCGCGCAGGGAGAACCTGCTCCAGACCGGGATTTCTGGATGAGGCCGGCGTCATTTGGCTCTCACGGTCGGCTGCTTCGTCGGCTGCACCTGTTCTTTTTCCCGGGCCCAGCTCTGCAAAGCTGTGTCCCTGGACTCCAAAGCCACTTCCCCTGCCAGCCTTCCTGAAACATCCTCTAACACTTAGTTCCTCTAGACCTGAGGCAGTAGAGGAATCTTCTCTTCCCCGTCCGTGCGCAGTAGTAATCATGATGTTCTCTAAACCCGTGTTTCTGGAATTTCAGCAGGGTGACTGAGGTGTTTGTAGGAGAGTATTTTCTTCTTTCTCAGAAGAAATCAATGTGAGAATATTGGGCACCTTTTTTCTCTTTATAAAGAAAAGCCTCCCCTCTAATTGGGGAGGTAAGGTGAGCTCTCATAAAAAAGAAAAATAAGAAAAAGGAGCAAGCAGTCTCCCAGATCCTATTAGCCAGTTGCAACCACTGTTGAAAGTTCTTCTTGCTTCTTTCCTCGTGTTAAGAAACAAGCGGAAAACCACAGCCCACATATTATTGCCGGCTCTTTTCCTTCTCACCTGGACCACACATGTTACTCTCCTATATTCTTACACGGAACTACTAATCATCATTAGCCATGTAAACCACCTCTTGTTTAAATGCCATTGTTAATGATTATCTGTTACGTTGCCATGCGGCTGTGACATGTGGCTTTCAAAATAAGCTAAGGCTGGAGCCTAGATGAAAGTTAAGGATGTATATAACAGACCTCCAATAACTACCCACCTTCCATTACTCCAAAACCTCTGCACAAAGTCTGGATTTTGTAATTTGGGAAAAATTATCCTTAGCTTGTACAAAGTGTTTTCCTTCCTCGGTGCCACAAGAGATTGGTTAAATACCTCCGACCAGTAGATCTCAGAATGCTACCCCTGGAAGAGACGTTGGAGGGTACGTGGCCCACATCATCATTTCACAGATGGAGAAACTGGGGTCTGGAGGGCCTGGAGTTTTCAGTTAATCAGGGGAAGACCCACGTCAGCAGCCTGGGAGGCAGCACTAGTAAAGGCTGCCTGGGTCTAAGGAAACCCTAACTCAGCCACCTTCTCAAGAGCACTTGATTGACTCTTTCCAAGCCTTTTACAAAATTGTGAGGATTAAATCAGCTAAGGATCAAGGTTCCAGAACAGTGATGGGCACATAGGAAATGTCTCATTATTGGTATTATCGTTGTCCTTGTCTTTTTCTTCCTCCTCCTCCTCCTCCTCCTCCTCCTCCTCTTCCTCCTCCTCACTGATGCTCTCACCATGACATCCACCTTCTGTAGTTGGGGTTGGGAAGCAGGCTACAAGGTTGATTTAGTTCGAAATTAAGAATTAGAGCTGTGAGGAGAGTTATTTCAGATATTCCAGTAGAATTCCATATAAGCTTTTGTGTGATGATTTGCATATTAATTAAGACTAAAACGATTGTCTAAAACCTACTACATTGCAGGTCATTCCAGATTGGTCCGAGGATGACTGCATTCAGCTTTGTGATCCCTCGGGAGTTTTGCACATGGTTAACAGCCAATAACTAACTATTGAATAAGAGTCAATATCTGTTGCCAATAAGGAGAGCAAGTGTTGAACTGAGTGTCAGACGATGCGAATTGTCATTTGCTAGTTCCTACCTAGCGGGCAAGTCATTTAATTTACCCAGTGCTCAATTTCTCATTTGTAAAACCCGTCAGTTAGACTGTCACCGTTAGGTTGCTTTCTTATGTTTAAATGTATGATAGAATTCTACGTAACAATCAACATAAAATTACAATTTTACCAAGATCAGAAAAGAGCCCCAGATCTGTGATTATATAAACCGGAAGTCAGTGACTTCTAAGGTCATCTTCAGATTATAGCGATAGAAGTTTTCTTGAACTTGCTTTGTGATCTTATGATTTGAATCTTAAAACCCGGGGCTGGGTCAGCATCTTACCAGGTAGATAGGCATTGGGGCGTGGCAGCTTTTCTCCCTCTCAGCATTTCTGAGCTGGAGCTCCTCGGCTCTGTAGCCTCCTACAGAACGCCTGGAGCTGGAGTCTAGTTGCAACTCCTTGGTTTACATAGAGGATTTTTCTAGGGTGTGTACATGTTTGACCTTGAATGGAGAAGAAAAAAATATAGATCTATTTGAAAAATATACTTATTTACTTGTTCTTAAATAGGCTGCAATACTCTGACTGGAATTTATTAATTTTCATAACCAGCCTGGAATTTATTCAGAAACCACCTTCTAATGCTTGCTATAGAGAGAAAATGAGAGGCACTTTGGAAATTAAGTATTGAGGGCCTCAGATGGTACATTGGTAGGTAGTTTTGTTGGAAAAGGGAATTTTCTTGAAGCCATCATATTTGGAGAGAAGATGTTCTAAGGATGATCATTTTGCTCTGAATTCATTGTGCATCTGGGTCCTGATTAAAATATGAAGCATTTTATGTTCTGTGGGTTTAATCTGCACATTTGATATAGACAGACGAATCATTTATAAGGATATCCCAAGTAAAATTTTATCGGTTTTATTTTATTTTTTTGTTGTTTTTTTCCCCACAAAACTCCCCCTCCCCCCCGAACTTTTTGATCTTTGGAGCCTCAGTGTTTGACACAGTACATGGCCAAAATGAAGGGGCCAAATAAATAATTGCTGGAGAAACAAATGGTTAAGCCCCATTGAAGCATGAAAGAACATTGCTATTTTGTGTCATAGTTTTAAGTGGATACAGTGTTTTTGGTGACATTGTGATGGGAGCCAGTAAGTGTCAACTTCATAACTGTGATACTATTACAGAACTTTCCAAGTTCCTTTCTCACCTTTGGTCCCCAATAAATGGCATGGCATGTCCCCTGAGTGGGTCCATTCTTCCTGGGGCAGTTAACAATAGCTATACTATGACTTCTGGTAAAGTTTTGAATCTTATCTTTTAAAATTTTATTTGTTTTAAAAATAATAATAATAATAATAATAATAATAATACCTAAAATGTAAATGGTCAGAAATACAGTTAAATCTGCCCCAGTGTAAAATTAGCACACAGAAAACCTTTTGAACTTTGGGAGCAAAAGTTCCAATGAAGTATACATAGATGTATATAGAAAGAGTTGGAAAAGTCAAAAGCCACAGCAATTCATGAATGGTTCTTGTGCATCAATTGAGTTTAATCCGTGTAGTTTTAGTTCTGCTTCATCCCTCGGTTACTTTAGCTCAGATAAGTTGTCAGAACAAAATGTTGACTATGCTTGGCTCTTTGGGGAGAAATACAGAAATTTTAGTGACTAAAATAAACCTTTTAAATGTGAAGAGTTTTATTTGTTTATGGTATATGATCCAGATAGTTAAGCACTTATTTGTTTGGGGAAAAAAAAAAAAAGGTGGTCACTTATGAATTTTTCTAATTGTTCTTCACTCTGCTCAGTTATTTCATGTTTGTGAAGTATAAGAGACTGCCAACACATTTTGCTACTTTCTAGCAATTTTATTTTTTATATGCTAGAAAAGTGTGTACAAAGCCTGCTAAATAGCTTCACATTTTTACATTTGAACCGTAACTTCTTCAAGTACCTTCTTCTAGGTTAACTTGCTTCCTGTCTGCTGAATGTGATCGTTCTGTGAGATGGATGGGGGCAGTATCCATTGATTTCAGCTTCTAGTCCATGCCCCTTTTGGCTGTTTTGTATAAAGATGTAACTATAACACTGACCTGCAATGATAAATGTGGTGGTGATTTTTATGAGAACTAGAGTCAAGGGGGTAAGGTACAAATACAATTTGGGGATATTCCTGGTCATTCTTTTCCATCCATTGAGGGTAGTGGAAGTTGTTGCAGTCTTTTCTCACCCCAACCATCATCATTGGAGGCCTCAGGGTCTGTGTGAATGATGTATGCATTGTATACAAGGGTCTCACTTCAGACTTCCCTGACTTTCTCATCTAAAGTAATAAATCCCATCCTGGCCAGCATGGCATAGTGGTTGAGCGTCGACTTATGAACCAGGTTGTGGCTCGATCCCCAGTGTGGGGTGTGCAGGAGGCAGCTGATCGGTGATTCTCTCTCATCATTGATGTTTCTACCTCTCCCTCTCCCTTCCTCTTTGAATTAAAAAAAATATTTAAAAATAATAAATCCCAGTAATAACCTTCCCTTCCTAGCCCTCTCACTCCTGCTGCACTCCCTCTGTCTCTTCTTCGTCACTGGCTTCCAGCTTCCAGGTAACCCCTCCTTTGCTTGCGCTGTCTTATTTCTCCAGCCCACAGTCCATCCCCTGCTTCCCTGTTCATTTATGGCACATCACTCTCTTGCCAGTATCCTCAATAGCCTTGCCCCTTTGTACGTTGCTTGTAATAGACTCTGCCAGCCCTTGATTTTGACCTGGCGTCTTTTCCTTTCTCGCCAAGAGCTGCTGGGGGAAATCACACCGCAGCATACGTACATTTATCGTCTCCAGCCTCAGCTGGAACCCGAGGCAGCTGTGCACACTGTGTGGCTGGCCTCGTTCCTGCTGAAACCTTTCCACTCTCCCCAGACCTCCTAGCAACCCTCCTTCCTTTAAGTAGATGACTTTCCCTCTGTATTAGTTTGCTAGAGTTGCCATAGAAATTCACTACAGACTGGGTGGCTTAAAACGGTAGAAATGGAGTGTCTCACAGTTTGGAGACCAGAAGTCTGAAATCAAAGTGTCGGCAGGGTTGGTTTCTTCTGAGGTCTGTGAGGGAAGGATGTGTTCCAAGCCCCTTTCCTTACCTTGTGGATGGCCACCTTCTCCCTTGGCTTCTTCACATCGTCTTCCCTCAATTTTATATTTCCCCTTTTTATAGGGACATCAATCAAACTGAATTAGGGGCCCACTTTGCTCCAGTAGGACCTCATCTTAATTTAACCAGTTACATCTGACAAGGGCCCCGTTTCCAAATAAGATCACATTCAAAAGCCCTGGGGGTTAAAGGACTTCAACATAGGAATTTTTTGGTGGAAAAAGTGCAACTCGTAACTCCCTCCAGCTTCTTACAACACTTAACGCTATTAGGCATCAGCACCTCCCCCACACGTGTACCTTCCTTTGCTCCAATCTTACTTCCCACCCCCACCCCATCTTGGAGGACGGTTGTCTTTTCCGTGCTAGGCTAGTTCCTCCTCTCCTCTTGATTCCTTCCTCTCCCTTCCATGCCAGAAACTGTATAATTGAGTCTTTCTTATCTACGTTTTCTGTTTCTTCCTTTATGTCTAGGTGTTACACCATAGGCCCTGAGCGTGGTGAAGTTCCCCAATCTCTTTCATCCTACCGGAAACCCTCCGTCCTCTGTGGTCATGTTTTCATGCCCCCACCCTCCCCCAGGGGTTTGTCCTTCCCTTGCTTCTGGCTGCCCCGTAATATTATACTCACGTCAGTGTGGCTGACTTAGCTTTCTGAACGCCACACCGTGAGGTCCAGCTGCCCACTAGATGCTTCGGCCTCTGCCTTTCAAGGTCACCTCAGTCTCAGCACTTCCAAAATGTTACTGATTCTTATTTTCCCTAAACCTGCATCCATTCTCTTTCTTATCTCAGTGACTGGCTGTAACAGCCACATGGTTTTCCAAGATGAAAACCTGACACCACCACCCCCCGCCCCCGAGCCCTAAACCCAGGCATTGGCCCTTGGCCCTTGTGCCATCTCCATTCTCACCGCTGAGGTGCACGTTCAGCCTCATCCTGTCCTGCCTGGACTTGCCGTGGTCTAACTGGCTTCCCTGCCTTCAGTTCCAGTTGAATGACAGATACGAAATACACACCAGGCTCTTCACCCACCGAATAGCCGAATACTTTAGTAAAAGCTTCCTGTCAGCTACAGATTCGAGTCCACACTCCTAGCTTGGCTTTCAAGGCCTCTCATGATCTGTCTTTTGCCCATCTTTCCACCTTATCAAACAGTCATTTCCGACTTCAATGTCTTCATTGTCATTCAAGCTCCCATGACCTCAGTTCAAGACTTTATCTCTTTTACCTATTTTATCCCAATAACCTCTTAATTGACCTCATGGTTCCATCTGTTACTCTTCCCAAAATGTTTTTCGTGTCATGATACTTCCTTCACTTCACTTCAGAGATTTGTGCATCAGGGGTTTATTGATGTCTGGTCTATGTGAGACTCTGGACATGCCCTCAACCTGACTCTCAGTCTAGCCAGGTTCAGAGAATTTATCCACTGACATTTATAGGCGGACCAGTTCCTATTATCTTGTGGTGTGCGGCCTGGGCATAGATAAAGTGTTACTCTTTAGAGTAAGATTTTATATAACTGTATATCCTATTTTATTTTCACCATGGTCTGTGTCTGCCAACCCTGGAAGATATGACCTATCCCATGTAAGATGTCTAGAAATTTACAGAGTGTTCTCATTATGCCAGTAAGTCCTTATGTTTCAAATTCAACATTTTGGGTGACTGACTTTGGGAAGAGAACTTGACTTCCTCCTTAATTCTCTCATTGGAAATGTAGTTGAAATTTTCGGAGGCTTGAAACTTTCTGTGCTTCAGTGTTTCCTTCAGTTTGATCACATTTGCCATCTCCCTAATTATGGGAGGCATAATTGCCATAATTATGTCTAGTCCCAGACAGTGCCTAGAATGTCTGGGTAGTGCCGTAAAGATTCAGAGAGGAAGTTCATGTCACAAAATGCAAAATGTATGACATTTGGGAGAATTAGTCACTTTCATTTTCCTTAATTCACAAAAGACAGAATGTTGCAGAAGTTGAAGGCATGAATAGTGTCTGTTTTCCCTTCCGGAGCACCGCACATCCCGGCGACAGGCCCATTCGCCCGTAGGAAGGTGGCTGGCGTTCCCTTTGGGGCAGTGCTTTGATTCACATGTTTGAATTCATTTGCAGAAAGCTGACCTTTGGTGTGGGAAGTCTCTTCATAGAGCGGAGGCAATTATGATTTCCTTCAACAAGTACAAAATGGGCCCAGCTACAGGGAGTCCAATATACCCATTTTCCTTCTGACTGAAATTTGAGCCACTTATTTATAATCTACAGATCCTCAAATTGCTTGGTTGTATTTGAGATAGCTCTTATGCTAGGAACTATAATAATTGCAGTCGGCTAAGTAAAGGGTGAGGTTGTTTTTTTTTTTTGTAATCATTTTTATTTTTCAATTACAGTTGACATACAATATTTTATTAGTTTCAGGTAACTTATAAATCTGACACCATACATAGTTATTAGGATATTGATTATATTATGACTATTCTGTTACTACCAATTTGTACTATCTATCCCTTCACCTTTTTCACCCATTCTCCAACCCTCCTCCCATCTGGCAACCATCCAAATGTTCTCAGTATGTATATGTCTGTTTCTGTTCTGCTTGCTTATTTATTTTGTTTTTTAGATTTAATTGTTCATAGGTATGTATTTATTGCCATTTTTTCATATTTTTGATAATTTAAACATTTTTCTTCTTTTTTTATAAAGAAGACTAACATTTCATGCAATATTGGGTGATGATAAATTCTTTCAGCTTTTCTTTCTTTTTTTTTTTGTCTGGGAAGGCCTTTAAATGTTCTTCAAATTTAAAGATAGCTTTGCTGGGTAGAGAAATCTTGGTCATGGATCCTTGCTTTTCATCACTTTGCATAATTCTTGCCACTCCCTTCTGGCCTGCAAAGTTTCTGTTGAGAAATCACTTATGGGAGCTCCCTTGTAGGGAACTAACTACTTTTCTCTTGCTGCTTTTAAGATTTTCTCTTTGTCTTTAAAGTTTTGCATATTTTTAAAGAAACATTTCTAATGTTTATTCATAAAATTAACCAAAACAGCAACAATAGATTTACAGAGTCACATATTAATACCAAACCAGGAAGGGAAGAAATATTCCAGAGACATCTTGACAAGTTTCAAAGGAATATACACCAGGCTAAAAACCTACAGCTAAACCGTGCTTGCAGAACAGGTTATATTTATTCCTGCATTTTCTCAACAAGTTCTTCCTTATATTTGCCTTTCTCTTTTCCAACTTGTTGAGATTTGGCTTTGCGTTCAAGAATTTCTTTACGATCTTTGTCCAGTGGTAGCCTGGTGATAACCACCTTGCCCAGGTGGATGCCCAGGAGGACGGGTGTGCGTTAGCCTTCTCACGCTGCCCCCGCTTGATGTAGATGACATTTCTTTCTGTACACTTGTACACCTGTACTGCCTTGTCGATTTGCTGACCTTTGTAGTGTCCTTGAACCACCTGGCCTCATCCTCCTTTTGGATGGGCATGGAGTGGACGTTGTACTTCCGCCGAAGCTCCTTGGAGCGGGGAGGACATAATCTTGCGGCACGTGTATGCGAGGAGGCACTGAAGTGGCGTTTGTGGTTTTTGCTGCGGTCCGAGGTCACGAAGGGGTTGAACTTCATGGTGATAGTCTTCCTGGTGCCAGAAGTGCCTAATCTTTTGCATTTTAATTATGATGTGTCTTGGTGTGGGACTCTTTGGGTTCCTCTCGTTTTGAACTCTCTGGGATTCCTGGACTTGTATGTCTATTTCCTTCACCAGGTTAGGGAAGCTTCCCTCCTTCCCTCCCTCCATCCCTCCCTCCCTCTCTCCCTTCCTCCCGTCTTTCCTTCCAATAGGTTTTCAATTTCTTGCTGTCTCTCTTCTCCTTCTGGCTCCCCCGTGATGTGAATGTTGGGTACGCTTGAGGTTGTCCCAGAGGCTCATTACATTATCCTCATTTTGGGGGTTCTTTTTTCGTTTTGTTTCTCTGATTAAGTATTTTTTTGCTTCCTTATATTACAAATCGCTGTTTTAATTCTCAGCTTTCTCTTTTATTTATGGTTTCTATGTCCTTTTTTATGCTGTTGAAGTTGTCTCTAAGTTTATCTGCTTTTCCCTTAAGTTCATCGAGCATCATTTTAACTCTGCACCTAGTATATTGCTTGTCTCCATTTTTGTTTAGCTCTTTTTTCTGGAGTTTTGTTCTATTCTTTCATTTCAGACATGTTTCTTTGCCTCCTCATTTTGGCTGTTTTCCTGAGTTTGTGTCTATGTATTAGGCAGAGCTGCTATGTCTCCCAGGCTTGGGAGAGTGACCTTATGTAATAGGTGTCCTGTAAGGCCCAGTGGCACAGCCTCCCCAGTCACTTGAGCCGGGCACTCCAGGTGTACCCTCTTCCCCCATGTGAGCTGTGTACACCCTCCTGTTGTAGTTGAGCCTTGATTGCTGTTGGCACATTAGTGGGAGAGATTTACCCCCAGGCCAGTAGGCTTGTAAGGATTGGCTGTGACCGCTGTAGTGCATCAGCTGTGCAGGGGCCCACCCCACAGAGCAGGACTTAGTTCATTGGGGCTCTGGTGCCTGCTGAATGCACCCTTTGAGTGTGTCCCTTCTGGAGGTGGTTGGGGGGTGCTTCAACATGTTCTGAAACTGTCCAGTCGGTACACTGGCCCTGGGACCTCCCAGGAGGGGCACGCCAAGGTCAGCTACCACTTATGTTCTGTCCCGGGCCACCTAGCATAGGCTAGAAAGCAAGCTGCAGATGGCTGCTGCTGGTGCCGGGCCTGGGGCCACTTAGTAAGATGTATAGGACATGCTGAGGCAAGATGCTGCTTGTTTGAGAGATTTTAGGAAAGTCTGAAACATGAGCCTAGACAAGCCATTTGTATGAAAAAGCCACTGGAAACAGCTTGGGTGTGCCTGCAAGTTGGTGGGTCTCAGGTAATCACATGGATGCCAGCCCAGCCCATTCTGAGGCTCTGCCCCTCTTACCAGTCTCGATGTGACTTCTTCTTTAATTCCCTAGTTGTAGGACTTCCGTTCAGCCAGATTTCAGGTTGTTCTGAATGATGGTTGTTCTGTAGTTTAGTTGTATTTTTGATGTGGTTGTGGGAGGAGGTGAGAACCATGTTTACCTTGACCAGAAACCTTCAGCCATCAGAGATCAGTCTTTTTTTTTTTAATTAAGATCAAACAAGTGTCTTTATTTACTTTTTATGATCAAATGATTTCCTTCCTTGTTACAAATTAAATTTATCCAGATAACATTAATAACTGTACATTTTGGTTAATAACTATACACTTCGGGTGCATAACTTGATAATACAGCACCTGTGTCCTCTATTGTGTGCTCACCATGTCAGAGTTTTTTGAGGACTGGAAGTCATGGTCTGTACTTTCAATTTATTTTTTAGTTTTTAAATTTTCCTTTTTTTTTTCTTCCTGCTTCCCTCCTTTCTTCCTGTCCTGCTCTGTCCTTTCCTTCTTCCCTTTACTTCCCTTTCTTTTCCTTCCCATTCCTTTTGTTTAAGCATATGAGCTTGGAGATTTTATTTAAACATTAAAAAAAATTATTTAATATATGGAGTACTCTTTACTACAGTGTCTTATAATGCAACATTGTGTACTCATTTTTAAACATGAGATTAATAGTTTTTATGTGTAAGTCATTTTAAATAGCTAGCTACTCATTAAATTTTAAATTTAAATCTTATATGCATGGGTAAGGAATGTGTGGGGAAAAATTTTAAGGCTCAGTTAAAATAAAAAATTGTTTCAACATGTAATCGTATACTCAGCTGATATTGTGTCAGGTAGAGTACTTGTTTGACTTTTCACTGATAAACTTTTTTTGCAGCCGGCCAATCTCACTTACAAGTACTGAAATTGTACTTGAAATTGGACAGAGACTCTGGGGAGTCCTACAGTTGCCAGTGCCATATGCTCATTTGTGTTCTCTCAACCCTTGGACACTCTCATGTGAGATGTCTGCCAAGTGTGATTCTAGAACAGGGGTGGGCAAACTTTTTGACTCGAGGGCCACAATGGGTTCTTAAACTGGACCGGAGGGCCGGAACAAAAGCATGGATGGAGTGTTTGTGTGAACTAATATAAATTCAAAGTAAACATCATTACATAAAAGGGTACAGTCTTTTTTTTTTTAGTTTTATTCATTTCAAACGGGCCGGATCCAGCCCACGGGCCGTAGTTTGCCCACGGCTGTTCTAGAACGTATCTTTGCATCAGGGAATTACTATTCTAGTCTAGTTGACCTCAAACACATTCTTCTAACTCTGTTGACATGTTGAAGTATGCAAATAATTTCCTTAAAAAATTGTAGAGCAGATTGATGTCAGTCTCTCAGTTGTGTTTTGATGTATTTTCTTGTATGGGGAAGAAAGGGGCTGAGTTGCAGTTAGAGTACCAGGCATTTGGCATATTCCAGAGTTTGCCCAAAAGGAATGTGCCAAGTAGGAAATTATCACCATGACATATATCTTGGTGGAAACAAACTGCAATATGTTCCTCTAGTCTGTCTCTTGCCTTAAGGCTGGGCTATGACTATAACTTAGTTGCCTTAGAGCATTATTTCTTCTGTTTTAAAGAGTTTTGAGAAAAGAGATGGCACCAGTTTTGTAAACATTGATGGGCTTAGAGGGCGAGAGTTTTCTAAATGCTCCCTGAAGATTTTGGTGTGGGCTTCTCCACTTCCCCCTACCCTAAGTCACACCTTAAAAATGCTGCTCCTGCAGTTACCACAGTTATCTTTTGAGTGTGCCAATCCCAGAAGTGCATTTTGATGATAAAAATGATTGATAGCCATTCATCTAAAATATCTATAACTGAACTAAAAGGGGGTTGAAGATGGATACTGTACAGTCACACGCAATCTGACTTTTTTTTGAACAGCTCTTGATTTCAGATCATGCATCCTGAATTTTGGTTTAGAAAATATAGCCCTAGTTCTACAGCTGTATATTTCTTGACATCACATTAATTTTCAAGATATTTTAGCCAAAAGAAAAACTAAGACAGTGATAAAAAAATTTTAAACCAGGACTAAGTAGACATTATTTCACGACATATAAAAATGAGTAAGGATAGCTTAGGGTTTTTTTTTAGTTTTAATGAAAATTTTATTAATTAAAAGTTATAGGTCAAGAAGAGATAAGATTGATAAGATAGAATTCTATGTTAGTAATAGTCATTCGAGATGTGAATGACTTCTTTTGTGTTATAGGTGCTCATTTATTTTAAATCCTCAGCTGTATAGCTTCTTTCTATTGTCTTAAGTGAACATGATGGAGAGTTTCTGCAGTGCTTGCTTCTCTTCTCTTAAAAGGCAGACTATTTAGTTCTATAAATGAGCATCCTTTGGTCATTAGATATTGGGGTTCAGGTGTGCAAAACGCTTGATAACATATGGCCTGTCCCCAGATGCCTTAATTGAGCTCAGAACTTTCCCCAAGAGGTTTGCATTACTTTTTCTAAATGGTGTGTTACATGTGCAAGAAAAGGTGCTTTCATCATAAAAGGAAAAGATAAATAAACATGTACTTTGGTATACTGCTCCATTTTACATTAATTTTTCTACAGTTATTAGGAGATGAAAATCTTAAAACCTGTATGAATGACAGTAATTGGATGACACCAGTTTCACTTTTAGTATCTGCAGCATTCCATTTACTTCATTATATTTTTTATGTATGCATTTCCCTCAATTTGAGAAAACAGTTTTTTTTTTTCCAGGCAATGTAGGCATATCACGCTGGACTTTTCTCAGGTTCTGAATTTTTCCTTCTTACCAGTTACATAATTTTCACCGAATACTTTTAATATTTGCTACTAAGAAAAGTAATGCTCTTTGCAGAAAATGTACAAAATAGTAAAAAAGCATAAAGTAAAAATTGCAGCATTAAGTGAAGACGCCATTGTACGCAGCGGAGTATGATCTTAGCTTTGTAAAACATATGTGTTTCCTGCATGGGGGAGATAGCTGAACAAAGGAAATGAAAAAGGATAATAGGGACACTGAGGTTCCTTGAAGTTGTGGCTTGCTCACAGCCCCTCAGCTAGAAAGGGGTTTAATCTGTGATTCCAACCTAGTCTTTGATTCCAGAGTGTGCGTAGCATTTTACCGGGCTGCATCCCAGGGGAAGGGAGAAACAGCACCCGGGCACGGCTTGTGTGATATGCGGTGTGTAGACGGGGGATGGACCTCAAGTTCTTACAAAGATGCAACTGATGTTTGGTAGTAATTCTAATAGATGAATGGTTTTCTTAATAAGATGTAAGAGCAAGTGAAATAAAAGATTCCTGCAGTAGATTCCAATGCCATTTTTGAGCCAAGTTCCACCCATTTAACCGGGGGAAACCAGGGAGCTTAAATAAATTGCTGCAGAGAACATGGTTGGTTATAGTGTGAGATTGAGGAGGTCTCTTCTAAATTACTCTTTACGTTGCTTGCATTGCTGTTTTGATCTGTGTATTTGGGTGGGGATTGGGTGGAATTGTTGAAGGTTTAAGCTTCCTCCTTCTGGTCGTTAATAGTTTAATACAAATTTCTGTGGAGACATTAGGATTCAGCAGACAATGAAAGTTATGGAAGGTTAACGGGTGGATGAGGCACCATGGATCCCCAGCCTGCTGGGAGATATTATGAGAGTGATGTGGGCATGTGTTTTCACTGGCACGTCCAGAAAACAGTGTCGGAAGGTCTTTCAGTGGGTGTACACTGCCTCACCTGAGCAAAGCAAGTACTTACTATAAATATCTACATCTCAGTAAGAAAAGAGAAAGATTTTAGGTGGGCACAGAGAGAGACAGTGAATGCTTTGTATGCCTTCTTATTGGTAAGTGGGTGTTGAGAAAAACAGACCCGTTTTTTCTTTCTTTCTCCTCTTCCCCAGGCTTCCCGTATCCTTGGGCGTTCTTTCCCTTTTATTCCTGAAACTGCTTGGTCTTGGTGGGGACTGTGTTCAGTGCCAGCCACTGTGCCCCTTCTCCCAGCCTGGCAGTGGGTCCAGGCTGTGTATGACCTTTTGGACACTCCTGGCATCCTTCTGCGTGACAGACATGACTTCCCTGGGCGCCTGGTGCAGGCCTGGGAAGCAGCAGAGCAAAGGAGCCTGCAGGAGGTGCTGATGCTTGGGAGTGATGGGCCCTGTTCTGCAATTAGGGAATCACGACCCCTAAGCAAGGACTTGATGTCCTGTGCTCCCCACTGCCTTTCAGGGACTCGTTCTGTCATGCATGTCATCTGACTTACTTGGTCTAATGCTTTTGCCTCTGGTTGAGTTGGGAAGATTTCAGGACATAATTTAGATTATTTTCCAGTACCAGTTGGGCTCAGAAGTAGGAGAATCTGTGCCCTCTTAATGGTTTTTCTTTTTCTTTTATCTTCACCTGAGGATATATTTATTTATTTTGAGAAAGAGAGAGAGAAAGAGGCAGAGAGAGAGAGAGAGAGGAAGGAAGGAAGGAAGGAAGGAAGGAAGGAAGGAAGGAAGGAAGGAAGGAAGGAATAGACATGTGAGAGAGAAACAGCAATTGGTTGCCTCCTGTACATCCCCTGACTAGGGATCAAACCCATAACCTAGTTATGTGCATGACTGGGAATCGAACCCGAAACCTTTTTGGTGTATGGATGATGCTCCAACCAACTGAGCCACCTGGCCAGGCTCTTTTTCTTTTTGATGACAAGGAGCAGGGAAGTGAAAATCTCAAGAGAGCAGAATAAGTTTTCCGGTCACCAAGCTCATTAGGTTAATATTTACTTTTAAAATGAATGTATTTGCCAGCCCTTCCTGCTGTTTGTTTGAGAAGCATTTGACTTACATGTGGGAGCCTCTCGCTAGTTTCTACTTCCATTTGGGCATTTTACCTCTGAGGCCAGTGGCTAGTATGATGTGCTGATCACGCGTGTAATACCTATCATTATTATTTTTACTTCCAATCACATTTATCTTGAGAGTAGATCTTGAGAGTAGAGGGAGGGACAGAAATGAAACTAAGTCACTTTTTTCCTGTGTCTCTGTGTCAACTGCTCAATCTTGTTAAACCTATTTCTAATAACTCAGTTGACACATACTTAGGCATTTAAGAAAGCAGGGATTACAATACAGCCTCAAATCAGGTTGCATTTGAAAACTTTTGAAATTTAGTTATTTATTGTTATTAATTCTGTTACTGTTATATTTTAATATAAAATAACACTTGGTTATTAATGAAAAGATAAAAAATACAGATGAGATAGAAAAATTGGGAGTTTATAAAAATAAAGTTTTGTATTTAGTAAAAAGATTTTCAATACCTTTTAAAGAATATTCTTTTCAGTTTACAGTGTTGTTGTTTTTTTATGCATGAACATGTTATGCCCCACTATTCAAATTTTTTTTTTTTAGTAAAAATTTCTACATAAAGCATTGTAATTTTCTTAATCTTTGTGACTTTCCCCTTTTCATTTGTCATTCATGTTATTTTGAGACATCTTTTAAAAAATAATGCTAATTAGCTGTGGCCAGGGGCACAGTTGGTTGGAGCATCATCCCAGACACCAAAAGGTTGCGAGTTCGATTCCTGGTCAGGGCACATACCTAGGTTGTGGGTTTGATCCCCAGTTGGGGTGCCTACTCGAGGCAACCGATCAATGTTTCTCTCTCACATTGATGTTTCTCTCTCTCTCTCAAAAAAAAAAAAAAATTCAATAAAAACATATCCTCAGGTAAGGATTAAAAAATAATAATGACTAATTAGGAATGAGACTCAATTTTTGTTTCTGCTCCTATAGATTAAAAAAAAGGTTTTATTGATCTTTTAGAGAAAAAGAAAGGGGAAGGGAGAGAGAGAATGAAACATTGATGAGAGAGAGAAAAGCATTGATTGGTTGACTCCTGCATGCTCCCTACTGGGGATCGAGCCCACAACCTGGGCATGTGCCCTGACCAGGAATCAAACTGGTAACCTCCTCTTGGTGCACAGGAAGATGCTCAACCAACTGAGCCACACCGGCCAGGGCAGATTTTTACATATTTATTTTGTATTTTGCTAGACTCTATTGGTTTCAGCATTTTTCAAAGGTTTAATGTGTGTTTTCTAGGTATGTAATCATGTGATCTGCAAACAATAAAAAATACATTTTTGCAAACAGTATTTTTATCTCTTTCCAGTATTTGTCAGTTGTTTTTTTCTCTTGATGCTTGTAACTTTCTAAATTAAAGCTGTTATTTTCTTTAGCTCTCACATGAGTATTTTTCCAATGTACACAATTTTAATGAACATAAAATGTTGATTATTTCAACTTTTAGGTATTTAATGACCAGAGTCCTCGGCTACATTTTATTGTAGTGAGTTTCATTGGTGAGTTTTTAAATCATCTGTGTAAGAGAACTGTTGATTAAGTTCAATTATTTGGAGGCTATTTTGAGGACTTATTAAAAAAGAGATATATGCAGAGCTCTTTATTCATTATCTTCTCAACATTCCTTTGCACTCAAGAGTCTGCATATAAACTGCTTGTGTAATGAAAGCACAAAGATGTTGCTAATTGCAACCTCTTACAAGTGTGTCCTGCCGGATGTTACAGTTAGCACATCATATTTTTTGTCCAGTCAGAAACCTGCAAAATGTGTATGAACCACCATTTTGGGGTTCAGTGAGCATCACCGATTTGTGGATGAGTCACAGGAATTATTGATGTAGTGGTTGATGGGCTGGGTATTTTTCTCCAAGGTTTATTTTATTTTTGAGCTATTGACGGGCTCTGGCTGTCTTTGGAATTGTGACTGGGTGCTGTCCAGGGCTTTCCACCCTGAGCTCCCTCTGCTGGAGGGCGGTGAGCTTGGGGACCTCTCTTCTGTTTTCCAGCAGGGATCTCCCGGCCGCCCCCAACAGCCTTCCTGTGTCTCCTTTCCCTTATCTGTCCAAACAAGGATCATAATCTCTACCTGGCAGCCCTGCTGTGAAGATTAACCAGATAATGCTTGTAAATCCATTAACAGGTCTTGGCACATGGCAGGCACTCAGGGCTTGGTTGTGCCTCTCATGGCATCCGTCCTGCGTAGTGACGTTTGTGTCAACCCTCGCTCCTCCTGAGCCCTCACATCTGTGGGGGAAGGAGCTGCGGGTTACATGGCGCCTGCCTAGTTTCCTCATGGGACACAATTGGTCTAACTGTAGGGACCTCCCCGTTTTAAAGGTGGGGTAACTGAGGCTCTGAAGTCCAAATTTAGGTTTCCTCCTGCCACTGCTCCCTACCCGGCCCAGCACAGTGGCCCTGCCATAGCCATGTGTGGACTGGATCTTGCAGGAGGAATGTCCACTTGGAGGGGTTTGTCCGCAGGGTGGGTGTTGGCTGTTTCATTTGTTAAGCACAGTGTTTTGCACTTAATATGGGCTGAGTAAGTGTCGCTTGAAAGACTAAATAAACAACACTTTTGTGGGGCTTTTTTAATTATTTTATTTCCATAATCTAGATATAAGATTATTTCTCTCTCTTTTTTAGAATGCCATAGGAATTCACCAATCATTTATTGATTATGAGACAAAAAAAACACCCTAATATGTTTTTCTCTTTTTAAATAAAGCAACATTGGTCAATAAGATTATGTGAGTTTCTGGTGTAAAATTCTATAATACCTCATCTATATATTGACCCGCCCCACCCCCAAGTCTAGTCTTCCGTTGCCATATAGTTGACCCCCTTTATCCTTGAATTTTTTTTTTGTACAGTAGTTAATCTTCCCAATAATGTTGGCATTATTATTTCTACCCTTACAGATGGGGAAGCTGAGGTTTAGAGAGGTTAAGCAACCAGCGCAGAGCTAGGGAAATAGCCCCCCCACCAACAGCTAAAGTAGCAGCTGGGAGGGACTTGCTGGGTTTTTGGCCTTTTAAAAGAATGTTTAAAGTCCCTTGCATTTAAATGATATTGAGTTACATTTACTGTTGAATTGTGTGACTTAGTTACACATTAATGCTAAGTGTGTATTAGGGTAGACCTTGGCCGTGGGACTAATTGAGAAACAAAACGATGGTGCTGCAAATTGATTTTCCTACTTAGAGTAGGTGCTTACTCCAGTTCTAACGATCCTCTGGCATTTGCCTTCAGGATTCCTTATCTAATTAAAAAGTACAGCCAGATGTTGTGCCTTGTCAATAATTTAACACCCATGACTTTCGCCTCTGTTGCAAGTTTGGAAACAAATTAGAATAACCTGTGCACACATTTAATTTATATTTTTATTGATTTCAGAGAGGAAGAGGGAGAGAGAGAGATAGAAACATCAATGATGAGAGAGAATCATTGATTGGCTGCCTCCTGTAGGTCCCACACTGGGGATCGAGCCTGCAACTCAGGAATATGCCCTGACTGGGGATCGAACCATGACCTCCTGGATCATAGGTTGATGCTCAACCACTGAGCCACTCCGGCCGGGCTGTGCACACTTTCAAACACTGCCAAGTGACCGTCCATTTGTGTGGTGGTGTTTTTGGTTGTGTAGAGTTCATGGGTTTTCTGTATTTTCCTTGAAATGATCTCGTAGAAAAACTGAGGCTCCAGTGTGGTGACCTTTCCCAGAAGTCCCTAGCTTGTAACAGGGGGAAAACAAGCTGTGATTCATGAGCATCTGCTTTGGGGTTAATGCCATTTGTATCTTTGGTTTTTCCTGCTCATTCCCAAGATATACATAAAAATTGAAAATTAGAGATTACACCGTAGTGCATTGTATTTTTATGTACAATGAGTGGGGAGCCCAGAGTGTGGGAGGGTGGGGCACTACCTACTAACCTTATTTATGGTTTGGGAGATGTAGTATTCTGATCCCAAATGTCCTAGCAAAAGCTATCCTGACTCTATTTTTACTGAATGCTCTTCCTGTCATTTGGGGTAGTTTATATTGTTTATTTATTTACCTTTGTGTAAGGAAGTTCCTTCTTTACTGGCTCATCTTATCATAGATCAAAGCTTCCACCCAGGGACCTTCACTTAAGTAGTATTATCTGAGGCTGTGTCTGTTTTCTTCTTTCTTCTTCTTTTTTTCCCCTTTTAAAAGCTTTTTGAATTTTTGCCCATCTGTACTCTCTGGTTTTCCTCCCTTTTATTTATGACTATTGTGTAATGAATATTCATAGTTTCCATTATTAATGTAGTAGCATACCATTTATCAGCTCACTGGCTTCCTGGTACTATAATTTAAAAAACCCACATCTGATTCTTTTATTTATTTATCTTAAATGTTGTCATCTCCCTTTGTCTTCTTTAAATATTTCCTTGTAGAGTTTATAATCAGGGAATGTTGTGCCTGTAACTGAGACATCTGTGCAGGTCTGTCACTACACAGGACAGGATGTCAAATGGCTCAAGAGGATTTCTGTCGCAGACCGAAGAGAGTGGATCTGTACCCCTGGGGGTATAGTCCGACCACGTGAATACTAGTAATTAGGCATCTTTTATTTTAAGAGAGGGGCAGCTGTTGCTATAGTTGGATTTGAAGATCTTTAGTTATTTTGCTCCTCTCTTTAAAGAGCTATTGTCCATCCACACATCTCATTGGCAGGCTTGATAGCAGATACTGGCATATTGATAATGTGAAATCAGGGGGGGAAATCTGAAAAGGAATATCGGGAGTGTCCTGAACATTAGATTTTAAGGAAGTTGGCTTGTTTTCTTAAGCAGCGCCCCCCCCCCCCACCCCCCCTTCATTAAACAAAAAAGGTAAACCCCTTAAGCCTTGTTCATGCTGATTTTAAGGTAAGATTTCTGCCCATCTCACACTTGATGGGAAGGTCTAGCAGCGAAAGCTTCCCTGAAGCACCCTCAGGCACCCTCAGGCATCCTGTGGAGATTTGCTTAGGATGGCAGCTACTGTGGCAATTGTTCTGCTTCCGGGGTTCTCAAGCCTTTTATTTAAAGCGGTGCTTATCATCTCTCCCTGTCGTTTAAGAACACAGCCCCTGAGCCTTAACATCCAGGGATGATTTCTGCGAGGCCTGTGGGCTCAGAGGCCCTGACCGCTGTCTCCCTGTGCCATCCTTAGGGTCCGGCCACCCCTTCTCATGCCGGCTCACATCAGGCACCAGTGTTGCTGCATATTCACAGCAGATGTGTACAGGGCTTCAGAGTTGACAAAACAGTGGCACATGTTGTTTCAGTACATTCTTGCAGCAGCCCGGGGAAGCGGCGGAGAGATGTTTTCATCCCTGTTTTGTGGAGGAGGAGATTGCAGTCCAAGAAGGTGAGGGCTGTGCCTTAGGCCACAGTCTTCTGAACCGCACAGTGCCGCCAGGTCTGGATCCCAGGTTTCCTGCCATCCACCCTCACTCTGTCATTCTGTGTCACCTGAGAGAATCCAGGTTTAAGGACATTGTGTTCAGGATCACCTAATGGGAGGTGTGTGACCTAAAAGCCCCAGGAATGTGAAGTTCAAAGGAGAGTCATTTCTTTAGTATTATAACCTTAATGACAAGTAATATGAGTCACCCACTAATGTGTCCATTCAGACAAATGCATTGTATTTTTTCATATTCTGTGACAGATTTATGGACCCGGACACTTAATTTTCCATGGCTGGGAAGAACATAAATCCTATTTTGTATTCTTCCGATGCCTCAAGAGCCAGCAGCTCAGATTGTGCTAGGAATATTGGCGGTTTGGCTAGGAGGGGAGAAGGGCAGAGCGGCTAGCAACCATCCCCTTTGAGGATAAAGAGAAAATAAGACATTTTTGACAGCATCACACACTGGGGCCAAGGTTTGGTGATAGGAGGAAGCTGCTTGCGTGAAGAATTTAGTGTGAGATATGGATTTGGGTGTCTGCTGCACCATTTAGTGGCTTTGGTACAACAGACAGTCAGTCTCTGAATCCTCTGGAGTCTCCTAATCATCCTGGGAGAGAGGAGGCTGGGAGGCAGTTTCATGTGTTGGGTGGGAGTGACGGTGCTCACTGCCTGGGGTCACCCACCTGCAGTCACGTCCAGGCTCCAGCTCTTCTTGGTTGTGTGGTACGGAACCTCTCCCGTGCATTTTGAAATGGGGAGATTGCCCCGGACAGGTGGCTCAGTTGGTTGGAGCGTTGTCCCTTACACTAAAATGTGGGTTCGATTCCCAGTCAGGGCACATACCTAGTGTGTGGGTTTGATCCCCGGTTGGGGTATGTATGGGAGGCACCAATTGATGTTTCTTTCTCACATCAACGTTTCTCTCTCTCTTTCTCCCTTAACTCTTTCTCTGAAGTCAATAAACACACACACACACACACACACGAAATGGGGGAATAATAATCTACACTAATAAAAGACAAAGATGCTAATTGACCAATCCTTCGCTACGCCCCAAGCCATGCCCACCAGCCAATCAGAGCAACTATATGCAAATTAACCCAACCAAGATGGCGGCCGGCAGCCATGGAGTGGAGCAAGCAGGGGGCTTGGTTGTCCCGGCGATGGAGGAAGCCAAGCTTCCTGCCAGCAGCTGTGTGCTCTGCTCAAGGCAACAAAGTTTCAATTATAGAAGATAAATAAATCCCAGATACCTGCTTACAACCAGTCTCCACTGGGAGCTTGGGTGACTGGGGGCCGTGGCCAGCCTGCAAACAGCCATCAGCCCCTCACCCAGGATGGCCACACCCTCATGGGGTGAGGGTCCCCGCTTGGGGGCTTAGCCAGCCTGCAAACAAACATTAGCCCCTCACCCAGACTGGCCAGGCACCCCAGCAGGACCCCCCACCCTGAAGGGGGTTTGGCCAGCCTGAAAACGGCCCTCAGCCCCTCACCCAGGCTGGCCAGGCACCCCAGTGGGGACTCCACCCTGAAGGGGCTGTGGCAAACTGTCATCAGCCACTCACCCATGCTGGCCACATCCTCATGGGGTGAGGGTTACCACTGGGGGCCTTGGCCAGCCTGCAAACAGCCATCAGACCCTCACCCAGGCTGGCCAGGCACCCCAGTGGGGATCCCTATGCTAATGGGGCTGTGGCCAGCCTGCAAACAGCCATCAGCTCCTAACCCAGGCTGTCCAGGCACCCTAGGGAGGAGCCCTACCCTGAAGGGGATGTGGCCAGCCTGCAAACAGCCATCAGCCCCTCACCCAGGCTGGCCAGGCACCCCAGTGGGGCCCCCACCCTGAAGGGGCTGTGGGCAGCCTGCAAACAGCCATCAGCCACTCACCCAGGTTGGCCAGGTACCCCACAGGACCCCCCCCTTCCTGAAGGGTGTGTGGCCAGCCTGAAAACGGCCCTCAGCCCCTCACCCAGATTGGCCAGGCACTCCAGTGGGGACCCCCACCCTGAAGGGGGTGTGGCCAGCCTGAAAACGGCCCTCAGCCCCTCACCCAGTCTGACCAGGCACCCCAGCGGGACCCCCACCCTGATCTGGGACACCCTTCAGGACAAACCAGCCGGCCCCCACCCATGCACCAGGCCTCTATACTATATAATAAAAGGGTAATATGCAAATTGACCCTAAGCGCAGAACGACTGGGAATGACTGGTCACTATGACACACACTGACCACCAGGGGGCAGACGCTCAATGCAGGAGCTGCCCCCTGATGGTCATTGCGCTCCCACAGTGGGAGCTCTGCTCAGCCACAAGCCAGGCTGACGGCTGCCAGCACAATGGTTGTGGTGGGAGCCTCTCCTGCCTCCTCAGCAGTGCTAAGGATGTCCGACTGCAGCTTAGGCCTGCTCCCTGCTGGCAAGTGGACATCCCCCGAGGGCTCCTGGGCTGCCAGAGGGATGTCTGCCTGCCAGCTTAGGCCCAATCCCCCCCGGGGAGCGGGCCTAAGCCAGCACGTGGTCATCCCCAGAGGGGTCCTAGACTGCGAGAGGGCACAGGCCGGGCTGAGGGAAGCTCCCCCCCCCCCCCAAGTGCACACATTTTTGTGCACCGGGCCTCTAGTAATAATAATAATAATAATAATAATAATAATAATAATAATAAATCTAGGGAAGTACCTTACACCTCTATTAAGCTCTCAATATGTTAGCTTTTTTCTCTCCTCTATATGCTTGTTGAGGTTAAGCCTAATGAAAGGAATTTAAATACTACTGGAACATAATTTTTTAATATTTGCATCAGATTTCATTCCTGTATTTATTGGCCTTTTGTACCTCGAGCATTTATTTTTTAAATGTGACGTTTTTGTACTATTAATTGCTGAAAATACTGTCTTCTATTATGTCTAGGAAATTCACTATGAGCTTTTCAAAGAGAGCAGGCTTTGTGATAAAAGCCAGCTGCCCAGACACCCCCCCCCCCCCCACCCCCCATCCCCCAGCAGACTGCAGAAGCGGCACGTTGGCAGAAGTCCAGATTTCCTAAGTGATGGGATTGTTCCGGGGCCAGGAATGAGAGGAATCTGCCCAGATTGGAGATGGCTGCAGCTACTTTGCTCACTTCATATCCGTAGCCTCCTTCCCAAACGAACTGACCTGGCACCATTTCCCATTGTGAGGAATGGTATTTTAACATACTGGTGTGTGTGTGTGTAGGTCTCGCTACTAAAAAAAATGACCTCTGAATCTATTCTTTAATCTCATGGAAGTTGTCCTGTTTTTCCTTGTGCTGGGGAAGAAGAGCTGGGAGTTCATTTTAATGTATAGATGCATCTCCTCAGATCAGTGTGGTCAGCCTCTGACTGGATTTCTCACGGGCAGCACCTTTCCTGACCCGACTCAGGTGTGGAGATTGTGGTTTTATTTGCCCCATTTACTTAGGGTGGGAAGGGTTGGCTAGTTGCATGGCTCAGGCCAGGAAATCACTGGCTGTTGTCAGTGGAATTTGTTTATCTTTTCCGCTCCTCTACATTCCGAGCCTCTGAGCGAACTCATCACTGTGATTGCACTTCAGTTTGTAACAGCTCCTCCCCTGGCTCTATTTTTATTAAATACTTGATATTTCGCTTCCTTTGGATGTAAAATCAGGGAACCCCATGCAGAAAAGGGCTCTCTTGCTCAGCATTTGTTAAAATGAAAACGTTGCTGAGCACCTCCCTTTTTATTTGCCTGCCTCCTAAGTACACTTTTCTGCAGGTATTCTCTAAGATTTCAGATTTGTCCATCTACATAATTTTTAAACTTAAAGTTGATGCAGGTAATGTGCTTCCAGACCAGCACTGTCCAATAGAACTATGATGCAGGCCTCATATCATTAACATTTTTTTCTAGTAGTCATATTGAACAAAAGAAAAGAAATAGGTTACTTTAATTTTAGTATATGTTATTTAACCCAATATAATAGTCCCCTTCATCGAGAGAGGTGTGTTCCAAGATTCCCAATGGATGCCTGAAACCGATAGCACCAAACTCAATGCATACATACATCCCTATGAAAAACTTTACACATTAGGCACAGTAAGAGATTAACAGTAATAACTAGCAATAAAATAGAAGAATGATGACAATATCCTGTCATAGAAGCTTCACAAATGTGGCATTAGTTAAAGTAAAGGTTACTTGAACACAAGCACCTTGATATCGCAACAGTGAATTTGATAACTGAGATGGCTAATAAGTGACTCATGGGCAGGTAGCACATATAGCATGGATACATGGACAAAGGATGTCCCGGTGGGATGGAGCGGGACGGTGCGGAATTTCATCATGGCCTGTAATTTAAAACTTATGAATTGTTTCTGGGATTTTTCTATTTAATATTTTTGGACCATGGTGGAGTGTCGTAGTGTGGGTAAGTGAAACCATGGAAAGTGAAACCTCAGATAAGGGTGATTACCCAAAGATTATAATTTGGATATACTATAATTAGTATAAAAATTGAGATTTTTTAAAATAGGTTTTTGTCTTAAGTTTCAAAATATGCTTGTCTGTTTTATACTTAGAGCATACTTCAGTTTGAACTAGCCATATATTTCAGGAGGTCAGTAGCCATAGGTGGCTAGTGGCTACCTTATTGATCAGCACAGATCCATACGGTAACTTTTCTTTTGTCTCAAAAAGGCGTCACACTATACTGGCAATTATTTTCTCATCAGTGTGGCTTAGAAAAGAGGCATGAGTCTGTGCCTCCTCCTGCCTTTGCCCTTAATGATCACATATCTAGAGAGATTTTCTTTCTTGGAAAAACCCATTGTGGAATAAAACATGAATTCAAATGTAGCATGTGTCAAGTCACCTAAACAGTTAGTAATAAAAATTGCTTTGTCTTCCGGCCAGACTTAGCAGTCAGGACAAGACTCAGCATTTAACACAGACCCTGGATGCACTCGCCCAGAAGCCCTGGACCTCGCTTTTATGCTACTGAAACCTACCGCAAAGCTGGGAATGTTGTTTGTGATTGACACTTCATTGTCCCCCTACCTCCGATGACTTTTCAAGGTCATGAGGTTTAAAGACGAAAGATGATTGAGCTTTAGGATGCTAGCTCATCTGCTTTATGTTTAATTTTGTGACCTCATTTTTCCAGGACCCCTCAATTACCTTCTTTGAAAAAAATGGTTACTGTGTGTTAAAGATCATTACGGAGTCTTAAATATAGATGGTTATGGCTGAATTTCAGCCATTGGAGGGTCAGTATAAGCTATTAGAGGACAGTGTTTCTCAAACTTTAATGCACATGTGACTCACCTGGAGATCTTGTTACAGTGAGATTTTGATGCATTCAGTCTGAGGTGGGGCCTGAGATTTTGCACTTCTGAAAAATTCTCATATGATGCTGATGGTACTAGTCTACAGGCCATACTCGGAGCAGCAGGGATCTTGTGCTGTGGTAACAAAATGCCCATTTTGGTAAGTTTTTATGAGCCTGAAGCCAAAAGAGAAAACCAGTAATATAGTGAGTGAGGTTTTCCACCATGCTAAAAGTACTCTTTTGTTTTATCAATTTCTTAAAATTTAGAAATAATTTCTGTCCTGCTTTTTTGTTACCATGATGATTGTAAATGGTAGTTTTTTTTAATGACCTTTGATGGCAAGATTAAGAGGCTGACATGACAACCCTATTTATATCTCCAAGTCAATAAAATAATTTTACTCATCTACAAACTCCTGAAGTCTGAGGCCACTATACCATCCAAAATAGTGGTTTACAATTTTCTTTCAAAGCACTTCATAGGATTTTGAATTGATATAATTTATTGGGTAGTTTAATGTCACTTCTCTACTGTGCACTAAGCTCTGTTTTTTGTTTTCTTTTCCCCACCACTTTGTCCCTAGTACCTAGCACTGGGGCTGTGTCTGTTAGTTTCCAATCAATGCTTTTAGGACAGCTTTATGCAGTGGGTTACAGTGGGACTGGTACTGCTTCTGTGGGGAGTTTTTGGAAATTGGGGAGAAACTAACTGGTTGTCCAAAGGAATGGAGTGCATACTGGTGTTTGGTGGGTGGGGGGCCAGAGGTGCTAGACATTCTGTAGTGTACAGAACAGCCAGCCAAGGGGAAGCTTATACTGTGCATTCTGTAAACTCTTAGAATGCCCTTATTGGAGATTCTGCTGGTGAAAAACGTACCAATAAAAACCTAACCCATTTAGCATATAAAGACAAAAAAATATTTTGGCCCAGTTTTAATTTATGATATGAAATTTTCAGGAATGTGACTGCTGAGCACTTTAAAAGTTGTACTTGGATTTATTGGTAACTTAACAAAGACATTTTGGCAAATCCCATCGCCAGTAGCAGTGCTGCTTGTGGTATTTGAATCGTACCAGTGCTCATTTGTGGGCAATGTGATGATAGGAATATACGTCTATGTTTTTGCTCACTCTCTCTTTCTCTGCCCCCCTCTCTCTCTTTCTGCCTTTATTTAAAAATATCCCATAAAAAGTGTTGCAGCTGTTCAGGTGAACGTCTTTCACTTCTTTTAAATTAAAATTTAATCAACAAAAATGGTTGCACACATCTTACTTCATCATCAAGTCTTTTAGTGCAGTCATGCCTATTACACAATGCAAGTGAAAAGTACTCCCCTCAGTTTTGCCTTTTACGTTATAGCGGCTCTGTGTGTGTGCACTGTCTCTGTGGATGCCCGCCGTTTGCTATCAAAAGGTAGTGCTGATCTGGCGGGGTTGAGGATCCTTGTTCCTGTGGAAGCATCATAGAATCAAGCCTTCCTGGCTTTGTCTTATTTTTGCAAGCTGCTCATTTAATGTCTCTAGGTGATCTACGATATGCAGGTTTTAGTAAATGTCTCATGAGTGAGCTCATGCACGGGAAGATGCCCTAGCTGACTTGGTGACTCTTTGCCCAGAGCCCCTCAGAAGGGCAGACTGCCCCCCGAGACCCACTGCTTCCCGAGTATTTTCAGTTGGGGAAGACAGACAATTTTGGAGGGAGGGATTTACCAACTGCTGAGGAATGAAGGGGGTGGGGAGTGCTGTTGGTGGTGGTGGTGGTGGTTGGGGGGCGGGGGCAGTTTTCCTGAGTTAATGTTTAACCTTGTCAAGTGAACAAAAGTAGAGTATGTTTTAGTTTTTTAGGAAGAATTTAAGATCCTCAGACCAGGGGCCGCTATTATAAGAAGTTTTGGAAAATTATATGTTTGTCTACTTCAGAGCGTTCAACCACAGAACACACTGGGACTCATGGACTGGGGAAGGAAACTTGGATATCTTGCTCAGCAGTTGGTGCAACGGGTGATGCTCTAACCACTGGGAACACTGGTCAGGGCATGACTTTATATTCTTCCATGATTTCATAGTTGCAAAGTTTCTCTGAGTTGTTTAAGGTTGACATGAAAAAACTTAGTCTAGCATCCTTTTTATGTTACACTTTATAAAGCAATGTTTTCATCTAAAATTTGGATCATGCCTGTTAAATGTTTGCTTCAAAGAGAACGCTTTGTTCTTTGAAATTAATAATAATTAAAGAAAACCACACACATCACGCTGGATAGCATCTGTGCAGGGGACTTTCCTTTCCACATTATGAGCAATTATGAAACATGACCAAGGAGAGGTCTTGTAAATTATGAATATTCTGAAAACAATGAGGCATATTCTCCTGCTGCAAAGATAACACTGGAGTTGCTGGAGCGCCATATGCCTTGGGGGAGCTGTCATCAAGACAAACATGTAGTTTGTCAAAGTGGCATTTAGACGACTGAAAGCAACATTAATCCAGTCATAAGCTGTTGTCAAGCTTAAATCTGATTTTAAAAGTAGCTATTTTAGGCCTATTTGTATATCGCTGTCTAGTGTAGCAAGTGATTTGAAGCCATCAGACTTTTAGGGTAAGAAAGAAAATTGCATATAATTAATCAGCATTTGGATCTGTTCTTATCAATTGCTGAATGCAAACCTTGAATATTTGAATTGCCTTGACCCATCCTATTTTATTATGAAATAGTGGAGAAAGTAAGCTGCTTTCTCCACCCACGGTACCACTTCTCTCCTGTATAAAAGCAGTGTGAGCAAAGAGAGGCTTTGTGTAATATAACAAGAACTCATTATACTTAACATCCAAGGGAGCATAAGCCCCTGTAGAGCAGCTGCCTCCCAACTGGGCACGTGTACACTGAGGGGAGTAGAACAGACTTTCTAAGTGGTACGTAGGCCTGGATAATTTTAAGAGAATCTCTTTCCAGCACCTTAACTTCTGATGTATTCTTTCTAAAAATTGATCCCCCTGGAAACACACCCATGATCTGGGCATCATGCAGAATCTTCTTCCCCACTCGTCCTTCTTCCACAGTTTTCTCCTATTTTACATAAAAAATACTCTCCTTCATCCATAATCTTAGCACTCAATGCTTTCAAAGGCCTGATCATCAAGTGAAGAACCAGTTCATACTTTGGATGTCAGGCAAATCTTAAGGCCTCATAACTATTCCCTACTCCACTCATCTTATTAAGCAATGTATTGCCAATAACATTTATTTCTTATGTTTAATAACTGTCGCAGTCAATAGTATGTTTATTGTGCCTATTAATAATGATAATTATAAGTAATTATAATAAATATATGAAAATAAAATGTAAGAAAATAATAATAACTGAACCCAGAGGACAAATATTAAAGCTGAGAGTTTTGTGGTCACAGCAAGTCAAAGGCATTTAATCATTTTAAAGTATGTATGAAACTTTGGCTCCAGAGAAGTACAAGTCAGCAAAACACTCTCAAGAATAAATGTGAGGATGAAGTTCTGAGGGAATTCCTAAGTCAGCAAAAGACTCTCAAGAATAAATATGTGAGGATGAAATTCTGAGGGAAAAGAGGAATGAAATATGATTTCAAGGAGAAAAAGGTATAATGTAAATTTTCCTAGTTTTCATTCACATAAAACATGGATTATGTTGGGAATGAAATCTCCATGGTATTTCCGCTTCTCTGGACAGTTTTAAAAGAATAATGTTAAGAATGTGAAAAAGCCTACAGAACGGGAGAAAATTTTTGCACATTATATGTCTGATAATGGACTAGTATCCATACTATATAAAGAATATTACAACTCAATAACAAAAAGACAAATAATCCAATTAAAAATTGGCAAGGGATATGAGTAGACATTGATCTAAAGAAGACATTCAAATGGCCAATAAGTATATAAAAAGATGCACAACATGATCAGCCATCAGAAAATTGCAAGCCAAAATCACAAAGAGATACCAGCTCACAACTACTAGGATGACTAGAATGAAAAAGACAGTAACAAGTGTTGGCGAGGATCGGCTGCTTTGGAAAATAGTCGGTAATTTCTTAAATGGTTAACATAGAGTTACAGTATGATCCAGTGATTTTACTCCCAAATATATACCCAAGAGAAATGAAAACATGTCACACAAAAATGTCTATCCAAATGTTCGTAGCAGCATTGTCCATAATAGCTCAAAAGTGAGAACAATCTGAGTGTCCATCAGCTGATAAACGAATACAAATAAAATGCGTTGTATCTTTACAGTGAAATATTATTAGTTAATGAAAAGAAATGAAGTGTCTATAGATGCTAAAACATGAATGAACTTTGATAACATTATGCTGAAAGACAGAAGCCAGTCTCAAAGGACTACATAGTATGTGATTCTATTTATATCAAATGTCCAAAATAGGTAAATCTGTAGAGACAGAAAGTAGATTACTAGTTGCCTATGATTGGGTGGGAGGGTGGGGAGACAATTGGGGGCTGACAGCTAAGGAGTGTGGGGTTTCTTTTTGAAGTGATAGAAATGTTCTAAAATTGATTGTGTTGATGTTTGCACAACTTTGTGATTTTATTAAAAGCAATTGAATCATATTCTTTCAGTGGGTAAATCGTATGATATATGAGTTATGCCTCAATAGAGCTGTTTAAAAAACAATGTAATCATTTTATTTTTAAAATGCCAGTGTTTACAATATACCAGAAATGACATACTTTCCATCCTTTAAATTAACTTATGATGAAGTGTTCCAGATATAGCTGTAAAAATACTTTGCCGAACCCTTTTCCCCCAATGTGACTGTATTTGGAGATACAGCCTTTTTGGAAGCAATTAAAGTTAAATGAGGGCTTAGGATGGGCCCTGATGGCATAGGATTAGGTCCTATAAGAAGAGGCCCCAGAGAGCTTGCTCTCTCTCCACCATGAGCGGACACAGTGAGAAGGTGGTCATCTGCAAGCCCGGAAGGGAGCCATACCAGAAACTGAACGCTGCCAGATCCTGGTCTTGGATTTTCCAGCCTCCAGAACTCTGAGGCAATAAATGTCTGTTGTTTAGGTCCCCTGGTCTATGATATTTTGTATGGAAGCCTGAGCAGTCTAAACCAGGGTCATGATGATAATCGAAACAATTTTGGATTGCCTCACAGCAAAGTATGAGTTAAGCCATGTCTTTGTCTCCATTGTTCAGGCGGGGGAATCTGATGCTTTTCTCAGGTCTCCATGCGGGAAAGTGAATTTGTGAATCCCTGTTGAGTTTATGTCCAGTTTGAGGAAATAGCTCTGTGTAGTTGATTTACATATTTTAGAGGGGGAAAAACCAACAGCAACCACCACACATGGATTACAAAGTGTTTCCTGCTCAAATAAGCTTGGGAAACTTACATTCTCTTCTTGGTGGATGCGCTTTATTTTTATTTTTTTTTTATTTGGTGGATGCACATTTAGTATTAGAGTCTCTGAGAACTCCTTCAGTGAAGAAACTGTTTAACTTTAAATCCACCCTCATGTTATTAGATCACTCCCTAGGGGCATCCCCGTGATTTGCTGTGGAGAACCTTTTATGGACACCCATTTGAGCAGGAGAGCCCAGCGTGGTCATCAGAGTCCTGCCCTGGGCCACCAGAGGCCTGTTTAATTTATAGTGCACCTAAATGTTTGATGAGCATGGATGCTCACTAGAATTTATTGAACTTAAAAATGTAATGAGACAATATATTCATGTTGCTTCAAAAATGCAGTTGAATTTAGCTTTTATTTTTGCATAAAGATTAGGTAACAATCACAAGGTAGGTAGTTAGGAACTTACAGCATCTTACCTCTTAGAAAAGAGAGTGGATGCCTTTATAAAAATGAGCTCTATTGATTGTACTGAGCACCTGCCAGGTGGCAGGCTTTTTGTAGGAGATGATGAGGGTCCTCATTCATGGACTTGACATTGTACAGAGAAGCGGAGATTAGGAGTTACTTGTGTCCTTTTCAACATGCTTATATATAGAGAGGGTGGGGCAAAGGTAGGCTTATACTAGTAGTTGTTTCTATGGAAAATAATACAAAAAATAATAATACAAGAGTAAGCTCTGTTTCACACACACACACACACACACACACAAGTGTAAACCTACTCTTGCCCCACCTTGAACATCCCTACTATCATTGGAAAGTTTTCTGCACATTATGACTTTGGGCACTTGGCTTTTTCTTGACAAATATGTCCTTAGTTTTTTCAGACATTAATGCTTTGATCATGGAAACTAACTTTGGGTCTATGCGTGGCTTACAATGTGTCAGTCTTTTTTTTTTTTTTTAATTTTCAATGGACATAAGACACTGGGGGGTGGGGGAGGCCAGGGGATTATCAAGGGCGGGGGAAAAAAAAAGGAGACATATGGGAAACTAAGATGGCGGCATAGATAAACACCGGGAAATTTCTGCTTCCCACAACAATCGATAAATGCATCAAAAACACAAGGTGGACATCATCCAGAACTACAGGAGGGCTGGCTGAGTGTAAATTCTACAACTAGAAGGAGAGAAAAGCACACTGCGAGCGGGAGGAGCTGCGGAGGTGGCGTGCAGAGGTACGGGGGCTCGCGCGCGGAAAGGGTCTGGCACCTGAGGACGCGGCTGTCTTTTTGAATCCGGAGGGAGACACAAGCTCCCGACGGCTCTGAAATCCGGTTCCGGGAAGTCTCTGGGGACCCAGGGCTCATACGGGGAAATACTGGACTGTCTGGCAGCGGGCGAGCTTGAGAGCAGCTTTCCCTCAGAGGTGCTTGCAGCCGTTGCCGGGACACTGGGACTCGCGACTCCTTAGGACAGGGCTGAGGCTCCGCCATAGCTGCTTTCTCAGCCCTTTGATTCCTTGAGACCCCGCCCCACCCAGGCTGCGGCAGAGGCTTTTGCATATGAATGCCCCGGCCATTTGCAACCTGTAATTACCTAACCGCAGCCGGGCCAGATAGACTCAGAGCTTCCAAGAGAAGGCCCAGGCCCCACAGCGGCTTGCATTGCTACACAGCTGAGCATCATCAGGGCAGCTGATTCTCGCTGCCAATTGCCCTGGAGGTCAATTCCTCCCAGTGATCCTACAACAACCAAGGCATAGCTACAACAAGACTGTGCACAAAGCCCACGAGGGGGTGCACCAAGAGTGTCCACCTCAGGTAACTGGGGAGGCTGAGCTACTGGGCCCTACAGGACACCTAGCACACAAAGCCACTCTATCAACACAGGGAAGCAACCAAAATGCGGAGACAAAGAAACAGGTCACAAATGGCAGAAATGGAGGAAAGCAAACGATTGGATATAGAGTTTAAGGCCACGGTTATAAGGTTCTTCAAGAATTTTATGGAAACCGCCGATAAATTTAATGAATCCCTCAATAAGTATAGGGAGACCATGGAGGACATGAAAAAGGACCAACTAGAAATTAAGCATACACTGACTGAAATAAAGAATAATTTACAGAGATCCAGCAGCAGACAAGAGGATCCCAAGAATCAAGTCAAAGATTTGAAATACAAAGAAACAAAAAATACCCAACCGAAAAAGAAAAAAGAAAAGAGATTCCAAAAATATGAAGATAGTGTAAGGAACCTCTGGGACAACTTCAAGCGTACCAACATCAGAATTATAGGGGTACCAGAAGGAGAGAGAGGGCAAGATATTGAAAACCTTTTTGAAGAAATAATGACAGAAAACTTCCCCTACCTGGTGAAAGAAATGGACTTACAAGTCCAGGAAGCGCAGAGAACCCCAAACAAAAGGAATCCAAGGAGGACCACACCAAGACACATCATAATTAAAATGCCAAGAGCAAAAGATAAAGAGAGAATCTTAAAAGCAGCAAGAGAAAGACAGTCAGTTACCTACAAGGGAGTACCCATACGACTGTCAGCTGATTTCTCAACAGAAACCATGCAGGCCAGAAGAGAGTGGCAAGAAATATTCAAAGTGATGAATAGCAAGAACCTGCAACCAAGATTACTTTATCCAGCAAAGCTATCATTCAGAATAGAAGGTCAGATAAAGAGCTTCACGGATAAGAAAAAGCTAAAGGAGTTCATCACCACCAAACCAGCATTATATGAAATGCTGAAAGGTATTCTTTAAGAAGAGGAAGAAGAAAAAGGAACTCTTACCATTTGCCACAGCATGGATAGAACTTGAGAGCGGATAAATACCACAGGATCTCACTCATTTGTGGAATATAATGAACAACATAAACTGATGAACAAGGACTGATCCAGAGACGGAGAGGCATTAATTGGACTGTCGGGACTTGGAGGGAAGGTAGGGGAGGGTGGGGGTAAGGGGGAAAGATCAACCAAAGGACTTATATGCAAGCATATAGGCCTAACCAATGGACATGGACAACGGGGGGGTGAGGGCATGAGCGGGGGTGGGGGGCGTGGGGGGTAGAGGGTAACGTGGGGACAAGGACACATATGTAATATCTTAATCAATAAAAATATATTAAAAAAAAAAAAAAAAAGGAGACATATGTAATACTCTTTGTAATACTTTAAGCAATAAAAAAAAAATAAAAAAAATAAAAACTCCACACAATTATTATAGATTTAATAGGCAGTGGAACTAATACACAATATAAGACTGGAACTAATAGATTCATGCATATATTTATGACTAAATTTATACAATATTGAAGCTAATAGATTCAGGCATATATTTATGACTAAATTTACCATATTTACTTTGGTCTGTCAAAGGAAGGTCCTTCAAGTTCAAAAATTAAGAGTGCAACCTCATCACCTGCTGAACAGCAAGGCAGTGTGGACAAATTTAGTACAAAAATACCAAATAATTACTCTGAAACAGTGCCAAATCTAAAATTTAGAAATAAGCCAACATTATACTCGCTATCAATATGGGGGATAGGGAGGTAAAAAAAAAAAATATTTTATTGATTTTTCACAGAGAGGAAGGGAGAGGGATAGAGAGTTAGAAACATGGATGAGAGAGAAACATCGATCAGCTGCCTCCTGCACATCTCCCACTGGGGATGTGCCCGCAACCCAGGTACATGCCCTTGACCGGAATTGAACCTGGGACCCCTCAGTCCGCAGGCCGACGCTCTATCCACTGAGCCACACCGGTTTCGGCCCCAAATCATTTTTAACCACTAAAGAAACAGATCAAAACTGGTTCTACATTCCTTCCTCCCCCCTTTTTTGTAACTCAAAGGGAGTTTTAAAACTCTAAACATTTGCCAGGTTTGCATTGAAAAAGAACCTGAACATCTGGTGAAGGTGTTGCTGGAGTTGTTTGGTAGGTTTTCCATCTGGTCCCATGATAGCATTGCTTAAATAAATTTATAAGGAAAACTCTGGGTATTTCCTCCTTTTTAAATAGGTCATAACACATATTTGATAACACTTAAGTGAATGTTTTTAGACAGCTACCAGTATATTTATTTACGTCTAGATGAATAAAAATGCCCTCACCTGTCAGCAAATACAAGCTAATGCCAAGACACAAAGTTTTTGTCTTTAACATTTTTGCCAAAACCAAAAAAAGAAGTTTCTTTATGAAGCATAGTTTCTTCTTTTTATTTCCTTCCTGGTCACACACATACCGAGAATAATTAATAGCCAATTACTAGGCTTCTTTTAAACAGATCACTGATCTGGGAAGTGCTCACTTAGTCTCAGGAAGGGTTTGGTCACGGGGAAGAAAACCACAGCTGACATTTATGGGTAGAGGCAGTTGTATGCACTAGGGAAACATGTGCATACATGCAACATCATGACTCCCACTAGTTAGCGATATGAGTGTTGACTTCCTTTTATTTCTCCAGCCTTGCCACTCTTTGCCCAAACAGTCAAGGAAAGACAATTGTAGTTCCTTTCATGACTTACAAGGCTTAGGCAGGGAGATGTTCATCTCATGGATGCCTTCAGTCTTTAACTTAGTGGTTTGCATTAAGATGGCAAGAGAGTCCTTGTTCCCTAATTAGTGAGAAGCACATGGACAGCGTGAGGACCTTCGTTCTTTTAGAGATGATCAAATAAACAAACATACTAGGTGTACCGGTTAATAATGCAGATTTTTTTCAATAGATGGAGTTACACATCTTACCTAATAATAGACAAACATGCAAATTGACCATACCTTCACTATGCCTTAAGCCACGCCCACCAGCCAATCAGAGCCACTATATGCAAATTAACCCAACCAAGATAGCGGCTGGCAGCCACGAAGCTGGAGCAAGCAGGAGGCTTGGTTGCCCCAATGATGGAAGAAGCCAAACTTTCCGGCCAGCTGCTGCCTCCTCTCAAGACAACAAAGTTTCAATTATAGGAGGTAAATAAACCCCAGATACGTGCTTCCAGTCGCCATGGTCATGGAGCTGGAGAGAATAAAAAAACAAAAAAACAAAAAAAGGAAAGGCTGAGAGCTTCGGTTGCCAGGGGGCTTGGTCAGTCTGAAAACAGCCATCAGCCCCTCACCCAGGTGGCCAGGCACCCCAGTGGGGACCCCCACCCTGAAGGGGGTTTGGGCAGCCTGAAAAGAGCCATCAGCCCCTGACTCAGGCTGGCCAAACCCCTGTGGGGTGAGGGTCCCCACTGGGGGCTTGACCAGCCTGCAAACAGCCATCAACCTTTACCCAAGCTGGCCAGGCACCCCAGCGGGACCTTCACCCTGATCCAGGACACCCTTCAGGGCAAACCAGTTGGTCCCACCCATGCACCAGGCCTCTATCCTATCTAATAATAGACAAACATGGTAATTAACCATACCTCCGACAGGCTTCCCATGGGCTAATCAGGGCGATATGCAAATTAACTGCCAACCAAGATGGCGGCCGGCAGCCAGGCAGCTGAAGCGAACAGGAGGCTTGCTTACTCCAGTGATGGAGGAAGCCAAGGTTCCCCACCTGCCGCTGCCAGCCTCTGAGCTGTAGTCTAAGAAACAATGTTGCAATTATAGAAGCTAAACAAAACCCAGATACCTGCTTTCAGCCAGCCGGGCCTCAGAGCTGGAGCTGCAACAGTGTTTCAATTATAGAAGCCAAACAAACCCAGATACCTGCTTTCAGCAGCAGAGGTCTCAGAGCTGCAGCCGAGCCTCAGAGCTAAAGCCAGCACTCAGCTCCAGTGACAGCCATAGAAGGTAAATAAATCCCAGAATAAAAAACAAAAAGAGGAGAGGTTGGGAGCTTCAGTCACCCACCATCCTGAAAACGGCCCTCAGCCCCTCACCCATACTGGCCTGGCACCCCAGTGGGGACCCCCACTCTGAAGGGGGTGTGACCAGCTGCAAACAGCCATCATCCCCTAATCCAGGCTGGCCAGGCACCCAAGCAGGACCCCCACCCTGATCCGGGACACCCTTCAGGGCAAACCAGCCGGCCCCCACCCGTGCACCAGGCCTCTATCCTATATAATAAAAGGGTAATATGCAAACTGACCCTAACAGCAGAAGGACTGGGAATGACTGGTTACTATGACACACACTGACCACCAGGGGGCAGACGTTCAGTGCAGGAGCTGCCCCCTGGTGGTCAGGGCGCTCTCACATGGGAGGAGCTCTGCTCAGCCACAAGCCAGGCTGATGGCTGCCAGTACTGCGGTGGTGGTGGGAGCCTCTCCCGCCTCCTCAGCAGTGCTAAGGATGTCCGACTGCAGTTTAGGCCTGCCCCCCGCTGGCAAGTGGACATCCCCCGAGGGCTGCTGGGCTGCCAGAGGGATGTCTGATTACCATCTTAGGCCCAATCCCCCGGGGAGCGGGCCTAAGCCAGCAGGTGGTCTTCCCCCGAGGGGTCCCAGACTGCGAGAGGGCATAGGCCGGGCTGAGGGATCCTCCCCCAAGTGCACAATTTTTTGTGCACCAGGCCTCTAGTATGCTATATATGAGATTTGATATGTATGCTATTTTGTTGTATTGACAATCAGCTTCAAAACTTCATATGTCAAATTTTCTGAAGGAGTTAACTTCATAGATATTTTTACGCTTAAAAATGTCAAATTTCATCCCAAAAAAAGAGCATTTGTGGGAAGCTTTAATTCATTACTTTATTTTGAAGAAAAGTGCTTCTGAAAGTTATCATATACTTCAGGAAGCTTATGGTGAACATGCTCCATCTTAAGATTCTTGTGAATGCTGGTTTAAATGCTTTAAAAGTGATGATTTCGATGTGAAAGACAAAGAACGTCCAGGTCAATTTGAACCATGCTTTGATTGTAAAACGACCAGAATGGGCCAGAAGACACAGCAAAGTAATTTTGCTTCATGATAACGCACCATCACACACTTCAAAACCAGTTTAAAGACATGTTAAAAGATCTTGCCTGGGAAGTATTAACCCGCCCGCCGTATTCACCAGACCTTGTTCCTTCAGATTACCACTTGTTCCGATCGATGGCACACACACTTTCTGAGCAGTACTTCAAAACGTATGAAGAAGTGGATGATTGGGTGTCTGAATGGTTTCCCTCAAAACAAGAAAAGTTCTATTGGGATGGTATCCACAAATTACCTGAAAGATGGGGGAATGTGTAGCTAGCGATGGACATTACTTTGAATAAAGCGCTTTTGATGTTTCTCTTGAAATTATCATGTTTTCTTTGATTACAAAATCCACATTATTAATTGGTACACCTAATACAATAAACATATATATATATATGTTTATTGGTTTCAGAGAGGAAAGGTGAGGGGGAGAGAGACAGAAATATCAGTGATGACAGAGAGTCATTGATTGGCCGCCTCCAGCATGTCCCCTCCTGGGGATCAATCCTGCAACCTGGGCACGTACCCTGATTGGGAATTGAACCGTGACCTCCTGGTTCATAGGTTGACACTCAACCACTGAGCCAAACCAGTTGGTCTAGAGATGATTTTTAATGATGGGATATGCATGTGAGTGTCTTAAAGCCCAAAGCCAGACTCTGGCTACTTTGATGGACTGCATTACAAATTAGTTGAAAATATAACTTGAGCACTTAAGCCTTTTTTTTTCTTTTGTTCTTTTTTCTGCATTAAACATTTTCCCTTAGTTAAAAAAAATTAAGAATGTAATATATGCATGCAGTACAAAAGAGCGTAGTAAAAATTTTCCTCCTCCCAAATTCCTAGTATTCCTCCCTAGAGGCAGCTTTAAACAGCATTTTGAAAACTTCTTCCAGACATTTTCTATGCTTATAAATCCCAACCCCCTTTATACTAATGGGACATACTTCGTTTTTCTTCCTAACAATATATCTTGCATGTGTTTCATGTCAGTCCGTATATAAATCCAGCTCATTCTGTATACAGGTTGCATGCTATTCATTGTACTACAGTTTATTTACTTACTTTTTATTTTTTAAAAAATTTCAGTGTTCTTTTTTTTATTCTTTTAAAATATGTATTTTTATTAATTTCAGAGAGGAAGGGAGAGGGAGATAGAGATAGAGATAGAAACATCAATTATGAGAGAGAACCATTGATTGGCTACCTCCTGCATGCCCCCTACTTGGGGATCAAGCTGGCAACCTAGGCATGTGCCCTTGACCGGAATCAAACCCGGGACCCTTCAGTCCGTAGGCTGACACTTTATCCACTGAGCCAAATTGGCTAGGGCTATCTTACCCATTTTTTAAATTGGTGAGCATTCAGGTCATTCATAGGATTTTGTCTTTCTGGACAGAGGTGAATGGACAGTTTTGCTCACACCTAGAAATGCTGAGTTGCACAGGCCAGATAGAGTTATAATTTTAATGTATGCTGTCGAACTTGCCTTTCCAAGAGCGGGCACTGATTCACACCCCCACCCACCATGTCCTTTTCTCCACCCTGTGCTCTGATGTGTTTTCTGAAACTTACAGGTTTTTCCAGTCTGGCACATGCAAATTAATACTTTAATTAATGCTTTAAATTTGCATACTTTAGTTATTAGTTTGCCTGAGCATCTTTTCAAGTTCATAAGCCATTTTGATTCCTTTTTCCTTATGAACTCCAGGATACTTTCAATACTGATGAGAATTACTGCAGCTTTTTGGGGGGAGACTCAGAGACTTGTGCCTTAGAATCTTCTAAGTGTTATTAGAGACCTTGGAGGTCATCTCATCCCACCTTCCACTTGGTGTAAAATATATTTCATAACTCTTGATCACCTGCTTGAATGCTTCTAGTATTAGGGGGGCTTAAAACCTCATGTGCATCTAATTCCTCTGTTGGCTTTAAATGACAGAAAATTCAAGATATGTTAAAAGAGTGGTTGAATTTATGGAAAGGGTGGGAGCAGGTGGACTCTTTAAATAAACCACAGTAATGAAGCTAGCACATTCTCTCAGGCCCAATCTGGGGACCAGAAGCAATGCACGTTTAGTGAATCTTGTCTGTTTGACTCTGCCATGAGAACATGACCAAGAAGGGCTCTTTGGGATTGTTAGTTAATTATCTATTGCTCCATAATAAGCTATCCCTAAACTTAGTGTCTCAAAGCAAACAAGAAACATCTAACATTTCTCAGAGTTTCTGTGGGTCAAGAATTTGGGAGCAGCCTCGCTGGGTGGTTCTGGCTCTGGGGGTCTCAGAAGTTGCAGTCAAGGTTGGTTGGGCTGCAGTCATCGAAAGGCCTCCCTGGGCCTGGAGGGTCTGCTTGCACCGTGCCTGTTGGCAGAAGGGCTCAGGTCCTTGCCACATGACTACATCTCTGTAGAGCTACCGAGTAAGCCCTCAGATTCTGGCAGCTTTTTTCAGAGTGAGTAATACGAGAGAGAGAGCAAGGTCGAAGCCATAGCATCTTCTGTGACCTCAGGAGTCACACGCAGTCGTTGCTGCAATATCCTTTAGTTGCAAGGTCAGCCCTATTCAGTATGGAAGTGACTACGCAGGAGTGACTACTAGGAGGCAGGGATCATTGGGGGCATTTTTGGACAATGACTGCCCTCTGGCCCCCCAAGACTTTTACCTGAAAAAACACACACAAGATCCTCTCACTCTTCTTAGGGCTCCCCAAATCTCATCCCAATAGAGACCACCTTTTTTGTATAGGAGCCTTAGCAAAGATTTAAACATGTTTTGGAGATGCTAGGACTCTATTAAGAATTTTCCTTTGTCGGAAGAAATTGTTGTATTTGGGTAGTGTTCTCAATTATGACAATATTTCTCTAGGCTCTATACTATAGAATTTCTGGCCCAAATAAATAGGAAATGGATTTGTAATCCTCACCGAGGAAAGGCATGACAGTCAAATATTCCAAGTTCTTTTTAGTTGGAAAAGCGTTATGACTTTCACTAGTTCTCCAAAATGAAGGTGGGGTTCCTGGAAAACCCGAATTGGAGAGTCCTCAGTTGAGGAGCTTGAGACCTAAGAGGGAAAAGAAGGATGTCAAACTGTTGGCTCTTGTTCTGTCGTTTCAGCCTCAAGGCCACCATTTCATATTTTGTTTTGTGAGGCTGGGGCTGGAGCTCTACGATGTACCTCTCCCAGATTCCCCTGCCAGCTGGAGTCCTGTAGGTCTCTGGCAGGAGGAGACACTGCGGAAGATTGAAATGTAGGAGGAAGGACTTGGCTGTTTCAGCTCCTGTCAGCATCTCTTCTGTGGCCAGCTGCAACTCTGAGTCCAGAGTTTCTTTACAGTTTTTGGCATCAGCTTTTCCACGGTCCCTAACCAAGGTCCAAGTATCAGTTACTCTGTATGTGTCCTGTTCCCTGCACCCTGCTTGAGGTCCTCTTACCTGGCCCTCCTCTAAGCACCAGGTTCTCTTAGCCCAATAACCCCTTTGGCTTCCTCAGCCCTTAGATTGTTGCTGCTTCTAGCTGTTACTAATGCCAGGGTTGTCTCTGGGTCTCCTTTTCACTGTTTCCGTCTCCCAGCACCCATTGATTTCCTCCGTTCAGTCTCTGCCATTTCAAGTACCTGATGTCTGAGGCTTCTGCATTGCCATTGATTGAAACAGCACTAAGGTTTCTAAACACGTCCTCCTCACAGTCACAGCGACCTGTTGGTAGGGAGTTTTCTTTCTTACAAGGTCATAGCAAGAGGCCACTGTTCTTCATCTGGTTCTTTGTCTAAACGTTTAGTATTTTTATGACCTTTAGTGCTCGTGTCATGTACTTCATTTTATGGACGTGTGCTTGTGAGCAGGCCTCTGGGGCCTTCCTTCCTCCATCCGTAGTGGTCTTAGAGATGCGGTTACCCAGTAGTTTCCTTTTAAAAAAAAAAGTATATATATATATATATATATATATATATATATAGAGAGAGAGAGAGAGAGAGAGAGAGAGAGAGAGAGAGAGGGATAGAGAGTTAGAAACATTGATGAGAGAGAAACATTGGTCAGCTGCCTCCTGCACACTCCTACTTGGGATGTGCCTGTAACCAAGGCACATGCCCTTGACTGGAATCGAACCTGGGACCCTTCAGTCCATAGGCTGATGCTCTATCCACTGAGCCAAACAGGTTAGGGCCCAGTAGTTTCCTTTAATTTAACCTTAGCACCCTCCCCATTCGTTCTCAATACTAAGGAGTATACACATCCTTGGCTCCACCTGGTCCTGCCTGAGCACCTGCTATTTGAGCCTCTTCTACGCACGACTGAGTGGCCTTGATCCATAGACATTGCCTGACAGTGGGCACCTGCAGGACCTGCTCTTATTACCCCTCATCTTCTTTATCTTTCCCAAGACTTTGCTCCTGTTCTGCCATCTACTTTATTTCCATTTTCTATGCCCCCCTTCAGTTCCCTCTTTTTCTTCTTATCCCCAATTGGAATTATTCATAGTTTATATATATTTAAAATTCAAAGCACTTGCTGAGAAGGTATATCTGCCGAATTACTTGAATTTTACATAAGGAATCCTGCATGAGGAATCATGATTATATTAACTTATTGAATCAAGTGAGCTTTTTAGAGACCAGAGGAGAACAACTAGTGATTTCATTCATGATACCTCTGTTCTCACGTTAATAAATTAATAAGCCTTTCTACCTTTGCTAGAGGGGTTATATGTTTCTTAATGAACATTTATCTTGTTGCCCTGTTTACATAGCACCATATTAAGCAGGTGCACTGAGGGATAGCAAAGGAGTAAAATGACCTAGCTCTTGCCCCTTGAAAGACTACACTATGTATTTGGGGAGATACAACACAGACATTAAATAGCTAAGGGACCAAAATAAGTGTAGGATGATGGGATAGAAATCGTGCGTAATTGTATGTTGTGGGCCATATAATAATACTGCTTCCTGTATGCAGGCAATAAGCATTTTATGTTGTCTCATTTAATCCCCACAACTCTCTCTCAGTTCCTCTAGTTAGTCCTGTTTTGTAAGTGGTGATCTGAGGCTTAGAGGTTAAACCACTAGCCCGAGGATACACACCTACAAAGCGACAGTTTATTACTTGAACCCTAGGTTTAGCTGAGTCTAAGACTATACGGTGGAAGTGAAGGTTGCGTGCACTTGTGTTGTGCTTGTTTGCATGTGTGTTTTAGGATGTGCTGGGTCCCTTCTCCATCCTGCTCTGTGTCCTGGGTGGCTGATCTGTATGGATTACATCAGTGAGTGCCCTTGTCCTTTGGCTTCCAGAGAGATTCCACAGTGGGAAGAACTGAGGAGATTAGAGGGCAGGTGGAGAATGATGTTGGGTGTTTATTCCTCCAGCTCTTTCCTGCTGGGTCCCAGCCTGTTGGCTCCATAGCTCTCTTCCCCTTGACCCTTCTCTGTGTCTCTGTCTCTGAGTTCCAGGAATCACTGTCACCCTTCGACCCTTCCAGCACAGAGGGGTAGCAATGCCTTGTTGTTAGTAGCACTAACCCTGCCCCAACCTTAAAAGTTGTCTCTTGATCAAACTCAATTGGGATGTATCATGTTTGCTGTTGAGACTGGTTTGAGGAAATACTAGTAAGGCATTCCTTCCATTCTCCCTCCCTTCCTCCCTTCCGTCTTTTCTCAGTATGTTGTTGTGCATAGTGGATAAGAAATAGTAAAGACATGGTCCCTGTGCTCAGGGAACTTATAGGTGAAAATAATATTTAATTAATAATAACAGAAATGAAAACTAGTAATGTGTTTGAGAGGTGGAGTGACTGGATAATGTAGCACATGAAATGAGTTCATTACTAGCCTGGCCAGCATGGGTCAGTGGTTGAGAGTTGACCTATGAACCAGGAGGTCACAGTTCGATTCCTGGTCAGGGCACATGCTTGGGTTTTAGACTCAATCCCAGAAGGGGTATGCAGGAGGCAACTGATCGATGATTTTCTCTCATCATTGATGTTTCTCTCTCTCTCTCTCTCTCTCTCTCCCTCTCCTTTCTTCTCTTAAATCAATAAAAGAAAAAAAAAAAGAAATGAGTTGATTACTCAAAGTGAAATGTAGCCAGAAGTTCATAAGTTGGTTGCTTATTCTTTCTATTTATATATTAGCTTTTAGCCCCTGGCCAGAATTTGAAAAAATCTTATCTTTATTTAGTTTAATAAAACAACATCAAGGATGGTGTACATCCTTTTGAAAACTTGAGTAACTGGAAATGTGGTTTCTTTTTTTTTTTTAATATTTTTGTTGATTTCAGAGAGGAAGGGAGAGGGAGAAATAGAAACATCAATGATGAGAGCGAATCATTGATCGACTGCCTCTTGCACGCTCCGTACTGGGGATCTAGCCCAAAACCCAGCATGTGCCCTTGATGGGAATTGAACCCAGGCCCTTCAGTCCACAGGCCGACACCCTAGCCACTGAGTCAAACTGGCTAGCATGGAAGTGTGGTTTTTAAAACTCATTATACCACTGAAAAGGTAAGTTCACCATAAAAGCTGTCAGTCAAACAAACTTGTCTACTTGTGCCCTTGGATTTAAGATGCATATGAAGTTTGATAAGGTCTGTTAGGTTTTGTTTTTTAATTAGCAGACTTTATTTTTGGGTTTAAGAAAAATTGAACAGAAAATAAATCTCAGATCACCTCTTATATCCCCACCCTCAATTTCTACTATTATTAATATCTTGCATTAGAGTGGTACATTTGTTACAATTAATGAGCCAATATTAATTCATTCTTATTAATTAAATAAAGTCTATAATTTACATTAGTGTTACATAGTTCTATGGGCTTTGGCAAATATATAATGGCTTGTATCCATTGTTACAGCATCATACAGAATGGTTTCACTGCCCTAAAAATCCTCTCTGCTCCATCGATTTCACCCCTTCTCCCCATCCCCTTAAACCTTGGCAACATTGATCTTTTTTACTTTCTCCATATTTTTGCCATTTCCAGAATTTCCTGTAGTCAGAGTCATACAGTATGTAACCTTCTGGATTGGCTTCTTTCATTTAGCAATGCCCATTTATGGTTCCTCCATGTATTTTATGGCTTGATAGCTCATTTCTTTTTTTGTGGCTGAATAATATTCCATTCTGTGAGTGTACCACAGTTTGTTTATCCATTTATCCATTGAAGAACATATTGATTGCTTCCATTTGTTGGCAACTATGAATAAAGCTGCTAGAAATTTGTGTGTAGGATTTTTGTTTTTTTAAAAAAATATATTTTTTGCCTGACCAGCATGCTTCAGAGGTTGAGCATCGATCTATGAACTAGGAAGTCATGGCTTGATTCCCTGTCAGGGCATATGCCTGGGTTGTGGGCTTGATCCCCAATGTGGAGTGTGCAAGAGGCAGCCGGTCAAAGATTCTCTCTCATCATTGATGTTTCTATCTCTCACTCTCCCTCTCCTTCACTCTCTGAAATCAATAAAAATATATTATCTTTTATTTATATTGAGAGAGAATCATTGATCAGCTGCCTCCTGCATGCCCCACATTGGAGATTGAGCCTGAAACCCGGACATGTGTCCTGACCAGGAATTGAACTATGACCTCCTGGTTCATAGGTCAATGCTCAACCACTGAGCCATGTTGGCCGAGTGGTAGTGGTGTGTAGGTTTTTGTGTGGACACAACTTTTAAACTGGCCTCCCAGGATTTAAGATATAACTGGGATTTGGGAAGGCCTATCAGTTTTCTTTTCTTTTTTTTTTTTTAACAGCCTGGAATAAATGTAGTTTTTGTGTCTGTCCATGTTCAACTCTCACCCTGTTGTAATGGCTTGGTTGATTAGATAAGCACTAAGGCAAGGACCCAACATCAAAAGATAACACAGGAAAAGGAAGTATTTCTGGAATAAGCTATCTGTTCTCAGATGGGAAGTCCAGTCTGTCATCCAGAAAAGGGAATTCTTTGAACTATAGTTGGAGCCAAGGGCAGATACTTGCTTCCTTGCCAGACACACTGAAGCTTAATTAATCACGTAATTAATCACACACTTCTGTAGGACCTGAGAATTAGAGTTGAAATAGGAACTGAGTTTCTGGCATTAATAAACCAAGTATCAAATACTTACCTGTTTTATAATTTTATATGAGCAATTTACTTGATGACTTTTCTGTCTAATTGAGGAAAGTAAACACATTACAAATGCATTTCTAGCATATGAACACATCTTTGGAATGTTAATGTGACTCTCCCTTGCTTTTGAGTAAGCAAAGAGTCATTCTTTCACTACTTCCTGTGGCCACAATACTTCTGCCAAGGGGTCTGATGTCCTGGGAATTTGCCAGCCTTTCTTCAGAGACTTGAAGAAACACCCTTAGAGATTCTCAAACACCCTTAGAGATTCTGTTTAAACCTTCTGTAGGTGTGTGCTGAGTCAGAACATATAAATTCCCATCTCGACTCACCTGATTCCGAGTGGTGTCAATTCAGGAAAACCACTTCAACTTTTTTTGAGTTTTGAGAGTAACAAGCCTCTCTCTGCTGCCCGGGGACATTATAAAGGTGGATTAGCCCAGTTTTTTTTAAAGCACTTAAAGCTCCCCAGGGAAAGGGCCTTGCAACTTCCAGGCATAATTACTGGGTAGATTCCAGCAGGAATAAGGCGAGCAAAGTGCACTCACTTTAAAGCCAAGTGCTCTCACCCTTTTCTTCTAAGGACGCCACTTAGCTCCTTCATGGGGGTAATATATCTTGAATGGGAAAGCATTTGAGTTGATTTATTATTCAGTATTCCATCATGAATCTGGACTCATTATCATTTTGGTATCTGCACCTAAAGACATCATACACAGTTGTCCACAATCTTCCTTATCCTAAATGAGGGTGGGCAGGTGTTCCTCCTTGGTTCTGAAGAGCCCATAGGCTGAGCTTCTCGATCTGGTTTTGCCTTTTTAATTGAGCCATTCCCACCTGCAGTATTCTTTATGTATTAGTAACTCAAAGCATCTAGTGCAGTGGTTCTCAACCTTCTGGCCCTTTAAATACAGTTCCTCATGTTGTGACCCAACCATAAAATTATTTTCGTTGCTACTTCATAACTGTAATGTTGCTACTGTTATGAATCGTAATGTAAATGTCTGATATGCAGGATGGTCTTAGGCGACCCCCGTGAAAGGGTCGTTTGACCGCCAAAAGGTTCGCGTGACCCACAGGTTGAGAACCGCTGATCTAGTGTGAACATTGAAGAATGCTTTTCTGAGTTTTTACAATCAATAATAAAGATCATAAACAACAGTACTTTATAACTTATTTTTTTCTGTTTCATAGAAAATGACTGGCTAAAATAATGACACAATATCTTACTGCTCTCAGAGTTTGACCCTCCTTCTGTTGAGATCAGTAGATAAAGTGAACGAAATAGTTCCAGAAAAATATTTAAAAATATTTTCTAAAAAATGTAGTTTATGGGTGAAAAACTGGAGGTCACTATTGTTCATTGACTTAATTCCTTCTCCTTTTCATTTTGCAATGATAGGAGATGGTCAGAATATTGCACTATGGAAGTGCTTATGTAACAGGCAGACCACCTTAGGACTGAATTGAAAGACTTTCAGTAGTTGATGCTGTAAGTTTCTTAAGCAAGATGTAAAAGTTAAAGCTGGATGTAAAGTATAACATGTGATACTTCATTTGAGTATCTTTAGGTCTCTAGTGTGGTGATGATAAAAATGTTCTAGATTTACAGAAAATCATCTTTTGATATTTTTTCTTGATCTCTGCTGTCCAATACTATAGCCATTAAACACCTGTGACTACTACTCAGTGAAATATGACTCATGAGGCTGAAGAACTGAAAATTTTTTATTGTTGTTAATCCTCACCTGAGGATTATTTTCCATTGATTTTTAAAATTTTATTTTATTGTTTAAAGTATTACAAATAGTAGTACATTTGTCTCCTTTTTCCCCCCATTGACCTTCCCCCAGACTCCGCTAACAACCCCCCCCCCCCCCCCCCGCACATGTCCTCAACCACCCCTCCCCTAGTGACTTGCGTCAATTGGTTATGCTTATTTATATGCATGCATACAAGTCCTTTGATTGATCTCTTACCTCCCTCTATTGATTTTTAGAGAGAGTGGAGGGGAAGAGGAGAGACAGAGAGAAATATCGATATGAGAAAGACACATCAATTGGTTGCCTCTCACATGGGGATCGAGCCTGCAATTGAGGTATGTGCCTTTCACCAGAGTCAAACCTGAAACCCTTCAGTCCTCAGGCCAACACTCTATTCACAGAACCAAACCTGCTAGGGCTGAATTTTAAATAATTTATCTTTTAAGAATTACATGTGGCTAGTTGCTACTGTATTGGACAGCAGAGGACAAATGAGTCATTTGGTTACTAAAGGCCTGTCATAAATTTTATCTCAATGTCCTGGCAGACTTAACAACAACAATAACAAAATTTATTGAGCATCTGTTTACTTTGTGCCAGAGATGACACTGGATATTTAATTTTTATGATTTGCAGCAACTGTGAGGAAACCGAGGCTCAGGGAGCATAAGGAACTAGTCCAGGTGTCTGCTCTACCTATTTTGTCACAGAATCTAATTTCTGTTCAAACTGTTGGATGATATTCCATCACATGGATATGCCACATTTTGTTTATTCATCCATCAGTTGGTAGAAATTTGGGTTACTACTACTTTTTGGTTATTCTGAATAATGCTGTTATAAATATTCATGTACAAGTTTTTATGGGGTACATAGTTTCATTTTGCTTGGGTGTACGCTTAGGAGTGGAATTGCTGGGCCATATGGTAACTCTGTGTTAGCATTTCTGAATCAGGGGTAGTTTCTTTTTGACAAATGTGATTGGTTCTACATTCTTTCTTGTGGTTTCTGTCCTACTAGTGAATTAGGGTTACAGTGGAGTATAGGGTCAAGACAACAATAGTAGTGTATCTGATATTCTCCTTTAGTGCCAGGTAAGACATTTAAAAAAATAATCCATACTTGTTTTTAGATTTCTGCACACACATTTGGGATTAAAAAAAAAAAAGAATAAACGTGTTCCTTTTTATGTCTTTCTTCATGCCTTTTTGTTGTTGTTGTTGTGGCAAAAAGCTTTGTTTCATTTGGTTTAATGTATGGGAGAGGGCTTCAGGGTGGTTCAAAGAATGGCTAGTAGTTTTGGGGACAGAGAGGCTCAGGTAAAAGCCAGACACCAGGGGATGCAAAGGGGCTCCTCAAAGGCCTCTGGGCTCCAAAGGCTCCTGGTCAAGCTTGAGGGTGAGCCTTTCGAAGAGATACTTGCCCAGCTCAGCCTGGGGCCGGCAGCCTGAGGAGGTTAGTCAGGTGTCGCCCATCCTCCTGATGAGTTTCACCTCCCCACACCGGAAGTGGTTCTCCAGGAAGTCACAGAGATGAGGGTCTGCGCGGATAGAACCCAGGGCTTGCAGCTCCACAAGGGCCTGGTTCAGGTTTCTGTCCAAGGCCAGGACGGCTTCCATGGCATCCTGAGTTTTGCCCACTCATCTGAGGAGAGGCTTCAGCACATCCTGGAAGAGAATGCGGCCACCGCGCATTTTGCATCAAGAGATGCTCAGCGCCCTCCTGCTTCTTCTCCGCCAACTTGTGGGAGAAGTGGCCCACGCTCTCCAGAGCCACCTCGTCACGGTGGAAATAGAAGCCCAGAGAGAGGTAGGTGTGGGAGGTGTGCAGATGCAGGTTGGCCAGAGGGTTGACCGCAGCCTCCCCCAGGGTGGAACAATTCTGACAAATTTGGGAGCTTATGGCTGTTCGGCAATAAGGAGTTAAGGTAGGAAAAAACCCGGTGTGTTGGCTGGTCCCAGAGGTGGTTCTGAAGAGTGGCTGGAGCCTGGAAGAAGGGGCGTCCCTGGATCTGTTCCGTCCAAACACTGTTGAAGCAAGAGACAGATCTGGGGCCGCCAAGGGCACTTCATACTTTTGTTTTTAAAAATGCATATATAGGCTGCTTTTTATCAGTGGCATTCCCAATATAATGTGGACAGTAGGCGTCTACAGATGGTTCGTGGAATATCGGTTGAAATAAGACTGCACTTTTGAGTAAGTTTTAAAGAAAGTTGGGAGGTGGGAGGGGGAACTTTATGAACCCAAAGCAGGGCGATCATCTCTGTTGGTTTGTGGCACCTTGTCTTGTCCTCATTATGTTCAGATCTTAATGGGTTGGACTCCATGCCTCCCTGTTGAACTGTCTGCGCAAAACAGAATTTTAAGGCACTATCGCTTCTTTTTGTTCAGTAAATAGACATTTCTTGCCGAGATGGCAGAAGTCTGAAACTATTTAAAAAAACTACACATAGTTTAACTCTGTGAGTGGTGCCAGAAATGACCTTATTAAAATAAAGTTATGATGCTTGGGCCTACAAGAATATTACCCTGTGTACAGCTGGTTTAAAAGGGGGTTGGGGGGGGGAGCCCTAGGATAAAAAACTCCACACACGGGATATTTTTCCTGTTTTCTCCAACTGTTTTGTATTATATATTTTCTACTAGTGCCAAGGAGATCACAAAACTATGTGTTGTACTTGTCTTTAGGGAGTTTATGAAGATAATGATATAAGGCAGAAATAAAATTTAAAAAAAGCCCAAGAATGATTCAAAGGGTTGTGGGAAAGTTTTGAGTAGTTCAGACAGAGCTCAGCAGCCCAGGGTCTTTGGAGAAGCTGGAATCCTGGAGCTGAGGAGTGTGTGTGTGTGTGTTTGTGTCTGTGTGTTTAAGTCTTTTGGTTGACTTTTTATTTTAAAGGCTTTTTTTAGAGCAGTTTTAGCTTTATACTAAAATCGAGGAGAAGGTACAGAGATTGCCATATACCTCCTGCCCTGCACATGAATAGTCTCTTCTTTTATCAACATAACTCCCCACAATGGTACTTTTTATTTATTGTTAGTTTTTTTTGGTCAATCCTCACCCGAGGATATTTTTCCATTGATTTTTTAGAGGGAGTTGAAGGAAGAAGGCTAGGCAGAGGGCAAGGGAAAGGGGGGAGGAAGAGGGAGAGAGGGAGAGAGAGGGAGAGGGAGAAGAGAAACATCGATGTGTGAGAGAGACATCAATTGGTTGCCTCCCACACTGGCCTGACCAGGACTGGGGATCGAACCTGCAACTGAGGTACATGCCCTTGACTGGAATGGAAACCATGACCCTTCAGTCTGAGGTACGACACTCTACTCACTGAGCCAAACTGGCTAGGGTCACAGTGGTACTTTCTAAAAATTTTTACCAAGGATGAATCTTGGATTGACTATAGTAAAAGTACTACCTTATTAATTTGGACTCAAATAATTAGGAAATGTTTGTGAGCCTAAGTAGGATTTTCTAAGAAATTAATGGCATCAGAGACATTAAGTCAATGTTTGACCTGTTTAGAAGATGATGGTTTAAAGTTTTTCTGTACTGAGGATCCATGTGTAAACATTCTAGCTACATTTACTGAGTATGTAGAATGTTGGGAAAGAGGAGTGTGATGGCTCAGGGCATGGCATCTAGCATCAGACTCCCTGGATTTAAATATTGGCTCTACTATTCACTAACTCTTTGGCTTGAACAAGTTATTTGACTTCTCTGAGCCACTGTTTCTTCTTCTATCAAATGGTCCCAATAATCTGGCCTACCTCATAGCATTGCTGTGAGGATTGAATACATAAGTACACAAATACTTAGATCCTTGCTTGGTACCTGATAAACACTCCTTAAGTGATATCTGTAATTCATGTGTTCCTGGCACTGTACAAGTACAGAGGGGAGATGTAAGGGAACTTCTGCCATTAAAGATCTTACAGACTAAAAGAGCATGTGTTGATATATAATATACATACAACTTCAGTATAATACAGTACAGATAGCTGCATGCTTTCTTTGTAGTTTGCAATTTAAAACTGTTAATTCAATGGACTGTCAAAACCTAGTTTGAATCCCTTCAGATAACGGAGAAGTAGTAGCTTTCCATATAACTCGCTCTGTGGTTTAGACTTTTCCATAAGTTCTGAATGACCTTCCCCTAGTTGGACTGGTTTAGTGAAATTGGCTTTATGGCCCACTGGGGAAATGCACACTGACTCATACCCTCACATCTCAGGTGCCTGTACTAAGGAGAAGGAAATGTTCCCGTTTCTTGAATATTTTCTTACCGCCCAGCTGCCACACAGCGGCTCCTGAGTCTAAGCAAGTGGAAACTGGAAAAACCACGTGAGGGGCCCTTAATCACACCACTTGGCACCTAGAGACGGAGATGTTGGTCATTGGGCCATTTCCCAGTGATTCTGAAACGTTTCCTGACACAATGTTGAGACAGAAGTGGATTGAATTCTGTGTGTTACCGGGTTCCTGTGAAACCTTTTGAGAGACTGAAGTTTGCCCACAGGTCTACTCAGGCTGGAATGAAAAACGACTGTATTTTGCAACCTCTTGTTGGCGAAAGGCACCGACCGGGGCTGCTGCTGCTCTTCTGGCTGGTTTTCTTGCTCTCTGAGCAGAGCCACTGCAGTGCACAACTCCAGGGGACAGAGACCTGCTACATACACTCACAGATAGTGTATGTAAAGGGCACCCCCTGGGTCACACGGTTCACGGCCAGCACAGCTGCTGTGGAGCCTGTTGTGACTAGTTCTTTGGAATGCATGCTGGTTTTATGGATGAAATTGGGTCTTTCACTAGACAAGGCCTTTAACTCCAAAGGCTCAGATAACCCTGTATTGAACCACGTGCCTTCTGTGTCTGGAGGCATTAACCCAAACTTCGTTGTTATCTCCCAGGTGAGGGTGACTTGCCTTATCCGTGTAATTCATCTGGTGGCTGGTTTGAAGGATTTGTAACCCTTGTGTGCTGAGCATTCTTCACTTTTAAGCCTGACTTGTTCCCGCAGCCGCTCTTGCTGGGCTTGATCCTTCTGCTGCCCTGGAAAGGCTGGGAGGTTATAAATGTATTGAGGCTTGTGTGCAAGAGGTGGCTGTGCTTCCAGCTGCTCCAGGCGAGGTCTCGAGCCACTGCCCCAGCTGCCCAGGGAGCTGTCAGAGCCCTCTCTCTCCTGCGTTACAGAGGGATTAAGTCTGGCTCTCTGCTAGAGCTGTGTCTGGCAAGAATCTTAGAAAACTTCCAGGAAAGAAAAACAAAATTGCATTTTGACAAAGGAGTCAGAAAAGTTGGCACTGATCTCCATGAGGTCACTTCACTTGGGACAAAGAGTTTGCGTGCTCTTTATCTTAACCAATCTTGTAGGTACTCCGAGGAATACCTTAAGCTTGTGCCTCCAACTTAGAGAAATTGGAACAATAACTTTGGGGTGATTAAAACCAGGATGGTGTAGTTTGGACATCTAGTTTGTTAGGACATTTATATTTACTCTTGAACAAAGTAGATCACTGCCCAAGCCCAGATTTCTTTTTCTTTCTTCTTCTTCTTCTTCTTTTTTTTTTTTAATCACATTTGGGAGTTGGGATTAGTGGCATAAAGCATGTCTATTGATTTAAACCGCAGACTTTGGAACTGGAAGGAATTCTGATATTGTGCAGGTATCAAAGCTGAAACCCTGAGAAGCTAAGTAATTGTGTGAAGTAACGAAGTCAGTGGGTGGTAGAATTTGAACCAGCATCCAGGCCGTGCTGTGTCAGCGAAACAAGTCCTGCTTGATCCTCTGCCTGGGTCAGGTACCCTTGGAGAAGACAGAGACCTGCCTGGGGTATTTAAAGAATCCCTCTGTGCAGTTGGGGTGATTTTCATTTAAATGCTTTATTGGGGTGCATGGAATAATGCTTATAAAATGCCCTCTTACTTACTAGAAGAGTGACTGTGGGTAGTTAGTGAACCTCTCTCTGCTTCAGTTTCTTAATCTATAAAAATCACTTATGCTTTCTTGTACAAATGCAAGGATTCTCTGAGCTAAGACTTGTAAAGTACTTTGGCAGTGTTGTGCACAGCATAGGAGCTCTGTAACTGCACCCATGAGCAGTTAGGATTATGTGTTTAAAGTTGCCTTGTAGCCTTTTGTATAAGAGAAATATCTTTAGAGAGGTTTAAACAGTCATCATCTTGCGACCTTGTTTCTTAGAGTTTTAAAAAGGGGAGAGACTTTGATAATCATACGTTTGAATCTGAGCTCTTCCATTTTCTGGCTGTGTGATCTGATGCAGCTCATGCCACCTGTTCAGTTTGCTCATCTGCCAAATGGAGTGATGAATATACATTCATCAGGTTGTGGAGGTTCTAGGAAATGGATGCGAAACCCAGCCTGGGCGTGGAATGAGTGGAATGTCCACACACACACAAACACACATTTCTATTTTCTCCATGAAACCCTTCTTTCCCCATTGCTCTCCAACTTTCATACACCTCTCCATATAGATTATAACGCATCTGCATCACTTTCCTTCACTTCATTTAAAGTGTCTTTAATATTTAAGGCCCGGTGCACAAATCCTTGTTATCCCTCAGCCTCCCTCTCCCAATCCGGGACCTCTTGGGGGATGTCAGACAGCTGGTTTTGGCCATGCACCAGGCCTCTAGTATGCACATAAGCTCTTTGGTTAATCTCTTCCCGCCCACCTCCTCCCCGCTTCCCTCTGAGAGTCATCAGTCTATTCCACGTTTCCATGCCTGTGCATTGAGTGTCTGCCCCCTGGTGGTCAGTGCATGTCATAGCTACCGGTTGAATGATTAAACGATTGCTTAGGCTTTTATATATATAGACTAGAGGTCCAGTGTACGAATTCGTCCCCTCCGCCCCCCGCCCCAGGCCTGGCCGGCCGGCCAGGGGGGAGGGACCATGGGACGTTGGCCGGCCGCAGTAGGTTGGCCAGCCGCGGGAGGTTGGCTGTGGGAGTGCACTAACCACCAGGGGGCAGCTCCTGCATTGAGCATCTGCCCCCTGGTGGCAGTGCGTGTTATAGCTACCGGCTGGTTGTCCAGTCATCGGGTCATCACAGTCGCTTAGGCATAGATATATATATAGATAGTTTGTTGTGTATTTGCTTTATCTCTCTGAAATTGAGGGCTTCTCAAGAAAAGGCATTAAGATCAATGCTGAGGGTGTGATCGGTGCTCAGTAAGAAACTGTTGACATTGATGGAATAGTCCATTGAAGTAGCCAATGAGACTACTACCAGCACGTTCAAGACCTGCTGTCGTTCTCTGTATCACTGTTCTTAATCTTAGTAGCTCTATGTTAGTGCTCTGCTTCTGATCGCCGATGAGAAGCCACTGTTCCTTTGTCTCTGTTGTTCTAGTGCAAGAAACTAGAGATATTCCCATCATTGAATATGTATTTGCAAAATATTTCTGTTTAAGATTTTTGGTCATACTTCTCTCTTCTGAATGTCCCACTAAAAATTTATTGCAAGCTTTAGTCACCTTTAATAAACACAAACAAATTTCCATCATTTTCATGGCTCAAGAGCTTCTTGACAATGCTTTTATTTTATAGTACCTTTCCTCTGCAGAATGGAAATGGCTTTCTAAAAATTACTGCGTTTTTACAGCTATAGAGTCTGAAGTTCTTAGAAGTTGTTTACATGGTCAATCTGGAGGTTTTTATAAAATCCTCACTCAAGGATATGTTTTTATGATTTTAATTAATTAATTAATTTAATCCTCACCTGAGGACATTTTAAAAAAAAATTATTTTAGAGTGAGATGGATGGGGAGAGAGAGATAAACATCGATGTGAGACAGAAGCATTGATTGGTTGCCTCTTATATGCACCCCAAGTGGTGATGGAACCCACAACCTACGTATGTGCTCTGGCTGGGAATCGAACTACAACCTTTTGATGTATGGGACAACACTCCAACCAACTGAGCCACCTAGCCAGGGCTAGAAGGTTTTTAAATATAATATCATATAATATGTTTTTTTTTGTAACAGAATTTTTCATTTTACCTCTTACATTTTGCTTAAAAACTTTCTAAATGGATTTTCCCCTCCAAATGTTTCTTAAAATTATGTTGACGTTAGTAATATATAAGGAGCATTCATTCATTCAGTATTCAATGTGCCCTCTATAGCAGGGGGTGTGCTAGGTTGTAGGAATATAGTGGTGAATGACACAAACTTGGTATATTAGTCCTTGTGGAATTTATAACCTACAGGAAAGTAGGAAAAAAACTGGCTTTCAAATGAAGTAATTTGCAAGGAAAGGTTAAAGTCAGCACAAGTTGCTAAATTGCACTAGTACTAAAACTAATGAATATTTACCGGTAGATGTGATGAACTATGAGAGTAGGTCAAGATGAATGTATTTTTTCTCCATGATTGTTTACTTTTACAAGAACCATAATAATTTGTTTCTTCATACATTATGTGGTAGAGAATGTAAAGGATCCTAGGCATTGTCCTGCGGCCGCCTGACACCTGTGACAAGTTTAACCCCTCCCAGCCCAGTGTTTGAGCTTCAGTGTGCAGCAACCAAGGGACAGGAAGGCGCTTCTTTCAATGAAACTCAAGACCACAAGTAGAGACAGGCATCTCTTCTGTTTCCACCAAAAGTGGATGGCCTGCATTTAGATGAAATTTTGTCTGCCTCTCCCCTCTTCTAGATTGTCACCTGATATTTATAATGTTGAATTATTGCAGTCCCCCTCCTGAAGGCAAAAAAGCACAAGCAAATAATCCCTTCAAGTGCCCCTGATTTCTCTGCAGTGTAACGAGACTTTGAAAGCTATGCTTACATCCAGTGTAAAATGTTCTTCTCCCCTTTTTGAAAGAAGTAAGAAGGATTGATTTTTAAAACCGGAGTAGATAAAGGAAGAGCCAACAGAACTTAATACATTTGATAAAGTTGATCAATCATAAATGATTTAGGACTTTATCTTCTATTAGACATTACCTCGGTGGATTAGATTGATAACTGATAGCAGATCTGAGCAATATGAAATCTGCTCTGTGCTTGAGAGGAACTGCAAAGATCTGAAGAGCAAAGCTGGTTGAAGGCATTCCTCTTGGGGAGAACTTTTGGTAAATCTCAGTTGGTGATCAGCTCAGCCCTATCTTGGAGCCCTAAAACTTTTACTCAAGGGAAAAGAATTAGGCAAGGTCATGATTCAACTTCAGTAATTACTTACTGCATTCAGTGTACTTATATCTACCAGATGCATGGAATATCTATTTGCTTGTTCCTTTTAATTGGTGTGTATTGTTTTTATTGCTAATTATTTTGTGTGTTTAATTTGAAAAACTGCTTAACTTTTTTGGGTGAAATTTAGATCAGGATAATCCTATTTAATAAAAAGAAAACTGGGCATTGCCGTCCACATCACATGAATATAAATGGGCAAAGTGCAGGGTGGGTGGAGTACTTGTGTATTTGAAAGGCTCATCTAAAGGGGGGTGGGGTGCTGCTATTTTTATCTCCAGCTGACTATGTCCTGCAAAAATCCAAGCTCAGTTCTGACAGATTTTCAAAAATAGCAAGGGACTGAAGAAATCCAGACTTTATGTTAAATCACTAGATCTTCAAATGTTCTTAACTAATTAATTTTTTTAAAAGAATGATGGATGGCCTGCAAACCAGTTAAAAAGCAAATTTGCAGCCAGGCGGCAAGGGGACAGTTTTAACCTCAGCTACAGTCAGGGTCGATAATTGAAAGTGCAACACGGGACATAACTGTGGAGTAGCTTTTAAGTAACGAGGGGAAATCCTTTTAAGTGTCAGCATATCCTGGAAGCTTTCTCCTCTTTCTAGAAATCCAACCATCAGAGGGGAAAAAAGAGATTTTTGGAGAGGTATTTTCCATGTGTGCAATATAGGAGAATCACACTTTAAAAATTTTCAGCATTTTGCAGCCAAGTAGTATTACATGAGTGAATTATACCTGAGCTGCAGTTTGAATAATTATAAATGTGGACTGGGGAATTGCTTCACCTAGCAAATTAGTTCTAATATGGGCACATGACTTATCCAGAGCAAATAATCACCACTATCTAATTCCTGAACTATTTTATCACCCCTGAAAGAAATTCATACATATTAGCAGTCATTCCCTATTTTTCTCCTTCCCCTTAACCCAATTTCTGTCTTTAGATTTTACTTGTTCTGGGCACTATATGCTCTTTTGTGAATGAGTTCTTTAATTTAGCTTAAAAATTTTAAAGTTCATCCATGTTGTAGTATGAATTAGTACTTTATTCCTTTATATAGTTGAGTAATATCCCATGGTATGGATATATCACAGTTTGTTTACCCATTCATCAGTTGGTGGGCATTTGCTGGGTTTCCACTTTTTGGTTATTATGAAACATGCTGTAATGAACATTCATGTACAATTTTTTGTGTTGACATGTTTTTCATTTTTCTTGCGTGTTTTCCTAAGAGTAGAATGGATGGGTCATATGGTAACTCTCTGCATAATTTTTTGAGGGATGCCAAACTGTTTTCCATACTGATGGCAACAATTTACATTCCCATCAGCAGTTTATGAGGGTTCCAGTTTCTTTTTTTTTTTTTTAAGTTTTATTTATTTATTCATTTTTTTAATTGCTTAAAGCATTACAAAGGGTATTACATATGTGTCCTTTTTTTCCCCCCGCCCTTGACAGTCCCCTAGTCTCACCTATCCCCCAGTGTCTTATGTCCATTGGTTTTGCTTATATGCATGCATACAAGTCCTTGGGTTCCAGTTTCTTGACATCCTTACCAATACCGTTTATTTTATGTCTGTTCGATTTTAGCCATCTTAGTGGGTATAATGTGGTATCTCATTGTTGTTTTGACTTGTATTTTTCTAGTGACTAAGGATGTTAAGCACCTTACCATTTAGCGATTGACCATTGTATGTCTTCTTTGGAGAAATATCCATTTAAATATTTGCCTAGTTTTTAAGTAGGTTATTGGTGTTTTTTGTAATTGAGTTGCAAGAGTTCTTTATATGTTCTAAATACTAGTCTCTTATCAGATATATTAGTTGCAGATATTTTATTTCATTCTTTGGGTTGTTTTTTTTTTTTTTTTTTTTTTACTTTCTTAATGGTGTCCTTGTAAGCACAAAAGTTTTAAATTTTGATCAAGTCCAGTTTCTCTATTTTATCTCCTAATGCTTGTGGTTTTAGTGTCATATCTAAGAAATTTTTCTAATCCAAGGTCATGTAGATTTATGCCCATTTTTTTTTTCTGAGAGTTTCATAGTTTTAGCTAATACAGTTAGGTCTTTGATACATTTTGAGTTAATTTTCATATGTGGTGTTAGGAAGGAACCACACTCTTAAGAGTAAACTTTCAGCTTTAGCTTTCATGTGACCTAGAAAGATAGCTATTTTCCCTTTGCTCATATCTACTTGTGCACACCATCCCCCAACCCCACTCTTCCATCTTTAACTAATCATGACATAATTTATTAGAATCTGTTTGTATAGTAGGGAGTACAATCAGAGTTTATGAGAGGACAAAGTCTCTATTGCAAATATGGTTACACTTAATTAAGCAAACAACCAAGTTGTAATGGACATCTGCTATATTTGCCGTTCTTGCCTACTTTTTCTATCTTTCTGTAAATGGGATTTGTTCTTTGTGGAGTCCCCATTCCACAGCCTCTGTTGACAGGCTGTTACAACACATACTCCTGCTTAAGGTGTGGGGAGTGGGCAAATTGTGCTGACTTGGCCAATGAGGATTTTATCTTTAGAGCCATAGTAACTGGTTCAGAGATGGACACAAACCCAAAAAGGGCCATGAGAGATACCTGTAATTAGTGGGAAAGAAAATTGTCAAAGCCTGCAAATACTGCTGTCTGACCACCAGGAAGGGGTGTCTGTCTGTTTATAAAACCAGCATGACGAAAGTGAGCCGAGAGATGGATTCTTAACTTCTTACTGAACAGCTAAACCAAGCTTTGCCTGAAGCTTAGACTATTTCTGGGCCTATCAGATACATGAGACTGCATATTCATCTTTATATTTGCAGCTGAAAGAGTTGTGGTTATTACAAAGATGGAGTGCTAGAAGCTCCATCTGTAGTATATTGTTGAGATATACTGTTAGAAGCTACTTTCTGCCTTTATGGTCTTGATAACCCAGAAAGGAGACAGAGACATGAATGAATGAATGAATGAATGAATGAATGAATGACAAATGCAAGAGTAGACATATCTATGAAATAGATGGATAGCACAACTATTGGGGAGGGGTTAGGGAACTGGAAAAAGTCCTCAAAAAGATTAGTTTTAAACTGAAAGGTGGATTGGCATTCACTAAGACTTTCTGTAAACCACAAAACTGATTTTCCCATTGCAGCCTGCAGAAGTCATTTCTGTTATATTATCGAAGATGGATGTGTTGTTATATTCTCTGATGGTATGGCACTGACCATCAAATGGGCTTTACCAGGGCACCTTTCTAATAGCCATGAAGAGAAGGTGGGAACTAGCTGTAGCAGGTTCTTGTGCACTTTACCTGTCACCTCTCTTCCCCACCGCCCCCCCCCAAAACCAGCCCTAAGCAGTCTCTAATATTCTTCCTGTCTCTATGGATTTGCCCATTTTGAATATCCTATATAATAAAAGCTTAATATGCTAAGTGTCTGTTCGTTTGACCATTCGATCAGTCGCTGTGACGTGCACTGATCACCAGGGGGCAGACGCTATGACAAGTAGGTTAGCTTGCTGCTGGGGTCTGGCAGATAGGAACTGGGCAAGATGGGCCGGACACGCTCTGGAGCCCTCACATGGTCCCTCCGTGGCCCTGATCGTACACCAGTGGGGTCCCTTGGCCTGGCCTGTGCCCTCTTGCAATCTGGGACCCCTCGGGGGATATCGGAGAGCTGGTTTCGGCCCGATCCCTGCAGGTCAGGCTGAGGGACCCCACCGGTGCACGAAGCCATGCACGGGGCCTCTAGTTTTTATATAAATAGGATCATATAATTACAGTATGTGGCCTTTTGTGTCTGGACTCTCTCACTTAGCGTATTTATAAGATTTCTCCATGTTGTAGCATGCATCAGTACTTTGTTTCTTTTTATGGCCGAATAATATTTCATTATGTATATTATGTTTTATTTATCTATTCGTCAATTGATGCAAATTTGTGTTGTTTTCTCCTTCTGACTATTAGGAATAATGTTGCTATAAGCATTTGTGTACAAGTTTCACTCTTACACAGATGTAATACAGATCTGTGGGAAATTATTCTAATTAAGATGTCAGAAATGTTTCATTTTTTTCTTTTTAAAAAATTAATTAATTTTTAAATTAACAGCTTATGTACAATCTTATATTAGTTTCAGGCGTACAGCCCTGTGATTACACGTTTATATAACTTAAGAAGAGATCACCCCATAAATCTTGTACCCATCTGACACCATACATAGTTATTACAATATTATTGACTACATTTCCTATGCTTTAATTTTCATCCGCATGACTCTTCTGTAACTACCAATTTGTATTTCTAAATCTCTTCACCTTTTCACCCATCCCTTCAACCCTCTCCCCTGTGGCAATCATTATTATTCTCTGTATCTATGAGTCTCTTTCTGTTTGGCTTGTTTGTTTATTTTGTTTTTAGATTCTACATGTAAGTGCAGTCATCTGGAATTTGTCTTTATCTGTCTAAATTATTTTACTTAGCCGAAACCGGTTTGGCTCAGTGGATAGAGCGTCGGCCTGCGGACTGAAGGGTCCCAGGTTCGATTCCGGTCAAGGGCATGTACCTGGGTTGCGGGCACATCCCCAGTAGGAGATGTGCAGGAGGCAGCTGATCGATGTTTCTCTCTCATCGATGTTTCTGACTCTCTATCTCTCTCCCTTTCTCTCTGTAAAAAATCAATAAAATATATTAAAAAAAATATGTTTAAATTATTTTACTTAGCATAATACCCTTTAGGTCCATTCATGTTGTTAAAGATGGCAAGATTTCCTTCTCTTTTATAACTGTCATATTCCATTATATATTTCACCACTTCTTATCTATTTATCTATTGTTATAAACTTAGGGTACTTTCATATCTTGGCTGTTATCAACAATGCTACAATGAGTATATGCATGTATTTTTGACTTAGTGGTTTGAGTTTATTTGAATAAATACCCAGAAGTCGAGTTGCTGGGTAAGAAACATTTTAGTTTGCCATTGTTTAAATGCTGATTGACCTTTCAGAATACAAAACTGTGCATATACTTTTAAGGAGTAGATAAAAAAAAAAATTTAGAAGACTGATTTTATTTCTAGTTACAGAGCTGGAACTTTTCAACTGGTTCCATCTCAAGAGTTATTAAATTTCTTCCCTCGAACACATCACTATCTAAGATGTTTTTCTCATACTCTTTATCATTTCGTCTTGTCTAAGGGATAGGACCTTCTCCTATCAGACACTGTGGTAGTGATTCTCAAGGAGCAGGTAGGGGCAGTAAGTAGAGAAAATAAATATACAGATATACTTCACTGGTACCATCATGGGTACCAGTGATTGGAGATCAGGGAAGACTTTACTTCACAGATGTGGTCACATTCAAATCTGAATTTTTAAAAACTGAATGAGAACCTAGCTTTTTTTGTCACAATATAATTTAAATTTTTGCTCACTGATTTTTTTTTGTTACCATTGTAATCACTAGTTTTAAGTGCTCAGTGTATTTTATTTTTTTAAAATACCACCCCTTCCATATTTTTATTAGAGAAATGAAATGAAATAAATCATGTATCCAAAACAAACTACTGGACCTGGTCAGTTGCACAGAATTAAAAAAGATTCTATGAATTTCTATTATTGATACTTTTTCTGAGTTTTTATATTTATTTTTGGGCTAATATTTTCATACTTTTATCCAACTATTGCACAGAAAACTTGGATGTTAATGGAGTGTAATATGTGGAGCTTAATGTGGAAAGATGAGGTTCTTAGAGTTAAAACCATGTATTTTACTGGAGTTTAAAATGTCAGTCTTGTGTTACGATTAATATGTTTTTTTTTCATAAGTTTTCCCAGTATATTTTTACTACAAAAGTGGCATTTTAAGTTCTAAGTTAGTGTTTAAAGTTAAACACTAATTATTGCCTTATTTATAGATGTTATTAGAATTGCTTACTTCATTATACTAAAAGCTCTAGAATTTGGAAGAAACTCTTAAAGTTGATTATTTCATTGCTCAGAGACACAGTAGTTAATGTTTGTTAACAAAATTTTCTCTAGAAGTATTCTGACTTCAGTATGATAATTATTCACATCATTACACTGAGAAAAATTTAGATGTGAATAACCACAGACCCATCTTTCATAAATCACAAAGCCATAAATATCAGCATTTATTTATGATGCAATACATCCTTACTTTGCTTTCATGATTAGCACTATATAATACAATAATGGAATACTATGATTGATGCATATTTAAATATTCTGACACCCAATGAATTTATATCAAGGTTAAAACTTATTTTTACATAGATAACAAGGGACTAATAAACTAAATTAAAAACTCATTTGTCACTCCATATACACACCACTTAGTGCTTTTATAGAGCGTTCAATTGTGATGATTGCATTGGGATGTCATGGAAATGTTCTTTGACATTTGAGCATTTAACTAAGTTGACTGTCTTGGACCCTAGTTCTACATGGTGAGAGGGTCTGTTGTTCATAATGAAGGGGGGAATAAAATTGCACAGAAATTTTGAATGAGTCTTACAAAAGGACAGCTTCCAAAGATGGAACAGTATTTTTAAAAATATGGTTCTTGATAGCAAGAAGAAAACTAGAGCCTTTCAAACAAAGCCGTGTGTTAATTATTGGGCTGTGGGTCCGTCCTCCAGCGTAGGATAATGTAGTGAGAGAATCTGTAGAGTTGGACCTTTGGCTGGTAGAGAGATGGCTGGGAGTCACTGCTTAGTGGGATGTCAGAGTTTGCATTGGAAGGTTTAGTCTGAACAGATCATATCAATCTAGAGCTAGCATAGCCATAGCTAGAGAAAATGATCTGTTGGGAAAGGTGGAATCACAAATTCCTCCAGAAGAATATGAAACATGAATTTCTGCAGATGTGGACATGTTCATGGTGAAGAGAGAAATGAGCTATATAGTAACCTCAACAGCTTAATTTGCTTCCATAATTATACTTCTAAATGGGAAGGCAAAAAAAAAAAAAATTCAACTTTTAGATTTAGATGTCTTAGGGATGATTCTCAGAGGGCTAAAAAATATCATAAAATGCATAATTATGGTTTGCGCAAACATGCTTTCCCCAAAACATTTTGTCTGGGCAATTTTAGAAATGATGATGAGTGGAAACCACAGAGTGGTATTTGCCTCCTTCCCCCAAGAAGCATTGCCCCCTCCTTCTCTGCACACTGGCAGCTCCAGACCTCCTGGGACAGGCCAAGCCCCTCCCCAGCAATCCCAGTCTGGCTGCACAATGAAGCTGGGCTCTCCTCTCACCTCTCTTCCTATCTGGAGGGGGCACCCCACCATTCTCTGAAGGCAGAGCCCATCTCTGTCCATCTGGGATTTATTTTCACTGATATGGTATAGAAGGTGTAAATAGGACCCTCCCCCCAATCGTCAATTTTAGGAGCCCCATTTATTGAGCATAGCTCATTTTTGTTATGTGGTGGGTGGCCATGATGGAGGGGAGTTGTACTGGCTTATCAACAACATGGACATCGTTAATACTGAGATGGTTTGTGGTTGAGGTTGGTTTTGATAATCAGGAAGCCTGAAATCTTGCCCATTCTGTTCCATATATTACCCTTTTAACTATTTTAATCTGTTTGAATGCTTTGCTTTTTAAGGTCTGAATAAAGCTTCCCCACCCCCAAGTAAATGTTGGCATAGACTATTTAGAAAATTCCTCTTGAAATAGAAATTTGGCCATTGCTAGCAGAGTATCAATAGTTAATTTTGGGTATCATGAAATTGATTGAAGGGATGGGCTTTATGAAATAACCAGCCAACTGTAACTCTGTTAAAGGGTTTATATGCACTTTCTTGAATTACACTTAGAAATAGAATTGATTCAACTCACCAGTGTAATTTATTCTTTTCTGTATATGAAAACAGATATACAATTCTGCTGTTTTCTACATCAGTTAAGTATCAGCCACCTCCCATGAGCTCATTATATGATTCTCAAAGATTGCAAAAGCATGTAAAATGGAGAGAAAACCTTTCATAGCAACCACGACCTTGCTTCTATTTACTGATTTATTTGTATCCTGCCGGCTTCCACAAACAATTTCAGGTTGCTTACAATAAAATGTCATTTTTAATAAGAGCAAAACAATGAGTACAGGAAGGAAGAAGAAAACTAGGAAAGGAGAGAAGGTGAGGTTGTATATCAAGAATTTTTGGCTGGGCAAAGGTCATGTGAAGTGAGTTAACCAACTTTACAGCTCATCAGGAAGGCCAACTGGTAGACCAATCTAAGAACAGTCCTTGTGTTGACTTGTTCAGTTAGTCAGGAAGTATTTATTGAGTACTTACTGTATGCCTGGCACTTGTTGAGGCATTGGAAATAGAGTAGTGAACAAATAAGACACAAATCTCTGCCATAGAGCTTACATTTTAGTGAAGGAGCACCAGTAAACAAAATATACCATCTATGTGGTATGTGAAATAGCAAAACTTGTTAAGAAGAAAAAGAAATAAATCATGGGAGGGGGATAGGAAATGTAGGGCGGAAGCTTACATTTTTGTTCGAGTGGTCTTGGAGGCCCTCTTTGAGAAATTGACTTTGGAAAAATTTCCAGAAGGCCATGAGGGGCAGGTGAGATGTCAGGGGTAAAGAGGTGCAGGCAGAGGGGGCAGCTTGTGCAAAGGCCCTGGTGTGCTTGGAGGAAGGAGGGAGTGAAGGAGAAGGGGCTAGGGAGACCAAGTGAGTGGAGAGTGGTAGGAGGTGGCACTTGCATCTCCAAGACCATCCCAGATGTCTCATGGCCCTGCAGATGAGAAGGAGCATGGCCACAAATTAAACCAAAGAAACCAGCCTTGCCACAGTTTCTAATTTTTATTCAGTTGCACATCAGGTTTTTTATGAACTCAGAGTTCCCAACACCATGAAGATTGAGGAGAAGTAATGGTGTATCCCGGTGCAAGTTTACAGTTACTTTTCTGTTTACTTTGATGTAGGGCATTTTGAAATTCTAGCAAACATTTTAGGATGTATTTCTAAATGTGGCACATCACTGTTTATTTAGGAAGTAAGTAGGAAAAGGCCTGTCTGATCCACTTGGCATTAGGCAAATACCCATTAAGAAAGTATTGTGCTAAAATAAAAGCAGGTGAACCCTGTCGTTTGTAATCTTGTTTAAACAGTCAGGGTTACAAATAATGATCCCTGAAATATAATTTCCTGTCATTCACCTACCTGCCAATTTCCCCTTAAATGTATGGGTTCCTATAAAACTTACTGTGGAACTCCAGATGCTTGCAATGGTCATTTTCAGACTAATTTTATACTTTTTCCAGACAAAGGTGTTTTAAAATTATGCCACTGAAGTCCTGTAGTCATTTTCACATGGTCTTATTGTGTTGCTGGGTGTTTGTTTTCTGCTTCAAGAAAATAGAGTGATGTTTATAAAATCGTGGTTTCAGTTCTGTTCCAGAAATCTAGCCGGGCAGTCATTTTATTGAGGTCTCTTCTGTGTATTTCTTCAAGGGGAAAACACCAACTCACTTTGCATTTTCGAGGTGATGGGGAAGAATACATAATACATTTTCTTAGAAGCTGTTCTTCTTGCGAATAGGAGGAGGAAGTCTGCCATCTGCACGCTGATGCATATACAATCAAGCCTGTTTCCTCTGAAGTTGATGATTGGCGCCTAAGATGACTTGATTTTTCCATTTTAATGACATTTGTGATTTTTATCCCTTTGTTTATGGAAAGGGGAGATGGGGCAAGTGTTATGAATGTCAGGTCTCTGGTTGATGAACTGTGCCTCACTCCAGGGTATGTTATTTCCTTAGGCTCTCAGGGGGATGGGGTAGGAAGATGCCCCGCAGTGCCAGCTCTGTGGCTGGCAGGCAGCTGGACCACGTAGGCGCCTCTTTGGCAGAGTCAACAGTTGGGCCAGAAAGGCTGTGACTCAGCAATGAGTGTAAACATTTGTTTTTCTTGAATGATTGGGAGCAGAGCGTCTGGTCCCTGATTATTAGCTGATGATAAAAGTGAATAGGAGGAAAGCTGCAGCTTGTGAAGAGAAGACAGTGCTGTTAGAAGTATGTAACATAGGGCTTTAAGGGAAGCCACTGTTGTTCAGAATATCAAATGAAGCCACGCCAGGTGCTTGGTGAGTTCTCTGAAGCTGTGCAGAGGGACCAGTGGAGATGAGAGAGTGGAAGGTTGCTTGGAGTAAAAGCAAGGTGTTGTTCCCGGCCGTGGTGGCTTAGTGATTGAGAATTGACCTCTGAACCAGGAGTTCACAGTTTGTTTCCCAGTCAGGGCGTATGCCCAGGTTGTGGGCTCCATCCCCAATAGGGAGCGTGCAGAGGCAGCCGATCAATGATTCTTTCTCATCATTGACGTTTCTATCTTTCTCTCTGAAAGCATTAAAAACATATATGCAAGATGTTGTTTGCTGAGATCCTTCACAGTCACATTGATTGGTATGTGAATGAATAAATGTAACCCAGAGCTTTAGAGAAAGAGAGTAATAGCAAGAACCAAGGGAAGAATTACCACCTATATTATTTGCTTACATTTATGTCTCTCCCACGAGACTATGGATGCCCTGAGGGTGATGTTCATGCTTATTTATTTTGTATCACCCCTGTTTACTGAAATGAACTAAAGAGTGGGGTAAGTTTCTCTTTTTAATGTCATTTTTTTTAACCTCTTCAGTTTGAGGGTAACTTGTTATTCACATATATTATAAGAAGTCTACAGTGTGTAACATCACTTTTCTTCCTTTTAAACATATGGAATTTTTTAATGAATAAGGATTACACAAGAAAGAGGGCAGGGTCATCTTCATATAAACACAGAAGTAATCATTGATTCATCGTACATTTGTTCGTCCATCCATCCATTCATCCGTCCATCCGATACAGGGGCTGGGGATGCAAAGCACAACATTAAGTGGCTTAAGAAGGAGCTCACAGACTTCTGTATTTGAAATAAAAAGAGCAAGAGAATAATCATCTGCCTAAATTGTTTCCAAAGGATTTGTATTAGGAAGAGTTGCAAGGAGAGTTGAGAATGGTTCTTAAGAAACTGAGCTCAGAGATAATACTGTGTGATCAGCTTAGAATGTATTAACTGATAGTAGCTTGAATTAAGAAAATGAATTCAGTTACATATTCAGATATAACATTCTAAAGCTTTTTACTTAAGATACATTCTTCTGATAATTTACCCAAAGAAATTCTATTTGTGTTTTATATTAATACTAGAGGCCTGGTGCACGGATTTGTGCACCAGTGGGGTGTGTCCCTCAGCCTGGCCAGCGGACATCCCCTGAGGGGTTCCGATTGCAAGAGGGTGTAGGCCAGGCCAAGGGACCTCACCAGTGCATGATCAGGGCTGGGGAGGGACCACAGGAGGTTGGCTGGCCGGGGAGGGACCATGGGAAGGCTCCAGGGCGTGTCCAGCCTGTCGCCCAGTCCCGATCTGCCGGACCCCAGCAGCAAGCTAACCTACCGGTCAGAGCATCTGCACCCTGGTGGTCCGTGTGCGTCATAGTGACTGGTCGAACAGTTGAACGAACGGTTGAACGAACGGTTGGACACTTAGCATATTAGGCTTTTATTATATAGAATTAATGACTTTTATTAGGACAGGTAATATATTGTCTCTTACCTCAGCCCTGGTAGCACAGTTAAGAGTGTCACCTGGATATGCCAAGGTTTCAGGTTTGATCCCCAGTCAGGGCACATACATCAATCAACCAATGAATGCATGAATAAGTGAAACAACAAGTCATTCTTTATTCATTCTTTCTCTCTTTCTTTCTCTGTCCCTTCTTTTTCTAAAATCAATAAATAAATTAAGAAATGATCTCAAATGGAATTAATGTATATTTTGCCAAATTGTTTTTTCTTTCCAACGACCTCTAGAAACACCAGTTTCCAAGGCAGTTCATTTTAAAAGAGAGTTATAGATAAAATTGCAAAGAACAGAGGAAGATCTAACTGGTATAGTTTTCTAACCTTTTAAAATACCTGGCACATTGTGAATGTGCGAGAAATTCTCTTAAATGACCCCAGTAGATTTATTGACTAAGAGGAGATAGTTTTCTTTCTTAATCAATCCACTTTTGTTGGCATAGTGTAGCTGTATTATGTGATTTGCTGTATAAATCACTGACTTTCTGATTTGTAAGAATGAGTTTTTGAAATGATCTTGCTATACAGATTCATAGTCACCATAGGCTATTGAAAAGGCTGCCTCCAAATGTTATGGATGGACGTCTCCAATTCAAATGTGCCGTGGCACTCAGAGGCCATTATCTTCATTATCTTCCTCTAGGGCTTAAATCTGATTAAAAATGATTCTGTGTAGGCGGGCATGCGGGGTTGATAGCATTAGTTTCTGCTTTCTGTGTGTGCATAAATTTTGTTTATATTTAATTTATATATATGTACACATTCATTTATATATGTTTTACATGTATATTTTATGTATATAGATGCATATCTATACATGTTTTGTGTATATATGCTACATATACACACACATACATACATATACATGACCATTTGAAGACTAAATAAAATGTCATCTCATGTAGCATCTGAATTTCTTTATGTTTTGAAATACTAGCGAATGACATTTTCCTTGGGTTTTATGACAACCTCTTTGCGAAATTTGTTGCATCATTAGACATTTTCTAGTGTCTGATTAAAAAAGGCAGTTTACTTGTTATCTTAGATTGTCAAATATTATTTAAGATAATTAAATTTATCTATGAAATCATGTGGATAGGAGAGCACCCATTCTTCATTGATTGTAGAAGTAAAATAGAGAGTGAATAATAAATTTAAAATCACAGTGTAGAAGAAGCCAGATGAGACCCTGGGGTCAGGCAGAATGAGTTTCTATTTGTCTTCCTCTCAAACACACTGTTATATGTTGGAAATCTATTGGGCAAATCAATCAGATTCCCTCTGTAAGCTTTTCTTAACAAGACAGTGCATTCAGTTGTATGTCTCTTCACCACATATCAGATGTGCATAAAATACAGTGATTCAGGCCAGAAGCAGATCATTTTGGACACTTTTGTTCCTTTGAGTCCTTGAGGGTGGAGAAGAGGTAGGTGTGATAGAAGTTAGCTCTGGGTGCCCCGACAGTTATCATTATTTTATTGGTACATATTTTTGGAGACGCAATTGTCATCACAAATTAGATGACTAAATAACTCATTTTTAATGGTTTGAAACTCTGTGCGGCAAAACGGATTTCAGCCATGCATGGATGTACTTTAGAATATGACTATGTACACAGTTAACACCTTTCCCCAAAACTCTGCCTGATACTTACAGGCTTTTTTATGGATTCTACAAAGAGACACATTCCTGCATTTGGGAGTAGTGCCCATGTCTTAAAGTATGGATGCCTGCATTTATTTTATAAGAGAGTGTCAAAGTCAGGGTTTTTATTCCCCTCTTATCCTATGTTCTTGTTATTCTTTTTTGATTTGTGTGTTTGTGTTTTTAGGAAAAACTTTAAGATGTGACTACTTGGGGCATGGGTTTTTAAACTGTTGTTTATTATCCAGCAGCAGACATTTCTGCTCTCTTATATCGCTGGTCTGTAAGAAAAACAGGGAGGCCCTTAAATTGAGCCTGCTTGTCTGCAAACTTGATCGAATGTCACTTTAATCCCTGTGCACTTCTGGCAAACTGAGAGCCATTCATGAAATACTTAGTTCACTTGTTTGAGACAAATACTTTCATTATATACTTGGTAGAGGTGGCTCTATTTGGATGTCTACCAGACACGTTCATACTGATCTCCACTTAATAGACTCGTGGGATTAACAGGTACACACTCTCCATTTGTTCCGAGAATGTACAAACTGACAGTGCTCAACTACTCTCTAGGACAGCAGTCGCCAACTGGTGGTCCGTGAGATCCGAAAGGTTGGCGACCGCTGCTCTAGGATACCCATGCACTGCTGCTCTCATGGGTAAAACTGCATATTTTTTTGCTAATTGTACTTGTGGTTCTAATAGTATATACAATTAAATGGAAATATATAAGTGCATAAAGAAAGAATGGTTGTATCTATGAAAAGTAAGTTAAATGCATTGGAAAGATGCAGGCATGCTCTACACATACCCGCCCCCCCCCCCCCCCCGCCCCTTTAGGAGAGACAGCTCTAAAGATTGTACACATTTAGAAGACATTATCCCAGGTGTCTTTAATTTTCCCCTTATGAAAATCAATGCTAGGATTTGTAGATGATGCTTTATGATTATGGCTAATGTGGGGGAAAAGACTGAATTCCTGATTGTCTTCAAAGAAAAATCATTCACTCTATTTCAAAAGATATTTGAGTGAATGTCCATTTATAAGAATTAAGTTAAATAAATTGTTTAAGGCATATATTATACTTTTTTGGTCAATCATTACTTTAAATAATATTTTGCTTTGTCCATTTAAATAGTGACATCCGTTAGTGGTAGATTACTTTATATCCTACATTCATTTACCTGCATCTGTTTATGCACTGAGATTATATTTGAGCCTTATTCATTTTTTTATTTTTAATAGTCCAGTTACAGTCCCAAATATTAAAGTTTACATTTTCATTGTCTAGTAAGAAAATATTTATAAAACAGTAATAACGTAAAAATTCTTTGGGGAGAATATATAAATATCTAAGAGAAGGCTTTTCTTTTATAGTAGAAGCCAGACAAAAAATTTTAAAACTTTTTATTTGAAAATAATTTAAACTTAAAGAAGAGTTGTAAGAGTACTACAGAGAACATTAAAATATCTTTAACCATTTGTTCTATCTTTCTGTCATCTATCTACTATGTGTAGACATACATACAGATATACACGTAATCTCTCTCTCTTACATACACACCAACACATACACAGTCTTTTCCTGAACTATTTGAGAGTAAGTTGCATAAAAGATAACATATATTTCCTAAGAATAAAGATATTCTCTTACATTCCCCCAGTGACGTTATTAACTTCAGTTTATTTTGCATTGACACAATATTTTTTATCTATGGTCTGTTTTGTCACTTGATCCATTAACATACTTTTATGGATTTTTTTCTCTCCAGTGGAAAACCAGGCCTAGGATCACACATCACGTTTAGTTGTTTAGTTGTCATGTCTTTTTAGTCTCTTTTAATCTTCAGACTTTTATATTTTATGGCATCTCCATTTTTAAATATAGGTTTGTTTTTTGTTTTGTTTTATGGACTGTCCCGCACGTGGAGTCTGTGTGTGATGTTTCCTCTCGTTTAGATCCAGGTTATGTGTTCCCTTGTCAGAAAATTTCATAACTGATGCTGTGTCTTCAGGGTCTCACATCTGGAGGCACATGACATCCATCTGCTCCTCAGTTTTGGTGTTAATTTTAATCATCTAGTCAAGGTGTTAGATGATTTCTGTATACTAGCCCCCCCCCCCCCCATTCTACTAATAGGCAATACGTGGGGAGACATTTTATTTCCATGCAGATATCTTGTTCCTCATCAAATTATCCCCCCCCCCCCTAGATTTAGCACCCATCAATCATTCTTTGTGGTGGTTCAAAGTGACGATTTCCCCCTCCACATTCTGCCCCTTTCCTCTTTTATTTCTTTACCCATTTTATTGGTGTGAACTCAGAGACTCTCATTCCCACTCCCACACCCGCACACAATGGTTTGTAACTCACTTCTGGTTTTAAAATTATTTTGGTGGTCAGATAGAGCCTCTTCAAGCTGGCTTCTGTTTTGTGACGTAGCGATGTTAAGGCTTCTCATATGACTTCTGCTCCAGCATTTCCCCAAGTAGCTCTGCTTCTTTTGAGTGGAGAGTGATGTTAGAAATTAAACTCTATGTAGGTATGTCCACAGCTTCTGGGTAATCTGCTTTTAGGCCCTTTGAGCAGATAGAGCCAGAAAATGTGTGTGTGTGTGTGTGTGTGTGTGTGTGTATTCAAATATCCATTATGTATATACTAGTACATGTATATATGTTCATACATGCACACATACATATTTTAGAAATTGTGAGTCCACACAATTCGTAATTTTAATCCATCCCCATAAAAAAATTCTCCATTTACTGTTACCCCCCCCCCCCCAAACATTCAGTTCTGAGTGTTTCTCCTATTCTTTTTTCTTTTGCTATTAAAAATCTATTAATTTCTGCTTCTGTTTTTTCTATTTTACTCCATTATCCTTCCATCTATTTGTTTGGAGATACATTTCGTTGTACATGATAACTAGAGATCTGCTGTTTCATCAAGAATGTCATGAATGTCTTTTAAAGCCAATAAAAACTGCCTGGCTGGCGTGGCTCAGTGGTTGAGTGTCAGTGTATGAACCAGGGGATCACGGTTCAGTTCCCAGTCAGGGCACTCAGTGTGGGGCATGCAGGAGGCAGCCAGTTAATGATTCTCTCTCATTATTGATGTTTCTATTTCTCTCTCCCTTACTCTCTGGAATTAATAAAACATATTAAAAAAATAAAGCCAATAAAGCTAATTTTCAATATATACTTAGGCCTATATCTTGATGATGATATTACATTTATTCGTCTTTCTTTTTCTATATCAGTACCACTCTTTTAATTATCAAAGCACTCTCTGGCCTTCCATAAACATTAGAATATTTTTTTTCAAAATGGAAAACAATTTTTTTTGAAATTTTGATTGGTATGGCATTGAACTTAGAAATGAAATTAGGAAGAATTGAAGTATTTCTCTTAAAAAACAAGTTATGTCTCAAATTATTTTCTTCTCTGTTTCTTATTTGTGTTTTCTTGTTTTCATCATATAGCTACTATAGAATTCTTGTTAATATTTATCCCCTGATAATTTGTTTTCCATTTTCTTGATATTTTGATTGTACTTTTTATTAAACTCCATTTTCTGTTTGTTTTAATATTGGCACATAAGAAAGCTGTTTTAGTCTACATGTTAATTTTAATAAACAGTGTAGCATAGTGTGTGTCTTTGGATAAGTTATTTGCTCCAACTCTCTAATCTTTAGTATATGTGCTGCCGAAGCGAGCACCAACTCTCTAATCTTTAAAATAAGATAATAGTTTTAACCGTCTCATAGGGATTGTTTAGTGTAAATGAAATATTTTAAAAAGAATTATTAAATAGTTCTTAACAAACAATTGCTGTGATTATGATTTTAGTCTTAGGTTTCTTTACTGCATTTTCTTATTGTTTCTAGTGGTTTTTTTCCCAGTTGATTTTTCATAATTTCCAAATAATCAGTCATCAACTTCTAAATAACTATTTCCCCTTCCTTCTCCAATTAGGTAAGATTTCAAAGTGCCTTTCTATGAAACAGTTTAATTCAGGGGAAAGGTGCCCTGGTCATGACCATTTTCAGCTGCCATCAACTTATTGGTCAAATGTCAGCCATCTCCTATTGAATGAATTTGGGGAATTAACTTGTGAAAAAGAATTATATAATATGGTTTTGTTTACTTCTTGAGAAGCTTCTGGAAGACATGATATGTAAGAAAGGTGTGCTGTCCAGAATGGCATTGTTAGAACCTGAAGTCAACATTATCTTTTTAAAAGAGAAGGACTCTATGTTGTTCTCCAGTGTTTCCCATCTCCCTGTATAAGTGCTGGTAAACATTGCCAATTAAATGGATTCACCAAAAATTATTACATGGAGTGCATAAGATAATATTAAAGTATTCCTGTTATTATTTTCTAAAAGTAAGATGTTATAGGGAATATGATAAATTGAAGTTGCTAGTAGTGGCCATTGGTCTTGAGATTTGTTGATGGAGTCAAGGGAATAGTATTATCTGTAATTAAAATCTTCCATGTGTTAAACACTGTTGTGCTGAAAGTGCATTTTAAGTAATACAGTTCCATTATATTGTATGAACAAGAGAAAATGAAAACCTCAAACCAAATATCAAATTGTTCCTGAACTGAAGACCAGGGAGAAAGAAAGACTCAAAACCCATTCATCATGGCTGCCCTAATGAGTGAGTGTCTGATCGAACTAATCCTGAGTGAATTTTATTTCAGTACAGCAGCTGTGACTTATGCAGTTTAGAAACGTTAACTTGCAACTAGATCAAACCATCCACGTCAGGGCAAAGGGATAATTTATTCACAAAGGGATTTCACCATTTCTTAGCTCATGATCTGGGTGGGCTGCAAACCCCATGTAAACACAAGAAGGAGGAAGATTTAAGGGATAGCTAGAATAGTGAAATGTGTTCTCTCTTTTTAGTTTTTGTTTCTCTAAACCTAAAATATCATCTTCACCATGGATCTGTTACATTAATCCACCAGTATTAAGGGTTTGTTCAGGGCTAGTCTGAAAGTCAGGCTGCATACATTTGGGTTGAGATGGCCTTCTTGAAATAAGAATTGTCACAAAAAAGGCTTTACTTAGGAGGTGGGATTTAATTGAGTTCTGAAGAGTGAGCAGGGTTTGGGCAGAAGGTAGAAAAGGGAGACTTTTGGGGCAAGGGTAAAAGATGGTAGCAGAGGCACTGAAGGTAGAAATAATAGTGAGGAATGAGGGCATGAACTGATTTAGAAACACAATAATGACCAAACGTGTCATGGGATGGAGAAGTAATGTGCTAGGTTTTTGGGGTGTCTGATAACTAGGCAGTGTTTTACTTATGCTACATTGGGTGGAAACCCAACCCCCACAGAAGGATTTAGGCAGTTATTTAAAACAGCATTTTACCTTTAAAACATAATTAACTTTTTCCAAAGGAATTTGAGAGGAAAGAGAAAGGCATTATTAGTCATGAAGAAACAGCTTGAATTACAAAAGCAATCTGAGATACTCGGATGAAATTGTGAAATGGTGAAACCTTTTGCTGATGATCTGACACAAACAGGAATGGTTGCTATAGCCGAAAGCAATCACTGCCAAAGGACAGAAAAGACAGCCAATAAATACTTGATTTAAGTCTCCAGGTTTGACAACCGAGAAATGTGATTTAGAATTATGATTCCTTTTTTTCTCCATGCCACCTAAATCAGGACCAACAGTATTTGAATGACAAAGTATAAAGTTAAAAACCTCAGGCTGGAAGGAAAGTATTAAGGAGGAACTTCAAGAAATCCAGGTTGGATTGTAGTAGTCACAGATCAGTCAGAATAGACATATCCAACACATTCCTATGAACCTTTCCTGCATCTAAAATGAACTGAAGAAAATTATTTCTGCCCGGGCTGGGTGGCTCATTTGGTTAGAATACCATCCTGATACGTTAAGGTTGCAGGTTTGAGCTCCAGTCAGGGCACATACAAGAAGCAACCAATGAATGCAGAAATAAGTGGAATAACAAATCGATGTTTCTCTCTCTCTCTTCCTCTCTCTCTAAAATCAATGCATTAAATTAAAAGGATAATTATAAAAGACAGTTATTGCCCCACAGATTTCCTGTGGCTATCCAATATCTGGTTTAGACACCTGGGATCATAGACCAGTGAGTATAGGTTTCTAATGGAAGTGAATAATGGCATGACAAGACGGAGGAGTCTCTTGCCCTCTCATAGTATTCACCTTTGTGGAGCTTGAATTCTGCTCTCACATCCTTCTACCCTCAGTGTCCCTGTTTTCAGACAAGTTAAGCATACAGTTACAATACAGTGCTAATATGAATATTGGAATCATTTATAGAATTATCTTTTTAAAAAAATCTTTATTATTGAGATTATTAGAGATGTCCCACTGTTTTCCCTCCATTTCCCCCCTCGACCTGGTTCCCCTCCCACCCGAGGCCTTCGCCACCTTATTGTCTTGTTCCATAGGTAATGCATATATTCATATAAGTTCTTTGTTTAATCTCTTCCCGCCGACCTCCCAACCCCCTTCTCTCTGAGAATAGTCAGTCTGTTCCATTTCCATGCCTCTGATTCTATTTTATTCACCAGTTTATTCTGTTCATTAGATTTCTTATTCGTTTATTTTTAGATTCAATTGTTGATAGGTATGTATTTGTTGCCATTTTGTTCATATTTTTTTATCTTTTTCTTTTTTTCTTTTTTCCTCTTCTTAAAGAATACCCTTCAACATTTCATATAATACTGGTTTGGTGGTGATGAACTCCTTTATTAGCTTTTTCTTGTCTGTGAAACTCTTTATCTGACCTTCAATTCTAAATGATAGCTTTGCTGGGTAGAGTAATCTTGGTTGTTGGTTCTTGGTATTCATCACTTTGAATATTTCTTGCCAGTCCCTTCTGGCCTGCATAGTTTCTGTTGAGAAATCAGCTGACAGTCATATGGGTATTCCCTTATAGGTAACTAGCTGTTTTTCTCTTGATGCTTTTAAGATTCTCTCTTTGTCTTTACTTTTGGCATTTTAATTATGATGTGTCTTGGTGTAGTCCTCTTTGGGTTCCTCTTGTTTGGGACTCTCTGTGCTTCCTGGACTTGTAAGAGTATTTCTTTCACTGGGTAGGGGAAGTTTTCTGTCATTATTTCTTCAAATAGGTTTTCAATATCTTGCTCTCTCTCTTCTTCTGGTACCTCTAAAATGTGAATGTTGGAGTTGTCCCAGAGGCTCCTTACCCTGTCTTCATATTTTTTCCTTTTTTTTTTCTTTTTGCTCTTCTGGTTGGGTGTTTTTTGCTTCCTCATATTTCAAATTGTTGATTTGATTCTCAGAATCCTCTACTCTACTGTTGAATTCCTGTATGTTACTCTTTATTTCAGTCAGTGTATGCTTTTTCCCCCTTTATTGAATAAGATATTAAAATGTGTCCTTATCCCCCAAGAGTCCCCTCATCCCCCCAATCCTGCCCTCACCCTCACCCCCTGTTGTCCACATCCATCTCAGTGTATGCTTAATATCAGATTTGTTCTTTTCCATTTCTTTTGGAGGTTTCTAGAAGATTCTTGAGTAACTTATATCCAGAGTTTGCTTTCTTCCATTTCTTTCATTTGTGATATGTTTCTTTGTCTTGCAATTTGGCTGCTCCCTGTGTTTGTATCTATGTATTGGGTAAAGCTACTTTGTCTCCTTGAGTTGGTAGAGTGGCCTTGTGTAGTAGGTGTCCTATAGGGCTCCAGTGGCTCAGCCTCCCCAGTCACTTGAGCTGGGAGCTGTAGGTGCACCCCTTTGAGGGCTATGAGCACAGTCTTGTTGTAGTTGAGACTTGATTACTGTTCGTGTCACTGGAAGGAATTGACCTCCAGGCCAATTGGCTGTGAGGACCAGCTGTGACTATAGTGGGAGAACTGCTGTGCAGGAGACACCCCTATGGAGCAGGCTTGCTTCAGTGGAGCTTTGGTGCTCACTGAGTCTGCCCCTTGAGTGTGTCACCTATGGATGTAAAGAGTTGTAATCTGGTATGGTCTGACACTAACCACTGGGTACACTGGCTCTTGGGTCTCCAGGAAGGTGCAAAGTCATCCACTGCATGGAGCCACCCAGCAGGAGCTACAGAGAGATCTGCAGATTCCTCCTCTTTCTATCGGTTTTGGAAGTGCCCATATGAGGCCCAGCTATGAAGCAAGGCAGGCTGTTGCTGGTGCTGAGTCTTGGGCCTTTTATTGATAGGTTTGGGGCTCCTTGACCCAGCTGCAGCTTGTTTGAGAGATTTTATTAGCCTGAGCAAGGACAGGCCATTCACATGCAAAAGCTGCTGCACAGAGCTTGGGTAGAGTTGTAAATTGGATGAGGCGGGGTCTCAGGGAATCACCAGGGCAGGTCAAACAGAAATGGCTGCCAGTCAGCCCTATGACCAGGGAGGTCCTAGCATTGGAATGGTGATCCCTGCAAGCACCTCTGTCTGGGAGAAAGCCACCCCCGAGTTTCTGCCCCTATGCCAGACAATCCAGTTCCTCCTCCTATGTGTCTGTATTACCTAGATCCTTGCCCTGATGCTGGAGCTCAGAGGAAGCAGGACCTTGTAAGTTCAGTTCGTGGTGCCATCCTTTTAAGAGGAACAGTTGGGTCTCCAGCAGCTCTGTGTCACTGAGCCCCAATCCACACTGGTTTTTACAGCCCGTAGTTCTTACTGCTCTTAGGGACTTCTTTCTCCAGCTCTGGAACCCTGGGCTGGGGGTCTGGTATGGGGCTAGGACCCCTTGCTCCTCTGGGTGGCCTCTGCAGAGACTATTTCCCTTCCGATTAAAAAAGGGGCACATGTGGGTGCCGGAAGAGCCCATTCTATGCTTCCACGCCTTGTACCAGGCTTTCTTCTTTACTTCTCTAGTTGAAAGACTTCCATTCAGCCAGCTTTCCAGTGGTTCTGGATGATGGTTATTCTGTATTTTAGTTGTAATTTTGATGTGGTTGTTGGAGGCGGTGAGTGCAGTCATTTATCTATGCCGCCATCTTCAAATCTCTATAGTATTATCTTGATCCTCAGGAAAAGCAAATAAGGCTAAATGTGGTTGAACATATAGAAGAGACTATGGAGTTCTTTTAAAAAAATTCATTTATTTATTTTAGAGAGAGAGGAAGGGAGAGAGAGATTTGTTCTTCCATTTATTTATGCATTCATTGGTTGATCTTTTATCTATCCTGACCAGGAGTCATTCCTAAACCTTGGTATGTTGGGACAGTGCTCTAACCAACTGAGCTACCAGGCCAGGGTGAGGCTTTGGAATTCTTTTTTTTTTGTGATAAAATTTGAATTTAATAAAGTATTAATTAAATTTTAAGTGCATTGTTCAATATTCTAAAATAGTGAGTTTGCTCACTATTTTTTTTTCCTCCCCGCCCTAGACAGTCCCCTAGCCTCCCCTATCCCCCAGTGTCTTATGTCCATTGGTTATGCTTATATGCATGCATACAAGTCCTTCGGTTGATCTCTTACCCCCCCTCCCTCCTGCCCCCCAACCCTCCCCGGCCTTCCCGCTGCAGTTTGCCAATCTGTTTGAGGCAGCTCTGCCTCTGTATCTATTATTGTTCAAAAGTTTATAATGGTCTCTATTATCCATGAATGAGTGAGATCATGTGGTATTTTTCCTTCATTGACTGGCTTATTTCACTTAGCATAATGCTCTCCAATTCCATCCATGCTGTTGCAAATGGTAAGAGTTCCTTCCTTTTTAGAGCAGCATAGTATTCCATCGTGTAGATGTACCACAGTTTTCTAATCCATTCATCTACTGATGGGCACTTCGGCTGTTTCCAGATCTTAACTATGGTGAGTTGTGCTGCTATGAACATAGAGGTGCATATATCCTTTCTGATTGGTGTTTCTGGTTTCTTGGGATATATTCCTAGAAGTGGGATCACAGGGTCAAATGGGAGTTCCATTTTCAGTTTTTTGAGGAAACTCCATACTGTCTTCCATAGTGGCTGCACCAGTCTGCATTCCCACCAGCAGTGCACAAGTGTTCCTTTTTCTCCACATCCTCTCCAGCACTTGTCGTTTGTTGATTTGTTGATGATAGCCAGTCTGACAGGTGTGAGATGGTACCTCATTGTTGTTTTGACTTGCATCTCTCGGATGATTAGTGACTTTGAGCATGTTTTCATATGTCTCTTGGCTTTCTGAATGTCCTCTTTTGAAAGGTGTCTATTTAGGTCCTTTGCCCATTTTTTGATTGGATTGTTTATCTTCCTTTTGTTAAGTTGTATGAGTTCCCTATAAATTTTGGAGATTAGGCCCTTATCAGATATGACATTGGCAAATATGTTTTCCCACACAGTGGGTTTTCTCGTTGTTTTGTTGATGGTTCCTTTTGCTGTGCAGGAGCTTTTTATTTTGATGTAGTCACATTTGTTCATTTTCTCTTTAGTTTCAAGTGCCCTAGGAGCTGTATCAGTGAAGAAATTGCTTCGGCATATGTCTGAGATTTTGTTGCCTTTGTATTCTTCTAGAATTTTTATGGTTTCCTGTCGTACATTTAAGTCCTTTATCCATTTTGAGTTTATTTTTGTGTATGGTGTAAGTTGGTGGTCTAGTTTCATTTTCTTGCATATATCTGTCCAATTTTCCCAACACCATTTATTGAAGAGACTATCTTGGCTCCATTGTATGTTCTTGCCTCCTTTGTCAAATATTAATTGAGCATATTGGTTCGGGCTGATTTCTGGGCTCTCTATTCTATTCCATTGATCTATATGCCTATTCTTGTGCCAGTATCAGGCAGTTTTGAGAACAGTGGCTTTGTAATACATCTTGATATCTGGTATTGAGATCCCACCTACTTTGTTTTTTTTCAGGATTGCTGCAGCTATTCGGGGTCTTTTTTTATTCCAGATGAATTTTTGGAACGTTCGTTCTAGATCTGTGAAATATGCCATTGGTATTTTAATGGGAAGTGCGTTGAATTTATAGATTGCTTTGGGTAGTATGGACATTTTAATGATGTTGATTCTACCAATCCATGAACACGGTATGTCCTTCCATCTGTTTATGTCTTCCTCTATATCTTTTTTCAACGTCCTGTAGTTTTCTGAGTAGAGGTCTTTTACCTCTTTAGTTAAGTTTATTCTTAGGTAGCTTAATTTTTTTGGTGCGATGGTAAACGGGGTTGTTTTTATAATCTCTCTTTCTGAAAGTTCACTATTGGTATATAGAAATGCCTCAGATTTCTTGGGGTTAATTTTGTATCCTGCTACATTGCCAAATTCATGTATTAAGTCTAGTAGCTTTTTGATGGAGTCTCTAGGGTTTTGTATGTATAGTATCATGTTGTCTGCAAATAAGGACAGTTTTACTTCCTCTTTTCCAATTTGGATGCCTTTTATTTCTTCTTCTTGCCTAATTGCAATGGCTAACACTTCCAATGGCTAACACTATGTTGAACAGGAGTGGTGAGAGGGGGCATCCCTGTCTTTTTCCTGTTCTTAGGGGAAATGGTGTTAGTTTTTGTCCATTGAGTGTGATGCTGACTGTGGGCCTGTCATATATGGCTTTTATTATGTTGAGGTATGATCCTTCTACTCCCGCCTTACTGAGAGTTTTTATCAAAAATGGGTGTTGAATTTTGTCAAATGCTTTTTCTGCATCAATTGATATGACCATGTGGTTTTTTTCTTTCAATTTTTTTATGTGATGTACCACGTTTATTGATTTGCGGATATTGTACCATCCTTGCATCCCTGGGATAAATCCTACTTGGTCATGGTGTATGATCTTTCTGATGTACTGCTGGATCCGATTTGCTAAGATTTTGTTGAGGATTTTGGCATCTATGTTCATGAGGGATATTGGCCTGTAATTCTCTTTCATTGTGTTGTCTTTACCTGGTTTTGGTATTAGGGTGATGCTGGCTTCATAGAATGAGCTTGGAAGTGTTCCTTCCTCTTGAATTTTTTGTAGTAGTCTGAGGAGGATAGGTTTTAGTTCTTCCTTGAATGTTTGGTAAAACTCCCCTGTGAAGCTGTCTGGTCCTGGGCTTTTGTTTGCTGGAAGCTTTTTGATGACTGCTTCAATTTCTTCCATAGTTATTGGCCTGTTGAGATTTTTAGATTCTTCCTGATTGAGTTTTGGAATGTTGTATTTTTCTAGGAATTTGTCCATTTCCTCCAGGTTGTCTAGTTTGTTGGAGTAGAGCTGTCCATAGTATTTTTTAACAATCATTTGTATTTCTGTGGGGTCTGTTGTTATTTCGCCTCTATCGTTTCTGATTTTGTTTATTTGGGTCCTCTCTCTTTGCTTCTTGGTGAGTCTGGCTAGAGGTTTGCCAATCTTGTTTATCCTTTCAAAGAACCAGCTCTTGGTTTCATTGATTTTCTGTATTGTTTTTTTGGTCTCTATGTCATTTATTTCTGCTCTAATCTTTATTATCTCCTTCCTTCTGCTCACTCTGGGGTTTTCTTGTTGCTCTTTTTCTAATTCTTTGAGTTGTAGAGTTAGATGATTTACTACCATTTTTTTTTTGTTTTTTGAGATAGGCCTGTAGAGCTATAAACTTCCCTCTCAGAGTTGCTTTCATTGTGTCCCATAGGTTTTGGATTGTTGTGTTTTCATTGTCATTAGTTTCCAGGATGTTTTTAATTTCTTCTTTGATCTCATTGGTAACCCAATCAATATTTAATAGCATGCTATTCAGCTTCCAGGTGTTTGAGTATTTTGGGTTGTTTTTATTGTAGTTTATTTCTAATATTATGCCATCGTGGTCTGCGAAGATGCTTCTTATGATTTCAATCTTCTTGAATTTGGGGATACTTTGCTTGTGACCCAATATATGGTCTATTTTTGAATATGTCTTATGAGCACATGAGTAGAATGTATATTCCCTGGCTTTGGGGTGAAGTGTTCTGAAGATGTCTATTAAGTCCATCTGATCTAGTGAGTCATTTAGGATTGCTGTATCTTTGCTGATTGTTTGTCTAGAGGGCTTATCCAGTGGTGTCAGTGGTGTATTAAAGTCCCCTACTATGATTGTATTGTTGTTGATCTCTCCTTTGATATCTTCCAGGAGTTTTTTTATGAATTTGGGTGCTTCTGCATTGGGTGCATATATGTTTACCAGGGTTATATCTTCTTGTTGTATTGATCCCTTTAGTATTATGAAGTGGCCTTCCTTATCTCTTGTTATGGCCTTCACTTTGAGGTCTATTTTGTCTGATATAAGTATTGCTACCCCAGCTTTCTTTTCCTTTCCTTTTGCCTGAAAGATATTTTTCCATCCTTTCACTTTCAGTCTGTGTGAGTCCCTTCTAATGAGGTGGGTTTCTTGTAGACAGCAGATGTATGGGTCATGTTTTTTTTATCCATTCGAGGCTTTGGAATTCTTAAAGGGACTTGTGGTTACTTTCAGGAGCCATAGACGATAATCGTGCTGGTTTTAAGACTAATTTAACATCAAATTTATGGTTTATAAAAATTGTACTGTACAGATTAGACACTGCCTTTATTTTTATTATCCCAGGGATCAATTGTTGTTTTGAATATGGACTGAACGGCTGTTTAGGGAGGTTGGGTGTGGGTAGAGAATATCTTTAACTTGTTGAGCAAGAGTGACAGAGAATGAAAGAAAAGGATTAAAATGGGAGGGTATGCAGGAATGAAAATAAATGATTAAGTGAGCTGTGGTCTGTGAGTCCTTGGTCTCTCTTGAATTAGAGAAATGTTCAAGGCATTTTCCCAATTCAGATCTTTCCATACTGGCCCCCAGGGGGAACTGTTAACTCAACATAGTTTAGTTGCTGACTAGAAAGAAGTCTTCCTTAGGGAAGACTAGCAAATTCATGGTTTTTGGGGATGGACTAGTCTTGTAGATTCAGTATTCATAAATTGAGTTTTCATAACTTGGGAAATTTTTACCTCAAAGTAGTATTTGTCATCCTCCCCCCTTTTTATTGAATTTACTTTGGTGACGCTAGTTAACAAAATTGTACAGGTTGCAGGTGCACATCTCCACAACACATCGTCTATATGCAATACCCAAGTCATGTCTCTGTCCATCACCATTTTATTACCCCATATCCTCCCCTACTACCCCGCCCCCCCCCCCCCCCCCCCCCGCAACTCAATATTGGAAAACCTATGGAATTTGCTCCAATTTTGTTCAAGACATGAAATACATCTTATCTATGTTTGGATCCCTCCCCAGGTGGATTCTAGATACTTGATCATTGCTGAATGGATGGAAGAATTTGAAAGTTCCTAATAAATTGCACAGTACATGGAAATCATTCTTTGATGACCTAATAAGAAGAGAAACTTTTTGTCTTTTTTGAGAAAATGTTTATAGAATTTCAGAATTTGTGATTGATATAAGGGGCTTACATAGTGTAACTGCTTTACTGATGCCCAAACCTACATTTTTAGTTTTTATTTAAAATTTCTAAAGTTAATGCACTTTTTTATGGATACATATGAAACTGCATTAGAAGAACCTGAAAATCTTAATTTTTAATAAAGTGATGTACCACAAAATTAAGGGCCCACATCTCACCCTATATTTAATGCTCTGAAAGGCATGCAAGCTGGAATTTCTTCCTATTAGTAGAAGCAGGTAGTGTAATACTTAGGTGTGTGGGCTCTGGAGCCAGACCACCTGGCTCCAGAATAGGGTGTGCTCCAATTTATATTTTAGCTCTACTAGGATTCCCATTAAGTGGCTTACTTTTTTCAGTGCTCTAGTTTCCCCATCTGTAAAATGGGAATGACAATAGTATCTACCTACCTCAAAGGATTGCTGTACAGATAAAATGGCAATTCATGTAAAGTGCTTAAAACTACCTAGTGTTCTTATTATTTGTATTAACTTCCTTTGCTATGTCTGTAATTTTCTTTAGAAGTTGCTTATTAAATGAATTGAATAAAATACTACAACTTATTTTATCTCAGAAGGAAAGTTTTTTGGAAACACTAAATATTGCATTTATAAATATTCAGTATGATAGTGTGGTTGCTCTCACAGTGAGCCAGATGGCGTTCTCTAGCCACAGAATAAATAATCCTTTAGCTGTTTGTCACTTTAGTAGCGATCCCATACATTACTTTAAAATGAAATTAACATGGAATTAAAAATTTGACATATGGCAAGCATATAGAATTTTTATTAGGTTGTAAGAGAACCATGTTTGCATCTAGGTATATGAAAGAGCATAAAAAAGATGCATTAAAATAAGTATTTGTAAAGACTTTTTTGACATATAACTAGAGAAAGTAAGCAAATAAAAAGCAAAACTATAAAAAGCCTGTAAGTTTATTGTGATTTTCTATTTTATGTTTATTCTTGGTAATAATTACTTGAAAATATGTATTTTTTTAAAACTCTAATGTACTTTCTAGTGGGTCACATGCAATTTGGTGATTGCAGATAGGAATCACTTCACAATATCTGCCATCATGGGACTTAATTGGTAGGAGAGGCAGGTAATTAACACCTAGATAAACTTTGTCTGGTGGTGACAGATACTCTGGGGAAAAATAAAGCAAGAGAGTATACAGGGAAGTTTGCAATTTTAAATAGAATGGTCAGAGAAGACTTCACAGAAAATGTGACTTTTGAGTATAGACTTGAAAGCCACGAGGGAGTGAGCCGTGAGGCTGCATGGGGGAAGTATATTTTAGGTGGGGGGACAAAAGATGTTGTGGGTGGAACATAGTGAACAAAGGGGAGAGTAGTAGGAATGAGGTAAAAAACATAAGCAACATTTTATAGGCCCTTATAGGCTCCTGTCAGATTGGCTTACTCTTAATGAAATGGGAAACCATTGGATTTTTTTGAGCAGAGTAAGGAGATTTGGCTTCTATTTTAAAAGAATCGCCCCATCAGCTATCCTGAGACTAAACAGTAGCAAGCCGCAGGACACCAGGTGAGAGGCTCCTGCAGTCGTGAGGTGATGGTGGATCAGGTCACCATCCAACGGGGGTGGCTGCTCTGGAGACATTGACAAGCGGTTGGAGTCCTGATTTCCTTTGAAGGTAGAGTTAACAGGATTTGCTCACAGCTTGGATATCAAATTAGACTCCTTAAGTCTTTAGGCCTGAATAACTTGAATGATGGAATTAGCATGAACTGACATGGGGCAAGACTGCTGGAGGAGTCTATTTCAGGATTGTTGTGGGGCAGAAGTTTCATTGCAGATGTGCTGAGTCTGAGGGGAAAGGTGTAGGTTTCTCCATATAATCCCATAGCACATGTGTATTATGCTTAAAGGTATACAAAGTAAAGGAAAATTAGCTATGCTCCAATTTGAGAAATATATGCATTTTACATATGGAATTGTTTTAAAGATACACTTGAGCCCGCAACCTGGGCATGTGCCCTGACTGGGAATTGAACCAGCAATCTCTGGGTACACAGGATGAAGCCCAACCAACTGGGCCACACTGGCCAGGGCATCAGCAGCTCATTTTAGACCCCTAAAATCCATCCTCAAAATTCTTACTAATGATCTTTTTAAAACTCAGATGTGACTGTGCCCCTCACTGCTAAGTCCCTTTCAATGTTCCTCAGTTTCAGGGTAAAGATGATCCTTCTCCTAGGTGCAGGAAGAGATTCTCTCCTTAGGCTTAACTCCAGGCGGTTATTTTTACTAGTAGCTTTTACCGGCTACCATTCACAGACTTGGAGAAAGGGACAGAGGGTTGTGCTTCCTTGCTACATCTTAGATCATGCAGTCAGCCACTCTATTGCTACATTGGTTAGTTTTATGAAGAAAATTAATGACCTTGAGACCTGCTACGCATGATGATACAGCTCTTTAGTCCAATTGGTAAGTATTTCTAGAATCCTGTCCATGAATTTAACAAATGAGACTGGACTTGTTCTTTCTGAATCTCAGTCTGATGCCCTTTTCATTGACATAATTCCTGAGCTTACTGTGGGTTATAAATGTTATTGAAATGTTTTAGTAAGTGGAGGGTAGGTACTAGAAATTTTTGTCTTCTTTTGACTCCACCAGCATTTCTGTAAATCTGTTTTGACAGGAAATTGGTGAAGAAGGCTTTTAGCCAGAATTGGCTTTCAGTAGGATCTGGGTCTCTCTTTGGAGATATCACCATCAGGTGGGGTTCCTACATAAATAGGGTTATTTTATATTTTCTTTGTTTCAGTTGTGTGAACTCTACAGTTATTCATCTGACATCTTTGTAGACATAAACCCAGGTTTCATTTTCTACCATATAGCATCGACTTGCATTTTTCATTATATTTTGCATAGAGGTCACTGCACTGTTATGATGAGAAAGGAATACTGCTTGAAATTCAAAGCATTGCTTCTGTCAAGTTAGAAAAAGTTCTCCCCGGAGACCAGTGTTTTTGCCAGCAGGGTTCTGTAGCTTGTGAGGTGTACTACTAGGAAAAGGTGCATAAAAATGTGGAGCACGTGGATGGAAGAATAAATCATTCAGCCTGTGTGTGAAATTCCAGGCTTCCTTTTCATGCTCTCATAAGAAATATTTTAGGTTTTGTACATTTGTACAAATGGTTGCTCTGTGTATTCTTCCCAAAGGTATTAAAAATATGATGACTTCTGTAGAATGTAAATATTAACGTTGGTGTCTAGAGGTCGTTTTTAAAATTTTAAACACCTGCACTCCTTCATAGTTAAATATTTATTGAACAGAAGTTGTGTAAGTTATATAAGCTGGTGGTGAGCCCTGGAGTAGACCCTGGTCTGTGATGCCTTCCTACACAGATGTGGAGAGCACGGGCCGGGATTAGCACCCATTCTGTAAGTGCCCCCTGGGACATCATCTTCAGAGGTTTCCCCCTTCTCCTGGAACTCGAGTCTCTGTAATGAATAACTGGTGCATGTGTCTTTTTTTTTTTTTTTAGCTTTTTCTGTAACCCCATATACTCATGGTTGTGTTGTTGGGAACTGCCAGGAAAAGCTCATAAGGGAAGTGGATCAGGAGAGCACAAATTGGACTACTTTGTGCTACAGGATAGCTGCTGTGTTGCTCTGTGTCCCTAGAGTCAGGCCGGTGGCTGTCTCAGGCACACAGGAAGAAGTGCCAGTGAGAGAGCATCCACTTGATCATTGACTTTGGGTCCCCTCCCTTTTTCATTCTTCTTACTGATTCCCTTTTGAGATCTTGCCTGACTTGGTATTAATTATAAACCTGCTTTCTGAGCAGAGGAGTTGTAGAAGCTGCTCGGATAGCATACCATTGTTCATTTATCGCAGTTATTTTGTTTATAGCATAAAGATGCTAACGTAAGAAAGGTCCTGGAGGAAGATCCAGTGTCATTGGCATTAAATCATGTGCATACGGTGATAAAAGAAGATGGAGGTGGGTCATATATGTTAAAGGGATAGTCCACACCGTGGTGGATGCCTAAGGGTTGGGAAGGAAGGAAGAATGGATCACTATCATCAGGATCTGCTTCAGGGTAGAGCTCTTTTCATTTTTGCACTTCAGTGCTTAGACATGTAGTAGGGTTTCCATATGTATTTTAAAGCAGTCAAAGATGAAGTAACTGTCAAATGAGATGTTGAGAGTAGACTCTAAGGATACAGAGAAAGCAAATGGAACAGATGGCAAACAATGATGTTTTAAAAACCAATGAAGCCCGGCCAGTGTAGCTCAATGATTGACCATAGATCCATGAACCGAGAGGTCACCAGTTTGATTCCCAGTCAGGGCACATGCCCAGGTTTCAGCTTGATCCTCTAGTAGGGGGTGTACAGGAGGCAGCCAATCAATGTTTCTCATTGATGTTTCTATTTTTCTATCCCTCTCCCTTTCTCTGTCTCTAAAATAAAAAAACAAAACAACACCAATGAAAACAAACCATTTAATGTTAATTGAAAGGCCTTTAATTAAAAAAGAAATTTAGTATTCTTTAAAATCAAATATACTGTTTTAACCTTGAAAATATAGGAATTTTTATATGCCCCTTGTTTAGACTAACTAAACTCTTTTATTTTAATTGGAAACTTGTATTGGATAAACTCTAGACTATTTGGGTATTTGAATGATCAGATGCCAGTTTTTTACTAATTAAAAAAAGAATAACTGAAACATCTTGTTGAATATTTCCCTATCCAATGTGGTATTAATATTTAGTGTTATTAGTGAGTTAACTGATTCACTGTTCATACACTAGAATCTGTGAGCATTAATTAAAGACTATCATGTAAATGTTCTTGAATTGAAGAGCTAATTGATTAAAAGTTGAAAATATTCAAATAGGAACCTGCTGAGAAAATGTTTCATTGGAAAATTAAAGTTTTGTGAGCAAGAAACTGAATACCTTTCAGGTATGAATGATGGGTGAAATAATCATTAAGACTTACATGGCATGCCTTATTTCTATGCAGACCTCAAGCAGCTAAGTTACTACTTAACTAAGAACAGACATGATTACATGGGTTATATAACCTTATGTGACCAGAATAAGTTTCCCCAAATGAAATTCTGATTGCTATTTTCTTGCTTACGACTCCTCGTTTACAAGACTAACCTAAAACTTTCCTTGCTCACGAGACCCTTCATAGTTGCCCATCATCTGATTTCAGTGTTAATTCCAGGCCTCACCTTTCACCTGTCCTGCTTCCTTCTCCCACAACTTAACCAGATCTGCTGTAGGGAACTACCTATATTCCCCAAAAGATGTTCTACTATTTCCTGCCTCTTTGTTATACCCGTACTGCTCTTTGTGTCTGAAAATAACCTCGCTAACATTATGGTGCTCTAAAAATACAACTTGAAAAACATTTAATGACTTCTTTTGGCATTATACCATATGTATTAAAGTAATAAACAATTGAAATATCTATTCTCTATTCCAGTAAGCAAAGAGTAAGAGTTTAGAAATGACTCATTCGTGCATTTATTCAACAAATATTTATTGAGGACCTGCCATTTGCCGGGCACTATTCTGGGCCCTGGAGATTGAAGAGTGAGAAGATAGAGAAATTTCTGCTACCATGAGACTTTTTTTTTTTTTTTGTCAATCTTCACCCAGGGATATTTTTTTCATTTATTTTTATTTAATTTTTATTTTTTTAAATATATTTTTATTGATTTCAGAGAGGAAGGAAGAGGGAGAGAGCGAGAGAGATAGAAACATCAGTGATGAGAGAGAATCATTGGTCGGCTGCCTCCTGCATGCCCCCCACTAGGGATTGAGCCCATAACCTGGGCATGTGCCCTTGACTGGAGTCGAACCTGGGACCCTTTAGTCCGCAGGTCGATGCTCTAGCCACTTAGCCAAATTGGCTAGGGCTCCATTGATATTTTAGAGAGAGTGGAAGGGAGGGGGAGAGACACACAGGGAGAAAAACATTAATGTGAGAGAGACACATCGATTGGTTGCCTCCTGCATGTGCCCCAACCGGGGCTGGGGATCGAGCCTGCAACCTAGGTACGTACCCCTGACTGGAATTGAACTAGAAATCCTTCAGTCTGTGGGTTGACGCTCTAACCACTGAGAACCCGGCTAGGGTGGAGCTTTTACTTTAGTGGGGATGACAGACAGATAAACAGAAATATAATATAATGGTCAAGAATTGTAAGGAATGTAAATCAAAGCAAGGAAAGGGGAAAGAGAGACATGAGGAGGAGTGTTGATAAAATGGTCAGGGAGCCTATTTCTGAGAAGGTGATGTTTGAGTGTAGATCTCAAAGAAGGGAGGGAGCAAACTGTGGGGATATCTGGCGGAAGAGAGCTCAGCGGCCTTGAGTTACAGAGGGGCTTAATGTTCTCAAGAACCAGGAAGGAGCTCAGGGTGTCTGGAGGACAGTGACAAGGGGACTGGTGAGAAGGTCATGGTTAGAAAGTAGCATTTCATTCTAAGTCAGAACTTCAAGATTTTGAGGACAGTGATAGTTTCTAAAATACTGGCTGCTGTGCATAGTTTGGAGCAGGGAGAAGAATAGAAAAGTAGCAGCAAAAAAGACAAGATAGAAGGCTATAATGATCATCCTGGAGATGGACTAGGATGGAAGCATGATGGTCTGAGAAGTGGTTCGATTTGAAATACATTCTGAAAGTAGAGTCAAGAAAACTAGTTGCTGGATTGAATGTAGAATATCAAGAGAACAATCAAGGATCCTCAAGTTTTTTTACTAGAGAAATCAAGTTCATGGCAGGGCCATTTATGGAGATGGAGAATATTGGGCTGGGGCCCAGCATTGGGAGGGTATGGAACCAGGAATTTGGTTTTGGACTTGTCAGCTTTGAGATTCATATTCGATATGTGAAAGGAATTGTCACAAATGTAGTGGGATAAGGGAAAGGTAGGGCCTGGAGCTATAAATTTGGAGACCCTCAGTTTATTGATGACATTTAATAAGATCACCTAAGGAAAGAGTGTAGACCAGGGATGGGCAAACTTTTTGACTCGAGGGCCACAATGGGTTCTTAAACTGGACCGGAGGGCCGGAACAAAAGCATGGATGGAGTGTTTGTGTGAACTAATATAAATTCAAAGTAAACATCATTACATAAAAGGGTACGGTCTTTTTTTTTTTTTTTTTAGTTTTATTCATTTCAAACGGGCCGGATCCGGCCCGCGGGCCATAGTTTGCCCATGGCTGGTGTAGACAGAGATGAAAAGAGGTCCAAGGTCCCAGTCTTGGGAGACCCCCATCTTTAAAGTTTGGGAAGAAGAGAAACCTCCAGCAGGAGGTAATAAGGTAGGAAGAGAGCGAGCTGTGGAGCCCAAGTGAGGAGGAAGAGCTGCAGAATGGAGGAGGTGATCAGTTGTGTCGGTTGCTGATGAGTGGTCCAAGTGAGGTCTGGGAATTGCGCAGTGGGATTGGCATTGTGAAGGCCGTTGCTGACTGTGGGGGAGTGCGGAGGACAGAGGCCTGATGAAAGTGAGCTGAAGCATTGTCCTGGCCGGCATGACTCGGTTGGTTGGGTGTCGTCCTGTGCAGCAAGAGGTTGCTGGTTTGATTCCCAGTCAGGGCACACGCTCAGGTTGTGGGCTCAGCCCCCAGTAGGGGTCCTGCAGGAGGCAGGTGACTGATATTATGTGCTCACATCAATGTTTCTCTCTTCTCTCTTTCTCTCTGTCTAAATAAATCAATAAACCATTCTTAAAAATAAAATAAAAATAGAATAAAAGGAGTTGAAGAATGAAAGGCAGTGTTTGCCTTTGGCCTCAAAAAATCATTGCTAAGATCAATGTGTAGTAATCATTTCACAATACATACATATATCAAGTCATTATGTTGTAAATTTAAAATGAATACAATATTGTATTATACCTCAGTACTTTGCCTCCCCCCCTACCCGCCCCCCCCCTCAAAAAAAAAAAAGTGAGGAGAGGTAGTGGAGGCAATTGGGATAAACTATGTTTTGAGGGATTTTGTTATAAAGGGAACCATAGCAACAAAGCTATAGTTGGCAGGGTTGAGGGATCAAGGGAGTTTAAGGTGGAAGATAACTTTTTGAATACTGACAGTGTTATTCCCCACCCTCTTTTTTGTTAAACAGGAAGATGTGCTGAGCCTAAAGCAATCCTTAGCTCTAATATTTACAGTCCCTATAAACATAAGAAAATTGTAATTGAAAGATATAGAGCTTTTTACATTCTCTATGGTGTTAAAAGTCTTTTTATAAAGTATCAGATTTTAGTGCATTTACAGTGTGCTTTTTTCTTTTAATTTCTCAGATGTAAGTGTCTTTGAACTGTTAGAAAGCTGAATTGCATTGTGTGAGATTTTCTAAAAACCTAGAAGTAATTTCAGAATAAAAATTCTAGAGAAGGCTTCTATGAGCAAAATTGGTGACAGTTATAGTATTCCAATTCTTTTAGAATACCTAAATGAAATTAAAAGAATCAAACATTTTCCCAATAAAAAGAAGTGTGGCATGGACATGTCTACTGTTAGAAACATTTAAAAGTACTTATATACTTGAAGAAAAGTAGCTGGTACATGCTACTTGATGTTTGTTCTTATAGGTGGGGCTGTGTTAGTTATACTTAAAATTAATTGTACACACAAATATATGGTTACCAGGCCTGGCCAGTGTAGCTCAGTTGGTTGGGTGTCATCCTGTGCAGGAGGCTTTCAGTCTATGTTTTGCTCTCACATTGATTTCTCTCTTTCCCTCTCCCTTCCTCTTTCTCTAAGAGTCAATAAAATATCTTTTTTTTTTTTTTAAAGTGGCTGAATTTCATGGAATGGTGCAAAAGCAAAGTGCAATGGCAATAAAAACAGAAATATAGATACCAAAGAAGAATCAAATTAATAGGAACTGATCGACTTAAGGAATGACTGAGAAAATGAGCCTGACAGCCCATGGCTGATACAGAAGGAAGTGTCCAGGCTGATTTGAAGCAAGAGACACTTCAAATGGGGGTGGAGTATCAGACCTCATGCAGAAGTATGAGCCCCAGGATAAAGGGGTGTTTGTGGAGCCTAAGGGCTCAGTGTGTCCAGTCACCTCTAAATATACATTCTGCTTATCTCTGGGGTGTAAAAACCTTTGATTTACTGAATACTGTTCTCAGCAGTTTATGTACCATTTAGCCTCACAGCAACCCTCTAGACCAGGGGTGGGCAAACTTTTTGACTCGAGGGCCACAATGGGTTCTTAAACTGGACCGGAGGGCCGGAACAAAAGCATGGATGGAGTGTTTGTGTGAACTAATATAAATTCAAAGTAAACATCATTACATAAAAGGGTACAGTCTTTTTTTTTTTCTTAGTTTTTTTCATTTCAAACAGGCCGGATCTGGCCTGCAGGCCGTAGTTTGCCCACAGCTGCCTAGACTATATGAGCCATTATTGTTATTATTACAGGGGTGGGTAAAAGTAGGTATAGAGTTGTAATACCAATAAATAATACAATAATTAAAAATTATAATACAAGAATAAACTGTTTCACTTTTGCCCACCCCTTTATTTTATTCTCTTAAGTTAGATATCTTGCTGAAGGCCCAGATTGGGAACCCAGGTTTGTCTAATTCTTGAGCTCATGTTGTTCTCCATCCAGTTGTTCTGCATCTGGACTTACATTGAAGTTAGTACTTTTGTGTACCTGCTTATATGGTTTCACCCATTATGTTGTTTCTTTTTTCCTTTTCAAACCTGTTTCATCCCTTAGAGCATTGGTCCTCAAACTTTTTAAACAGGGGACCAGTTCACTGTCCCTCAGACCGTTGGAGGGCCGGACTATAGTTAAAAAACAAACTATGAACAAATTCCTATGCACACTGCACATATCTTATTTTGAAGTAGAAAAACAAAACAGGAACAAATACAATATTTGTATTTGCATGTGGCCCGCGGGCCGTAGTTTGAGGACCCCTGCCTTAGAGTTCTGAGTTAAAGAACCTTGGGGGGTGGAGAGGAACTATCTAAACCAAGGTGGACCTGCGCCAGGTTGTGGTCCAAAAAGTCAGGTGGTCCAGTGGGTGCTGTAGTTACTGCATGGCCACAGAAGGAACTGGCCATGATGGGCTCAGTCAGGAGCATGATTTAGTTTTTGTGTGAGCTTTTTGTGTGAACTGAATCTTCCTTGATTGATTAGGAGGAACAATGATTATTGAGGGAATCTGGTGCTTCAGAGGAGGAATCATAAAACTAAGCTATTCAATTGGCCTTTGTTTTGTGATAAGTCAAACCCCATCTTTCCTAAATTAGAATCAGTATCGGGGAGAGGAATGAGGGAAAGATGCCCTCCAAGTGCCCCATGACTAGCTGTTGCAACAATCCCCAAAGCTCAGTTTTCCTTAAGGAATACAGAAAAGGAGTTTGGCTGTCTGCATCCAGGATAATTAGTAGGAAGAAACACATCTTTGAACCATATGGGCAGGCAGTGTACTTGGAGTCCCTGGAGTCCATCCAAATAATCCTTCCACCAGAAAAGAACCATTGTTCAAGAGGGTTCAAATCACGGAAATTGTTCAGCTCTTCTAGGCTGGGATCCTATGATATTACAAAAGTTCTTTGTTAAATTATCAAATTACATCCAGATACAGATAACAATTCTTGTGATGAGAGTAATCATTGCGAGTCTTTGGATATACTAGTACATCCCCCAACATCTTACCTATTGAATTCTTTGTGACTCTAGTATTCAGAATTTGATTACCCAAAGTGAAAATCTGCCATTTTTGCTTGATCCATCATTTTGAGGCCCTTCTTCTTCTGAACTCCTATAGTATTTTCATTTACTTCTTCTATGGCAATTATTTCTTGTATTATATTTATTTGTATAAGTATCCTTGAGAACGTCAGTTGTGTCTCATTCATCTTTATACTCCCTATAGTACTTAATACAAAGGATAATAAATTGTTGGCAGATGAGTAGAACATGACAAAAATCCTTTAGTAATGAAATACAGAAATGTAGTTTACTTTATAATGTCTCCTTAGAACTTTCTTTACATAGTCCATAAGTTCCTCGTGTACCTTGTAGCTTTTTCCAAAATCCATTTCTTTAATTTTTAATAACTCTCTTTCCTTCATGACCAGAAGCCTTTAAAATCTCAGGGTGAGTGTCACAAACTTATTTTTCTTTCATGATTCCTATGACATTTCTTAGCTACTTATGGGTGGTGATATTCACCAACACTTTATAAAGGGAGTCGGTAAGGCTAAGTCAGTTTATTTCCCTTCAGGTCCTGTGCCTAGATTTTGAATACATGCTATCACAGCAACTTGGATGCCTGGTTAAATTAACTGGTCCAAGAATTCAGGCTTCTGACAGGTACAGATAACTGATTAATAGGTAATGCTCCATGACTTAGGACTGTTACACAATTTCCCCTGTAAGTTATAATAACAGATTTAAAAATTTTAATATGGGATAATTTATTGATTTTTTACAGAGAGGAAGGGAGAAGGATAGAGAGTTAGAAACATCGATCAGCTGCCTCCTGCACACTCCCTACTGGGGATGTGCCCACAACCAAGGTACATGCCCTTGACCGGAATTGAACCTGGGACCCTTGAGTCCGCAGGCTGACGCTCTATCCACCGAGCCAAACCAGTTAGGGCTAATATGTGATAATGTAGTGTAAGTTTATTATAATGTTATTATGTATCATGGCTGTGTGAAGTAGCTTTGTAAAAACCTTTGGCTGCTATTATACCTATCCTTTCCTGCCATCATATAAGTCAACGTCAGCCTTAAGTCCCCTTTTCCTAGAGTTGAAAGGGTGTCGGTAAAGCTAAGTCAGTTTATTTCCCTTTAGGTTCTGTGCCTAGAATTTGAGTACACCTTACCACACTTATTAAGGGGACTTAGCTCCCATTCTGGCATTAGCACCTCACAGTAGCTCCGTGTCCTTTTGTACATGTATTTCCATGAGTACTAGCACTCTTGGTTACAAGAACTGAAAATCAACCTGAAGTAGCTAAAGAGAAAATGGGATTTTTTGGGGGAGGATAGTGTGGCAGGATGGAAACAAAGGCTGAGCAACCACACTTGAGAGAGTCAGGCAGCCAGGCAGTGCTGAGGAGCTCAGTGGCCGGGACCAGGGACCCCATGCTTTCAGTGCTGTCTCTTGCCTTCATCACTAGACCCTCAGTCTTGGTAGTTTCAGGATTTCAGTCCAGCTTCTCTTCAGGGCTAGAGACACTGACTCTGGTGGCTTCTAAGCTGATGCTCTCCCTGCTTTGCCACCATCAGGGCTGGAAAGATGGGGTGCAACTCATTCTGGATGGAAAAGTCCCAGAAACGATTGGCTTAGTTGGATCCTCTGTCTGGTCCTGCACAGGGTGCAGGCTCCCTATACTGCAGTGGGTGCTGCTGGAAGAGGAACCGTTCCAAGAACCTGTCTTTTTAATCACCTCTCAGGAAAAACATTCCACAAGGAGTGGCAGAAAATATTCGAGGGTATTTGTGTGCTGCTGTTGTCACTGCTTTACGGGATACCAAAGGCGGTGGGAGTCAGTTAAAGCATTTCAGAGCTGTCAGTATCCCTGTTCCTCGTGCATTTTTTGCAGTGAACCTCATTCTCTTTTATGCCAGTGAGACTGGGCTGGTGATTTGATCATCTGGGGATTTTTCGTTAGATAAATGGTTACCTTGGTTTGCTTTTTGGTCTTTGAGAGTGATGTGCATGTAGTTTTAGAATGATCTAAATTAATACCAGTATTAGCTTGAAAAGGCAAATACTAAGACATTGGCCACATAAAAGTTAATTAAATTACATAAGAATATATATATATATATATATATGTCTCCCAAAAAAAGTATACACACTTTAACAGCTGATAGCTCAATTTTGAAAATGAAATAAACACTGCCTTTATAATTATTCAAAGTGCGTGTGTACATTTTAGGGGACACCCTATATTTTTTAAATCCACACCTGAGGACATGCTTAGAGAGAGGAAAATGCGGGGGGGAGAGGAAGGGGGGGGAGAGGGAGAGAGAGAGAGAGAGAGAGAGAGAGAGAGAGAGAAAGGAAGAAAGAAAGAAAGAAAGAAAGAAAGAAAGAAAGAAAGAAAGAAAGAAAGAAAAAGAAAGAGAAACATTGACCAATGCCCCCAACCCCACCCCATTTTTGGCTTCATAGGCCCTGGCTGGGATCGAACCCACAACCCAGGTATGTGCCCCGACCAGGAATCAAACCGGCAACCTTTCAGTGCATGGGACAATACTCCAACCAACTGAGCCTCTCCAGCTGGGCCATATTTTAACTTCAGTAGTGAGTTAGTTATCTTTTCATTATTGTGAGTATTTACTGTTGAATGTACAGTGTTGTTATTCGTTCTTTCCCATGGTCCTGCTTCCTGTTTTATTTCTTAGGTGTACAGAGGAAGACAAAGGAAGCAAACTATTTAATGGGTACTTTTCACTTTAATATTTTAAAGTACATACTATATCAGTGGCAGGGAACTTCTAGATTTAAAAATGTCAAATGTAGCCCTGGACAGGTAACTCAGTTGGTAATATGCCAAGGTTGTGGATTTGATCCTGGTTAGGGCACATACACCCGGTAACAATGAATGAATGCATAAACAACACATTTGATGTCTCTTTCTGTCTGAAAAAAAAATCAATCAATTAAAAAAAAAAGTCAAATGCAATTTGAAATTATTTATCATTTGTCTGTTTGGCAGGAAGCGTTCTTCCTTTGGGGTTTTTCTGGTTTTCTAACTAAGTGAAATTTTACAAAGCTAGAATAAAGTTCCTGAAAGCAATAAAGCTGACTCATAACCCTGAACTAGAAAACTCTTTCTCCTCTTTTGATAGTTAACTCAAAGACTTAGCTAAGTTTTAAAAAACAAGCCTTAGCTCCTTAAGAAGCTTTTGGATGGTCATGGATTTGTCGGCTCTCTCCTGCCTGGCATCCTGACATCAGGAAGAGAGAAAATCCTTACGTCTTGTTCTCTCTGCCTTTCACCCTTTTTCCTTGTCTGCCACTGAAGTCTTACAATTTAATGCACATTTCTCAGATCATGTTAACGCTACACATTTGGAACGCTCTGATAATGTCCTTTGGAGAATGTGGCCATAATACAATCACTTCTACATCTGGGTCTTCCGCTTCATTGCACACCTGGGGCATGGCGCCACATCAAAAACCCAGTTGTGTTTTTGCTGGGGCGTGAATAGGAAAAACTGTACAGGGCCATGGAAATGCCCAGGCATTTTATGTGTCACCTGAATAAATAGTAACTGCATAAATGTGTATGTGTATGTATATAGCAACCAACCATGTAATGTAGGTTTTAATGCAAATACAAGTCTTGTGTGAAAAGGATTAGAAATTTAACGGGAGAAAGCAAAGGCTGAGATGTAGGCCTTGGGGTCATTGCAGGCACACAACCAGGAAACACTGTGTATGGGGGTGGGGTGGGGAAGGAAAATGGTTCCCTGCAGAGGAGTAGGCTGAAATCTTGGGGAGAAGAGTCAGATTTCTGATTTTTGAAATGTAGGCAAGAAAAAAAAAGGCCTGCCTTTTTATTATTATCATCTGCATCTACCTGTTTGTGTTATTAGATTCATGAACCTCATCCTTCTGTGCTGCTTTTTCCTAACATAATTTAAAGTTCCCTGTTATAGCTCTGTCTTTGGACTTTAAATTTCCAACCTGGAGGAAGTTCATCACTGAACTTTTTCACCTGGACATATTTTCTGCAGTGCACAGCCAGGGTGCATCCCTAGGCAAGAAACAAAAACAGAGCCTCTACCCTATGTAAGCCCCCCGGATGGCGCTATAAGGAAGGGGGAGATGAAGACAGTGTGACCTGTGTGGGTGTGTTTGGTAGGAGTGTCTTGTTTTTATCGGTGTTCTGGATGCATTAGGATTTGAATGGTCTGCCCTCAACCTTATTTTTCCCATAAGCCCTCTTGTTTTTAGGGTGCAGTTTAACAGAATGCAGTGTTTTCCAGGAATAAATTTATTGGGTTGTGTGTGTTTACTGATAAAATTTGTTTAGTTTCCCCCTCCAAAATCCAGAAAACACTCAAAGTTGTGTAATTAAGAAGAAAATCCTAAAGTTTCCATGAAATGCCGTGAATGACATATGAATATTTTTGGTATTGTGGTTAAGTAATGGCTTTCAAACATTTACTTCAAACTGCTTCAGAGTGTCTTGAGAAAGTATTTTAAGTAACTTTCATAATGTTTTTTTTTTTAAAATATATATTTTATGGATTTTTTACAGAGAGGAAGGGAGAGAGATAGTTAGAAACATTGATCAGCTGCCTCCTGCACACCTCCCACTGGGGATGTGCCCGCAACCAAGGTACGTGCCCTTGACTGGAATCGAACCTGGGACCCTTGAGTCCGCAGGCCGACGCTCTATCCACTGAGCCAAACCGGTTACGGCAACTTGCATAATGTTTTGAGAAAATCTTTTGAGTAAGATTTCTTTGAATATATAAGAGTGAATATATAAGAGTGTAAATAATGGCTGGCATGCATGGAGAAGAATTAAATTTAAAATTTTTAGGGTTTATAAAAAGTTAGGGTTTAGGTTTTTGAAAACATCATGAACATTTTTAAATAAATTGTATTGAACATTTCACCATAACAACTTACAATGGAAAGAAATTGCTAAGGTTACATAGAATTACAGTAATTTGAAACTCAGACTCTTTTTGGGAAATATTTTCTTTATCACTTTTCAGAATAAAATATTTTTCCTTAGAAGCTTAAAGGTTTAATGAAGTTAATTCATAAAATAGGTGACTTGTAGTAGATTTATATGCATAAAGTAGTCTTTATTCTTACCTCCCTCCTAATTTTTAAAGCCTTTTCTTATTTAACGTTTCTTTTTCCTTTTTCAGTTATAGTCTTTCTCTACTGTTTCTTCAATTCTTTTTTTTTTCAAGTGTGTTTTTTTTTGGGGGAGATTTTGGGGGAAAACCTGTCTGTAATATCCTACCTAAAGAATGAAGCTCAGACATCTGGCAGCTTCATTTGTCTGAGATAACTCCAGGTCGGTTGATAGGAAACAAGAATTTTCTGCTCAAATAAGAACCACAAAGCCGGTAGGGCACAGCTTGTGGTCGGTGGGTGTCTCGGCTAATATTTCTCCAGTCAGGAGAAAGTTCCTAGTCCTACTTTGAACCCATCTATTCACTCAACCCTCTATTCACAGAGTTTTCTGATAAGCCCATTTATCTACTTGCCCAGTGTGAGGATGGTTGCAGAAGCTTGTGGCACACTGAGAAGAGTGCTTTGGTGTTAGGAGGAGGCGCATTTAGAGCCAGGAGAAGGAAAACCTAACGACAAAGGGTGAATAACCATACAAGGAAGCAGAGAAACACAGATGTCAGTTATTGAGATCAGAGCCCAGTGGCCCTGTATACTCTCCATTAAACCCTGATGGGTGTCAATAATGTTCATGATTGACCTCATCATCAATTGAAGATCAGGTTTTGTTTATTATAATCTATTTAAAAAGCCAGGGAAGTGCATAACACACTTTAGAATCTTAAAAAAATCACACATAAAGGCAGCCACTTCAAGAAATTAATTTTCATTTTTCTGCAAAATGACTTAAGCCGATGTCAGGTTCTAGCATTTTTGTCAGCATTTTTCTTTCTTGCCATTTCCGTTCTATCCACTGAGATGCTATTTGCACAAAAGACTTTTTGTCTCTTCTCTTTAAAGATAGATCCTTTATTGTTAACCTCTACTATGGTTCTTTTATGGTGTGCTTTCAGATACATGTCAGTGTCCCCTAATAAAGATATTCTTAATAGCAGTAGACTGAATCCTATGTGACATGAACACAATGATTAATTTCCTGTAGCTGTGCTTTCTAGCCTCTATACTTTTGCTGTGTGGCCAAACTTCTTGCATAGTTGTGTACATTTATTGACATTGACGTTTGCCCCATACATTTCTTAAGATCCCTTTCCATTTCCACTCCATAGGAGTTAAGGAATTAATTTGAACTACTGTCATCAGCAGCTCCTTCTAATATCTATGTATTCAACAAGTATTGAGTGCTGTCCCAGGAGCTGGGGAAACACAGGAGAACAAAATGAAATGAGTTAGAAGTCTGTGCTCTTGAGCACTTTTCATTCTAGTGGGGGAGGAAGACAAACAGATAAATAAAAGTCAGTGAGATAGTGAAGCCAAACTAATGCAACTGCAGGGGAGGGAGGAGCAACAACAGAAGAGGGGAACCTGAGCAGGACTTTAAGATGGAGATTCCTGAGCTCCAGCTGAGCAATGGGAAGGAGTTGGCTGGGAAGAATGTTCTTGGCAGACAGAGCAGCAGAGACAAAGATTCCTGAGGCAGGAATCAGATCTGTGAAGAATGTGTCCATTGTGCTTGAAGCCTAGTGTGGTGAACACCGTGGGCTCCCTGCTCAGTGGGCGCCCATCGTAATGGCAGCCCTTCCTCTCCAGGCCTCAGTGAACACCGCCAGGCGTACACAGGGCTGGCCCTCTTGCTGAAGTGGGACTAGCGTTGGGTACATTTGTTTCACCTGCGGCCACATTATTCCTCAGCTCTTCCCCATCCTCCTGTCCTTCCTCCTCACCCCTTTTCTCTGAGACCATGTCCTCAAAAAATTAGGTGAACAAGAATCCTGGCCCAGCTCTATTTCTCAGTACTTGTTGAATACATAGATATTAGAAGGAGCTGCTGATGACAGTAGTTCAAATTAATTCCTTAACTCCTGTAGAGTGGAAACCCTGATCTAAGACACAAAGGAACTTTTGACCCTTTTTTTGGGCTCCAGATCCTTAAGACAGGCGCCTACCCAACGTGTCCACTTGACTGTTCCAAAGATACCTACAACTGCACGTGTATAAAAACTGAATTCATGATAGTGCTCCCTTCTCAAGCTTTTGTTCTTCCTGTGCCCATTCCTTTAGTTTGTGACCCCACCTTTCACCAAATCACACTAAGAATTCAGAGTCGTGCTTGGATTTTCCCTTCCCATTAGACCTCATGTCCAGTCACTCAACAAGTCACTGTCCTCAGTGTCTCTCACTTCCTTTGTCCTTCCATCTCTACTTTTACTGCTTTAGGTCAGGGTCTTGACTGAACAGTTGCTTAGTCTCCCAAGTGGCCCCTCTCACCTCCCCTCCTTCACTCCTCCAGTCTATTTCTGCACCATTACCCCCTTGTAAAATGAAAAGCCCCTTCTAGCCACTTTCTGCTCATAGTCCTTTAGGGACTTCCTATTGGAGTAAATGGCAGCTTCCTGTAGGATAAAGTGGCTCATTTCTTAGCCCGTTTTGCTCTGGTGTCAGCCACCTTTCCCTCAGCCTTCCCAGCTGCCACCGCTGTGCATGGCTCTGGTTTCAGGCTCTGACCTGTTAGTCCCGTTGTGCTGTTTCTTAGTTGCCCATCCCTCCCGGGCAGTGCCCGAAGCCTCAGCTATGCTGCCTCCTCCTTGAAGTCTTCTGTGAGCCACCCAAGGAACATTATTTGTGTCCAACAAAAGTGCTCTGGAAACACTCATTTCAGAGTATTGCTATTACTTGCTTTATTTTTAAGCACTCGTTAGGTTCCTGGAACGCAGAGAACATGGATGTTCCCATTGCCGGGCGCATCAGTACATGCTTTTTGAATGAGTAAATGGGAAAATAAAGGAGAAATGTCATTGTGTTAAGTTTCCTGGCTTTTATACAGGATAGCTCAGTGAATACAAATGCTGTGCATGCTCTTGTCCACCAACTAACTGCAGGAAAGAAGATATAGAACTATTGGATGAAGTGACTAAAGATAACACTTCAGTTTAAGATAACACTTGTGGAATTTTCCCAGGGAATGTTGACTGATAGGGGAGGGGAGATTATTCAAGCCCTAAAATATGGAGTTGGGAAATTCATTAATTTGTTAAATATTTATTTAATATTTGCTCGATGCCTAGCATTGTGTTATGGGCTTTGGCGGAATAAAACAGAATGAAGTTGATGTTGTTCATTCCATAAGGGCCTCAAAATGGGAAAAATGCCAACAGAATAAGAGAGTTTTATGAGGTAGCATGTGACTAAATCCTAAATGATTCAAATAAGAAGTGCTGTTGGTTCTGGAAAAGGAGTCTTTGTGGGCTTGGAGGGTTGAGCAATCTTAAACAAAACCTCAGATTTTTGAAAGACTCATTGAAATGAAGTTTGCTTTGCAGAAATGGTGTTCATAAAACTCAATAGTTTCCAGATATTAAAGAGATAGCTCTCTCTTTTGGCTTTGGTGCAGAAGGGCGGACATCATATTTGTGTTTGAAGGGGAACTTCCTGTAAGATTTGGAGTGAGCTTTTGTGTCGCAGAAAAAATAAAGTCCAATATCTTCACAGTGTCCTTTGGAAAGATGAAGGTGAAGATGGCTTGCAAATGGGGGGTAGGGGAGATAATTCCTTTAAACCCATTAGAATGTGAAGGATAATGCTTTTCCCTGAGCTTTTTTTTTTTTTTTTTTTTTACATTTTTAAAAATTGAATTTGAGAGGCCGGAACCGGTTTGGCTCAGTGGATAGAACGTTGGCCTGCGGACTGAGGGGTCCCGGGTTCGATTCCGGTCAAGGGCATGTGCTGGGTTGTGGGCACGTCCCCAGTGGGGGGTGTGCAGGAGGCAGCTGATCGATGTTTCTCTCTCATCGATGTTTCTGGCTCTCTGTCTCTCTCCCTTCCTCTCTGTGGAGGGTCAATAAAATATATATTTTTAAAAAATTGAATTTGAGAGAAAGAGGAAGGGAATTTTAGAAAGAAAGAGAAACATCGATCGGTTGCCTACCAAATGTGCACTAGCCCGAGACTTCGATTCCCTGTGCCCTGACTGGGAATCGAACCCACCACCTTCTAGTGTACAAGACGATGCTCCAACCAACTGAGCCACACTGGCCAGGGCTTCCCTGAGCTTCTGATTGATAAGTGTGCACCCAGTCCTGGGAGTTATGGGCATATTGGCCACTCAGCACTCACACAATAGCTATCTCCTATTGTACTTGAATTTCTTAATTGACTGAATATCTGTGAGGTCAGATTTCATGCCTGGTTTTAAAAAAATTATTTCCTGCCTAACATATTTCTCAATTGTTTCCTTGTATCTTAATCTAATGTATACCCCTTTGTGGTTCTGTTTTCTGAGGCTAGGAAATACTTTAAATGAGGATGAATTGTATGTAGATCAACCACGTTCCTGTAGGGGTCGCTATGCGAGTAGCAGTTTGGCATTCTTCCTTGCCACCCAGCACCATGTGGCATGACTTGACACAATTAGCCTGAGGACTGTGAGATCTGGTTTGTGTTGGCATTTTACTTTTGAGAGTGGTATGCGCCTAACCCCACTAAGAATTCTGCAGGCTCATAACTGTATTTTATCATTTTAGTCCATAAATGCCACCTGCGAATTTTCTTTTTACCTCACATATTTGGTGCATTATTACTTTAGAGTTCTCAGTTATGCCCCATTTGCCTATGACAGATATATGCACATAGACACACTAAACCATGTTACTGGCTTTTGCAGCATGAATGATGGTAGCCCAAACTTGGCCTTCTATAGGACCTCAGATTATTGTTTAATGGGGTTGTCACTCAAGATACTTACTGGCTGCCTCCAGTGCTTTTAAAAAATTGAATTGAGCATGATGAGGTGCATCCCTTTGATTAAATGTTTTTCCTCCCATGCAATCACCATTAGCTGCTTGGCTCCAATTCTGTCTTCTTTTGAAGCAGCCCTGCATTGCAAATCAATATCTTTCTGGCGAGACAGTGTGTTGTGAAGCGTCTGGACGGCATATGCACAGTTACTTTGGCTGCAATGCTGCTGCAGAGCCCGGTTACTCTGCCTTCCTGGGAACTCCACAGGCAAGTCCATCGTGCTTGGAGAAAAATACAAGATTGTTTGGGGAAAAAGAATCACATTGTTAAAGCTATGGATACTGAACGTTAGCCTGTGCTTTGTGTTCTTCTAAACCATTTTTGGTCTTATTCCACCAAGATTAGCTTCTCTGAAGTGATTTCTGGGTGGTTGTTTTTTTTTTTTTTTTTTTTTTTTTTTTTTGCTTCTGCTTCCCCCTTTCTTGGTTGTAGTACGGCCGTACCATTTCAGCTTGCTAGTGCAGAAAGATGTGAATTCAGTTACTGGATGCGCCTGGCCTGGTGCAGACACGTTGCTAGAGATAATGTTAAAGAGTTGCAGGTGAATCGAGCCCAAGAGAGACAACAGCGAAACGGTAAGAGGGAGCATGCTTTAAAATTAGCGCAGGGGTTTTAATTTGGAGCATCTTGGCAAGTCTGAATCCTGACTCACTCATTTACAACTTGAAAAGGATTCATTTTCTGCATGTCATTTTACTCATCCCCTTCCATTTAACTGCCAGCAACATCACAGACTGATCAAGGAGGTATTTAAATTAGGGATCTGACTGGAGGTTCCCCTTGGGAGAGTCTCTTGAGGCTCCCGAGGCTACTGCTTGTAGTTTGTAAACACCAGTAGCAGTGACAAGATGAGGAAAAGCTTTTGAGACTGTGTTTCTTTGCCATAGCTGAGCCTTATTTCTCCTGAAACTTATTTATTACAGCTTAACGAGGTCTCACAGATTGTTTTGCCTGGTTAGGCTTGGCTGTGTGCCCTCTGAGTCAAGCTAGTGAAGGACAGGAGACCACTTTTTTCACCTGGGTAAACTGATGTCTATGAATTAGCTGGGTTGGATCGGAGTGGCATAAACATCGCTGATATATTAGGGATCTGGGGCTTCCTCCCTGCTCATCCCATCCGCTCCCCTCTGGAGCACAGACACGCACCTGCTGTAAGTGTGTGCTGCCTGGCAGAGGTTAGTGTGCCGGTATTTTGCATCATTACACATGTAGTGGTATGCTTTCATGTATGGAAGTGCTGCTCCTTCATGCAGTTCTGTTTGAAGTGCTTGCTTGAATAGTGGACTATTAGCATTTTGGATGCAAATGGAGAAACCCCTGCGCGCATGAGGGACCGGGGCAGCAGACAGGCTACTCTACAGTGATGCTCACCAGCTTGTGAAAAAGATAACAATCGAGAGACAGAAATGTAAACCTTGATATCTACAGAGGTTGAATTCCTTTGTTAATTGGCACAGAGTATAGTGGGTAGGGGTGGTGGAAGTTGAAGGACATGTTTTAATATTGTTCAAAGTGAGGCTACTGCACTACATGGTCTTGGTGAATTTATAAGGATCCATCTATTAAATAGAGGCTGAATGTTAAGGATGGCAGCATTTGATTTTTTGCTTTAAAAATATTCTACTTATGTATATTTAACTCATGAATTCATGTGAAATTTAAATGATGTAGGCTGTGAATGTTAGTTGAGAACATCATCAGTAACTTGCTGTAGCATGCTGGCCTTAAGCCAGCTATGTATAATTTTGACATAGGCATTGTAAGAAAGACCACCTGATTACTTGGTAGGCTAATTGAGAGAAATATTGATACTATATTAGGGTTCACTAGACATTTTTGGGGGGAAGGGGTGGGAGGAGCCTTAAATATGCTTCTATACTTACTCAACTGTTTATGGTAAAGGTTGGACATTGAATTGTTGGAAATGAATATTTGAATTTTCTTCCAAAGAGAGTTCAGATTTTTTCTGTTTTGACATTTTAAATTATTTTTTAAAGAGTTAAGATGGAATATAAACTATTATTTCCCATACTTCAGTTGTTCTTTTTAAAAAAATAAACTAACAAAGAACTCTTTTTCTATTCAGAAGATGGTGTGCCTGTGTTTACTGTTTCTTTTTCTGAGAGTGATGTGTTCTAGCTATTTATATTTTTACCTTCACTCTGTGTCAGCTGTGAGGTTTATTTTTTCGCCCTGTGACAGAAGGAATTGTACACTTACAAAAGTAAGTAATTTTTAAAAAGGGGAATAAATAGTAGAGCAATAATATGACATTGATTTCACACTCGTGCAGTTTTTATTCCTCATTGTACAGACATTTATTAGGCATCTACCATGTGTAAGAACTTGTAGGACATACTGTGAGGAAGAACAGATGAAATGGATACGCTCCCTTCCTTGAACTGAAGGAGCTTAGAAATAGTAGCATTGGTATCTTTTTTTTAATGGAATATGCTTCATTATATTTTCTCAAGAATAAGTACATTTAATGCTTTTTGAATATTATATTTCCCACTTAGGAGAGTCCTTTGTCTATTTTCTTTTAGTCATTTTTTTATTAAACATTTATGAAGAGTCTACTGTGTAATAGTGCACCTACTATGAATCAATAAATAAAATAGATCTGGTCCCTGTCCTCAAGGAACTTAAAATATACTTCCTTTTGAAATAATTCAAGGAGAAGTTTGGGGGCACTCCCCCCCCCCCTTTTTCATTTTGGGTACTTATGAAACAGATACTATAAGCTTTGATTATTTTATTTTTATTTTTAAATTGTGGTATAAAGTATATCTAACAAAATTTACATTTTTAAACAAAATTTCCATTTTTAAGTGTACAATATATTGACAATAAGTATATCACAGTAGCTTGGTACCATCACTGCTATCCATTTCTAGAACTTTTTCATCACCCCAAACAGAAACTCAACCCATTACATAATAACTCCCCATTGCCCTCCTGCCAGATTTTGGTAATCTTTAGCTTACTTTCTATGTCAATAAGTTTACCTGTTCAAGGGACCTCATACAGTATTTGTGGAATCATACAGTATTTGTCCTTTTGTGTTGGGTTTATTTCATTTAGCTTGTTTTTAAGGTTCATCCATGCTGTAGCATGTGTTAGAATTTTATCCCTTTTAAATAAATGCTTTGATTTTTATATGGAAAAGACAGCAATACCTCCAACCCCTTATATGATTTCACTAAATCAAGTTCCTATAAGGACACTATCATAGATAATTTAGAGATACAAAGACCTTGTGGGCAGGGGGAAGCAATGAGGAGCAGAAAAGCACTGAGGGAATGACCTGTGGATATATCACATTTGGATTCTTTACATGGTCTGGTAATTGAGCATGGTAATTGGGCTACTTACACTTTCATGTCACTTCTTAGCTGATAGAGAGCAGCAATCAGTTGAATAGTCACTGGAAGGCTGGCCTGTGGCTTTTGTCATTATTAACATTTGAATTGCACCCACTCTGCTTCTAGTACCTTACTTTATCTAACTTTATAGCAAAGACTGATCACGTTAGGTCCTCTTATAGATTCGGAGACTCTCAGAACTGATAGGTATTTCAGCAATTGCATTGTCTCATTGGCTCATTCATTCAGCCAATGGGGGAGAGGCTCCTGATGCCCACTGCAAACCATCTTTCACTCCCCACTGCTCTTCTTGGTGGACACTCAATACAAAAAGCCCACTTATCCTCTGAGTTAGACAGAGGCATGAGAGAGGGTGTAAGCTTGATGCTCTATTAAGCAGTTTTCCATTGGGTAAGCCTGGCTTCATCATATAGCATTCTCTTTCTCAGATTTCTACTTGATACTGCTTCTCTTAAATCCAGATGTGTTTCTGATAGAGGATCCTTTTTAGAAAGACAAGTTAATGCTCCCAGAGCTGTTTATCTACAAAGTAGTCAGGAAACACAAACATGTATGGAAGAACAAGAGTCAACATGGTAATGTCTAATGCCTGAATCATCTCATCTTCCCCATCAGCCTGTCCTATTTTCTAACTTTTGATATGAGGCAGAATTAGATTAGTCAAAAGTATGTTGCCCTGGCCTGGTGGCTCATCCCATATTCTATGAGCGTCATCCCATATTCTTAAAGGTTGCAGGTTCGATCCGCTGGTCTGAGTGTGTCTGGGAGGCAACTGATTGATGTTTCTCTCTCACATCAATGATTCTCTCTCCTCTCCCTCTTTCTTTCTAAAATCAATAAAAACATATCCTTAGGTGAGGATCAAAAAAAGGTATGTTAAATTTGGGTGGTGGAAGTTGGGCAGAGGAAGGGGGGAAGATGGGTCAGAAAACCTTAGACCACAGAGCAGTTATTTTGATTTAAAAGTGCTTTGCTTTTGCATCAGAAGACAGAATAAGAGAAGTGTTGCAGACCAGGTCTGTCCTTTGCTTATTTCTCTCAGGATAGAAGTTCCAGGGAAGACAACCCGATGTTCAACAGCTCGGGCTTTGTAGTCAGGGTCCTGGAATAAACCTCGTTCCCTCTGTTGACTGTCTGTGTGTTCTTGGATATGCTACTTAATTCTTATGTGCCTCAATGGAATCATCTGAAAAATCAGGATAATACCAGTACCTCATGGGCTTGTTGTAGGGATTAATTAAGAAACTATATGTAAAGCATTTTTCATAGTAACTGTTATTATATAAGAGCTCAACAATGGCCATCATCATCATTGTCATCATCCTGTAGACGTTTTTAATCCCCATCTCTCTTTTCTAACAACTTGCATTGTATTTTGCCCAAGCTCCTGCTCCAGTTGGCTTGATTATTGGGCACACATAACAATTTCTGAATGTTAATTGGGTTTGAGTGTCTAAAAGGAGGATGTGAAAAAATGCTCCAGTATTCCATGTATTGCGTGGCAGGTTTGGGAAGTGTCTATATTCTATAGATTCCTCTCCTGCCAAGCTGATGAAAGTTTGCACCCCCCCCCCCCTCCATTCCTCAGCTAAATGAGATCTCAGAAATACAAGGATGACAGTGAGATGCTCCTGGAGCACTGGGGGCTGTTTTCAGGTGGCAGACAAGCAGCAGGGCATGCGCATCCCACCACTCTGCTCTATTCGCCTTGGGTATGTCAGTTAGGATTCACTAGTGACTTGTCCCAGTCACAGGAAAGGTTTACAGAGCCAGTCCTCATGAAATCAGTTCGGACTTTATTGTTAGTGGATTGCTTTCGACTCTATTATTGCGGAAATTTCAGCTCTTTACAGTAGATGGACCAGTTGTCAAAGCTGCATTGAAAGCTGCATTCCACTTCTCCCCAAAGGTTCATTGTTCCCGGTGTTTCTCTTCATAAGCTCTGTGTGGTTAGTGACCCACATATGAGTCTCTGAAAAATTTAAGAGCTTCAAAATTCAATCCTGCATTGAAGGATGCCCTACATTTTTTGGAATTCATTGGTGGGGTTCACGTCTGGATTTACTTAATGAGAATGAAAACATTAAACTTTTAAACTTTGTAGCATCACTCATGACATTAGTCACTAAATTATTATCCAGACATTAATAATGCATTTAAATTTTATTAAAAGGATGGTTATTGTAGGTGAGGAGAGGTGAGTTGTCTTTATTTATGTAGCCACCTGTCTCAGAATAAGAAGAGAGTACACAATTTTATTTCTCCTTCAGGAAAGGAATTTAAAAATATTTATAATATTTATTTTTAAATGCTGTCCATATGGTTTTCATGGGAAAGAAATCCAGGCCCTAATGGAACAGCCAGTACCTCCAGCAGTGTCTTTTCAGTTTCCATTTCTAATGTTATTGTGCCTTTGGATGCTTTATTTTACATGAGAGACAGAATAGCGAGCTACAGACATTTGAAAGGAATAAGTATGAAGGAACAACTAGCCTGGCTCCCTACAAAAAAGCTACGGGTGGTGCAGGGAAACTCAGAAGAGAAACAAAACAGAATTCAGAAGGCACCTGACTATTGTTTGCACAGCCTTTGAGACATGGCAGCCACTCCAGTCCTCAATGCTGTTAAAAACCTTCAAATTAGTTCCAAGCCAATGTGTACAGGTAGAAAGCATCCTGCACCATGTTATTGATTCAAGCCTCTATGAATCTGTGCTCAGCCTGATCTGTTTATTGATTATTAGTGCTTCTGACATGGTAGGTGTTTTTATTTTATTTTTAAATATATTTTTATTGATTTCAGAGAGGGACAAATGGAAGAGAGAGATAGAAACATCAATGATAAGAGAGAGAATCATTGACTGGCTGCCTCCTGCACGCCCCTTACTGGTTATTGAGCCTGCACCTGGCATGTGCCCTAAAAGGGAATTGAACCATGATCTCCTGGTTCGTAGGACGATGCTCAACCACTGAGCCACCGCAGCTGGGCATGGCAGATGTTTTTAAATTGCTTTAAAATGTTTAAATGTTGGTCAGTCCCCTTTGCCAGGTATTTCTCACCTCTGCACGGTGAAAACACGTACTGTTTTCGTCTTCTCACGTGGGGCCCACGACAAAACCTAATAAGAAGGAAATCTATATTTTGAACCGGTGAAGTCTGTGGGGGCAGGGGAAGCCCTATTTGCAGGCACAGGATTTTCTTTTTCTAGAAGAAGAGCTTTAAGGGAATAGTGTCTTGATGAGGAAACTAATTGGCCATGCAGTGTGAGCCACTTTGTAGCTCAGTCCTGTGTTGTCGAGAATGGGAGTTTATTTCCACCGCAGGGCTGGGAGTGTGTAGGTTGGAATAGGCTTTGCTCTGTGGAATCGCAACAAAGCCACTCCCTTGTGCGTGGGGGTTCTCATTTCAGGCACCCATTTCTGAGCCCCATGGCTCTAAGTTAGTGGGGGAGAGCAATATAGGTGTCAATTCTATTTTGCTTTCCAACACCATACATTAATTTGGCCATCTGATACCAATGCTATACTCTTGACTGTCTTTTTATCATAATGGAATTTTAACCAGCATATAATTGTGGATGTCAAGTGAGGGTGGGGGGGTCAGAAAAGTCACCTATCATCTTTCTCCCCTTGAGCTTTTTGGGATATTTAGTAAGTTTTTAGTGGAAACAGTGACCCAGACTTCCACAGAATTGCCATGTCCTTCTGTTTGGGATGAGGTGTTCAGTCCGGGCAGGAAATGTTCAGTAATGCCTTGCGGACAGAGGACTTCCCCCACTTCCCCGCCCAGGGAGGATCTGTTTTAGGATGCACCATACTCTTCACAGATGTAAGTTCCTTTTAAAATCTTGTTTCTGGATCCTGAAGTGACTTCCTTCTCTTTTTTTTCTCCAAAGGTACTAAATAAACTCTGGTAAATAAAGAGCAAAGTAAGATTCTGGGTTCAATTCTCCTTAGAATAATTTTGTGGTATTTTTTTCCCCCATAGATATGGTGACCAATGGCAAAACAGTGCTTCTGTAACAAAACAGAAATCCATACATTTCTATGCAGGAAGTAATGTTACATTATTGTTATAACTTATGTATATTTTTCTGTTTCTATTTCTCACCCTGATCCTATTGATTTTTTAAAATTTATAAATATACTTGGTATACCTTATCAAAACACTTTATTTCAGAGTTCAAAATTATGTTAAAGGATTATCTGAACTTACCATGATCTTTTGTGGGACATTTGAGCAAAATAGTTACCCAAGGACTATTGAAATAATTATTGGCCATATTGTACCTAGAGACTGAAGCAAATTTTGCCTCTGAAAGGCTGGACCTCTCTCATAATCTCAGTCCCTTATTTGACCAGAGTAGCAGAACCTGTCATTACACAGTTTAGAGCACTGGCCTCACACTTTAAGGTGCACACAGATCCCTGGGGATCTTGTTAACATTTAGGGTTTGACTCAGTGGGATTGTGGGAAGGGCAGGGGGACAGGGCCGGAAATCCCAGGTGATGCCAATGCTTGATGGTCTGCAACCAGCAAGGGGTTAGAGAATATTCCAGATAAAATTCTTATCCCCAAAGATGACTACATTTTGAAAAACCTCTGTAGGCCACAAGTAACAATAGAGATGGTACTTCTACCTTTGCTGCAAGTGTTATTGAACTTACAGTTAAATTTATCATTATGACTTGGACGAAATAAAGAACCCAGAGGTCAGTAAACATATGTAGTCTATGAATAAAACTGTACCCTTTATATATAAATCAAGTGTATAGTTGTAACAGAAGGGGAAGCAACTGCATACAGTTATTTTAGCAATATATAATAAACATTTAAGCTGCTGGGAAAACTACCTAAATATTTCATAATAGAATTAGCAAAGTTATTATCAAGCCTCTTGGTGGTCATCACTGAGGCCCAGTAGGGGTGGTAACAAAACTACAGTCACTGAATCGGCCACATAAAGGAATGTGGAGTCCTCAGGGGTTGTCCATTCAGCTGTGTCCCTTAGCCATGGATTCAGGACTGCAGTTGAAATTAGGTCAGACCCCAAAGAAACCGGTCAGTAGAAAAATAAGCACTTTTAAATTAAATCACAATAATAGGCTGCATTCTGGTGAGTGGGAACAGCTGGGGAAAGCCTTTTCATGGGCCAGGAAAGATCTAGACTCAGAAGGCGCCTTATTGTTATATAGTTTTCTTAGGGCTGATTTTTAAAAAATGGCCAATGTTTAGTTAAAGGGGAATGCTTGCAATAAGTTAAGCAATCCATGTTTGAGTAAATATTAACAGAACACCCATTCCATGCTGTCCTTTGGGCTTTGGAGACATTAAAGAAATGGAAGATATGGTTTCTGTTTACAGTCTGGCCATAGAAATATAATGAACACATGAGAAACAGAGCAAAACAAAGACCTCCTCCTACCCCAGCAAAATTAACCAATCACATGAAAACAAATTTCACAGTTGTTTGGGATACATATAAGACAGCCTATATTTAAGTGACAAATGATGAGGTACCATCTAAAAATGACATAACTCCTTACCTAGTTGACCTATTTAAAATTATTTACCATCTGTAAACTGATGCCTACAGTTTGTTGTAGAGTATTCAAGCAGTAAAAGATCTTAAGAGTTGTTTACTCCAACTGTCTCATCGTACAGATGAGAAAACTGAGCCCCAGAGAGTTTAAGTGACTTATTCTGACTTGTGTGAGCAACAGGATTGCCTGTGCACTGTGCATTAACTACAGTTCTGAAGGTGATCTTGGTTCTGGTAAAATACAGCTGGAGGTAAAAGTACACTCATGCATATATTCCTTTACATACATATAGCTAATACATCCTATATCTTTGTTCCATGTAGCCATTTGCACTGCCACCTCTACACACACACACACACACCCAAAAATGAGAAAAGAAAAGAAAAGACTACAACCAAAGAGAAGAGAGCATGTGCCTTGACCGGGAATTGGACTGTGGCCTCCTGGTTCATAGTCGAAGCTCAACCACAGAGCAACACTGGCTGGGCTGACGTGTGTGTGTGTGTGTGTGTGTTATTTTTTTTATTGGGAGCAGATTTTGAGAGAAGATACTGAGTAAGAGAAAGCCATCAGGCCCACGCTGGGTAATGGGTGAAGGGAAAAACAAATTAGAGTGTGAAGATTTTTGCTTTTGCATTGGACCTGTAAAGGATATTCCTTTTGTGAATGTCAGAAGACCATGACTTAGCTCACTATCTGATGCATGATGTATATTTGCTGTGGGACACCTGGAATTTTTGAAACTAATCATTTTTCTGGTGTCTGCCTTCATGAAAAGTATGGAGTGTACGAGGTAGAGAGAAGACCACATTCTGAACTCAGGAAAATGCCGATCACCAGCAAATGGTTGATTTAAAGGGACAATTTTCAGTCCAAATGAATTCACTCGAGATGAATGCCAACCTTAACTGAATTAAGTTGTGTTCTTTCCAGTCCACTGCTGTGAGTGTGGTAGACCGTCGTCTGGATTTTACAGCGCTTCAAGCTAAAATTGTAGGTCAAACTGTGACTTTTGGAGCCTCTGACACTGAATTTCTAACAATTTTTACTGAGATTTGAGTCTGCTAGTTTGTGTAGAGATCCCTGTTAATGATGAGTGAACCAAAATAATTGATTCGGAGGAACACTTGGATGTCTGGTTGCTTCTCTAACCTTGTTTGAAATTCTAGCCTCTATTGAATTTGCTGGTAAAAAAAAGATCAGGGATTTATTTTGGTCTTTGTGATGATTTTTTTCTCCTTATCTGTTTTCAAGTACCAGGAGACATCCCTGCTTATGTAAATTTTGTCACTTCAGTTTCTAAATGGAACAAGGAAGTGTGAAAAAATGCAGTCACAGAGAAACTAGATCCTTGATTCCTGTTAATATTGGAATGCCTGCTGTTTTCAGGCAGCACTGATGGGACAGCTGCCTACTGTGATTGGCTGTGGGCAGAGGTATCAAAGGTGTTTTCTTCTGAACACATGATTTGAGAAAACCATTTTAACCTATGAGTTACTTTCTATGAGTTAGTAGAAAACCTTTACCAGATCCTTGACACAGAAATTTGAAGGAAAAGGTGCTATTGGGGGCTCTAAAACAAGGAGAGAAAACCAGTCCTTGACCTTTGGAAGAGACAATCATTTTGTTGAGATTAAAGTATCTCTTAAAGAATCATTACAACCCCGAGTTCGCAAAATATTGGAGTGGAATAAATGCACAGTCACTAAGGTGAATTCTTAATACGAGATTGGTCTGAGTGCATGGGGTTTAATCAACAGGGGTTCTGAAGAAAGGTAATTTTGAGAAGAGTCTTGAATAATACACTCAGTCTGTGGCTTGGTGTTGGTGTGCTCCATGCTGAGGGCACAAGCAGTAAATGTGTGAAGGACAGTGGAAACTGATGGGGTGTGGAATGCCCAAGGGTCTCTGTGCCTGAAACAGCCATAGTCAGTGGCTTTTGTGCTTGGCCAAGTTCCCCAAGTCCTTAAAACTATATATAGCTAATATAATTTTACAAACCATATTTTCAATCTGTTTAAGCATTAGTTATTGACAAATTTCTTTAATTTCAAGCACTAATTTAGTGTGATTATGTTAACATATTTCTCCTTAAAGAAAATATGCATGCACAGATCTGATTACTGCAGGTTATTTTACTACACTATTACCCTAATTTAAAATACCAACACTGTCAGTTTAATTTCAATGTTATTTCTATATTTCTTTGTATATCTTTCTAGACTACAGATCTGCTTATTTTAGATTCCTTCCAGGGATTTCAGTAATAATATTTCTTGAATCTTCTTTGTGTCGCATGATGTTTGCAAATCCAGGAGTAAAACAATGCCTGCTCAGAATGCCCAGGGTTATAGGGTCTGAGGTGTGGACTGTTGAGGTCTTGGTTGCTTTTTCCAGAGTGATTCAGATCTGAGTCACTGGTTAGCGGTGAAGTTGAGTTTTCTTTCTAAGGGTTAAATTTCCCATAGTTATTAAAATTTAACTTATTTCCAAAGGAACACTTTCCACATTGGTTTCACATAAGTTTTCTTTGCTGTCTGGTATCTCTCCACCAGATATGTGTATTCTTTGTAAAACATTGGTTAGATGACATCATATATCCTTTTGCCTACTATTATGTAGTATTGACCTGGTCTGTCATCATTGGAACATCCTGTGTTGCTGATCTTTCTACACTTTTACTGCTTAGACTCTCTCTCCACAGGTTCTGATCAATCATTCTTATTCTTGGAACAGTTCCTACTTCTTAGGCTTACTCATAGTTCCATAAGTTAAAAACCAACCGTGTCCTATTGTATTCAGCCTTCCTTTGCAACTGCCATATGCCCTTTATATTAACTTTTCTCTCTTGAAATCATAACAGGCTCTTGGTTTTTCAATAACTCAACTGGTTTCATTTAACTGTAGCTTTATTTTCCTTTTGATGCTTAAATACGTCATCGCCGTTCAGCCAGTAAGAACCCCGATAGGCAGACTCCTTTGCCCTTCTAGCATTATCCCTGGCATTTTGGAAAGGATCCCAGTTTTCTGGTAACAGCTGGATATTCTGCCCTGTGAACTGGAATCAGGTCACCTTCCCAGGAGTCCTCCTTTTTCATAGTGGAGAATTGGAACATAGACCAAAATCTGGGCACTAGGAGTATAAGTGAAAGTTAGTAGTGGATCAAAAGGCTATACTATTTGGTGGTTGGAAAAAACATGCCTTATTGAGGTTATGGGTTCCCATTAATTTTTTCCAACTGGACATATCATGCTTCTGCCCTCAGATTTCCTTATAGTATGAGGTTTTATCTGTCATCAAGACGTTCTGCGCCACTGACCGTAACTGTTTTGTTGTGGGAAGAAAGACAGAGTCTATTTGGGGAGGGGAGAGGTTTGTTCAGATTGCTGACAGGTTGATAGAAGGATTCAGGGGAAGACTGAGCACCAGGGAGTAGTGCCAGTGTGTAATCTGGTTTCTAGAACCTTCTTTCATTGCCAGGACTCCAGTCTGCTCACTCTTCTCCTCAGGTACCCTGAACAGGTCAATGATTTTATTCCATGAGCTGCCAGAAATGGCAGCTTTCTGGGGAAATGAGTACGATTCTTACTTTTTACCTTGCCTGTGTCCTTCTCTTGACTAAACTCTGCTCTTTCCTCTTTGGGGTCTTCAGGGTGAGTTGCCCCAGAAGCTCCTGAGGTCAGACACAAGGCCGCTTTCTCCTATTTTTCAGAAGGGCCTGGATTCTGCTTTTTGGTTGTGCTGGTGGTTAACAGAGATGGCCAGGTCATGTTTAAGTTGTTTGTCTCAGAGATTGGAAACTTGAAACGTTTCCAGAATAGTCACTTTGCCCTGCGTGGAAAACTCAAGTATAGATTACTTTCCTGGAGGAAGATGCATACGTGAAGCCGGTGCCGATACTGGTATTACTCACATACACCCCGAGCGAAGTGGAGGCCAGCATAAACTATGTATCAGCTTAATTACGTGCAGAACTTGCTCCTGGGCTTTGTCATGCTGCTGGAGGTACACCGGGCAGAACACTCTCCATGGGTAGGCATTTACTGACACCGGTCACAGAATCATCACTTGTTTTCCCCTGGATCTGATATAGTGGATCAAATTCGGAAAGTGGTATCTGCAGCATGTTCCTAAGAACATTCTGCTCAAATGGCAGAGTGCTTCAAGCAGTTTCAGTAAAGTGAGTGTATTAGTTTTCCATTGCTGTGTTACACGTTACCGCAGACTTACCAGGTTATGCTCTCAGTTTCCGTAGGTTAGAAGTTTAGGCATGGCATAAGCTGGTTGCTCTGCCTTAGGTCTTATTGGGCTGAAATCAAGGTATTGGGTGTGGTTGTGGATCTCACCTGGGGCTCAGGATTTTCTTACATGCTCGCTAGTTGTTGGCAGAACTTGTTTTCTTGTGGTTGTATTACCGTGGCCCCCATTTTTCTGCTGGCTGTCATCCAGTGACCACTCTCAGCGCTTGGAGGCTGCCCCACAGATTGTGCCATGCAATGTTTGCTCTCTCACAAGCTAGCCAGATCACATCTCTCTTTTCTGTGACTAGCAGGAGAAAATTCGCTGCTTTTGGAGGGTTTTCCTGATTAGATCAGGCCCTCCCAGGATAATCTATTTGCTCTATCACATAACATATTCCTGGTGACATTTGTCATTTATCCCCTGCTAATATTTTGTGCTATGGCTGTGTTGGTGTACAAGTACTACAACTTTATGTTTTATAGTAAAACTAGAGCCCATCGCAGGAAGATTCCTGCAAGAACAGAGCTTCCTACGGCTGGAGCAAAGCAGAGAAGGGAGTGAAACCCACTGAGGCGGGCTTCGCTCCCATCTCCGCCGCCCGGCTTCTTTCGCCCCTGCCTCCCTCAGCTGCCTGGCTTGTTTTGCTCCTGCCTCCGCCTCCCGGCTTGTTTTCGGCCGCCTGCCTTGCTACGCTCCCTGCTGGTATATGCAAATTAACCGTCATCTTTGTTGGCGGTTAATTTGCATATCACGCTGATTAGCCAATGGGAGGTGTAGCGAAGGTACGGTCAATTACCATGTTTGTCTATTACTAGATAGGATTTTCCCCATGTACCTAGAAAAAATTTCCCCATATATTTTCCTATAAATATAGAAAAAAAGAGTATTCTATCGAGTAAAGCCTCTTTTACTAAGATAGTTCAAAGACCTCAGATAATAAGTAGAATGTAGGGTTGAATAGAATGTACTGTATTTTTCTTAGCAAAATTAAGAGATATTTTTGTGGGATTTATGCTTCCTGGTGCTTCTTTTAAGGATAGAGTTGGAGTCCAAACATGGTCACCATTTCTCCATTATTTATGTATCAATTCAATCCCCATTTATATCTTTTTATATCATCATTCTGTACACATCTGTCATCCCATTTGTTTTATATAAACATCTGTAAATCTTCTTTTAAATGAAGTAAGAAACAATATTTTCTGGCTGAAATGTAGAGATTAGCTTCTTTCTGAAAGTGTCACAGTAAATTGAAGATCCATGAATTGGTTCCTGTGCTTGTTTTTTTATCCTTTAATATTTGCTTCTTTCAGCCATGTTTTGTAGTTTCTGTCTATAGATCTTGCATGTATTTTGTCAGATTTATCACAAAATATTTTATGTTGTTTGAAGCTGTTATAAATTGATTTTTAAATTTAAATTTCTGATTGTTGCTACTATGTAGAAATACAAATGATTTTTGCATGTTGATTTTATATCTTGCAACCTTGACAAACTTATTAATTCTAGTGGCCTCTTTTTTGGTAGATTTCTTTGGATTTTCTACATAGACTATAGTGGTTTTCTGTGAATAAAGTTGGTTTTATTTGTTCCTTTCCAATGTGAATGCTTTTTATTTCCTTTTCTTGCTTTGTGGCATTGTCTAGAACTTATACAATGTTGAATCAAAGTGATGAGAGTGGACATCCTTGATTTGTTCCTATAAAAGATATGATGTCCTTCTCATTTGACTTAATTAGAATCCAACTTGTGCATAATAGTTGAGACATATTCTTACGACAGAGTTGATGCTGAATAACACAGAATTTGGTGTGTTTTTTCCTGTATATTTCATTGTGTTCTACATTTATGTTTTTATCTGACTGCACGTACATCTATATCTATCGATATCTATTCATACACCTGGATACATTAATTCCCGTATGAAATCATCCTATATATATATTACTCAGACACTATAGTTTTACTTTAACAAATATAGGATTATCTGAATTATCTTCTGTTTTCCTGCCTTGTAAAATAGGGATGCAGTAACTTCACAAGAAGAAAAATCTTTAAAAGCAAATTCAGAGTTATGTTTTCTCTAGAGAGAATAATAAAGCTACCCAGCTTCTCAGACAAGCTAGAGGCCATAAAGTTATTGAGTAACAACAACAAAATCTCCAGAGTATAGGGAGAATGAAAGAGTTAGAACATAAAGTAGAAAACAAGGAGCAAAAGTCAGAGAGACTAAAATAAGATGAGAGAGTGGGGGAGGTGTGTAGAAAGAGGGGTTGGAGAAATTGGGAAGGGAATAGGGCTCTGGCGGAGTAATATGAGCCAAATCTTGTAATGTATTAGACAGTGTTTTTCTTTTACAGTATTATTCCTTTTTACCCATTAGTTTTGCTATTTAAAAAATGTTAACTTTTAATTTTTCAACATCTCTGGCCATATTAAGGTTTTACTATACCCCATTCAAGTTGGGAGATGAAGTCAAGATGGGGGCAGATTTCAAACACACATATTCAAGCATAAAACTTTTGAAAAACATAATGATCTTTTTCTGTATCTTGTGTTAGCTGCTTCCATGATGACCCACGAGTTAATATAATGATCTGATTTAGCTCAGCTGTTGTTTTCTTTTTATTAAGGCAAGTCTATCCAACTGTTTTTTAAAAATATATATTTTTATTGATTTCAGAGAGGAAGGGAGAGGGAGAGAAACATCAATGATGAGAGAGAATCATTGACTGGCTGCCTCCTGCACTCCCCCTACTGTGGATGAGCCCACAACCCTGGGCTCTGAATCGAACCTTGACCTCCTGGTTCATAGGTTGATGCTCAGCCACTGAGCAACATCGACTGGGCTATCCAACTCTTAATGATTCATAAATAATCCCACTAGTAGTCAGAGTAAAACCGGGGACAGAGTTCAAGAACCACCTTGGGGCAGTAAGAGTCTAGGCCAGCCGTGGGCAAACTATGGCCCGCGGATCCGGCCTGTTTGAAATGAATAAAACTATTGAAAAAAAAGACCGTACCCTTTTATGTAATGATGTTTACTTTGAATTTATATTAGTTCACACAAACACTCCATCCATGCTTTTGTTCTGGCCCTCTGGTCCAGTTTAAGAACCCATTGTGGCCCTCGAGTCAAAAAGTTTGCCCACCCCTCGTCTAGGCCTTACGAAAACCTGTTTTAGGGGTCAGATTCTACTGTCAGCCTTGAGTATAAGCAGAGTGATTATGAGGAATTTTTCACATTGTAATTTAAGCTGGTGTAGTGTTAGAATGTGGCCTTTTTAGGTCTCTCCCAAAATTAAAAGTGGCATGCTTTTTGGAATAACAAATCAGCATTGTGTTTTTTTTTTGGTGTGTGTTTTTTTAAAGATTCTTATAGACACTTTAATTTTGTTCTACATCAATCAGTCATCCATGTGGATAAAACTCTATTGTATGACAGCCACACCTGGTCAATATAATTTACTCAAAAATTAAAACATATAGTCCATTTTACTAAATTATGTTTTTCTGCAAAAAGCCATGCTGCTGTGTTAAAGTTAGTTGATTATTTATCTTCTAGACTGAAAAGAAAATTTTAAAAAACGTATTTTTCTTCTTTATTGATTTTATTGGGGTGACATTGGTTAATCAAATGATATCGTTTTCAGGCATATAGTTCTACAATACATTATCTGTATATTGTATTGTGTGTTCACGATCCCAAGTTAATTCAGCATATTTTTGATATTAAAGTCCCAGAGGAGAGTTATGGGTTTAATTTCTTTTTTCTTTTTCCCCCAGATATGTGTCACAAAGATGTCTACACGGAACTGCCAGGGAATGGACTCAGTGATCAAACCCCTGGACACAATTCCTGAGGATAAGAAAGTCAGGGTCCAGAGGACACAGAGCACTTTTGACCCATTTGAGAAACCGACTAATCAAGTAAAGAGGGTGCACTCGGAGAACAATGCTTGCATTAACTTTAAGACCTCCTCCACTGGCAAAGAGTCTCCTAAAGTTAGGCGGCACTCCAGCCCCAGCTCGGTAAGTGCAGTCTTTTATCAGAGGGTAAACCGAAGGAGTAGCCCTCTTAGGAGAGTAGCACGCTGTGCTGGAAGAGCGCAGGTGGCTTCATCAGTGCATTTTGATGCATTCTCTCTCAGGGTTTGATGTCTTGGCAAGGAGAGAGTGTGCTCCAGCAAACTGTACACAGACTCTTTATTCATAAGCACCCAGCAAGCAAATGAGAAATGGTTCAACTTATTTTTGGAAAAATAATTTTTTCTTGTTGTTTTCAGTTAGAAGAATTTACAATTAAAAATCCTTTGATATGTCAGACCCTTGGAGAGGATATTGAACTTTGCTGTGTGGGCAGCAAGTACAGTTTTGAATTTGGCAAGTCCACAAAGAATGTAATTTCAGAATAAATGTTAACATTTATCCACTTGTCTCAGTCCAGTTTGTTTTCAGTGTAAAGATTTTAAAATTTAAGGGCTAGACATTGAATCTTCTTAACGAGAAATCTTTTTATTATAATAGAATTTTCTAAACTCAAACTATATCAAGTTTTGCCTTTTGACCTAAGGAGGAATAAATATCTGAGGTGATTTCTGCTTTTGACTGTAAAATTTTTCTACTGAAACTCATATTTCCAAGACTAGCCCGCATTAACATTGTAAAAAATCCTTATATTTTAAATTAAGCAATTTTTAGATTTAACTTACATTTAAAAACCTTTTGAATAGATGCTCTTAAAAGGTAAGAGGAGAACGCCAAGAGAACTTTGACTCTTCCTCTTGCTGAGAAACACATGCCATTTCACAAATTTTAAATATTAAATTCCACGAGAGCCGAAACAGAGCAAGAAATGTCAATTGCTAGAAGAGTATTGACACTTCAATTTAATTACGCTGTATGACACCGCACAAACTTTGTGTCACATTTTGTGTGAATGAAGCTGAAATAAATGTTATTCACGCAACATTTGTGAGCATAATTGATTATCTGCTTTTACCCAGACTAGCCCCGTCATCTTGTGATTGTGAGGCAGCTTCCATGTAGGCCACAGAAATATATTCCTGACTTCCAGGAGAACTTTTAGACTTAGTGTCATTTAGGAGAAATGAAAGGAGTTGTAAATGATTAAGCCTGTGTTATGGAAAGAGAATTATATATACTTTATATTTATCTTAATATTATATTAACTTATAAATGGTATATAGAAATGGCACTTTCAAATACTAGTCAGGCATACTTACACTAAAAATTATTTACTATTTAAACGAAATTTACATTTAGCTAGTCCTGTTTTTTATCTGCAATACTAGTTACAATCTAATGCTGTGCTATTTCTTTTGTTGCTCAAATTGTTCCTGCCTTGCCATTGGCAGCTCCGTGTCCTTTTGAGATGTCTTCATCCCTTTGTTTATTTTTTGAGTACTTCCTTGCTTTCTGGTCCTATGGGATAGTTTTGGCTTATATTGTACTTTCCAAGCCCCAGACCTAGATCAGTTATTTCTCTAAAGAGCCCTGGCTCCACTTATTGGAAAATGGTATATAGAAACCAGGATGTGGGCCTGGCCATGCTTGTTGATACGGGGGGGGGGGGGGGGGGGGGTGTCATGTAGTTTTAAAGATCAGTATATCATAGTATAAATAACAATGGGGTTTCAACATTTAATTTTAATTTTTTAAATAAGGAATTAATTAAAATCCTTATCAAAGAAAGTTGAAACTTGCCTGGTGCTCTCTGTATTTCTCTTTAAAGTTAGATTTTATTTTTATTAAAGTAATGCTTGAATGTAGTTTGAAAGATCAAGTAGGAGAGGATTCTGGGAGGTTAGGCAGTGACAGGTTTTGAAACTTCTTATCTAATTAGAGCAACTAGTATAGTAAAAACAGAACAATGGATAATATTGGCAACAAATACGTGGTGGGGCAAAAGTAGGTCTATAGTTGTTTGTATGGAAAATAATGCAATAAGTATTAATAATTCAAGAATGAACTCTCTGTTTTGCATGCTCACAACTGTAAGCCTGCTTTTATCCCACCCTGTATAGCAGAGAAGGTATCTCCATGAACCTCAGAATAGGAGCGAGGGGAACAAACGACGAACAGCTTTAAGAACTGTGTGGTACCTGAAAGTGGGGGAGGAAACTCAGGGAAGGCAAGGGGCAGGTAACTATGCTCAGAGCCGGGAAAACTCTACCTTGCCATCAGTGTGGCTTTCTGGCAGCTCCGTGGGCCATTCTTAGGACAGTGACAGCAACTGGCAGGGGACTTTGAAGCTCCTCTGAGTGGATGAGTGCAAGGAGACCATGGAGTGGTCTATTGGTATTGGAATGGTCTGCTGGTCTTTCTCCTGTGACTTCCCTAGACCAGCGATTTTTCATCTCATGGCACACACATAAACTAATTACTAAAATTCTGCTGCACATCCAAAAATATATTTTTTGCCAACCTGACATAAAAAGGTATACTTTTGATTCATTTACACCAGACTGTTGTTGTGTTAGCTGCTGTTGTTCTTTTTATTTGACAGTCTAAATAAAAAGAGGTCAGTACCCCTGACTAAATAGTCAGGTATTGTGTATTTTGAAAATTCTTGTGGCACACCTGTTGAAGGTCATTGCTCTAGGACAAAGTCCTGCATTGAATAGAAAGTGCTGGAGCATACTTCTGTGCAGGGTAGGTTCAGTAGGGGCAAAGAAAAGAGAAGATCCAGAAAGAAGTGTTGGAGAGAAACAGATGGGCGAAGATAGTATGTGCTAAATTGACTTTTTTTTTTAACTTCATGAAAATAAAGAAGTTTATTTCTTAAAACTAGGAAAGCTATCTGGACCACACTGCTCTATTCTTTTTTTCTATTTATTTATTTATTTATTTATTTGATTTTTTACAGAGAGGAAGGGAGAGGGACAGAGAGTCAGAAACATCGATGAGAGAGAAGCATCGATCAGCTGCTTCCTGCACACCTCCTACTGGGGATGTGCCCGCAACCACGGTACATGCCCTTGACCGGAATCGAACCTGGGACCTTTCAGTCCGCAGGCCGATGCTCTATCCACTGAGCCAAACCGGGTAGGGCTCTTTTTTTTCTATTTAAAAATATATTTTTATTGATTTCAGAGGGGGGGGGAGAGAGGGAGAGAGATAGAAACATCAATGATGAGAGAGAATCATTGATTGGCTGTCTCCTGCATGCCCCCCTACTGGGAATCAAGCCCACCACCCAGGCATGTGCTCTTGACTGGAATCGAATCCAGCACCCTTTAGTCTGCAGGCTGATGCTCTATCTGCTGAGCCAAACCAGCTAGTGCCACACCCCTCTATTCTTAAACAACAGAAAAATTAATGTTACTTAAAAATAATCAATAGAAAAATTACTGGTTGATTCCCATACAAAATTATGGGGTGGGGGTGGGGGGTTGGAGACTAAGGAGCCGAATAACATCCTTAGATATCATGAAAGCAAGCAAGTGGATTTTTAAAGGTATATCTGGAAAATCCAAAAGAATCAATGGAACTACTACAAAAAAAATGAGAGAAGTTACACAAGTAGCAAGTTATAAAATTAACATACAAAACCCAATACAGACTTTTATAAAAACTGTTGTAGCTCAACCAGTGTGGTTCAGTGGTTGAGCATCAACCTGTGAACCAGGAGGTCATGGTTTGGTTCCTGGTCAGGACACATGCCAGAGTTGTAGGCTTGATCCCTAGTGTGGGGTGTGCAGAAGGCAGCCGATCAATGATTCTCTCTCATTATTGATGTTTTCATCCCTCTCCCTTCCTCCCTGAAATCAATAAAAATATATTTTAAAAAACTGTATAGAAACTGTTATACATACCACATCTTCCTAACAGTGTGTACATCTCTATGCATGTTCACATGCTAGTCATTCTCTATGTCAGGAGTCATGACTGAAATCAAGGTGACTATAGTGAGCGTCACATTCATCTATACCTCCTGATACAGTTCAGATAGTGGCACTTTAAAATTCAGGCAAAATGTAAAGAATGTGATTTCATATAAATTGGTTTATTTCAAGAGGTGTTTGACAGATTTTGTTGGTTTGTTTCAGACATTTTATGAGTGCCTACCTTTCCTGGGCCTAGTCCCTGGGTAGTGGGTAGTGTTTAGTACTGTCACTGTCAGGATGGACTTTCCCTCCCCTGTTCCTGTCACCTCCTCCAGCCCAGCTGTGCCCTCCCATAGCTAAAACTGTTGGGAGAGCTGTAGGAGACTGCCTGCCCGTCTTGCTGGCCCAGTTTAGAAGGGATTTTATTGAGCTGTGCTGTCATCATCTGGACTTAAAGAGAACATAGTTTCAGATATTCAAATTCAGGTTACTGTCCTCTACACATTTCAAAAATTACTCAAAATTTACATGCTTCTATTACCAAAACAAAAACAAACAAAAACCCCTGTGATAGGCAGACCAATCTTCAGAGGGGGAGGGAGGTGCAAACTTGAAAATGAAAACTCCGCTTCAGTGCTCAATGGCCATCCTTGGGGGTCTCATCTGGGCACTGCCCTTCTTGTGGGGACTAGACAGTTCCCTGACAGAACCAAGCCCCCTGTCAGGTTGTCACCACACATGGTGCTTGGCTCTATCCCTCTGTCCAACATCTAGATCTACTTTGTAACCAAGTTACCCATCAAATATGGATTACCTTGGTGTGACTGTGTTTAATGGGGCTAGAAGTGCAGGATGATAGAGTCTGTTCTGGAGATCAAAGGCAGAAGAAAAATTAGCCAACATGGCGTTCACGTCAAATCCTGGTTGTTTAATGAGGTCACATAGTTCTGATGGAATCCTTCCCACCTTCTCCCCATACCTACTCTCATAATTATAGTATAATGTAATAGAGTGGTGATTCTTACTTGTGGTTTTCCTCATCAACATTCTTAATCAAGGGGTTATGAATAAGGTTACAATCTGTTTCAATGAATTCAGTATGAAACTATGGGCATTCTTATAGCCATGCCACAGTATCGTTACAGAGAACACAGAGGTATATTCATGTGGTTTATAAACATAAATACAGTTCAGAAACCCACCCCTGCTTTTAGGAATAGTGTTTCAGTAGATGACAGACTTAATCATAATTTAATATCTCTTCCTATTGAGAGGGAGTTAGAATCTCCATGTAGATTCGACCAGTGTAGTGGTGGTAAAGGAAATCTGGTTTTGATTCCAGTCAACTTGGTTTCAATTCTTGCTCTGCCATTAGCTATAGGATCTTAGATAAGCTACTTTATTTCTCCAGTCTTTAAATTCTTCATGTTCAACTGGGGATAACCATAGAACCAACCTTAAACTGCTCTTGCAGGGATTAATAGGTAATTATTTAAAGTGATGAGCTCAAGCCTGGCACATAGTAAACATTTGATATTATCTAGTTTTTGTTGATTACGCAAACCATGAACTAGAGCAGTGATGGCGAACCTATGACACGCGTGTCAGAGGTGACACGCAAACTCATTTTTTTTGGTTGATTTTTCTTTGTTAAATGGCATTTAAATATAGAAAATAAATATCAAAAACATAATTCTTTGTTTTATGATGGTTGCAAATATAAAAAAAATTTCTATATGTGACACAGCACCAGAGTTAAGTTAGGGTTTTTCAAAATGCTGACATGCCGAGCTCAAAAGGTTTGCCATCACTGAACTAGAGATAGCAAGGTCAGGGTCCAAACACCATTCAGCTGGAATATTATATTCAGTTCTTTATTATCCATGCCAATGTTCCCTTCCACTGGTCCAGACAATTGACAGTTCTCTGTGCCTTTATTCTGTTAAAAAAAGTATGAACATTATCTCATTAAATTCCATGTCTCTTTGCAGTGTTAGTATCCTTTAGAAATTCCTGATTAGCCCTCCTATTTCCAGTTCTCTAAAGTGCTATCTCAAGCCTGCACTCTAGGGAAGTGATAAGCAGGGAATAAGTGCCCCATAAGGCTGTTTCCCATCCATGCATGCACCTGACACCAAAGAGTCAAAGCTGATGGTCGGGCATCTTTATTTAAATGTGATAATTTAATAAAGTTGCAAGGGAAAAAAAGGCAAACCAAAGGCTTGGACTTAATTATTAAACAAAAGAGGACCTTTCCTTCAGAATTCTTCTTAGTTTTGCTCTTTTGATGGGAAGCGTTTTATTATTGACCTCTTTGAAAACTTAGCACTTGGATTCCTTATTTATTGACATAGCCATTACATTTTTGCATAGGTAAAGTAGGAGACTGACTTTATAAGACTCTAACTCTTAGAGCTCAGACTATCTCATAGACATGGCCTATTCCATAGGCCATTCCTTTGTAGACTAGGAAAGCTTTCAAACAGGCATTATATGTATGCAATTCATGCTGTGGAGCTAGCATGATTGATCTGTAAGTTATAGTGTATTTCCATGATATCTACATATCGGTTTCACAGGGCAAATAACATTGATTGTAGGACCATCAGAGGTGGGGAAATATTAATTTTCTGCCATCACAGTGTTTATAGAATATATTTTAACCATGGCAGTTAATGCATCCAAATCCATTTAATTAGATAAATAGACTACTTTGTGCTATTAGCATTTTCTCTTACTTGATTTTTTTTGTGTGTGTAGATGAATGGGGTATGTTTTAAAAAACATTCCCCTTGTTTTTCTAATGGCCTCAATTCAATTTTTTCAAGTCATAATTGTAGTGTGATCTGTGTCTCAAAATGATTACATCAATTCTATGATTTAAGGCAGTCTATGAAGAGTGAATAATTTTTAGAAAATTATTTGTGCCTTCCCGGCAGATAAAATATTCTCTTACACATTTTGTGAGACCATGTCTTGCATTTTCTCTAAATATGCATTAGCAGTTTGTTTCCTAATATGAGCAAAGAGGAGATTTCCTGCTGCTGCTTTTTTACTTCAACTTAGATTAGATTTATTCTTAAAGGAGCATGAAAGCAAATATACAGGCTTTTCAATCTGATTTTAAATAATTTAGAGTGGAACTTGGGACACAATATTTTCCCCATTGAAGGTCATTTCATACTGAAGTTTAATGTAGGTTTTAAAATTCCTGTTTAAAACTTGGGCCCAGGAGGGTGATGGTAAAGTGGGACATTCGCAAGATGTTTTCCGGTGGTGAAAAATGCGTGAGAACATAACCCACACAGGACTAGTCAGGTAATTTTGAATGTAATTTTCTGTTAAGTTTTACTTGATTCAACTCAATACATGGTTTATACTTTACAAGTTTCTTAAAGAAAAGAATAGGTGGTCCATCATCTTTATTAATCCCTTTCCACTATGGATGTTGTTCCTTTTCTAGCTGCGGTTTAATGTCTAACTCATATTACTTTCAAGCTTTCTTCCCTTCCCTTATGTGCACATGTATACATGTATTTACATTTTAATTCATGTATTGATTTGGCTGCATCCCATGGGTCTTAAGATGTCATGTCCTCACTGCCACATATTTATTTATGAGTTTTCCATTTTGACTTTCTTTTTAACTTACATTGCTAAACTATTTAGTTTCCCTTTTATTCTTTATTTCTAATTTATTGTGTTGTGTTCAGAAAAAGCAACTGAATGTTTCTGTGATTTTGAATATTGAGATTTTCTTTGTGGCTAATCTGTGGTCATCTTTGTCGGTGTTAAATGTGTTCTTGAAAAAAATATTAATATGTGTATTAGATTGAAATGTTAATTCTAATATGCAAGCCCACATATCCCTTACTTATTAGTTGTCTGCTTGCTTTGTTGATGTCTGAGCGATGTATGTCTCCCATTATCATCGTGGGTTTGTTAATTTCTCATTTTATTGCTATTAGCAGTTGTTTCATACATTTCATTGTTTTGTTAATCCTCACTAGAGGATCCCCCCCCCCCCCAAATTGCTTTTCAGACTGAGTGGAAAGGATGGAGGGGGGTGGGGAGGGAGGGAAGGAGGGAGGGAGGGAGGGAGAGAGACACATTGATTGGTTGCCTCTAGAATAGACGTGGGCAAACTACGGCCCGTGGGCCGGATCCGGCCCGTTTGAAATGAATAAAACTAAAAAAAAAAAAAAAAGACCGTACCCTTTTATGTAATGACTAGAGGGCTGGTGCACAAAAATTTGTGTACTGGGGGGTGGGGGGGAGGGTCCCTCAGCCTGGCCTGTGCCCTCTTGCAGTCTGGGACCCCTCGGGATATAATGACCTGCTGGCTTAGGCCTGCTCCTGGGTGGCAGAGGACAGGCCTAATCCCTAGGTGCAGCCCCTGGTCGGGCTCAGAGCAGGGCCGATTTGGGAGTTGGGGCACCGCCCCCTGTCATGCACAGAGCAGGGCGGATTGGGAGGTTGCGATGCCACCCTTAGTCACGCTCAGGGTAGGGCCGATTGGGGGGTTGGGGCATCGCCCCCTGTCACATTCAAGGCAGGGTCGATGGGAAGGTTGCGGCGCCACCCCCTGTCACGCACAGAGCAGGGCCAATCAGGGTTGGGGCGCTGCCCCCTGTCACTCACAGAGTAGGGCCGATAGGGGAGTTGGGGCACCACCCCATCACACACAGAGCAGGGTGGATCAGGGGGTTGGGGCGCCGCACCCTGTCACACACAGAGCAGGGCCGATCAACTCTCAGGCTCCAGCTCTTAGGCCTCCGCTCCTGAAAGCAGGTATCTGGTTTGTTTCCGTTCTACAATCGAAACTCTGTATCAACTCCAGGTCTGAGATCCCGGCTAGCTGAAAGCGGTTTCTGGGGTTTTGTTTAGCTTCTATTTTTGTACCTATGTTTCAAACTGCCAACTCAGAGGCCTGCATCAGCAGGCGGGGAACGTTGGAGTCCTCCGTCACTGAAGCAAGCCTCATGTTAGTTTCAAGCTGCCTGGCTGCCGGCTGCCATCTTGGCTGACAGTTAATTTGCATATTGCCCTGATTAGCCAATGAGAAGGGTAGCGGTCGTACGCCAATTACCATGTTTCTCTTTTATTATATAGGATGTTTACTTTGAATTTATATTAGTTCACACAAACACTCCATCCATGCTTTTGTTCTGGCCCTTCGGTCCAGTTTAAGAACCTATTGTGGCCCTCGAGTCAAAAAGTTTGCCCACCCCTCCTCTAGAATGTGCCCTTACCAGGGGCTAGGTAGGGAGTGAACCAGCAACCCAGGTACGTGTCCTTGATCGGGAATTAAACCTGTGACCCTTTGGTTCATTCGCCACACTCTATTCACTGAGAAACACCGGCCAGGGCTGTTTCATTCATTTCAAAGCTACATTATTTGGCTCAAAGTAGTTTATGATGATTAAATTTGTTGGTGGATTTTAATGTTGATTTTAATGAGATACAATAATCCATTTGTTTTGCATAGGCTGTCTTCCATCAATATTGCTGTAGTACATGATTTTGCAAAAATATTTATTTTTTCTATGTTTGGACTTACTTTTTATTTTATGATTTTCACTTAACATTCTTTCCTATTGAGTACCCGCCTCCTTTAGCCTCTCACTTTTACCCCCTTCCCTCTTTTCCTTGCAATTGTGTCTTTTATTCCCTTTCCCCCCAAATTTGTTTGGAATTTGTACATCCTATTTATATTGCTCTAGGGATTAACTTTTAAGAGGTTAGAAACATCTAAAGCTTAAACAGTTGTAGTTAATCAGTATCAGCAGTCAATCCAGTGAATCTCAACATGCTTTATTTCTCCTGTCCTACTGTTTCTTTCCTTCCTGCAATTCCCAGCTTCATCACTCCAGCTTCATCTTATATTGAGATAGCATGGAATTTTATATCTAGATTTTTTTATTAAAAATTTTTAATGCTGACGTTATTGCAGTTGTTCCCCCGAATAGGTGTCCCCCTGTTCACCCCTTTCTCCCACTTCACCTTTCCTTGGCTTTCACCAACCTATTGTCTATGTCCATGAGGTATGCATATATGTTCCTTAGCTAATCCCTTCACCTTCTTTATTCAGTTACCCCCCTTTCCTCCTCCCCTTGGGCACTGGCCAGTCCATTTCATTTTATCTAGACTTTTTTTGAAGGGGGTAAGATTGCAGCTTTTCCATCCCATTTGAGGAACTATCTTGAGTATAGTGTTCGTGATTCAGAATAATTTCTCTTTTCATTTTGAAAATATTGCTGAATTGTCTTTCTTCAGCCAGTGTTGTCTATAAAAATATTATGCTTGTTGGGTAAATTTTCTGTTTAGATGCAACCCGTCCCCAAAGTTATCTGGGAAAATTTTATTCGAACGTTGAACTTAGTATGTTTTCACTTATGTCCATTCTTTTATTTATTGCCTATTAAATGTTTTATTTCATTAATTAAATATTTAATCTCTAATCTCTCTGAAGATGCTGTCATTTTTATTCAAAGTTATTTTTATCTTTGCAATGTCAACTCTTTTTACCAGGGTTTTAGTTGAGCTGCTCATTAAATTTTATGCTTCTCTTATTGATATTCCTGAAATGATTTGTGATTTTTGGCTGTATACTCATTTTTGTGTGTGAGAATTGCTGTCAGCATATTCAGTTTTCTGTAAATTGTCTCTTGTAATTGTATGGGAGAGGCAGGCATTACGGCTTGGGGATGTGGGCATGTCGTGTTTTCTCTAAGTATTTATTGGCTGCTTCCATCGTTGTTCGACCCCTCTAGCCTGAGAACCACATTCTCAGCTGTCTCCTCTGTGCACATGTCCCTGCATTTTGCTTGGGAGGACACCTCATGCTCAGCTGTGTTGCTTAGTCTCATATTTACCTAGACACTCTTGCTTCTGTTATTTGTAATGGTCTTACATGTTGGATCTTTAAGTTTCCACAATATTTTCTCCGAAGTCTTGATCCTGATTACTCTGTCTTTCAGAATTCCTCAAATTTTCACTTAGATATTGCTCTTCTTTTTTGTTTTATTTCCCATTCTTGTTTCTGGTTTATTATTTTTGAAACATATCTTTTCAGGCACTCATGGCATTTTAGATGGCAAGGAGGTAAGAGGCATGTGCTCAACTTGCCGCAGAATCCTTATAAATGGTAGGAGTCATATTCATTGTCAGGATGCTGTGTTGTTTCATAAGTGTTCCGAGAGCAAGAATAGTGTTTTGTAAACTTTATACAAGAAGTAATTTCTCTAAGCTTCTACAGTTGGTTACTTACAAAGTACCACAATCATTAACAACTTTTGACCAATTATATATGTACTTATAGCTATGATCAGATAATCCCTTTAAGATGTTTTTAATTCTCATACAATTATCATTTTCTAATATGTTTTGGTATTACCCTTTTTAATAGTGCCATTAAAATAACAGGTAATTTGCTTCCATGGCGGACAGTGCTCTCTGCTGAGGTTGGGGTAGGAGTTGAGCACAGAAGTGATGAGATCTCTCTCTCAGCACTTCTAAGCTCATGATGGGGTAGACCAGTGGTCGGCAAACTCATTAGTCAACAGAGCCAAATATCACCACTACAACGATTGAAATTTCTTTTGAGAGCCAAATTTTTTAAACTTAAACTATATAGGTAGGTACATTGTTATTAACTTAATTAGGATACTCCTCAGGCTTTGAAAGAGCCACACTCAAGGGGCCAAAGAGCTGCATGTGGCTCGCGAGCTGCAGTTTGCCGACCAAGAGGGTAAACCATTTCTTATTGAAGAGCTATTTTGTTACAGCTAAACCTTAAGGATTGGTTTCTGAAGGTATAAGAGAGTTCCTTTTGTATTATTAGTGGACCTGAAAGATACATCTGATTATCTGTTTGCATTGTCACTGACAGGTATTGCAGGAATAACTTTATATGCCTGAATTTTGTACAGTCATGATTTACAACAGGGTTCAGATAGTAACTCTTTCAGCTTTGTTGGCCTTATGATCTTGGTTGTAACTACAACTCTGTTGTAGCTTGAAAGTCATAGCACAATATATAAATGAGTGGATGACTGTGTCCCAATAAACTTTATGGACACTAAATTTGATTTTTAATATTCACATGCTGTAACATTTTATTTTTCTTTTGATCCTCCTCTGTTAAAAATTTTAAAAACCTTTCTAAGCTTATGGAACATATGAAAACAGGTGGTGGGTGGGATTTGCCAGCCCTAATTTAGAAGATTATATAATGACATGGAAAATAGTCATAATAGTGGAAAAAAGGCAGGTTACAAGATAGTGTAATCCCATTTATGTAAAAAAGCAATATTCGGTATGCAGATAGCATTGGAAGAAGAGATATCAAAATTTGCCTTAGCTGATTTGGCTCAGCAGATATAGCGTCAGACTGCATACTGAAGGGTAATGGATTAGATTCCAGTTAAGGGCAGTTAAAAAAAAGAGAAAGAAATCTTAATGGTGATTTTCTCTGGGTGGTTAGATTATGGGTTAATCTAAACTTCTGTACTGTTCATTTGTATATTTGGAGTTTTATACCCTGAATATCTATGTTGTTGTTTTTTTAAATAAGCATTGCTTTTTAAAAATAAGCATCAGAAAAACATTATTTAAAAAGTGACAGAGGATCTGTATATTTTTAGCAGAATTGGGTTATTTATTGTTAATTAGTTTGTTACAATCTGCTTTGTTTACCCTCTGCTCCATTTTCAGCCTACAAGTCCCAAATTTGGAAAAGCTGACTCGTACGAAAAACTGGAAAAACTAGGGGAAGGATCTTATGCTACAGTATACAAAGGGAAAAGCAAGTAAGTGCATTAGTTTCTGAATATTTCACATGTAAAATCTACCTGCTCTCTTAATACTAAGTCACACTATATTTAAATAATTTTCATTTAGTAGATAATAAATTCCCCCCTTAGGTTTCTTTTTCTGTTCTTTTAACAAGTGTAAAAGTCAGTAGAATTGTTTTTCCCCTCCTAACAGTTTTGCAGACTTGCCCAATTTATCTTTCCTGTCCCCCACCCCCATCTTTGTTTTCTTTTTCCCTCATTGGAGTTGGAACCCTTGGATGAGAAGTCATTTCCAGGTGAATCATAAAATTAATTTCTCATGGAGGTTTAGTATTTGCTTAAGAGTAAGAGTACTGGTTTGACAAAGCCAAATGTATTGGCCATTCCTGACATCTTTTAAAAGAAGCTTTTACCCCATCTTTCAGAAATTACTTAAAAATACTGCATACTCTTCCTCCCCTTGACTCCTACCTGTCTTCTTTGTCATTAAGCCATCTATATTTTCACAGAGAGAAACCACTCTTCGGCCATTTGTCCTCTCTCCCCATACTATGCTGGGGTTAGGGCACAGATTTGGATCCTCAGCAAGGTCACCCCTACATGTTTCTGATGTGGTTAGGAGCATAGAGTTACTGTATTTGGAGGCCTGTGGCTCGTAGAAAATGACACTATTTTTGAAATAACTGTAGGAGACACAAGCTTTGTTTTATCTTAATCACATTACTAAGTGATGTTGAAAAATAATTTTCTAAATTATTCCCACTTTTGTCTCCTTTTAAGTCATTATAAAAATTAGGAAATTTTAAGCTAAGTAATTAAAAAGATATAAAAGAAAATTATCTGAAGTATCATTTTAAACATGTAATTGGAAATTATGCTGATTTGGGTGGTTTCTGGCTTTTATGGAATGTGTTCTTATTCCTTTGTTCATGATTTTTTGAGTTAAGAAGGTGATGGAATATTCCTGATAAAGAAAGATACATGTGAGAAAGAAAGTGCAGAAGTGCTGAAAGTAAAAAATACTAGTATAAATTTTGAGATCTTAGATATTTGAAAAAACAAAGGTTGTTTTTTTATGCTAAGGAAAAATAAACATGGGGAATGCAAAAGAAAACAACATAGATGGCTGTTAATGACTTAACTGTGTTGCTTCAGCATTACAGAATGTTAGGTAATGGTCTAAATCAGGGTTGGGGAACCTTCTTTCTGCCAAGAGCCATTTAGATATTTATACATCATTTGCAGTCCATACAAAATTATCAACTTAAAAATTAGCCTGCTATATTTGGTCAAACATTTAATTAACTCACCCCTAAGGCCTTGGCAACAGGCCAAATGACTTCACAGGTCTTATACAGCTCGAGGGCCAGACGTTCCTCACTCCTGGTCTAAATGGTTGAGCTAATTTCAGTAGGGTTTGTGTCCCAAATTTTAAATATTTTCCTAAAGAAAAATAGTTAGTACCCTACTGTATAAAAAAGTACTTGTACATTTAATGTTAATAGCATGAAGATAACTACATTGGGTTAAGCAATTATGTTCAATATAATCTGGTATGTGCATTGTCTTGTTTACTCCTCACAATTCCTTATATGATTAGGTCATATTGCTATCATCTCCATTTGTCCAGGAAACTGTGCTTAGAGAGTTTCAGCCACTTGTCCCAAGTCCATACAGGTGGTTAGTGGCAATACTTGTTTTGGCTCATATCTATTGGGTTTGAAGCCATTATTTTCCTAACCATTACACTGTACCGCTTCCACAGTGTAAGGCCTTCCTTGGAAAGAGTTGATCCTTGTTGAATATTCCAGATGGTTCTCACATATGCTCTGACTTGGTTTAATCAGAATCAAACAGAAGCAAACATGCAATTTCATTATAAGGAAACAAACCAATCATTTTGAAGTGCCCTCCCACAAAAGATGTGCTCGGCTGATTTCCAAATGTAAGCCAGTAACTCTATTAAATGTTTAACTTTACGATTGATGTCACAGTCGTGGGGATGGGTGAGAAATCCTCCATTTATTATGCCTGAATAAAAAGAAGACTGCCTTTTAAGTACCTGCAGTCTTTGAGAAGGATGGCTCTGGACAGTTAATACTTTTCACTCCAGCAGGTCTAAATGTATCCTGTCAGCATTTCTCAAGCTGTTTCAAGCCTGTTGGTCACATGTGGCATTTAATTTCCTCTAGCTGGAGATCAAAGCCATTGACCACTGGCCTCCTTTAAGACATGACAGGCTGCCTGTGTTTGCTTTAAGGTGGCAAGGTCAGGCCAATGGACCCTAGTTATATGTGCCATCTAGCAAGACGTGAGAGCTGCCATTGGTTGGTGTATCCCCTGAAGTGCTACGTAGTTTAAAGAGCCGGCTGCATGTTGGAATTCCTGTTGCAGCATTCCTGACCACCCTCACATAAATGTCTGCAGCCCTGCCTCCGTCTTTAAACATTGTCCTTAGCATCTTCTCTAAGAGCAGCTGTTAGTATCTTGCACTAAAGCTGCCTGGCATTTGTAGAGATCTCACTGATTGTTGGTTTGAGAACATTTTACATATGTTAATTTACACGTGTCACCTTTGGATCTACCTTGAACCTCATGACATTAGTCTGCTAGGGCTGCAGAAACAAAGCACCACAAATTGGATGGCTTAAACAAGAACTTTATTCTGTTACAGTTCTGGGGGCCAGGGTCCAAGAACAAGGCGTTGGCAGAGTGCCCCTTTCTGAGGGTTGGTTCTGTAAGGGAGACTGTTCCCTGCCTCTCTCCTAGCCTTTGCGGTGTGCTGGCAATTGCATTGCTGGCTTGTAGGTGCATCACCCTGATCTCTGCCTTCATGTTCACATGGTGTGCTCCCTGTGTGCCTCTGTCTCTACATCCAAATTTCCCCTTTTTCTGAGGACTCGAATCACATTGCATGACCTCATTTTAACTTGATTACCTCTGTAAAGACCCTGTTTCCACATAAGGTCACATTGTGAGGCATGAGGGGCTAGAACATCAACACATTTCTTTTGGAGGACACACTTCCATTCATAACACTTATGAATTTCAGTCCTCAGTAATTTGGCATTGTGTTTATGACATGGTTTTCTTGTCCTACTTATAGTATGTATTAGCTGTCTTTTATTTCATGTTTCTTCTTTAAACAATATAAGCGAAGGATATACCCTCCAACAAGAGGTTTGTGTAATTGTTGATTTTGGTGTAGTAGTTGCTGTTAGCCATAATTTGGACACTTGAGAAGGAATAGGAAGGCTTTTTATTATTCTTAAATTAGGGTCACATAGGTTGGGGAGTTGATCGAGATTCCTATACTGTGTAAAACCCCTTGGTAATGAGTTTGGTTCTAAAGATTATGGTGGATTAACTGCAACCATATCAATATACAACACTCAAAAATAAGTTTTTTTTAGAAAAAGCTTTAAACTTTTCATATTTTCATATCTGAGTAGAGTTTTTTTCTAAACATTTTCTCCAGCTTCATAATTATTTTTTTGTGCATGTGTGTGTTTGTGTTTGGGGCAGGGAAGCAATTTATTATCACTGACTGCTAATCTCTATCCTGGTTTAGTTTCCTTATTATGTTCTCTCTTCTAAATCCCTTTCATATTTAATGTAGGATTTAAAAAGATCATGCATTGCATACTTCACATTTTAAAACATGTGGCATTTTAAAATGTCTTTAATTCAGCCTGTTGAAGTCATATTTTTACCTCTCAGTTTCCCAGGGACGTTTGACTATCAAAACACCTGTGAACATTTTCTGAGCTTATTCAACTGATGATGAATGTTTATTATGTTACTTTTATGCCTTTTCTATGCTGTGGGTGAAAAATAGGTATCTTAGATGTGGATTCTGCTGTCAGGAACTTAACAGTCATGAAGGGAGGTGGCCCACATACATAAATAAGTCTATAAAGTTGGAATGCGATTTATTCTGTAGAAGCTAGAATGCAGTAAGAAAGGCCAGGTAAAATGGTGTGGGGTTTCAAAAGCAAGGAAGAGAGGATGGTGTCGATTAAAGTGTTTTAACTATGTTCTCTCCAGTGGTATTTGACTTCACAGAGTCATTTGCTTTTTTAAAAGTTTTATTTTTAAACTATAGTTTGCATTCAACATTATTTTGTATTAGTTTCAGATGTACAGCATGGCAGACAATCATATACTTTACAGTGTTCCCAGTATTTCAAGTACCCACCTGGCACCATACATAGTTATTACAATATTGTTGACTATATTCCCTATGCTTTATTTTACATCCCCATGTATTTTGTAACTACCAGTTAGTACATCTAATTCCTTCACCTTTTTCACCCAGCCCCCCAAGCCTTTTCCCCTCTGGCATCCATCAGTCTTTTCTCTGTATGCATAAGTCTTTTTATTTTGTTTGTTTATTTTGTTCTATAGATTCCACATATAAGTGAAATTGCACAGTACTTGTCTTATTTCACTTAACATAATGCCCAGTTAATCACTCCCTACCCACCCACAACCCCCACCTTTCCTCTGAAATTTGTCAGTCTGTTCCATGCTTCTGTGTCTCTGGATCTAGCAAACTGGTACCTTTTGTTTGTTGTGTGAATTTTGATTAAGCAAAGGTGTTGTGTTTAAATGTTAAAGTGGAATTGGCTTTAGGCCTTACAATTGGGAAGGGTTAGTGGGTTGTTAACATGTGAGCACCTATGAATGTATGAGCATGATAGATAAAAACTACAATCACCAGCCACCTCAGTTCCCAAACTTGAGATGCAATGGGACCCATCTGCTCCAGTGCCCTGGGATCTGTTGGTGGAACACACCCACGTCCCTCGGTGCCTAAGTCCCCCAGGTTTCTGCATCCCATGGTGAGACACCACGGACCTTTACTCTTGCCTGGGACAGGGTCCTCTCTTCTTCTTCCTACTTTACCTAGGGGAGTGTGAGGCTGAAGCTGCTTGCTTTTCATTTTCTCATACTTCTAGTGTCATTTAGATAAAGAGAAACCTTGCTTTTTTGTTCCATCTCTGTAGTTAAAGTATTGGACTTACTCTGACAAAGCCATTCAACTGATACTGGTGATACTGGTTTCTGGTCATTTCTTTTTTCTTATCTTCAGTTTCTGTTGAGGTGAAGACACAAAACTTTACTCCTGCAGGAGCCTGCTAAACGCAGAAGTCTGCCCACACTGGCTTGTGACAACTCTAAGTTGTTACCTCAAAGGTGAATAAGAACAGAGGAGGAATTTCCTCACTTTATGTAACACAAGACTTATGTGATTGAAAGTGCCAATCTTCTTTTAGCATTTCATTCTGCCAGTCTGTGCTGAATTATTGAACTCGAATGAAATGACCTCATAAATGGAGAGACTAAACCCAAGCCAAGACTGAAATATACTAAATACATTTCAAAGAGCTCTTCAAAGCCCCTGGAGAAATAGCAGGAAGAAATGCTGTTAATTAAAACAAGCAGCAGTCAAGAGGAAGAGAGCGGCAGTTAACCGCTTTTTCAGAATATGTGGGATTAGAGAGGTGGCTTTTACTGCTTGCCCTGAAGGTCAACTCCATTGCAACACTATCAGGAGTTGGAAGAATTCTAAAAGTCATAAATGCCCAGATGGAAAACACTGGACTCCTACTTCACTGAAGTTTCAATCTTAAGTGCTGACACTTATATATTCTGTAAAAGCTAGAATACAGCATAAGGGGACTGTTATGCTGACTTCCAGTGTCCTGAGAGGTTACTGTCCGCAAATGGGAACTCTGTACAAAGGAGAGGCAGATCTGATTGCTTTGTATGAGCTGCTGCAGGATGCTCCCGAGGCCCTCTCTCTGTTTCTCTTTAGGCTGCGTTGATTTCTTTTAGACTTTGGGTCCATGGGCCAAAACTTGTTATCACAGCTCACTTCTAAGATCAAGCCTGTATCCGCATTATTAGTCACAGGGTACGAAAATGGCAGCATAGTATGACAATCAAATCAGCACTAAGTGGTGCAATTTAATGCACAAAATACATGACAACATAGAAAAGAAATTGGATAAAGAAGCTAATGGAGTAAATGTATTTTGCTCCAGGTGATTTTCAGATCTGGTGCTCCTTGTGTATAGGTAAAGTTGAAAAAGTAGAGTTCTAATTCTTACTAGGCCAAGGAGGATAGTAGCTCACCCACCGACATTTGCTAATTTTATTTTTTAAAACCAGAAAGTCTATTGAAATAGCAGATCCAACCCTGACTTCCTTTAGACTTTAGTGAAGGAATGCGAGGCATGAGGGTCTGGTTCATCAGTACAGCTGGTCTCACTTAGTTTGCAGCGGATAAACAAACAATGCCTAATCTTTCTGACAAAAGTGACAATGAGGATATTGTTTAGGGAAGAGGCATGATTTCAATTATTAGACAAAACTGTACAGGGATAGCTTTCCTGTTAGACAATGTTTAAATGTATCGGCCTCTGTTAGTTATTTTTGTTATTAGGGTTCTTTGAACATTTGATTAGGAGCCACTCAAAAATAATCAGTGATATTTATTGTCTTCAAAATTGAGGTCATATATCAGCTATGCCCAACTGGTGAAAATGGAGGCATTCTTTGCCTAGTGAAAGAAATATTTGAAAGAGGTAGTGTGGAAATTTCCAATTATCATAATGTCAGGGCTCCTAGAATCTCTCTCCCATAGTTCAGGTTGAATAGTTTTTGAGGAGGACTAGAGGAAGGATATGATGATAAAATTGGTTTCACCTTAAAGCATACCCACATTCCTGAGTTGTTTTATTATTATCATCATCCTTTTAGTTTAAACCAGGATGCTAGGGAATTAGCATCTTTTTAGTCTAAACCAGTGGTTCTCAACTGATTCTCAGTCTTTCTCCCCAGGTTACATTTGATGATATCTGGAAACACGTTTGGTTTTCACAGCGTAGGGAGAGGTGGTTTTGTTACTGGCATCTAGAGAGGCCGGGGATGCTGTTGAACCACCCCACAAATGAACAGGACAACCTTCTGCAACAGAGAATTATTTATCCCCAAGTGTCATAGTACCAAGGTTGAGAAACCCTTATCTAGACAAGGGCTGCCTGCAGGCAGTGTTTATTTAAAAGAGTTCTTTTCTTTAGCGGTATTTACTAAGCCCCTATGGTACTCTGCGTGCAAGGCCAGCCAGTGGACATGTAGTGTGGAACAAAATTGAGTTCCTCTTCTCATGAAGCCATCATGTTGTTGGAGAGGCAAAAATTAATCAAGATGATATACATATTTGTAATTTTAAATTGCATAAAAGAAAAAAGATATATGAGAAAGAATTAAGACAAAGAGTGGTGGATTACATCTATTTGCAGGAGAGTTGGTTGGACAATAGATATACTTGTGATGGATGGAAAATGGAAGCCTTGCTTCAAAGGCGATGATTATGCTTAGATCTGAAGGAGGAGACGTGACCAACCAGGTACAGAATAGGGACAAAAGTGTTTCAGGCCGGACCCTGAGAAGAGCTTGGTAGGTTCTTCAGACTCGGAGAGACCCAGTGGGGTTAGGGATGTGTTCAGGGAGATTTGTATGAATTGAGTTTTGAGAACTTGGCAAGGCCTTGGGGATCATCCTAGGAATGCTCTGCTTATACATTACTGCAAAATGAACCACCCCAAAACTTAGAGACTTAAAACAACACAGTCATTCAATTTGCTGCAGTTGGGGAAGGTCTGGGCAGGAGGGGTTTGGTTCTGTTCCACGTATCATTTCGTGCATCTTGTCTGGGATAGGAAGGATCCATTGCCAACATGGTTCACACACACGGCTGGAAAGCCAGAGCTGGCTTTTCCCATGGTTTGGACTTCCTAATAGCCTTTTGTCTCAAAATGAACATCCCCTGACACAGGAAGTAAGATGTCTGCCTTTAGCTCCAACATGTAAAGAGCTTGGGAGTTGTTGCTTCTATCCTTACAAAGAAAAACAGCTGGGCAACCTGAAAAATCAACAAGTTTTCTTCAATTCATCAAAGAACAGAGGTCATAAGGAAAACACTATGCTAGACTCTGAAGAGACAAACACGTTGAGGTAGACATAGCCATCATTTCCTTACCTGGACCACAAGCTGCTGGAGTCATAACTGGTAGGAATGCTGAAATAGCCACTTTGATCAACTGCTGGAGACTGAGTGGGGACTAATGTGAGAGTGAAAGCTTCGGGGCTGCAGCTTTAGCCCAAGCTCCCACATTTTTGCAGACTTTGCCTCCAGGAACCCCACAAGGTTCTCACAGTGAAGATCATGAAAAGAAGATCTGTTTGTGGCTCTGGCAGTGGGAGAGGGAGAGTAATTTTTTCCTAAGAAGATATAACAGTTCTTCATGTGTATGCACCTAACAATAGAATGTTAAACTATGTGAGGCGAAAACTGATAAGAACAGGAATGAGAAATGGACAAATCAAATATTGTCATTGGAGACGTCAGTACTCCCTTGTCAGCAATAGATAGATCCCTCAAGCAGAAAGATCACTAAGGAATAGATGACCAGGGAAGCTGTCGATCGATATTTTAAGGCCTGTGCCCAGAACTGGAAGTGTCACTTTCACCTACTTTATGGATCAGGTATTTGAAGAGACCAGATTCCAGGATAGGGGACATACGATGCACCAGGAGTGTCAAAGAGTTTGGGGCCTATGTTAATTATTATTATGAAACCCCAACCAGGGATGTTTTGGAACATGTATGACGCTCAACCAACTGAGCCACTCCGGCCGGTGGGGAGCATGTTTAAAATCTCACAATAGAGATTGAATTTCATTCTAGTCTGGAATTAAATCTTTGTTGTCAGTTGTGCACAGAATTCTTCAGTTATCTTTTGTGACCACTTACTCTTGACCCCTTTTTGAGTTAACCTCACTAGGTTTTAGATGACATTCTTGAGAAGGGCCAACACTGGGTTTGGAGTAAGGCGCTTTGTGCTTTATGTCCTGGTTTGCCTGCGACAGTCCTGGTTTATGCTTTGGTCTTTGTGTAATTATGAGTAATTCTTCTTTTTACTAATTCAGTGTCCCCATTTAGATGATAAATTATATGCTCACCTTACTTATATAATGCTTTATTCTTTTAGAAACTTGAAAAAAACATTTTGCCAAAACACAAAATTTGATTAAAATATTTTATTCTGGGATTCATAAGAAGCAAGCATTAATTAGAATGAATCTTTGGGGAGCTTTTTGAACTGTTTGTAATTACCATTGAACCTCTCTTGCAGATTTGTCCATTTAAAATGTTTCATGGCTGGTTCATGAGCTTTAAGTACAGTACATGCTCTTGGGCAGCAAGCAAAGTATGGAGACTAGACTTCATGCTTTTTGTGCAAAAGCAACCGATCAGTCTAAAATTCAAATAACCAACCTAGATGCCTTACCACTCATAACATAAGTGACAGGCTCAGAGTCATTTAAGGTAGTTGAAATACTGGAAATTTGAAGCCAGAATGAATGAGTAAACTGGGTTTTGGGTGAAATCAGGTGCTGTTAGAATTCCAAGCTAATAGGTTGTAGCATCAATGAGTATTAGTCACATGTGTACAGTCTGTTTAGCACTGATGTATACAAAAGAAGTATACTATACTAGTAGGAATAATTATAATAACGGAGAGATGGCATGTTGCTGAAAATCTAGGACTACAAATTGCATAGTATAATCAAGTACAAGATTGGATTGTGGACACTGTTGACTGGAGACAGTTTTGAGGAATACTAGATCCTGGTAGGCCAGGACCAGAAAAGAAACAGAGTGGGGTTTGATCTGATTCTTTCCCTAAGGATGCGTGGGTTGCCCAGGGAATTCAGCGTGTTAGTTGTCTCATAGTTGGGCTCAAGTGATACCTGCTTGTGTCACTAAAATCTGAAAATGGAAGAGAAAACACAAGCTCAGTGGCTTGTATCCAGAAAAATATCTGAGCTTAAAAAAAAAACAACCTCAGACAGAAAGGAAATTATTTTAAAGATTTCAGGCATGAGGCATTTTTCATGCTTAATGGTTGATTCAAGAAAACAGACATCTCTTTCCCTGTATAAACAAATTCTTTGAAAAATTAAAAGATAATTCAGTTTGTAGTTCAAAATGGTCCTTTTGGGATTGCTGTGTTTTTAACTGTCTCTGTTTTCAGGGATTTAGATCAGTGGTCCCACAGATCCACCAGCATTGTCTGAGCCGAGAGGAAATTGTAAACATTAGATACTTTGGTTAATAGTTGAAAGCCCTGTTGTAACTCAGCAGAGAATTAGGTAGAAGGCATTCCTAATTGGCCTGATGGGTGACACAAGAGTGAATTCGGAAGCAGCCTAGCAGCCACCACAGGTTACCTACCAACTAAAAAGCCCCTGAGGAAGCTGAAAGGGAACCGAAGGCTTTTATTGTGCCTCTGATCAAACCTCCTAGGAGAACGAAGAGGGAAATGGAGATACTGAGAAACCAAATATATGTTACAGAGGAGCCCTATTGGGGATCCCAGAGGAAGCTGAATTCCTAATGAGAAGGCAATGGACTAGGTAAAACAGAGTCACACTGTTCTCTTTCTTTTCTTTTTTTTTGCTTCATGTTCCTGGGAAAGTTTCAATGTTAAGCTCTGGAGAGTTGTGGGCACCTATGACTATGCCTAAAGTAAAGCATAGAGGATTATTAAATTAAAATTAAATATATCTGATCTCTGGGTGAAGTAGATGAAATACCAGAATGCAAGTATTTAGAGTTGGACAAAGCCTCGAGGAACCAAGGAAGATCAGAGGGACTGCCAGAGAGGTAACAAGGAAACCAGGCAAATGCCAAGGAAGGGAGAGTTGCGGAAGGGTGTGCATGAGGTCAAGTATTCAGCAAGGCCAAATGAGCTGAGTTTCGAGAGAATCCATTCCAATTAGGAAGGTTTTTCTTAAATATGTGTAGGGGATCAGTGGGGAAAGAGACCTACTTGCTTTAGATCGAAGAGAGAGAGAGAAAGGGAGGTGAAAAAATGGAGGCTGAAATGCAAGATATTAGTTTGAGGAATGAGGCAGGGAAGGAAAGAACAAGAAGAAAGACAAGCATTTGTTGTTTTGGTTTTAAACTAAATAGGAAGGAATTGAGTATGGCATAGATTATAACAAAGGAGCCAGTAAATAGGGAGAGAGGAAATGGTTAAGAAAACACTTGAAGTACACAGTCTTGATGAAGAAGCCTGAGGGGCTGTTTCTTCTGTCACTTGAACTTTGTTCTGTATGTTGCACATATTTGGTCTCCCCTTTTCTTGTGCTGACAATACCAGCTTCATCTCATTTAGGACTTAGATGTATAAGAGTAGTATCCTTCTTAATTCTTCCTTCTCTTTTTATTTGTGTTCTTTAAAAATTCAGATACTTCATTGAACTCTGTGTAGAGCATTGGTTTCTCTTGGACATTTTGACTCCATTGATTCTAGTTGTGATTTTTAACAACAATATCGATTTTTGTAAATCTTTTCTTTCTCCTGGTGCTACCTTTCTCTTTACAATTTAAGGTTCTGAAATAAAGTTGATATTTAGAGAACACTGGGTTAAGCTTCATTTTTTTCACCTATAAGAATAGGGCTAGTAATAAGAATTGATTTCATATAGCTGTGAGGAGTATATATAACTGAATATATGAGAGTTTAGAACATCATCTTACATATAGTAAGTACATGGTAAGTGAATTTCAGGCACTACTTTTTTATTTGTTTCTAATAACAATCCTAGAAAAGCTTTGAAATAAGACTGTTTCTCCCACTTTACAGATTTAGAAACTGAGGCCCATAATGTAGTTTGCCCATGATCACATAGCTAAGTGGCAGAGTTCCAAGATTCAGGCCCTGTCATGTCCAACTAGAGAGCTGAGTTCCAATTTTTATCTCCTTTTATGTTTTTGGGAAAATTTTTGAAATCTGCTTTCTTAAATTCTATTCTTACGCGACCTTTGTTAGTGATTGACCCTGGGGGTACATACTAGTTTCTCCCATGATTCTCATATCTTCCTTTGTGCCAGTGTGTAATTTCCTCTAGTTATTTATCATTCGTATACTCTGCTGTTCTAGGCAACTGCACAGTGACATCATCATAGTAATTTCCCCCTTATTTTACCCCAGTGGTTTGTGGCTTTCCCTACAGTAGGTGCCTGCTTGAAAAAGAACACTCACTGTTCCTCTTTCCCCTCTGTCAGATACATTTATTTTGGATTAGGTTTTCCATTCCATTGCTGCCTTCTCATTGTGCACCTCAGCCCAAGATTTGATGGCACTCATTTCTCTTACTATCTTTTTATTCTACTCATATGGCAAACATAACTTCTGATCTGCCAGCACCTTTACAACCCTGTAATCCGTCTCATAAATAGTGGAGAAACTAATACCTAACATTATAGCAAGAACAGTACCTTAAAAAAGTAAATTTTTTTCGAAGAATTTTTCAGTGTTTTTTTTCAGTGAATCAGAAACTCATCACCTTTGAGCCCCCACCCAAAGTATATTCCCACCCCTAACTGTGCATGTAGTTAAGCATTCAGAATTTAATTAAGAGGGAAAAATGATTGTCTCTACTTGTTATGCCATTTGGAAGTCTTGCCAAAATTTCATAGTCTTTGTTTTTATTTTAAGCAACTTCCTTATGTATTTTGTGTCAAAGCACATACATTTATATTGATTGTATATATTTATTCACACAAACTTTTATTTTTATTTTTTTGTTAGAGTATATTGGATTTTTTAAAATTTTTTTTTATTGATTAAGTTGTTACATATGTGTCCTTATCCCCACATTCCTCCATCCCCCCCACTCACGCCTCCCCCGCCCTCCCCCCACCGTTGTCTGTGTCCATTGGTTAGGCCTATATGCTTGCATATAAGTCCTTTGGTTGATTTTTTCTCCTTACCCCCACCCTCCCCTACCTTCCCTCTGAGGTTTGACAGTCTGATCAATGCTTATCTGTCTCTGGATCTGTTTTTGTTCATCAGTTTATGTTGTTCATTATATTCCCCAAATGAGTGAGATCATGTGATATTTATCTTTCTCTGACTGGCTTATTTCACTTGGCATAATGCTCTCCCGTTCCATCCATGCTGCTGCAAATGGTAAGAATTCTTTCTTTTTTATAGCAGCATAGTATTCTATTGTTTAGATGATGTACCACAGTTTTGTTTTTTAAAATCTTTATTGTTCAGATTATTACAGTTGTTCCTCTCCCCCCCCCCATAGCTCCCCTCCACCAGGTTCCCACCCCACCCTCTGCCCTTACCCCCTCCCCCCATTGCCCTCATCCATAGGTGTATGATTTTTGTCCAGTCTCTTCCTGCACCCCCACACCCCTTTCCTCCCGAGAATTGTCAGTCCACTTCCTTTCTATGCCCCTGATTCTATTATATTCACCGGTTTATTCTGTTCATCAGATTTTGCATTCATTTGATTTTTAGATACACTTGTTGATAGATATGTATTTGTTGTTCATAATTTTTATCTTTACCTTTTTCTTCTTTTTCCTCTTCTTAAAGGACACCTTTCAGCATTTCATATAATACTGGTTTGGTGGTGATGAACTCCTTTAGCTTTTTCTTATCTGTGAAGCTCTTTATCTGACCTTCAATTCTGAATGATAGCTTTGCTAGGTAAAGTAATCTTGGTTGTAGGTTCTTGCTATTCATCACTTTGTATATTTCTTGCCACTCCCTTCTGGCCTGCATAGTTTCTGTTGAGAAATCAGCTGACAGTCGTATGGGTACTCCCTTGTAGGTAACTAGCTGTTTTTCTCTTGCTGCTTTTAAGATTCTCTCTTTGCCTTTTGCTCTTGGCATTTTAATGATGATGTGTCTTGGTGTGGTCCTCTTTGGATTCCTTTTGTTTGGGGTTCTCTGCGCTTCCTGGACTTGTAAGTCTATTTCTTTCACCAGGTAGGGGAAGTTTTCTGTCATTATTTCTTCAAATAGGCTTTCAATATCTTGCTGTCCCTCTTCTTCTGGCACCCCTAAAATTCGGATGTTGGTACGCTTGAAGTTTTCCCAAAGGCTCCTTACACTCTCTTGATATTTTTGGATTCTTTTTTCTTTTTTCTTTTCTGGTTAGGTGTTTTTTACTTCTTCATACTTCAAATCTTTGACTTGATTCTTGCGATCCTCTAGTCTGCTGTTGGATCTCTGTATAATGTTCTTTATTTCAGTCAGTGTATGCTTGATTTCTAGTTGTTCCTTTTTCATATCCTCGAGGGTCTCACTAGACTTCTTGAGGGTCTTACTAAATTTATCGGCGGTTTCTAGAAAATTCTTGAAAAACCTTAAAACTGTGGTTTTGAACTCTATATCCAGTAGTTTGCTTTCTTCCATTTCTGTCATTTGTGACCTGTTTCTTTATCTCCGCATTTTGGCTGCTTTCCTGTGTTGATAGAGTGGTTTTCTGTGCTAGGTGTCCTATAGGGCCCGGTGGCTCAGCCTCCCCAATTACCTGAGGTGAAAACTCTTGGTGCACCCCTTTGTGGGCTGTGTGCACAGTCTTGTTGTAGTTAAGCCTTGATTGTAGTTGGTATCACTGGGAGGAATTGACCTCCATGCCAATTGGCTGTGAGATTCAGCTGTGTCTACGGTGAGAGAACTTCTGTGCTGGAGACACCCTTATGAGGCAAGACTTATTTCAGTGGGGCTTTGGTGCTCCTTGAGTCTGCCCCCTGAGTGTGTCCCTTATGGATCTGAGGAGTTGTAATCTGGATGGTCCCACTCTGACCACTGGGTACACTGGCACTTAGATCTCTAAGGAGGTGCTAATTTAGCCTCTGCCTGAGGCTACCTAGCAGGGGGTACGGAGAGATCTGCAGATTCCTCTTTTTTGTTTTGGATTTGGAGGTGCCCAGATGGGGCACAGCTGTGAAGCAATGCAGTCTGCTGTGGGGCCTTGGGCCTTTTTTTGGATGAACTGGGTCTCTCTGACCCAGCTGCAGTTTGTTTGGTAATTTTAGATTGCAAGGCGCCAGGTTATTCATATGCAAAAGCCTCTGCGCACAGCTTGGGTGGGGCGGGGTCTCAGGGAATCAACAGGGCAGAGCAAATAGCTATGGCTGATCCTCAGCCCTGCCCTAAGTGGTCCTGGTAATCCCTGCAAGCCGCCCTCGAGTTCTGCCTGCTCCAGACAGTCCAGTTTCTCCCGGTATGAGTCTGGATCCTCAGAGACTCGGCCAGAACTGGAGTTCAGAGCAGTCAGGAGCTTGTGTCTCCCTCACAATTGAAAAAGACATCCATGTCCTCAGTTGACAGGCCTTTCCGAGCGAGCCTCCGTACCTCTGCACTTTACTTCTGCACCTCCTCTGAGTCTCAGTGTGCTTTTCTCTTTACTTCTAGTTGTAGAATTTCCACTCAGCCAGCCTTACGGTGGTTCTGAATGATGTCTGTTTCGTCTTTTAGTTGTATTTTTGAAGTGGTTGTGTGAGGCTGCAATTTCAGGTGTTTACCTATGCCGCCATCTTGGTTTCTCCCACACAAACTTTTAGATGACTTAATTAACTTATAAATCTTTTGCTTTTTGATGGTTGATGTGACCTGAGCTAATTTGCCATTGACCTACCTGTTAAAAAAAGGAATTGTTTAATTAATCAGACTTGAAGGGAACAAATATATTTAAGCTTGTTTTGTCTAATAGAAAATGGTTATGTGGGAGATGTTTCATCAAAAATGCAATTGTTGAAGCTAATGTGGCCAGATCTCTATATATGGACAATGTTAGGAGGCTCTTAGTAGTCAGCCTGTACTGTTTTATTTCCCTTTCTACTTTTCAAAAATGTTCTCTTGTGTTATATATATTTATATAATGCATGAACACATACACACACACACACACACACACACACATTTGCATATATGAAAAAGAAAATGCAGAGTTAACAGGTTGAAGGATGGGTCCAAGTTTATACACCTGAGTAGTAACAGAGCAGCCCTGGAAACTTGGGTGTCTGCACCTCCCATCTGTCATTTCCTTACTTTCCCTCAGAACTGGAGCCATTCCATCTATCTGAGATAAGTAAATCTCCCCGTTTTTAAAAATATCCTATATAATTCAGCCATGCTTACTCCTTAGTAACTCAAGTAAATGTTTTATAGCATAATGCTTGTCTGACACAAGATTAATCATGATTTCTTAGTTTCTGAAATTCACAATCAGAATTTCACTTGACAAATTAGTGGTTTGGATTTTTAAGATGCTGAAAATGAGAAAATAAGGAATGCATTTTTCTTTAAAATTTTGTGTATATAAAAATAAAAGAAAAAAGGAAGAGTGAGCCTATGTGTTATAGTCAGATAAAGTTGTTTATTTTACCACGGACATAGGATATTAGTTTTATAGTATTTTTTATGTATTTACATTCAGTTTTTAATAAGAAAAGAGTATAAATCTAAAAAAGAAAAACAGTAAACAATTACTAAGTGACTAAATATCTTATCTACAGATACTTGACATAGAAAAACTTAGATATTTGTCTTCAGTTTACCCAATTTAACAAATATACCATTCATTTTTAAAACTCATTATAAGGTAACGTACTGCAGTAGCTAACCTCTCATTCATTTTCTGGACTGGGATTTGTATGCACGGTGCTATTATGGAAGAATTCCTCAATTGGATGACTACTGATGATTTCCCATCTGCTTCAGTTGGAGAAGGATGATGGCAGTTGTATGCATTCTAAATTTTAGGTGAAAACTGAGAAAATAATCTAATTGCTTTTGAGCAAATGTTGCCTGAAGTCAGGGACTTTACTACTCCTACACTCACTTTGCACTGAAATGAAAGTCAGATCACAAAGTTTTTAATAATGAGTGAGAATACTGACACACACAAAGGAGAAACATTAGGAAAGCTGGCTCTTGTGCTTCCTTAGTTATAGAAACTGTTCTAACAGGGAAAGGTGATAGAATCTGCACTGTCCGTAGCCAGTCAGTACAAGCAAAAGCCATTCAACATGGTCCCTCCTCAAAGTGACTACTTTGTCTTTTCACTGAATGGAAACTAAATTTCTTACTCAAAGCAAAATTTTTAATAGTTTTTTGTTAATACGTTGTCAATTTTCCTGACTTTATAGTACTAAACCTAGCAAAACAGATAGCTCTACTGAAAAGGGATGCCAATGTCCTGTTTGATGATGACAAACATACACATTATGGCTTGGAATGCCCTGGAGGTAGCATAGGTGGATTTAACAAATTGAGTATCTGTTTTTTTATAATATGTGTACTATATTTTATAGTATGCAAATATTATACGAATATACAAATATTTTATAGTATGTATACATAATTATAGTATTTAAATCCTGGAAATTTATTTATTTTTAGTGTGTTTTAACTTATGTTCACACATATATTAATTTTATAGTCTATTTTCATCTATATTTATATCATGAGATATATTTAGTAGGCTTATGAGCTTAGTTAATTTAACTTTATTGGTTAGGCATAAAAATGTATATTTAACTTCCTCAGATGAACATTGTTAACACATTAACTTTCATTTCAATTAAAGCTCCCCCCCTAAAAAAATGTGGAGTGTAATACATGTATTGATGCCCACAAGATCGAATATTTAATTACCCTACTGGATCAATATTGTGAGGACTTGGCATCCAAATCTCCCCTGAATCTGCTTTTCTTTTCTTATATCCTATTGCTTCCTAGTTTCTGCTCTCTATGTTAAATGTGCTTTCCCCCTCTCCTGAACCTTTGCTTTACTTAAAAAAAAATGTTTTTATTGATTTCAGAGAGAGGAAGGGAGAGGGAGAGCAAGATAGAAACATCAGTGATGAGAGGGAATCATTGATTGGCTGCCTCCTGCACACCCCTAATGGGGATGGAGGCCACAACATGGGCATGTGCCCTGACCAGGAATTGAACAGTGACCTCCTGGTTCATGGGGTCGACACTCAACCACTGAGCCACATTGGCCGTGCCTGAATCTTTGTTTTTGATAGATCCCTCTGTATAAGTGACTGACCTCTCCTTGTCACATGTCCATGTTCTGTTCCATCTCTAACTCAAGTCTCACTCATGCTATGAGACTTTACTGGTTACTGACAAGATTCTCTGACTAAACTTTAGTTATGCTCCTCTAAGCCCTCCTCTTGACTAGGCCTTAACTTTGCCAACTACCCTCCTCCCCAATCTTACCCCCCTGCTCCTTACCAGGCCTGGGTAGCTCCTTTTCAGTAAGAACACAGCTAAGTCAATTTAGAGAAAATCCCCCACCCTCTGATCGCTCTGGCCTGCCCTCAGCAAGAATCCTGTTATATCAGTTTAGCAAACATTGCCCCTACTTTTGATGTCTCCTCTTACTAATTTTCCATCCACAGTGACCCACAAACCTGCTCCTTGACTATAAATCCCTACTTTTTGTTGTATTTAGAGTTGAACCTTACTTTTCTCTCGCCCATTGCAATAGTCTTGAATAAATCCTTACTGTTTTAACAAATTCAGAATAGATTTTTCTTATTTTTCATGATTCACTTACTGCTTAGCTTGGTATCCCTATATGTATGTAACTTGTTTTCATATATATATATATATATCTTATATGTACAGTTGACCCTGGAACAGTGCAGAGGTTAGGGGTGGCTACTTCCCCTGCAGTAAAAAAATCCACTTACAACTGCAGTCAGTTCCCTGCATACTCCGATTATCAGCCATGAAGCTGACCCTTGGACAGTGAGTGTTTGAACTGTGCAGGTCATTTGACTGAGCTCAATTGAAAAAAAGAAATCTGCATATAAGGGAACCTGTGCAATACAAACCAGTGTTGTAAAGGGTCAACTTTATATATCTTGTTCTTCAGTACCTGTCATAGTGCTATTAGTAGATGCTTAACTGATAAGGGCTAATTATCTAATGAGGGGAGAAATGGTTAGGATTTCTCTGATTAGGCTCTTTAAGTGTGATGAGAAGAGGCTTTGACAGATAGTCCTTAGGAGCAGAGATTTGTAGTCAGGATGAAGGAATTTCTTTCTTCAACTGACATTTGATTACTGTGAGTTTCCGATCTTGAAGTCTAAAATCATGTATTTGGTTTGTAGCATCTCTGTCCTGGAGATGCTTTGATTGGTTGTTGTCCATCACTGGGTACGGAGCACACCCATTAGACTGAATTCTACCCAGGTCCACTCGGAGGAATTGCCCCATAGATCCTGCCCCCAGGTGGTTGTCAGGTCCATACAGGCTTTTATTATTTGTCTAACAGGGTTGCTTTCACCAATAAGTCAAAATGCAGGAATCATGAAATTTTAAGAAGGGAAGCACTGGGGCCATTTTCCGTAAAAAGCAAGTGTGAGCTTGTTTGAACTTGATGCTCCCTGGGTTCTTATTTCAGCCCATCCAGTAAAAGGATATATTGTTAAAACCAAACAAAAAAGTAAATGACCAAATATAAGAGTAGGATGCCATTAAGAAACATCTGCACATAGAAAAAAACTCTAGAAGATATACACGTGTTGAAGAATTTACCTCTGAACAGTGGGATTATTATTGATATGAAATATTTCTGTATTTCCAGCTATTCTTCCATAAATACATGTTACTTTTATAATCAGGATAATACTTATTTAATCCACTCTAAAATATGTTAACTTATTTTGAAATTTGTAAAATATTATTTGAAAACAATTACATTGCTTTGGGAGTAAATACTTTGAATAGGACATGTACTGGTGTAAGCAGAGTGCCTCCGTTGAAGGAAGGACCAGTATGAGTGTGTGGACCACACGCCTTTCTTCTGTGGCTGACACTTTAATTATTGCTACCACACAGAGATCTTATGAATATGGGCTCTGAAGTTGGATCCCCTAGATCAGTGATGGCAAACCTTTTGAGCTCGGCGTGTCAGCATTTTGAAAAACCCTAACTTAACTCTGGTGCTGTGTCACATATAGAAATTTTTTCATATTTGCAATCATAGTAAAACAAAGACATATTTTTGATATTTATTTTATATATTTAAATGTGATTTAACAAAGAAAAATCAACCAAAAAAATGAGTTCGTGTGTCACCTCTGACATAGGTTTGCCATCACTGCCCTAGATCCAGATTGTGGATTTGTCACTTCTAGTTGTTAGATCTTTGCCTCAGTTTCTTAATAAAGTGGAGTTCATAATCTGTCTATCACATAGAGGTGTTACAGGGATTAAAGGAGACAGTGTAAATAAAATCCTTGGCCCAGGGCCTGCCACACTGTACTAGTAGGTGCTTTAGGGGTATTCAACAGGAGTGTTATTTTTCAGTTAAAGACAACTATCTTGATTTTAAAATTATTGGCTGTGTATAAAACCATTTCATTTGACTAATAATTTGTACTCTGGCTCTGTTGTTAGGGTTGGGAAGTAGTAATTCTATTGTAGATCTTATACCAATTATATATAATTTTTTATGAAGGTCTTTCTTGATATTTTGTAGTAATTTATATATTACAAAAGAGATGATTAATATAAAACCTGATCTTCAACATGTGTAGGTAGATTGTTTTCAACTTTATACTTAATTGAATCATTTTTACTTTGCCACTCTGCTTGCCTATAAATCAGTCTATTCTAGAATTACTTTTATTTTTAGAACAATCTTTTAGATTTAGGTAATTCATGATGCCATGGCATTGTTCTCCAATCCTTTTTGTCATAAAAGACAAATCAAACTAGGTAAATTCAGCCTTGCTTTATATTATTTTTTATTTTCATTTTAAAGATATTTAACGGTGACATATTTTATAATTATGAAAGTATACATTTTAATTGGAGAAAATAGAAATTACTCAATACTTTAAAAAATATATTTTATTGATTTTTACAGAGAGGGAGGGAGAGAAGTAGAGAGTTAGAAACATCAATGAGAGAGAAACAGCAATCAGCTGCCTCCTGCACACTCCGCACTGGGTGTGTACCCGCAACCAAGATACATGCCCTAGACCGTAATTGAACCTGGGACCCTTGAGTCCGCAGACCCATGCTCTATCCACTGAGCCAAACCGGTTAGGGCTACTCATAATACTTTTGACTTGATATGTCTCCTAGTCCTTAAACCAAGTTACTATGTATTTATAATAGTTTTATTTGTTGGTTCTCCATGGGCCTTTGTAGCCAAACCCCAAAAAGAAAATACTAGCTTTCTATTCTGATTATAATACAAACTTGACATGTGCGTGTGTGTGCATGCATGCGTCTCTTTATTGGAATTGGGTTGAGGATAATCTGAACTCTGAATACCCCTGACTTAATGGCTCTCCAGGGCGACTTTAATTGTTTTGTCCTGCTGTTCCAAACTTCATTTAACTTTGTATGACTATGTTTGCATGGGAAAATGCAAGGTCTCTGTGATTCCCAGTACTTGGCAATGAGTGGGGACTGCTCAGAGCCTCATGGTGCATCAGGGATGTGCTTCCCGGTACATCTCACTTAACTTCTTGGAGATACTTTTTCCTGAAAGTAGACACTTAACTTCTCTCTTATGATGCTGAACATGTTTGCCTGTACTAGCGAAGAGGGAACATTCATGAACCTGTTAGAGAAATGGGAATGGGAAGCTTGAAATGTTATGGTTGACCATCAGACTTGATTGCCTTTTCTTTAATCCCAGCTCATGTGTTGACTCACTCTGATTGTGATGCTGTAATTAGGCTTTTAAGAAAGAATATTATGAACGAGTGGATTTGATTTTTGTGTTTAGATACAGTATGAGGTATAGTATGTAAAAATTTGGCAGAAAATATAGATGCGTCTCAATTTATGAAGGGATTGCATCCCAGTAAATTCATCATAAGTATAAAATATTTTAGGTTGAAAATACATTTAATACACATAATCTATGAAACATCATAGCTTAGCTAGCCTACTTTAAAGTGATCACAACACTTACATTAGCCTATAGTTGGCAAAATCATCTCACTACCACAGCATCACTAAAGAGTATTGTAGTACATATTGCTAGCCTGGGAAAAGATCAAAATTCAGAATTTGAAGTATGATTTCTACTGAATGCATATCACTTTTGCACTATCATAAAATCAAAAATTGTTAAGTTACACCATTATAAGCTGGGGCCCATCTGGTATAAGTAATCTAAGAGAGGGGGAAAGTAATAGTATCATCCAGAAGTACACCCATTCCTTTTCTGCTTTTGTGGAGACTTTTCTATGGGAAAAAGCTACTGGAGATCAAAATCTACCTTAAGTGGCAACTTGACCTCAGAAGGAGAAAATTTGATTTCTCTAGAAATGTAGAAGGCAGCCGTTTCAATGAACTCAGTAATATGTTTCTCCGGACAAGTGTGCTTGAATGAGGGATTAAAGAAAAACAAAACCAAAAATAACCCCAACTTCTTTTTTTTTATTCTTACCTGAGGATATCTTTTTATTGATTTATTTTATTTGTTGAGAGAGAGAGAGAGAGAGAGAGAGAGAGAGAGAGAGAGAAACATCATGTGAGAGAGAAATACCAATTGCCCCCTGTATGTGCCCCACCAGGATCAAACCTGCAACCTAGGGATGTGCCCTGATTGGGAATCAAACCTGCAACCGTTTCGTGTATGGGATGATGCTCCAACCAACTGAGCCACCCAGCCAGGGCACCCCAAATTATTTTTTTCTTTTATCTTTACACCATCTCTGCATACTTAGTTTTCAGTGCCAATGAGTGCTTGCATATTTAGGGATATACTAGTACTAGTAAACTATTGTATGTTTTGGATGAAAACTTCTAGAACTAACACAGTACGTTTCAAATCTCACCATGTGAAAGATCAAGCTGTGAAAACTCCTCATTATAGAGTGTATTTTATTTCCTTTTTTCATGGAACCCTCCCCTCTCATCAAATATACTTGGCCCTTCTCTAGTACTGCCAGGAGTATGTGTACCCAGCTACCCTTCCATCTGTGGAGTCCTGGCATCTTTCCCATGCTTTGTGCCTACTCTTGATGTTAACATTCTTTGTCTTAGATAACTTTGCCTTACTTTTAAAAATAATCTTACCTCTGTTATTCATGCATTTTAGTTGTTCAGTCCTTTCTTATTTCTTCATGGCGAGTAATTTCCTCAGGGCTGTATGCATGTGACTAATTGCTTTACTCAGAATGGGAGGCTCTAAGTCTGGGACCTATGAACCAGGAGGTTATGGTTCAATTCCCCATCAAAGCACATGCCCGGGTTTCTGGCTTAATCCCCAGTAGGGAGTGTGCAAGAAGCAGCTGATCAATGATTCTCTTTCATCACTGATGTTTCTATCTCTCTTGTTGTCTCCCTTCCTCCTTCTGAAATCAATAAAAACCACTATCACCACCACCTCCCTTGCTGTTATTCAAGTTCTATCATTTCTTCATTGTTACACACAATTTATATCCTATCTAATAAAAGAGAAACATGGTAATTAGTGTACGACCGCTACCCTTCCCATTGGCTAATCAGGGCGATCTGCAAATTAACTGCCAGCCAAGATGGTGGGCGGCAGCCAGACAGCTGGAAGCGAACATGAGGCTTGCTTGCTTCAGTGACGGAGGACTCCAGCGTTCCCCGCCTGCCGCTGCTGGCCTCTGAGCTGCAACTCTAAGCAACTATGTTACAAATATAGAAGCTAAACAAAACCCCAGAAACCTGCTTTAGTCGCCGGGCGTCAGCCAGCAGGATCGCAACATTGTTTCAAATACAGAAGGTAAACAAAGGCCAGAAACCTGCTTTCAGCAGTGGAGGCCTAAGAGCTGGAGCCTCAGAGCTAAAGCTGGCCCAGAATAATAAAAAAAAAAAGCAAAAAAGGAGTGGTTGGGAGCTTCAGTCGCCCACCAGCCTGAACACAGCCCTCAGCCCCTCACCCAGACTGGCCAGGAACCCCAGTGGGGACCCCCACCCTGAAGGGTGTGTGACCAGCTGCAAACAGCCATCATCCCCTCACCCAGGCTGGCCAGACACCCCAGTGGGGACCCCCACCCTGATCCAGGACACCCTTCAGGGCAAACCAGCTGGCCCCCACCCGTGCACCAGGCCTCTATATAGTAAAAGGGTAATATGCCTCCCAGCACCAGGATCAGCGTGACAGGGGGCAGCGTCCAAACCCCCTGATCGCCCTGCGGCTCTGTGTGTGACAGGGGGCGGGGCCACAACCTCCCTACCCGCCCTGCTCTGTTCGTGACAGGGGAAGGCGCCCCAACCCCCTGATCAGCCCTGCTCTGTGCCTGATATGGGGGAGCTCCCCAACCCCCTGATTGCCCTGTGGCTCTGTGTGTGACAGGCTATGGTGCCCCAACCCCCTGATCGGCCCTGCTCTGTGTGTGACAGGGTGCAGTGCCCCAATCCCCCCACCCCACAGGCCCTGCTCTGTGTGTGAAAGGGTAGAGCCATAACCTCCCCATCGGCCCTGCCCTGAGTGTGAGAGGGTGCGGCGCCCCAACCCCCTGATCCACCCTGCTCTGTGTGTGACGGGGCGGTGCCCCAACTCCCCTATCGGCCCTACTCTGTGAGTGACAGGGGGCAGCGCCCCAACCCCGATTGTCTCTGCTCTGTGCGTGATAGGGGGTGGCGCCGCAACCTGCCCATCGACCCTGCCTTGAGTGTGACAGGAGGCGGTGCCCCAACCCCCCAATCAGCCCGACCCTGAGCGTGACTGACGGTGGCATCGCAACCTCCTGATCCGCCCTGCTCTGTGCATGACAGGGGGCGGCGCCCAAACTCCCCAATCAGCCCTGCTCTGAGCCCGACCAGGTGCTGCACCTAGGGATTGGGCCTGCCCTCTGCCACCCGGGAGCAGGCCTAATCCAGCAGGTCATTATCTCCCGAGGGGTCCCAGAATGCGAGAGGGCACAGGCCGGGCTGAGGGACCCCCTCCCTTCCCCCCGAGTGCACATATTTTTGTGCACCAGGCCTCTAGTATATATATGAAAGCATAATATGCAAATTGATGAACAGCACACTGACCAGTTGGCTATGACATGCACTGACCACCAGAGGCAGATGCTCAACACAGGAGCTGGCCAACCTCTCTATCCTCCCCCGATCCAGCAGGCTCTGATTGACCGATGGGGAACCGGGAACTGGGGCTGGCTGCTGGCAGCTGGGGAAAATCAGCCCTGATTGTAGGCCAGGCCTAGGGACTCTACCTGTGCATGAATTTTGTGTGCTGGGCCTCTAGTGCATCTAGAAAGAGAAACTTTCACATATCAGCAACCTGGTTATATGGGGATATAGTGTATATGAAAATATGTGAAAGGTAAATGCTTGATATATTCTCTATATTTAACAGTTTTTAAACTAATGAGTTGATTCCATAGCACCCTCTAAATATAACTGGTGAGTTTTCTTAAGTCTCATTATAAACTTCTGGACTTAAACATTTTTTTTAGTTATAGTATTTCCTTATTTTTATTTTTTTTTCTTATTTTTAAAAAAATCTTTATTGTTCAGATTATTACATATGTTCCTCCTTTTTCCCATCATAGCTCCCCTCCACCCAGTTCATATCCCACTCCAGGCTCCCCCCCCCCCCCCCATTGATCTCGTCCATAGGTGTAAGCTCTTTGTCCAATCTCTTCCCGCAACCCCCCCCCGTCCCCCCGAGAATTGTCAGTTTGCTCCCTTTCCATGCCCCTGATTCTATTACATTCACCAGTCTGTTCTGTTCATCAGGTTTTTTATTCATTTGATTTTTAGATTCACTTGTTGATAGATATGTATTTGTTGTCACTTTGTTATTCATAATTTTTTATCTTTACCTTTTTCTTCTTCTTCCTCTTCTTGGAGAATACCCTTCAGCATTTCATATAATACTGGTTTGGTGGTGATGAACTCCTTTAGTTTTTTCTTCTCTGTAAAGCTCTTTATCTGACCTTCAATTCTAAATGATAGATTTGCTGGGTAATCTTGGTTGTAGGTTCTTGCTATTCATCACTTTGTATATTTCTTGCCACTCCCTTCTGGCCTGCATAGTTTCTGTTGATAAATCAGGTGACAGTCCTATGAGTACTCCCTTGTAGGTAACTGTTTTTCTCTTGCTGCTTTTAAGATTCTCTCTTTGCCTTTTGCTCTTGGCATTTTAATGATGATGTGTCTTGGTGTGGTCCTCTTTGGATTCCTCTTGTTTGGGATTCTCTACACTTCCTGGACTTGTAAGTCTATTTCTTCCACCAGGTAGGGGAAGTTTTCTGTCATTATTTCTTCAAATAGGTTTTCAATATCTTGCTCTCTCTCTTCTTCTGGCACCCCCATAATTCGGATGTTGGTACACTTGTCCCAGAGGCTTCTTACACTATCTTCATATTTTTGGATTCTTTTTTCTTTTTGCTTTCCTGGTTGGGTGTTTTTGTTTCTTTGTATTTCAAATCTTTGACTTGATTCTTGGGATTCTCTAGTCTGCTGTTGAATTTCTGTATATTATTCTTTATTTCAGTCAGTGTATGCTTACTTTCTGATTGGTCCTTTTTCATATCCTTGAGGGTCTCACTAAATTTCTTGAGGTTTCTAGAAGATTCTTGAGTAACCTTATAACCGTGGTTTTGAACTCTTTATTCAGTATTTTGCTTTCATCCATTTCTTTCATTTGTGACTTTTTTTTTGTCTCTGCATTTTGGCTGCTTCCCTGTGTTTGTTTCTGTGTACTGGGTAGCTGCTGAGTCTCCTTGAGTTGATAGACTGGCCTTGTGTGGTAGGTGTCCTATAGGGCCCAGTGGCTCAGCCTCCCCAGTCACCCGAGGTGGATGCTCTTAGTGCACCCCTTTGTGGGCTGTTTGCACAGTCTTGTTGTAGTTAATCCTTGATTGCTGTTGGTATCACTGGGAGGAATTGACCTTCAGGCCAATTGTCTGTGATGACCAGCTGTGTCTACACTGGAAGATCTGTTGTGCAGGAGACACCCTTATGGGGCAGGACTCGCTTCAGTGGGGTTTTGATGCTCACTGAGTCTTCCCCTTCAGTGTGTGTCTTATGGATGTGAAGAGTTGTAATCCGGTATGGTCTCACTCTGACCACTGGGTACACTGGCTCTTGGATCTCCAAGGAGGTGCAAGGTCAGCCACTGTCTGGGGCCACCGAACAGGAGCTACAGAGACATCTGCAGATTCCTCCTCTTTGGATGGGGTTTGGAAGTGCCCAGATGAGGCCCAGGTGTGAAGCAAAGCAGGCTGCTGCTGCCAGGCCTTGGGCCTTCTTTTGGAAGCTCTGGGGCTCTCTGACCCAGCTGCAGTTTGACAGGTTTTAGGCCGGAAAAAGGACTGGCCATTCATATGCAAAAGCCGATGCACACAGCTTGTGTGGAGTTTTAAATTGGGTAGGGTGGGGTCTCTGGGAATCACCTTTCTATCACAGGTATTATTTTCATGACACTGTCCCATCGATGAGTCGGAGCCTCCTGTCTCCCGCTCCCCTTTGACACATTTAAGCCTCTTTGTAGTTTGCATTATGTCTGTCTCCCTGGTGAGATGTAAGTGCAGGGACCAACCATGTCTGTGTTGTTCATCCCAACAGAATCATCATCTCTCGATGAATATTTTTTGAATGAGGGGCGGGATATTAACAATTAAGTGAAGGTCTGTTTTGTAGAAGAATATTTAGTTTAGTCTTTGTGGAGTCAGAACTTGAATCAGAGAATGGAAATTAAAGGAATCAACTTTTGGCTCAATGAAATGAAGAACGAAATCATTTGGGGGTGTTCTGGGGGAATTTGAGTTTCATCAGAGTCTTCTGGGGGCTACTGTTTTCTAGGTAGTGAGAGGATTAAGATAGAAAATCAAGCCTGAAAGGATCTTTTTGTCTGCTCAGAAGCCTGAGGTTTCGTTACTTGCAAGGTAATAGGACTCTCAAATTCTTCGTTGACAGATTTTATTTTTGCAAAGGTGCAAAGTTGGCTGGTTTAAAATGGTTGAAATATACATAATTCTGTTTTCTCCCACGAACATTGTATGTCACTCTAATTTTATGTTTCAAAGTGTCATGAGTTTGTAAAACATTGGTAGTGATGAATTATGCTTTAGCAGTCATTATTTCTTCTACTGTATATGTAATAGTTGTTGTCTGAGCATATACCCTTTTCTCATTGGATTAAATCTTCAGACTTTTTGTACTGTTGGGCACATCCTAATAAATAGTCATTACACTATTTTCTTATTAATCTTTGGGTGTTATATTTGACAGAAATAGCATTAGCCCCCTACCGCTTCTCTTTATAGTATTTTGGTAACAATTCGGATGAGGTGTACTTACTGACAACTTACCTTGAAATTCTAATTTATTTTCTGAGAATAAAATATAATAGCTCTTTTAGGATATTTCAGAATAGCAAAGGTTAAATAGCACCGAAATGATTTTCATTTACATGTGAATAAAAATGGAATTTTATGGGGATAGCAAGGCTATGAATACTTAGTTAAGTTTTTCATTTTTGAAGTATGTATATAATACAGTATTATTAGCATTTTAACTTGTCTTAAGAAGGCATTAATAAAAGAAGTGCTAATAGTAAAACCTTTAAAATATTATAATGACTTTGCAAAAAAATTATAAATTTGGCTCAAAATATTGTCCTTGATATACCCCATCTTGTCATTATCACTCCCCTAATAATATCTACTTTTTCTTCTCGTGCTTCTAAACTAATACAGTAAGGAAACAAAAGCATTGTATCTGCCTGAACTTAGTATTATTTCCCTTGGCAGTTTCTCTTGAGACAAAATCATAATGGAAGAGTGAGGGAGAATATATTAAATTTCCCAGAGTATATTAAATTTCTTTTAGGTATATTGACTTAATTTCCTTTATATCCTCCAGACATAATTCCTTCTCAGTGTTAGCACATGGGCACTATTTTCAGAGATGACCTGGATAATATTTGTAATTTTGTTTTATTATACTGTTATCCTATTAATTTCAGGTAACTAATAAAATAGAAAACCTTCAGGCTTTCCTTTGAGAATTGCTCGCCTGTAGTGACATTCTCTTTGTGCATCATCTTTTGAACCTGGGAAATTTACCCTGAGCTAACTGAAGAGTTTTCCTTTACAGGTGTCATGAAATGTTGAATGAACAAACGAAGAAATGCATGCAAAAATGAATAGGCTGTTGGTCGTTAAAACTTCCCTTTCACAAGAGAATTGTATTATTTACAAACTTAGGGTGCATAGGGCTGAGGGTAGAGTTCTGAAGTTGGCAGAGATGTGCATTTGTGATTAGAACCATTCTGAGAGCTGGATCCACTAGAGCAGTCGTCGGCAAACTGCGGCTCGCGAGCCACATGCGGCTCTTTGGCCCCTTGAGTGTGGCCACGAAGTTTCAATCACACTGTACGTGCACGCCCGCACGTGGTATTTTGTGGAAGAGCCACACTCAAGGGGCCGCAGTTTGCCGACCACTGCACTAGAGCATGGCTCTGCTGGGGCACCCAGTGTCCCATCTCTGTGTGGCTAGCTCCGCGAGTGTGCGGGCATTCCCCAGGCTCTCCCCCTTGCTGCACTTGTCAGCTTTTCCAGGTTGACAGGCAGACTCCAGCAGTGAGTCATTCATCCTTGGGCCTGAAGTGAGCGTCAAAGTGAGACCAAGCTGGGAATGGCAGCTGTTGGAAAAAGAAAGAAAATCTCTGAAATTAAATGGCTTCCTATAGAGCTTAGAACAACTAGGCACAAACCTGTTTTCTGTAATAGAATGTTCTGTGGTGATAGTAACACAATTTAAAGCGTTTATTTTTAACCACGTTATTTACTGATTTATGTCTCCCTTGCCAATCAAGCCTTGATTGCCTTCTGTTCATTAGCTTTTGATTTAATTAATAAGACTTGTTAAAGAGGAATCTTCCATGTTTTCCTGTAAACAGCTCTAATTTATTGATTCAATTTGAATTTTGTGATTATTCTGAAGAACTTAAGTCAGTGTTGAAGCCTATTTTTTTTAATCTTTAATAAAATAGCTTAAACCAACAGGTAATTATTAGACACAATGTTTAGTCTATTTTTCATACAACCTTCTTCTTTTAAAAACTGGTATGTTGTTAAAGTAGTAACTTGGAATTTCAGTTATTTCAGCCCATGCTAAAGTTTAAAGAAATATATGCAACAAAGATTGAACATTAGAAAATTCATATTTTTTTCCCAAAGGTACCTTTTCCAGAAGTGGAGCCAGTGACTTAACAATGTTACTAGGCTTTAGAACGGAGTGATTCAGTAGTTGGTGAGAGTCTAGACATGTAGAGAAAAACTAATTAAGAAAAGAGCGAGTCATAGTGATTCTTAGGTTAAAGAGCAATTTGATAATCAATATGAGTCTTAGTGGGAAACCAATCAAGCAGTTGGAGAAGAGGAAGATGCAGTGATCTGGGCTCGTCTTATTAAAGGATAGTGGGAGTTTTGAAACATGTCTGTTGGGTGCAAAAAAGTTGACTAACAAAGCATTCTATAATTTCTAAAACTTTAAGGAAATGAAAAACTTCCATATCTGCATGCATCAAAAACAAAGAGACTGCATCTTTAATTTGAAAAAAGAAACATGAAAGATGCGAAAACTTTATAAAAATGTGAGCTTTCTGAAAATTTTTAAAGCAATACTTTCTCTGTTTAGATAACTCTGACCTGTAACATTGCATAAGTTTATGGTATACAGCCTGCTGCTTTGGTACATTTATCTATTGCAATATGATTGCTGATGTAGTGATATTTATCACATTATACATTATACTAGGAGCCTAGCGCGCGATATTGTGCGGGGCTGCCCACCCACCTGCAGCTCTGCCTTGACACCCGAACCTGTCCACGCAGAGCTCCAGTGCGCCTGGCCCAGCCCCCAAACCCTCTAGCCTTCTCTGGCCGCTTCAAGCCCCGACCTCAGTCCCTCTGGTTGCCTGGGGCTCGTCCTACCTTCTCTGGGCACCTCCCCGCTTTCGCTCTGTCTCCAGAGCGGCTCTGTCCTGTCATGGCACTGGAGGAGAATGTGGAAGCCTCCTGCCTGCTGTGCTGTGCTCCTTCCCCTGGCAGGTGGGCCGCGGGGCACTCAGAGTGTGAGTGGTGGGTAGTGAAGGACTGGTGAGGGAGGCGCTATTTGCTCTCACCCCTGCCCTCTCTGGCAGGGGATGGTCCTGCCTCCTCTGCTTCCGCCCCCAATGCCCCAGCTAATATGCTAATAACCTGGTCATTACCCATCACAGTGTCCTGCTCATTAGCATATTAGCTCTTTATTAGTATAGATAATTGTAGTACAATGTTGTTGTCTATATTCATTATACTGCGCAATAGATTTATATGGCTTGTTTGATACTTATTACAAATTTGCCCTCTTAAAAACCATCACACTTATCCATCACCCTCCTCCCAACCCCCTATTTACCACCATTTTACGTTCTCTTTTATTATGGGTTTAACTTTTTTAGATTTCACATATAAGTGATATTCTATAGCACTTGTGTTTTTCTGTTGGACTTATCTCACTTAGAATAATATGTTCAAGGTACATCCATGTTTTTGTAAATGGAGGATATCTTTCTTCCTCATGCCTGAATAATATTCTATTTTGTATATTTACCACTTATTTTTTATCCATTCATTCGTTGATGCGCATTTGGGTTGTTTCTATATCTTGGCTATTGTGAATGATGCTATGATAAACATGAAAGTGCATGTATCTCGTTGAAATCTTTTCATTTCCTTTGGGTACATGCCCAGAAGTGAAAATTACTGGATCGTATGGTATGTCTATGTTTAATATTTTGAGGAACCACCATATTGTCTTCCATAGTGGTTGGACAAATACATATTCCCTCTATAATGTATAAAGGTTCCTTTTTCACCACATTCTCTCTGGCACCCATTGTCTCTGGTCTTCTTGATGATGGGCATTCTAACATGTGTGAGATGATATCATGTCATTTTGATTCGTATTTCTCTGATGATTAGTGATGTTGAGCAATGATTTTTACACTTTATTTTTGAGTTAATTTGCAGGTATAAGGAAATAAATATCAGTATATTAACATTATTAGTATTTATTCAATACAATATTTTGAAAGTCTATTCTATTCCAGAAAGTTTTAGGCACTGGGCACATGACAGTAAACAAAACAGAAAAAGTTCCCTCTATCCTGGAGCTAATAATCTAGTACAGATCTTATTTCATATGTTGTAACACAAAATTTCAATGTCTCTAACTATTGTGATGATCATAACTATAATAAATTAATACTTGGAGGTTTAATTCATGGAGAATTATGCTTCAGAATCAGAATCCCATTAACCTGGATTTTGTTGTTCTTCTTTTTTTAAAAATCCTCACCCAAAAATATGCTTATTGATTTTAGAGAGAGAAGAAGGGAGGGAGTGGAGGGAGAGAGAGAGGGAGAGGAAGAGAGAGACAGACATACATCGATATTGATTGACTGCCTTCTGGACGTGCCTGACTGGGGATGGAAGCCACAACAACCTCGGTATGTGCCCTGACCAGGAATCAAACACAAAAACTTTCAGTGTACAGAACCATGCTCCAACCAACTGACCCACAGCAGTCAGGGCTAGATCTTGTTCTTTTATGCAATAATCATAGAAAATATGTTCAAAAATTTTTTTCACTTCAGAAATAATACACATTAGTCTATGAGATTAAAGGTTCCATTTTTAGCTGTGTTTAAAGAGTGAATTTTGGCTCAATATAAGGTTTAATCTCTTTTCAGTGAATTGCAAGACAATCATAGCTTCATGGTCTGAGAGTGTGTTTAATTATATAACCTTCAAAAACATGAATTCCCTGTATCCCAGGATTCAGTTCATGGTACATATAAGTTAACAATCTCAAGGGATATGGGAAAGCTTTGTGGGAAGAAGGTTGTGTGTGTGTTTCATGGGTGAGGGGAAAATATCAGCAAATGAGGGGAAAATTCCAAGCAGTTCCTGGAATCAGTCACTGCCTCCTCAGGGAGCTAGTGATGAGCTCAACTGGGCTGAGAAAAATCTGTGCAGCTGTCAGCACTGACTGCATCCCACCCTGAGGCCCCGCCAAAGGTCTCCCTTAGTCCTAACGGACAAAGGGAAGAGCACAGGGTACAGTCTCCAGTTAAACCACATGTGCATATTAATGTTCTGCCTGCATCTGGGTACCTAGAGCACAATTAGGGGGAGAATGCTTAAGTAATATACTCAGAGAGGAAATATGCAGGGCAGAAAAGTAGCAGATCTGACCTCCCAGCTGAAACACAAGGAAAAATAAACACCATGTAGATGGCACATCATGGAACCTTATAATCCGATCTCCTTATTTGATTACTGTAACCCATAATGTATTCATTCCCACAGTGAGTTTCATGAGGAATGCCAGTAGGAATGGTTTGGCTGTGATAAATGCCTTGGCCTTTTGAGTTTAGAGTCTGTGGCAGCTTTTTGAGCAAAAACCTATCTAATGGATCCAGTTCTTTAAAAAAAGACATTCAGATTCTTTATTTCAGACTCAATTTTCCTTTGCTAGTTCCATAACCTTGAAAGATCTTTGGTTGCAATTTAAATGGCAATGAAAAACCATTTTTCATCTATAAGATTGACAAATTTAAGGGTTGATAACATAGGATAGGGGAAGGGAAGGGAAACAGAAGCTCTCATCATTTGCTGTAGGAAATGCAAATTGATATAGACTCCATGCAGGATAATTTCCCAACGTTCATAAGAATTAGAATTTAGAAATGCACATACATTTTGATCTTGAAATTTCATTTTTAGGAATTTATCTTACAGACCTATTTTTAAATAGATGAAATTACATGTCTAGGAATATTTATTGCATCATTGTTTTAGTAGCAAAAAGTTGGGAACGTGCAAAACGCCTATCAACAGGGATTGAATTAAGTATGTACCAGTCATGCAAAGGAACACCCTGTGGTCTTTAAAAAGCAAGATATAGTTTTTCATGAATTTATTAACTGATAAAAACTATACCGTATGCATACTACCATTTGTATATGTATATGTATTCTATGTGTATATGTGTGTGGTTTAATGTGTGTGTATATAGGGCCGACAAAAGTAGATTTATGGTTGTGAGTACCTGAAACAGAGTTTATAATATCTTTTTAAAATCCTCACCAGAGGATATTTTTACTGATTTTATTTTTATTTATTTATTATTATTTTAATATATATTTTTTATTGATTTTTTTACAGAGAGGAAGGGAGAGGGATAGAGAGTTAGAAACATTGATGAGAAAGAAACATCAATCAGCTGCCTCCTGCACACCCCCCACTGGGGATGTGCCCACAACCAAGGTACATGTCCTTGACTGGAATCGAACCTGGGAATTCAGTCCGCAGGCCGACACTCTATCCACTGAGCCAAACTGGTTAGGGCTATTTTTACTGATTTTAGAGTGAGAGAGAGAAACATTGATGTATGAGAGAAACATCAATCAGTTGCCTCTCATATGTGCCCCAACCAGGGATTGAACCTGCAACTCAGGTATGTGCCCTGACCGGAAATCCAACCAGCAACCTTTTGGTGCATGGGGTGATGCTCTAACCAATTGAACCACACTGGTCAGGGCCAGAGTTTATTCTTTTTTTATTTTTTTATTTTATTTTATTTTATTTTATTTATTTTTTTTTTTAAAATATATTTTATTGATTTTTTACAGAGAGGAAGGGAGAGAGATAGAGAGTTAGAAACATCGATGAGAGAGAAACATCGATCAGCTGCCTCCTGCACATCTCCTACTGGGGATGTGCCCGCAACCCAGGTACATGCCCTTGACCGGAATCGAACCTGGGACCCCTCAGTCCGCAAGCCGACGCTCTATCCATTGAGCCAAACCGGTTTCGGCTCTTTTTTTAAAATTACTATTAAATCTTTATTGTTCAGATTATTACATTTGTTCCTCTTTTCCCCCCCATAACTCCCCTCCACCCAGTTCCCACCCCACCCTCCACCCTCACTCTCCACCCACTGTCCTCATTCATAGGTGCATGATTTTTGTCCAGTCTCTTCCCGCATCCCCCACACCCCTTTACCCCCCCAAGAATAGTCAGTCCATTCCCTTTCTATGCCCCTGATTCTATTATAATCATCAGTTCATTCTGTTCATCAGATTATTTATTCACTTGATTTTTAGATTCACTTGTTCATAGATGTGTATTTGTTGTTCATAATTTATATCTTTACCTTTTTCTTCTTCTTCCTCTTCTTAAAGGATACCTTTCAGCATTTCATATAATACTGGTTTGGTGGTGATGAACTCCTTTAGCTTTTCCTTATCTGTGAAGCTCTTTATCTGACCTTCAATTCTGAATGATAGCTTTGCTGGATAAAGTAATCTTGGTTGTAGGTTCTTGGCATTCATCACTTTGAATATTTCTTGCCACTCCCTTCTGGCCTGCAAAGTTTCTGTTGAGAAATCAGCTGACAGTCGTATGGGTACTCCCTTGTAGGTAACTGACTTTTTTTCTCTTGCTGCTTTTAAGATTCTCTCTTTGTCTTTTGCTCTTGGCATTTTAATGATGATGTGTCTTGGTGTGGTCCTCTTTGGATTCCTTTTGTTTGGGGTTCTCTGTGCTTCCTGTACTTGTAAGTCTATTTCTTTCACCAGGTAGGGGAAGTTTTCTGTCATTATTTCTTCAAATAGGTTTTCAATATCTTGCTCTCTCTCTTTTTCTGGCACCCCTATAATTCGGATGTTGGCACGCTTGAAGCTGTCCCAGAGGTTCCTTACACTATCTTCGTATTTTTGGATTCTTTTTTCATTTTGCTTTTCTGGTTGGGTGTTTTTTGCTTCTTCGTATTTCAAATCTTTGACTTGATTCTTGCGATCCTCTGGTCTGCTGTTGGGAGTCTGTATAATATTCTTTATTTCAGTCAGTGTATGCTTAATTTCTAGTTGGTCCTTTATCACAACATTGAGGGTCTCTAGATTTCTTGAGGATCTGACTACATTTATCGGCGGTCTCACCAGTCTTTTCAAGGGTCTTACTAAATTTATCGGCGGCTTCTAGACAGTTCTTGAAAAACCTTAAAAGTGTGGTTTTGAACTCTATATCCAGCAGTTTGCTTTCCTCCATTTCTGTCATTTGTGTCCCGTTTCTTTATCTCCACATTTTTTATGCTTCCTTGTGTTGATAAAGTGGTTTTCTGTGCTAAGTGTCCTCTAGGGCCCAGTGGTTCAGCCTCCCCAATTAGCTGAGGAGGACACTCTTGGTGCTCCCCCTTGTGGTCTTTGTGCACAGTCTTGTTGTAGTTAAGCTTTGATTGTTGTAAGTAACAGTGGGAGGGATTGACCTCCAGGCCAATTGGCTGTGAGAATCAGCTGTGTCTGCAGTGGGAGAACTTCTGTCCTGGAGCTTTAGGGAGGTGCTAATCTAGCCTCTGGCTGAGGCTATCCAGCAAACGCCTCCATGCAAGGCTTGCGGGGGGCGGGTCCCAAGGGATCAGCAGGGTGGGTGGAGCGAGCAGTTATGGCTGCTCTCAGTCCTGCCTTCAGAGGCCCCACTTCTCAGTGTCCCAGCAATTGCTGCAGGTACCTCCGAGAGAAAGCTGCCCTCGAGTTCCAACCGATGCCAGACAGTCCCGCTTCTCCTGTATGAGTCTAGGTCCCCAGAGACTTGCCCGGAACTGGAGGTCAGAGCCTGAGACTCCCTCCCAATTGAAAAAGACAACCGCGCCCTCAGCCGCCAGCCCGCTCCACGTTCGCCTCTGTACCTTAGTATTTTACTTCCACACCACACCTCCTCTGAGTCTCGGTATGCTTTTCTCTTTCCTTCTAGATGTATAATTTCCACTCAGCCAGCCCTCCTGTGGTTCTGGGTGATGTCCGTTCCGTCTTTTAGTTGTATTTTTGAAGTGGTTGTGCAAGGCAGCAAACTCTGATGTTTACCTATGCTGTCATTTTGGTTTCTCCGTCCAGAGTTTATTCTTGTATTATTATTTACTATTACATTATTTTCTATACGAACAACTGTAAGCCTACTTTTGCCACGTGTGTGTGTGTGTGTGTGTGTGTGTGTGTGTGTGTGTAATGATAAGTGGTAACCTCAGAGAATAGGAGCTGGGTGGCCGAGGGAGGGTGTGGCAGAGAGATTTCCTTTTCATCAAATGCTTTCTTGTCTCTTACAAAATTTTTAATGTGCACATGTTTTACCTATTTTAATTACTAAAATATGCTGCTAGGCCCAGTAAAGGTAGAAAGTAGAATATTCAACTAGAAGACTAATATAGGTAGACATGTCTTTGTTAACAGAATTGACTGGATAAAAGTTATCTGCCTAGTGCATTCTTACTTTTAATTAGAGCTGATACACATTTAGAATGCCTCTGGAAGAACCATCTGCTTTAGATTGGTCTTGTGTAATCTTGTAATAGTAAAATATTCATAATTTTTATTTTTATGATACACTGTATTATAAAATACAATCAGACCAAATATAACTAGGATTCTGTAGTAAGAAAAAAATTGAGGAAAAGGAGAAATGGTTGATATTGACAGGGAGGGAGAAAAGCAGAGAGAAGGAGGAGGGAGAGAGAGAGAGAGAGAGAGAAAGAGAGAGAGAGAGGAAGGAAAAGGAAGGGAAGGAAGGGAAGAAGGAAAAGAGAATTGTCCTTGGGAATTGAGTGACCTCAGTTTAGGACTGACGATTAAGGCAGTTCAGCAAAAGAAACAAAGGAGCTACTGGAGAAACAAAGAAAGCTATTTTGACTACTTGATTTTTATTTAATCTGAGAGTAATTGATGAAGCATGGTGATTTTATTAAGCAGTAGTTTCTGGAAGGAACATAGAGTGAATCAGAAAACTTCCGTTAAATTTTGGACTATACAAGTGCGAATATTTAAAATGGAGTAAAGTGTGAATATTTATGATGATGATATAGAATTCCCAGCCTTACTGGAATTAATCATGTTGTGGTGGCATAATTGAGTCACTGACATTTTCAGTGCAGAAATATAAATTGCAAGGAAGAAAATTAGAACCATAACAGCAGCAGATTTTTATGGATTTGCTTCTCATTTTTTCTTTCTTTCGTTTTTTTTTTTTTCAGGGTAAATGGGAAGTTGGTAGCCCTGAAGGTGATCAGGCTGCAAGAAGAAGAAGGTACACCTTTTACAGCTATCAGGGAAGGTAGGCATTTTCTCTTGTTATCTTTGCTTTTGTGTTTGCATGATATCTGTAACTGTTTAAATATTATGCACCTCTGAATATGCTGAGTTTTTAAATTATATGGTTATCTCTCTTATTGGAATGTGTAAACTGAAATTCAAAGGTAGTACCTCTTACAATCGTATCAAGTCATGTTAAGTGAAATGAGACCATCCTGCTGCATACTCAGGTGTGGGAGACAAACAAACTGCTGTGTATTGAAGATGAGATGATCACTAACTGATTGAGGAATTTCATATTTCTGACTTTGTTTGCAGAGCTCCTAAGGTACATATTAACCTAGCATTGCTCTATAGTCATGACTTTTAAGGAAAGTTTTTAAAAATGAGGGATCAGCCCTGGCCGGGTGGCTCCATTGGTTGGAGCATCTCCTGTGTACCAAAAGGTTGTGTGTTCAATTCCCGATCAGCTTGTGGGTTTGATTCCCAGTCAGGGCCATGTACGGGAGGCAACTGATTGATGTTTCTGTATTCATATTCTCTCTCTCTCTCTCTCTCTCTCTCTCTCTCTCTCGCTCGCTCTCTCCTCTTTCTCTCTCTCCCCTCTTTCTCTCTCTCCCTTCTTTCTCTCTCTCCCCCTCTCCTTCTCTCTCTCTCCCTTCCTCTCTCTAAACATGTCCTCCAGTGAGGACTAACGTAAATATTTTTTAAAAAGGGTGGATCATACTATCTTATTACTAATTTGTATTCTTTCTTGATTTCTTTGTTCTATCCCTTACTACATTTTCTATTGCTTTTTCTTACTGACTTATAGATACCCTTTGCATATGAACATCATTTATGTTGTATTTTCTTCTATTCTGACACTTTTCTAAAAATTCCTTTTCAGTGTGGTTACTTGTTACATATAAGTTTTTAAATTTTTATTAAATACAATTGCTCTTTTGCTGTATTACTTCCTGCATAGTATTTCTATACCAAAATTATAAAATATCTTTTATTAGGGGGAGCTTTTAAGTTCAGTTTCAGAACTTTTAGTATTAATAGCTTTACCTCGATGACATTTTTGCAAGTACAAATCATCTTCACATAAAACTTCAGTTTATTTTTGTACTGAAGGAAACACAGCTTTTCAGCTGATCTACAGTGAGGTATAAATATCATTTCATTTATGTATAGATATATATTTGAAATTCTTTTAAAAATATTTGAAATTACGTGTGCACACAGACCCTATTATCTATGGATTTCATTTCATTGTAGTAGTTGTTATATAAAGAGGGCATTGGGTCTGATGAGATTGAAAGCCACTGGCTGACATGGAGCAGTGAGTTCCAATTGAGCTCTGGGGAGACGAGGTTAAGAGTGCTATTGAATTTGCTTATGGTAGACCCTGAAAGTTAAGTAGTAGGAGCGTGACGAAGAGATGCCAGGCCAAGAGAGAAGTACGAGGAAAATGAAACTGAGAGGCAGCCTGCTCTTTGGAGTTAGCCAACCTAACCTTGCTGTTGGTGCCTGTTAAGGGACATTACCGGATCCAATTGTGATAGTTGGGCCCATCAATGGGACGTTCAAGGAAGAAGCAGGTACGGTCCATGGAAGCTGTTGATGAGCTATCTGTTTTTACTGCCTGGATGTGAGGCAAGGCCCTTGGGCACATGGTAAGTCTTGAGATAAACTTAGGAACTGTCCCTAGGATTCAGTTCTGTTGTAGAATGCAGGGCTGGCTCTGTAGCTGCGACCTTGTTTCATGGGTTGGAGAGCCTCTGAAGACTTTTGAGCTGAATGTATGAGAAAGATAAATCTGATACTAAGATGTGATATAGTTTAGGTAAGATGGAACCTGGAGGCTGATAAATCAGTCATTCAAAGTAGTGCAGATTTGAAATTATGAGGACCCAGGTTCACTGGAAAGCAGTGACAAAAAATGATGGGTAGAGAAAGAATTGTCAGAGCTAGGTGAATTATTGGTTATAGATGATTTGAGAGGAACATATTAATGGTTTTGAGTTTGAGTAAAAAATATGATGCCAGAGGGAGAAATAGTTTGTGACTGCCTGGAGAACTGCTTTTAAGGCTTTACTGTGTGAAGCGGCTGTTATCCAGGGGCTACCTCTACATTGTGGATTTCATTTCTCAAGGAGTCCTTAAACTCAGAGTTTGACTGCTCTGGAGATCAGAGAATGAAGCAGGGATTGTTGAAGCCTGGAGGAACTGATCACAAAATGACATTGCATTTTCTTTTGAATAAAATACTTAGAGGTTTTCCTAATAAAAACTGACTTCTGAGTGATTTTTGTGGATATAAATGACCCTATAATAAGGAGAAGAATTAAATTCTGGGTCAGTCTTGCTTATTTGTTTCTCTTTTGCCTTGTCATTCCTACCTTTCATAGTCTTAGTTTTTCTGTTATTTATGTGTGAAAACAAAAGCTATCAACAATGCTCATAATCCTTCACTATTACTACTTCTTGAAATCTGTGCACATTAACTCCTCTGTGTGGCTAGTGGTAGAGCTTGAAATATTTAGGATGAAAGTGGGAGATGCTTGCGATGTGTTCATTTTTACACTGATGAGGGAGTAGCATGGCCTGTGCAATTTCCATGCAACTCTTTAATTTTAGTTTGCCTCTTTTCTGCTGTTTTGGTCAATTTCCTTATTCACAAAATGTCAACAGCAGGAAGATTTCAAAGGAAAGCACTGTGCACAGTAGCGTAGTTTTCAAGTGGCTTCTTGCCACTTATAAGCTTACCTGGGTATTTAGATTTTAACACATAATTTTCACCTAAAGTGTAAGTACTTGTAAGCAAACTTAATCTTACCCAGATTTATGTCCAAAGGAGGACTTTGAATTTTATCTCATAGAGCTAAAGTGCTTAATGGCTTCATTCAGGTGCAGGTGCTTTGAAACTCATTCTATCTTTGATGGCAGCTTAGAGAATTAAAGAGTAGTGGTGAGGGCCAGCTTTTCTCTTTTGATTTAAAGTCTTTATTTGATATGGTCATGGTTTTTAATGGTACTCATAAAGAATCACGAGATAGGCTTGAAAGGGAGTAGATGGAATTTCTTAGGATTTGCCAGCTTTAAAACAACTTAAAAATTTATATTTAAAAAAAGTTTTATTGATTTATTTAAAGAGAAAGAAGAAAGGAGATGGAGAGAGAGAGAGAGAGAGAGAGAGAGAGAGAGAGAGAGAGAGAGAGAGAGAGAGACATCGATCAGAGAGAAACGTCTATTTGCTGACTCCTGCACACCCCCTACTGGGGATCCAGCCTGCAACCCAAGCATGTGCCCTGACTGGGAATCGTTCCAGTGACCTCTTGGTGCATGGGTTGATGCTCAATCCACTAAGCCACACTGGCTGGTTAAAAATGTGTATGTTCTTACTCTGTGATATTATATTCTAGATGTCCAAACATATTTGGGGGCTAAGGTTTCCTCAAACAAGGAATGTAAATGGGTGAACCAATTTGCTCCTTACGTGGATTCTTGAATATCTAATGGTTTTCTTAGGTAAGATTTATGCTTGATGAGAAATCTAGATATCCTAATAGAGAACCATTTAAAATTATGAATAGTAACAATATCAATCAACAATATTTAGTGTGTGCTTACACACTGTACATACGCAGCCAGGGCCTAGTCTCACTTAATTCTCACTAAAGGCTTAAGGTGTGCAGTTTCATTATTTCTAGTTTAAGGTCAAGAAAGTAGGCCACAAATGGGCTAAGTCATTCAGCCAAGGCCACAGCTAGTATGTGTGGAGCTGAAAGTTGAATCCGGCCAGTCACACTCCAGAGCCCACACTTAACATTAAGCTATGATAGGGAGATTTTTAAGAAGAAAATTTGAGTTTGTACTGCACATTTGTTTCATACAGAGGGTTACATTATTGCCATTAAATTAAGGTAAGCCAAAAAGATAGATTGGGTTGGGGGGGTAGTGAATGTAGGGGAAAAGCTGGTTTATGAAAGTGCAGGCATATTATTCAATAAATATCGTGGGGCGCCATCTACGTAGGGCAAGCCAGGGTCAAAAAGAGTAAAGGAAACAGGCTCATCAGTGTAGCTAAGACACAGTCTAGGCATGGAGAAGAAAAAGAACCCCGGAGTGGTAAGCTGAAGAGTATGGAACTCATTATTTGAATATATTCTTTTTAATGCCTGTTCCAATAGTCCTGTATGCTTTACCCAGCTTTCCTCTCTCTCCCTCTTTCCACCCTTTTCCAGAATCTGAGTCTTTGGTTTATTCCTCAGTTGATTTCACGTGCCCCGCTCCGCCCTCATTTATTTTATTAGAACTTCGGTGAAACATTTTAGATTTCTAATAAAAACTAATGTACCCAGGAAGGCAGAGGTAGACAGAAATTCAAGAGGAGATTAAGAAAGACATCTTTTTATGTGGAAACAATTAAACTGCTAGTCAAATGAATAATTGATCCTTTAATCGTTACTTAATTGTGTAATTATAATTTAATTACATAATTAAATATTTTAATAGCACAGTGAGTTTGGTATATAAATTATCTATGTTATTGATAGTATTTTTATAAAGTTGGTAATGGTATGAAATAGAAAGTAAGGCTGATTTTAATTGAGCCTTAAAAATGTTGGTTGACTGCTATTTGATTTTTGTCATCACATATATCTTACATCATAGCCTCTTTATTTTTGTTGTTGCTTTTTTAAACCACACAATTATTTTTCCTGTAGCTGTCTGACATAATTGCTTATGAAGCTTGAATGTTAGGTTTGATATCTGAGTTGTAATTCAACTGGTAATTAAACAATCTGAGTTTCATATTTTGCATTTCAAGTTTGGGGTATTCTCTTACCTTCCCAGGGCTGTTGTATAAATTACCACAAACTTGGTGGCTTAAAAGAACAGAAGTTTATTCTCTCACAGATCTGGAGACTGGAAGTCCCAAATCAAAGTATCAGCAGGACATGCTCCCTCTGAAGGAACCTAGGGGAGAATCCTTTCTGGTCTCTTCCTGGCTTCTGGTGGCTCCCAGCAATCCTTTATGTTCCTTGGCTTACTAGTATTTTAGCATCATTACAATCTCTCTCTGTCATCACGTGGCCTTCTTGTGTTTTTTTCTGTTCTTTTAGGAACTGTAGTTGCTGGACTTATGGCCTACCTTATTACTGTACATGTTCAACTTAGCTAATTATATCTGCAAAGAGACTATTTGCAAATAAGGTTATATTCTGAGCTTCTGAGTGGGCATGGGTTTTGGGGAGACATCAATTTCACCCAACTACCAGTGTGTTTATTCTTGTATTTCACAGAGAGATTTGTAGGTAATAGTGGACACTGGGAAATGCATGCACTTTGCAAAGCTTAGGAGAAGAGTGGACTGAATAATGCCTTTGATCAAACTCTTCAGTGCTTTCTTTTTACTAAGGGTGCATATATTAGACAAATGGATGCATTAACTTTATTCAAGCTGATTTTTTCTTTCTTTCTACATAGGTTCTTTTGTTGTTTTGAATTTTTTTTTTAAGTATTACTTCCCTGGATGATTGAAGGACTCATGAGCTGTAGCTTGCATGGAGAAAGATAATGTCAGGCAGGGTAGTGAGTATGACTGAGGCATTGGTAGTTAGGTTGAAAGCAGAGAGAACTGGTAAAATAGAGATCCCCAAAGCTGCTAAGTAGATATGAAATGAGAACAGTCTACTTCCACAGTTCTGTATCTTGACTGTTAGGACTTCAAGCACATTTATTCCAAGACAAAATATAAATTTTGATTGGGATCCTATGCTGTTCTCAAGAGTCTTTCTTAAAAATCCATTTATGCAGTCTAACAATTACATAGCTCTTAAGATCAAATAGAACCTAAATATTTGTTGTAATATATTTTCCTTGACAAGATGATTTTTGAATTTCCAATGTCTGGACACCTTCCTGGTGAGCGAGGAAATCTGCCAGGGAAGTCAGCTCTTTCATTCCCTCCTTTTTCCCTGATCTGGACTCTCTCTTTCAGGCTCGAGGAAGCCGAATTGAGAAGGTGGGCACAGATGGGAAGCGGGGGGGGGAGGGGGGGCAGGGAGGGGGGGCAGAGGGGGACTCCTGGAGCATAAGCTCCTTCCATAACAGATCAGACTACAGTGCTGAGGAAGGAGTGGAGGGCAGCCATCTGTTCCTGTGTTTGTATTTTTTCAATGGCAGTATTGTGGGTTGTTTATCATCTTGTAATAAAGTCTGTTAAACTTTCTGTATCTCGGTTTCCTCATTTGTAAAAGAAGAATATACTAATAACCTCATAGGATTGTTAGGATATGGCAGTCATTAAACATAAAGATGAGGCCATAAACTAGACATAATCATGGAATAATGAAGGTTTCTTGGAAATAAAAGTGTCATTAAGAAGAATTAAAAATTCAGGAGAAGATTTGGATGGCCATTGCAAGGAAAACTCTCAAAAGAAGATCAAGAAGAGTTATTGTCTCTTACCTTTTTGAGGATAAGTGATACAGCTTCTTTTCATTTTCTTCTGTATGCTTTCTGTTTCTTTTTTTTTTTCTTCTTGTCTGTTTTGTTCTCTTTCTTATTGAAAGCATCCCTCAGCTGCCTGGATATCTTGATTGACAGCTCATTTAAGAGTGAGACACTAATATGATGATTGGAAACTCTTGGTTCTTGGGTAGGGAATGTTCTTGTTTGGTGAGCTTCATTGTAGGGTGATGGGGATGAGTTAGATAGTTTTTTTCTCTTCACAGCCCCTCAGATGTCAGTATGTAGAGGTCTTTTCTTGGGAAGAGTCTTAAATTTCTACAGAAGGAATTATTTAATCGCCTGTCTAGAGGATTTAAATTTGCTGCCCATATCATGGTAAGCGATGCAGGCAGTGGGGGATTCTCACCATTCAACATACAGAATCTTATTGAATCTTCTTATTTTCAGTTCAGGCCATGTGGCTAGTATATAGGGACTAAGATGTATTGAGGTATTTAAGGCAAAAAAATGATGAGGGTCTATAAAAGGTCTTGGCAGTAGGGAGAGATGGATAAATAGAGGGAGGAACTTATAGGGACACCTGGTAGGGCTTGGTGTTTTCCTGGGCATGGAGTTTGATAGAGATGGAGGTATGCAGAATGATTTCCAGGATTCTGGCTAGAGTAATTAGTTAGATAGTGGAGCCAATACTAGGAAAAGGACTACAAGGTGGAGGTAGGTATAAGAAGGTAAAAATAGTGAGTGCAATGTTAACATGTTAAGTTTGAAGTCTGATATTCATGTGGCAGTTGTTTATATGGTAGTGCAATTTATATAATAAGTCAGTTGAACCTATTCTGGGAACCTTACTTGGCACTTTCAAGTTCATGATCTCATTTAATCTTTCAACATCATGAGGAAGGTTGATGCTATTATCTTCACTTTAGTAATTAAGAAGCTGGGATCTAAAGAAATTTTTGTCCAAAGTCATATAAATAATGATGTGCAGATACAGAGTCAGCTTGGGTCTTCTATCTGTGCCCAGATAAGTGACTCACACATGATAGCCATTTAACACATGTTGATATGTGAGTCAATGAATAAGCGAGTCCATAAACTCCAAGTCATTTCTTTTTATTCTCTTACACTGCATATAGTAGGAACCTATAGGAGCAAAGTTGTACATAGATATTTTTTAATGCTGCTAAGGAGCAGAAAAGTGAAGTTGGGAAAGCATCGTACAACAAGTCAAAAAATTTTGACTCTTGATAGAAACTGTGCTACTAAGTATGTGATTATGAGTGAGTCACTTAAGGTATTGTTCTTCAGTTTCCTTATCTATGAAATGAAGGGGTTAGACTATCTGATCTTAGAGCTTCATGATTAAAATAATAGTACCAGCATGAATTTTTACAGAGATAAAGGTGTATAATTGTATCATTGGTATTCTTCATACACACATGCTATAATGCGATTTTCATTTACTGTGTTTAAAATATTTCTTTTAAGCTCTCTAATAACCCTTTGTGTCTGTCACTGCAAAAATGAACATGAATCGCTTCTGAGCATTTGGCAATTGACAGACAAATATTGTAAATGGAAGGTAAAAATCCATGCGTCTCTAGACTTTGATTCTAAGTAAGCTTATGAAAATTGATAAAATTGTTATTCTTTGTAAGTCTGAGTAATTTGATGGTTGTCTGCCAATTGATATCAACAAAAAATCTGCAAGCTGTTAGATATGTGACTTCAAAAACTATGAAAATCATGTTTTCTTTTTATGTCTAATTTTAAAAGTTAGAGTTTTTAAGATCAAGTAACTTTTTCTTGTCTGCTTTAAATTTATGAAAAAACTATATTACACTTTGTTCTCTTATATTTGGAAATACAAATTTTTTTTTGGAAATATATAAATTGAACTATGATACATTTATATTTAAAACATTTTAAGAAGGATTATGTAACTAGCTCTATCTGAAGGCATTTATAAGTGGCTAAAAATCTTCATGGTCTTTTTTGATATCTTCTGTGCTAACCTTTTAAAAAGGTTCTCTCATTTAATTCCGACAATAATCCTATGGTAAATATAGGCATCAACATCTCGAAATTATAGAGGAGGAATTGAGGCCTAGAGATAAATTGTGTTATTTCAAACAATTTGCTAGTAAACAGCTAAGTTAGGATTTTTAACTTGGGTCTTTTAACTGAGGTGTTTGTTCCAAAGATGACACCTTTTCCCTTCAAAATTTCTTGACTAATTTAGAAGAGTGATGGGAATTCATAACCTATGTATAAATTGCTTATCATGATATAAATGATCATAGCTATTACAAGTTGCTTTATAAAAATACAATCTATTGGCATACATTCATTTCAGGAGGGAAAGAACAAGGAGTAGAGGCAGCTTCCATGCACTGCACTGTGGGCATGGAGTGAACCACAACCCAGGTACATGCCCTTGACCAGGAATCCAATCTGTGAGCCTTTGGTATACATGCCAATGGTGGCATGCCAATGGTCTACTGATCACACGGGCCAGGGCTCTGTGGGAACTTTTTAAAGATCATTAATCCCATTCTTGAGGGTAACACCCTCATGACCTAATGGCTTTCCCAAGGCCCAACTACTAATACCATCACCTTTGGGAGTTAGAATAACAACATGTGAATTTGGGCCGGTGGAGGGTAGAGATTTGCACAAACATTCAGACCATAACAGATAGATAGGATTCATACAGGGAAATGACCAGGGAAAGGCTTGCCTGCTAGGGAAGCTGGCTAAGGTAGGAACTATCACTCCCCCCCCCCCCCCCCCCCCGTCCCATCACCAGTTTGATTGGCAAAGAACAATTAGAGCTCTTGATGGTGAATGTATTGGTTGCTGCTTAATGTTTTCTGATGAAAACTCTAGATCAGTGGTTCCCAACCTTTTTTGGCCATGCCCCACCTAAGCATCTCTAAAATCCTGATGCCTCCCCTGTGATAAATAATTCTTATTATTCAAAAGGTGAACTCCTATTCACCTGGAGGAAGCCTAAAAGGCCATTAACTTGCTCTAAACAAGCTTCCAAAGAACATGGCATCCATGAAAGAGAAAAATAAAAGAATGAAAGGACAGTTGAAGTACTGAGGAAGAAATCACTAAGAAATTATTAAAAATAATATGAAGTAATATGAAAAAATAGCAAATAAAGTTTCAAAACATGTAATAGAGAGCTGAAATGCATAAATATGTTACAATATATACTTATATATGTATATAGAACCATAAGAAATGCAAAAAATTTACTGTTAATCACTCATTCTCAAATTGCCCCCCTCAAAAATACAATTCTCCTGTGGGGCATGTGCACCACATTGGGAACCACTGCTCTAGATGTTCTTGTGTTCACTGTTATTATTATTTTTTTTTAATTATTCTCACATTTGTTCCTGTAGCAGGAGTTTCATTGTTGATGCTGGATTGTTAACGTGGCAGGGCGTCTGGGATAATTGGTGAGGAAAAAACCAAGAGACCACAGATCTATGAAAGAATGTCCAGAAGACTAGGAAAGAGGAGACAGAACAAGATGCTGAAAAAGAAGAATGTGTCTGGTCAAGGGGGATTAGTGAGGAGCTGAGTGTCTTAAGCAAGGGTGACTTTGAGGTTGACAGAACCATTTAGAGAAACAAGGAAGCCAGGAGTAGCAGTAGTTTTAGGGTCCATGTTTGAATAGATGTTTCATATGATTACTTTGCAGCGATAGCCATATATCCCAGTACAAATCACTGGATCAGGATTTTTAGCTGAGAGAAACTTTAGTGATTGTGTCATCTGGCTCCTTCATTTTACGAAGAAAAGACTAAGACCTAGAGAGTTGAGTAGGCCATTTGAACTACCAAGATCAGGAGAGCTCAGACCTGGAGTGAAAGTTGTGGGAGTCTTTACAATAGCGAAGATGGTTAGAGATCTGGCATGAATCACATCTTTAGAATGCAGCTCTCACCACAGAACGTATCTCATCTTGGTGGATGTGCCAAAAGGATACGTCATTTAGCTTTCTCTGTATTTCTCATTTTCCTCTGACATTTTGGAATGTGGTGGAACTCTTCAAAAGACCATCAAGTAATTTCAATTTTGTAAAAAGCAAATTAATACCATATGTGGAGAAAATGCACTGTATAGTTTATCACGGGAAAAGTTTAGAAGTAGAAAGCTAAAGGAAAGTTGGTGTAGGACATTTATGTTTTTTGGGTATGTGCCATCTCAATCACATCCCTGAGCAGTATACTCCTAAGAATTGAACTGATAATAGCACTAAAAAAAAAAAAAAAAAAAAAGAAAAGAAAAAGAAAAAAAAAAAGAAAAGAAAAAGAAAAAGAAAAAAAGCCCTAACAATTTGAACAGGGCCCAAGAAAAAGAATCAAAGGAAATAATAAGCAGGAACTTGGCAGTGGTTCTGTCATCTGTGAGCTGACACTCCTGCCTTCTGTCCTGAAGTTTAGGGCTCATGTGGGTGGGAACCGGCAGGGGCAGTTTTAATGATGACAACTTGGCTTCACAGAAGTACTTATGATTATCACATTTTTTTGATGAAGACTAGGATAAATTTTTCTGTGGGGGCATCATTTTTTTTTTTTTTTGCCCGATTTAAGGCAGTTTCCATGGTTCTGTTTGTTTATTTAAGATGACCTACAGAACATTTTCTAAAAGTTCTAAATGCATCATAGACATTTCACAAACAGCTGTCTGTGACGTTGCTTTCTAAATGTCTTTAATTGTAAGCCTTGTGGGAAGAGATACATTTCTGCACTCTCAGGGACTTCCAGGGTTGGTGTGGATCTTCTCCTATTATGCTCATACGTTTGGAATGTTGCAGATGGTTGGTGGGGGTAAAGGGAACCAGTAAGTCCCTCACCTACGCATTCCATCCAGCAGATGGTAAACCCACAGGATTGGCCACCAGGTAGATTCAGACCTAGGTCCAGTTGACTCTGCAGCACAGCTCTTACCCCGAGGACATGCTGCTTCCCAGAGGCAGGGGCAGAGAGGGTAAGACTTTCCCCTCAGTGATTTACTACTGGTTTGGCCCCGAGCCGCGGGCCCTTCCTCCACTCTTGCTCCAGATTTCCTCCCACAGCCTAACACATGCAGTCCTCTCTGGCAGAAGCACGAGCGTGATTAGGAAACAATCGGAACTTGCCTGGCAGGGATTTCTCCATAACCAGTGAAATCTTTGGAACAGAGATTAACCAGATACTAGACACCCTGTTATTTCATAAGGTGATTAATACAGCAGAACTTGCTGATACCACACATGGTGGAATAATTACTGCAAAAACCCAGTATTTTTGAAGTGTTGCTCTATCAGGGGAACAAAATCAAACTGAAAATGGGAAAACATGGAAGTACAGATGCTTATTACATAATTTCATTTTCAAATGAATGCTTGAAAATGTTCAAAATTGGGGAACTCTGGTAGCTCAGCTACAGCTTGAAAAAGTATACTTCTAGACACATATGTTTCCAGAGACCTTAGCTCAGTAGTACATCATTGCAGAGGATTGTTGCACATATTGCCATTAAGCGGATCCTATTATAATTTCAGATTTACTAAACCATTACAAATAAAGTAATAAAATTATTCTAAGCAAGCCAATGATAGTAAATTTGGTTTGTTAGGAATATATTTCCTCATCTCTGAATTTTATGCATGAGACAGAAAATTACCTGCAATGTTTAATAGGCGAGTCCTGTTTCATGGCTTCAGTCACACCTTCATCAATCTAAAAGGTTTTGAGTAAAACAAAATCTTAAAACCCACCAAGAGTAAATAATCAATATTTTTTGTATGTATATCATTTGTTACCCACACTTTTCATATGCTGCATTTTTATTATATATGCTATGGTACTTGGAGCAAAAATATGACCAAAGTAATATATGGGTATATTATTTCATTGATTTGATGAAGCTGTATATTGCTTTTGGGCTACATAAAGCATCTAAGCAAATCTTTAAGTATGGTGATGTATTGCTCTGGCATGTGCATGGAGTTGTTAGTGAGAGCTTTATGTGTCGTTGGAGGGCAGTGCATGGCCTTTATGCTTCAGAGATGGAGTATAATGCAAAAGCAAATTTGAGATGATAGTCAAGAGCTCAGATTTTCAAGCCTATAGACTTTTCTTATGTTTATTTTTTTTGTTTATAAGGAAGAAACAGAAGTGATTAGTTCTGTATATGTGACCCAGAAGATATCTAGCAAGCTTTCTTTAAGGCCGACATTTCCAGGATCCAGTCCTTTCTGCATGCATGCACGTGAATAGATACATCAATGCACCCCTGCAAATTAAAATCTTATTTTAGATAACTCATGTTTAATAAGTGTGATTCTTGTTCTTCATTTCCCTGATGGGTGTGATTTTTTAAAAAAAATTCATAGAAATAAACATGTAGGAAGCTGTCATCTTCTTAATTGCTGTGGGCCCCCTGAGTTCATGGAATCACTCTAAGCTATTTGTGACCCTCAGAGAAGAAAGAGAAGACATTTCTTCAAGGTTTTGAATAGCCATTTATAATATTAATGTAGACAGCCAGTCTTTTGAGGAATAGTAACCTTCCCTCAGTAGGCAGAGGAGGACTTCTAATGCGTAACATTTGCCCTTTCTCTTAAGGGGCAATGAAATTCCCTCATTTGAGATAATGTTGGTAAAAGAATAATTTGATTAGAATTCAATTAAGAAAGCCAACACAGTAATTCACACATAGGAATCAATTAATGTTGTATAGAATTTTTCAAGTAAAAACTGGAATGTTTTCCCTTAAAGGTAAGTAGTGACTTCCACTTAGCAAAAACCAATCAATCACCTTTTCAAATTCTTGGTCATCCTTAACTGTATTTTGTAATTTGACACTGTGCTGCTGCCACTGAAGAATTGTATGACCCACTGCCATATTTAACTGGCCTGTATTGTATTTTTACTTGTTAAATCTGGCATCTTGAAGTCCCCTCTCTTCTGTTTCCTCCTCTTTCTATTTTCTTTGCTCACCCATGGACTTGGCTCTCTTCACTTCCTCACCCAAGTTCATCTACCCTGATGTATTAGCTATCATCTCTCTGTGCTGTTTTCCCAATTCACATCTCTAGCCTGGACTATTTTAGCCCCCAAATTCAGACACCTTACTATAACTCTTATTGAATGTATTGCTACTATCTGCAACTCAACATGACCAAACTAAATTCTATTTTGAATTCCCTGGACCAGTGATCCCATTGCGTTGAAGGTCAACATTAAGAAATCAGTTTTTTTTGTACTGGGGTCATGTTATGTTAGACTCCTCTGTCTCCTCATGAGTAATTTGTCAACATTGTCGAGTTTTCATCGAAATGGCTACCACTTTTGTCCCTTTGCTCTTCCTCTTTATTGCTGTTTTCCTGTCCAGGTATAAAGTGGTAAAAGTGCCTGAAATGATGTCCTTTCTGAATCCCTCTAATTCACTGTTCCTCCTTTCAAAGTCCTCATTAAGCACAATTTTAGGTTGGCTTCTCTGGAAACAGACTTGGAGGCAGAGTTGCAGGCAGGTTTATTGGGGAGGGGGGTGGTGCTTCGGGAGATAAACCTCTGGGAAGTGAGGAAGGCAGGATTGGGCAGAAAGAGATGTGGACCTGCAATGAAATTGTACCTGAAGCCCCAGCCAATCCTGCAGAGTGTTCTAGAGCTGGAATGGGCTTTCATAGTTGCAAATCAAGGCAAAGGGTCAGACCCTTATGCCCCCTTAGTCTTTCTCGAGGCCACTGATGTGACCCATTTCAAAGACCCCCTACTCTCCTGCAAGGCTACCCTTTGCTCTGTAACCACCGTGTCAGTCCTTTCTGCCTCCTCAAATGGCTCTGACCAAGTCAACCCCATGAGAGGAGGCATGAACTTGGGGAAGGCTTTCCCTACCAGCAAGGGCTCTTTTCAAAACAGGACACAGCTGTGGAGCAGCAGCCAAGGGATGGGTGTGTTGTCACTGAAGAGGGCGGCTCCACTATAGTCACATTCAACATTTCAGTTTCTTGTGTAGGAACCTCTCTGTCTGCTTGTCAAGTGTTTGCCCTGATAAGTCTAGTGTCCATATATCAACTGCATACTTACAATATTATTGCCTATGAAGGCTACAATGGTTACTGCTGTGGTGACAACATGCTGGAACAGAGAGGATACACATTTCCAGATTTTTGAATGCCCTGGACCAATGATCCCATTATGTTAAAGGTTATTTTGAATGCACAGTATTTCAGTACAGATATCACATAGTAAGTGCTTCCAGCATGTTTGGGAAATACAAATAAATAGAAAGAAGCAATCCTTCCTCTTCAAACAAATAACACAGAATTACGTGAAAAAACTAAACAATTTTATGGTCATATATTAGCATGTAGTACAAAATCTTTCATAAATACAAAGGGCATTCAAAGTAACTGAAGGTTCTTGTGAGATGGGGTTTGTCAGGAAAGGCTTATGTTAACAGTGGTAGTTGTGCCTAGAGCTGAGTTTTTGAAAATGAATCACAATGACAGACAACGCTGATTCTTTATGGACTCTTGAGTTGAGCACTTGAGTTCCTGCTTTGTATGTATTATCTCATCTAATCCACAGAGCTATCCTGTGAGGTGTAGTTCCTGGGATTCTTTATTTTATAGGTGAGAAAAACCAAAGCCTTAGTGAAGGAGTGTGGGTACATCATCCTAAGAGTGAACACGGTGTTTGTAGGGGACATTATTAAAATTGTTTTGGAACCAGTTGCTCTTAGAGGAGCCGTGATTCAGTTGGGTAATCAATAATCCTACCTTTGTCCTCATAAATCCCAGCAAAATGGTAACTCATAAGAGGTAGACTGGTGTAGCGGAAAGAATGTGAATGTGAAGAAGAACTGTTTTCAACCCCCTGCCACTTGTTAGCTGCTGTGTGTCCTTGGAGAAGTTATTCAACTAAGCTGAGTGTCTGTATCTTTAAAAAGGGTTGAGAAATAATGTACTTTGCCATTTTGCTCTATATGGCTACTGTCACCATCTCCTGAGTTTATGAGGTTGTCAAGTGCTATAAAATAAGTTATTTTTTGTTAATAGTGTAAGTAATAGACATGGTAATGATGATAATAATGTAATGATAGTAACATGGTGTTGATGATATAATCACAGCAATAATAATAATTTAAAATAGACAGTAATGCTTTGCGTCAGATGGCCACAAAGACTGAACTGTCCGTTGCTGGCAATATTTCAGATATTTACTGATTAAGTTGTTTTGGTAGATTTGCAGTTTATGCCCTTTTTGGCTCAAACAAGCAATTAAATTCTCCTCAGGAAATCATGAAAGGTTACCTGTAGTTGAACAGCCTACATTGCGGGAATTTTGGCTTCAATTCAAGATTCTTGGCCAAATGAGCATCTGAATCACTTGAGGCCTATTCATAAAGAGTAGGATTATGGACATAACTGAAGTTTATGTACTTAGCTAAAGTGACTTGAGTTTCATGGTGTTGCTGGGAGATAGAGACTGTGCTTCTATACCCTGTACTCGGATTCACAGCCTGAAATGCAGCCATCTGCAGGTCTGATTGTGTTTACAGTGTAAGTGAGCATCTGACTTGGGCCGGAGCTTGCTAATTTAATGGAGGATGCCTCCAATTCAGTGACTGAGATTTATGTAGGGTTCCTAGGGCACGCCAGGAACATTTTTGTATAAATGAGAGATAATGGCAATATTTTAGTCATTTGCAAATCATCTCTTTAAGTGAAATGCTTTACAAAAACCACTAAAACCACAGCATAATTATATCTAAAAATTAAATTCAAGTACTCTTAGAGGAACTAATTCAGAGCTAGGAAACATTCATTTCAGAGGTTCAATAGTCATTGCCTCGGCCTTTCTTGCTGTGGTATAAGTAGTGAAGACATGTGTACAAACTGGTAACTTGGAAATGATTATTTTAATTTAATTTATTTTTAACTTAATTTTATATTAGCTATTATAGGCAAATGGTATTTTAATGAATTGTACCAACAGGATTTTGCATTTAACTCTAACTGGGACTTGGGCTTCTCAGGCACCAAGTGGGTACAGAGGGACTACTTCCAGCATAGAGCCCACACTGACATTTGACTGGGTACTGCTGAGGGGTGACAGAACCTTCCCAAATGGAAGTGCTGAATAAAGTGTCATTAGGAGAAGAAACCGATGATCATAAATTACTCAAGAATTAGCCCTGTTCCTCAAACGCATGCCATTTTAACCATTTTCCCAAACTTTAAATATGCACTGGTTAGTCTTCATATTTCAAAACTCCAGCAAAAAAAAAAAAAAAAAAAAAAAAAAAAAAAAAAAAAAAAAAGCATCTTTTTGGATGAACTCCCTATCTTATCCCACATCTTAAAACTAAGTTGGTGTTTCTGAGAGGCTAGAAAGCAAGGCTTCATGACTTGTCAAAGAGTGAGGAACTTCATCCTTTGTGTGGTTCTCGATTTTGATTTTCTCAACAAAACCAAAAACCTGTGCCTGTGTGTGCATGCCTGCATTTTGGCAAAACTATTCAGAAGAAGGCTTGGAAGTTTTCTTGCTGTTGTGTAGGTAGTGGAGACATGATTGTTGTTTTTTATCAGGTTTTTTTTTTTTTTTATAACTTTAAAAAAAAGATTGCTTGGTATGCAAATTATAGCAAATATAGTTCTTACTAACAGAATTTTTCAGATTGTATAGACTTTAGTGTTAGGGACTTGGGAAAATGTGTGAATTGTTAATAAATTCTTGACAATAGGACTTATTCTGCTTGATAAAATTCTTGCATCAGAAATTTATCACTGCTTAAAAATTTCATTACTCATGTTTTGGAAAGGATCCTTTGAGAGTAGATTAACATAAAAATGACCACTCAGAATGTAGTAGTTATGCTTTTGTTAGTCAAAACTCCTAGCAGGTTTATACTTTAAGTTCAAGTCTTGATTGGTCATCCGGATAGAAATTTCAAGAAATTGCTTTTGCAATTATAGCTATCTTAGAAGAGTTCTTCTCAGAGAAACTGAGCAAGGATGCTGATTAATTCCAGCTGTTGGGTGAATTGTATGTAAAATTGCAAGCTCTTAAATGCTATAATTTCACAACCCAAAAGCTTTCCAGGCTATTTGTCCCCTTGTTTGACTGAAATGTTGAATGAAGCATTGATTTTTCTATTTCCTTTTTCATGAACTCAGTACCTTTGGCTACTGTTGGCTATCTCTGTGGAGGTGCCAGTTCTGGTAGGAAGGCAACATTGGGAAAGGTTAAAAAAAAAGGCTTACTTTATAAGTTTTAAATTTATTATCATTAAAATTATTTTTCTCTAAACTTTAATACTCAATTGCATATGCGTGTGTTGTTTTTTTTTTAAAAAAAATAATATGCTTTGTTTTTTTATAATATTTTTAGTCTGTAGAAAAATCGAGCAGAAAATGTAGGAGTTCCCATGTACCCTTTTTCCCTTGGCATGGTATCCTATCTAACAATAGACAAACATGGTAATTGACTGTACCTTCACTACACTTCCCATGGGCTAATCAGGGTGATATGCAAATTACCGCCAACAAAGATGGCGGTTAATTTGCATATGTAGGCACAATGCTGGGAGGCGAAAGGGGAAGGACAGAAGAAGCCGCCTGCCGCTGACGGTGATTGGAAACCCAGGCAACAGGCATAGGCCGGGGGGCAGGGCAAAGCCAGGGCCGCCTTTGCCCTGCCCCCCCGCCCAATCGGAGAACTGGGGCCGCCTTTGCCCTGCCCCCCAGCTGTGATTGGAGAACCGGGCTGCCATTGCCCCGCCCCCCAGCTGGTGATCGGAGAAGCCATGCGGGGCAGGGAAGAGGCAGCACCAGTGGCTGCCTCTTCCCCGCGCCCTGTCTCCCCCCCCCCCCCCCCCCACAACCGGTGATTGGTGATCGGAGAAGCCGGGCGGGGCAGGGAAGAGGCGGCCCTGGCCCCTACGTAGATCTTGTGAGCACCTTTCAAACTGCATGGGTAAAACCCCATGAGACCGGGTCCTGACTGCCACGTAGATCGCGAGCACCTTTCAAACTGCAAACCCCTTGAGACTGGGTCCTGGCCGCCATGTAGATCATGAGCACCTTTCAATCTGCATGGGTAAAACCCGTGAGACCGGGTCCTGGCCTCTACATGCTACCATGTAGGTCTCGGGCAGCCAACAATCACCTCTTCCCTGCCCTCCCCCCCGCCCCCCTCCCCCTGCGCCGGTGATCGGAGAAGTACCTATATTTTTTTTTTCAAAGTACCTGTATTTTTAATAATTTCTTGACATGGTAAAAGAATTTTACATTACGATCCAAGGGTAGTGGGTTGAGGAGAAGGAGCAGCAGAACAATCCAACAAACAAAAAGGGAAATAGAAATGCATGGTGGAAGGGATTTGAAGGGTGGGTAGGGGCATTGCCCAACTAAAATGCAATTGGTTTGTTACTGAGTACTATTCATGGGAAGACAGCATCCTGACTCCTTCTCTATATAGCATATGGGGAGTAAATATGATGCATCCAGGTGGAAATATGATTAGGGGTTGGAAGACAGACAGGGAAAGAAGAAGTCAGAAATAGACACTGAGAGAGTTACTGGCTGGCTGGCTGCAAATACTGACTCTCCAATAGTGATAGGATAAAAAAGTGGGGGCTATCTCTGGAAGATTCAAGAGATAGGGGGCAACTCTTCTATGGTTTTGACTTGCCCAGCAGATTTCCACATACACACGCCTATGTTTGCATGCACACACATATACACATAACTGACTGCCCTTCCAGGAAGCACAGAAGAAGAAGAAGCCACCAGAAGAAGAAGCCACCCACCTTTGGTTCAGGCGCCAGTCCCTGCAGCAGGCTGCAGCCTAGGTGACGGACAAGCCACCCGCCTGAGGTCCCAGGCTCCAGCCACCCGGAGAAGCTGCCAGCCCTGTGGTCCAGGGTGCCAGCGCCTGTGGCCAGGGAAATAGGTTCCCTCTTCTCCTACTGCAGTCATTACTTCAATATTCCCCTTCTGAATTTTTCTCCTGTGCTGCACCAACTCTACTTTTCATTGGAAGGATACGGAGCAGAGAGAGCAGTGTTAAGAGCTTATATTTTTAAGCCGGTAAGATTGGTACTTAAACATATAAATGGAAAACTAGAGTCCTTAAGGTAACAAAGGCTACAAAGGACAGGGCAGCACATGACCTATTATACCCAGCAATCCATATGGGGACTGAAAACTTTGCAATGATGACAATTAGTGAAGATATGAATCAACTAAAATAGTTGACAGGGACAATTCTTCCATCTTTGAAAATATCTACATCAAATCTGTTTAAATAGATTTTCATCTGCATAATATAACACATTCTGACAAGACCACCACCACCACCACCACCAATGTGGTCAGTGTTGTGCCGATAAATGTTTAATAACTGAGGGACCCCCCCCCCCCCCCCCCCCCCCCCCCCCGGCCGAGTGCATAAATTTTTGTGCACCGGGCTACTAGTTTGTTATAATTGATGAACAAATATTAATACATTATTATTAACAACAGCCCATATCTCACATTAGGATTAGGATTCACTCTGTGTTATCAGTTTTGACAAATGTATCATGACATGTACCCACCATTATAGTCTCATACAGAATAGTTTTACTTAAAAATTTCTGTGCTCCTCATGGTCTTCTCCCTCCTGCCCCGCCCCTTCACTCCTTGTCCCAACTCCTGATAGCAATGGATCTTTACTGTCTCTATAGTTTTGCCTTTTCCAGATTGTTATATAATTGGAACCATAGAATATGTAGCCTTTTTCAGATTGGCTTTTTTTCACTTGCTAACATGCATTTAAGGTTTCCCCTGGTCTTTCAGGACTTGATAGCTCATTTCCTTTTAGCACTGAATAATATTCCATTGTATGGATGTAACACTGTTTAGTGATCCACTCACTCACTGACTGAAGATCATCTTGGTTGCTTCCAACTTTTGGCAACTATGAATAAAGCTGCTATACACATTCTTGTGCAGGATTTTGTGCAGACATAGTTTTCAACTCCTTTGGGTACTTTGCTAGAGAATGAGTGTGCACTGAGTTTATAGATGAGGATCAAGATAAACCATTCCTGCCTGGTTGGCGTGGCTCAGTGGTTGAGTATGGACCTGTGAACCAGCAGGTCATGGTTCGATTCCAGGTCAGGGCACATGCCCAGGTTGTGGGTTCCATCTTCTGTGTGGGGTGTGCAGGAGGCAGCCGATCAATGATTCTTTCTCATTGATGTTTCTCTCTTTCTCTCCCAACCCCTTCCTCTCTGAAATAAATAAAGATATATTAAAAACCATTCCTGTGGGTATGGGAGGTGGGAAGTTGGGAGAGAGGAAGGTTGTATGGGTCTAGCAAAGGTTTGCAAACACGACTGTTTCCTGCCAGTGGGTTAGTGGGGCGGGAATAGGGGTAGAAAAGCTGGAAGGATGTTTTCCCCTACATGGTTGCAGTTCAGAATGATCGAGAGGAGTACCAATAAACAGTCTTAATCAGTCTCAATCAGCGTCCTAGTTAATTAAATTCCCATAAACACTTTTAAACTGCATTTATAAATTGAATATATTTGCTTCTTTCTAGCATTCAAATGCCTTGATCTAACTACCAGCACTTCTCCAAGTACTTAAACTATTCTTGTAAATCTAATAAAATAAAATTTATAAATATAGTTTGTTTTAAGAATTCTAGTGCTGGTGAGAACCTAGTAAAACTCTCTTATACATGTCCATTTAATAGTGACAATTTTAAATAAATTAAATTGGAACTTAACACGCATAGTATCAATATATCAAACTGTCTTCAGCATGATAAACACTATATCAAGTAAATATTGAACTATATCCAAATGATTGCACATTGATTTCTAAACTTATCCTCAGAGGTTTTAATGCTGTGGGTTTGATTTGACCCTTATGTCTCTATTTAAAACTACATGTTCCCAGAGTTCTTGTAATCCAGAGTGATTTAGTTATCATCCCAGGAAGAGGGGGCTTATTATATAAAGGGGGTCAAATATATGGTGATGGCAGAAATTTGACTTTGGGTTTTGGGCACACAATGCAACATACAGGTGATGTATCATAGAAAGGTACATTTGAAACCTATATAATTTTATTAACCAACTAGAGGTCCAGTGCACAAAAATGTGTGCATTTGTGCACTCAGGGGGATCCCTCAGCCTTGCCTGTGCCCTCTCACAATCTGGAACCCCTCTGGGGATGTCCATCTGCTGGCTTAGGCCACTCCCTGGGGAATCGGGCCTAAACTGGCAGTCAGACATCCCCCTGGCAGCCCGAGAGCCCTCGGGGATGTCCATTTGCCAGCGGGGAGCAGGCCTAAGCTGCAGTGGGACATCCTTAGCGCTGCTGAGGAGGCGGGAGAGGCAACCCAAGCCTCCTGCTCACTCCAGCTCTGTGGCCACCTTCATCTTAGGTTAATTTGCATACTCGCTCCTGATTGGCTGGTGGGTGTGGTCGGTGGGCATGGCTTGAGCGCAGCAGAGGGACGGTTAATTTACCTGTTTCTCTTTTATTATATAGGACATCACCCCAATACATTAATAAAAAAGATGCTTGTATCTAGTTAGAAAATGAAAAACAACAACACATGAACAGCACAATTAGGTAATGTGATTAAGTTGATATTTTGTTTATTTGGTTAATCAGAATGGAGGGGAGTCTAGTTGAAACAGCATAGAGTTGAGTGTCCTTGATTTATTCTTGTGTTAGAGAGTTTGGTTAGAAAAGTACCTGATAATCTGACTGGTATGGAAAGACTTATTTTATTTATTTATTTGCTTATCTATCTATTTATATTTTATTACCTTTATCGGATCACGTCTTTTGGATTATATACTCTTGAAATCTGATGTCAGCAACCAACCCTCCCCTGTCAATACAAAGTCACAAAAATGAGCATACTCTTCAGGGGTTTCTTGGGACACTTGGTGCTTTCCTATGGTTTCCAGATTAAGACTCGATTCTTGAATTAAATGAAATAATGGAGCCATTTCCCTTAGTCCTATAGATTGTAGAGCAGTGATTATTCCTGGGCACTGTGATCACCTGCCAGGATTATGGGAGAGGAAGTTTTTATGCCATGGAGAGTTGCTTTTGGATGTGGTACACTTCTGAAAAGTATTTTTGAGTAATATTTACACATGGAATAGAATTCTAGAATGCAGAATGACAAGCTTAGAACATGATATCAGAGTTATCACAGATTACATAGAGGGAGCTAGAGGTGTGTCAGCAGCCACTCTCCCATCATGCTCTGTCTTTTTTGTGGCCTCTGTCAAAGGCTGGATGTGTCATCTCTGGGGGAGAAAGACATGGGCCCAGAGATGCATGGCCAGAGCATCAGAGATGGATTTAGGAGCCCAAAGTGCCGTTCTTTTTCTTTATCTTTTATTATTTTTATTAGATCCTGCTTGCCCTTGTCAGGGCAGGTGGGCAGACCGATTCAGAGGGACTTGTGGACACCGTCTCTGTTCAGAAGATGTACCTGGGTTTTGTAGTATGAACTTAGATATTTAGAGTCTGGAAACATTAGTGTCAGAAGTCACATTGAGCATCTCTTAGTAGTAGTGATTGTAAAGCCTGGGGTGGGTTGTGTATGAGTTGTGAAGGGGAAAGCTTGTGTTGTTTTAACAGACATGTATGGTCTGACTATTGTTTCCATAGTAGAAATTGTGGGACATACACTCACCACAGTCGTGTTGGCTGCAGCAGATGTGCTGGTGTTCAAGTAAAATGTTTTCTAGGAAGCTAGAGTGAGAGAAGGTTGAGATCTGGTCCATCCATTTATTTAAGTGGTAAGGAAAAAAATTAAGCAATTCCCAGAGGTGAATTGACTTAGCCAGGGTTGCACAGCTAATAGTGTAGAACTGAGACTACAGCTTGGTCTCCAGAGTCCTAATCCTGTGCTTTCCCCCTCTATGCTTATGCCCTTGACTCCCTAGAAAGAAGTTCATTAGCCAGTAACGAACAGTCCCACTGTTCCACTGTGGTGGAATCCACAGCAAGGCAGCTTTCTAGTGATAAAGGTTGTAAAAGGGAAGCCCATTTGCTTACTTCCTCTCCATCTGTTCTTTCCCCTAGAATATGCCCCTTAATGGTTTCTACCTGCTGTGATGTGTTTCTCAAGATACAGAAACCAATGGCACATTTATGCCTCAGGAGTTATAGAAAAGTCTTGTAGAAATCACATATTTCATGTGAGAAACAAATACTTGTATTTCCTGGTCATCTTTCAGAATTCTTTCAAATGACTTCACCAAATGCTGTGTTTACATTCACTAATCTAGTATAAACCACTGGTTTCAGTGAAATGTAATTTATTACAGAGCTTTATGCATGGTTTTCATTCAGAATCAAAGTGGAATGCATTATCGAGCGCTTGTGAATAGTGAATTCTTCCCCTATTTGGAATTGTTTCTTAGCATTTTGGCGCTTCTTCATCCCTCCTTTCTGTTCTGACACACAGGGTTACTTGCTGGGATATTCGGTTGAGTGAAGCCAGCATGTACTGTATGCTGACTTCGTAGACATTCGGAAAAATATTAAAGAATGAAGGGTGAGAGTTAAGATGTCATTTAGACGGATCAGAGGCTTGAAGTAAATTGCTTCTGAGGACAGGCTATATCAACTTTCTAAGAAGGGATTGGCTGTCTTATTACCTTGTCACTGTCACTGGAAGCCATCACCCTCAAACCAAAATATTCGTTCCTCCTGTCTTTCCTAGCCTGGCAACTCCCTGTCTTCCTTCCAAAGCTCTGATTTATTTTAAATGAGTTCAATAGATAGCTGCATAGTTATCCCCACTGGGGAAATTGTTAAAGTGATTTTTAAGAACCAAGGGATGACTAGCTGGTTTGGCTCTGTGGATAGAGCATCAGCCTGTGGTCTGAAGGGTCCTGGGTCCAACTCCATTCAAGGGCAAATGCCTGGGTTATGGGCTCCATCCCCCAGTGGGAGGCATGCAGGAGGCAGCTGATCAATGATTCTCTTTCATCACTGATGTTTCTCCCTCCCCCTCCCCCTCCCCTTCCCCTCCCCTCCCCCCTTCTCCTCCCCCTTCTCCTCCCTTCTCCTCCCCCTCCCCTTCCCCTCCCCCTCTCCCTTCCTCTCAGAAATCAATTAAATATATATTAAAATAAAGAACCAAGGGATGACCAGAGCTCAATTCCTACTTGTTATTTGAACAATAAAGTTTGGAAAGTTCATAACCCTTAAAAACAAAAATATCAGAAGGCTTTTAGTTTTCTTTAAAGCCTTAGTGATTTGCCAGAAGCATCCAACAGAACTACCAGAACAGGACATTCTCCTAAAAATAATGATAAAACCCCTTTAGATGTATTAAGACCTAAGTAGGCATGAGAACTGTGGTCCCTCCCATCCCTTGCCTTGCCTGGGCAGGGCTGCTGGGTGGGGAATTCAAAGCAAAAGGGAAGTTTGTGGCCTGAGTTCAAGGTAGAACAAGGTAGAAGCTCTGAAGAGCTGTATCAATTCAAACTGAGTCAGACCACTGAACAAATGGATTCTCGTATACTGAAGAGTATACACTGGTCTCCATGGAGAGGTTTAACCAATGCTGCATTTGTAGAAATTCTGAGGGATGCCTCTACTTTTTCATTGACACTATGTCTATTTAAATTAAAATGCAAGTAAATAAAGAGAAGATATGAAAGTACACACACACATACATATACAACTACATATGTATATGATGCCATATGTATAGGAGAAAAAAAAGGTGGAAAGGCCCCAAATCGCATTTATCTGCCAGCTGAGATTACAAGGGATCTTTTTGCTTTTAACCTCTTGAAATTGTTACAAATGTTTTGGCATAGTGAAACTTCTGGTGTGATACTGTAATGGTGGACACATTAGTCATAACCCATAGAATGTTCAACACAAAGGGTGACCGATGGGCTTTAATTAAAACAGTGATCAGTAGTAATTCGTCTATTGTAAACAAATTAGCACACTAAAGAAAGATGTTAATAGTAGGACAAAGTGTGGGAAGGGGAGGGGAGAAGAAAGGGTATTTGGTATATGGGAATCCTTTGAATTTTCTGTTCAATTTCTTATAAATATAAAAACTACTCTAAAAGTAAAGTCTATTATTTAAAAATTAATAGAGTACCCTAGCCAGGTTGATTCAGTGGATAGAGTGTCTGCCAGTGAACTGAACAATCCCAGGTCCAATTCCAGCAAGGGCACTTACCTTGGTTGCAAGCTTGATCCCTGGCCCTGGTCAGGGCAGGTGCAGGAAGCAACCAGTCGATGTGTCTCACATCGCTGTTTCTCTGTGTCTCTCTCCCTTCCACTCTCTTAAAAAAAATTAATAGACTGTTGTTAAATTTTTATGTAACTGAACATGCTGCTTAGGTGCCTGTGTTATAGAACTTCACCTGTAGTAGCACTGGTGGAGTGATGTGTTTTCATTGTATATGCCCAGCTATCAGCTTTCCCCAGGGGCACCAAGAGTCCCGGGAGGATGAGGAGATGCATTGTGGTTAATCAAAGGTTCTTCTTAAATCCCTAGGAGTTTAGACATGTGCTCATGGGAAGGAAGAAACCAAATTTTATGAGTGCCCCCTCTGTGCTGGACACTCCGTGAGGGGTTTCATGTGTCCTCAGCTCCCCTTTATAGTAGCCTTGTGATGTAGATATTCTCGGGTTATAGATGGGAAAGCTCCCAAGCGAGGTCACAAGCTAGTAGAGTGGAGGCCACAGCTTAAAAGTCAGATGCATCCGACCCCCGTGTTCTTTTGAATTGTTATAGTGCTCATTCTTAGTTATGCAGTAGCCAAATTTAGCACCTTACTTATGCATTTTCCCACAGGGTGCCATTTCGATCTCATGAAACAGTCATTTGATGTTTTGGCAATAATGTTAGGCATCTAACTTCATTTTCTTTGTTCATGTCTAATGATCCTCTCATGAAGGCCTTGGGAAGGGTTTGAAAGAGGCCAGTGTAAGTGGGAAATGTTTACTTGATGGTGAGCTGTGAGAAAGAGGGCTGTGAGAGTGTGTGCCAGGAGATAATTTGGTAACACAGCTTGGGGAAGTGAAGGCAGAAAGGAAGGGGGTTAGAAGCAAGTGGCTCAGATTGGAGAAAGCAGAGATGGCTAGAAAAGGCTTTGCAAACAAAAAAACACGTCTTTCCCTCGGAAGAACCAGTGTGTGAGACACAATCTGACAGTTAAACACACACATCTGTGTGCATCCACACGTGCACACACATGCACTCCCACACACAGCTGACACTCTTTGTAGCAGGAGTCGGCAGCACAGCTAACAAGTGTCTGGTTAAGTGCTGAGCACTCCTCTAAGTAGAAGTAAAGGTTGGGGCCTGGAACTCTGCTTTGTAGCCTCCTTCATCCATCTCTTAGGGCCTGAGTTGGAGGAGAGTCTGACAGGAGAGGAGCTAACGCATTTGCCTGGTTGTAGTGCAGGTGTCTTGCACAGGAACACCAGTGACCATATTGCTAGTGTTGCTTTCATTGGAGAGATTATGATGGTTGTTCTCTCACTTGTTCTTATTGGGACCCAGACATAATTATTGCACTGTAAGGACTTTTCTGTTGTTAATTATTTAGTTTGCTTGTTTTAGGTAATGAGAGAAATTGTAATTGGTCCTTAAATTCACATCTGCAATAACAACAGGAGCTATTGACGCTGGCTTGGAGATTATATGAATTCGATATAGACCCCGAATTGGCACCACATAATGCTATTTCCCTTTCAGCTCTAATATTTTGGCTTGCTAGTCTTTAGTTTCAGTCCTTTTTTTTCCTTCAAAAAGTACATACTTATAGTTTAACGTAAGTCATCTATACTTGTCACACACAGTGAGATGCAAGTTTCAAATTTGAAAGATTAATTTTGCGATGTTATCAGAAAATTGATTCATTGATTATTTTATATGAAGGAGTTAATCGATGGCGGTAGTCTTAAGCCACTGGGAATTAACAATCTCCATCTCAGTAGGTTGACCTTGTATGTATGGGAGCTATCTGTACAGCTCTGGATTTGCAGCATGTTTAGAGGGAAAACAACCTACCTAATCATTTTCATGAATGAAAAGCATCCTGGATGTGAGAGCCACCGTAGCCCTTGTCTCCTTAGTGTTTGGATGGTGGCAGGGGGACTTTTGGACTCAGGCCTGTGGCAAGGCAGCCTGAAGTAGGAGGCCTGTCCCTGGGGAATGAAGAAACTTCCCTTGTGCTTAGGAGAGATGGGAGTGGTCTCTTGAGAAATTTCTGATCTAGAAGCCAGAGTTCACTTCCTGATGAAAGGGAGGAACATTCTTGTAGAGGGAGATTCAATAGCCAGGAACTAATCTGGATGACTCTTATTCTATTTCTGCCTCAAGTAATGAAGCTTTGGACTATGTCATATATAGGACAGTTTAGAGATATAGAACTATATCTCATCCCCAATCTTCTACTGATAGAGCAATTTGAAAGTTTTAGTAAGTAAAAGGTAAGAGGGTTCATCCTACTTTCACAGAGTTACCAAACTACCAAGTTTGCAGTTTAGAAGGTAATAATAGGTTTAAAAAAAAATTCCCGTTGTGCCTTGGCTTTGCAACAGGCATGTTTACAGAACAAGAGACCAATGCAGTCTGTGCCAGTTCAGCCAGAAGATTTTGAAAAATTAGAAAAGCACTTTAATTGCTAATGTAATAGGCAGTTAATACTGGATCCTGGGGGTAGTCTGCCTGTGGAAGTGTAGTGAGGTTTGGGGGTAAGGAAAGGTGAGTTTGAAATCTGCTTTTAATAACCCTGTCCTTGGCCAGCAGGGTTCACTTTCCAGGATCTCAAGTTTTAATCTACACAGTGAGGGGTTTGGTCTTAGTAGATTCTGTGAGTGATCCCTTTCTGCCAACCTCCTGTTCATCTAAAACAGAGGGAGAAAAGCGCACGGTGTCAGGGTTAGGAAGTGGAGCTTTCCAGTCCCTGTGCTCTTCTGTAAATGGAGGACAAAGCTTAAGTTATCTCTTCAGAAAACCTAGATAGAAAATTCTATATTTTCTGGCGTAGGTTCTTATTTTATTTGCACACGTTGAAAAGAGATGGTAGAAATGCTGTTTCATTTCTAAGCTCCAGAGTTTGGTTCATGTGACCTTAACCATCTCTGAAGTCCACAAATGGTGGATAAGGAAATCTCAGTGCCATTTATGTAACAGAATGTTTTGGGCTTCAAGTCACAGCTGACCTTCACTCCTGGTTTAAATGAAAAGGAAATGTATTATCTCACACAATTAGGAGTCTAGAGGAGAGGCAGGGCTCCATAAGCTCTGTGCAAACCGCCCGCCCACCCCATCTCTGTGCAGCTCTCTCCTTGTGTTAGCAAGCCTGACTCTGTTGCCCTGTGGCCATCTGGCTGAAGGCTCCCTTGTCACATCCCGCAAGGAAGAGAAACCCCAAGCACGGAAGTCTTTTCTTCTCCTTAGTGCTTATTATACTCTAACAAATTACATATGTTACACCCTTTTTTTTTGTTTTTTCTTTCTACTTACTGTCTTTTCCCAGCAGAAGGTAAGCATCACGAGGGAAGGATTTGTGCTATTTGTGCTTTTTGTTCCCTAACGTGTATCCAGTGCCTCTCAGGTAGTAGCTACTCCGTAAACTTTTATTGAATGAATGAATGAGTTTTCTTAACATTTAATAAGAAAATATTGCATTACATATTTCTTTGTGCTTTAAAACTACATATACTAAATTTTGAAGGTATTTAAATGATAGAAATTACATTATGTAAATCTGGTTAAACGTTTTTTGGATGTGAATGTTTTCATTCCACTTCTTTAAAGATTTCCTTTTACTCTTCCTCTTTTAAAATCATGAAGTGAGGTGAAGGGATTAAGATGTACAAATTGCCAGTTATAAAAAACATTCACCGGGATGTAAGTGCAGCATGGGGAATATAGCCAATAATATAATAACTATGTATGGTGTCAGACGGGTAGTAGCAGACTTAATGGGGTGATCACTTCGTAAGTTACATACATGTCTAATCACTATATTGTACACCTGAAATTAATATAATATTATATGCCAACTGTAATTGAGAAATAAATTATTTTTAAAATAAAAAATAAAATAAAATAGAGTCATTAAGTGGAAACATTATTTTCTGGGGGAAATTTCCATCAGAAATTTAAGTTCTTTATTTGAATTTCTTTGTAATCAACCCCTCCCCCCCAAATCAATTGGTAATTTTAAACTTGCAGGAAATAAAATGTCCAATTTCAAATATACAGTGTGCAGGCAAGCAGAAATTGTTTTTGCTAAGCTCTCTCTTCTGGTGCCATTGGTTTGAATACATTTCCAACAAACCTCTTACTGTAGTAAATTATATTATTTATATGACAAGTTATGGGCACCACTCAATGCTAGCCTTTTATTAGACATGTACATTTTCATTTCAGTTAATGTAATACCTCTATGAACTTTTCTGAAAAAAATAAAATGAGAATTGCTTTTCCCCTTGGTGATACTGCTATGCCACTGAGCTGGGATGGCCATGACCTGGTTCCTGTCCATTAACAGCTGTCCTGCCGAGACGTCACTAGAATAGTACATTCAGGGGTGACTTTTATATGAAAGGACTTCTTCCTTTTCCACGGCAGTCCATTCTGTCTGTTCCTCCTGGGTGAATTTTCTAGAAGTTCAGCTCCTGTTTAACCCTCCTTTCTTTTTGTATGCAAAAATAATTAAGCTCCATAAGAACTATTGCATTTTGTAATGGCTACACACATCTTTTGTTACACAGATGTGTCATATTTTATGTAACATGGGCAGTGTAGATTATTTCAAAAATTCCACTGTTTATTAAAACACCGAAGAGAACATTCTTATTAAGGTATCTTAGCTTATTTCTGCACCTGTCTATGAGTCTCCAGGAGAAATGCTCGGTCAAGGGCAATGAGGAGGATATGAGGGCGATCTGGCTGCTACATCTGTCACCGCATTGACCACCAGGGTTGATTGGGCTGATCTGGCTGGCGAGGCGGGCGTCTCCCTCCTCCCTCAACCATCCATGTACGTCTCTTCAGAAGCTGCGCACTTGGTTTAAGAGGATGGCCTTCCCCACGGAGGAGAGGCCTGGTCTTCGGGCAAGGGCATAGGAGTAGCTGCCATTCCCCTGCTAGAACCTCCAAACAAGCTCTCAAGGACAATGAGGAATATTTTAATTTTTGAGAGATAACCCATCTCTCTTCCCATTTCAATAACATCTGGCCTCCAATAGCGTAGGAATATATTTATTTCCTGCATCCTTGTCATTGTTAGATATATTTGGATGAATTTACTCTGAGTTTCACGCTTTAGCCTTCCTCCCTGGTGGGTGCCCTCCTCCCCATTCAGTCCTTCTGTTTGTGTGAGGGGTGGGGTCGGTCAGCGCATAAGCATTGTCTGGAGCATTTCACAGGTAGGACCCTGGCATAATGGTTTGGGCCAGAGACTCACTGTTACTGCCATGAATCAACCCATTTAGTTTTTTAATTTCCAGTTTCCCAATGCAAATATCAGACATTTAACACCTACCTGACAGTTTTTCCCTAAGTTTCTGAGAATGAATTACAGAACAAGAGGACTAGAGAGGGGAAGTGGCATACAAATTACATGACCTCTGACAGTCTCTCTGAGCCACAATATATATTCTTAATTCTGCATTGGTTGGGTTAAATGTCCTCCATGGTTGATTTAAGTCTGTCAGTGAATCTCGATTCAAAATGATGTGGGGGGGGGGGGGGAGTTGTTCTAGTAATCCTAGGGGTCCCCATTCTGCCTGGTGGGCCTCAGTGGGACTTGAAGATGAACAATTTGAAATGGCTATAATTTCATTTCTGCTTATATTATTGTGATCTTACTACAATAGCTACTCTTTCTTCTGCTGCTCCTGGTCCCTCCTTACTCTCTTAGTCTGTGGGATTCATAAAACCCACTTTGAATTAGTTGCTTCCAGTTTCCTCGTAATCATTAATTTAGCTTATACAATCAAAGTGACGTTGGATTTTTACACATGACACTCAAATATTAATTCAGATTTCTTAATAGATTTCTAAAACATTGCACAGGCCAAGCACACCAGGTCTGGGGGTTGGGTTTGACTCTGCCGTAAGCCCACGTGTGGCTGAGAACATCTCTTCCTTTTCTCGTTGATACCGCCTTATTATTTGTGAGCTTAGCTCATGCTTGGTAGACGGTTAGCATCTAATTTTAGTTTCTAACAGGGGCTTTTAGAAATAAATTATAGTGTCAAACAAATATTTTACTATCTTGCCGTAATCTGGAATCTGAGTGGAAATAAAATAGTGCCTTTTTGGTGATAGCTTTAGTATACAGCATTTCACCTACTTATGAAAGGAGAACTGCCAGTGATATCCTACAGGATGTTTCCTTGCTTCTTTTTAAAATGGAGTGAAATATACAGCCTCCGTGTGTTTGTCAGTGCAGAAAATGAGAGCGGATTTATTTTGATCCACATATTAGGCTGAACGAGGCACAGTGTGATGAGCTGAGCAGTCTGCCCCACAGTGCGATGCTGGGGAGCGTGCTGCTTGCGGCACTTGGTGAACGATCATTTAGGATTTTATTTTTCTCATCTGTGCCTGCATTATTCCACCTTCACGTATTAGGCATCTTCTGTAAAGTTGGCAGTGAATTCAGTGCAGTGAGCACAGCAGGAGTAAGAGCAAATGATGAGTGAGCGGGGGATACAGACAGGTGGAAACAGGTCCTCAGGTCATTGTAACACAGGAAGACTCATGGTGCTGGGGACTGAGAGAAATGCTGCTACCCTGAGCCCTGGGGTCAGCAGGGGCTGCCAAAGGAAATGAGAGCTGAGTTAAGATCTGAAGAGATGGCTGGAGTGTCTGAGTCTCAGAGGCTCTGGGAGAGGGAACAGAAGAGACGACATCCCAGAGGTCTGAGGGGACGTGATGAATTGGAGATCTGCAGGAAGCATCATGTCCGATGGCTGGAGTTCCTAGTAGGACAGCGAATCCAGTCCGAGGAGCTGAGGGGAGACCTCCCTTAGGAGCCCTGTTGTGAAGGTCCTTGTAAATCCTGTTAAGCAGCCATTGAAGGGGTTTAAGAAGAGAAGTGACTTGATCAGATAAAGGCAATGTTAAAAACCAGTTTGAACAGCAAATTCTCCTTTAGCTCTCTCCTTTACTTACTGCTGTCTTCTTAAGCCTCTTTAGTCCAGGTGGTAATGTTGCGAAGGAACAGTTGCACAGATAAATCTGATATATCTGACGTCCTAGCCTTCTTAGCTTCAGGTTTTTCTTCCCTCGACACGTGGGCAGATATGAAGATAAAGGGAAACCGCGATCACGGCAAACCACCTGGTAGAAAGACAAGAAAACAAAGCCAAGGAGAGGAGCAGAAGATGCTTGTTTTGAAACAGAACTGCACTGTAATGAGGAGCCAGGAGGTCAGGGTTTGGACCTGTGGCCAACTTTCTGTGTCGTTTACCTTCCCACTTGTCAGATGAAGGTTAGGACCAGATGCTCTTGAAGGTGACGCTTGGGTTTACAATTCTGTGAGGATGGTTTCAGTTGTGCGTGATGAGTCCGTCACCCTGTGTGTAAGTCAAATCACAGATGTAGTCAGTGTACTAAGATTTTAAGTGTGTGTGTGTGTGTGTGTGTGTGTGTGTGTGTGTGTGTAGGTTATTAGAATTTGAAATGTTATTAGAAGAGGAAATATGGGCCATAGGAGGTAGAATGCATTTGAGAAAACAGTGCTAATGCTAATGGGCGGCTGTTCATCACAGTTCTCAGAAACTGCCTTCCTGCATGGCAAGGCAGGCTGTGTGAGCAGGAGCTACTGTCAGTACCAGTCACAAGCACAGGGACAGAGACACTAAGAAAAGCCCCTCCATTGTCACAACATTTTAGACTGCAAGTGTCAGGAGTCAGACAGTCTCCTAGCTACATGAATGTGTGATCAGATTATCCCTCCATCCAGTTCCCCTGGTTGGCAGTGGTGGAGATAGAGGTGCAAAATTTCTGAGAAATTTGAGACCATATTAAAGAAACCTATTTTTCTTCCCCTTGGTTATTTTCTTCAATGGCTGCTTTTTGTTTGTGTTTTAACTACCACGACAATTTGAAGTCATTTTGCTCATTTAGAAACATAAAATATGTACTGTGCAACTTTTTATTTCACACATATAGTTACCATAGTAGATAACTATTTCATCTTAAGCATTTCTGTAATACATTTCATGAAATCTAGCTCTACTAAGGTGTCACCAGTTTCTGACAACTAGATAGTGACTTTATAAAGATAATATGACGATTGGTCTTTTTTAAAATTATTAATTTGAGAGGGAGAGAGAGTGAGAGAGAGAGGGGGGGAGGGAGAGAGAAACATTGATTTGCTGTTCCACTTATTTATGCATTCATTGATTGTTTCTTTTCTGTGCCCTGACCAGGGCTCTGAGTGCTAGAGCTCACTCGGAGCTGACGTGAACTTGGGTTCCCACTGTGGTCCCTGCTCATCAGAGGCAGCATGAACATGGATTTCAGGGCCTCGGCCAGGCCTACGGGCAGGTGGCTGCTTGAAGGTTAACTGATGCTGTGAGAAGCACAGGGCTCTGGGACTGTGCACTTCCCACTGAATTATACTGCAAATGGTCAGTTTCATAGCTTTGACTATATTGTTCAGTCAAATGAAGTAGGGAGTGTTTAGGATTTCAGTGCAGGGGATACTTGAGGGTAAGAGTTACCCTATCAAAAGTGTATTCATTTTTATACTTTTTCACTTCTCTTCCTTTTGTGCTCATAATCTGTTTACAATGTCTCCAGATCTTCTAATTGTATCTGTTTCTCAAAGCTCCGGCTCTGATAAGGTACTTACTGCAATCTTTTTACACAAAACCTTATTTCTTCACAGATTTTAGAAATTGTGGGATTGAAAAGGCCAAATACTCATAACCTTATCAGCAGTTTATTTCTATTGACAAACTTTATGAGCTGACATTTTAGTTTGTTTTTTTTAATTGAACAGGGAAAAAGCCACACACATCAAATACCATAAATTTTTCAGAATAAAGATATTTCTCTGCCTTCTGGCTCAAAACTTTATATCTTTCAGTGGAATCTATCTCAATGGCTGTGTGTGGAGGGGGTGGGGAGAGAGAGAAAGAGAGCGAGAGCGAGAGCGAGAGCGAGAGAGAGAGAGAGAGAGAGAGAGAGAGAAACTGGGTAAGTGAACTGATTGATTGACTTGCTGTTTTTATTGATTTGCTTGTGGAACACTGAGCAGACTGCAATGGAACTAAATGCATAAACACAGACATACACATACATTCACCCACCTACCTATCCACCCCATAAACCTGCTTCCCATTCCTCCATATCGAAACTATACCCAGTGATTTTAAAGTTTAGGATGTATAAGGATTGAATAGCAATTGGCATATAGTAGATGCTACATAAATATTTATTGGATGATTTTTTTGGTCCCATCCTTATCGATTTGGTAGGTTTGGAATAGGACCTGTTGAATGGGCATCAGTATGAGGTACACCGGTTGACTTTGATGTTGGTGGCCGAAGAACCACACTTTGAGAAGCACCTTGTTGTGGACCTGTGGCTGTGGCTGTGGTGACAGGAACAGCCTACTTTCTGACACAGGATCGGGGTGGGGATAAAGTCCCCTGTGCCTGTAAATCTGCAAAATCATCCTGCTTTCCAGAGGATTCGGACAGTGCTCCACCACTTGGCTGGTATCTTACCAAGTCAAATGTCCTATGTGCTATGCCCTTAGGCACTAATACTTGCAGCCATGGCCAAGAAAGTATTTTCTTACTTTCAACATACCTTTATATTTGTAAAAGAATACAATAATAGTTACTGACATACTTTCATGTAAGGAGAAGTTGATTGAAGTGTAGCCAAACAGTGATAGCTATTTTGATACAAGTGTTTTTCTTAACCAAAAGACAAGGGGCTTTGTGCCAAACCACATACCTTTTTTTTATTGCATACTTTGTAGTATTCTTAGGAACTGAACATGTGACCCACGTGTAACACAGTGTAAAATAGTTTGAATAAAGAAGCCACCTAGTTTTTATAGCCAGACAAAAACAACCCTTCTGTTATCACGTCTTCTATAACCCTTAGCTCCTAAGTTGTCTTTTTTCTGCCTAAAGACAGTACTTGGAGCATAACCCCCTCTATCGCCAACCCTGTTGCTTGGCAACATTTGTTTCTGCAGAAGTTACTAGCAAGATGTTTACATTAGAAAAGAACTACATGTGTATCATTTACATACTACCTGCTTATATGTGTATCTTTTTTTTTTTAAGAAAATTTTTTTTAAAATATATTTTATTGATTTTTTACAGAGAGGAAGGGAGAGAGAGAGAGAGCCAGAAACATCGATGAGAGAGAAACATCGATCAGCTGCCTCCTGCACTTCTCCTACTGGGGATGTGCCCGCAACCCAGGTACATGCCCTTGACTGGAATCGAACCTGGGACCCTTCAGTCCGCAAGCCGACGCTCCATCCACTGAGCCAAACTGGTTTTGGCTTATATGTGTATCTTGCCAGTGGCAAATAGGAGTAACATTAGCTGGAATATGGGATAGTAGTTGGTGGGTCATTTACAAGTTCAACTCGGAGGAATCAGAGACGATAAAACTAGGAATCTTTGACACTGAGCAAATAATCTTAGTGCAGGGAAGTAACTGTTTAGACAAGAAATCGTGTCAGCACTTCGGGTTAACCTGTGATAGAGCAAATTTGTGACGGATACAGGGTCTGCTGTGTGTTATAATGCAAGGATTTGAATCAATACCCCGGTGAGGGGGAAGTAGTAGTGAAGCATCACACTGTAGTTACAATGATTATCATTGCATTGTAGTTGCCTGTTAATTGCTCAGTTATACATCTGTGTACCTTTTATAGTGTTATTTTAGTCTGTTTAGCCAATTAGCTTGTTATAAAGAACTTTTCCAGATACTTCTTTTTATTTTAAAAGAAATATATCTTTACCACAAACAATTCAAATTCTGTAGAAAGGTACATGTGGAAAATTAACTTATTTCTGTATCCCTCCCCTGAGCTAAAAACATAGTTTGATGAGCAGATTTTGTCCTTTGCAGTCAATTCTTGGTCATGTGGTGGCAGATTAATTGGTTTGAATATCAACAGTGGTAAAAGTAACAATGCATTTGTGAAAAAGTTAAAGTTGCTATGAGCCAAGTAAACCCTATCAGATTGAACCATGGGAAATTGCTGTGTTATTAGGTCAAAAATGTCAAATATTGGCAGTTTCATGTGGTTAAGCTATACTGTGAGAGGAATTGGTTCTTTGAAGCGATTTAGTAGGCAGTCGATGTGGTCATGTGAAGCTGCAGTGTGGAAATAGGCCCCAGGTGACTGTTCTTTGCCAGTAGTCAAGTGATGGAGAAACAGATATTGTTGGCTGGGGGAATGGTTGAGGCTATAATTCCCAATACTGCATTCAGGTCTGTGGTGTTGGGGAGCCTAGGAGGGGAACAGAGCAGGAGGAATATGCAGTGGGATCAAAAAGCTCAGCCAAGGAGGAAGTAGGAGCAGTAGACTTTTTGGCGGCTATAAGACAACTTATGTGTGTTATTTATAAGGTACTCCCAACTGTTGTATTATCTTTCCACATTTGGACGACATCTGGTGAACAAAAGACATGTCTCTACATCCTGAATGTGATTTTAGCTGAAGTAAGTTTCTATGACATCGCATTTGTTTTCACCTTGTGTTTTGGGTTAGCTCTGACCTCTTTTCCCCATAACAAAGTTGAGTCTTTGTAGGTATCTGTATGGAAAGCATAAAAAGCAAAAAAATGGTGTAAAAGATACAATTCCATTTTTTAACCTCATTGTTTCACGTTTTCATTTAGTAGGTTATGGTGTGTGTGTGTGCCTGTGGGTGTGTGTATCAGCTTATTTATCATGAAGGGGAGTAGAACTAGCATTTCTCCTAGTTTGCAGCTGAAGCAGGCAGCACAGCATGTAGTACCACCCACAGGTTACCCTGGAGCTGGGCATCCGTTCTCAGGGTATGCAAATGCCTGTGTCTTTGTCTGTCTGGAGCCAAGCATGTCAAACTCGTGGTCTAGACCATCTTTTCATCACAGACACAGTTGAACAGCAAACTTGTCTTTTCTCTGCGTGTATTCTTTTTTGTTGTGATTTGTCCTTAAGCTTTTCCCTATTAGAATATTTTACTTATGACAATATTCAGAATTCACTGGCAAGTAAGTTAGATAGAAGTTGTCCTTGAAAGCAAGTAGTTCTTCATTCATTTTTACATATTTTCCTGTCTTTCATGGTTCTTTTATTCTTCTAAGGAATTAGAAAGAAGATTACATACACTTATTTAATAAGCAAATCTTATAACTATGTCCATATCTTTTTACCCTACAATTTCCTTTTCATAATTCATTATAAGGAAATAATTCAAAAAAATATTTTTTCAAAGATCAATTATGTCCTTTGTGGTATTATTTATAAAAACTGAAATCTCAGTCTCATTTGGTTTTAGATGGGCAGTGTCACATGAGTTTGATTATGGGGATGGAGGTGGAGTTGTCTCATTCCTGTTTTTGTTGTTGTTGAGCCTCACCTAAGGATCTTTTTTTCCATTACTTTTCAGAGAGAGAGTGGAAAGAAGGGAGGGAGGGGAAGAGAGACAGAGGAGAGAGAGAGAGAGGAACATTGATGTGTGAGTCACACAAACAGACCAGTTGCCCCAGGTATGTGCCCTTGACTGAGAATGGAACTTGAGACCTTTTGGTGTGCAGGCCACTGAGCCACACTGGCTAGGGTTCATTTATGTTTTTCATCACAGGAAAGAAAGCTTATATGGGGAAGGAATGGGATTTAAGAGGCAGAACCAGCTGCTCCCTGCCAATATTGTTAGCTGGTCTTCTCTCGGTTTTTGGAGGCACTGATATCAAAGGGAGTTGTGTTGAAAATGAGTGTCATCTCTCATCAGACTGATATCTGGGGCTAGTACTGGTCTCTTAGTAAAAGGAAGATAGATCAAACTGGAGGAAGACCTGCCAGATGACAGCAGCCCCTTTTCTCATTCAAGGAATAGACTAAGCCCCGCCCCACAGGGGGCAGGGAAAGGGGATCAGCATATATATTTATTATTTCTAGTATAAAGTGAATTTTACGGTCTCAGAGCTGTGTAGCTGTGAGCTTGAAGAAAAAGTCCATATTTCTTGTGGTTGTAACATGCTTGAGGCATGTTTGGCTCCTTGGGTACTAATTTTTGTCTTCTAGAGACGTCAGGTAGCAGCCCCTCAGGTCTACCCCACTGAAAAAGGACACATCAAAAAGATGAGAGGAAAATATGAATGCATTGTTTTTTCCACAGGCTAAAGGGAGAGTGAGCAAGAATGGATTGTGTTTATGTGTGATCTTCCCTTTCCTAGTATGATGTCAAATAATGACCAAGAAAACTATCTGAAATATTAAAGAAAGAATATATTTGTCTTTTCTTTAATAACATTGCTTTGAAAAAAATAGCCACTGCAGTGTGAACCTGACAAAATGAAATACTGTGAATTTTTCTATTATCTAAAATTTTATTTTGATCAGGATGAGATTGGAGGTTAGCTGGAATTTATCCCTTCCGAATTAGAGTGGAAACTTGAGTTGCTTATTCTCCGAGTGGGAGGTGAAGGTGTCAGTATGGCTGGTGGGTGGATATCTGAATCTTGCTACCAAACGCAGGGAGGGCTCCCTGTGCCCTTATATCCTCCTGGGACTTTCTCAGAGGCTCAGTTATCTTTTTTTAAAAATATATATTTTATTGATTTTTTTTTACAGAGGGGAAAGAAGAGAGAGTAGAAACATCGATGAGAGAGAAACATCCATCAGCTGCCTCTTGCAAACCCCACACTGGGGATGTGCCCACAACCAAGGTACATGCCCTTGACCAGAATCGAACCTGGGACCTTTCAGTCCGCAGGCTGACGCTCTATCCACTGAGCCAAACTGGTTAGGGTGAGGCTCAGTTATCTTTATGAGCAACATTGTTTTCTCTGTTTTTGTATCGTTTTTGACATCACAACCCCAAACCTATTGTTAGAATTTTTACCCTCAACCCTAATTGCAAGTCTTTTGCGTCATGTGCAATTATAACTTTTCAACCCTCACTGGTGAAATGAATTTCAAATGTTGCCATATGTTTACTCAAAATCTGTGAGGAAGCCAGGCGTGCTGAAATTATGAAAGCTAGTGTTCCAGGATTTGCTTTGTATGTACATGGTAAGAAAACATGTGGTATATTTGTGGAATTATTGTGATTACATGGAAATTATTTTGACAGTGTTTGACTTGAACAGGGAGACATACTGGTGGTGCTAGGACTTGTAGGTGTTAATCACTGGGCTGACTTGGCAAGCCCCGGAGACAGCACGGATTATGGTATCTGGCACCTCACGGGGCAGTGGCTGCTGCATTGGCAGCCTCCACGTCAGTCGGGTCTGCCACCCACTCTGATGGTGGTGGATATCACAGACGGTTTCCTGCCCTTCTGTGCCATTTTTTCTGCCACCAGCTTTGAAATGAGTGGCTCTGTTCTTTTCCAAATGTGAATTGATTATGTTAATCTCAAAAGAAAGAGGGCTTGCTTTCAAATACGTACCGGTATCGGTACTTACATAACTGATAGTGTGTTTTAAAAGTGTGTAAAATGTATTTAGAAATCTAAAATCTGTAATAATTGAAATTTATTTGAATTAAATGTCGAGGCTTTGAGTCTTATAGAAATGGTAAAAACTATCATATAAAAAAAGGCATATTTTTTTTTCTGTATTAGTCACTGTCAGGAGAAAATATTTTCCCCCAAAATGAATGATGGCAGGAGCTGAATCTGTAGGAAAAACACAATGGGAAACGATGAGTCTGAAGACATCCCTTTGAGAAATGAGAGTTTAGGTGTACGTGGTAAGAGAAGAAAGTGGGGGGAGTAAATCAATCAATCAATAGAAATAAATTTTTAATAATCCAAAGCAAAGGGATCCTTGGGGGATGGGATTCTCAATGAAGCATAAGCGTCAGTTCCTTTTTGGAGCTGTTGCTGATAAGGGCAGATCATCAGTTTATTTGACAAGTGGAGGGAGAAGTTGAAGAATGAAATTGGACAAGATTACAAATGATATTACATAATCCGTTTCTAAAACTTGCTTCACAAAGCCAGGCTCTTTTTTACAACGTGAGATTCATGGGTCCTGAATTCATTTCACCTATTTACGTGCCTGCACAGACTAGGTGTAAAGTAGGGCACCTGTCCATCGTTTTCAAATCCCCTATTGTGGTCTGAAGTAGCACTCTCTGAGGATGAGCCTGCCTCAAAAGACTAGTGCAGGGGCAAGTGTCCTTGGTAAATGCCAGTGAACATTTCACATGTCCATTTTAAAAATGAGCAATGTGAAAGCTGGTCCTCAGATTAATATCTGAAATCTTGCTATTGAATAAAGCTTTAATTCAGCGGTTCTCAACCTGTGGGTCGCGACCCCTTTGGCATTCGAATGACCCTTTCACAGAGGTCGCCTAAGACCATTCTGCATATCAGATATTTACATTACAATTCATAACAGTAGCAATATTACAGTTATGAAGTAGCAACAAAAATAATTTTATCATTGGGTCACAACATGAGGAACTGTATTTAAAGGGCCAGAGGTTGAGAACCACTGCTTTAATTGTTTAAGGCTGATAGGCTAGTTGAATAAGTAAAAGAAGGAAGTTTATAAATTATTGGAATTAACAGTGCTAAAGTATCATAAGTCTGTATAGTAGTTGTTTCTTCAGAGTTCATATGCTGTGATTTAATTGTAATTTTAAAAATTATTATCTCATGCATGCTAATCCTATATAATAAAAGCTGTATATGTTGTGTCTGGTGATCCAGACGTCTGTTCAACCAATCAAAGTGTAATATGCTAATGATATGCTAAGGCCACTCAACCACTTGCTATGATGTGCACTGACTACCAGGGGGCAGTCGACCCATCAACCAGTCACTATGATGTGCATTGACCACCGGGGGGCAGACAGTTGAATGGTCTACCAGTTGCTATAATGTGCACTGACCACCAGGGGGCAGACACTCTGGTAGGTTAGCTTGCTGCTGGGGTCCGACTGATAGGGACTGAGTGAGATGGGACTGACATGCTCTGGAGCCCTCCTGCGGTCCCTCCCCAGCTGGCCAACCTTCTGTGTTCCTTCCTGGCCCTGATCGTGTTCTGGTGGGGTCCCTCAGCCTGGCCAGCGTCCTCTCGCAATCCGGGACCCCTTGGGGGATGTTGGAGAGCCGGTTTTGGCCCAATCCCACAGGCCAGGTGCATGAATTCGTGCACTCGGCCTCTAGTATTTTGATAAAGGGACCAATTGACAAAGAAAACATAGCAATACTAAATGTATATACAGTGAACAACAGAGCTTCAAATTATACAAAGCAAAAACTGGTAGAATTTAAATGAGAAATTGAGAAATTTCCAATGACACTTGTGGATGTTAACGCTCCTCTTAGTCACTGATAGAAACTGTCACCCAGCAGGATCTAGTTGGCATTTATAGAACTCTCCACCCAACATCAGCCAAAGGTACAGGATGGGGCAAAAGCAGGTACAGTTATTTGTATGGAAAGAAACAATAATTAATAAATAACAATATGAACACAAACTCTGTGTTTCACATACAACTGTAAACCTACCCTTGCCCCATTGCATACATTTGGCACATATATCAAACAAATTAAACTAGATCTGGCTGATAAAATGTAAGGGAATTGAAATCATACCAAGTATGTTCTCTGACTGTAATGGAATCTAACTGAAGATTAATAACAAATAGGTGGAATAACTGGGGAGGAGGAGGAGGAGGGAGGAAAGAGGGGAGAGCTTCATCTAAACAAAAACCTGGTTCTCTGCCCTTGATTCTGAATTGTCAATGGCTTGGGAAATCGGAAAATAGGTACATTTCATCTGACAATGTCCCAAAATGATAATGAAAGATATCAGTTGATTGTAACCCATGATCAATGGTCTCTCTGTCCACTTTATTTTCCAGCCTCTCTGTTGAAAGGACTAAAGCATGCTAACATAGTGTTGCTTCATGACATCATCCACACCAAGGAGACGCTGACGCTTGTGTTTGAATATGTGGTGAGTAAAATAAGAATTCAGATTTTATAGATATGAATAAAAATCTTATAGTGTTATCATAGAGTTTTATGTTTAGGTTGCTGTATTGAAATGAGTATTTTATCTGAGTACACAAGACTTGTAACTTTGCATCATTTTGGATGATGTATAGCTTTAAAAAACCCTTAAAAATGTTAATTTGAATTTTCATCATATATGTTATCTATTTATAACCCTTGTTACTAGTATACACTGTAACTTTTAGGTTTATTAAATAGGATTAAACAGCATGATGCTGATCATTCCATCAAAGGAAGTTCACAGACAATTAAAAATGTGGAGTTTTTATTTGGCAGGAAGGGCAGGATTTTTAACTTGGTTTTTCAAAAGCATCCTTATTAGGGTGTTTTGTTTTTTTTTTAAATTGTGGAGAAAAGCCTGATACTTACAATTTAGACTTCATAGTTTTTCCCCTCACTTGGTATTTCAGCTATTAATTAAAACTTCCCATTTGCATAATACAATGTAATGATCTTATTGTGTTGAGAGTATAACTGCTAGAAGACTTGGACTTGAACTCATAATTAATCTTTCTCCATTTCTCTTAGAAAAACATATGGTATTTGTGTAGCTCCACTTCAGCATTTAACTGTGGAATCATGAAATGTAACCATGATAATTAGCATCTCAATTTTCACAGATGGATCTGAGAACATGTAATTTATAAGATACAAATGACATTGGTGGAGGCTTTTATTGAGAAGAATAGCTGTTGGTATTGTGAATGTATTAAGATCCGACTTGTAATTACCATACGACTTAAAAAAAAATTGAAATAGTTTTCATTTTTCCTTAAAGATATATAATAGAATGAATATTTGCAACATTTTTATCTTGCTAATGTCTGCCTGTGTCTATTTGTCATTTGAAAATTGTCTTATGAAGAAGCCATTTATCTTGTCTATTTACATATAAATGATAGATACATGTGAATAATATGGTAATGTGGCTACAAGGACAGCTAGAGCTGAGCAGTTGAATATATTACATGCTACCAAAAATGGATAGAGATTCACACATTAATGCAAGTATAATTTCCTTTGTTTAATCGATGATGTTGGAATCAATAATACATTCAGCTGATGTAGAACTGGAATGTAGAATTTTTGTTTCATATTTTCCAGTATGTCTAGTTGCAACATTTCAATTAAATCTAGATTTTTTTCCTTAGTATATGACTAACTTATGTATTGTTTTGTAGAAAAGATATCTCAAAGGTATACTTGCCCCCTTTCCCAAAACTGGATAATTAAATTAAAAGGAAGAAAAGCAGTTTGACACCTAAAATCAGTAACAGTGATAAAGAAACTAACAAAAATAACGTGAAAATATGTCTCCCAAATCATAAAGGAAAATGAAATACATCTGTGAAGCTAAAAATGTACGTAACAGATGCGATGTAATTTTCTGACTTTCTGTGGAAGTTGTCACATAAAAGCAAAGAAATTCACTGTCTTGCAATATTTGCTAACCGATTAAGACCGATTTTAAACAATCATTCTTTTTGGTGTGAGTGAAATTATCTATGGTTCCGATTCTTGTGGCTACATTCCAGGTCCTCTTAAAACAACCACACAGTAGCGTGCACATGTGCAGTACTCCACGGGCAACCTTTCATTCCTAACCTCGCTGTGGGAGTGAAGAGCTAGATGAACCTGTTCTCTCTTAGAGGATGAGGCAAGCTTGTGTCATTCATGGTTTATGATCGCCCTGCCCTGCCTCTTCAGTTCTCCACTCTATTTCCTCACTTTCCCATTGTTTCTAGGCCTTTCACCTTTCCACATTTCTTTGTCTGTCTATTTTTATTCATCTGTCCTTTTGCTCTCTCTGGTGAAGCACTTTTTGCTGCTACAACTGAAGTTTATTTGTTTGGTTTTTATTTATTTTTAAATACCATGTTTCAATGAATGTCTGAAATAAGAACCTTGTTACATATATAGCAAACCCTAAAATCAGCATCAAACATTTTAATCTACAATTTCCTGAACTTAATGATGATATTGCCACATTTCAAAATTGTTAACATCAAAGTAATCTTATAAAAAAATGTTGATTTTGTAGTTTCGTTTAATACATAGTACCTTTTCATGAGGGAGGGGAACGAGTAAGTTAAGCGGTGTAAAAAAAATCAACACATCATGCCCATTAAAATCCTAGATATGAAGGGAAAGTAAAATAATTTAAGATTCATTAGACATTATTGGATTTTTTTTCTTTGGATTAGAATGAATTAAGTGTTCAAGGGTTTTTTGAGGTACCTATATAAGTTGAGTTCCACAAAGTGAAAGATTATTAGTTATGATAGTTTATACATTGCATAATAGATTTTTTTTCTTTGCCTAGCTGCTTTCTATTATTCCTACCAATGACATATTAGGTTACATAAAAGCCTTCTGAGGGCCAGAATAATGAAATAAGTGATGAAAAGTTCGTGACGTTAAGGAATACTTGAGGAAATGACTTTGGAGGTCGTTACTAAGGTGATTTAGTGGATAACAGGCCATTGTTTATATTTCTTAAATACTGTGAAGAGCTCCTACAACATCTGAAATATACTGTAGGTTCTTGTCCGTTTTCAAGGTGTGTAGATAGAGTGACCTGCAAGTTGAAGGTTGGAAACATTCTGGGGAATGTGCTACCCAGGCTGCTCATGTCTCACTCTTGCAACACAGGGCCCCGTCATGTGTGCTGTTTGGATACTACCTTCCTCCAGTTGTTCAGTGCGAAGGAGCACCATCATCCAGGGCGTGGCTCATTGAGCTTCAAAAGGCATCTGGTTTCATAATGGTCTAAAATATTGTTATAGCTTTCTTTTTTCTGCGTAGGTTTGAGACCTGGAAAAGAAATACAGAAAGTAGCGAAAGTGCTAACACAGCTGTTTTCCCTACTTAAACAGAAAGTTAAGCATTTTAGTTTTTATTTTTTGCTAGAGACAAATAAGTGCCACGTTTACCCTATTTAACACCATGCTGAAAAATTCAAAACAGATTCCATAAGTGGAATTAAGAATATTAATAGTAAACATGGCTATGTAAGTATATATTACTGGTAGCTGAAGTGCATAGCTATTCTGTTCTATTTTAAATTAAATGAGAGCAAAGTATGTGTAGCAGCACTTTTCATTACACACTTAATAATTATGCATCAGAAGAAAAGAAGCAAACTTATAGCTAATCATGATATTCATTGGGGCAATCATTTTATTTCTTCCACTGTGCTGTAAACTCATGAAAATGTTCCAAACTATGTGCAACATTATGTCAAACAAAAATCTGTATTCCACATGAAACAAAACTGTCACTAAAAATCACAGTGATTTATGTATTACCAAAAATCATCTAATTTATTTTTATATTGTTTTACATTCTACAAAGCACTTTCTCATAAATGTTATTCCATTAGATTCCCTTTTTAGTCCTTTGAAGTATAGAAGGCATGTGATATTTGTTATCCAGTTTGTTATTGATGAGGAAAAATAATGCTCAGAGAGAATTCAGAACAGATTTACTAAAATCACTCAGATAAGTTAAGGGTAAAGGGAAGACTTTAGGCCAAGTCTTCTGTGCCTTAAAATACTGGCCATTGCGTCTCAGCCTCAGCCTACTGGGGTTAACCAGCGGCATAGTTTGATGTGATGCTCTGAGGTATGTGAGATGTTAGGATATGCAACTCTCCCCCGAACGTTCTATTCTGTCTTGTCACCCTGTCACACAATCTACCTAATTGTTTGGCTTCTCAGCCTCATACATCTTGATTTCTGTATCTATGAAGAATGCTTTCATTTGCATGATTTTATGACACATCTGTTCTGGAAAACTGTAGCTCTCCCTCAGCATTCTGGTTTCCAGATTAATCTATCCTGGCGCAATTGAACATTTTTTCTGCCTTTCTATGAGAAAAAAAAAGCACGTGTGCACATGTCCATGCATATACAAACTTTAGGCGGGGGTGATCAGGGAAGGCTCGCTGAAAAAGTGAGAGGTATTCAGGTGAAAGTCTGAAGGAGGTGAAGGAGGAAGACATATATTCTGGGCAAGAGGCTGCCATTCAGGGTTGTGTGGGGAGCAGCAGGGCCCCTGGGGCTGGCATGGAGCCACCAAGGGTGAGACACAGTCCAAAACGCACTGGGGTCTGGATTATGTTAGGCCTTATAAGGTTGTGTTTTAATGAATTTTGCTTTAACTCAAAAATGACATGGAAAGCCACCAAAGATGCTGGGCAGAGAAATGATCTGATCCGATTTATATTTTAATTGGATCTCTCCAGCTGCTTTCTTAAGACTAGACTGCAGGTGGGCAAGTTCTGAAACAGCGAGACCAGTCAAGTGGCTACTGCTAATACCTAAGCATGAGATGAGGTCAGCAGTGGAGGTGATGAAAAGTGGTTGATTCTGGATATATTTTCAAGGTTTAGCTGGTAGCATTAGGCGCAGGATTTGAGAGATGAAGTGGAGTCAAGGGTGATGCCCAGGGTTTTGGCTTGAGTCGCTACAGTCGTGCAGCTGCTGTGAGGAGAGGTGGGGCAGACCTCAGGAGGAGCGGCATGGGCATGATGCCACTCAGTTTTAATGCGCTAAGTTTGAGATGCCTGTTACATACGCACATGGAGATGTCACAGGCGGGTGGAAACACGAGTCTGGAATTTAGCAGAGAGATCCAAGATACAGATTTGGAAGTTGTCTGGGTTATAGATATTATTCAACAAGGAGTTTGGATGAGATCACCAAGTATGGTAACTATTACATTGGTGGCTCTACATGAACCAGACCTTAGGATACTCACACTCTTGTGTAGTCCTTGCCCCGTAGTCTAGGTTGGGTTTGTGACTTGCTCTAACCAGTGAAACAACACGGTGGATTGACACTCTGACAGTTGTGGTCCCAACTGCTTCTGTGTTACACTCTTGAGCATCCTGACCGACTGTGTTAGAATTCCAGTTGTCCTGCTGGAGAGACCATGTAGAGAGGGAGAGGCCATATACTATGTGGAGGAGAACAGAGAACCCAGACGACAGTGTGAAGTTAGGCCCTAGATGTAGGACCCCAGGCAGGCTAGCTAAGTGCCAGACATGTGATTGAACAGGCTGCCTGGAGTCGGAGTCGAGGGGGAGCATTCCAGGTTCATAGGTATCACATGGACCTAGATGAGTTGTCCTGTCTATGCCTTTTCTGAATTCAACCCAAGAATCGTGAGAAATAATAATAATGGTTGATTTTTTTTTAAAAAAAAATACGTTTTTATTGATTTTAGAGCGAGTGGAATGGAGAGGGATAGAAACATCATTCGGCTGCCGCCTGCATGCCCCCTATTAGGTATCAGGCCTGAAACCCGGGCATGTGCCCTGACCTGGAATTGAACCAGCAACCTCTTGGTTCATGAGTCGAGGCTCAACCATTGAGCCATAATAGCATACGACAATGGTTGTTTTAAGCCACTGAGTTTTGGGTTGTTTTTTTATGCAGCAGTTAGTAACTAAAACACCATATGAGTGAATGAACTCAGAAAATGGACTGAACACTGGGGCCCTTCAACATTAAGAGTCAAAGTGATGAGGAACAACCAACGAAGGAAACTGAAAAGGAAACACCAGAGAGAAAGATTTCTCATGAGCTCAGATGAAACCATTTCAGCCGAGCCTGCGAGCCAAAGGGACTTGGGTTTCACAAGAGCAGGGGTGCTGCTCCAGTGCCCAGCAGAGTGTCTGGCATATAGTAGGTGGTTCGCAGATACCTTTTGTATGAATGAATGAGTGACATTTGAAACAGGAAGAGCAAGATACTAATAGTTTTACTACTTAAAGCAAACAACCTATAAAAACAGAACTACTTCATATTTTAAAATTTTTGTTTATTTTTCTATTTATCTATCCTCCATCTTTATGTTTCTGTGTATATTCTTTATTTTTTCTCTCAAAACAAATATTCTTCCAACCAGAAGGTTTAGAACAAATATGAGTTCATAGCCGTAGAGCAGGCCTTACACATTTCCACCTTGTCCTGGCCGGTTTGGCTCAGTGAATAGAGCATTGGCCTGTGGACTGAAGAGTCCCAAGTTCAATTCCAGTCAAGGGCACATGCCCAGGTTGCAGGCTCGATCCCCAGTTGGAGGTGTGCAGGAGGCAGCCAATCAATGATTCTCACTTATCATTGATGTTTCTATCTCTCTCTTCATCCTTTCCTCTCTGAAATCAATAAAAATATTTTTAAAAAACACATTGCCACCTAGTTAAGTCAAAGGAATTAAAGTGCCTGACCACTCTGAATAAATGTACCAGTGGGAGTTCTCTATTGCATGCAAAAGACATTCTCTTTGGCTGATTAATCAGAAGCGTTTATTGAGAGGATAGCGTGTGGCTGACAGACCTGCTGGGAAGGCTTTAAAAATGGACAGGAATAGAGTGAGGCTTGAGAGCCAAAATCATGCTGTTGGACTGTGCACTGTGCACCTGCTGCCCCCAGGAGTGTGAGCTCAGACCGTCTCTCACTTCGCTGGCTGGCTGCCCATGATGTCAAAATGGCACCTACCTTCTCCCTGCTTCTTTGGGTTGCTAGCTCCGAATGCTAAGTGAGCGTGGCTGTGTTTGGTTTGCTGACACTAGGTCACATGCCTGTGTTTTGACTGCAGGCCTCTGAGAGTGTCTGACCTTTTGGCTTTTGTAAAGGCAGGTGTTTCTTGCCTCCCACCCAAACTCATAAAGCTGGGGATTTTCCCATTGTAGGGAATACATTCAGATACAGGATACACTTCCCTCAGGTTTCTGCTCTTCCCAGCCTTCTTTCCCCCCAAAGAACACCTCATAAACATCTATAAGAGTAAGTCCATTATGTAGTCCCAGGTAAATTACATTTAGAATGTGAACAGAATTGTGGATTGTGGATTCATAGAACCATTGTTTATAATCTTTGAGAAATCATCAAGAATGAAGTTGAGCAAAAATAATGCTGATTTTTGAAGAGTGGCAGGGAACAGACTTCTGAATCTGTTGACAGATAAGCTTATTATAGAACATTAGTGAAATTCAGAAATAGATTTTCAGACATTAAAGTCTAATAATCTTCATTCCCTTCTAGTAAAAAACAGTGGTATTTCCGGATTTCGGCAAAGGTTATGACAGGGACTCTCATGAGATCCATATAAATAGAATAAAATTGAAATTCACTTGTTGGAAGATTATTATTCTTTCAGTGTATTGCTGGCTGAACAACTTCCCCCAAAGCCTATTGATTAATGAGTTGACATCAGGGTGGATAAAAGTCTATTAGGGTATGCCAGAGGGCATTGTCCTTGACCTTGTCCTATTTGATATTATCATTAATAACTCAGATAAAGACATGGTGATGATGTGCTTGACTTATTTGTGTGTTATAGCTGGAAGCCATAATTAATATTTGGAGTGATGGAATCAGGGGTCAAAAAAGAATATGATGAAATGATGAGCTGAACCTACAAGGTGAATTGCTGTGGGGCTAAGTAAAATGGTCTACTTGGTTTGTAAAAAAAAAAAAAAAAAGCAGCCCAACCTAATACAGGAAAGCAGGGTGGAGGAAAGTTAACTGAAAAACAATTCATTTGTAAAAGACTAGTAATTTCTTTGGCTCAGAGAACACTAGCAAACAGGAGTGAGCACCGAGGAGGCCCAATACAATGGTGAGAGGGCTGTGAACAGTGTACAGTTGCGATTTTCAACCGGTGCTGCAGGAATTTTTAAAACATGCAATACCTGACTATTTAGTCAGGGCCACTGACTTCCTTTCCCTTGGATTGTCAAATAAAAAAATGATAACAGCCAACACAACAATAACCATTCTGTGTGAATGAATCAAAATCACACCTAATTTTTTTGTCAGATCGACAACCTATATATTTTTTTGGTGTGCGGCAGAATTTTAGTAATTAATATGTGCCAAGAGATGAAAAAGTTTGAAAGTCACTATTGTACAACATGAAACTAGTCAGGAAACTAGTTCAGGAGAATTGAAGGCACACTGGAGAGCAGAGAAAAGGTAATGTATCTATTCCAGACAGAATAAGAAACCAACTGTGAGTTGTTACTTGAATTCAGGTGCCTTGGTTACTAAAAGTAGAGGATACATGGATCCACATCAGAAATGCTGGAGGGAAGGTTTCTAACCTGTACTCTGTGCAGGGGACTGAAATGTGTGATTTAGCTATGCTATTTCATGTAGTCCCAACTGCAACCAGGAAGTAGGTCTAAGTTCCCTCCATTGTGCAGGTGAGGAAATTCAGGCAAAGCGGTCAAATACAGTTTATTCACTTTTGACCAACGTGGGTTTGAACTGTGTGGGTCCACTTATACACAGGCTATTTCAATAAATACATACAGTACTGTAAATGTATTTTCTCTTCCTTAGACTTTTTTAAAAGAACAGTTTATTGATTTTTAGAGAGAGAGGAAGAGAGAGAAACATCAGTGTGAGAGCACAACATTGATCATCTGTCTTCTGCACCCCCCCCCACCCCCCGCACTGGGGATTTATCCCACAACCTGGGCATGTGCCCTGACCTGGAATGGAACCAGCAACCCCCTCGTGCATGGGACGATGCTCAACCAATTGAGCCACACTGGCCAGGGATTCTGAGAATTTTTAAAATAACATTTTATTTTTTCTAACTTACTTTGTTGTGAGAATACAAGATATAACACAATATGTGTTAATCAACTGTTCATTATCAGGAAGGCTTTCTGTCAGCAGTAGGCTATTAGCAGTTAAGTTTTTGGGGAGTGAAAGTGGTAAGCAGAATTTCAGCTGTGCCGGGGACCAGCAGCCCTAAGCCCCATGTTGTTCAAGGTCTGCTGTACTCCATGCACACCCTTCCCAGTGGTTGCATCAGATCATTTCCTGTGTCAGCTTGGGAATCCAGGTAACTCCAAGTGTACATAGCAATGGACTTCCCACAGATTTGTAACTGTTATGTAAATGCATCCCATTTGGCATAATTTTTGGAAGCAGAAAAGTGACTTGTTATGCTCATTCACTTAATAATTCATTTGTTCATTCATTCATTTTTTTCCCTCTAGCAATATATGGGCTGTCTTCTCTGTACCAGGGGTAGTCCTTAAACTCTAGAGATATAAATATATAGCCCTTATTTTTAAAGGAGTTGAAATCCTATGGAGAGCTGCAGTCTTAGATTAGATAATCTCTATGTGCCACTTAGGTTATAAATTACTGTCACGGATCTTCATGTGTCATGGGAGTACAACATATTTGTGTTTTAGTGAAAACAGTAGGAAAACTGGATTTGACTCACGGATTTTACTCTCTGGAAGGATTTCAAAGGTGTTTTCGTTTCATATATGGAGAGGTAGTTACACAGTGTAAAACTGTGATTCTGTGTTCTGAAGAGATGGGTTGTCATTCAGAACCGCGTACCGAATGTGAACAGATGTAAAGGTTGTGGATGACTGAATGTGCAGGCAGCGTAAGATAGGAGAACGCCGAACCATAAGGAGAAGCTAAAGAAATGACAAGGAAACAAGCTAGCTTTCAATCGGTGCTCTGTTCTGAACTTCTCATTTTCTCTAATTGGGAGGATAAAGTCAATTAACTTCTTTTCTGTCCTTTTCCCTAATGGCTTTTCCTCCTCTAACGAGGAATCGTGGTCTCTTCCAGTCATGTTCAACTGTGCTTGTTCACTATCCTGTTGGATGAGCGTTTAGGTTTTCTCTCTGTCTTTATACCATTCCTGTCTTCTCTATGTTCTAGTTTTATTTAATATGGTCGCCATCCTTATTAGGAATCATAGTTTGGTATTTTAATTCACATGATTTATGATAGAAACACATCAGATCTCTAACCGTTGCTATAGTAAATGTTGGATTACCCACAAACACAGTTATGACATCATTCCTCTATTGAGAATCCTTTTTTTTTTAATGAGAATACACTATGCTTTTATGAGCTTTAAAATTTTTAAATTATTTTTCTTACTTTAACTTAGAATTGTATTATTTAAACTTCTAGACATTTAATGGGGGACCTGATATATGTGTTATTTGCTGAGAATAGGCCGAAAAAAAAAAAAAAAAAAAAAAGACTGTCCGTAGAGGGAAATTACAGGGAGCATAACAGTTATAAAAAGAGAATTTCTTTAGAAAGAAAAGAACATATTTCACATATTAATTAGTTGTGTTTTTTTTCGATAGGAGTTATCTCCATTTTTCTTACGAAAACGATAATCTTTTAAAAACTGTCCATGTTTCAGGGGGCAGGTGAAGGAATGATGCATTAAATGTAATAAGATTGGCAATAATGATAAGTTTGGAGAATTCAGAAAAATGGTCCAGTTAAGATATTAAAGCTGTCATTTACTGAAAGTACCCAAGATCAAGATGAAAGTGATCAATAATTCCAATTACCTTTACGTTATGTTTGAGTAGGCCATTAGTAATTGGAGAAAAAGAATCATCAGCAAATTTATCTCTAAGTGAGAAAATTTACATTATTGTATATCATACAAAATGGGGTGTCTGCAACTTCACCAATTTTCAGAATCAATAATTTGATTCATGCATATCCTTATAATGATCATTTAGGATTTTCTTTAATATCATTTTAATTATTGCTTGCATTTTAAGAATATTTAGTTAACATGTTTTAGTTAAATGTGCATTTTTTGCTTTTGTCAAGGGATATGAAACCCATTTCAGTTTTAAATCACTCATTCATTTTTGTTACTGTGATTGCTGATTTGGTACAAGTTATGAATCACATGAATATAAATTCAATTAGTTCTATGGTTTGTTATGAAAAACAGCAGTTTTTACTTTCCACTCTTTTAGCTAATTCTTTAGGATTTTCCTCTGAATATCTAGCAAGACTTTCTTTTATTGCCACTTTTTGATTATTTGACATCATCCATTGATTCCTACAGTGGAAAACAGGAATTTAATGGACTCTTTTTCTCATCGCGTTATTAACTGGTACACCTAGTATTTGCATTATGTCGATATAAATCTTGATTGTAGTTGAGGTCTATAGTATATTGTGATCACTTTACTCCTTCAGTTCAGCTTTCGTTTCCTTGAAATTAATAATAGTTTCCCATTTTTTATTTCTGTCTGTAATTCAAGGCCTCCCCAAGCCTCTGCCTGGTTCATCTCCCTTTACTGATTTCCTGGGATGCCCTCCCCTCTCTTCTGGGCTGGGGTTCTTTTTTTTTCCCTCCATCTCAAGTTGTTTTATTTTGGGGGGGACTGACTTTCTAATAGCTTCTCGGGAAAGAGTATGTGGATGATTTTTTTTTCTTTTGAGACATTGCATTTCTGAAAATATCATTTATACTCATGCTTGATTGACATTTTGGCTAGTTATAGAATTCTTGGTTGTAAACAATTCCATTAGAATTTCATTGGCATTGCTCCATTGTTGTCTAGTTTCTACTATTTGTTTAAAATACTCCTCTTTCCAGCGTTCTGAAATTTCATGATGAAGTAAGAAATAGGTCAACATGCAAATTTATTTTCATTGGGTGTACCTTTTCAATTTGGAAACCCATGTCTTTCCAACCTTTTTAAAATATATAACCATTTTATTGAGATACGATTCACAAAGCAAAATTTACTCTTTTAAAGTGTATAATTCAGTGGGTTTTAGTATTGTCACAGAGTGTTGGGACTATTATTGCTACCTAATTTTAGAAAATTTCATGATCTTAAACAGAAGTCCCATACCCATTAGCAGTCACTTCAAATTCTCTACCCTTCTAAACCTTAGCAACCACCCAGTCTATTTTATGTCTCTACAGATTTGCCTGGACATTTCATGTAAATGGAATCATTAACATGTGACTTTTCTGATAGGTTTCTTTCACTTAGCATGTTTTTTAAATTTATCCATGTTATAGCATGTATCAGTACTTTATTCTTTTCCATGGTATCTATATATATAAAAGCCTAATGTGCAAAGTGTCCCCACGGGAGTTCGACCGACTGGGAGTTCGATCGCTTTCTATGATATGCGCTGACTACCAGGGGGTGGCATGGAATGAAGGAAGGCCCCGGCTGGCAGCCGAGGAAAGGAGGCCCCAGCCAGCAGCTTGCAGTCACTAGGGACCCTACCCGTGCGTGAATTTTGTGCACTGGGCCTCTAGTAGATGTATTACATTGGTTTATCCATTTATCAGTTGATATACATTTTGGTTGTTGATATACCTTTGGGCTGTTGCGAGTAGTGCTTCTATGAACATTTAAGTACAAGCATTACACACACACACACACACACACAAAAGAGTAGAAGTGCTGAGTCATCAGATAACTCTCTCTTTAAGTTTTGAGGGACTGTCAGTCTGCTTTCTAAAGTGTATGTGCCATTTTACAATCTAACCAGCAGTGTGTAGGGTTCAGTTTCTCCATACCCTTCCAATACTTGTTATTGTGTGTCTTTTTCATTACAGTGAGTGTTCAGTGGTTTCTCATTGTCATTTGGTTCACATTTCCTTCATGACTAAGCATGTGGAACATCTTTATTGTGCATATGTTCTTCTGTTCCAAAAAATTATCTTAAATTATTTTGTTATGATTCCCTCCCTTCATTATCTCCTTTTTCTTTAGATCTTTTATTATGTAAAAGTTGGAACTCCTGGATTGCTCTTCTCATTTTCTTGTGTTTTGTCTCTTATTTTCTAATTATATTTTGCTTTAGCTCAATGTTAAGGGACATTTTCTCAACTTTGCTTTTCATCTATTCTATTCAAGTCTTTACATTTCACTATTATTAATTCCAAGATACCCTTTTGTTATATAAATATTTCTATCTTATCTATCATCTATCTATCTATCATCTATCTATCTATCATCTATCTATCTATCTATCTATCTATCTATCTATCTATCTATCTTTAATCTTTATCTGAGGACATGTTTTTATTTATTTTAGAGAAAGGGAATGGGAGAGAGAGAGAGAGAGAGAGAGAGAGAAATAAATATCTGTGAGAGAAAAACATATATTGATTGCCTCTCATACATGCCCTGACCCGGGAATTGAACCCATGACCCTCCGGTGCATGGGATGACACTCCAACCAACTGAGGCACATCAACCAGGGCTCAAAATACTCCATTTTATAATATTCTTTTCTTGTTTCAAGGTTAGAATGTCTTTCCTTAACTCACTGGAATTATTAATAGTCTTTTTGAGGCTTTTCTAACAGTATATTCCTTGTTTCAACCAAGTTATTACTTTTTTCTTTCTGTTTGCTTTGGTCTCTGTCTTTAATATTATAGGCTGTGGTTTTTTATAGTTGTGGTTCTTGGCTGTCTAGTCAGACTTGAAAGTCGTGCGGTAACAACCTGATTGGGAGCTTCACATGTGTGGAGTGGCTGGTTCACCATGAATTTCACCATGAAAACTGACTAAGCCATTTTGTTGGGAAACTCTTGATATCAGTGTCCATCTTTCCCGCAGTGCAATGACATCCCCATGAAGGTTCTTCTAAACCCCACCTGGACGCAGAGGCCTAGCCTACAGTCTCTGGAAGTAGAATGGGGGGCTAGGACCCCACACAATCCTCTGTTTTAGGATGGTAATCCTTGTCCCTAACTGGTTGGGTTTCCTAATTCAGACATTCTCTGTTTTATACTTTCTGGGTTTTGGAGAGGCAGTTATCTATGTAAGCAGGTTGGGAAGAGATCTAAATATTGAATAGCTACAGAAAAGACTTTCAGCCAGTCTTTCATACTTTAGGTCTCTTCATGTAGACCTTATATTCATTCCCACATCCTGGTGCCACCAACCCCTAAGCCTTTTGCTGTTGTGTATATAGAGCTGTGTAGGCTTTGCCCTCTGCCAGGTTAATAATCCATGTCGTGTGTGTTTTGTAATGCTAAACTTGCTATCTCTTTTGGCACTTCTGAATTTTGGTGAGTGGGGATTAAAGAGAGTGCAAAGTAGGTGCATGTGTTCAGTTTGCCATATTTCCCTTGGATTCATCCATTCTTAATACGTTTAAGGATGACAAATGCTTGAGCTTGTTATTGTGTATGCTACTGTGTGATTAGATACCTTTTCACTTTAATGGTTGTGAAGCATATAAATCTCTGCTATTTATCAATCGCCAGAATTTATCAAATGTGACAAGGCTACTGGAACTGAAGGTGTTTGAATTAACTGTTGCTAGATTATGGTTCCATCAGTAAACTTTTAGGCATACATGCAATGTCCAAAATGTGAGCATGCCTTTATTAGTGTCCTGACTTGATGGAAAATATTTATGCTTGTTATGGTCTTTTAGCTGTTTTTTGTTATAATTTGTTATGATGATTGTGGGATGTCAGTACTCTGTAGAAAGGCACATCATACATTTGAGAGTATTTTAAAGCCAACAAGAACATTTTTACAATGTAAGGGTGTTTATAAGGAAATAAACAATGCTGAAGTTCTGGTTTTAAAACTTAAGTACTAAGAATGTATAAATTGCTCATTTTGGAGGCTCATTGTGTTTTTTGAGTGCTGTATATGATTGGAAACCTCTTTTTTAGAAAATGAACTTAGTGTTTTACATTAACATCAAACTTCAAGTGAGTAATTTGCTCCTTTCTCACTGGCAGATACAAGTCCAGGTACAAATCCCTAACAGATGCTCATGCCTCATTTCCATTTTATAATTCAGGGACAGAAAAACGAATTTGTCATGGCAGTTATTTGCTAAGTAAGAATTTTCCATCTTCTGGTTTTTCCCTTTTTTTTTTTTTTGAATATGTGATCTTCATTTTAAAGTTTTGGATCTCAGTTATTGGCTTTCATTTCAACCATTGTCAGGGGCATTTGGAACATAAAGCTGGTTCTCTTTTTTCCTTCTATTTCTGTACCTCCCCCCCCCCCCATATGTTTTTATGTGATTTTTAGAGATAGAGGAGACAAGAGGGAGAAAGAGAGGGGGGGAAACATCAGTGTGAGAGAGAAACATTGATTGATTGCTTCCGGTACGTATCCCAACTGGGGATGGAACTTGCAACCTGGGTATATGCTCTGACCAGGAATCGAACATTCAAACAGGATGGTGCTCAATCAACTGAACCACACTGGCCAGGGCTCTTAACCTTTTTTTTTTTTTTTCTTGAATAAGGAAGTTAGAATCAACAAGGAAAGGGAGAATGTTGAGTATTTTAACTAGAATTTTTGGAAATATATTGAGGAAAGATATCTAATTCTAACAAGATAGAAAGTCAGCAATGCTGAGGGAAAGAGGAAGCAGAGAGATGATTAACAACAAAATATTTATTAGAAGAAAAGACTAGGAAATTTTTTTTTTTTTTTTTTTTTTTACGTAATCAGATTTCACCTGAGTAAAAATACCAGGAACTGAGTGGTATGTTGTAAAGGGTTAAAGGTCATGATGATCACTCTCTTCTGTCATCATGCCCTTTGTGTAAGATGAATAGGAAGCTCGTCTCCCTGAGGTCAGGGGCTGGGTTTCTCATCTGGTGTTCCTCATAGTACAATTAGAGGGAGAACTCTGTAAATCTTTGCCAAATTGGTATAGTTATTTCTACAGAAGTGATGCCATATTCTGTGTGTGTGTGTGTGTGTGATGAGTGTAGATCACTTTTCAGGATTTCTGTTAAAGCATTGTTACATATTGTGACAAACAAATATGGGGACTATTCCCCTCCTTTAAAGAAGCACTACAGGAAATATGGGCACCACAATGCTTGCAGTTGTCAGCAATCCCAGGGTCTGTCTCAGTTGCAGAGACTGACTTTTTTTTTTAAATATATTTTTATTGATTTCAGAGAGGAAGGGAGAGGGAGAGAGAGATAGAAACATCAATGATGAGAGCGAATCATTGATTGGCTGCGTCCCGCAGGCCCCACACTGAGGACCGAGCGTGCAACGAACCATGACCTCCTGGTTTATAGGTCGATGATCAACCACTGAGCCACGCTGGCAGGGCCAGAGATGGATTTTGCACGAGGTCAAGCCTTTCCTCAAATGTCCTATATCTGGTGACTCTGTGAGGTAGGGGTACAAAGGCCTGCTCATGTCTGCCCAAGCAAGGTGGCTCGGCGTTACTGGCCTGCTTGCAGTTGGACTTTCTTTTTTCAATCCTGCTTCCTTCTCCTTCCTTTCACCTAATAATCATATTGTATCCTTCTACATAATCAGCATATCGTACCCCAGACTCTGTCTGGAGAACCCACCTGATGACATGCTGTCATAAAGATTAATTTTAAAATACAGTCTCACCCTTTAATTTAACAAGGACTTGTTTTGTTTCAGGGAAGTTACTGTTAGAATATGGGGTTCTGGCCTACGTGTCCAAGTATACCAGATAAAAATAGATAAAAATACTAGAAAAAAATAGTCGAGCGCAGAGTGGAAAAGAAATAATATGGTTTAGCAAGAATTTCTAAAAAAGTTAACTTTGATTAACAGTAATTGAATTCATAAAATTGTAGCATCCTTTTGAAGTTACTAAATTCTTGACAAAATGTCCTATTAAAATTTAATGAAAATATATTCATATATGTCATCTAATATTCTTACTATATATTATTAGTGAAAAAAGATGAGTGTGATTTGCTTACTATAGAAAACTACTATTATTCCCTAATATTCAGATCCCAACGTCTGCAGGAAGATTGACTAATAGATCCCAATCCTGATTGATATATCCCCAAAAATGTACTACCCAAGCACCCCAGAGAAAGCCACTGTTACCATGTGTTATCTTCCTTTATGACTCAAACTCACATGCATGTTATATGTTTGTTTATATGTGTAGTTTTTTATATGTATGCTATATTCACGTACGACATATGCTGTTTTCTTAACGATTATACTAACAGAAGTTAATGCTACCATTATTTCAAATCAATAAATGTAGTTATGTATCAGTAATTAGCCACATTTTAAAATGCATGCACCTTTTGTATTAATATAAAAATCCCATGCTTTGATATCATTTTAAATCTTTGATAAATTTAAAGTTTTTAATAAAACAAATTCAAATAATGCTGATTTTAAAAGATTTTATTGGATACTCAATTCTGGCTTTTAACATTAAAATCCACATGTTTGATAAATGCAGACACTAAGTCAGCTTGCATCCCATAAGCTTTTCTATCATAGTGTCAAGAGTCAGGTATCTATGTGGTCACATTCCATGTCAAGTATGGTTTCTGCTATATTGTTCCTAATAAAAATTATTACAACTAGCTTCATATATGATTATGATAATTACATGCCAGATCTACTAATTTATTTTAAGTAAATATTCTGATATTTTGCCCCAAATTCTCCAGTATGATTTTCTGAAAACCAATTTTATAATTATTTCAAATCTGAGCACCAGTAACTTCTAAATTTTTCTAAGACTGACTTTCAAATGGTATTTTCAACCACAGCATCAGAAAAGCACTACCCGAATTCATCCTTGACAGACTTGGTGAAATTTTATTCTTTCTCTTGAAAACTTTTTCAGTAACCTTTTTATGGCGAATTGCACTAATTTAAAAAACATGAAAAGATATTTTTAGCTCTGATTCACTAAATACATAACTAGATTTTGGCATAGAAGCTTAAAAAATATCATGAGGAGCAATAATATTGGTCTTTGCTTCTTGAAGTTTCTGGATTCATATTCAGAACATCAATTCTATATGCCAAATATGTCAAGTCCCTGCGAAAGTTATTATCTTGGCAAGTTTGCAAATATCTAATGATTGAGGACAAAAATAAAAGAGTTCTTTTTTCCAGGGTATTTTAAATTTTCTACTCATGCCTAGCAAGTAGTTTAGCACATTTTCTTCCTCTGTGATTTCAGCAAAGCTGGTAGCAAAAGGGACAAAAAAGAGTGATGATTTGATTTCTGATAAATTTTTTTTATGACAGAGAAGTCAGCAATTTGACATTTGGTGATAGATCCTGAAAAAGAAATACTTTGGAATTTTTACTCCATTTTAACTTTTGGCAACAATCAGAATAAAAACATCACGAGTTTTGTTTTATTGCCCTCTGTGATCTGAGGTTTTTTTATTTTTTATTATTAAAAGAGCTACTTGAAACAAAACTTTTAACAATATTTGTGGATTCTTAACATGTTTCACTGTTCCTCAGTTTCTTGCGCTTCAGAGCATCACACTCTGTAGGTAAAAACTTGCATTAAAAAATAATGTTGGTGTGATCCTTGTACTCATTGAGTTTCAGAAACATAAATTACTTTTGCCTTGTTACGTAATATACTGAAATAATGGCAAAATATTTTTTAAAGTGGAGAACTTGCATACATATGCTTCTTCTTCATGTGCATCACAAGGATAATGGTATAAATGGTCTTTTTAAACAAATACAACAAGCAGACATTTTACATACTTCACTGTTTGGCAAGGACTTTTCTGAAAACTTTGTCATTTTATGCTCTGTGTATTCCCAAAAGCCAGAGATATTTACATGAACTCTGCATTTGCAATATAAATTTATTTTTCAAACTATTGTTCCAATTTAAGACTTCTTTATCCCATTTTGGAGTCTGTGGTCTACACCCTGATCCCATAAATAATCAGATATTCATAACCAAGCTTAAAAAATTAAAAGTATTTAGCATTGTAAAATATTAATAACATTACTTCTAATACATCCCTCTGTATTTCCTTGAGGGGACAAAAACCTCCTAAAATTATTACTAGGTCCAGTGATATGAACACAAGTTATAAATGTTTCATTTTAGGTAAGAAGAGTAAGAGTGATATTCTCATTTATTTGATTATCATTCTTATTTCTCTTAGAGTCACCAATAAGCACCTAAATATTATATGCTTTTTATGTATTTTCATATATTTTTTTAAAACTTTTTAAAAAAACATATTTTATTCATTTTGTACAGAGAGGAAGGGAGAGGGATAGAGAGTCAGAAACATCGATGAGAGAGTAACATCGATCAGCTGCCTCCTGCACACCTCCTACGGGGATTTGCCCGCAACCCAGGTACATGCCCCGACCGGAATCGAACCTAGGACCTTTCAGTCCGCAGGCTGACGCTCTATCCACTGAGCCAAACCAGTCAGGGCTATTTTCATATATTTTATAATACTTCATTATAAGGGTTTGGAAAGAAATTGATTTTCAGTTTGTATGCCAAAAAAAAGATGGGTGACAAATTAGCAAACTATAATTGTTTACTTCTTTTGTTATGATCAGGTTCCAGAATTACTATTTTCAAAATTAGAAAAACATGTACCTGAACCTCATTATAGTATAATTCATAAAGTTCTAAGCCTGAACCTCATCCTATCTAATAATAGAGAAACATGGTAATTAGCCATACCTCCGCTACCCTTCCCATTGGCTAATCAGCGAGATGTGCAAATTAACCACCAGCCAAGATGGCGGCTAATTTGCATACTGCAGGCAGGGCAGAACAGTGCCAACTGCCAGCTTGCCTCCATCAGGGGCTGGCGGCAGAGGTCCCCGCCCTCATGCAGCCCTCCCGCGGTGGACCCGGGGTTGGCAGGTGGGGCCACGGTGATTGGGCACCTGTCCGGCCCTCATCCGACCCTCCCGCGGTGGACCCGGGGTTAGCCATGGTGATTGGGCACCCGCCCCGCCCTCATCCGGCTCTCCCACGGGGGACCTGGGGTTGGTGGGTGGGACCCTGCCAATCAGGCACTGCCCCGCCCTCATCCTGCCCTCCTGCGGGAGACTCCGGGTTGGCGGGTGGGACCACAGTGATCACGTACCCGCCCTGGTATCCCCTGTGTGAAGGGACCCGGGGTGGCAGCAGCGATCGGCTGGCCAGTGTGCATCCTATGTGCCACCCAACCCGGGGTGGGTTGGTCGCGGGCATGCCCGGCGGCCTCCGTCAGTGCCTCAAGCCCCAACAGCAAGCAGCAGCAGCAGCGGCAGTGGCAGTGGCAGTGTGGCAGTGCCCCTGACCTGCCTGCCCAGGTGTGAGTGGCCCCAAGCGGGCAATGCGTTCCATCAGCCGCCGGTCGGGTGCACATGCATGCAGGTGAAGTCACCTGCGCCTGCTTTCCCACAGGCCTGAAGCTCTCAGGCCTGTGGGAAAGCAGGCGCTAGGAGCTGGTGATCCCAAAGGCCTGATAGCCCAGCAGTGGAGGTGGTGTTGGGACTGGGGAGTGGTGAGCTGGCAGAACATGGCCCTGACTGGGCCAGTCGTTATGACACCCACTGTAGCCAGCACACTGCCTGATCGGGGGGTGGGGCCAGCAGCCAACCTCGCAGCCCCTCCCCCCTGCAGGCCTTCCCCTGATCAGACTCTCCCATTCACATTAAGAGCAGGGCGCACAGAGCCTGGACCCTTCCTGGCAGCCCTGAGTCCCTGGGGTTGAGAATTCTGATGACCCTGCCCAGAGAGTAGAGGTGCCTGAGGGGCAGGGACAGGGACCACAGGTCTCCAGGGAGCACTGCAGAGTTGGCAATTGAGAGGCGAGGGCCTGTGAAGGGGGAGAAGGTGAAGCCAGTGGACATCAGCCCAGAATCCAGCCCTTCCCCTCCAGAGGCAGCAGGACCTAAACCCAGAACCCCAGCCCGGATTGGAAGAGCCTGAGGGAGCTTCAGGAAGCTCTACGCAAAGCTGCACATTGAGAACGAGAGACTTCGTGAGGCCCTGACCCAGACCACGCTGCGGCTGGCGCAGCTCAAGGTGGAGCTGGAGCGCACCATGCAGAGGCAAGAGCGCTTTGCAGAGAGGCCGGCCATCCTGGAGCTGGAGAGATTTGAGTGCAGGGCCCTGGAGTGCAAGGCCGCTGAACTGGAAGAGGAGCTGAAGGGCCTGTCCAATCTCTGAGCTGACAACCAGCGCCTCAAGGATGAGAATGTGGCCCTGATCTGCATCATCAGCAAACTGTCCAAGTGACCCCAGAGGACTTGCCCTTGCACCCGCATTTATACAGCTGCTTTTGCCACATGCACCCCTTCCCTGTGTGAACATGAGTGACAGGGCTGTCGAGGAGTCTCTGAGAAGCCATAACCTTCCTTGAGATCTCCAGGTTAGGAGGGGAGGACAGAGCCCCCAGGAGCCAAGGGGGCCATCTGAGTCCAGGATGGAGACAGGAGGCTGAGCCAGATAGGGGGACCAGGGCTGCAGGCAGGACCAGAAAGGAACTGGGGACCAGAAAGTGCCAAGACCAGTAGCCAGGACCAGAGTGGTCACCCAGAGGTCCCCTCTCACGTGTGCTGCCACCAGTCACCCCTCCAGCCCCTGAGCAGGGATCCTAGAATGTGCCAAGCATCCTGCCGACCTGGGCCAGGTGAGCCTGTATATAGGGTCTGTGTACAATAGGAAGGGATGTCTTCCATTTTTTGCTGCCCCCTTCCCATCGTTGTCCCGGGCAGGGGGAGAAGGTATTTTTCAGACATAGCACAGGCACCACAAGTAAAAGTTGCGAAGTTGCCAAAAAAAAAAAAAAAAAAAAAAAAAGCAGGCCAGCTGGCCAAATACCCCCTCTCTTCCCACCACCTCCCCTGGCCCCGCCAGCCCCGCCCTTGATCAACCTGCCCCACCACAATAGGCCCACAGCCCCTCCCCGTGGCTGTCTGCCCCTGATTGCACCCCCCCCCCCCAAGAGGGGGCAGGGCTGGCCAGCCAATCTCCTGCAGCCCCTCCCCAGGCCGGCCCCACCCCTGATCCCCCCACCCCAATAGGGGGCAGGGCTGGCCAGCCAATCTCCTTCAGCCCCTCCCCAGGCCGGCCCCACCCCTGATCCCCCCACCCCAATAGGGGGCAGGGCTGGCCAGCCCAATCTCCTGCAGCCTCTCCCCTTGCCCAGCCCCACCCCAGATTCCCCCCCCTCCCCCCACCGCAATCAGGGGCAGGGCTGACTGGCCAACCACCCATGGCTCCTCCCCTAGGCCACTGGCCCCGATCGCCACCCCACAACCCATTTGGGGGGGTGGCTACCCAGCCCACCAACCACAGCCCCTCCCCATGGCCAGCCCCTCCCCCAATCGGCCCCCCAACCCCAATCAGGCTGGTGAGGGGGGGGCAGTTGGGAGCAATCAGGCCAGTGGCAGGGGGTAGTTGGGGGCAAACAGGCTGGCAGGGGAGGCAGTTGGGGGGGATCAGGGCGGCAGTTGGGGGTGATCAGGCTGGCAAACAGAGTGGTTAGGGGCAATCAGGCAGGCAGGTGAGTGGTTAAGAGCCAGTGGTCCTGTATTGCGAGAGGGATGTCCGACTACTGGTGCAGGATCAGGCCTAAACTGGCAGTCTGACATCCCCCAAGGAGTCCCAGATTCGAGAGGGTGCAGGCCAGGCTGAGGGACCCCCTTCCCCCCAGTGCACGAATTTTGTGCACTGGGCCTATAGTTATAGTATAATTCATAAAGTTCTAAGCCACGCATCTGGTATGATTGGTCCCTAACTGGGTCCTACTCTTACCCTTTAGAAGCAAGATGATAAAAAAGGCTCCTCTATTCTACTTAATTTTTTTTTTTTAATATATTTTGCTGATTTTTTACAGAGAGGAAGGGAGAGGGATAGAGAGTTAGAAACATCGATGAGAGAGAAACATCGATCAGCTGCCTCCTGCACACCTCCTACTGGGGATGTGCCTGCAACCAAGGTATATACCCTTGATCGGAATCGAACCTGGGACCTTTCAGTCCACAGGCCGATGCTCTATCCACTGAGCCAAACCGGTTAGGGCTATTCTACTTTCTATTCAGCAAAAGTTATTCCAGAATGGCCATATATGATTTCTCTATCTTCCCTTTCCCTCATTATTGCTCCTCTTTCTCCTCTCTTCCACGTTAGTTCTCTGCTTCTAAGTTATTTTGCTCATGTTGTTTCTACCCTATAATTTTGGATCTTCCATATTTCTAGTAGGGCAAGTCCAGAAGGTATTTTTGGAGTTAAAGTTTTCCTGCGAACTATTCCAGTTCCTTTATTTTTTTTTTCCCCATCACATGCTCTGACTCCAAAAATTTTTACATTGCTCACTTTATAACCCTCCTCCTGCCCCCAAATTCTTGAGGATACTGGCTGATGAGAGCATTCCATTCTTTATACCCATTGGCCTCTTATTTTTCCTTTCAACAATCCACCTGGCTTCAAAATAGCATGAACATCTTTTTAAAGAAGCTATTTGACTCTTAAAATTTATTATATGGTTAGGCTTGCGAATGGTTTGCCAGAGGGCATAGAAACCATAGTGGCTGGCTCTTTCCTCTACTGTTTCATGAGAGCACTCTTTACCCATTCTTGTCAATGCAGGAATAGCGTATGGTTTTGAAGAACTACAGCATTCTACTTCCGGAGATCTTCCTAAAATTCTTAACACTTTCTAAATCTATACTTTGCATTTAATGTTATAAAGGAACATCATTTATATCTCCTAGAAGTTTGATAAAGTAAATAACTTATATAGATATAGATATGTGTTAAGTTTATGAATTAGCCCCTGTGATATTGAAATGCTTCAGACACTTGAACTAGTGGAGCATGAATGTCTGCATTGTTTTGATCAGAGAAGAATGGCTCACAACAGTCTTACTGCCACAGTACAACTATACAATCTGTCTACCCCTGATGCCATTGCCAGGAGCCAAATAGTAAGGCTTTTTGTTTTAATGGAAAAGGCCTTTCAGGTGGCTGGTTTTGCCTGATGGACATGTGGTTGGAAATGCTTTCTGTCCGGTCACCAGCCCCAGGCTGCCCATGCAGTTTGGATTCAGAATTAACATCTGAAACCAATTAGGCAGAATTATGAGAGAACTAAGTCACATATAGGTTTATTGTGACCCCAAAGAAGGAGGATATATTATACTTAAATAATAATAATTTAAATAGGGGTAAAACACAGCACTGTGATTGCCATGGCAGGATTTTTGTGTATGTTAAGCACCCTTGCCCTCTCCAGGGAATGTGTGTGGTTCACTGGTAGAATGTCAAACATTTCCTATGTGGTTGAACACCAGATAAAAATAAAACAACTCAGAAAAAGGCTTTGTAATATATAAAGTAAATCTGCTCAGGAATGGTGGAATATGTGAGAATACTCCATTGGAGAACATATTTTTTGGGTGATGATGGCATAAATTGGAAGACCTTATTCTCTTTATTGTCATACCATGTCCTATGAGGCATCATGAGGCACAGCAATCTAGTTGTGATTAGAATTTCTACTTCAGAAGGAAGAGATAGCATTTTTGTACTTGTTCATGAATGTCTTCCTTTTTGTCTTTAAAGGTAGGGGATTTCAATGCATTAGCATAAAGCCTAAATAACACTTGATAGAATATGGCAGAGTTTTATTTTTGTAACCACTGTTGTAAAAACAGACCCCTTTGATACATAGTGGGTACAAACTTCCTCTCTAAAGCATCTTGAATGGCTTTGATTTTGTCTTAAAGGAAAGTTGATTAATGTTTCTTTTCATCTTTTTCTCACTAATGAATGATGCTCGCATGTTGGATCTCATAGCGTTAAGTTTCATTAATTATAATTTGGGAATGAAATAGATGAGTACTACAAAGCTTAATGTAAAAAAATGCGATTTCAAAATCAATTTAAACCTGTGGACTTCACATGAGAGTAGTTTGGAACTAACTGCTCAGTAATTTGATGTATTAATTCTTACAACAGTGTAAGCTGATTAAAACGAAGATTATAGCTAGAGGAAAATGGCATTGATTACTGTAGAAGAAAGGAGGGCTCAACTTCTATAAGTTTTCTTCAGTTGCCTCTGGCAGCAACTATTCCCCAGTGCATTACATGACTTTAATGAGCTTTAGGTGAAATAGATTAAACGCTAAAACGATAGTGAGTTCTACCAAAGTTCATAACTACCCTTCAAGTATGATTCTATTTAGAATGCATGTGGCATGTTACAAACCTAGGACTACGATAATGAAGGTGACTTTAGCCAGTAACAGAGTAGACATCACATTTGCTGTACATGTTTCCATGGTCACTGCTGTTGTTGTCATTAATGTTGGGGCCATATACAGTACCACTGAAGAGTGGCAATAATTGCTCTTGTCTTTTAGAAATTCACAAATTTCTTGATATGATTTTTTTTTTTTTACCAGTCAGAGCACTATTTATAGGTTCATTATAATAGGTTTTCTCACCTGAAGAAGATAGGAGTGTCTACAATCAAACTGGGATGAGGACTAGGGAACTTCTTAAACAAAAAAATGAGTTGAAAAGAGGGCTCTAGATTCTTATGCTTCCAATTTGCACATGTTATCAACTAGTTCTTAACATTTCCCATATTTTTTAATCACATGGTTCCACTTAATTTTTGTTTTGTTTTGTAAAACTAAGTTTTCATTTATTTCAAAATAAAAGTATAACTGAACCTTGGTATTTAAACATAACATAAGCCTATCCTTTAAGAAAGAAATTCAGAATTAATTTTATTTTCTGGACTCTTTCTATAGTCTTACTGTTGTAAAGCAGTTATTTTTTTAATGTTATAAAAATTACACCACACTTGAATATATTGACTCTTGCCTGCAAAATGGAAAACTAAATGGCACAGAAGTAAAGGATGTGAGGCTATGTTAAACATAACTTCAAAGTGAGGGTTTCTGGTGGTTATCCCCAGGAGGACTTTTTTTTTTTTTTTTTAGCATAGGTTCTAAAAATAGGGCTGTGCTATTTTCAATGTCATATTTTGACAATGCTTCTGAAGAATCTCAAAATTAGCTGACAAATATTGTGGACACCATGCTTCACATTAAAGGAGAGTGGAAACAAGTGCATGTTTTGGGGAAGGGGCTTCATGTGGATTGCTGCTTAATGAGACAGTGGAGAATTATAACCCCACCATTCTTTTTGACATTGTTTCTGTAAATGCTGACTGTGACATATGTCGCTTATAGATAAACAGCATCTATAATAATAGAAGCATAATATGCTAATTAGACCGGGCAGCCAAACGATCTTCCAGACGTCCTTCTGGACGACCTTCAGGATGAAGCCTGGGCTGTGAGGGTTGAGGCAAGCTGTTGCAGCAGCTGAGAGGACCGAGTCCCTTGCATGAATTTCGTGCATTGAGCCTCTAGTGTTTGTATAAGAATCCTAGGAACTAACTTCAGAAGGTGCAGACTCCGATCTTCAGTCATCCCAGTTCCAGGAGATCTGCTGACCTTCAAACATAGAATCAGGATGAGGTAGAACCAGGATAAAGAAGACTGAGATAAGCACATCAGACCATCATTTGACCAGTTTTAAAATATTGGAAAGGACTATGCTGGCCTGCCCATAGAGGAGTTTTCAACCGCCTCCCCTTGATTCTTTGTTTTGCTTTCCCTCTCCCTCCCGGTAAAAACCTCTGCCCGCACTGCGATGGGGAGCTGGGCTTTGTGACAAGCGTCCCCCATCTTCTCAAGTGTTTGGCAGTTGAACAAACCCCTTTCTTTTGCATCTGCCTCTCGATTTTGGGTTTTGTGGCAGCAGACAGCCGGACTTGGATTCTGATTACACTACTGCAAAAGCATAACTTCTTTGAGGATCTTGGTATCTCTTGAATAGTGGGTTTGATCCTATGAAAGACAACCATTGGAAAACCTCACTGCGTGGAAACTATAAGCACCTACTGAATGCCTAAGCCTACTTAACAATTGACTTAACTGTTTCTGCCCTGGAAAACGTGTGGGTAAATTTCACCCCCAAGGTCTTGTGTGAGTTTGTGGTCTTCAGAGAGCCTTTTTACCGGTGGCTTTCAGTGGACGGATGTTGCTTCTTTCCCCCTGTCCAAAGTGAATTTCAGAAAGGGTAAGAGATGGAGAGTGGGAAAACATGAAGAAATGAATGTTCTAGTCCAGCTTGTTCCTCTTCTTTGTCATTGGCTGGCCTCTCTTTCCCAATGCTCTTTTAGAGGGCTGTTCTCCACTCAGTCATTATATTCACAATTTATCGTTGGAGTGTTCTTTCATGTCCGTTCTTTTAAGTCTCATGGCTGTGTACTATCCGTCATGTGGCTCTTGGCTCTCAGCTCCACAGATGATTGAAATTAACTGAGACTACTGTGTGAAAGTGCTTGTGAGTGGAAAGTCTGTTCGATTTTCTGTGGTCTTTCTGTATCCTGCCTTCTTTACAAAAGGAGATTTCTCTCCTGTCATCTGTATTGATCCAGCCACAGAGTAATCAGATCAATATGGGGAAACCCAAATTATAAATGTGGCAAATTTCTTCACAGAGAATATTTCTGTTCAGGCCATTAGGATTGCAGATATGTTCCTCAGATTGCTTCTCCTAGAATCACTCCTGCACATATGTAAATAACCAGATAATTGCTATCTGATGGATCATCAACAAGGAAAGAGGAGCCTGATTTTGAAATAAGGATACGCTGGTGTGGGGTTTGAGCCTTTGCAGCCCCTTTCTGCTCTCAGTCTGCCTTCCACGTCATTTGTAAGCCTAGCCATACTTGATGGCTTCATTTGAAACCACCCACCTCATGGGAGATTGATGAGGTGTTCTCAGGCATTCAGGTAAACTCCTGTCAGACACGAGCACTTCTAAACGCATTGCCCTGAAGAACAGCAGCAGTGATGGAGTGAATAGGATTGGAGGTGTGGGAAGGTGAGGTGCGACATAATGCAGTGAGGGAAAGAGGAAATGTTAGCCAAGAGCCAAGATAGAGATTGAAGGGCGAAGAGTGATTGTGTGTGATCTGCAGTCACCAGGCCGCTAGTCTAACGGTGCCCCTTTTATTATTAAAACAAGAAATAGCCAGAGATCAAGCCAGATAGAACTGAGATGAGTCACACATCGTCAGAGGATAGTGATTCTACACAGAATGACTTTAAAAAAAAATGCAAAGACAAGGTACCTTCTAGCATTATTGTTTAGTTCTGTTTATGGACCAGAGCAAATGATAAGGGGTACATAATCCAATCATTTGTATTAAAAAGAGATGTTAAAAAGAAGGAAATGTTATAAAAATTTGTAATTTTGGCACATTTAATGCAGTTTCAAATGTAGTGCTGTGTATTTAAAAAGAGAGAAAAAAGAAACAGCTGTTAAGGCAGGTAGAACAGAAATGTGCTAGGGTGTAAAATGGGACCTTGTACTACCTCGTCTCTTCCTCCATCTGAGATTCTCTGGATTCTTACACCTAATCACGTGGAGCGATTGGAGGTTAACAGTGTATCTGGAGATGTAGCTTCAGTGTTGTGTACAGAGAGCAGCGGAGTGTGCGTGAGAATGGCTGGGCATGCAGACAGGAAAACATGTAAAAGGACGAAATGCTACACCTAGGAGCTCCAGTTTCCTGGCTGTATTTATCATTTGATTTTTAATTGCAATCCTTCCAAATATCCCTCCCTGCTCCAAACACACCGCAGAAAATCATCATCATCATTATCATTATCATCATCATCATCATCATCTGTAGCATCTACCAGACATTGGGCAATGTTCTAAAAATATTCTGAATATTTACTCATTAATTTTCATAATATCCATTTCATTAGCTGTATTAGGGTTATCCTCATTAGATAAAAATGCTGATATACAGAGTTGATATAATGTGCCCCAGGTTACACAGCTAAGGACAGCCATGTGTGTATGCTTGTGATGTGTATGCACACACACACATTTTCATGCCATACATTTAAGTAAATATGAATTAAAACATTTTAAAAGTTTGGAAAAATCTTTATTAAATTTCCCAAGATCTCATTTCTGAAGAGGCCTCCTTCCTGCAATTGATGCTAATGCCATTGGGCATTGGCTCAGAAGTATATCACCTGTGCCTTGAGCATCAGGACTCATCCTGCCCCAATTTCTGATAGGCTTCCTTCTTTATAGTTTTATTTTTTTAAAATATGTTTTTATTGTTTTCAGAGAGGAAGGGAGAGGGAGAGAGAAACATCAATGGTGAGAGAGAATCATGATCAGCTACCTCCTGCACGACTCCCACTGGGGATCGAGCCATAACTTAGACTTGAGGGAATCAAGCCATGACCTCCTGGTTCATAGGTCGATGCTCAACCACTGAGCGTTGTGGGCCGGGCAGTCGTCTCTTCCTCCTCCTCTTCCTTCTCCTCCTCCTCCTCCTCCTCCTCCTCCTCCTCTTCTTTTAATCATATTTTGTTATATATTGTCATGTCGTGCTGTTAAATGTATTAATGTTTACTAAATTGTCCTTTAATTCTATTTATCTAATATTTATGTTTATATGCTGATTTTTTATTGATAAGTACTGACGTAACTAACATGAATATAAATATATAGTAGGAAATGTTTCTTTATTTTCTGTTGTTATTCTTAGTTTGTATCTTGAAAACAATGTGAATATTATTTTCTTTGTTTTGTAAACTGAATTTTTATATTTTTAATAATTTTAGCATGTCATGGATATATAATAGTTGATATGATTGGATGTACTTTCTATTTACAATGTTACGTGTGAGAAGCGATGTTAGATATAGTTCTTTCTCTTGTGGATCTTATTATATAATGACCACTCTCATACATAATAACCTTAATTTTGTATATCCTGTTATAGGTGAAAAGTACTTTCTTATGTACTATTTATTTGTTCTTCCAAACTCTTTCAAATGGAGATCTTATTCCTATTTGAAAGGACAGAGAAATTAATTATATGGAGTTACAAAGTGGTAGTTTGGAATAGAGCATTCCTTCCTCAGTTTGTTAACTACATGATATAAAACCTTTATATAATCAGGAAAAAAATCCATGGAACCCATTATAATTATATTTTAGGGTCATTTTAATGAGCTACCCTATATGTAAAACTATTTCCACCTGTATATACTCAGTTCTCTTCTGTGTCTGACATTTTCCCTGGAGCAAAGATACGGTAATTCCCAAATTAAACACAGTTTCTGTCATCATGGAATTTGCCTTTGATTTAGAAGTTAAACACAGCATGGTCCAAAATAAAGGCAATAAATACTGTCTCAGATCCTATCTAAGAGTGTTTCTTCTGTCCCATTTTCTTTCCGTTTGCCCTCAATTGGCCATTTTGTGTCCTTAGTGACTGTGTAGTGCCTGGGACATAACATGGGCTCAAGGAGTGCGTGGTGAGTAGTGAGTGAATGCAAAATTCTGCTCTCTAGCTTCATCAATCACCACCTGCCATGGAATAAAAACTCAGTAAAGGAATTTGAACAGTTGTCACCATGGCTACAGCAAGGTTCTTGAATATATCATAAAACTCATGATTTCTCAATAATTGACTCCTGAAAATGGAACTCAAAAAAGACTCATGTTTAGTGGTTTTTCAGAATGACTAAATGTTATAAATTTTATGCTATCTTTCAATAACATGAGAAAAATTTGAATAGCAACTTTATATGTTTTTTTCAAAACTTTTTGTAGTGCTTAAATAGAAAAAGTATTAAGAAGAATATATATAGTTCTGGGCAAATCAAGCTTGGTTATTTAAAAGAATAATAGCATGTTTCTAGGGATTCTTTTTGTTCTACTTGGGTATATATTTTTGTTTTAATTTATAATTTTGAAAGTATTTCTATTTTATAAGGTATATATTTTTTGAAATATGTTCAGGAGTTTTAGAAACCTGAAAGTTATTTTTTATTGAATATATCTAAGAGAAATTTGAATGAATCCAAAGTAATTTTACTTTGTCTAATTGTAGTCTTTTCATTTCACACAAAGTAATCATAGCCTAGGTTTGCATTTGAAAAATACAAGACAATTGAGAGTGTAAATGGATTGTTATAGTTCAGTTTTTTTTTTTTGTTTTTTTTTTAATATATTTTATTGATTTTTTACAGAGAGGAAGGGAGAGAGATAGAGAGTTAGAAACATCGATGAGAGAGAATCATCGATCAGCTGCCTCCTGCACATCTCCCACTGGGGAAGTGCCCGCAACCCAGGTACATGCCCTTGACCGGAATCGAACCCGGGACCTCTCAGTCCGCAGGCCGACGCTCTATCCACTGAGCCAAACCGGTTTCGGCAAGTTCAGTTTTTTTTAAGTCAAAGTATTTAGTTTCAGTTTTTGGATTTTTTTTTTCTTAGTTGAAAGATTTATATTCAATGAGGAGGGAATGAGGCACTTTACAAATTATGGACATGAACTTTTTCTAATGCACAGATATATTTAACATAAAACAGAGCCTAGAGGTAAAGGTAATGATTGAATTGGCTTAAAAATGGGGATTGGAGGAGCACAGCGCTGTGTAAACTAAAAAATCCACCCACTTGTCTTATATTTGCTTTTTCAGAAGGTAATGGTGACTTTGAAGTAGAAAAATATTGATTCATCATGTTATAGCCAGAGGGATGTTAATACATTTTCCCTTTTTTCTTCCAGCACACTGATTTATGTCAGTACATGGACAAGCACCCTGGGGGACTGCATCCAGATAATGTGAAGGTAGGAAAAGATCTTTTTAAGCAAAGTATTAGCATTCTTCGTGTGCATTCTTTTGAGCCAAAGTCTGATGTCTCTACCATAACTTTTCCTTTTTAAAAAACTTTTATGTAAAGAGAATATTAAAGTGAACCACAGCCATTGTTTGTAGTTGGAAACCATGCTTCAACATTAAATATTTTCACTGGAGTATTATTGTTTAGATCTTATCATATTTTTTTCTTTATGAAGAAACATTTGCCAGGAATGAGTGAGATCCACTGGAATCCTATGGTAGCACTGTTTTTAGCAGAAGGGAAGCTCAGGTAGCTCTACCTTGGAACCCCATACTGAAGTACCAGTTATTTAGCATCAATATGAAGTATTATTATGACTCCAAACAGTGTTACGGTGAGTTCATGAAGCATACTTTTCATTTGTATGTACAAACAGATATAAGTGGTTCTATTCCTACTGCTGTCTTTCATTTCTTTTACTACAAATTGGATTGCTATGTGTCAGAAGAACTACATTTTTATGATTTTATCCCACAATTAAGGAATTGTCCCAAAATTGCAAGCTTAAAACAGAAGAGTCTTTTTGGCATATGTTAGGGAGTTAGAAGATACCAAGTTATACTAGTAGCTGAACATTTAACGATGTGCTCAGGTTTTGTAATTCAGATGACTACATTTCATGATCCCGAGAATTGACTGAGTACTACGGATGTATCTGAAGTGAATTATCTCAATTTCTTCCCAGGCATTGCCTATACCACTCTTCAGAACGTGGCGCGCGCGCGTGTGTGTGTGTGTGTGTGTGTGTGTGTGTGTGTGTGTGCGCGCGCACGCATGCTTTTCCCTTTGCTTGTAGAGGTATAGATGTGGGTATGAGTTTTGTGTATTTATTTTTTGCTTTATAAAAATAATACATATATTATTGTGTTATTTTTAATTTAAAATATATTGTGCATGTTCTTTAAAATCGGTACATGATATAATTCAGTCTTTCTAATAACTGCATATTAGTCCATAGTATCAGCGCTTTCCAGTTGTTTCTTATAAAGAGATCTTTGGGTTGTTTCCAAAATGTTAATGTTATGAGTGATTTTAGAGTAAATGTTAGTATAAACCTTTAAACTCTTATTTCTTTTGATATCTAACTGATGGGATATGTTAGGGAGTTAGAAGATACCAAGATATCTCTTTAATAAATAAGAGATATGATTTCAGTTTTAATGAATTTGATTGGAACATTTTCCCATAAGGTTGTAAATTAGAGGAGAGTTGGTTTTCTCTACTCTAACTGGCATTGACTGTAACCAGTCATTTTAATTTTTGCCATTCTGATGAGTAAAAGTGGAATGACTTTTATGTTGGGTGTTTTCTTACCTGCTGTAAGACCATCTTAAGTTTCTTAGCCATTTGTAATTCTGATTTTATAAGTTGCCTGTCTTATATATTGCCCACTTTTTATTGGGTTTCTCTTTTTCTTAATAAGTTGCATGTGCTTAATAATTTGTGTGGTATTAATAATGAGAGTTTTGCCCTAGCCTGTTTGGCTCAGTGAATAGAGTGTCGGCCTGCAGACTGAAGGGTCCCAGGTTTGATTCCAATCAAGGCACATGTCCAGGTTGTGGGCTTGATCCCCAGTGGGGGTTGTGCAGGAGGCAGCCAGTGAATGATTCTCTCTTATCATTGATGTTTCTGTCTCCCTCTTTCTCTCTTTTCCTCTCTGAAATTAATAAAAAAATTTTTTTTAAGAATAATGAGAGTTTTTATGGTGGTCAGTAAAGTTGTATAATTTTAAAGCATAAGACCTCTGAAGAAGCTCATTTTTATTTATTTGTAAAATGTTTTTATTGAAATTTAGAGAGGAAATGAGAGGGTTAGAGAGATATAAATATCGATGGGAGAGAAACATCATCTATAAGCAACCTCTTGCATGCCCTCTACTGGGGACTGAGCCCACAACCTGGGCATGTGCCCTGACTGAGAATGGATCCGGTGACCTCCTGGTTCATGGGTCGATGCTCAACCACCGAGCCACCAGTTGGGCACAAATCTTGTTTTTTAAATAGAATCGACATGGTGCTCAGAGTTTGTTAGTTTCTTTTATATGCCTCCTTTTGGTTGTGTTTTTCTTTTATTGATTAAAAAATCTTTTTGACTATTCATTTTTCTTCAAAATCTGTATCCAATGACAAAATCTGTATCCAATGACAAAATCTGTATCCAATGACATAGTTTTAGTAGTTAGATTGGGGAAGAAATTTTAACCGATGGAAAAGACTTGTTTTATTAATCTTGCCCATATTTAATAAACATTACTATCACATGAACGTATGTTTGTTTTTTACAATTACACATCTCGATTTGTCTCATATATACATTAAAGGTCCTTTTCCTAGGATTGATGGGGTTTAAAATCAATCATACAATACCTCCTTATCCCTGTTTCGCACTTTAACCCTGGGAATATATAGAGAGCCCAGTTAGTGAGACCTTCAGCTCTGGGGAGTCCAGGGGACTAACAGCCTCAGTGGAAATCAACAGCTACTCTAAGTTAATTTTCACTTCTCGACTTCCAGATTCAGTGACTGGACTGAGATTAAAGAGCTAAATGAACCTTTTCAAATAACATGGCATCGCTGGCTTTTTATTATGCATGCTTGGTTTTTTCACCCACCTTTTGTGTGTCATGAGTTTGGGGCAAGTATTGATGGAACATTTTGTTGGTGAAACAGAGAAGGAAAGGTCATTCCACAAAGTATCTACATGTTCATAATCCTTTGGCCAGTGTCATTGGTGATTTTTGTAGCATTTGTAAGTTCACTCCTTGAAATGGTATTTCAGCTGCTCTCAATCTAGTTTTGTAAGCTTTTCTTTCACCCCGTGGTTGTTCATTATACTTCAGAACTTCACATTGGCTACTTATTCCAAGTACAGGTTGTACTGTGACAGTAAATCAGCTTTGCTTCTGCAGGAGTTGGTGGTCTAGGCTGGGGTGAAAAACTTAATGGGGAATGAGATGCACAGTCCACATAGAAATAATGACAAGGAAATTAGATGCAACACCAAAAGCGAGTGTAGATGTTAGTCATGTTGAGCAGGAATTGTTCCCATACAGAAGTTGTTTAATGTCGCCAAAGATTGATGCCTTCCAACAGTTTTTGCCTCTGAGAAGAGCATGATGTGATTTACCTTTTCTTAGGTTGTTTTGAACAACTGAAAGGCAGCAAAATATGTTGAACTTATATAGGTATTTCTTTCCTCAGAGCTATTGAAATATTGGCTCCTTGAGGATTTATCAGAATGCACTGGACAGTCTTAGTTCTTGGAATATTTAAGGGTACTAGAAACCTCAGTAGTCATCTACTTTGGCTTCACAGCAGAGACACCTGAAAAGCTTAAAAAATAAAAAAGTATATATTTTAAAATATGTAAATGTAAAATTATCATCTCCCAAAATCAGAATCAAATTTTTAAAAATCACTGATGTAGGAAAAGATAGGCATTTGCCTAGACCCACGGTTGAGAGCTCAGGGTACCTCCCAGGACCCAAAGCCTCCCCTCACTTCCCTTTGGCCCTGCATGACTTTAGCCCTCACCCTGGAGGACATGTACACTTGCTGCAATCGTGACCTTTTGCTCTCTCACAGCCTTATGGCCTCTACTCTCTCTCTCTCACTCTGCCAGTGGGGTGGTTGTAGAGGGGTGTCCCAGAGTAGCAGGGCTGGGCATGTGAGAGGAGATAGAGGAGAGCATGAGAGACAGGAACAGCCTGTGGTGCTTCAAAAAACAGGCATCAGACCCATGCATCAAGGCAGAAAACTATAACATCCTTTTTGGAGCATCTAATCAGTCCAAGAGTACAGACCTAAAGAATAGAATCTAGGAGACTACAGTGAAGATCCTAGTTGACAAAGAAGTAACTTGGATGAAGTAAAGTTTTTTGCATTGATTAGACAGATAAAGATAGGAAAGAAAACTTTGAAGGAAATTACAATTAATATTCTCAAAGAGGTAAAAGAAAATAGTACATCTATAAAACAAGAATAAGTTATTTTTACAAAGAACTTGGTGAACAAAAGTAGCTTTGGAAATTAAAAATATGTGACAGAAACCAAAACAACAAAAATTAAAAAAGGATGAAAGATAAAGTTGAAGACATTTGCCAGAAAGTAGAGCATAAAATATAAATCTGGAAAATGAGAAAGTATCAATAAATCCAGAAGTCCAATGCAGCATATCCAACATCTGAATAATTGGAGAAAATAGAGGAGACTCACTAAAGTAATAATAATTAAAATATACTTTTTCACGATGTGAATTTCAATATTAAGAGGGTTCACTAAATACACAGAACATTTAATGAAAATATTATCGGTGGGGTGCCCTCTGAATCCCCATATATTACCAGTGGAATTGGAGTTGTTGGGGTACTGCGGGAACAATAATTTCCTGAGGCCCCCGTGGGAGAATGAGGTATCATGGAAAGCTTGTTGATGATTTAGCATTAAAAGAGTTCCCTTCCAAGGTCCCATCTCCCTCTGTACCACCGTGGAAATAGTTCCATCTTGTCTTCAGCAGAGCTAGAATTAAAGCCACTGCCCAGAGTCTTAGCTCCATATTAGAGCACAGTCCAGATTAGCATCTGGCTGGCTTAGCTTGTGTTCCCAGCTGCAGTCCATTGCGTGTGGGAACCATATCGCCTAAGGTATCATGGTGGGGTAGCACACTGGCAAGTGTGGGTCATGGAGCAAGCGAGAAGCAGAAGTGCAAAAGCAAGCAAACAAGAGAGAGAGAATTCTTTGGGCATTATAACTAGGAGCTTATCCAATTAACTCGTCAGGATTTTGCACACTTGTAATGGCTCTACTCCTTTAGCCAGTTATCTTTGTTCCCAGGTTATACTGACAGACAAGCACCTTCCCAACATCACCCTGACTTCACTGTGCATGCACCCATCTTCCCCTTTATTTGGTCCCTTTCCTCTGTGATCTGCAGGGAATGGACCCGTGGTTGCCTGGGGAGTGTGAAACTACAGCTCTCTGGTGAAGCTGCCCAGATGGCCATGCTATAATGTCTGGGCTCCCCATTGCTCTCTTCCTATTATTACTATTAGTTAGCTATTTATGACATTAACAAAAGTAGACTGACAATAATGTTCATTACTGCAAAATTTCAGAACACTGGTTTCAAAGAAAAGTCCTACATGAAGAAAATAGGTTTGATACAAAGGGTCAATAATTACAGTCACAATAGACATTTTTTAAATCCTCACCTGAGGACATGCTTATTGATTGGGGGGAGGGAGGGAGGGAGGGAGGGAGAGAGAGAGAGAGAGAGAGAGAGAGAGAGAGAGAGAGAGAGAGAGAGAGAGAGAGAAAAGAGAGAGAAACAGAAACATTGATCTGAGAAACATTGATTGGTTGCCTCTAGTAGTTCGACTAGGGATTGAACCTTCAACCTAGGTATGTGCCCTGATTGGGAATCAAACCCACATCCTTTGGTTGGGATGACTCTAACCAACTGAGCCACACAGGCTAGGGCAGCAACAGGCATTTCAACAGCAACACTGGAAGGGAAATGGCAGTGTACAGTGGCTTGAAAATTCGGATATAAATTATTTTCAACCTAGTATTCTATACAAATTATCAGTGAAGAATGAGGGTAAAAAAATTATTTTCAGATGTTCAAGGAGTTGGAAAGTTTGTCTACCTTGCATTTTTTACCAGGACACTACATAACCATGTACTCCACTAACACAGCATAAGCCAAGGCAGAGAAGACAAAGAAACCAGGTCACCAGGTCACCACAGCAGACGGGTGAACGAGAGCCTCGGGACAAGGATGAGAAGAATCCCAAGATGATAGTTATGCATCAGGCTAGGAGGGAGCCTGTCAGTCCAGTTGGAGCCCTCAGAAATCTCCGGGAGAGATTTCCACGATGAAATTGTTAGATAGAATACCTGATGTGTTTAAGCAGATGTACACGAGGGGAGAAGAGTTGTTGCATTGGTGGTAACTACAAAGAAAACCAAACAAAGGAAAACAAACCCATAAACAGAAGAACTAGATCATTGCTAACACCCCGAAAATCAAATTGTTGTGCAGGGAAAAAGGAAAGTATTTATACTAAACATGCCCCAGCTGAAAACAACGTTTCCATGATCATAATAATTTAAACATTCAATGTTGATATAATTAAAAACAAAAACGTCTCTTTCAGTGATTCTGCTGCAGCCAGGCCCATTCCAGGATTAGCATCCTAGAATAATGGTCCATTTCAGCTGCCACATTTTATATAAAAAACAGATCTCTGTCCAACATTCTTTTCTCTACGTTGCATGATTAATACATTCAATTACTGTAATTAGCTTATTATTTGCGAGTTTATATGCACTCAGTCACAGAGGTTGAACATCATTTTCCTATTGAAGATGTTGCACCTTCTCTGTGGGTATGGGAAGTTAAATAATAGACAGCGGCTTGTTAATGCCTGTGTTTTGGCATCTGAAGTGCAGTGCAAGGAAGCAGACGGCCCTTATTCCATGTCTGTTTCCATGGGAGGCCACTCACGTAATTATGCACTGACTTTTCCTCACCATTTGTCCGCTTAGAGACAATACACGCCTCCAGGGTTACATTTAGGATCTGCACTGCAGGTGAAATTATTCTCAAAGAAGTCTGACTATGACATAGTGACAGGTGTCCCACTGGTATTTCTGTTTGATGTATTAGCATATTTTTGTCATGCGGTGATATTTATTGTTGCTTAAATCGATGAATGCAAAATGAAGAACATAAAGATAATATTTACTGAGTTGATAGCTGTTCATAATGGTAGGCTACATGTTAATTAAATTAAGAAAAAAAGCAGTTGAGCAAAAATCAGACCTTGTAATGGTTTTTGTAAATTTAAGGAGATGTGAAAAACAGGTGAAATAAGCTATTATCTTTAAAAGAGAATGTTCTTTTAATAACTCCAGAGCATTGTATTTAGCTAAGTTGTTCATAGATCATTACATGATTGGATTTCAATAAATACTGAATATTTATTATGGTGAACAGAAGGAAAACACAGTGAGCAAATCCATTTGCTTCTAAATTTGGCAATTTTGACTTTTAGTTCTATCACTATGCACATGGCAATGTATAGAGACATTTTAAATATTTATCTTAAATTCTAAAAATGGACATCTTTGTTTATATTCCATATATCTTTGTTCATTATAAAAATATGGGATGTCAAGCACCCAAGAATTGAGGAGATTGTTCTTTAGTGTGAATTAGGTCGAATTTCAAGCATTATCAAGGTCATGTATCATTGAAGAATGGGGAGGGGGGCGCAGGGAGAACAACCAGAACAGCATGTAATTCATAGTAAAGCATAGAATAGTCTATGGAAATTTTATACTAAGTCCCAGCAAAACACCTATAAAGTTTTATCTTTTTTAATGTGTATTTCTTGTATGCACTGGAATAAACTCATAAGAAAAATTGCCAATTAAACTACATTTCTAGAATCACTTTGCTGCTTTAATTGCCTACAAAATGTGTCTGTTCTCAATATGGCATTTTGAAATAAATATTCACTATTAACTAGTGGTTTGTTTCTTCGTATAATATCAATTTTAGACAAATGGGTAATTTTAGCAGTTAATTACTTAGAGGGCAATTCAAAACCTGAATCAAAAGCCTGAGGACATTGGCCTGGTTATAAATATTTATGACAATTAAAGATCTAGCAACCAATTGCAAGAACATGATAAATGGTATGTGATAAACTGGTTAGATTTTTTTTGTAGGATAGTTCATTTTCCCACCTCTTCACAAACATTTTACTATGAATTTTATTGGGTTTTGGCCCTTGTAGTTGAGTTGAATGCAGAACTTGTATTAGTTCTTCATTTTATAATTCTCAGATTGATCATGAGTTAAAAAATGACTGTAACATTCTAAATCGCATTCTTTATTCAGTTTTCATGTATTTTTTAAAAAAATACTTTTGTTGATTTTAGGGAAAAGAAGGGAGAGGGAGAACACGATAGAAACATCAATGATGAGAGAGAATCATTGATCAACTGCCTCCTGTATGCCCAAACCGGGAATTGAACTGTGACCTGCTGGTTCATAGGTCAGTACTCAACCACTGAGCAACACCAGCTGGGCTTCATGTATTCTTTAAAAATTGATAAGCATGAGAGACGGAAAATTAAGGTTCATTTAAAAAGATTAATTAATTAATTGTCTCCAGTTGATATCCAGAAATGTAGATGCTTGCCATTTGGCTTTGGGTCTTCCTTTGTTTTTACATAATGTATCTTCATTTCCATGTTATCTTAATAACCTTTGTAGAAGATTTCTTGTAGAAAACACATTTGCTTTTTTTTTTTTTTTAACAGAATTATTTTGGAATAATTCAAAATAAAAAAAATAATTCTGAATTCTCTGCTTTATTCTGTGACGTATCTGAAATCCTGTTGGCATAAAGCTGAGTTTTATTTTTCATTTCAATATCTATATTAATTTTAAAAGATGAGAATCATTATAGTTGAAAAATTGCTGTTTTTCTTTCATAATCCAGAGAACAAGCAGGTGTGTAACAGACAGAATAATGTTATGCCAAATTAAGATTGCTTTATACAGATGGCACTGAGAATTGATTACTAAATGAGACTTTCTAATGTTCATATTCTGAATTAGAGCTCTCATGTAGCTGGTAATGATTTCCTACTGTGCATTGCTGTGAATATTATAGAGCCTTTCCCCATTCTATATTTTGAGAAATATAATAATTTCATAATGCCATTAAAGATTGTTTTAAAAATTTGACATGGTGTCTCAACACCTGTCTAAATTTCCTTTGATCCTTTAGATCCTATTTTTAGATTAAAAAGAAATCACCCACTCGACCAGTGTGGCTCAGTGGCTGAGCTTCCACCATGAACTAGGAGGTCATGGTTTGGTTCTCGGTCAGGGCACATGCCTGGGTTGCAGGCTTGATCCCCAGTGTGGGGCGGGCAGGAGGCAGCCAGTGATTCTCTCTCATCATTGATGTTTCTATCTCTCTCAGTTGTGTAGTTCTGAACTACATTGACAAACAAAAACTTGGCAGCAGGTCTTAAGATTGTAGTAGTTGAATTCCATGAAACAACTATTTCAGTTTTTCTCTGGAAAAAATATTTTGTGTGACATCAAAACCAATATCTTAAGTTTGGTGATCTTGTCTGTATTCAGCTAGGGGATATTTCTAATACTAATTTTAGGCTGCTAATCAGCTTTATTAAAGGGAAAATTCTCATCTTCAGCTCTTCTTAATTTCTTCATCTTCCATACTAACCCCAATAACTTGGAAACCCATTTTCTATATTAAAGCTTTTTTTTTTCACGGATATTGGCAAAACAAATATTTGTCTAGCAATCCCCATTTGACTTCTTGTAAGTATCTCAGCACTGGTTCCCATGGCTTCCATCTGCCTGCTCACTGTGGGTGGCTCTGTGCCAGGAACACACCTTGCTTGATATCCACTGGAGGAGAGGGCAGACTGAGAGCCCAGCTTACCTGCACAAGGATCACAGAAATTGTGCAATATCTTCCCCCAGGAGCTTGCTTATTTTTTTCAGTTATTCCTTTCCAGAAAGTTACATATTTAGGACTAGAATGTTAATATTTAAATACATTAGAGAATGTAAATTAAATGGTTGTTGATTTAGGGATGTGTTTCAGGACCTTGAAGGAGAAAGTTGAATGGAAGAACTCAAAGAGAGCAAAAGTGGCAAGACAGACTTTCCCTGCTATTCAGAGTTTCCAAGAGTTGGATCTATCTGGAGTAGATGGCAAAAAAAGTACATACATAATTATGACCTGATGCCATTTGTGTCTTACACTATCCCAGTAGCACATTTAATATTGTCAAGTATATCCACAGTGACTCATAATTTATACCATAATGTCAAATATGTAGAGTTTTTATTTTTGTCTCTTTTATATCTTTGTATAACCTAAAAAATCAGCACATGGAATTATAATGATGCTTTGAAAAATAGATGTTTGGGCGTGAATTGTGTACATTATATTACACATTAAGATTTGATATTTGCATTAGATATTTGCAAACTAAATGGAATGAATCATGATGAATTATTCTTTGGCTTTTAAAAATTGATGAAGACCTAGTATTATGATAAAACCATTATCTGATGCATTTTATAAAATATTTCGACATTCAATAGATATTTTGGGGTCTCCAAGTTTCTAATTATTTTTCATTTCTAGGAAGTTTGATGTCTGGATAATGTAATATTTATGTAGTTTATGGGTTTTTAAACAGAACAGTGTTAAACATGGAACATATTATTTGAAGCATTTATTACCCATGGTTAATTTTGCTTTATTTGCCAGTGTCACATTTTAGGCTGGGTTCACACAATCTGAGCTACTTTAATTACACATACTTTTTAAAAAAATCAAAGAGTATAGAAGTCATACTCTTAATTGTGGGTGTCAGAACCAGACAAAAATTGGTTCAAATTACCAGTACTACCTCTTACTTGCGATGTGTCCCTTTGGCCAATTCATCTAATTTCTTTGAATTTTTATTTCTTTATGTATGAACTAGGAATACTAATATCTGTCTAGCAGAGGTCTTGAGAGAATTAAATTATCTAAATGAATATAAAACAGCACAATGTCTGTCATAGTAAGCACTTAACAAAAGGCAGGTATTACAGTTGTTGATTTGTAGAGTGCCCTTCATTTCTGTTATTCATAAAATAATGGAATGATACAATATTGTGGCATAACTGACTATTCAAAGTATCTAAGACTCAATCAGTCATTTGCAAGATGAGAAACCTAAATTACAGAGGTGTTAATAAACTTGGTCCCCAGGAGGCAGAAGAGCAGCTTAACTGTTTTGTAAGAATTGGCATGTGCCATAAGCCATGGAGTTCATTGTTGATGGCTCTTATAAGCCTCCTATAAGTCCTAAGAGAACCTGGGTATTTCTTAAAGGAAGTTGACTCATGCTTAGTCTCATAGTAAGTGGAACCACATATATTAAATAACATGTATTTCAGACCATTCCTGGAACTCGGCGACTCTAAACAGTGAGACAAAGAACATCTGACCACTCACCCTGAGCCTTTGAAGGAGAGGAAAATATAAAACGTGTTGCTTACTGCAAGTGCCAGTAAATATCAGTAATAAATGCAACATATTGAGTCCAATAATGTGTGCTTATTACCAACTTATTCTAAAAGTTTTGATCAAAAAAGTTATCTTGATATGTTTTATCTACTTAAAGTCTAAAGAGTTTCAGAAGGGAATAGACAAAGTATTAAAAGCTGTTCCCAAGAAGCCTACGTCATGGCACTGAGAATATGAGCTGCTTCCTGCTGGGGATGGCACGACAACTGGGCTACAGATAGACATGTTGGTGGCAGGTGTTCACCATATCATTGCCATTTAGGGCATTTTCCCATTGGGGTTTTTATTGCAGACAGTGAACATATTCAAACTAGAATATAAGTCTTTAGTGATCATACCAAAGAATTTGGAGGAATACTCTTTTATAAAGTTGAGTAGACTATTCTAAGGTGATAAGGCATTCTTAGGAAGACCTATGGCTACTATAGTAAAATGACAGGAGGAGTGTTTCAAATATGTTAATTATCAACTTCAGTACAATAGCTGTCTTCTGCCATGTTATTTATTTCTAAGAGGTTTTGAAATAGCAAAAACAAATTCAGGAATCACATGTTCATTACATAACTTGCTAATCAAGACTTAGCAACTTGGGTTCGCTTAATAAAAGTACTTTGCTTATATTGGGTGTATAACTATTCATCCGTGCATTTATTAATCATCAACCTCATTTAAGGTAATGAGGGATAGTGGAAAATTCATAAGCACTGTGTGATGGCTGGATGAATTTGAGCATTTAGAGCTTTGGTTTTCTCATTTGTTTCAAAGAAATGGAAAACTACAGGGTTGTAGATGGACAGGATTAGATGATATATGTAAAAGTGCTCGGACCAGCATTGAAACTAGAGTAAGCCTTCAGTTAGTATAAGTCCCTCTTCTTTTCTTTTTGGGAATTGAGATTCCACTCATGGTCACTAAGTTTTATTAGCAAATACCAGGGGTGAATGTTTATCCTTCCTCTGCATGGGACCCCTCTTTGGTGGTCCCTCCTGTTCTCATGCTGTCCTCTGATTTTCACCAAGATCGAGTGTATCTTGTGTGGTAATTTATACAATGAGCAAGTGAACTAGCTTTCTCAAAAATGTACACGGGAAACTTAGGTACTTGCCTGCTTGTCTAAAGGAAGAAATCCCCAAGACTTGAGTTCTCAGGACATTTCCAAAGAACATTCCCTAGGACATTCTGTTTAAGTCAGCCTCTGCTTCTTTGCAGCCTTCCCACCCTTAGCCAGCAGCACGTACCCTGTTGAGTGCAGTCGAATGTTATTTCTAATGTTTTCAATAAGTCTACTGTTGTCTTCTTGTCACCATTACTTTTATGATGGTGAACTGGTAGATTTACAATTTCATATATTATCTTTTCATTTATCTAAGTTTTTTTTTTTTCTTAATTTGTCTGATGATCTGCTTGCTTAGTTTCCTCAATATTTTCTCACAAAAAGGAAGGGGTTTGTCATATAAGACATCATTTCAACTTGTGCATCTAGTGAATGATATCTTTGATTTTCTATTAAAATTTTATGTGTAATGAATTCTGCTTTTAGAGTGACAAGTTTCCTATTACTCATCCCTTCCATAGGGATACTCTTCATATTATGGCAGGATCAGTTCTACATTTTTGTTGCTGTTGTTGCTAGATCCCTTTTCCTCTGTGTCCTCAGTACACTCAGTCTGTGTAGCTGTTACAGTGCATATCTCCTTAAGTGGTGATTATCTGTTTATCTGCCCCCTTACACCCCAGGGGCTGTGAGTTCCTGAGTGCAGGCACTACATCTTATATTCTGTTCATTTTTGCATACCTCTTGCATAACAGCACCTGCCCCATGGCACTTCGTAAATCCTGAGTGAATCTATCCTATGGGGATTTGTTCTTGTTTTGTCTGTGGCTATGACTTAATGTTTGGGCTCTATTTGTCATGTTTGGAGTTTACTCTGTCCAGTTGTCATTGGAGTGCGTAGTCGCATCCTTTCCCAACACTGATTTTGGTAATCTCCTTTTATATGATATCTTATTTGGATAGCTTCTGTATTCGCATGTGGATTATATGTTTTCACTAATTAGTAAAGATATTAAAAGAAGAGCCTCTTGGGACTGTTTGATGTACCCACTTCTGCACTTAGCTTCTAGAGAATTCTATTCCATCATTTCCTCCCTGCCATTTTTGTATCAGCTTCATCTGGAAGTCTCTAAGTTCAGTTCATTACTGGCATAGGAGTGCCAGCTGTGTACCAGATTAGGAAGATGGTTAAGGCACATGTCTGTGGCAGGTAGGATAATGCTGCACTGCCGTAGACATGTGCAGAGGCTGCCATAGGAGCCCAGAGCAGGAGCACGTCATGGAGATCTGTAGGGGAGTGAAGGCCTGGGAGATGGTCAGGGAGGAGTCATTCTAGAGGAGAGATCTAAGATATACATAGAGATTATCAGGCCAAGAGGAGGGAGGGCTTTTTGTCAGAGATCAGTTAAGAATAAAAATAAGGGTTGAAAGATAGGATGCTCTGAGTGTGGGGGTGAACAAGATTGCTTGGAGTCAGCGAATGTAGAGTGATGATGCCTGAGCACTCAGATGGATGAAGGCTCAGCTCAGTGGCCTTGAAGGCCATGGTTTTAAATGTCCAGACTTTATCCTGCAAAGCAGTGTCTATAGCAACACTTTGCCTTCTTGTTTTGATTTCTGGCCAAGATTCCTATAGTGTAGTGGTTAAGGGCCTGGCCTTTGGAGCCAGACTGCCTGGTTTGGGTCCTGGCTCTGCCAGTTAATTGCTTTGTGACTCCGAGAAACTGCTCTGTTTCCTCTTCATTAATGCAGACATGATAGAAGTTCCTTCCTCATTAAAATTCTTACAGAGATGAAATGACCTCCTATTTTGTGATGCATAGAATGGCAGCTGGCACTTGGCATGTGTTTGTTAAACTAAAATGCATGGCCACGGCTGGATAGACAATCACATTCTGAGAAGTCTCCGTTACGCCCCTCAAATTAGTTAGCACCTTGCCAAATGCCCAACTTTCTCTTCAAAATCAGGTTATTATTTTTAAAGTCTTCAAGATGCAATTAAATTTATTAAGGTGGCATCGGTGCATAACGTTATATAAGCTTCAGGTGTACAATTCTATAATACGTCATCTGTATACTGTTACATTGTGTGCTCACAAGTTAAATTTATTGGTTATGTGGTCCGTCTTTTTTTAAAAGCTTTTGAAGAAGCAAAGTGGCTTCACTTGCTCACTCTTCTAACTTTCTGAACTGAAGGAATATGGATTTTCTTAGAAACTGTAAGCATTAGGCTTCAGGATGCAGGGCCTATTAGAAGTGAAGAAGGAGGCTGGAAGCTGCCGGTGGAGGTGTTAAGTCTTTTCATCTGCGACAGGGGGAGGATGGAGAGGAGGCGGCTTAGAAATGTTTGCTTCCTGAGGTTCCTGAGCCAATCATTTAATGTAGTCCAACACAGAAGAGACTTTTACTTGGGGATGCTTAGATTCTGGAAATAATGATCCTAGGTCTCGTCTGTTCCACAGCATCTTTCATATCCAGGGATTTTAAAATGACTTCCTCATCCTGTTAATCTCAAGTCCCTGTAAACAATGGACTCAGCTTTTATGGCCCCTGGTTAGATGGAAAATATTCCACAAATGCTCACTTGCAGGGCCCTCAAGGAGTTGCCTTTTTTTTTTTTTTTCCATTTGAATGTTAGGGAGTCCCGATACCATCAATCTTTCACAACTTAAATGTTTAACATTTTCCTGATCCTGCCTTTTGTTACTAAGCTGACTGTATAGACTAGAACACTAATGGCACTTAAAACATTTGTTTTTATTTTTGTTTTAGGAGATTGGTTTTTAAAAACTCTGCCAATTAGGAATATTTTGGCAAATAGATTGTTTAAAAATATTCCTTTCTTTATAAACAGAATATTGGAAAGCCTAGCGAATCACATGTGTTTTGTTACCAAAATAGACACATTTGATATGATCTAATATGAAACTAAACAGAGAAGGCCATCAGTGGCTTCTTAAAATGATTTCTTAAAAAAGTATTACTCTTGAATTCTTGATTTCTCTGTTATCTGAGTTTCCTTTCCCTTTGGGTGGGTCTGCTCTGTAATTAGTGAAGGTGCATGTCTGTCTTTAGGCAATGGCCTAATCTCTGTGGCCATATGTGCAAAAACAGTGTAATTACAATGTAGTATTAATTGGACCATGTGACTGTTTTTGTTTTAATTATTTGAAATCATCTATCTTTTCATTCCTTAAGGCATGTTAATGGGAGAATCCTTGGGTATCCTGTTTATGGAGTTAAATATGTGCACATTTACATAAACTTGGTAAAATATTTTGCTTCTCTTAATAACGATATGGATAGATTTTTATTCTATCTCAAACATTAATTTAAGGCCTAAGGAAATCAGATATTATAAAGATACATTCTTTACATCTTGCTTAATTTATAGAACACAGATTAGGTTGTAGATCTCTTTGGTTGAGGAGGTATCACTGGGTTGACATGATGGGTTGTTAGAAATTTTCAGATTCAGTTTTTAATAAATGAGGGACTTCCATACCTCCATGCACATTCTGTTTAAATAATTTGGTAGACAATTTAATGATGGGGTTGGGGGGGACGTACCCATTTTTACTAAATACAAGTACTTGGCAGACTGTATGTAGAAACGAGCATTTATGTGTGTTCAGATTTTAACTTTTATCTCCCTATTTTTTCAGTTGTTTTTATTTCAGTTGCTGCGAGGGCTGTCTTACATCCACCAGCGTTATATTTTGCACAGAGACCTGAAACCACAGAACCTTCTGATCAGTGACACGGGGGAGTTAAAGCTGGCAGATTTCGGTAGGAAAGCAGTTAATTACTAGTCTATTTTGTCACACTGTGCGAATGCCAGGCAGATGGTGGCACTGCGTTTGTTTAGGTGCACTTCTTCTAGCATGATAGATCACAGTAAAATTTATTCAGGAATGAACAATTTTTTTTTTTTATGATCAGCATCAATCTTGGTGGAGTTTTAAAAATTTCAGACCACTTGCTCAAGTCTTAAGTAATCATAAGCATAAATCACATCTTATATATTTCCTAAGGAAAAGTTAGTAAGATTTTGAACATAAAATATATTGAAAGAAATCTAATTTTTTGCACTTTTTATTATGAAAATTTTAAACATTTAAAAGTAGAAAGTTAGTATAATGAACACCCACTACTCATCTAGCTGCAACAATGATCAATATACTGTCACACTTGAGGAAACCTGAATGTAAGCCTCTGGACTTTTTCAGGGCATCACAAAATATATGCAATAGTATACGGTGCCTAAGGTTTTAATAATTTAAAAATCCAGGGGTGGTATTAACCTTTTTGGAAGTGACTATTATTTTAGAAATTCTCAATAATTTTGTAAAAGTTGACACTGATTCTGATTGGAAAGTTGAGGTCCTGTCTGGACCCATTTGAAGTCATCTCTTACTTAAACAATTGAAGGTTGTCAACTTCCAGCACAGAAGCTTTCTTCCAAACACCTTCTTGAGCACCCAAGAGAGGCAAAGTGGTTGCATTGTCCTTGCTCGCTCCCCTCCCTTCACCAAGTCTGACATTTCTGCATTGCCTGGCTCTCTGTCACACCAAAGAGCCTGCTGAGTTGATTCCTAACACCAGGGAATGCTGATGGCAGCATGATGTGTTGTCATTGCATTGCCTCAATTATTTTTGAATACATATTCTGATTAGAAATTTGTTCCATTAAGAGTGGAATGGAAATATTACCCTTGGGATATAAAGATGCCTGAGGTTGAGATATGGGCTTTTGCTGAAATATGATTATATTTTCTCACTCTGCCCCCACCCCTCCTGAAAAATAAAAGAAAGCAGGCAATGTTTATTTCTTATTTCAAGGTTAGTAGACTATTTAATAACTTTGGAATGAACCTACTCTGTTGGGTGTTGTGTATTCTTTTCTTCTAAATTTGCAATACAACAAAAGTTAGCATTTGTATTTTACAAAAGTTTGTTATCTGTCCTCATGTGGTTTGATAAAAATGATGACGTCTGTGTGTGTGTGTGTGTGTGTGTTGTTTATTGCAGATTTTAGCATCAGAACAATACTGGGTCTTTCTATGACAGGGTAGAAAATAATGGGAAAATAGGTAGGAGGAAAGAAGATTTGCAGTTCCTCACATTCAAGGTTATTGAATATGCTGTGAACATATTTGTAGTTTGTCAGTAAGTTAATAAGGATTTATAGTGATTTTCTTTGGTGTGTTAATATACTATAAGGTATATGTTAGAACAAATTATTGTATTAAACATTCAATTTTATTAAACATGGTTTTCTTAATATTTTAAAAATATATTTTTACAAAGTTGGTTTTGTCTGTATAACTAAGAGTGTAATAGAATTGTATGTAGATGTTTACTGGGGATTATTTTTAAATTTTACGATGATATTTTTACTGTAACAGTTACATTTATTTTAAAAGATTCTTATGGATCTTTAAAACAGACTTTATAATATCAGACTCAGAAATAAATTGAAATGTAATTTTAGAGAAAATTTAGAAAATATAAACAACTCAGAGATAACAAATATTAACACTTTGTGTCTTTTCCAAGTGCCTTTCTCCTTCTCTCTTTTCTTGCTTCTTCCACCTATTATAAATCCTCAAAAACCAAACTTACCACCTTGGCCAATGTGGCTTAGTTGGTAGGGCCTTGTTCCATGCACGGAAGGGTTGCAGGCTCGATTCCTGTTCAGGGCACTTGACCTGGTTGCAGGCCCAATCTCTGGTCAGAGGTGTGCAAGAAGCAGCCAATTCGTGTTTCTCTCTCATATTCTCTCCCTTCCTCTCTCTCTAAAAATCAATAAAAATATACATTTTTAAAGTATTATTAAATAATCAGAGTTTAAAAAACATACATCCCAAACCTATTGTTTTGTAAATCATTTTCACATAAGGATATGTTATGAACACTTTCTCAATTTGTCAAATATGATAAATTCATATCTAAGGATTTTCTCTTACTGGCCAAAGCTGTCTCTTTATTTCATCTATATCAGCTAAAATTCTAGTTCTTTCTAATTATTCACTATGGTACACAGTCCTGTATGGGCCACCCTTGCAGAGAAAGCTGTGTGTGCTGCCCTTGTGATGTTGAGTGTTTTAGAGCATGTAATTTCTCAGACCAGATTGCACTACAGAGAGGCTGTGCCATGCCCCTCCCCTCACTGTCAGAGACTGAACTTTCTTGCTGGGAACACACACTTGGTGTGCATCCTGTGCATGAAGTATAATGAGCGAGATGCATTCACCAACTGACAATTTCCCCCCAATTAATTGTGCATTATTTTGTCTTTTAATTTAAGACATGCAATTAACTGTGATTTACTGCACTTGGGCACGTGTTTGTGTCTGAGATGAAGGACGCACAGTGGAAACTGCAGAGAAACTAGACAATCAAAATGGGATGATGCCAGGCAGTGGAACAGTTAGAAAACTAGGTCTTAATTCAGAGTTTGATGTATGAAGAGCTTTAGAAACAGTTTCTTTGTCCTACCTCCTTTTTGTATGTGAAAAATACCATAAAATTTTCATTAAAACGGACGAATGAAATCTGTGTGATAATTGTTCCCATATTGTAAATGCTACTACCTTTATTAGGAAAATACATTAGGGAAATGAGAGAAACATGCTGAATTTTATTGAGTTTATTCTATATGCCAGACACTTAGATATTTTTGTTTCATTGTCTCGTCAACTTAGTAAGGTGTCGTAACCTATATTTTTGAGAGAGGCATGAGATTCAGACAGGGTTAGGATGTTGCCAGGCTTGAGCACACAGGTTCGGTGTTGCAAAGCTGGAATTTAGGTACTTGGTCCATATCCTCCAACCTTAGGTGGCCCAGGGTCTTTGTATTTATATGCATAGTCATGTTACCTATGAGCTGCCTAATTCCTAATAAATTATTGATCATTGCACATATATATGTGCAATTTTCTACATACGACACGCAGGCTATGTAAATAACTTGCACTAATACCAGAAAAAAAATAGCATCACTTATTTGAAAGAATTTTTATCATTTGACTAATTCAATAGTAATGAGTAAATTTAACCTTAGTACGTCTAGATTTTACCTGCTGGCCAAGGTCAACCACATGATAATGTATCTGTGACCCACCCAGGTTTAAACAAAGGGCATGTCTGAATCCCAGGTGGTCAAAATGCTGTAACTATTTTTTTTTTCTTGTGAGCAAAGTCACATTTAAGCACCTACCTGGGGCGCATTTTCTATACTCAATTTGTAAAAGTAAGTTACACATGACTTAGAGTCACTATGGCTTCCCTAATGCAGAGGTCAGTCATGCCTGTGTATAGTGAAATAATAAATCAGGCAGAGGCATTTAGACTCATTTCTAAAGAGGGGTTTGTCTTTCCATTATCTTTGAGAAAAGAACAGTTCAAGTCTCTTACCCAGTGGGTGTCTTTACCACCCTGCTCCTCCTTACCTACTGTCGTGCAGTAACCCCGGACTTGTTCCCATACCAGAGCCTCTTCCTTAGCCTTCCCCTTTGCCTGGAGTACTCTTCTTTCCGCTCCTCACTGTGGCTGTCCCTTTCTCATCAGACAGATCATAGCTCAGATGTCACCTGTTCAAAGAGGCCACCTGTCCAAAAATCAATCCTTTTTCATGACTATCATCCAGTTTAACTTCTTCATTAGCACTTACAGTCCATTTGTTTATCGTTTATTTTTTGATTCTGCTGCTTGTCGGTTTCTTGAGGACAGGTCCTTGGCCTTTCTTGCTCACTCTTGTCTGGCCATGTCTAGAGCCATGCTTAGCACATAGGTGCTTAGCAAATACTGTTTGAATGGACCAAAAAATATGCATGGCTACAATGAGTATTCGTGTAAAGACCAAGACTCATCTGAATTTACTAGTTTCTACTTGATTTATTTGGGCAAACCATTAGTTTACAAATAAATTTTCTCTTTATCAGTGCCCTGCTGGCTAAATGAAATTTGATGACTTTGGTAGTGTCGCAGCCTCAGGGTTGCCTTGCGGCTCTTCCACATAGGTTCTACATGCCTGTTTGGTATTTACTGTGTTTGTAACCACAGGCTGCAGAAATAAATGTCACTGAGTGAATGTGAGCATGCACAGAAGATGTATAAGATCTGAATCTCCTGCTCTGCCGACCTTTAATGATTGTCTAATTGCACTGTTGTTGAGAACAGAGTGTGTTAAGCATTGAATTAGGAGACCTGGCTCTGTCTGAAATTAGCTCCTGACGTTCAAGAAGTCATTTATCCCCTCTAAGCCTTAGGCTCCCCAACTGAAGAATAAGAGCATTGAACCGACACATTCTAAGGCCCTTTTCAGTGCTGGTTTTTTATGTTGTATATTTCTGAAATTATTAACTTATTTTCTAATAACCAGATATTCACTGGTGGATAAAAATCAATCCATTGAATCTGGAATCAGTGCTATACCATCTCTCCCTAGAATCTAATTTTTTATTCTAGCTTCTGGAAATTCAAATAGATGAGAGCCACGTTTTTGTGATATGCGTTGTCATCACATTAAAAGAAAATTATCGAGGTATGACAAATAAATGCATAAATAAATTCACTGAGACATTGATGTTCATTTGCAGTATGGTAGTATGAAAACTTAAGATATTTTTTCATGTAGATGAGATTAAAACAAAATAGATGTGTCCATAGGGTTACAGCTTCCTGCAATTCTTGCAAGATGATGATGGTATCATCCACATTGCCCAGCCATCTCTCTGCTATTTTTTTTCTCTGTGGAAAGACAGCTGGATTAAATTTGCCCCTGTAAAAAGGAGACAGTGACAACTATGTAATATAAGCATTTAAGGTCTTGGCTTATTTCACTGACTTTCCTAATGTGGGAATAAAGTTAAATAGTTCAGTGGTTTTAATCAAGTACAATTACACTGGCCTCTTTCCCACCAGAAGTCTAAAATATTACTGTCTTAATGTTGGTACTTTCCTCCTTCAGGCTGTTCCTGGTCTTAATTTGAGAAAGGAAATTGTCGTGAATCACATTTTAGATTAATTTGAAGAACACATCAGAGATGTAATTTTGCAGAGGCCATGGGGAGTGCAGGGTTTGTTTGTAATGTACCTCTCAGAATTCACGTAGAAAAAAAGAAAATCAGGTGCCTCAGATGCAGAGAAGAGTCTGTCAGCTTGACAAATCTAAAGTCTCTGAATCAAAGCCAGTTAGTCCCCACAGTATAGACCTTTATAACTATTTTTTTTTATCATTAGCATATAGAACTCACCATTGAAGCCCTAGTTATAAATTCAAGGTTAGCTATAACAGTCCATTCGTTATGGCCTGTAAGAGTCAATGTTCCTTTCTTTGTTTGAAAGTATTGTTTCTATTAGTAAAAATACCTTTATTATCTAATGAGGCATCACTCTACTTTTTAAAAGACCCTTTGAACAATTTAATGCAAAGTCCAGGAAGATGCTTTTATACAAATCTGAAAACGGAAGAATATTTTTAGAATAATTGACACTACAGTATGAACCAAAGAAAGCGATTTCCCCCCTAATTTTTCAAGACTTCATTAAACCCCAAATCAAAATGTATCTTAAAAATCTGTCAGATTATCATGATTACCTGTTAGAAATAATTTTGAGTGACATGTGAACTAGACAAAGTTATTTCCTCTGACTCATAATTTTAACAGTGTGGTAACCCTTTTGGAAGGAAATTTCTTTTTTCTGATCATGAAATCAGCACTTAGCCTCATTATTTAAACATTTAATATTCCACTCCTCCCCCAAAAGTTTTCTTACATTCAGAGGAATGATGATGACATTCAAGTATTCTATTTTATGTTATCACAATGTAACTTTTCCCAGGTATGTTAGTGTACTGCATATATGAGATATTTTGTTTCTCCTTTTAAATAGACTTTATTTTTAAGAACAATTTTAGGTTCATTGTAAAATTGGGCAGAAACTAGAGAAATCTCATATATCCCCTGCACCCACACATGGATAGCCTTCCTCCATTATCACCATTCCCCACCAAAGTGGTATCCTATATAATAACAGGCGAATATGTAAATTGTCTCCTAACCGGGAGTTCAACCAGGAGTTTGACCAGGGGGCGGGGCCAGCTGGCTTTCTGCCAGCCGGCCCTGCCCCCACCCCCAATCGCCCCCCTTCCTTCACACCCTGATTGGGGCAGGCTGGGCAGGCCCCACCCGTGCATGAATTCGTGCACCAGGCCTCTAGTCCTATCTAATAATAGACAAACATGGTAATTAACTGTAACTTTGCTACACTTCCCATTGGCTAATGAGGGCGATATGCAAATTAACTGCCAACCAAGATGGCAGCCGGCAGCCAGGCAGCTGAAGCGAACAGGAGGCTTGCTTGCTTCAGTGATGGAGGAAGCCAACGTTCCCCGCCTGCAGCTGCCGGCCTCTGAGCTGCATTCTAAGAAACAGTGTTGCAATTATAGAAGCTAAACAAGCTCCAGAAACCTGCTTTCAGCCAGCTTCGGTCTCAGAGCTTAGAGCGGCAGTGATGGCAACAATGTTTCAATTATAGAAGCTAAACAAACCCAGATATCTGCTTTCAGCCAGCCGCAGCCTCAGAGCTGGAGCCGGGCCTCAGAGCTGGAGCCGGCTCTCAGCTCCAGTGACAGCCATAGAAGGTAAATAAATCCCAGAATAAAAAAAAAAAAAAAAGGAGAGGTTGGGAGCTTCAGTCACCTGCCAGCCTGAAAACGGCCATCAGCTCCTCACCCAGACTGGCCAGCACCCCAGTGGGGACCCCCACCCTGAAGGGGGTGTGACCAGCTGCAAGCAGCCATCATCCCCTCATCCATGCTGGCCAGGCACCCAAGCGGGACCCCCACCCTGTTCCAGGACACCCTTCAGGGCAAACCAGTCGGCCCCCACCCGTGCACCAGGCCTCTATCCTATATAGTAAAAGGGTAATATGCAAACTGACCATAACAGCAGAAGGACTGGGAATGACTGGTCACTATGACACACACTGACCACCAGGGGGCAGACGCTCAATGCAGGAGCTGCCCCCTGGTGGTCAGGGCACTCTCACATGGGAGGAGCTTTGCTCAGCCACAAGCCAGGCTGATGGCTGCCAGTACAGCGGTGGTGGTGGGAGCCTCTCCTGCCTCCTCAGCAGCGCTAAGGATGTCCGACTGCAGTTTAGGCCTGCTCCCCGCTGGCAAGTGGACATCCCCTGAGGGCTGCCGGGCTGCCAGAGGGGTGTCTGATTGCCACCTTAGGCCCAATCCCCCGAGGAGCAGGCCTAAGCCAGCAGGTGGTCATCCCCTGAGGGGTCCCAGACTGCGAGAGGGCACAGGCCGGGCTGGGGGCCCCCTCCTCCCCCCTGAGTGCAGAAATTTTTGTGCACCGGGCCTCTAGTATCTATATAATAAAAACCTAAATGACCAGTATGGCGGAACAAACCAGACCAGTCGCTATGATGTGCACTGACCACCAGGGGGCAGATGCTCAATGCAGGAGCTGCCCCCTAGTGGTCACAGGGGGAGCACTGCTCATCCAGAAGCTGGGCTCACAGGTGGTGAGCGCAGCAGCAGTGGTAGGAGGCAAGCAGTAAGGACCAGTGATCAGGTGGGCGGTAAGGAACGAGGGATCCCAGATTGTGAGAGGGATGTCCGTCTGCTGGCTTAGGCCCAATCCCTGAGGGGTTGCAGACTGTGAGAGGGTGCAGGCTGGGCTGAGGGCCTGCCCCCGCCCCCACCCCAGTTTTAGAATTTCGTGCACCAGGCCTCTAGTTTATTATAATTGACCAACGTCAGTACCACCCAAAGTCCTTACTTTACATTAGGGTTCACTCATGGTGTGTTGTGCATTCTATGGGTTTTGGTGAGTTATAATGACATGCAATTTATTTGGCATTATAGTATGATACAGAATAGTTTCACTGCTCTAAAAATCTTCTAAAAACCTCATCTATATGGATCTTTTAAAAGCTGTAAATGGGAACAAGAAGGAAATATATGAACTGCAACTAATATCCATATTCTGCTCTGTGAGAAATCTCTGTTCAGTCACCAATAAACAGATTGAAGCAATGTAGGCAGGGGTTGATTGCTAAGAATGGCAACTTCAAACTCCATGGAAATGAGGAAATTCAAAGCAGAGTTCATTCATTTTTAGTCATACCATGCATGTGAAGTAACAAAACATGTTAAATGCAGAACAGACTGCTACAAATAGGGCTGATTTTCTTATTCTCCACTGCCAATGGAAACCTGGGCAAAGGGATTTCCATATGCAATTTTTTTTTCTTATACAACACTAGAGGCCCGGTGCACAAAAATTTGTGCACTCGGGGGGGGGTGGGGGGAGGATAGGTCTCAGCCCGTCCTGTGCCCTCTCGCAGTCTGGGACCCCTAGGGAGATAACGACCTGCTGGCTTAGGCCTGTTCCCGGGTGGCAGAGGACAGGCCCAATCCCTAGGTGCAGCCCCTGGTTGGGCTCAGAGAAGGGCCGATTGGGGAGTTTGGGCGCCGCGCCCTGTCATGCACAGAGCAGGGCGGATTGGGAGGTTGCGATGCCACCCTTAGTCATGCTCAGGGTAGGGCCGATGGGGGGTTGGGGCACTGCCCCCTGTCACACTCAAGGCAGGGTTGATGGGGAGGTTGCGGCTCCACCCCCTGTCATGCACAGAGCAGGGCCCATCAGGGGGTTGGGGCTCCGTACCGTGTCACTCACAGAGCAGGGCCCATCAGGGGGTTGGGGAGCTCCCCCCTGTCAGGCATAGAGCAGGGCCCATCAGGGGGTTGAGGAGCTCCCCCCGTCACTCACAGAGTAGGGCCGATAGGGGAGTTGGGGCACCACCCCCTGTCACACACAGAGCAGGGCGGATCAGGGGGTTAGGGCGCCACCACTCTCACACTCAGGGCAGGGCCGATGGGGAGATTATGTCTCTACCCCGTCACACACAGAGCAGGGCCGATAGGGAGGTTGTGGCCCCGCCCCCTGTCACACACAGAGCCGCAGGGCGATCAGGGGGTTTGGGCGCTGCCCCCTTCTCACACTGATCCCGGTGCCTGGAGGCATATTACCCTTTTACTATATAGGATAGAAGCCTGGTGCATGGGTGGGGCTGGCTGGTTTGCCCTGAAGGGTGTCCTGGATCAGGGTGGGGGTCCCCACTGGGGTGCCTGGCCAGCCTGGGTGAGGGATCAAGGGCTGTTTTCAGGCTGGGACTGAAGTTCCCAACCGCTCCTTTTTTTCTTTTTTTTTTCTTTTTTATTCTGGGCCAGCTTTAGCTTTGAGGCTCCAGCTCTTAGGCCTCCGCTCCTGAAAGCAGGTATCTGGTTTGTTTCGATTCTATAACCGAAACTCTGTATCAACTCCAGCTCTGAGATCCTGGGCTTGCTGAATGCAGGTTTCTGGGGTTTTGTTTAGCTTCTATATGTTACTATGTTTCTTAAACTGCAAGCTCAGAGGCCGGCAAGGCAGACGGAGAAAGTTGGAGTCCTCCGTCACTGAAGCAAGCAAGCCTCATGTTCAGTTTAAGCTGCCTGGCTGCCGGCCGCCATCTTGGCTGGTAGTTAATTTGCATATCGCCCTGATTAGCCAATGGGAAGGGTAGCGGTCGTACGCCAATTACCATGTTTCTCTTTTATTAGATAGGCTGAGGGCTGTATTGTTGATAGTAAGTCAGATAGGTGACACAGGATATGAGTTGAAATATATCAATATATTCTCTTTAGAAATCTGTATAGGGGATGACTAGAACCCTGAGTGCTGGCAGTGATGACCAGATAGGAAGAAATATAGGTGATGCTAGCAAGAATTGCACTGAAATGAACCTTAGAATTATGTAACACATTCTAGTCAAGATGACAATGATTATACTGGAACATGAGTTTCATTAACCTGCAGGTATGTGTACAAGGTTGCTTAGAGTTTGGCAATTTACTAATTTTCCTTATTTATGGATCTTCCTTCATCTCCTGCTCTTTATCTTCTTCCAAAAAGCTACATTGTAAAATGCAGCCAAAACCAGACTCCCCAAATCCATCCATCAATGTGCCTGTTTTATACTAGGAGCTTGGAGACAGTGAGTCTTTGTAGTCTAAGGCACATGTTTTCTAAAATTGTTACTGGAAGCAAGAAAAACTGACCAGTGACTATGGGAAATCTGAGATAGGCTATAAATCCTGAAAGTAAGACATAGTGGAAAAATTCGTGATTTTGATCCCCCCCCCCCGACTTTAATACTATCAGTTTAATATTAGTTTGCTTTCCTGTTTTGTTCTCTAAGTTCTTTTTTAATGCCATATATGATGGTTTACTTTTGAAGTAGTGCGTATTAATAGTAATATTTTAAAATATTCCTCTCACCTTGAATGATTTTTTTTTTCTGTTGTAATAGATAAACATAGGAAGCTAGGACTCTTTTCATTTTAATGAATAGGAAATTAAAAAAAAATGAGAACATGATCTGTGCAGATTTAGAAATTTTTTGCATTAAAATTTTTTAAAAATATTTTATTTCAGAGGGAGAAATGTAGAGGGAGAGAGAGATAGAAGCATCAATGATGATAGTATCATTGATTGGCTGCCTCCTGCACGCCCCCTACTGGGGATTGAGTCCACAACCTGGTCATGTTCCCTGACTCGGAATCTAACCTTGACCTCCTGGTTCATATGTTGACAATCAACCACTGAACCACACAGGCTGGGCATGATTTAGGAATTTTAGATTCATGTCTGAAAAACAATCTGTTTATTTTGTCACATATTATAAAAATATCCTTGATATGCATAATCAAGCTGACACATCTAAAATAAGATAACTTTTTGTAAAAATCCAAACTTTAGAAATAGGAGATCTCTCTATTAAATATCTGCCAAGTTATTTGACATTCCAATTTTTAATCTGTAAGGATGATGATATAAAATGCAGATTGGAGTATTTATTCCAGTTTTGGAGTAGAGTTACTAGCTAAAGAAATCTATTGTGTGAAATAGTGACCAGCTGATAGTAGATGTGGAAGCTGTGCTTGGAAGCGCCTGGAAGTCATAAAATGGGGAGCAGTGGGTGGCAACAGAGGCATAAAGAGAGGCAAAAGGAAAGTTGGAAGATTTTGGTATCAGGTGGTTTTGATGGTTTCTGAAAAATTACCAGTAAGCTCTCAATCTACTTAAAATAAGTTGGGAGCATCTAATAAAAATCACTAATACTAACATTACAAGAATAGCACAAAATAAGTATGATATGCAAGCATTTGCTCAAAGAACAGGAAGCAGAATGTGATATTACTCTTGGAGTCATCATCCACTATTGATAGAATCATATTGAGAAAGGTTTGTGTGTTGTTGTTTTTCCAAGATAAAGGCAGCAAGTCTATGATGGGAAAATTGAAATAAATATGTTATAATTGTATAAGAGAAAAAGAAAACCAATTATATTCACATTTTTAGAATTTTTTTATTTTAGATTTTGTCTGGATTTTGAAGGAACCTTTGGGATTATCTAGTTCAAACCCTCATCTTAAAAATGTACATACTTGGTCCCAGAGATGGAAAATAACTTAACATTGTGCCTGCTATGTAGTAAGTGATGTGTTAAGTTATTATTACCCACATCTCTAGAACCCTGGTGTAGTACCCATTAGACTAAACGGGTGTAGACCCATTTAGCACCTGGATGGTCTTAGTTCCCCAAACATGAGAGGCTAGAGGTGCTAACCAGATGTCTGCTCACAGTAACCTCTCTGTCAGCTAAACAGTGAGGTACTTGTCGGGATAGTGGGATCCAGAATTAGCTATCACTCAGTCCCAAACACTGGTCTTAAGAAAACTATAGGAAACAATAAAAAGAATGATTCTCATAGCACCTGTAGGAACACTGGTTGTATAAGTTGGGATGGAGCCTTGTTAATTTATGAAGTAGAAAGAACCACCTCTCTAAATATATTCGTGTGCTAAACCAAAGTATTGAGAAGCCCCGTGGGCAGATGAAGGCTGACTTGGCTTTATCAGTGTTCCCCTGAGGACTCAGCAGGGCTGGGCAGTAGTTGAAAAATCCTCTTATTTCCTCCCAGGGGGAGGACTCCTCTGTTCAGATCTGACCTTTTCCTCACTTGGAAATAAACAGTACACATCTCCAGGCAGGTGGAGCTGTACAGAGGTACTTAGTAAAAGCATTTAAGTCTGAAAGAGATCACTTTTTACATGGAGGCAAATATACCCACGTGAAATGACAGGATCAAGTAAACTCTCCCACAATGGTTAGGGTGCATGTTCGGGAACCAGATGCCCAAGCTTGAATCCTGCCTCTGCTGTTTACAAATCTTGCGTCCTTGGGTGAGTTACTGAAACTCTCTGTATCTTAGTTTACTTCTGTGAAAATAAGGATGATCATAGTAATATTGGGCACCTCAAAAATTGTTTGAAGAATTAAATAATTTAATACTTATAAATCATTTAAGGACAGTGCCTAACTTATAGGTAGTCCACATACATGTCATTTTTACTATTAACCAATCAGGTTTAAGTAGTATAAATGTTATCTATTTTTAACATGATTTTTTTCCCCAAAATGTGCTTTTTTTAAAAAAAATTTATTCCTCATTCAAGGATATGTTTTACTGAAGAGAGAGAGAGAGAGAGATCAGTGTATGAGAGAAACATCGAACTGGTTGCCTTATATATGTGTCCCCACTGGGGACCGAACCCACAACCTAGGTATATGCTCTGACCAGGAATTGAACCTTTTGGTGCATGGGACCTTTTGGTTCATGAGAGGATGCTCCAACCAACTGAGCTACACTGGCCAGGGTCTTTTTTTGTTTTCTTGAAGAAGGATGTAATATGAAATATTATTTACTGGTTCATTCGACAGATTTTTATTGAGTGCCTATCGTATACCCAGCACTGTGCTCATGGCTGAGTATACAGTGGTAAATAAAGCTAGCATTGTTCTTGCAGTCCAACTCTAAGCTTCCCTTACAGTCATGTTGGATATCAGTTATTGTTATTCAGAGATGCCCAGAAACTAATGAACTTTTTAAAATGATCGGAATTTTAAATAATTGTCTTACATATTTTATGGACATTATCATTTGTCTATTTTAAAGTATAATTACTGGGCAAGGTAAGATTTTAAAAGTAATTATCTACAAATCAATGTTAAAATCTTTTTGTGGTTTGTAGTTCAGATTTTAAAATATTGCTATTACAGAGCCATTCAGTTTAGCTTTCCTGGTAAAGGGACTAAGGATCTATACTAATAAAAGGGTAATATGCTAATTAGACCGGGTTGACTGGCCATCTTCCGGATGTCCGACTTCCTTTCGGACAAAGCCATGGTGGTGGGGGCCGAGGGAGAGGCAGGTAGGGGCGATCAGGCCTGTAGGGGAGGGCAGTTGAAGGAAAGATCAGGTCGGCAGGGGTGGGCAGTTAGGGGCGATCAGGCAGAGGCAGTTAAGGGTGATCAGGCAGGCAGGCAGAGGCAGTTAGGGGCAAATAGGCAGGTAGGCACGTGAGTGGTTAGGAGCCAACGGTCCCAGATTGTGAGACGGATGTCTGACTGCCAGTTTAAACCGGCAACTGGCAGTCGGACATCCCCCAAGGGGTCCCCGATTGGAGAAGGTTCAGGCTGGGCTGAGGGGAACCCCCCCTTCCCTGTGCACGAATTTTGTGCACCAGGCCACTGGTAATTTAATAAAAGAGAATCATTCTTGGGATAAAACTGTTCATGATAGATTTGCAGTACCAACGTCATTCTTTGAAAAGAAAATTATACTTTGTTAATTTTTAAGTGGCAGGACTAACCAAGAATCTACTGGTATTATGTATTTTCTCCTCATAAACAGAATGCTTCTGCCAAATTTTTCATTAGGGGAGACCTGGGATATAAGGAAATATTGTGAACCACAAGGAAAGTCAGTCTTCCTTGAAAATATAATTACACCTTAGTGTACACCTTACTAAAGAAATGAGTAAACCTTGAACACTACTAGAATGAACATGACTTCTGTCCCATGTGAAAGCTTATGGTCTCCTAGGGTAGATCTCCCTGAAGAAATTATTTTTACCTTGTCAGGTAATGCAGAAATCTGAATGAAAAATGGCACATTGATTTTTCAAAGGTTTGATGTTCTGTAAAATAGTGAAATTAGTTTATGAGAAAAAATGCAGGACCTTTATAACTTGTTTTCTAAGATTTATGTGGCAGCTCTTTTGAAATTAGATTTGATATGAGAGTTCATTTGACCAGTCTTCAAAATCTCAGAGGAAAAACACAGAACTGGAAATATGCATACATTAAGGAATACACTTGTAACCTTCAAAAAAAGGTAGGCATTGATTGTTAAAATGAATGATTTAAGATAATGGTAGGTTGTAGATTCCTTAGCAAATTTATAAGTTTAGCACTTTGGTAGTATGCAGTCTTCCTTCCACTAAAAATATCAGTACACTACATTTTGTGACTATAACAGCAAACTTAGTCACTTCTTAAATTTTAAGAATGGCTTATTTCCCCTTCTTTGTGAGTGATGTGTCTGTGATCTACTTTGGTATGGGCGTCTGGGCTGTACGAAGTTGAAAACAGAGTGAGCAATTTGCCTAGTACAAGATGTTTTAGTCATCCTAGACTCCAGTGTCTGAAGCATTTTTATTTTTGAATATTGAATTCAACATTTGAAAGCATTCTAGTAGTTGAATCATTGAAACGTTATTTGAAGCACTTGACATTAGGTTGCTTTTAGGAAATTAAATTGTTTCAAATCTCTGTCATTTCTACTACTACTAATAATAGCAGCCCATTATAGTTAATGAAGTGATTTCATAGCTCTTATCCTTATAATCCTTTGAAGTAGACAGTACAGGTCTCATCATCCCTTTCTTATTTGAGAAGATTGATTTATGCTTACACTAGTAGCTCAACATGGTCATCAGATTGACCGATATTATAACACTAGCATTTCTGTTGAGTCTGTATACTTAAAAAAAATTCATCTTGGAGTCATATAAGATCATATGACTTCTTTTATATTTTAAAAATAACAACATGAAGAGTGTTCAGGGAGTTCTCATTGTTATTATGACCGGTGATCTTTTCAATATGAAAATTATAGATAAATAACCTGTTGCTGCCTCGCATTTTATCAATGGGAATAGCTATAAATTAGCTCTTTAATCTCCCAGAAAAATAGAGTTTTGATGAAAATTTGAAATTGTCCTTTAATAGCTAAGTGAATGCAAAATAAAGACAGCACTTAACCCACCAGATCTAAAAGGTTATTTAAAAATTGAAAGCACAAATATGTTTTACTGCTAAAACATCCCAGTATATTCCAACTTGCCCTTTCATTGCCAAAGATAAAATTTCTGGAAATCAGGAAGGCATTCAAAAACAAAAACAAAGCTCAAAACCTTTTAAAAACATATGAGACATTAAACAAGGTGCTCATGAAACTACTCTACACTTCCTCCTCTCTCCAAAGCTGCCCACCCCCACCTCCACCCCCAGCTCACTGACAGTCACTGTCCTTGCTGGTTATAGATGAGGTGTGTCACTGATGCCTGAGGGAATGAAGGGGCAAGAAAGAAGGAGAACTATCTATACTAATAAAACAGTAATTAGTCTGGACATCCTTCCAGACGTCCTACTGGACAAAGCCACGGTGGTGGGGGCCGAGGCAGAGGCAGTTAGGGGCAATCAGGCCGGCAGGGGAGAGCAGTTAGGGGCAACCAGGCCAGCAGGGGATAGCAGTTAGGAGTGACCAGGCCGGAAGGGGAGAACAGTTAAGGGCTACCAGACCAGGCTGGCAGGGGAGAGCAGTTAGGGGCGATTAGGCAGGCAGAGTGGTTAGAGGTGATCAGGCAGGCAGGCAGGTAAGCAATTAGGAGCCAGTGGTCCTGGATTGCCAGAGGGATGTCCGACTGCCTGTGGGATTGGGCCTAAACCGGCAGTCAGACATCCCCCAAGGGGTCCTGGATTGGAGAAGGTGCAGGCCGGGCTAAGGGACCCCCTGCCCACTGTGCACAAATTGTGTGCACTGGGCCTCTAGTTTGGTATATTTAGAGAGCTAAAAGACTAGAAAAGACTATAAAAATATTGGAAGGCGAACTTTTTCATTCTTGTATTTTTAAGAGTAGCCAATTTACCCACTTATTTAGGTGGATGATGGTTACCGCTTTTATACACTTATCCTGCTTTCTTTTTTTACTATGACATTCAGAGCCAGCCTTTGAGTGCCGTGTCTTTTACTGCCTCTGCAAACCTGAAAATATTTCTAAAATGATGTTTTATGGAACACACATTAATAAAAAAGAACTTTTAAAATAAAAAAAAAATTGCCTTCCGTCAGGTCAGCTGAGGGTGAGCTGTGTGAGTGTCCTCTCCACTCACCCTGCCCAGTGGAATCCCAAGCACATTAGCTAGTGAGTAAAGACTTCTCACCTTTCTGAAGTTAAAATAGAATCTGACATTGTAGCTCCCCGATTTATTTCATTAAGGACAGCTTTTTGAGCCTGTGGAACGCAAGTTGGGAAATTATTAGTGCAATAGTTGTCTTTCGCTGAGTAATAAATGACCACAAACTAAGCTGTTTAAAACAGCACACTTGTATTACCTCTGTGTTTCTATGGATTAGGACCCTGGGCCTGGTTTAGCCGAGTGCTGCTGCGTCTGTCACAAGGTGGCAATCATCTGAAGGATCTGCTGGAAAGGATGCCAAGCCCACGTGGAATTCAGTTCCACAGAGGGCCTCGGTTCCAAGTGAGCTGTTGGCCAGACACCACCTAAGTTTCTTGCCATGTGGACCTCGCCACCATGGCTACCTGCTTCATGAAAGCGTGCAAACCAAGAAGGCAACACTGTCTGCAGCCAGACAGAGTTACTGTCTTATGTAAGACTAATCACAGGAATGGTGTCCCATCACCTCTGTCATAGTCTACTTTTTAGAAACAAGTAACAGGTCCTACCCTTACTCAAGAGGAGCAGAGTCCACAAAAGCATGAATGCCAGGAGAACCACCTTCGAGTCTGCGAACTACTGTTGATATAAAAAGCACTGTCCAATTATTTTATGGTGATTGTACAGTGTGATATGGTTTTCCATAAAAAATCCCAGTTAACTGAGTACGTGCAGCCTTAAGCTAGCGTGTGAATAAGTATAAAAGGATATTGGTCATGATGATGACGATAAATAAGCCTTATTGATTGGCACTTGTGTCCAATACTGGGATGAGCATTCTGCTTAAGCATTTTAATAAGCCTCCTTTTCCAGAAAACCAAATAGGAGCTTGAAAAGTTAAGTAATCAGTAGACCTGGAGGTTATTCTCAAGCAGCTCACTGAGAAAAGATACCATTTATGTCACTAATTATAATATTTTCCAACAGGTGAGTTCTCTGTACAGAATGGGAGGCCAGATAAGGGTGCCACACTTTTTGTTTGGGAGACTTAGAGGGGACAATCTAAAGAATCTTTTCAAAGGATGAGTAGGATTTTATGAGGTCTCTGAGGGCCAGAGCCAGGTGTATGTAACGGTAAGTAGATTTACATAGTGGTAATATCTACAATCCCTCTACAAGGAACTTGACAAAGGACAGAGCCTTTACAGGTTTAGCCATGGGCAGAGATATTGGTGGACATATGGGCATCAAATCCAGAGAGTAGATTAAGTTTCAATTAGGTGATGGTCATAGCAGCAGATGGCAACTGTTTAGTTATGTTTTTATTATTTATTTATCCCCGGCCCCCTTCCAAAGTGTCCCCGAAGCAGCTGCTGATCGAATGGTCTGCTTGCTTTATTCTTACTTAGCCTGCACACTGTTCTAGGCAGACTTGTTTCCATCCACCACTTACTCCACCCCTCCTCCCGCTCAGCCTCCAGTTTCCATCTCCAGGTTCCACCTCAGTCACTCATGTGTATCTGGAAGGGCTCCGGGTGCCAGTGCTGGGAGGCCCCAGGGGCTGGAGGGCTGCAGCACAGCGGGGGTTAGCCCTCGTTTCTCCAGCCTCCTATCAGGCAGGACCGGGGGCAGGTCCAATTGCTGCACATATAGGCCCTTGGGACTGTGGCAGGGTATGAGCCAGGTACCTACAACCAAGAGTTTGGCCTGCAGAGTCCGCTGACAGATCTGGGGAGGCCAAAGCTGTGAGACTAAGTCCTGGTCCAGTTTATGAACCCTCTGGACAAGAAGACTGACAGCCAAGTCTCACGGCAAAGACTGGGGGTGAAAAACTAGGAGACTCATGGCTTCTCTACAAGCCGAGTCCTTGGGCAGAGATAACAGCAAAAAGGCAGGCTCGTTTAACAATGAAATTTAGTGAAACATGGTGGCAGGAGTGAGAAGTCTAAGCATTTGTTCTGACATTTTCACTGTTTGACCTTGGACTAGACAATGAAAGGGGCAGTTTTGTTTTTATAAATTAAAAAATTAAGACTAATTTAGTGAATTTAAATTTTATTTTTTAATATTTTCAAAATTTTCTTAAAATTGTCCTGAGTTTACTCTATTTACTATCATGTGCATATACAGTTTATGCTCATTTTCTTAAAAATACCTTTGCCGCCAAAACCGGTTTGGCTCAGTGGATAGAGCATCGGCTTGCGGACTGAAAGGTCCCAGGTTCGATTCCGGTCAAGGGCATGTACCTGCGTAGCGGGCACATCCCCAGTAAGAGATGTGCAGGAGGCAGCTGATCGATGTTTCTCTCTCATTGATGTTTCTAACGCTCTATCTCTCTCCCTTCCTCTCTGTAAAAAATCAATAAAATATATTAAAAAAAATACCTTTGCCAACTTCATAGTAAACTTCTGTTGCCCATGAAAAAGTAAAGGAACCCCCAAAATATAAAATTATTATGACCGTCAGCCCTATATGGAATGGAGATTGTGTTACCTTTCTTGGTGTAATTATTCCAATGACTGTTGCTAGATAATTAGGAAAAGAATGGTGGAAAACTTTCAGTGCTTTCAGAAAGTATCGTTTTTAAAAGTAAAGTCAGGGGAAATGCAGAAATGGATCTTTACCCCAAGAGAATGTCTAACCCTGCCCCTGTTTCTCTCATATATTTATTGTTCTAAACACGAAGAATAGTAAAACAAAATGAGATGCCAAAGAAATACAGTCTAAAAACATTTACTCATGATTTTGTGAACCTAATCACAGTAGCCATTTAAACTTTTTCAAAATACCTTCAATTCCTTGATTAGGTGCATACATATCTTCACACAGTGTCAATTATATTATTGGTAGCATAGATTGTTTTTATTACTAACATAGCAACATTTTTCATATTTTATTTCCATATATTGACTTTTACAGTTATATGTAATATATGTTCTTTGCTTTAAAATACACATTATAGGAAGTGATAAAGAAGAGAGTAGCATTACCTGTTGTCCCTCTTTGCTCACATAACCTCTGTTAACATACCTCACAGCTTTCACTGTATACTTACATAATGACATATTTATCTTTAAAAAGGTAACTTGCTTTATTTTTAACAGCACATACATTGCCTTTTAAGGCCATATGATTTAGTTAATGTGGTGATTTTCATTAGTTGTCCCAGTGACATTCATAGTGAAATGGAGATTGATGTGACATACTGGAAATGCAGTAGAAAAATGTAATGTTTTTCCATAAAATGATCACTATACTTAAATCCAATATTACTGTATTTCAAATTGAATAGGTCCTTTGCTTCCATTGATCTCAATACACATAAAACATACTGAGATTTTAATGAAAAGAAAATTTTTATGCTAAAAATTTGGTTAATTTCCTATATTAATGCTATTTCTCTCTTTTTATTAACTCACTATAGTTATCAGATTATCTTCACACATAGTAGATTTCTTCAGGCTTGTTAAATAGACATTATTTTAATTTTTAATGTATATCTAAAGCTGAATAATTCTTTTAAAATTTGTTATTATCGATTTTTAGTGAGAGGAAGAGAGAGAAACAAGGATTTGTTGTTCCGCTTATTTATGCATTCATTGGTTGATTCCTGTCTGTGCCCTGATTTGGGACCAAACCTACAACTTTGGCTTATCAGGACGATGCTCTAACCAACTGAGCTCCCAGCCAGGGCTGAGAAATTCTTTAAAACCTTTGATTCTGAAACCTCAGCTTGGGTGTTGTTAGGAAGAGAACAGTCTTTATCACAGAATATAGACTGCTCCCTGATTTTCTACCTCCTGATACATGGAATACTCATGTCGAGTCTGCCATCCAAGTTATTCTTAATATTTCAAAGTGAAGGGCATCATAAATAATAGTTAAGGATAGTTCTTCACATTCTGCATTTAACGTGTTTCATGATTCACATCATAAACTAGAAACAGTTCTATCAGAAATCACATAGATCCATTTAGTAACTGATATTCCTCATTATGATCTTTCAGTACTTTTTCAGTTTTAATATTTTATTATCCAACTAAAACAATGACATGAATTGTCTTCAAATGTTATATTTGAGTGTTTTTGTTGGATTGTGTTTTGCCTAAAATGAAACTTACCCATTACAACTTGATGAGTTTGTTGAATGTATATAATGGGAAAACTACAGGTAAGTTTTAGAACATTTCATCACCTCAGAAATGCCTTTGGTTCCCTAGAGCAGGCAAGTAAACATTATTTTTTTTTTTACTATTATTTAAAAAATTTTTTTTTCAGACCTTAGTCAGCCTGGAAGAGTGGAACTCCAAATAATAAAACACTACTTGGAAACACAAAATCTCTGTCTTATGAGATATTCTAGACTGGGGCTGGCAAACATTTTTTTTTGTAAAGGGCCAGATAATAAAATGTTCAGCCTTGAAGTCTCCATAGCAGCTACACAAGTCTGCTATTTTAGTGAAAAGGCGGCCACAGGCACTATTTCAACAAAGGGAGGCAGCTGGATTTGGTCTCTGAGACGGGATTGCCAACCTCTTTTCCAGACTTCGAAATTCTGTTTTTCTTACTAATAGCCAGTGAACCGGATATAAAACATTTAGGTCAGTGATCTTTTCAGGGAATGCATTTTAGGTAGTGAAATAATTCGCAGCATTTTAATTTAGTACACTTGTCTTTTGAAAGATAGTATTTCTGAGAGTGCCAGTGTATGTTCAGAGTGCAATTAGAATAAGTTAATCTCACCCAATATTTTTTGTAGTAGCAAAGAGATAATGGGAAAAAATAGTTTGGAATCTGTATTTGAATTGAAAACTAAAATGCAAATTGTAAGTCCTGAATTGTACCACTAACCTAGAAAAGTTTCACAAATTGTTGGCTTATGTCACATTCTATTTTCTTTTCACTTAATGTTGCTGCTCAAAATGGCATTTTTGAAAAATGAATAGTCTACCTTTGTTTTGTCAGGGTTTCATAACCATTTGAGCCGCCTCACTAAGTCCCAAGCTTGTTGTGGGGGAAGAATGTCACCCCAGGGCTGATGGAGCACCCTACAGACTAGGCTGTGGTAGGAGCACTGTGCTCCCCTCTAACGTCCAACTGAATAAAGTTATATTATCTTTACCAAACCATTTTCCTGAACTTCCAGATATATGTAGCAGTCTCATAAAAATTCAGCCCACATTCACTATTGCACACATTGACAATGAATGGGCTTATAAGAGCTAGGTAAAGTCAACAGTTTATAATAGAAAACAGTCACTTGTTACTTCATAGTAAAAATATAGCAGCAAAAAAAGGATGTTAGCATAGAAAAAGTATTTTTAGGAAAAAGTATTATATGACTTTCCTTTTGAGTTAAATGTGAGTAATGTGTAAAGTTGCTATTTTTGAAGACAATAGTTGATAGTGTAAGGAATATCTTTTAAAAAATTTCATGGGTGTTTTGTTTTGTTTTGTTTTGCATTTGTTCGCGACATTGATGTAGTGTCATCTTTAAAGCCGTATAACTTAGAGCAGTTTAGTGCCCATAAGGTATTGTTTGTACTTTTGGATTTTAATATGCAATTATGAGTTCAAAGATTAATCAATCCCCATGTGATAAGTTTTACTTAACTTCCAGATACATGTTTCAAATATAGTGCCCCCTTTGAGCTCTTTCAATGAAATATTTAATGAAGGAAACAGTGAAATCAATCAAAGAGTAGATAGCAAGACAGAAAGCACTTTTCTGATTCTGGAACTCAAATTTGGTTTGAAGAAATATTTTAAATTAAAACAAACAAATAAAATGGCCTCATCTACATTGTAATATTTTCAATAAAGTTTTATTGTTGAAGGTGGATGCTTTGAAAGACAAGCTATTTGGGCTAACAAGATGGGAATATTTAAAGTATATTTAACAGATTCTAAAAAGGACAGGCTCCTCAGATGTTAGGTCTGTCTTTTATTCTTAAAGGATAAGACAGTAGTCTCATATAGCACTAGGTGACTTTACATTTTATAGCTGATAGGTCTTTTAAAACCGTGGCAGTCTTCTGGAGAAGTCCTTGGTCCTCTCAAATTTAGCAAGTGTAATGTTTGCTGACAAGTAAGGAAGGATAAATAGATTGTCAAGTGAGTGATTCCGAGTTCCAACTTCTCAAAATCTACCCAACTATCTTCTTGCATTCATTATAGTTCTTGGTTACTTAGCATGCCTTCATGCAGTTAACTTGGATGTAGAAATGAAACTTTCATTGTATAAATTACAATTTTTAAAAAATTCTAGCTGCTTGGGCAGTTTGACACTTCATCTTAGGGAAATCTATTTTAAGTGTTTTCTTACAAGCAAGATTCCCTTCAGGGAAGGTTGTTGTTGTTTTTAACTTGGAAATTGCCTGATGATCCAAATTGCTCATGCCAGCTTATCCTAGGTTTTAGTAGCTAAACTGGCTATTATTGCAGAAAGCCTAATAGCAGGCAACTTGGTTGTAGTGGTGAGAATATTCAACTATTAGTTTATTTCGGCTTGTTCCACCCAGTCATTAACTCAGTGCTGCCAGCCATACGCTTCTCTGCCACACCGGGAAAGTCTGTCATTTAGAACCGATGACTATTTTGGGGCTCAAACGATAAAACACATAAAGAAACATTTGGAATCTTAGGTTGGAGGCGGAGAATGGTGTGCTAGACTGCACAGAGGACTTATTTGACCCTTTTTCTTCCTCCCTTTCAAAAACAAGTATCATTATATTTTCCCTGTAGGTAGCACGAATACACAATAATAGACATTTCAAAGAGTAGAAGGGAAAGCACAGTGAAAATTGTCCTTCTCCCTCCTGCTTCCTTGTTCCCTCCCCATGGGCAGTTGCCTTTGCCGGTTTCTTAGTTCGCTTTCCAGAGATAACACATGTACGAATAAGCTCTTATTTTTATTAAGGCAAATAGTACATATCATGCCCGTCATTCTTTCGTTTGCCTTTTCCCTTGACAATGGTTGGTTCCACATTAGAATATATAGGCTTATGGGCCTCATTGGCTGCATTTTGTAGCTATACCATTATTTATTTAGCTATTTTCTTCCTGGAATTTGAGGTTATGCTTAGCATTTTGCTATAAACTATGTCACAGTGAGTATCCTTGCACATAAGTCTTTGTGGGTGTAAATATAGGATAAACGCTTAGAATAAGGTGCCATTGATCACTCTCTGATAAGGACCCAGTGACTTTCACGTTCAGTTCAGTCATTCGACTCAGTGAACACCTTACTCATTCTACACCTGTGCTGGCCCTGGGGGCTTTCAGGAATCGCACACGGCCTCTGCCTGGAATAGATCGCTATCCAGTGACTGCGTGCTTCAAGGTAACGTGCCTCGTGACAAGTCAGAGGTGCAGCTGAATCTTGTGGATGTCCACGCAGCAAAATGACTTCTGACCTTGGGGACCAGGGAGGGCTTTGAGGCTGAGTAGGCGTTAGAATTAGACATGGGAAGTGGCAGAGGAGGGCATGTGGGGAGGGGACAGGACGTGAGACTGCACTGAAACACATGCTGAGGCCACTGCCCTCTGCCACGCGCCTCCTCACCATGCCTGTGACAAGCCCGGCCACTCCTGCCACAGGACATTGGCACTCACTGTGCCCTAGACTTCTTTATGGCTTTCTTTCTTTACAGTGATGCCCCCAGGGCATCCAGGCACCTCAGCTCCTGCTGTTGTCCTGTTGTGTCAGAAATACGTCCCTTGTGTTCCTGCACTCATCTCCTCTGATGCCACCATAAAAGTGCCTCCCGTGATCGCCTCAGGGCACAGTGGGCTCCTGTCTGGTGTCCTACTTGGCCACGGCCATTCCGGCCTCCTCTGTCATCTGCCCAAGGGCACAGCAGGCCTTCCCCTTAGGCTGCTACAACAGTGGGCATCGGGCTGTCTCTTCCAGCCAGACTTAATGAAGGCTGGGCATTTGGTGCAGGAGGGCAGGGTATTGAAGCTCAGGGAGACCACTCAGCCCCTAGAGGCCCCTCCTCAGTGTGAAAGCAAAGGGCTCTGTTTATCTCCTGCTTACCTCCCTCTCTTCCCAAATGGAGTGTACCCCAGTGATGCACCTGGAATTCAGGCCTCCAGGCTCCAGAAAGAGGAAGCTCCCTCCTCCTGAGAATCAGAGACTCCTGGAAGGTCTAATCTCAGATCTGGTGGTCCCCCTTCCATCCCCGGAACTGGGGGCATTGGCCTGCAGCCCAGTAAAAAGGTCACAACACTTAATATTTATACCAAAGCGTAACCAGTAGCCCAGTACTGGTGCTCTCGGAGGACTTAAATGTTAGTACAAGTTGGCCTTTATTGTTCCTGTTCTTTGTAGGGTGCAGAATAGCTCTCAGCACCTGTTTTTTCTTCAGTCCTCCGGGTTCCTAAAAGCCTCTGTTCGACATCTGGGGGGAGCATCGTGTGTTGCCTGTCTTTCTTGAGGCAGCAGACATCTTCCTCAAAGAAACTCAAAGCCTCAGAAACCATTGGCTCTGGGAAAACATGCACCCAGTTTACACTGCACCCTTTGCTCTTTTGAAACATCAAGATTCAGGTTAATTTCACAGCTTTCCCCAGAACAGTGGGTAGAGACTCGCTTTACATTTATATAACAGAAATTTCCATTACCTCGGTTTTCTTGATTAAAGGAGCCGTCAGCCTCAAAGGTAGATTCAGGCCTCTTCTTTCAGTAAAACCGAACAGCTGGAAGCTTTGAAATTAGTGTTTCTGTACTTCTCTGCTCATCAAGGGTTTTTTGTTTTGTTTTGTTTTTTAAAGCTTTCTCAGGTCTGGGCACACTTTCTGTGCTTGAGTTAATTCTTTGAGAGGCAGCTAAGTGGCCATGTAGTATTGAGACACTCACATTGCAATAGTTGGGATATGAGCTGGTTTAACACCTCTGATTACCACTGTTCATAGGTGAGGTCCTAGTAATCAGAGTCAAATTGACCCCTTAGCTCAGGTGTGGGGGACCTTTTTTCTGCCAAGGGCCATTTGGATATTTATAACATTACTAGAGGCCCGGTGCACAAAAATTTGTGCACTCGGGGGCAAGGGGGGGTCCCTCAGCCTGGCCTGTGCCCTCTCGCAGTCTGGGACCCCTCAGGAGATAACGACCTGCTGGCTTAGGCCGGCTCCCAGGTGACAGAGGGCAGGCCCAATCCCTAGGTGCAGCCCCTGGTTGGGCTCAGAGCAGGGCCGATTGGGGAGTTGGGGCGCCACCCCCTGTCATGCACAGAGCAGGGCGGATCGGGAGGTTGCGATGCCACCCCCAGTCACGCTCAGGGTAGGGCCGATTGGGGGGTTGGGGCACCGCCCCCTGTCACACTCAAGGCAGGGTCAATAGGGAGGTTGCGGCACCATCCCCTGTCACGCACAGAGCGGGGCCCATCAGGGGGTTGGGGAGCTCCTCCCTGTCACGCATAGAGCAGGGTCCACCAGGGGGTTGGGGAGCTCCCCCTTGTCATGCACAGAGCAGGACCCACCAGGGGGTTGAGGAGCTCCCCCCTGTCACTCACAGAGTAGGGCCGATAGGGGAGTTGGGGGACCGGCCCCTGTCACACTCAGGGCAGGGCCGATGGGGAGGTTATGGCTCTACCCCATCACACACAGAGCAGGGCCCATGTGTGTGTGGGGGGGGTTGGGGCGCCGCCCTCTATCACCCACAGAGCAGGGCCGATCAGGGGTTTGGGGTGCCGCCACTCTCACACTCAGGGCAGGGCCGATGGGGCGGTTATGGCTCTACCCCGTCACACACAGAGCAGGGCCCGTGGGGGAGGCGGGGGTTGGGGCACCGCACCCTGTCACACACAGAGCAGGGCCGATCAGGGGGTTGGGGCACCGCACCCTGTTACACACAGAGCCGCAGGGTGATCAGAGGTTGGGGAGCTCCCCCGTATCAGGCACAGAGCAGGGCTGATCAGGAGGTTGGGGCGCCTTCCCCTGTCACAAACAGAGCAGGGCGGATAGGGAGGTTGTGGCCCCACCCCCTGTCACACACAGAGCCACAGGGCGATCAGGGGGTTTGGGCGCTGCCCCCTGTCACGCTGATCCCGGTGCCGGGAGGCCTCTCGGCTCCGCTGATCCCCGTGCTGGGAGGCATATTACCCTTTTACTATATAGGATAGAGGCCTGGTGCATGGGTGGGGCTGGCTGGTTTGCCCTGAAGGGTGTCCTGGATCAGGGTGGGGGTCCCCACTGGGGTGCCTGGCCAGCCTGGGTGAGGGGATGATGGCTGTTTGCAGCTGGTCACACATCCTTCAGGGTGGGGGTCCCCACTGGGGTGCTTAGCCAGCCTGGGTGAGGGGATGATGACTGTTTGCAGCTGGTCACACACCCTTCAGGGTTGGGGTCCCCACTGGGGTGCCTGGCCAGCTTGGGTGAGGGGCTGAGGGCTGTTTGCAGCTGGTCAACACACCTTTCAGGGTGGGGGTCCCCACTGGGGTGACTGGCCAGTCTGGGTGAGGGGCTGAGGGCTGTTTTCAGGCTGGCGGGTGACGGAAGCTCCCAACCGCTCCGTTTTTTTTGTTTTGTTTTGTTTTGTTTTGTTTTTTTAATTCTGGGCCAGCTTTAGCTCTGAGGCTCCAGCTCTTAGGCCTCTGCTGCTGAAAGTAGCTAATCGAAACAATGTATAACTCCAGCTCTGACTCCAGCTCTGAGCTCCCAGCTCACTGAAAGCTGGTTTCTGGGGTGTTTTTTTTAGCTTCTATATTTGTTAAAATGTTTCAAACTGCAGGCTCAGAGGCCGGCAAGGCAGGCGGGGAACGTTGGTTTCCTCCGTCACTGAAGCAAGCAAGCCTCATGTTAGTTTCAAGCTGCCTGGCTGCCCGCCAACATCTTGGCTGACAGTTAATTTGCATATCTCCCTGATTAGCCAATGGGAAGGGTAGCGGTCGTATGCCAATTACAATGTTTCTCTTTTATTAGATTAGATTCATGGGCCATACAAATTATCAACTTAAAAATCAGCCTGCTGTATTTGGTCAAGCATTTAATTAACTCACCCCTAATGCCTAGGCAGGGCCAGACCAAATGATTTCACTGGCCTTATACAGCCTGCAGGCCAGATGTTCCCCACCCCTGCACAGCTGAATGTGCTTTAGACAGACTTAGTCTTGTCTCAGAACTGCATTTTTAAAAAATGTATATATTTTATTGATTTTTTACAGAAAGGAAGGGATAGGAATAGAGAGTTAGAAACATCGATGAGAGAGAAACATCGATCAGCTGCCTCCTGCACATCTCCTACTAGGGATGTGCCCGCAACCAAGGTACATGCCCTTGACCGGAATCGAACCTGGGACCCTACAGTCCGCAGGCTGACACTCTATCCACTGAGCCAAACCGTTATATAACAGTTAGGGCAGAACTGCATTTTACAGAAGACTTGGTGTTGTGCCAGGATGCAGAAGGGGTGGGAGTGGTGGGATGAACTGGGGCAATCATTAGCAATGATGCTTATTCAAGGAGATAAGCATACAGATAAAAAGATGAGTAAATCAGTTTTACATGCTTACTGCCAAGTGAGCCGAATAAAGAACCAGATATAATATTATAAATTTGGAGGAGAGATTGATTAATTGTTGAAGTTTCGTTTAGATAAATTTTAAATATCATATTAGATAAAGTTTAAGAAATTATGGACTTCGTTAGGAAAGTAAATCTATCACTTGTATTATCAAGAACCAGTATTTTGTATATTAATAAACTTGCTGTGTGGTATCTTTTTAAATATTTTTATTTAACAAATATGTGAGCATCATAAAGGGAACATATTTTATGTATGTTTGGGGTTTACTTCTTAGAAAACAATAGGAATCATGAACTTTTATGTGATTCAGTTTTACTCACATTAGGTCCTTAAACATTTTAAAACCCAGGGACAGATTTTCCTAGTGAAAGCTGACACAAACTCCCAAGGTGTAAAACGGGTGAAAGCAGAGGTACTCTCGGGCTGAGTTTCCTCCCCATTGGCCAGGGCAGCACACACATGCCGCCTGCTATGGGAACACTGTCTCAGGATACTTGATAGGTGGCTGTTCGTACTACAGATGTCAGTCCAACAACAGGCTCACTGTGGGCCTGACACCAGACCAGGAACTGGAGACACAAAGGCAGTGAACCACGGTCCTACTTGCAGGGCTAGTGGGGGCTGACATGTGAATGAATGACTGAGGAGGTCCAAGAAAGCTCAGAGTTGCAATTAGAGACTAGAGCAGTGATTCCCAAATTGGGCGCTACCGCCCCCTGGTGGGCGCTGCAGCGATCCAGGGGGGCGGTGATGGCCACAGGTGCATTTGTTTTAACTTTTTTGTATTACCTTTCTATTCTGAGTTCAATAAATAGTTTCATAATTTCAGACTTCAATGTTTCTAATTTACACCTTTCTTTATTTTACGAAAAAGGTAGAAACATTAATACATATATCTTTCTGCTTAATTGCTATTAAAATTTTAAAAAAATTAATTTCCAGGGGGCGCTAAGTAATATCTTTTCTGGAAAGGGGGCGGTAGGCCAAATAAGTTTGGGAACCACTGGACTAGAGGAAGGCTCATTCCCTGGGCCAGGAAGGAGAGGGCAAGTCAGAGCAGAGTTTTGAAGGACATATGGGAGACCACAGCTGAGGAAGGCCTGCCAAGATCTGAGACCATCATGTGCCAAGAAACGGACGTGAAAGCAGATACTTGCTGGTAATATGGGCTGCTAACAGTTGGCTAGAACATAGAAAGGAATAAGAAGCAACGAGGCTGCAGTAATAGCAAAGGGTTTATACCTTGGAGTTTAGGATAAAGGCCACGGGATCCATGACGCTCTTTAGCAGAGGAGTGACTTGATCAGATTGACAATAGGCAATATGTATTTGGTGTTTCTGTCGGCCAAGTGCACAATTAGGCCTTTCCCATGCATTTCTTATTCAGCTCTCACACGCCCCCCTTGACTCTGGTGCAGTCCTTGTCTCAGGGTTCCCAGAAGGAAGCAAAGGGCAAGACACATGGGGTGGCTGAGGAGAATGTGATGAAGGGACTGTTTATGAAACCGGGGCCAGGGATGAAAATGTGAAACCCCTTCCGGTTGGCAGTAGTGGGGAGCTTTTCCCACTCCCCCACTGCAGGAAGAAGAGAGAATATAAGGTTGCAAACTACCGAGTCAGAGCAGTAGCCTTGCAAGGGAGGACTTAGCCACTGCCATTTCCTGTCCAGCTGGGAGGAGCCAGGGAACAAATACACCACCTTCCCTTGTTTCTTTCCCCGTGATCTTTGGTCCATGTGCCTCCCACTGGCCAAACCCAATGTGAGGCCAGGAGCAAGGACTCTGTAGTTACAGACTCATTAAGGCCAGCTTGTAATAAGTAAGTGGTGGTTCCGTCTGACCCTGCCTGACACTGTCTCACACTATGCAGACCTGTCTCCTCCTCAGACTGTGGAAAAGGGACAGAAGGGCAGACATGGCAGTTGGGAGACCAGTGGGAGCTGTTTCTAAGATTCAAGACCCAGAAGAGTATGTTTCAGGGCCTCTAGTGGCAGTGGCAGTGAGGGCAGGAAAAAGGAGTGGATTTGAAGCAGTGGGGGCAGAAGGACCCACCTGTGGACCTCAGCTTCCTTCTCATAGATATGACACGAACTGTCTTAGATCCCTTCCAGCACGAAAGCTCTGTGATGCTTCTTTGCGGTGATCATGACAAATATTTATTTTTCGGAATTAAAGTATCTTTGAAAATATTCCCCAGATGCTCAGTATACGTCCTTTTGGAGATTTAAAGTTTATTTATTTATTTACTTATTTATTTATCTTTTATAATCCTCACCCGAGGATAATTTTCTATTGATTTTTAGAGAGAGTGGGAGGGAGAGGGAGAGACAAAGAGAAACACTGATGTCAGAGAGTCATATCGGTTGGTTGCCTCCTGCATGCCCCAGACCAGGGCTGGGAGCCTGCAACCAAGGGAGGTGCCCTTGACCAGAATCGAACCCTGGACCCTTCAGTCCACAGGCCGACACTCTATTCACTCAGCCAAACCGGCGAGGTCTGAAGTTTATTTATTTACTACATTACTGATGCTCACTTCCAACGGGACAGCCAAGATTGTCACGAAGTGTCACTTTTCATCAAATTATCAAAATCAACATGCATATCTTTTAATAGATGTGTTCTCTTAATTATAATGTCTGGAACCCTGTACTGAGTGCAGTGTTGAGACCCCCAAAATATAACTGGACCTGGGCTCAAAAAATATGATAAAAGACAAAACAGAAAGCATGAGAGAAAATCGTTCAGAAAAATTGGGCAGACATCATAAAACAAAAAATGTAATGATGCAGTATGAATCAAACCTCCTTTGCCTTGAATTGGCTCAAAAATTGCCTCATTAATTTGAACTGATTCAGTTGGACATTTGCTGTCGGAAAAAAACATAAAAATCTCTTAGTTCATTTTGAAAGTAACTGCCCGTTTTCACCTCATGAGATATTTTAAAAATTCACTTCAGAAAGGACACCTCAGAGCTTTTACTTTATGTGTTATTATTACAGATGCTTCTGATTAGCTTTAACCACACCCACGGTTGAGGTTTCTGGGGGCTGGGTGGAAGTGGCAAGGGGCAAGGGCCCCCAGGGTCCTGTAAGATAAATGGCCCTCCTTTGCAACTCCCAGTTATTATTATTTTTTAATTTCTAGCTGCTATTCTCCAACTTACCACAGCCTTTTGGTAACTGCTCCATCGTTGGGGCTACGGCTGCCCTCTCCCAATTTCCACTTTGAAACAAAGAAAGCAACAGATAAGCACTGTTCTCATTTCAGCAGCCAGACCCCACTGGGAGATTCCAGTCAGAGTTTTTGTCTGACTCTTCTGTGAGGCTTTCTGGACAACATCAGTCATTTTCTCTCGAGTTTACTTCTATTTTTGGAACCTCCTTCCAGTAAAAGGGATACTGTTGTAATTAGCTAGTTATTAATAACTGGAAAGGAGCAACAGAAAGACCAAATATTATAGGCATGTCACTTGGGCAGCTTCACCAGAAAGCTAAAGCTTTACACTCCCCAGGGAGCCATCAGTCTACTCCCCAGAGATCCCTGGGAGAAGGGACTGGAGAGGGAGGAGAATAGATACATGCCCAATAAAATTGGAGTGATGTGGGAAAGAGACTTGCCTGTCAATCACACCTGGGAACAGAATTGGCATGGCCACTGCAAGGGCACGAATTTTGGGATATATAATTCCCTAAAAAAAGGAGTTCCTTCTCTTGGTGCTCCTGGCTCTCTTGGGACTCTTGTGGCAGGGCCCACTCTCTCTTGGCTCCCCTATGTTCAACCACCTGGCACACAGCCATATGGACCCCCATACGCATAGGACTAATGGACTATAACTAGCCTGAGGCTGAACTGGACCCGGCTGCAATATGGAACAGAAACTGTGGACACTGGCTTTGCTTTTAGCTCTACTGAAAACCCAGCTACACATCTACTATAACTGGACTAAGGGAAATAGAATTTTGGAAGCCCAGAGATGTAATTCCACGCAAATAAAAATCACTCATCCTCCCATGCAAGTCTCAGAAAATTCTTTTTCTCGAGATATCAGAAGGACTCCAGCCCCAGCACTCAGCGGGGAAAGGGATACCCCAATTTCTCTGAGAACAAAATCAGCTTATGTTTTCTCATCACTTCTCTTTCCTTTCCCCCCTGCCTCTCTGCACCTACACCATCCATCTCCCTCTCTAACCAGACTGGCCCATCACCATTCCCTGAGGTCTATGCCCCTGCCCATCTGGAGCCCAGGAACATACTTGCTCCCTAATTCCCAGTCTTCTAGGGAGGCTGCCTGCATTCAAATACTGACACAGCCACTTATTACTGTACTAGTGGCCTAGTGCATGAAATTCGTGCACATTAAAAGGGAATTAATTAGAGGAAATATTTTAATATTGCTATTTGCTCTTTCTGTATAATAGAAGTGTCAGAGATGAAAGAAAATTAGTAAAATGTATATGAAAATCTCCCTCCTGTCAGAGTCTGGGGCACACCATGGGACCCAGAATCAAGCCCCCATCCACCCATGCGTGCCTCAAAATCGCAAGAGACCCAGACCTGTCCAGCCCCACACCCCACTCAAGCCCCGCCGGGTGAGGGGCGAAGCCTCCTGCTGATCGCACGTAACCACCATTTGTGTCTTAGCCCTTTACATTAAGATGACCTGGAGTAAAGTAGATTCCTTTCTGTTCAGTCGGGATCCTAATAATTATACAACCTTCTAGGTTGTAATGATTCGATGAATTATGCATGTAAAAACCCTATGAGTTCCTAACAGATTATAACTATCAATAAATTCTCAGCAGGTTTGCCTCTGTTAGTACTAGCATATCCACTGATTTTTATATTTTAATATTATCATAGTAAGATCAGGTAAGAATATTGTCCCCTGTGCACGTGCACGCGCGTACACACACACACACACACACACACACACACACACACACTTGTTTATTAATTGAGTGGTTCGGGAAGGAAATGGGAATGCTTTTCTCTTAAGCCTCCCAGAAGAATATTTACTCTAATTTCTTCTCTTGAGAGCTAAAAAAAAAATTGAGAGTCTATGATGTCATTTCAAATGTCATGTATATATGATAATTTCATCTTTATAGATTGGCTTCTTTCCTATGAAGTGCAAAGCATACCTCTGACATAAAATCATAATTATTCTCAGGTTACTTGACCTAATTATAGTTGTGGTTTTTCAACAAATAATCTCTCTTTAACTTATGCAAGTGATGCTCATATAATGTTTGTGGCATATACTAATCTATGAGTAAATAGCCTAAAAATTTTTAGTCTTATGTTTTGATTTGGAACTTAGATTCTTATGATGAATTTAGTATGTTTTACTTTTAATTTAAAAAAAATTGGAAACAAATCAGCTTGAATATGGACATTCATGAAAATTGCTAATTTAGTCAGGTTATGAAATTCATTTTCTGTATTGTGTTGTCATCTAGCCTTGGAATAATGACACAGAGTTTCATTAACTGAGAATCAGAAACTAGAAAATGAAATGTAAACCAGTGAACTGTGAAAATGATGATATATTCACATAAAGTCCATTGAAAATGATTTTGCATTTTCTGTTAATGCAGAAGTGATGTGATAGGATCATTGAGGTAGAATTATTTACTTAGAGGGCTTTTTAGGAACTTAAGTGTATGTGATCTTCATACATTTAATGAACAAGTTTTTAGCAAAATTTTCTTAGGATCACTGAGTTTTAGTACAGGCATTCCTCTGATATACTGCATTTTGTTTCAGACAAGTGCAATAATGAGAGTCACATGCATTTTTTGGTTCACAAGTGCATATAAAAGTTATGTTTATGTTAGAACGAGGCTTTCCTTTTGCTTTTTAAGAATTTACTTATTTTTAAATGACAGTTGACATTCGGTATTATTTTATATTTGTTTCAGGTGTACAGCATAGTGGTTAGACAGTTATATAATTTATGAACTGATCCCCCCTGGTAGTTCTAGTACCCGCCTGGCACTGTACATAGTTATTACAGTATTATTAACTGTATTTCCTATGCTGTACTTTATATCCCCATGACTATTTTGTTATCCTCACGTGATGATATTTTTCCCATTGATTTTTAGAGAGAGTGCTTTAACCACTTAGACACACTGGCCAGGGCTATTTTGTAGCTTCTTAATCTCTTCAACCCTCCCCAACCCCCAGCAATTATCAGTCAGTTCATTGTATCTATGAATCTGTTTCTGTTTTGTTTGTTCCTTTGTTTTGTTCTTTAGCTTCCACATATAAGTGAAATCATATGGTATTCCTCTCTCTGTGTCTGACTTACTTCATCTAGCAGAATTTGAAATAACATCTTGTTAACTACATCTATATAAAAAGGCATTTTTGTATTCTGTACTGTTATGAGTTAAAACACATTAAAATGATTAAACATTATCCTTTGAGAAAGTTAATTCTGGCATATGTAAAACTGATATTCATGGATTATAGATATACATTCCAGTCATAGCTCCTTTTTAAATCCAATTTATTGCAATATACCAATAAAATATTTATATTCCAAAACTTTAAATGATAAAAATACACAAAAGTTATATTTGCATCATACTGTAGTCTACTAAGTATGCAATAATAGCATTAGGTATAAAAAAAAGACAATGTACATCCCTTAATCTAAAAATATTGTATTGCCATAAAATGCTATTATCTGAGCCTTCAGTGAGTTGTAATATTTTTGCTGGAGGAGGATCTTGCCTCGGTGTTGATGGCTGCTGACTAGTTGGGTGGTGGTTGTTGAAGGTTGGGGTGGCTTTGGCAACATCTTAAAATAAGACAACAATGAATGCTGTTGCATCGATTGACTCTTTTTCACAAACAATTTCTCTGTTGCATGCCATGCTGTTCAATAGCATTTTACCCACTGACTTTGAGTATATGATTAGCTTTGCCCTCTTAGATGAGTAAGGTTTGTGGTGCCCTCAAATAATTACAAAAGTAACATAAAAAATAACTGATCATGCCCCACCATAATAAATATAATAATAATGAAAACGTTGGAAGTATTGTGAAAATGACCAAAATGTGGCACAGAGCCAAGAAGTGAGCAAGTGCAGTTGAAAAAAATCTTGTGAATAGATGCACTCCACAGAGTGTTGCCACAACCTTCAATTTGTAAAAAAACACACTATCTGCAAAGTGCAATAAAGTGAAGTGCAATAAAATGAAGTATGCCTGTAGTTGAATGGACTCTGAAGTGTTCTTAATCTTACCCTTGGGTCAGCACACTTTTTCTTAAAGGGCCAGATCCTATTTGTTATAGTCTTATGGGCCTATTAACTTCTCAGCTCTGCTATTTAGTGCACATGCAGCCATAGACAATACGTGAGGGAGTGGGTGTACCTGTGTTCCAGCAGAATTTATTTACCTAGACAGGGAGGTGGCTTGCAGGCCATGGTTTGCTGACTTTGATCTCAGCCTTGTTAAGAGAGCTTAAGTCACTTCATCAAGGAGACACAACTAACTGATGTCTAAACCACTATCAGGAATTTAGTTTTTTCCCTATCACAAGTCTTCCAATATGCAGCCCAATGCTCTGACAAAAATAGCATGTTCCTTATATGGTATTCAGCCACAAGATTTCAACTAATTGGTCTTCCCATCACATCTATTAATTTCATTTAAAACAGTGTTTACCAGAGAAATACATTGTTTTTATCTTCTATACTAAATAGAAAACATAAAATTTTCCTATATATGCAATTTAACTTTTTGAATATTTCTTTTTTATTTAGAATGTCTATATTAAAATGTTGTGATCATTTCTGTTATTTTAAATGAAAGATACAAAAAAAATCCTTTAGGATAGCCAGAAATTAGGTATAATATATTAAGAAATGCAAAGATAATTAAATAAAATCAGAGCAAAATAAAATACTATCTTAGCATGTTTAAATTTCTCTGGACTTAATTTTATTTCATTAGAATTGATTTTCAAAAATTCCTCTTATTCAGTGGAAAGACTCTGAGAAGTGCCAATAAAAACATTTTTAAGGGATTTTTGTTATCCTGTAAGAGTAGATTCTGTTAACGTAGAAGTCTGGACAGAAGCAAAACCCAAAAAGTTTCATTCAAAGGAAAAGAAAGATCTAACTGTACTTTCAAAACTTTTTTTTCCCACTTTAACAACACCATGTTGTTAAATATACAGGTGACTTGAATAGTTTAGGGGCAGGGACACCAAACCCCCACACATAGTTGAAAGTCTGTGTACAACTTTTGACTCCCCCAAAGCTTAGCTATTAATAGCTTACTGTTTACCAGAAAGCTATACCCGTAATATAAAGTCAATGAACACACATATTGTATGACTTTATCTCTCTCTCTATCTATCTATCTACCAATCTACCTATCTAGGGTGGGACAAAAGTAGGTTTACACTTGTTCATTTGGAAAACACAACAATTAATAAATAATAATACAAGAATAAACTCTGTTTTGTATACTCAAACTGTAAATCTCCTTTAGCCCCACCCTGTGTAAGCATTTATACTGTATTAAAACAAAGTAAGCTAGAGAAAATAAAGTGTTATTAAGAAAATCCTAAGGAAAAGAAAATATTTATTGAAAAAAATCCATGTATAAGTGGACCAACACTCATACATGTGCTGTTCAATGATCAGCTGTATAAAAAAATATAGACCTGTCCCTAAAACACCCATATTTCCTATTTCCTGTGATGGCAAGTATGGGGCAAGGGAATTGGAGGATGTCCAACTTTCATGGTGCTTATAGGGGAAGTTTGGGCTTTTCAGTCTTCTATTATATTCACTTTAAAAGTATTTTATTTAAACTTTAATTTTTAATAAAACAATTTCAATAAATATAGGTGATTTATTGTCTAGAACGTATTTTGAAACTGATAACTATTTGCCATGGACAGAAGTGAGGCTAGGGTAACAATCCTGTAAGAGATGATGAGTGGACCTCAGGATGAGGAAGAAAATTATAAAATAACTAGTGGCCTGGTGCACGGATTCCTGCACATTGAAAGGAAATTAATTAGAAGAAATATTTTAATATCGCTATTTGCCCTTTCTCTATAATAGATGTGTCAGAGATGAAGTGTTGAGATACATTGTGCCAATAGTTGGTCTTCAGACATACTCTGTTGACACCACCACTTTCTTTCAGCTTCAGAATGTCAACAAAAACAACCAAATTCACGATCAACAATGACAGATCGAAACCTGCGCATGCGATTGGTGCCAGCAAGAGCTTTATATGTATCTCGCATGTGAGAGACGTTTATTTTTAGTTTTTTTTTTTTAATATATATTTTATTGATTTTTTACAGAGAGGAAGGTAGAGAGATAGAGAGTTAGAAACATCGATGAGAGAGAAACATCGATCAGCTGCCTCCTGCACACCTCCTACTGGGGATGTGCCCGCAACCAAGGTACATGCCCTTGACCGGAATCGAACCCGGGACCTTTCAGTCCGCAGGCCGACGCTCTATCCACTGAGCCAAACCAGTTTCGGCATGAGAGAGACGTTTATTTTTAAATTGCCAGTGCACGTCATATGTACCGACTGGATGGTCAGACATATGTACAATCAGTCACTTAGCCTTTTATATATATAGATTATAAAGTAAAATCCATTGGCCCCAGCTGGGTTACTCTGTTGGTTGGAGTGCCAACCTGTACACCAAAAGATTGTGGGTTCGATTCTGTTGAGGTGCATACGAGAGGCAACTGATCAATGTTTTTCACATCGTTGTTTCTCTCTCCCTCTCAACTCAAAAAACATAGCCTTGAGTAGGGATTTTTAAAAAAAGTAAAATGCATTGAATTTTGTAATTTTGTAAGTGAAAGGAACCTGGAATGAGATGAGACTTCTGCCTCTAGTGAATGGATTGACGGTGATGGTTAATGGTGAGTTACAGAATACTGGAGAGAGTAGTACTGGTTGGAGAATTGGGGACAGGAGAAATGTTTGAGATAGCTGTAGAAGATCTAAGTGGCTATTTTTAGTGTAGAAACCTAAAGATTTAGAGGAAGATTAATTCTAGAGTTAATGTATTTGAGATCACCAGCATATAGATAGTAACTGGAGCCACGGGATTAAATGAAATCATCCAGGAAAATTTGTCAAGTGCAGAGGAAAGAGGTTAAAGCCAGAAATTGGGAGAAGAACAGAAAAAAGTGTTTTCTGCATTTTGTTTGGTGGTTGTTTACTGATATACTCTAAGAGCAGCAATAAAAGATTTTCAAGCTGCTTTAGCACAGCCTGAGACATTTAATATAAATCCTGTAGCAGGGAGAGTACTCCATTAAAAATTGGTATGAAAAAAGAAATTCCTGGCCAGCTCCCAGGACTGTGGAAAGGGAAAGAAATGAGAAGCCTTTGCTGCCCTTCTCCAGGGATGACTCATGGGATAGAGGAGTGTCCCCCTCTCCAGCCCATCTGCCAGAGGGTGAACTATTACCCAAATAATTCATGTCTGTTTAGCTCCAGGTTGTGAAGGAAGGAACCTCTGGCCTAGACATATTGCTTTTTGTGATTAACTAGGAACATGACCATCTTTTTCTGATTGTTTAGCTTGGGAAATGAAGTATGTTGAGAGAGAGGTGTGGGAATTGTTCCAATAAAAAACCGAAATCACTGACAAGCACAAAACAGTGGCCCGTCCTCTGGAAAGACTGAAGTGGTGAAAGATACTCCTTCTTATCTTATTTTAGTTGACTTTTGTAAGTTCATCTAGCTTTTGCCATTATTCCACTTAATTAGAAAGAAACCAGTTAGTGTTGCCAGTTGTGTTTTTCAATCCCTTAGTCAAAGCGGAGACATGAACATGATCAATCTTGAGCTTACTAGGTTTAGTGATTTTCTCCGTAGAGTTTGAGAGATTACTCACAGTCTCCAAACAGTTTTACCACCTGCAAAAAGGATGCCTTGGAATTTGAAGGAATAGTTCGATGTGCATGGAATATAAAATCTAATGTGTATCTGTGTACAGCTAAAATAACTTTTATTGTTTGGGGAACCTAAAACAGTTTACTAGTAAAATGCATTTACTCCTGGGCTTAGGGCATATTCCCTGTATTCTGGACGGAGATGGCTGTAGGGACTTGGGGTTGGGGTTGTGTTGAGTTCCTGCAGGACGTCCTTGCTGAGGAATTGGACAGACCCAGATCTGAAGCCCCTGGAAAGATAGAAGCTGGAGGTACAATCTTATGAGAAATCACCTATCCATAACAGTTAAAAATGTGGTATTAGCCACAGTTACCTGGTTTGAATATATAATAACCCTAGGGGGAAATACACACACACACACACACACACACACACACACACACACACACACAAAAACAGCATATAGAGGAAGATCCCATATGGAGACCAGGTCACTGTTGTTAACTCTTCCATATCTGAGAGTCAAGGGAGTAGATTTTAAAAAGAGGAAGAGAGGTCCATTGCAGCTGAGAGAGCTATGAAGATAAGGTCTAGAGCAGCAGTCACCAACCAGTGGCCTGCGGACCACTGGTGGTCCGTGAGGTCCGAAAGGTTGGTGACTGCTATTCTAGAGAATTTCTCCATTGGTTGATGCTGAAGGACTGGCAGCTTAGGGCAAATGTTAGAAGCACTGCCAAGTGATTTATCCCGTATCCCTGCAAGAAGGTAGAACCACGCTTAGGCAGCAGATGTTGGATAACCATTCTAGAAGATATATGGAAAGAGGAACTCTTTCACTGGGTAAGAGATTCACTATAAACCTTCAGAACTCTTCTAGAAATCTAAGATTCTGCTGTGCTAGCCGGTATCAAGGTTGCCTGCCTTTGAATAATTGGCAATAGGGCTTGAATAGCAGGATTTTTTTTCTTTTTCTTTTTTTTTTTTTTTTTTTTTTACTCTAGAGGGTCTTTGATTAGTTAGAAACAGAAACATCTTAAACTTGGATACTCTGAATTGTTATGCAAGCTGTTTTCGGTGCCCATAGCAACAAGCACTGGTTCATATGCACACACTCAGCCACAACTGTGGCGTGCAGGTAACCTGTATTCATCTGGTTAGCATTTCGCTTGGCTTTTTAACTTTTAATTCACACTAAACATTAATGCAAGAAGTTTTGATAATAACCCATGAACTTCATCCTTTCTCAAAGGTAGTGTAGCTCTCTTCCTGTAGTGTAACCATAGCAACTGACAAGGAACAGAGAGAAAAGGCTTTCACACATGCTGTGCTAATTAATCCTGTCCTACAGTTTTCCTTCAGCTGCAGGATGCAGTTTAATAAATTTTGTATGAGTAAGCGTGTTTTGCTGCATGAACTGTATAAATACATAGCAATGTCTTTACTCAAAATATTTATTAAAAGCCCAGTTATATATTCCTACTTCAAAGTATACTTTCTTTATTTCTTTTTCTTTCTTTTCTTTCTTTTTTTTTTTTTTTTTTGAGTCATTGTTTAGTAATTTACTCTCTCCCTGAAGAGTTTTGGGATTTATTTATCTTTTTAACTGAACAGAAATACTGGTAGGGCGAAAACCTTTTGTTTATCAGTATACAGGATACTTTCCACAAGGAACTGACTTTATTAAAGTGAGAAGAATGTAACATTCTTCAATGTATGATAACTTTATGCACACATTATTTTAAGAAACTGTCTTAACACATTGAAGAGTTAGATATGGAAAACTCATTTTCACTGTTAATTTGGGAAGTTTTGTGACCCTCGTGAATGGAATTTGGGCAGCCCTTGACCTAAACATGTGGGAAGGAGGAAAATAATGTAGACAACGCCTTTTCTATTTATATTATCCAGATATATTTAACCAGTTTTATAAACTTAAAGTCACAGTGAACATAATTGGCCTGAAATCACATATAATTATTTAGATTTATACTATTTCTAAGTTATTTTGAAGTCATGTTCTCCCTTTAAAAGTGAAAATATCATAATTTTCTATAACTAGCCTGGTCTTCTGAGCTGTCAAAGAAAATCTCAGATGTTTTCATTCTCCCATCCCTCTGGCCTCGCTTTCTGTCAACAGGGCCTCAGAAAAGCCAAGGGAATCCAGCCTGGATGTTTTTGGCTTCCCCTTTGACTTGACAACAGCATATGAAACGAGTCAGAACCTATTTCAGGACTTGTGCTTAGCTCTTTGTATAGAAACATGCCCATTTGAGGAACTAAACCTTTTGATGGGATTACTAGATTCTGGAAACACTGCCGCCATGATTGTCCTATCTGGTGGTCAGCTTTGCCTGAATTGAGGTAGGACAAAACCTCGCAGAGAAAAGGTGAAAGGGATTATGAAGTACAAATTGCCAGTTATGAAAATAGTCATGGGACAGTAAACTATAGCATTGGGAATATGGTCAATAATATTATAATAACTAAGTACTATATAGTGTCAGATGGGTACTAGACTTATTGCAGTGATCACTTCATAAGGTATATGAATGTCTAGTCACTATAAATTAAAAGGAAAGAAAAGAAGTAGAAATCTTTTATCAAAGTAGAAATCTGTTATCAAACTAGTTATTCTATTTATGTGCAAAAATGTTGGAGACCACATATGTGTATGTATTTGTGTTTATAATCTGCCCATTTTAATATGGAATACTTATAAACATTCACCAATTTGTAACATGCCATTATATTATTAGAAAAACTGTAGAAAAATTGAGTTACTGTAACATATAGCATAGTTGAATTAATTAGAAATTCTTGTCTCACCAGCTGTCCTATTAATTTTAACTTTTACATAGAATATACAAAAGGGAATACCAAGTGTTTAATAAACAGGAAAGAAGTCATGTTTCTAAGTACTACATAAAAATTTAAATAAGCAGGACAAGAAAATGAATTTGTTCTGGTAGAATATTATTAAAATGTTATATGTGTTTTGAGCATTACAGTGATAATACTTTACCCCTGTCATTAATTAACATACCCAGATAGAACCCTATCACAGATTATTTTTTCTTTTAAGAAAGAAATTTCTAGATTTTGTGATTTTTAAAGGATTCATTATCATTGTAGAAAATTTGGAAAAATGCATTTCCTGTCATTCTTTGTTGTGAGGTCAAACTGCACCTGCATTATCACTGAACATATTATGACCATTTTCCCAGTTTTAAAAAATTCTTTAAAAACATTTTAATATTTTGAACTATTCCTTTATAACTTTTTATTTAGGTAGTTTTCAAGTGAGCTTCCTGAATAAGCATTTCCTAGCAAGTGCTTGACAGAACGTGAAACCCAAAGAAGTTTGGAAAATCTCCTTTGAGAAAACTGTCAGTCTGTCTTCTCTCAGATTCACATTACACATTAGGACAATTAAAGGCACTGAGCAATCTCATGTATGGAATACTGTTTAACTTCTTAACCCATCTTTTCTCAAAATTATTTGACCTTAGAAGCCTTTCCAATAACATTATTTATAGCTCTCAGAACTAGAGGTCCATGGAACATTCTTTGGAAAGTCCAGAAGATTTCTAAGCTTCTGTGTAATGTCTAATCATTGATGGATCATTTGTTTACTCTCCTGGGATTTTATTACTGTCATGATGTTTTATTAGGGATATAAATGATTTACAAGCATGTGTTTGAAACAAGCCGACCTTTCTTGTAACCTTAACACTGAATTCCTGACTCTGTATCACAATGCCATGTTTGACCTTTTAAAACTGTTAACATTCAAACTTAAATTCCCTTGTCCCATGAATGCCTATTAAACTTCTTTATGTTTCGTGTAACCCGCAGGTCTTGCAAGAGCAAAATCGGTCCCTAGCCACACGTACTCCAATGAAGTGGTTACCTTATGGTACCGACCTCCAGATGTCCTCCTGGGCTCAACAGAGTATTCTACCTGCCTGGACATGTGGTGAGAAACAGAAGCTTTTCTCTCGCTAATCTATCCCTGGCACTTGGTCTGTGTCAAGCCTAGATAAACATCCCAACAGTCTGAATGAAGATTAATGGTGGAGGAGTGTGTGCTGGTGTGTGGCAGTGACACTAGATTTTTAAAAAACATGATTGGGAGTATTTCCTAATCAGAGCCTGCCTTGCAGATGGGGCCTCTTGATGGACAGGGGCAGAGACACTTTTCTAACTGTCAGTAGTTGCCGCGACGTTTGCGGCGGGGTTCAGGAGGGGCCGATGCACAAATGAAAATGCTATACAAGAAATACGAATTTAGAAGGCATTGGGGGCCAGGTGGAGCCTCTTTCTTAAAGAGACACACTGACGTCTGGCCTGGTCCGCTGTTTATTTATTTGAATACACATTTGCCCTTTAGCAATGCGTACAGGCATATCAAAGGTAAAGTTTGGTAAACAGTAACAGGATTATCAGGTTAGGGAATTGCCTTGAGCCACCTGAGCATCAGCCCTGCTAATGCCCAAGGTCCATCGGCCTTCTGCGTTCCTTGGTGACAGTATTGGCAAGCAGTGGCTTCCCACAAGTAGTCAGTGATTTTTCTCCCTAAAGGTCTTAATTTGCGGCTTTGATTCATGGCAAGGATATATATCTATATCTCCAAACAACAGTATGGTTTGAAGTAGTAGCTAGCATGTTTAAATTCACAACAAAGCTCGGATAAGTGGTCTGAAGGTTTTGGTGTAACTGCCAGGCACTAAATTTGGTGCAGTATATTTCTGGAAACTGTTGCCACCAATTATCCAAAATGAAATAAAATTACTCTTTTAAAGGGTCACAATACATTTAATTTCTGTAGAGTCTCAATCTCACATGATGGTTTAGCCAAACTTAAGAATCTATCATAATAGGAGGCTCAGAGACTCATGAGATTTAATGCCTGATTATTATTTATAACAAAGTATGGGTTCCCAATCCATTGTGATCTGAATCAAATAAGGTAATAATTTCAGCACTCAGGAAGGGCTTACTAGTGACTGTTGAAAATGTCCTTAATTAATGGAAAAATCCCTTTCTAGACTCACAATTAAACAACTGTTTAAAGCAAAACAGTTTACATACCATGTGGTTATTTTATAGCAGGAATCATCTTCTAAGAATGACTGTGCCCCATATACAGAATTCAGCTACATGTTCATATAATGTTTACGACCTCAATAAAACTTTAGCACGTGGTGTTTATCTTACTGCCATGTACTTACTTCACAGCTCTGCCCTCAGTTATCTTGGCTTTTAGTTAATTAGGCCGTGCTGAGGTCTGGCTTCTACCCTGATGTTTGTGGTTCCAATATTTTCCGGTGAGAAAACAAGTTCCTTGTGATGTAGGGCACAGTATAGATTTTTTTAATTTAGGTTCCAGAAAACCCCCTGAGAATGGGATTTCGGGAACTTTGAAACCACTGAGATTACATGCAATATTCTGTGTACACATGGACCTATTTATTTTTATGCGGTGTAGATCTTCAGCTTTCAATAGAGTTATAAAGGAATCTGGATCATCAAACAGCCTAAGATCTATTGACATACATTTTTATAATGGCTTATAATACATCTAATACCATCATAATGCATGTTCCAAAACACTGAGCATAAAGATGACCATCTATCATTGAGGAGCTGAGCTAATCTATTTTTTCATCCCACTTCTGGCTTTTTTGTTTGTTTTGGACATTTTGTTACAGTTAGATTTTACGCCGCCCACCCATACCCCTCCCCCCAAGACTAGGCAGGGGCAATAGATATTTTGATCATTGGTTGTAATGGAGTAAAAAATTGGAAATAAAGGTCAAAGATTCATCAGAGATCAATTACTAACTTTCTAACTCCCTTCCTCCCTCCTGAGAGTAGGCTATGCAAGTAATCATTGCTTAATATTCTTGAGTTATGGAGTGGTTTTCTCCATTTTTTAACTATGGAAATTGTGGGTTGCCTTCAGTGGGGTCAGTTAAGGACTCTGCTAATAGAACATAATTTGGAAATATTTGTGGCTTGGGGCCAGTTTTGTCTTAGTGCCTGGCAGTTCAGTTAAGACTCTACCCTCATAAACGGGAGAGGCTGTTTTTTATACACTATTGGCCAATTTCCCCCAAACCTTTAAAAGTGCTGTTTCAAGTACAAAGAGCCACATAGATTGTGACTTGCTGACATGTCTGTTTCTGATAATTGGCATTTGATTTCCAGTCTTTGCCTCCCCCCCCCCCCCCCCACCATACACACATACACATTTTTCTTTTCGTATATGTATTCATTCTCTTAAGGAAGAAGGCTTGGGCACTTTCTGCCCATTTACTTTAACCAGATACATAATGAAGTAGAAGAATAAGACTTCTACTTAAAGTGGAAGGGAGGAAAACTGATAAAAAATAGTAGACCTGGGATGGGTGGCTCATTTGGTTGGAGTATCCTCCCCTACATCAAGAAGGTTGCAGGTTCAGTTCCCAGTCAGGGCATGTGCCTCTGTTGTCAGTTCAGTTCCTGGTCCAGGTGTGCATAGGAGGCATTCAGTCGCTGTTTCTCTCTCTCTCTCTTTTTCTCTCTCTCTCCCCTTCCTTTCCTTTTAAAATCAATAAACATATCCTCGGGTGAGTATTAAAAAAATAGTAGACCCCCAGATGCCTTTGGCCTGCCTGCAACAATTATCATTGGCAGAAACAAATAGTCAATGTGTTATGTTTGAGCCATTTCCTATGCTTCTTGGCTTTTCATTTCCAAGCCCTAAAATCTGAGTTACGTCTATGCCATGCCTGTCATGCTGAATTTGATTTCATTCCAAGCCGTTTTCTAAAAGCCATTGTGTTATTATCCTATAAGCCAGGTATTTCTCCAGTTAGGGGGAAGTCCACAGGGCGCCGATATTTGCTTAATAAATGAGATCGATGCTGGTATGTGAAGACCTAGAAATGGGACTATAATTGAGCCATGGCTCAGGTGCACCAAGGAGAAGTGCAAATATTCACCCATGGACAATAGCAGGGAGGCAGGTGGCAATTGTCTCAGGCTATTTTTACAGTTCATTACCATCCTGGGCAGGAGGGTAGTAACTAAAGCCTAACGATGCCTACACAGTGTTACATTTTCCAGTTTTCTGTTTAAATAACCACAGGCAATAAAATATTAATGAAGACACATAGGCATTAACGTTGGCAGCAAGTAATGGGAATCAGAGCTCGCCCTGTTATGATTTGCTGCTCTGGGTCTCCAGCCCTAGGGTGGGTGTGAACACCCCTTGGGATTTGATCACTCAGCAAGACAGACAGTGTTTGATACCTTTGTCTCCTTCCAGAAAGGAATCCTTAAGCAGAGGAATCAAATTGGACATTGTCTCCTGTCTAACTTCTCTTAATTCTTGGATTTTATAACTCTTTGGAAGTCAAGGTGTAGGAAATCATCTTTAAGCTTCTAAACCAAAGAGGCTTACCAAGTGCTGAGAACCCCATTAAGAGAAGTGCAGATGTGAAAGCAGCTTATGCCTGTAGTCAGTTCCTCCCTTGTCAGAGTTCTGTTCTAGCTGTGGAGGTCATTGCTCTAAATTAGCTTTGTAGTCTTCATGGAAGCTCATCTGTATGTTTAGAGCGGCATTGATTTTCTAAAGCAGAAGATCAGTTAGGATTCTTTTAAGGGATTATTTTTTAACATAAGGTGACTAAGTTACCTGTAGCTGGCAAATAATTATCTCATCAAGATCAGTGCTTTTGGGGGCCACACTATGTAATAGCACTACCTTATGGTATCAAAGACAGGGCTCCCCAACATGGTGTGTGAAGAATGATAGCGTGTCAGTCTCTTCCTTTCATCATCTGTTTAAAAACTAATTAACATATTAACTATGCTTGTCAAAATGTGGGGCAAATCATTTATAAATAAGCCTGTCAAATGTAATGAGATTGCATATTAAATCACCCCTCTCTCTATTACATCTCTGATTTAAGATTACAATTAATTTATTTAACATTGTAGCAGCTGTGTGGTTAGAAAAAAATTTCCATATCCATCTTGATATATAGAAAAATGTCTGCATCAAAATTGATTTTGCATATATCAGGGAAGAAATTGCCTATTCATTGAGTATTATAAGGCCATTTAGCATTACTTTTTATTAAATAAGCCTAATCACCATACAGATTGGCAACATACAGAGTTGGTGTCATTCTTAATGATCTCTCTTGAACCCAGGAAATTTATATAGTAAAATAAAGTTTTTTGAGGACTCGGATTTGTTTACCATGTTTTAATAGAGAAAATCATAGATAAATTCTACTCTACCCCTTATCCTGAAAATAAATTTATTCTACATGAAATGCTGTCTTGAGTAATTGAGTAACAGTAGTAATTGAGTCTTAATAAGAGTAACAATAATAGATACTTTTATTGAACACAGACTGTGTTCTAAGCTCTCATGCATTTTAATTACTTACCTATTATACCATAATACAGTGGAAGAAAGAAAAACCCAGGAAGAATAAGTAGGATAGTAAATAAGGTCATATAGTGAGCAGAGGCAACATTCAAAGGGCTAACACACTCCAAGCCCTTTCCTTTCCAACATATTACATAATCTCTTAAGATGATTTATAAGAAATTGGGCTTTCTTTTGCTAGTAAAGTTATTCCAAAACATAATACGGTAAAATTCCTGTTTTGTAATTTAGATTATGCTCTGAGTCATGCTGAATCCTTTTTGTGCTTCAAATAAAGGTTGTGGCTTTCTCTCTCACTCAACAGCCTTGAGAACTGCCTTTCTCCCCTTACTTTAATATTCTGTATTATAGTTTTGATCAAGGAGGAGTTTCTTTACAATAAATTTAAGACGTGAATCTCTGGATAGAATACATTTTACGGGACCAATTCTGTGCTGGCATGCATTTCCCCAACTCCTAACCGTTACTCATTTATCACTTCTACTAAAATGAATGAGTCTATTTAAAAAAGAATGTAGTAAGAATGAGAATTTGAGTTCATTGGCCACATAAAGTTATCTATCTGTTAACACTATTTGCACATTTATAATTAATCGGGTCAGAAGACCAAGGAGGATTTGAATTAGTCACCGTCTAAAGTAACAGTAAGAGCTGCTCAGGTAGTACATGATCCAGGTGACTTGTCCGTGTGGTCACTGACATGCCGTGGGGCATAACAAAAAACAGGCTACAGTCAGAAGGGCATTGAGGTGGTCGAAAGCTGAGCTCATTGTGGCAGCCATAGTTTCTGAATCCACTCCTACTATATTTAAGTCCCTTAAAATTAGGATCACCATATAGTATATTATCCATTCCAGAATAACTTTGAGAATTAATAGTAATTCTGCCAGCACAATAGATGTAAAGCAGGGATTTAACTGTGATATGTGGTCTTTTTTCTCATAAAGAACTAGAGCAGTAATTTGTTAAATACTAGTAATGAGAAGAGACTTAATGCATATGAGTGGTTAATTTACACTGAAGGACTGCTAGCTACAAAGTCAAATTTCTTGTGGAAAACTTCTGTAACACTGATTAATAACGAATTGTCTCCAAAAGCACAATTCTCTGATATTAGATTATTATGACATTGAGTGGCTGCCAAAGTGCTGAATTTAGCAATGGCTTTGGAGTGTTGAAGGGAACCAGTCCTATTTTCCTGTCAAAAGGCTAACATGGTTATGGTTTTTACATCTCATGTTGTCTATCAATGTGTGTTTGTGAGAGAGAGAGTGTATGTGTGTTTTCAGTGGATGTGTTTGGTCATTTTTTAGTGATAAGTTAGCTGAATAATAATATACAAAATGGGGCATTATATGTAGTCTTCACTACTAAGTATTTTTTTAATTAAAAATTTTCTTATTTTTACCAGAGTTGGCAAAGTAATTGGAACCCACAAATTGTTTTTTGTTTGTTTGTTTGTTTGTTTGTTTGGGGGGGGGTGATTTTTAAATCACAGTGACTAAATTTCATGATGTTAATATAACCCATAGTGTACTCAGCAGCTTCACTGGTTTATGAAACTAGCAAGAGATGGTTAAATGTGAAATTCTTTAAGAAACATAATACTCCACAAATGTTGAGAATAGTGTTCTTATTAGTTCTTAGTATATCAGCCAAGCAAAATTTATTGCATTTTTTATTGGAGTATAGGCATACCTCAGAGATATTGCAGGTTCAGTTCCAAACCACCACAATAAAGCAAGTATTGCAATAATGTGAGTTGTAAACTTTTTGATGGTTGGAGGGTCTTGCCTTCAATTTGTAAAAAATGCAACATCTGTGAAGTGCAAAAAAACCAAGCACAATTAAACCAAGGGTGCCTATATAGCTCCAAGGGTGCTATAGGACATATAGAAGAAATAGAAGCTGCTATATCTGATTTCAGGAAAATTAACATACCATTTATGTCTAGAGAATTAGAGATTTTGGCTGAGGATGTCGTGTGTGTGTGTGTGTGTGTGTGTGTGTGTGTGTGTGTGTGTGTTTATAATTTGGAAATCCATATGTCAGTGCTCAGAGTTTAGGGAATATTGGATGTATGCTGGCACCTTTTATGTTTGAAGTGTGTGTTTATTCATGTAGAAATCAGTTTTCTGGTCAAGTAACTAGCAGTGGTTTGCTGTGTAAAGGAGAGGCAGTCTTGTAGTAGAGAACACATTAAAAGCCTAAATTAAGTTCTATCTCTGCCCCTCCTTCCCTGTGTGACCTTCGTTGACCAAATCTGTTAACTATCCTTGTCTTTAGTTTCTGAAACCTGTAGTGGGTATAACTAATATCTAATAGCTGCCGCAACAGTAGGTACTAGCAAAACCAGTAATCTCCTGCTTTACCCATATTCACCCTCTAATTTCCCAGAAGCAACTGCTTTCAACTCTTTTATTGTCTACCTCTATATGTCTTCAATAATTGTTTATATTGCTATTTATTGATTTACTAGAGGTCCGATGCACCAAATTCATGGAAGAGTAGGCCTTCCTTCCCCTGGCTGCTGGCACCAGCTTCCCTCTGGCACCCGGAACCTCTGGCACCCGGAACCCGGCTTCCCTCGCAGCCAGAGGTTGTCTGGAAGGACGCCTGGTCTAATTAGCATATTTTGCTTTTATTATTATAGATTATTTTAGACATTATCTACTAGGTAGATGTTATGATAGATAGAGGTTTAATTTTCTTTCATATACCATCCCCGACTTCATCTCTTTCTCCCATTATAGAGTCTGTATCACATTTTGAAACATTGATATGTAAATATTCCTGCTTAAGTCAAGAGGTATTCATGATATGTATTCTTTCTTGTATAACCTTGTGTTCTTCCTGGATTTTATAATTGTCTCTGATTTGTATTAGTTTAGTTGTCTTTGTTCTTATTCTTAATTATTTATAGATATGAAGGATATGTCAATTCTGTATGACAAAAACTTCCAAATGCTCAAACACATCAACAAATCTATCAATCCCATTTAAATTTTTTGACACCTCCCTCCCTCAACGTTTTCCTTGGGACTTTTCTCTCTCAGCTCTGATGTCTTGCTAAATTTAGCAAGAACATCTGTCTTTTTGGGATTTCTATTTGCCCCTCTCCTGTGGTTATTGGTCTAAGTGTGTTATTCTCTGTTTCTCTTCAAATCTGTTCTCTACCCTCTTCTGCTCTGCCCTGTGTTCTGGTTGGCCAGCCCCTAGGGAATATATCTTCCAAGCTGTCTTGGTTACAATTCCAATTGGGTTCAGGCAATGGACAAGTGAGAGGAGAGGGAGATGAGATATTCTTTCCTAATTCTTCCCTACTTTAGCCCATATTTCTGTAAATGGCTGACTACAACTTCTGTGGGGAAGTCCCTCTTCCATGGCTCTTGCTATCAATAGATTTCAGTAACACATGACCTTTTTCATACTAGGAGGAATAATGGCTTTTAGTTCTAAGGCAGGTAATGTTTCTGCTGTTGCTAGCCTTTTAGGGTTTCGATGTCTTATTGGTTCCCTCACACTTCTGGAGGTAGTCACTTCATTAGCCTATTCTGGGTTGGATTACTTCTCCTTCCAGACCTTTCCTGATTATAGATTCCCTATTCCTGGATTCTAGTCTTCCTTTAGTTTTACAAGAAAGAATGCATTAAAGATACAGTTTTCAAGTTCTTCGTTTTCTGAAAATGTCTTTATTCTGCTCCCACATGTGATTGATAAAATTTCATTCTGAGTATATCATTAGGCTTTGCTTAATTTCTTTGGAGCTTTAGCATTGCTGCTAAGAAGTCTGATTCCATTCTGATTCGCAGCTATTTGTGTGCCCCTCATACTATCTCTCTGTAGAGTATTTCATGATATTTCAGTTGGGGGTGTGTCTTTTTCTGTTGGTGCTGGGTAGGTTCCTTTTGATATAAAGACATATGTTTCAGTTCTTAGAAATTTTCTTGAATTTATTTTTTAATGATTTCTTTCCTCCTACTGTCTTTGGTTTTTGGAAAATTTGTAATAGTTTGCTATTTAAGCTTCTGTATCAATCCTCTGTTTTTAAAACCTTTTTTTACTCTCTTATTTGATCACTTTTTATCTTCTAAACCTTTCATTCTTTTTTTTTTTTTTCAAAATTGCAGTTGTCATATATATCACCTCTGCTTTCTTTTTCTCTGGTTTCTGTTGGAAGCCTTCCTCAACTGTGGGGTGCGGAGATGCTTGGCTGTCTATTCACTTTATAAATGAGGCACTGAATCTGTGTGCTTAGGGAGCACTACTGACTGCTCAGTTCATTATATTTTGTTCAGGAAAAGCTGCCCTCTTCATTGGGAGACTCAGATGTCAGTGCCTGAGGCCTTTGTTTCTCAGGTGCTGTTTCCTGGCAGCTGATTTCCTCAAAGCAGGATGGGGGAGGGGAGCTGATAGTCACACAGGTCAAGAAAGATATTTTCACTCCATTTCCCTTCTTCAGCTCTGTGCCTCAGCCTGCTCTCACCCTTTATTCTCAATTTGAGGTCTTATGGATTAAATTTATTCAGAGAATAAATAAACACTCGGTGTCCTGCTGCCTGGTTGGGGTGGGAGATAGAGAAGACTATGGATCGATTGCTTGTACAAACTCAATCTTCCACCCTATTTCCAGTTGTCTGATTCACCTGCACACTTTCTAGAACCTGCGTGTCCAAGCCCTGAGCCTTTCTGAGTTTTTGTAGGTAAATACTCTGACTATATCTTGAAGGTATAACTAACCTATGGTCTCCTGAGATTGTCACACTTTCATCCACATCTGAAAAAAGGGTATCTTTCATTCTCATCTATTTATTCTTGCTTAAAATTTATTTTTTATTTTTTTATTTTATTTTTTTGAAGTACAGACTAAGTTTTTAATCCATGTACTTAAATACCAATCTGGGCGACAGCAAAATGAGAAGCCTACATACTCAAAAAAATACCTTTTTTTTTTTTATACAACCAAGACTTTTTTTTAATACACGCATGAAACAAATGAAAAGCTAGTCATTGTCTCCTTTTGAAGCTAGACCTTGAATTTAAAAACTTTTCACTGTTTCCCGTTTTCTCTGTTCAGGACTTTCTTTTATCGTAATTCTTTCTTTCTTTCGGCCAGTCTACAGCTAAAATTAAAATTTATAATCAGATTTACTGAGCCTGTCAGTGTAAGATTATTTCAGCTGTACCCCACCCACACCATATACACATCACAGATTCATCATTAGGTTCAAAATAACTGAATATTCTAAAATTTCTTTATTCCAAAAAAATAAATAAATTATATAGCTTTTTTAGGCTTTAGGTTATTTTCAATACAAAATGGTAGCATCACCCATCCTGTCCACACCATAGGACTGCTCTGAAGAGGAAGTAAAACTGCAGAGAGCAACCTGGAGGGGGCGCCCACGTCCTCTGTACACCATTGTGGACACACAGACACACACACACACACCTCATAATAGTTCCAAGATTTGGGGGAGAGTTGTGAGGGGCGTTCTAGAAAGTTTGATGACCCCACATTAAAATGAGCACACAAAAGAAAAAAGAAAAAAAGCCAAACATGCAAATCATTAAGAGCTTCCATTGAAATCACAGAGTATATACATGATCAAAAAGGTAAAGACTTACCTATACATTTCTGCGTTTAATCAAAGATGTTCTGCATTAAAAAAACAAAACAAAAACAAACAAAAGCTTCCAGATCAGTGATATTTCCACTTCTGAGAATAATTCGGTCCAAACGGAGAATTTCATTGTTTCTAGCAATACGCGGTACAGTCCAGCGGAGGGATTCACTCAGTACAGATGAGCACACACCTGCTGCTTTAGTCACTTTAGGAAACGAGGGGGAGTTTATGCACATTTTACTACACGTCCTGCTCTTGTTGATAATTTAATATTTGAGGCTTTAACTATGGACCGTTGATTACTAAGGTCCTTGTCCTATAGAAAGGTGTGCTTTTGCTCGGAAACAGTTGAACAGCAGGTGCTGAGGGATGGAAGCCACTCTAACAGCACAATGCAGGTAGGAGCCTCTTGACTGCCCACCTCTTAGTGTGCTGGTGAAAATTTGAAATCCTAATCACTTAAGTGTTAGTGAAATAATGACATCTTATTTATGGGGGCAGAGGGAACTTGAAAAAAAAAAAAAGCCATATGCTTTCTGATGAGCTAGTGATGAAAGGGAATAGACTATGGAGTGATAGTTCCTAAGAATTGATCGTAGGAAGTAAGCCTTTTGATCAATGGTATGTGTGAATCTAACATAAGCTTGCTATTAAAACTAGCAGAAGCAATTAGTGAAACTCTTTCAACAAATATTCCAGTCAATATAAAGTCTCTAATCCAATGAAGGTAAAAAGGTAGACTCTTAACTTACATGCACAGGAAAGATAGGATTGAATTGAAATGTGATTGGAGAGAAACTGGGAGCTTGGCTAACCATTACTGTGTGACTATATTTAGTAGAGGGATTTCAGTGTCTACTTCATACTGTTCATTGAAGGACGGAAGTGGGGACTCCTGTGCTTTCGTGCCATTTGTGAATTGATTCCTCAGGACACTGCATTATCTGAAGTGTATTTTAATTAAGAAACACATTTTTATTTGCTGATACTCTGCTGTATGAATTAATATAACTTAAAGTACACCTAGTAGGTTTCTTGATTTTAGATGCTCCATTATATGATTGATAAACTTAGATATTTGTTTGGTTGGTTGCTTTTTAGTTTTACTCTTCAAACGTAGTGTCCCTAGATTACTATTGGTAAAATATGCCATTAAGGGAGAAAATAAATAATACAATAATTGAAAAAGGATTAAAGTCAAACTTAACTAAAGTAACCTATGAGTGGCTAAGAAATAGCCTGCTAAATTCCATTAAAAAATAAAACAAAACTTAATCATAGTGTGTGATAGGCACTTATTAAATTACTAAAGACAGAATCTGTTTTCCTATTCACATGTGGGTTGTTTATTTTTTGTTATACAGCATTTTATGTTTCTCTGTATTTCCATGTGAGACAGATTCCAATAATGAGATGTTTATATATAATTGTGTTTTGTGTAGAAACTTGGGAAGGATTTTGTATTCTTTCTCATTGATAATGTAATGGTTCTTCCTTGATTGCTAGCTTTTCCATGCTTGCTTCTGAAACAACATATTCATGGCCTGATGTAAAGTCAACAAATTTAAAAACTTTATCATATTTCATCCTAGCATATTCAATTATTTCAGAATTTTAGTAACCAGTGAAATAAATTCATAATTTTTTAATTGTTTCATGGCCATTTTATAACACCACCCCCAAATTCTGAAAGTGCTTCCTTATGTTGCACACACTAACTAGCTGGTTGGTGATAGCAAAGAAAAGAAACACCCCTGGAGTCCCAGGGCAGCCCCCTTTCCACAAAGATCTCTCTTACAATACACAATATGAGCATCTTCATTCATTCATTCAACAAAACCTTACAGACTTTACAGAGGGTCAGCCGTAAAAAGACCTGGTCCCTATTCTCAATTACCACTTACTAGTGTCATTGCATCACACAACTCCAGGGGACATCATTCATTTTGTAGTCTATGTGCAATGTCTAGTCTACACAGCCATATTCCAGGGCAAGCCTTTGAGAATATTTTAAAAAGCCCACAAACTCCACAAAAAAAAAAAAAAAAAAAGAAAGGAAAATGAGGATTTACAATGGGAAGGTTTTTGTCTTCGGGTCTTCCATATATTTACTAAGATGGTTGTCAGATATTTCACTGTCAAATATTCTCTCAGCAGTTATTCTCTTCATGGTATGTTAGATATGATTTCTCTAGAAAGATTGCTTGAATGTGTGATTTGCTTTGATATTTAACATAATTACCCGTGAATAATTTTTTTTCCTAATTCCCCACTAATGCAGGAGGATTAATAACTTTTGCAGGGAGAAATCTTATAATATGACTTCCTTGTTCTGCATCGGCTGTCATATAAACAGAAATTAAAGATGCACAAGGCTTATTAATGCTTTTTTCTTGTCCTGACTGGTCTTCAGTTATTCCTTGGAGAAGTGCTTTCACTGGTAGCATTTTAAATGACTAATCAAACGGAACTTCTCTCTTCCTTTCTTATTCCATTGTATAAGAAATAATATTTCTCTGCTATTGAATGCAATACTTTGAGTTTTACATTGTTTACTTATAGTAGTCTTCAGTAAGGACCTTTCCTATTTACATTTTTTGTGTGTGTGCCTAGTTTCTGGATATTTCTAGTCTGAATATTCTCAGTTATCTATATAATCTTTGGCTGTTATTTTAATACTTTATCTCTAGGATCTTCATTATCTGTGGGAGCCTGTTTTGAATTTTCAAGTATTTTTAAACATAGAAAATCATCTTATTTTCAGTATAGTAGCAATGGTGATAGACTTCAGTTTTAAAGGTAGTTTTATTGCCTGCCCAAACCTGAATTTTGAGGCTTGATTTTGGTATTATCTTTATCCTTAGCATTTATGTGACCAGGAACATGAACAAATTTGCCATTTCTCTTTCTTCTTGTGTAATCTGACCAGATAAAGCCACTTGGTTGTCACTGGGGAGGCAGGTGGCATAATGAAGGTCTCATTGGCCCAGGCTTCAGAGTCACAGTTTCAGGTTCTAGGACTGAAACGAAGACATTTAAACATGTAATACAGTGTCCGTAGATGTGAAAGTCAAAACATTGTCTTAAACATTCTCTAAAAATTCCTCTACCTCTAAATTTTATCATTTGACTAAATTGTACTGCTGAACCAGAGGTTGCCATGGAGACTGCTAGAATTCTCAGAGTGACTTATAAATCACATTAGGGTTTAGATATTTTGGTGATATTATTGAACTCATTTTTTTCTTTCTTTTTTATTTTATTTTAGTGTTTCATTTTATATATTAGCTCTACATCCAGTTTCTTTCTCTACTGCAGTTTCGTGTATATACTGCTCAGACTAGTTTATGCAATACATTCATTCATTTTTAAAGATATTTATTGAACATCTATTTTGTACCAGGCACTGGGCCAGGTCCTGGGGGGCTTATAGAGATGAGAAAGACCCATTCATGCCTTCAGGGTCAGAGGGAAAGACTGTGATAGCTATAACACAGGTATACAGTTGGTACAGTGGTGGCTTAGAGGCGACAGTGATAAGTTTATCCTTGGTGGATTGTTGAGGAGAAGGGGGGGTGGGGGGCGGGGGGCGGGGGGCGGAGGGAGTGTGGTCACAGAAGGTTTCACCAAGTGGCAATTACTTGGACTGACTTGCCAAAGCCATCTTTCCAAGTTGACAAGGCTGGGGTTGAAGGCCATAAAGGCCATACTGTGGATTAAATATCCCACCACGAGGTGAAATAGCTGAGACTTGTGGGTAGGAAAAGGGACATGGTTTAAGAAGCAGGTAGAGAAAAACGAAGGAAGGGGGGAAATGATTAGAGACCATAATGGAGGGATTTTTAGAAATAGTTAGGATATGAGAACTTCATGACTGAATGAAGGGAAAGGCGAGGGTTTTGGATGATTTCTTTGTTTCTAGCTTAAGTAGCTGGACCAGAATGCAAAAATACAGGTTTGCCACTTGATTAAAAAAATTATATATATATATATATATATATATATATATATATATATATATATATAGATATATAGATATAGATATATAGATAGATATATATATTTATACACACACACACATATATATATACATATATATACACATATATATATACACACACACAAATATTACATATACACACAAATTTATATGTACTAAAATATATGTATACTGAAACATGTATAATAGATAGATAGATAGATAGATAGATAGATGATAGATAGAAGTATATTAAAATGTGTGAGCAAGAATTACCATTGTAACATAAGAAGTGTTAATGCTGGTTAGTACTTTAAGATGGTTGGATTCTTGAGACCTCTCAGAAGTCTTATTTTAGATGTCGACACTGGTACCTACTCCCAAGTCAACAGCCGGCCACCCTGGGCCTTGGCCTTACAGAACTACATTAGCTGCCTGGACTTCATTCTTTGCTTTTATTTAATTTTTGTTCTGATATGCTTAACTTGTAAGTGTACCTTCTTGAAGATGTAATTTTGTCTCACCATTTGAAAAATAAATCTTAGAGTTTCCCATTATATAGCAAGTCTATTTTTTTGAGTTGAGTGTTTTCTGAGATGGGCTTTTACCCACAATCTAGGGTTGCTTTGGTTTGGTTTTTATTCCTTGAGAACTAAGTACTCCAGAGAAGTATTTGACTAAGATATATTGTGCCTATCTGAGTCTAATGGAGCGCTAACCACAGTAAATGATGAGTGACAGTTTAATCAATTCAGCCCCTTCAGTAGTCACCAAGGGCATGTGGAATGTAATTTTTTAATCTTTCACTTTTCAAATTCTGCAAATGCCAACTTGAAAATATCACATCTGTTATGTGTAATACATTTTTTTATGTTATAGCAAAAAAAAATTTTTTTAAATTTTGATCTTTTAGAAGCTAACCTCCTAGGGAACAAAACCATGGCCTATCTTACAGATATATACATTTCCACAGAAAGAAGTGAGATAAATTAATGGCAGTCTTGGAACATCAAATCACACTAGCTTTAATTGCATAATGGTTTATTTCAGTGAAGCATGGCTAAATAAAATTACCTATTAGGTTAATTAACGAGGAACCTTTCTGAATTACTATTGCATTCCTGTGTGTGAAGTTCAGGTTGGGTTTAGCATTTAATCTAATTTATTTCACTAGTCTACTGTCTTTGTTATTCCTTTGACTGGAGCCTGAATCTATATCCAGAGAAGTAATCCAAGTTATAAAACTCCTTTCAAAACAGAATTACCTAGATTCCTTTCAATTCTTGCTCGTGGGTTTCTGGTCTTGGAACCAAGAGCGTGAGCATTGCTTGTTAGAGATGCGGGATCTCAGCCTAGTCAGTCAAAACCCTCATTCTAACCAGGCCCCACGTGATGGGCAGTGAACCCTCATTCTAACCAGGCCCCATGTGATGGGCAGTGAACCCTCATTCTAACCAGGCCCCATGTGATGGGCAGTGAACCCTCATTCTAACCAGGCCCCATGTGATGGGCAGTGAACATTCTAACCAGGCCCCCATGTGATGGGCAGTGAACATTCTAACCAGGCCCCATGTGATGGGCAGTGAACCCTCATTCTAACCAGGCCCCACGTGATGGGCATTGAACATTCTAACCAGGCCCCATGCGATGGGCAGTGAACATTCTAACCAGGCCCCATGTGATGGGCAGTGAACCATCATTCTAACCAGGCCCCATGTGATGGGCAGTGAACCCTCATTCTAACCAGGCCCCATGTGATGGGCAGTGAACATTCTAACCAGGCCCCATGTGATGGGCAGTGAACCCTCATTCTAACCAGGCCCCATGTGATGGGCAGTGAACATTCTAACCAGGCCCCATGTGATGGGCAGTGAACATTCTAACCAGGCCCCATGTGATGGGCAGTGAACATTCTAACCAGGCCCCATGTGATGGGCAGTGAACATTCTAACCAGGCCCCATGTGATGGGCAGTGAACCCTCATTCTAACCAGGCCCCATGTGATGGGCAGTGAACCCTCATTCTAACCAGGCCCCATGTGATGGGCAGTGAACATTCATTCTAACCAGACTCCCCTGTGATGGGCAGTGAACCTTCATTCTAACCAGACCCCCCACGTGATGGGTAACCACATTAAAGAGTGACAAGAGCTACTTCAGGTGCTTTTTCTTTTTTCACAATGAGCATACAGGCCTTGAGGGAATTTCTGGTGTCAGCATAATGTTGAAAGAGAGGAAGGCAAAACCTGCAGAGAGTCCTGTTCTGTTCATCTGTCCTCCTATCAGAAGCAGCTTGACACTCTCTTCATCTACAGCCCTCTTTCTGATTCTCTGAACTTGAGTAGAGGCCTTGTAACTTTTAGTTAGGCAGGTTGGAATGAGAAGGGGCAGGCAGGTCTCTCCCGTGGTGAGAGTGGGAGCTGGCTGGCTCGTGTCCTCTCTGTACAAACTCAGATGCACAGGCTATCCTGTGTCATGATCCAGGCTCTGTGGTGCAGGGCTAACACTTGAGAGTGAAACTGTCCCTCTCTGCCCTGAGGAATCTCAAGCCTTTGTTAACAAATGGATGAAATTAGATGCTAAAATCTAGGAGAGGTTTTCTTTTTTTGTTTTGTTTATCGAGATTTTAATTAAAACATATTTTAAAACACTAAAGTCTTAGAAAAGAAATAAAATAAAGAAATAAAAAATATCAAAGTCTTACCAAACTGTTGCCCTGAAAATTAGGGAAGAAGGAAAATAATATTTTATTTTTTGATGACCAAAATAAGATTAATGTAGTTTACATAAATAATAATCTCTCTGTCTCTAGTCAATTTGGCTCAATGAATTGAGCGTCAGCCCTCGGACCTAAAGGTCCTGGTTTCGATTCCAGTCAAGGGTATGTACCTCAGTTGTAGGCTCCTTTCCTGCCCGGGCCCTAGTCAGGGCTCGTGTAGGAGGCAACCAATAGATGTGTTTCTCTCACATTGATGTTTCTCTCTCTCTTTCCCTCTCTCTAAAAATGAATGGAAAAAAATAATCCTTGGGTGAGGATTAAATAATAATAATAGTAGTAGTAATAATAATCTCTCAGTCCTATTTTATGCTTCATGTGGGATAATCATTTTTTGGGTTAATTAGCATCTTGTAATAGCAATGTCTTTATGAGAAAATTGAGTGCACTCAACTTGAAATGGCATGTGTCAAATGCCGAAATTATTTGAGTGGGGAGTTGATGGATTTAAGTAATCCCTATTTTAGTTGTCCTGAACCGTAACATCCCAGCAGGACTTTACCACACAGGTAGTTAGTGTATAGGTGGATTACAATGCATCTTAGCTGGTGACCATAGTAACCCTATTTCATCCAGGTCTGGGAGGACTGCTGTATTGTTATAACCCCTTGGCTCTGGCTCATTTGAACTTTGTCTTTAAAACTAAAAGACCAAATCAGTGTTCTGAGAAAGATGATAGTGGCTAATACGTTTACAAATTAATAAATTACAGTTTTAGGAAGTACCATGAGAAGCATGGAATTAGGGCATGACCTAATCCATCCAGTCTGAGAGATCAGGAAGCCTTCCCAGAGAAGTGACATTGAACTCTCTGTACCCTGCTCTGAAGGAGAAAAGTTCTTGCCCCTTCCCTGGGAATTCCCTTCTTTCTCTCCATTCCACACTCCCCCCATTGCCTGAAATTTAATCGTTTAGATTAATTTTTTCATCTTGAATTCCTTTGCCAAAGATTGTATATGTCTATTTTCAAATACCTTTATATCAAACTAATTCTTTAAGTAGTTTGCTGCCCAAGTAATTTAAGGTTAACTTTAACTGATATTTTACATTCTAGCCTGCAGGTCTAGATGGCTCATGTTGCTTTTAAGAAAAACTTCATCAAAATGCACAGGGGTTCTTTTTTTCTCGTATGGGGAAAACTCAAAATGCTGTGGCTCTTCTACTTAAATGACTCATTCTATATACTGTCCCAAGGAGATGCTGTCCTTCATTTTGCCTTTTGTAAAAAATAAACTTTTGATTTTAGAATAGACTTATAGAAAACTTGCAGACCATAGAGAGTTTCTATATACTTCTTACCTGGTTTCCTCTATTTTTAATATCTTACCTGTGGTACATTTGTCCCACCTAAGGAACCCACAATAGTACATTGCTATTAACAACTTCATTTTTATTTTACTGTTTTTTTTCCTAATTTCCTTATTCTGTGTTAAGATCCCATTCAGCATGCCACATTATATGAAGTAGTCCTGTGTCCTTAGCCTCCTATGGTTACGGTAGTGTCTCAGATTGTCCTTGCTTTTCATGACCTTGATAGTTTTGAGGAGTACTATTCGGGCATTTTGTAGAATTTCCCTTAATTTGTAGTCGACTAATGTTTGGGGGAGGAAGACTGCAGAGTTGAAGTGACCTCATCATCACATTCTATCAAAGGCACGTGCTATCCACATGACCTATCACTGATGATATTAGCCTTGTTCACATGGTCAAAGTACTGTTCACCAGCTTTCTCCATTTGTAAGGTGACTAGCTACCCCCATCCCATCTTCCATATAAGACTCCTTGGAGAAGAGTTTCTAAGTTCAGCTCTCACTTGGTAGTTGAGAAAGTGACAGTGGAGGGAGTGTTGCACTGCTTTTGATTCATTCATTCAACAAATATTTTTGAGCCCTAACTATATGCCTGACACTTCCCTGAGCCTTGAAGACAAGCTGATGACCACAACCTTGTTCCTTGTCTTTTGGGTCTTTCATCTAGAGGAGACACACTTCCAAAAAGCAAAGAGAAGCTAACATCCTTTAAGTGGTGTGAAGAAAACAAACTAGGGAAAGGAAGGTGAGACATGGGGTCTGGGCAGCAAGAGGAACCTGCCTTACATATGGTGGTTAAGAAGGTCATTTATCGATGGAGCCATTTGAGCTGATCCCTGAATAACAAGGAGCAATTATCCATTCACAGAATGAGGGGAAATGCGCTCTGGGCAGAGGGAACAACTCAAGCACAGATGCTGACATGGGAAGGAGTGTTGGGTGTTTTAGGAGGGGCAGCAGAGCAGCGTGGCTGGAGAAGAGGAAGTCCTGTGGATAAAAGCTGTGACAGAAATTAGAGAGCATGTGGGGCCTTCACTCTTTTTCGTCTTCACTCTTGGTTTTAAAGAAGAAAAAAAGCTCAAGATATTTAAAAATCTGATTCCTTTGTAGATTAAAATTGTTATGACTTCTTTTGATTTGTTTTCTCATTCTAAATTCACTTTCTTTTTAAAAATTTTTATTTATTGATTTTAGAGAGGGGGGAGAGAGAGACGAGAGAGAGAGAGATCAATTTATTTTTTCACTTATTTACTTACCATTCATTGGTTGCTTCTTGTATGTACCCTGAGTGGGGATCGAACCTACAACCTTGGCATGTTGGAACAATGCTCTAACCAACTGAACTACCCGACCAGGGCTTCTAAATTCACTTTTGTACCCAACTTTTTACTCATAATTTTATATTCTTTGTCAAAATAAGAACTCCAAAACTGTATGATCTTCAGGCCTAAAAAATAGTCCGTCTTTGCTCATAATTACAATGATCAATTCAGCTTAATTGTGATAAACTATTTATACATCTGTGGCATAAATTAAATTCAGGAGTTTTGAGACTTGAAAGATGTAAGCATGCATGGATGCTTATATATTACCTTACCAGGTAATTGACCCTAAAATAAGAATTTAAACACACTGAATCCCGTGTGACCAGTAAGCTTTGTGACCAGTTCTTATTCTTGAAAAATATAGACTAAGAGGCTGATAATTATGTAATTACTCAAATTGTCAAAAGAAGTGACAAATTAAAAGAGACCTGCTGAAATAAGTTTATATATCATAAGTATAGAACAAGCATGGATGCATTCTTTCTAGTAAACTACTAAAGGCAGTCACCTTAATCCATCAAGAGAGGGATCGCAGGGCTAATTCACTGTAGGAAGGAATAAATGGAAAGCAGGTAATAGTCCCTTCATATTAAATTGAAGGCAGTTAGGTAGCTCCTGTAATAAAGTAGTCTGCTATGTTAATATGTTGATATGTTTTATATTTCTACTTTCTAATTTTCTTGAGCTTCCTATCTCTTTCTTTTATATATCATTTAAGTATCACTCTCTCAGCTTTATTAGTGTACCCTAAGGCAGCTTTGAAAAATGATGTCCTCAGAAATGTCCATTAGAAATGAGAATTTCAGCCCCTTCACTAGCTGAGCAGATAAGAGCCTACAGGTGTGTTATATCATTACCTTCCAACCAAGTGGAATTACAGCATAGATTTGTCTTTTAATTGTTCTAAATATCATATTATGGAGATGATATAGACTAAGCCCAAGTAGTGGTAAAATAATTTCTGGAAGGAGTCCTGACAGTGTAATGGTTACATCACCAGCCAGCTTAGCAGGATAGACAGCAGGAGAGGCTTGCCTTCTACTGAGGGTCTTCCTACTCAGAGTTGGAGCTTATGGTGGGAAAGACCAAGGCCAAAAGGTGGAGAATAGCGGGTAGGTTCTGAATATTTAAAAAAGGAAGGTGTAGGTAGCTATTTAAGATCCAAGATAGTTTTTGTTATCTCAAATACAAAGGCAATAAAAATGTAGGTTAGTAGTCTTAGAAATGAATTCATCAATTAAAAATTTTTGAAGTGACCAAGTTGAAATCCTACACCTAACTGGACATCTAAAACCCAATATTTATACAAATAAAATTGCATTTTAATGTGTTAATAAAATGATTTTGATTTCTATTTTGTCTCTCAAATCTTAAATGAAAAAGGTTAAAACCCATCTGCCTAGAGCAGCCGTGGGCAAACTACGGCCAGCGGGCCGGATCCGGCCAGTTTGAAATGAATAAAACTAAAAAAAAAAAAAAAAAAAAGACCGTACCCTTTTATGTAATGATGTTTACTTTGAATTTATATTAGTTCACACAAACACTCCATCCATGCTTTTGTTCCGGCCCTCCGGTCCAGTTTAAGAACCCATTGTGGCCCTCGAGTCAAAAAGTTTGCCCACCCCTGGCTTAGAGCATTGATTTCTGAAATTAACCCTTTACTTCTTGCATTATTTTTTTATATAAAGTAGCATTTGTTTTTATCATTTTGACTTTGCATATTGTTGGTGTTTAATTTAGATAGAAAGTATGTGGTATAATAGAGAAGAGATTTCTGTAAATTACTTCTTTAATTCAAAACACTGCTTGTATACACTTGTGATAGCAACTGGAGCAGCTATAGAGAAGTCTTTAACCTCTAGAGCAGTGGTTCTCAACCTTCCTAATGCCGCGACCCTTTAATACAGTTCCTCGTGTTGTGGTGACCCCCAACCATAAAATTATTTTCGTTGCTACTTCATAACTGTAATTTTGCTACTGTTATGAATCGTAATGTAAATATCTGATATACAGGATGTATTTTCATTGTTACAAATTGAACATAATTAAAGCATAGTGATTAATCACAAAAACAATATGTAATTATATATATGTTTTCTGATGGTCTTAGGTGACCCCTGTGAAAGGGTCGTTCAACCCCCAAAGGGGTTGCGACCCACAGTTTGGCGACCCACAGGTTGAGAACCGCTGCTCTAGAGGATCTGACACAAGGGTTTGCTCACCCTAAATGGAATAGGAGTGCAGCAATTAAAGAAGTACCCTAATATGCTCATGATTTTATTAGGACACTGTCAGGAAACAAATTCATTCAATGTAGAGCCATTAAAAAAATATTCTGGAGAATTGCTAGAAGGTAAAGAGATTTAGCACAAACATTCATTGCCTGAACATCCAGGCCTTAGGAAGGCAGGAACCAGGTCAATTCAGGGGAAGTCACCTCTAGGAAGGTGCCTATTCTTGCTAGTTCTCTGCCACTGATGGGGCTTAACTCATCTACGTATGGTAGTTTCTTTCTGTTCTGCTCCCAAGTGAGTTGGTCTCCAAAGTCCCAGCAGCAGTATTTGATTGGCTCCCTGCCTATACTATTGATTGGTTGTTCCTGCTGCTTAGGTGCAAGCTGTTGTCTGGGGGGCAAGGTCTCCTGATATCCTGCTGGACTGCCTTGCTAGAAGTGTGAGCATGGCAGGCTAGCTAGGAGAGGAAGTGGACCATCGTAGATGTTCAGTATATATTGAGTTAGAGCTCCAAAAATAAACTCATAAAGAAAGCTGTTCTGTTTGCTGTAATGTTAGTGGAAGACTTCGTGGAAGAGTAGGCATTTACATCACAGCATAGAAGCTGGGTTGGATTCACATCTCAAGAGCAAATAGCTGAAGAAGGGGGAAGTCCTAGGTAGAGCAGCAGTTTGAGCCAAGTTGTACAGAGTTTTGCTTAACTCATGGACCTATCAGTCTGGCTTAGAGAGCCTCAGTGTAGTTGCCTTAAATTGCTTGAGCAGCCTGAGTCAATGACTGATTGAAACAGAATCCTTGGGGTTTGTGTTTAAATCATTTGCAGTATTTTAAAGTTTCCCAGATAATTTTGATGCAAAGGTGTTTGAGCCCTGGATAGCTAGAGAGAAAACTACATTATGAATTTGTGAAATAGGGTTGGAAAAGAATATTAGAACAAGGCTGTGGTGGCTTCTATATCAGGGGAAGGATTTCTGGACTGCATCCTGTAAGTAAGGTGGAGCCACCAAGTTTTTGATTATATTGGTTTCCACCTTTTTCTGAGCCCAGTATAGTTGCATCTATTTAAATTCCTTTCAGGGCAGTAGACAGAGCAGGGAAGGAAAGTTATGGGATCCAGGTGTGTGTGTGTCACAGTCCTTGGTACTTATTGAGGATGTTATTTATTCATTTTTTCCTCTGTAGGAGTAGGTATTCTAGCTCCAGATTTATTTTTCTAAGCAGAATATATCAAAGTTTTTGTAATAATTGTTTCTACTTTCTTTAGGGGAGTTGGTTGCATCTTTGTTGAAATGATCCAAGGAGTCGCTGCTTTTCCAGGAATGAAAGACATTCAGGATCAACTTGAACGCATATTTCTGGTAAGTTCTTCATGGAATGCTTTTGAGAAAAATTGGTTTTTAATTCACCCCTTAGTGGTAGTGGAAAATAATTTTAAACAAATTTATTGGTTGTCACATTTAATTCTAACATATTTTTTGACTTTTGAAAAAGTAAGAAATTAGTTAATAATTATGTTTTTACACTACTGCACCTTAATACTATGTCAAAATAGTAAGAAAGGACAGGCCATCAGAGGTAATATAGAATAGGGGGTAAAAATGAGAGCTCTGATGAGAAATTGTGAATAATTTATATAGATATCCCCCCCCCTTCTTAACTCCCTCCCATCTTCGCCCACTTAAATGTGGGCTTTGATCAGTAACTTTTTCCCATAAATTGGAGCATAGAAAAAGAGGGAGGGGAGGAAAGGATAGTAACTTTGAAATGGAGAAACCAGGGAAACATACCTCAGCCAGGTCTTGAAGGTTGTCGTCATCAAAGAGAAGTCATTTTGGTAGCATGTACCCTTGGTACAATGTGTTGAGAATGACACGACTTCTGTGATTTTTCAACAAAATCATGACCACAGTAATCATGAAAAACAGATCACGCACACCCAGACTGAGGGACATTCTACACAATACCTGACTAGTACTCTTCGAAATTGTCAAGGTCATCAAAAACAAGGACAGTCTGAGGAGCTCTCACGGCCCAGAGGAGGCTCCAAAGGCATGACAACTTAATGTGATGTGGTATCCCGGACGGAATACTGGGACAGAAAAGATCATTAGTGAAAAAACTAGTGAAATCCAAGGAGAGCATGCAGTTTAGTTAATACCAATGTGTATTTCTCAGTTATGACAAATGTTCCATCGTAATGTCAGATTTTAACCACAGGGCAAGCTGGCGAGGGGTCTACAGGAACTCTCTGTACTACTTTTTTGTAACTTTTATAAAACTGTTCTAAAATTGAAAATGTTTAGAAATTTAAAATATACAAAAAATAAACATGAAATGTGTCCTAGAGCCATATGATCTGGGTTTAATCACCTGCTCTCTTACCTTGGGCAAGGGACTTAGCTCTCTGAGCCTTCATTTTCCCCTGGGGGAAATGAAGGATAATGGTAGCACCTACCTCATAAGTTTGAGGAATAATTGACCTAATATGCAGAAAGTGCTTTTAGAACTCTGCCTGACACATAGTAAATACCCTGTTGATTTTCTGTCTGGAAGATCTACCCATTGATGTCAATGGGATGTTGAAGTCCCCGCCTGTGACTGTATTGTTGCCCAACTCTTCACTTTATGTCCATCAGTATTTGCTTTATATGCTTTCTGTGCTTGCTTTCTATATATTTGCTTTCTGTGCTTGCTTTCTATATATTTGCTTTCTGTGTTGGGTGTATAAATGTTTCAAAGGGTTATAGTCTCTTGTTGGATTGATTGCTTTATCATTATGTAGTGTCCTTCTTTAACTCTTACTATAGCCTTTGTTTTGAAATCAATTCTATCTGATACTAGAGGCCAGATACACGAAATTTGTACAAGGGGCTCGGCCCTCGCAGCCCCAGCTTCATCTGGAAGGTCGTCCGGACAGTTGTTCTGCTGTTCAGCCCAATTAGCATATTAGCTCTTTATTATATAGGCTAGAGGGCCGGTGCACAAATTCGTGCATGGGTGGGGCCTGGTTGATCCGCCCTGAAGGGGGCCCATCACTGGAGGGGCCGCAGGCAGTTGGCCAGCCAACTCCACCCCCGATCGGGGTGTTGGAGGCTGATTGGGGCCCGGATCAGGCTGGTTGACTGCTGCAGTGTGTTTCATAGCCACCAGTTGTTCTGGTCATTCTGGTCGTTCCGCCATTCTGTTCGCTGAGCTTTTATATATATTTTTTTTCTGTTTCCATTTTTATGAAATTATTTTTTTCTATCCCTTTACTTTCAGTCTATGTGTCTTTTGATCTGAAGTGGGTCCCTTCTAAACAGCAGATGCAGAATGAGGCAAAAATAGGCTGACAGTTGTTTGTATGGAAAACAGTACTATAATAAATAATAATATCAGAATGAACTCTGTTTCGCATACTCACAACTGTAGATCTACTTTTGCCCAATCCTATATATGATACTTGTTTTGTAGCCACTTCTTTTCAATTCTGCTTATTATTTATTATCCATAAATTCCCACACAGAACAATAAAATATTGTTTCATGATTATAATAATAATGCATCTTTATGATGGAAGACTCCCACAGTATCAAAAAGTATAAAACTTGAAAGAAAATCACCCTTTGTTCTATTACCCAGAGAAAATCGCATTTAGTATTTTGCTGTATATCCTCCATTTCTACACAGGTAAAGCAAATTGAATCATACCTTGTGTACTGTTTTGTAACTTTCTTTACTTAACAGTATATAATCAGCATCTTTCACTGAAAAATAAATCTAGAAACTTATCATTGTTAATGACAGGAGAGTGTTTATTGTATGGATGAGATACATTTGCATAGTTTGTTTACAGTGATTAACTATTATGAAGTGCTGCCAGGAACATCCTTTGTACAGTTATCCTATTACTTAAAAATCATTAGAATTAAAAGTCCTTAATTCAATAAAATTTAATTTTCATATTCTTATACAGCCATACTTTTATCTAAACTAATGGAACACTTTTTTCTCCCTGTTCCCAAGAAAATCTCTTGCTGATTTCATTGAGATTGTATTGAGCCTATGGATTATATTAGGAAGAAATGATATAAAATTGAGTTTTCCCAATCAAGAATAAATTATATTATTTTATTCATAGTTTATGGCCCTTAGCAAAAACGTACAATTTTATAAACATTTTTTCTACTCCATTCTTTACTTTCATTCAATTATTCTAAATAACTTTTCTGTTATTTTCTAAAAAATATAATAAACTTGTTCATATATTGTATCATTGAAAAACAATAGCAGAAGAGAGAATTTTAATGGGCTACAGTTTGCAAAACTGTAGTTATAGATTATTATGCAAAAACTGCTTTAAATATTTAGCTTTTTAAAATGCCTGGCCAGAGTGGCACAGTGGTTGAGTGTCGACCCATGAACCAGGAGGTCACAGTTCGATTCCTAGTCAGGGCACATGCCTGGGTTGTGGGTTCAATCCTCAGGAGACAATGATCAATGATTCTCTTTCACTGATGTTTCTATCTCTCCCTCTCCTTTCTTCTCTCTGAAATTAATAAAAATATATATATTTTTAAAAATTATTTTATTTTTTCCCATCACCATTTATCCCCCCTGTACCCTATCCCTCCTCCATCCCTCTCCCCCCACAATCACCACACTGTTGTCCCTGTCCATGACTTCTTTCTTTTTTTTCCCATTGTTCCTCAATCCCTCCACATCCCCTGCTTCACCCCCACCTCTAAGAACTGTCAGCCTGCTCTCTATTAGTCTACCTCTATTTTGCTTGTTAGTTCAGTTTGTTCATTAGACTCCATATATGAGAAAAAACAGATGGTATTTGTCTTTCTCTGACTGGCTTATTTCACTTAGCATAATGTTCTCCAGGTCTATCCAGATTGTCGCAGAGGGTAAAATTCCCTTCTTTTTTATGGCAGAGTAGCAGCATTCTATCATGTAAATGTACCTTAGCTGTTTTATCCACTCATCTACTGAGGGACACATCAAAGAAATTATCTTCACTTATATATTATTTCAGAGTGAATTCAAAAGAAAAGGAAATGGTTATACTAGAAATGAGGTATATTCTATAGCAATAGAACAAAAAAAATTAGTTTCATGAAATCATAGTTCATTGATATAGCTTAAAGTTTTCATTATAAGTATCTTTTTATAATGTAAGTAATTTCCAATAGGTACTATCCTGTTGGATTGCTTCCTGTATGAAGATTTTGCTAGTATTTCTTAATTACGGCAATACTTTCCTAATTTTATGGGTATTCAGAGACCTTTGAGCTATGACTAGGCTTTTAATAAATCAAAGAGATAAATCATTATAAATTTCCCATGGCAATATTGATATCCTAAACTACTGTTTGCTCTTGTTAGAGCATAGAGACCCTTAAATACAGATCAGCATCATGATTGATGGTAATAACTATCTTTTACTGTAATTATTATACATGCATAGTGCTTTTTACAAGTAAAATGTCCGTTGGTAATTAGGAAATAAATATCATCTAAAATTGATGCTTTAGAATTAAAATGTTATATTTTACTCTAAAGAATTAGACATGATCAAAAAAACTTCTTTTGACAGTAAATGTTATCATCTTAAATATTTTATGTCCCCCACTGAATTGTTTAAATTTGCAAACGCTAGCTATATGTCATGCTCTACAAGCAGACTCTCCCAGGAGTTGTGCAATCATCGGAAGAAGACAATCTACTAACCCAGTGTGGTTGAATCACTGGGAAAAAATGCTTTTCCTCGGTGACCTTTTATGTCTGGTCTGAAGAGGAATGGCTATTAAAGTGTAATTAAATCCACTTGCACAAGCTTCTCCCAGAAACTGCCAGACACCGTTTTTTAAGCAGCAGTTGTGTCTCCAGGCTCTGGTAAAGTATTGCCAAGGAGATAGTCAATTTTGCAAAGTTGTGAAACATGGGATTATTTGTTTTGTTTTGTATTTTAATACAGGGATTAAGTCCGTTTATTCTCTTGTGAACTGTGTATAGAAAGGTGGTTAGTAACTTTGAAGCGCAAAATTAATAGCTTGTTGCCAAGATAACTAATATCATTAACCCACACACACAGTCTTTATTCAAATGTGAAAAGCAATAAGATCAGTCAGGAAAGCCTTTATATATTTTTTATGGTTTTCTCTTCCTTTTTATTTCCTTTTTCTCTTCTTTGGTGGAAGGGAGTAGTTCACATTTTTAACAAGTCCAATGAATTTATTTCTATAGCATAATAACTCTATTGATATCTGTAAGGTGAGCTGGCTATGGTATAATTTGAGATTTTTACCATTAAATCATTTTCCTTGAAATTGTGATGCTCATATGCAAGAAAGAAGGAAAGTAATAGAATTTTGACAAACTATGTTTCAGATACTTTGAAATTGCCAGGTGAATGGGCAACTACTTCTGTAAGCAATACTTAGGTGAAAATGGATTCATTTATTTTTTTCAGCACTACCCATTTTTTAATGTGGTGTGATACAGTCTATTCACCTCCATTAATTGCAAAAATAAGCAGTAGATGTATTCATCCAGGTAAATATATATTCAGGGTGACAAAAATCAGAACTAATAAAAAAATTGTATTCTAATCACATTATTCTGAATTGAAAGAGAAATCTGTTTGGTGGATCCATGGGAAATGCATCCCTCTCACTTCACAACAGCTGAGCAAATGGCAGAAGTGCTTGCATAGCTGCCTGTGACCTGTGGCAGATGCTCTGGGCTGTGTGGCTCACAGCCCAATGTGCAGCAGCCAGGTCAGAGGGACTGGCATCATTCAGTTGGGGGCCTGTGCTTGTTCTCCCTGCCTTTGAATGTTGTTAACCCTGAGAGTCTCACCTTGCCTGTCTCCTGAGTCTTCTGGCTTGCAATGGAATTTCATCCACCAGTGGTTGGTTAACCTCTTGCACATTATTTGATTGTTACGGCTGTTAAAATGTTTTTCTTCCCTGTGTGCGATTCAGGCTTTAGAAGTGCGTATGTGTGTGAGTGTGTGTAAGAAGACCCACTTGCAACTTAAAAAGCTCCTACTCAGACTGCCTTTGAGTGAGATTGCTCCCTAAGCAAGCCTCTCTTTTGGAGTTGACTGACCCGTAGAGATGTAGCCTGCACACCCAGCTCCAATCCTTGTCTCCTGGTCCTGGCTGTTTTTTAAATTGATTTGAGAGAGGGAGGGAGGAAGGCAAGGAAACATCAGTGTGAGAGAGATACAGTAGAAAAAGCTCCCCCAACTGGGATTGAACCCGCAACCTAGGTATGTGCCCTGGCCTGGAATCAAACCTGTGACCATCTGGTGCACAGACTACGCTTACTAACTTTGAAGCACAAAATTATTTGAGCCATACTGGCCAGGGCTGTATCCAGTATCTTAGCTGGATCCACATCCCTGAGGTTTCATGATTGGCTGGGATAGCCATATAGAATGTCAGAGAAAGCTGGCACTGACACTAGATGGTTATTACCAATTGGATGTAGCAGCCACATGGTGAAGATGTAATACTGCTATCACAGGTTTGTATCATCACTTCCATTAGTAGATTTGCTTAAGTGATTTTTGCCATCCTCCTTCAGCACTTACTCTGCAGCACAAGGTACAATAGAGATGGGAAGGAATTGTGTGCCACATGCCTGCCCCAGAGAAAATCACAACAGTCAAGGTGGGCAGGCAAGCATTGTCTTTAAGAATGGAATCATGAATAATTGCTGAGCAATTGAACAGCAAATGAGGAACCCAGTAGTAGTAATAGATCATGTATTAGTTAAAAAATACTGAGCTCTAAGTTAAATATTAGGTTCTAATCCTAGGTTGTTGTTTTTTTATTCTCTCTGAACAAGTCACTTTTTCTAATTGGATTGTAGTGTCTGCATCGCTAAAGGGAAGAGTTGAACTAATGATTTCAATAATGTTTTGCAGCTCTAACCATTTTTAATTTTAAAACGCATGATATTACAAGATTATGCATAAAGCTCTGTGGGTGGTGTTTAAAGATAAAATTGTTAAGTAAATATTTGATAGGCATTGCAGAAAGTTTTGAAGAGAATATTGGAAATGGAATAAGGGAGACAGGAGACATCAGGCCACAGTGCCAGAGTGGGAGTCTGTCCTGTATGGATGGAAGGATGTTCAAGACTGGGCTTTGAAAGATTGAGGACTTTTTATCTTATTTTAAGATAAAAATTGAGGAAGTACAATTTTTTAATAAGAGAGTAATAATTTAAAATGGCTTTAGGAAAATTGATATAGTATGATATAATGATAAACTCAACTGTATAAAGACTGACAGAAGTAGAGAGCTAAGCAATACATGTTGGGGTGAAGGATATTGAAAATATTAATAATTTTTTGAAAGTCAGTTTTAGCAAAACAAAGTAGGGGGACAAATGCCTCTTTTAATTTGTATGTGCTTCTCTCAAGCCTTATTAATAGGCGTAGTTATTTATACAGTGGCAAATCTTATTCAGAGTGTTAAGTTGATAAAACAGAAAAATTTAAAAGCAGTATGAAAATAAATAACAGTCACCATTTGGGGATAACCAATGCTACTACCTATTTTTGTTATTTTCTGTTTTATGTTTTCACAATTGGGTTAATAATGAATGTATGAGTTTGTATCTAGCTTCTCTTTCTTTTCACATTAAATAGGGAACAATTTCCAAGCCACTAATATATACTTGAAAATATTTTAATTACACTATAATATCTTATAAATGTGTCCAAATGTACTAACTCATTGCGATCTTACTAGGTAATTTACTTGTGGTTTTTATGCTGCAGTACGCATCACATATTTTTATCTCATTCAGTTATTCTTCCAGCAGGATTATCACACATCTATTCTGTACCAGGCACTGTGCCTACAGGCCATGATAAACCAACAGACACAGTCTTGGCTCGCCTCAAAAGTGCTGTCACCTGGGCTACATTTGAATAGGTCCCAGAAAGTCAAATCAGAAGACTCTTGTTGCAAAATTGTTTTGATACGTCCATATAAAGGATACTGGAGAGGAAGGAGTCAACAATAACTTCGAGTTTCAAGCTGGTGGAACCAAGTGCTTAGTGAGCTCATGGAAAGTAATGGGGTACTGAAAAGCAGTGCCCGTGGAAGGACAGGAAGAAGTGAGAGCAAGTTACTGGACTTTTATGCTAGCGGGTGAGCCCAGGTGGAAATGTCCAGTACACAAAACATTCAGAATCAGGAGAAAGGTGAGGATCAAGGGCTCATTTCACCCAACCAAGCCATTTCTTGAAAAGGAGAAGGGGGAAGGGGGGATGCCTGGAGACCTGCCTATGCCTGAATGAGGCTCACAGTCTGTCAGTGAGAGGGTGGGTGGGAGCTGGACCAGGATAGGACAGAACAGTGACACAGAAGTCAAGGTGAGGGCGCGCAGCAAAGAAGTGAAGGAAAAGAAAGGAGGGCGGGAGAAATCACTCCCTCCAGGGAGATTATAGATCAACTCAGGTCTGTTTAGCTGGTTTAATTGGGGAAGTTTAGACTGTCCATGGTTTTTAAAGGAGACTTAGGGTCCTGCTCAGTGTCTCAGGGGTGCTGGAGTGAAGGTGGGTGTGCCCTGAAGGAAGCGCTGTCCCAGTCCCTCCACTCCTGGCTCTGGTTTCTTTAAGGTTTTGATTGCGAAACAGATCCCAGTGCTGAAAGAAAGGTTGGAAACCTCCCAAGTCAAAAGTTCTATGAGGGGAAAAAAAAAAGGCCATGTAGAAGAAAAATGATGAAGAGAGATCCAGTGCCAATGAAGATGTTAGAGAGAAAAAAAAGTCATGATTTATTTATGGACAGATTAGATGGATAGTCTAATAAAGAAAGTTCTGTGCTAATAAGCCAATAGAAATGTTAGTAACAAACTTCAGTAGGGTCATTTGTCTTAGGAAAAAACCAGGATAGTGGGGTATCCCATTGTAGATAGCTCATCACGACACGCAGAGTCAAGGGGAGGAGACACACACTCCAGTTCTAGATGAGAAGAATGTCAAGAATGCCCGGGCCATGTTTTAAAGCTCCAGCACTGAAATTATGTAAATTTTCATTAGAGTATATCACCAAGTTGAGCTGATAAACAGCTTTATAGGGAAAAACAATCTGGGAAACAATTTTTTCAAGCTGCTAAAATTTTGTGTTGTTTTTCCCATCCTCCTGATCACCCTTACAATGCTGTTCCCCACGATAATGTGAAAGTGTGAATTGTCGCAGAGTGTTCCTGGGTGGGTCACAAGGTTCCTCATTTTGCTCAGCCTCCTTTTCTGCCTTTTTTGACTACCAACTTCACAGATGCCTATGTCCAAAGATGGTGAAATACTGCCAATGTGTGACACATCTGAGGGAAGTGAGGAGGTGGTGACACTTCTTAGCACATTCTCAGAATGTTGTCCATAAAGGAGATTTTTTAAACTCAAATTCTGCCTTAAAATTTTTAGTCACTTGCAGTGTGCTCCCACAGATAAGCCTTGTATTCCTCAAGACATCGCATATGTGATCTCTTGTGGGAGGTAGCGGGTAAGATGGCTCCCAATGTCCCCACCTCCTGCTGTGTATGCCCTGATGTCATCCCTTCCCCCCACCCTTGAGTGTGGGCTGAACCTAGAGACTTGCTCCTAATGGGTAGGCTATGGCAAAAGCTATGGCTATTATTTCTGAGACTAAATTACACAAAGATTGATACTCCCTTCTTGTGCACCTTTTCTCTTTCTCTCTCTCTTTTTGTTGTTAATCCTTACCCTAGGATATTTTTCCCATTGATTTTTAGAGAGAGTGGAAAGGAGGGAGAGAGGGGAAAAGAGAGAGAGAGAGAAACATCGATTGGTTGCCTCCCCCATGACTGGGGCCAGAGATCGAGCCTATAACCCATGTATTAGTATGTGCCTTTGGCCAGGACTCAAACCTATGACCCTTTGGTGTGTGGTCCAGTGCCCTAACCATTGAGCACACAGGCCAGAACACACACCCTCTTTTACTGTGTCACTGGCTCACACCAAGGCAGGCCAGCTACCATGTTGTACGTTGCTCTGTGGAGGGGACCCTCATGTCAGGGTACTGATGTTTCCAGCCTGCAGCCAGTGAAGACCTGAAGCCTGGCAGCAACCATGTGCCTGAGCTTGGAAGCAGCTCCTTCCCCTGTGGGCATTCCTGTGATTCCACAGCCATCATTACACTTTTGTTGCTACCCTGTGAGACTCCCTTAGCAGCAGCACCAGCTAAGGCGCCCCTGGATTCCTGACCAACAGAATGTGTGAGATAATCCATGATCAGTGTCTGTTACTTAAAGCCACTATGTTTTGGAGTAGCTTGTTCCACAGCAGTAGGTAGCTAATCCATTTCCTTTGATCTCATGACCAGGAAAGACAGGGTCAGTACTATTGCTATTGTTTTATAGTTGAGGAAACTATCTTCAGAGAGTATATGGACTTGCCTAAGAAGACATGTTCAGTAATTGCCAGAACTGAGACTAAATCCTAAATCTACTGACCTTTTCACCAAAATATTCCTTTGTAGTTGTTTGGTTGATTGTGTTTGCTGATTTGTAACCAGGAGTGTGCAAGAGAATGACTTGAGAATCATTTTCTGAGTACACACTGTTAGGCCTCACTGGGGTCCCTGAATCAGGCTCAGGGGCAGGACTCCATGCCTTCAAATACAGAAGCCAAGTCTGGCCAATGAGTCCTCCTGGGTAAGAAACTCCGCTCTTAAAGATACTCGTCATACCTTGAAACATTGTGCGTGTTTTAAATTCTCTGGCCCTTCTGTGGCAACCTAAAAACCTAGCTAGTGGAGACATACTCTCCAGAACATAGGAATAGTTAATTCAGCCAGACTGAGCCCTATGTTTCTTCCAGGATACTTTTGGTGTGACCCCCTTGGGGCACGCCTTTGTAACAAGTATATTTGAGGGTTTCTTTCACATGGTTTGTGTTAATAATATTAGGTGGCTACTATTAGAATTGTGTACATAGCATATGAATATTTGTAGTCATCACATCCCAGCACTATAAATTCCTATCTGTTCAGATCACTTGATTAACATTCTGGTCCCCTACCTTTTCTTACACCTTAGAAGACTTTACACTCAAGGATAAATCTGTCCAGGCTGCTAATCTTTTGTGAGGCATGAGTTCATTTAAAATCTGACCTTGTATCATCTCCTGCCCAACTCCCTGCAAGAAAAAGAAAAGCCTCCTCAAAACATTCTATCCTAAATTGATCTCTCATGTCTCATTATCATGTATCTTCATAGAAAGCTATGGCTGTTTGATTAAAATTTACCATTAAGACTCATCTACCCAAGTCACTGGCGCATGTCCACTGGAGAACAGTTTTATCTTAAGTCAAGTTGACGGATGAGCTGACCTTGGAGCTGAATTTGTCCTCTCTCTCATTTCTTTGGGAAATGACAGACATATGTTTTCCAGGGAGTGTGGAGGCTATGGCATTTTTGTATTCTACCTAAAATCTCTTTTATGAATTCAGTTGTACTGGAAAAATATTGAGAACTAATTTTATTATTTTTTCTTTTTTTTTACATCCATAACTTACTTATTTTATAAATGGCAACCACCAGTTGGTCCTCTGTATCTATGAGCTTGGTAATTTGTTTCGTTTAGATTCCACATATAAGTGAGATCATATGGTAGTTGTCTTTCTCTCTCTGACTTGTTTCCCTTAGCATAATGCCCTCAAGGTTCATCCTTGTCATTGTAAGTGGCAGATTTTATTCTTTTTATGGCTGAATAACATTCATACACACACATATATGTGCATATACCACATTTTCTTGAGAACTGTCTATTTTAAATGTACCAGTCATTTATTTTTTTCCTTGGTATTGTGTCTCATATAAACTCAGGCTCCTGTTACTTTTGAGTAACTAAATGTTCAAATTGCCAGTGAACTTTTCTACTTAGGAGTACATTCTTTTCCAAGACAAGAGCAAAGATCAGGTCAGACTTTACCTTCCATGTTGGCCAATCCCCGATGAAGGTGCAGGAACTGGTTTCGGGACACATCCTGTGCTGTCGAACTTCTGTACTTCCGTGCCTTTACACCTGCCCAGAATTATGCTTCCCCTCTCCCCAGTGTCTAAATAGAACCCACTTTTCTGAATATGAGAAATGCTTACCCCCCTAGTGAAATCTCTTGATTTCCCAATTAAAAATTCTCTTTCCTTCTCTTAGACCTAGGTTTCTCTACCCAAACCTCGCTGCTGTCTTCCTTCACCTTTGACCTTGCAATGCTGTTAGTTTTGCTTTTAGTCCCCTAATGGAGTTAAGGATTTGGGACCAGGGGTGGGGGAGAAGGGAGTACTTTGTGGGAATTAACCATTAGCATGCACCCTGATGCTGCAGAAATATTTGCAATAATAGAATTATTGCACTTATTTTATTTTATTTTTTTATTATAGTTTTTATTCAACAGTTTTTTTGTATTAGCTTCAGGTGTACAGCATAGAGAATAGACATTCAAATGGGTTATAAAGTGTTCCCTCCAATAATTCAAGTACTCACCTGGCATCCTACATGGTTATTACAGTACTGTTAACTGTATGCTCTGTGCTTTACCTTATCCCCCGTGCCAGTTTTGTAACTACCAAATAGTACTTCCCAATCCCATCACCTTTTTTTACCCTTTTCCCCAACACCACTCCACTCTGGCCTCCATCAGTTTGTTCTCAGTATCTATAAGTCTGTTTCTAGTTTGTTTGTTTATTTTGTTCTTTAGATTCCACATAGAAGTGATATCATATGGTATTTGTCTTTCTCTGACTGACTTATTTTACTTGGCATAATGCACTCTAGGTCCAGCTGTGCTGTTGCAAATGGTAAGATTTCATTCTTTTTTATGGCCAAGTAATATTTCATTGCATGTATGTACCACAACTTTTTTATCCACTTGTCTATTGATGGGCACGTGTGTTGCTTCCACATCTTAGCTATTGTAAATAATACTGCAGTAAACAAGTTGGTGCATATATTCTTTCAAATTAGTGTTTTGGGTTTCCTTGGATATATACCCAGAAGAGGAATCACTGGGTCATAAGGAGGTTCCATTTTTTAAGTTTTTTAGGAACCACCACACTTTTCCACAGTGGTTGCATCAATTTGCTTTCTTAGCAACAGAATTACTGCATTTTTTTTATACTTCACTGTGTTCTTTTTAAAAAATGCATCTTTTGGGGGGAACTCTGTGGGGATGACATTAAGAACCACTTTAAAAATTAAAGACAATTTTCTTTCATTTGTTTGTTTAAAAATAGATGTGAGATCACATTTCCCTTTAGTTTCTCCTTTTGCAGTTCTTATTCCAATAATATGTAAGTCACTCTGATTTAACATTCACATGCCTGGTTCATTTGATTGAAGCTCAGAACAAATTACTATCAATTTGCTCTAATTAAAATTTAGTATTAAAAAGTGTTTCATGTTTGCCATATGAAAAGTAAATAGCTAAAAGGTATTAATAAAGGTGTTTTGGAGAATAATATTGGGCTCATTTCTCAGATCACATCTTATTTCCGCTAAAATGAAATATTGTTTCTCTCTCACACAGAGTAGTGATGCATGCACATTTTAATCTGGTAATTGACTCTCTGGATGTGATTCAGTTCATACAGCAGTTGTGGGTGCCTAAGATACGCCCAGCAGTGGGCTTCAGGGAATGTCTACTTTGATGAAGTTTGGCACAATTTTCATTGAATTTTCTTTGTAATACTTAGTACTGGTCGGATGTGCCACTCTGAAAATCCAGAATCTAAACCATAAGGGAACTTAATCAAATTGCCAATTCCTTATTAATTTTCTTCCTCATAATGAAAAATATGCTTAGACAAATAATTAGATAGTGTATAGAGAGGCTCCTTCTCATAACTGTGAGCTTCCTGATACCATGATGTCTAATTGGATATGAAATGGAAAAGGCATTAACTTTAGTGAAATTATAATCTTCTATCTAGCAAAAAGGTTTTTAAACAAAAGTAATACAGTGTTGGTATATCTTTTCAAACATTAAGCTCAATTTTTTGGTAACAGGAAAAGATGCTATTATATGGGAAATCTATGTACCTTCTGCTCAGTTTTGCTGTGAACCTGAAACTGCTCTATAAAATAAAGTCTATTCGGGGGTGGAGGGATGATGCTGTAGATGAATCAAAGTGGAATGCTGTCCAAAAAGGCCATTCTCTTCTTCTGTGTCAGTAGGAAGATTTCCCCTTTCAGGAATTATGTCTTAGTTCTGTCAGCGAGCCACTTTGTGGAAGGAAATAGACACTTAGGCAGTAAAAATATTTATTGCCTGGCAACTGAATGAAAGCTGTGCTAGGCAGGGCAGTGCAAAGATCCTCAAGCCAAGTGCTGCCAGTACAGTATCAAGATCAAGTTGAGGCATCAAAAACCTATAATCATTCCTTTGGGAGTAGGGAACAGGGTTGGGGGCATTGCTGATGATCCTTCTTCTTCCTGCATATTTAATGTGGCATGAATTGGTTAAAATGGGAGCACTCGTTTATTTGAACAGACCTGTACCAACATTATTTCAAAAAAGGTAAGAGGCGCTATACTATACTGTCCATCATATAAACTTAGTGACTTTATTTTTTTAATATATTTTTATCGATTTCAGAGAGTAAGGGAGAGGGAGAGATAGAAACATCAATGATGAAAGAGAATCATTGATTGGCTGCCTTCTGCAAGCCCCCTTACTGGGGATCGAGCCTGCAACTCAGGCATGTGCCCTTGACTGGAATTGAACCTGGGACTCTTCAGTCCGCAGGCCGACGCTCTATCCACTGAGCCAAACCAGCTAGGGCTAAACTCAGTGACTTTACTAGACCAGTGAACCTTTAACTTTTGAGTGTTAAGATAAAGAATGGTCTGTATGTTACAACAGGTATTTTCTGACTTATGAATATTGAATTATTATTTACTAGAAAACTATTCTGTCTCAGCTACCACTTAGCTTTTTTTAATCATCACCCAAGGATATGTGTGTGTGTTTTTTAATTGATTGTTAGAGAGAGAGATGAAGGGGGAGAAAGAGACAGTGGGGAAAAGAGACAGAGAGAGAGAAAGAGAGAGGGGGGGAGATAGAGACATTGATGTGAGATAGAATTATTGATTGGTTACTCCTGTACATGCCCCACCAGGGATCAAATCCACAATCTTTTGGTATACAGCTGTCACTCTAACCAGCTGAGCTCCCAGCCAGGGCATAGCATTTTTTTCTCTGGTATATATGTTTCGTTGTCTTCTGTTATTTTAAGTAATGATTTTATTCATGAAAATGCTACATGACGCAAGTTGTTGTTTTTTTCTTTCTTATTTTTTTTCCTCTTTTTAAACCAACAGCTTGCTCAGAAAGTTAGAGAGCTGAATGATACACAGCATAACTCTCAATTCCTCCAACCTTGACTCACCCTCCATGGGTAACCCTGAAGCCCAAGAACTGAGCTTGACAAATGCCAGGAATCTCGTCTATACTTTTAATTCAGTGTTCAAAGCCCTATCTATGTTAACGTAAAAAGAACGGCAAATATGCCTACTATTGGCTACTTCCATGTCACTGCTCAGTATTTTCCTTTGTCATCTCATGTGATCCCGCCCTCCAAACAGCTGTGCTTTATTTTCGCTGATGTGCCCACTTATTCCAGGTTATTTCCACTGATGTCAGCCACGCCTGAGAGGCCAAGCCTTCTGTTTATAGCACTGGGATAGAATCCAAGACAGTATGAGAAGGACGTGGCCTCTCCTGCAGGTACAGAAGATGCTGAGATTGGCATTGGTGTAAGCAGTTCATCAAGGTGGTCTCCAGTGACAGAGATGAGCACTGTGACTTTTTTCCTCCCACATATGCCAGGCTGCTGTGTGATAATATTCAGGACATGTTTTAGGAAGGAGAAGAAGACAAAGATCAGATTTCATTTTCAGAGGGTCTTTCTCCAACCCTTAACGAAGGAGACATTTTAAATGAGGTCTTCACATTGAGAGACAAGGCCAGAAGAGGAGCTTGTGAAGGGACTGATTCAGAATGCTTCCTTGTGCTTCAGGAAACTCAACATATTAACTAAGATGAACATATAAACTAAGAGAATGGCACATGTAAAAATCAATGCAAGCCCAGCCAGTGCTGCTGAGTGATTAGAGCATCGGCCTGCTCACCAAAGGGTCATGGGTTCCATTCCTAGTCAAGGGCACCTAACTGAGTTGCAGGTTTGGTCTCTGGCCCAGTTGGGGCTCAGGGTTCTTGTGGGAGGCAACCAATCAATGTGTCTCTCTCACATAGATGTTTCTCCCTCTCCCTCTCCCTCTCCCCCCCCCTTCCTCTTTCTCTCCCCCTCCCCCTCCCCTCTTCCTTCCACTCTCTCAAAAAAGCAATGGAAAAAATATCCTCAGGTGAGGATTAAAGAAAATCAATCTCAAATATTTTATTTATATTTCTTTGGTCTTCATTAGAATAACGTTTATAGGAGCAAGGCTGTCAAATGGGAGATCAGTTTTCAGAAATATGTAACTAAATGAAGAAAGCAAGTACAAGTCAGCAGGCAAAAGTACTATGTTTTGAGTGTATTGTTCTGGTTTTGGTTTTTAGTCTTAGAATTACTGAGAACTCAGTATTTGCCTTTATGCTCTTCAGTGGCTTTGGTTAGAAAAGCTTCCTTTTCTTTGTTCTGGTTCATCTCTTTATGATAAAAATTTTAAACATTGAGAAGGAACGGTACACTGTCTAGGATGACAGGTTAATTATCTTCTTTGCCCCTTAAGGGAACCTAGTAAGAATTTGGAGATATATGGGTGCTGATAGCTTACCCCTACAGTCTGTGTGTTCTACCAAAAATAATGAAAAAAGAAAATTCAGGTCTGCTACCGAATCTCAGGATACACAGCTTTGATAATACCAGCCTGTCATTTCAGATGAGAAGATAAAAAATTCACTCAGAAAATAAAGAAGAAAGCAAATGAGATTTTATTCACCATGTGTCTCAGCATAACCTGCTGTAGAAATAAAACTAATAATGAAAACATAACATGAAGGTACCTTCAGTAGTCACTCTTTTTTTTCCTCCTTTTTTCTCTTTAAAAAATGTGAATATAAAAAGAGACTTTCTTTTTACCCTTCCACTCTGTACTTTATTTTAATTTTATCATTTTAAAGGAGATTTTTATGGAATTTGGAGAAAAAGTAGCACTTTCAAAACACACATGGAATATTAAGAAAAACCGATCAAGTGTTGCTCTGTAAAGCAAGTCTCAAGTGCTCCAAATGTTATCCTTCACACATGGGAGAACATCATGTTTTTCTTTCCCTTTCCCCCAAACCAAGCTTTATGAAGATGTATTACTGCTAAACTTTTATAGTCAATGGATTTGTGAGTCATTGATTTGAAATTAATATAAATAAAATGCTAGTCTGCAGTCCTGTAAAAGATTCAATATCATGGAATTAACAGCACACAGGTAAAATGGGCAACACATCTCCTTTGCCTTTATGTTAATAGCACTTTCCAGTGATACTTTGATGGTAGAAAGTGAGCTTCTTCAGCATTCATAAGCTTCAATGTAGTTAAACCTTATGAATATAAATTCTAATCATTAACTACATTGTTAACTGAATGAGCTCTATTTCTTATTTTTAAATTATAATGGTGTAGACCTTTGCGAGCAAACCAGGGAAAGGGATGTCCATCCTGGATGTCATCCAGGCTTTCCAGTTTAGGACACTAGAATATCTCCTGCAGAATGTCTTCAAGTAAAGCTAGTTCACACATTACTTTAAAAGAAATAGAAAAGTCTATTACTTTATAGACTTTTCATGTCTTTGGGGACCTGATAACTTACATGTATTTGACCAGCAGAATATATTCTTATACTTTCTATTTTTTTTCAAGGTGTGATTTCTTTTTATTTTCTTTATTGATTAAGGTATTACATAAGAAAATATGGAACACTTCACAAATTTGCATGTCATCCTGGCACAGGGGCCATGCTAATCTTCTCTGTATCATTCCATTTTTAGTATGTGTGCTGCTGAAGCGAGCACCCACTCTGTACTTTAATTAGAATATTAGTATTAATTCCACTGAACCCGGGGGAGGGGGGGAGATTAGGGTATGTTTCAGTAATTTATGAATTCACCTCCTAGCAGGGTTTGAAGAACAGCATTGGTAGACCTGAATGCTCCATACTGCCTCCATTAAAATAATACACAAATCTTGCCTGTAACTGGAGCCAGCACAGCTTAAACCCAATTATTGTCTTCAAAGCACTTTCTCTTGGCATTACACTGTGTTTAAATCCAGTGCAAGTGATATAACCATCTGTGATAAATTTATGGAATTTATGACTTTATGTCATGACAGATAGTAAATGTAAAAAGTATGTCAAAGGTATTTTTACATAAATTCTGGAATGAAAGCTCATTCTGGACTGCTTGTTGGAAGACTTGACTTCTAGACTTGTCTTTGTTTGTAATTGGACATGCTTAAGCAGGATTCACTTCTTCACCTATAGAAGGAGGCTACAGTATCCATAGTTTTCAAAAAAAATATTAGTAATGTATTTTTTACATAAATTTCACCTGCTTGACCTCCCTTTCCACCCCCCACAATAGCCCTGATCTGCCTCCAAGAGGAGTTTTTTTTTTTTTTTTCAATTGACAATCCTTTATTATGCAACTTGGGTAAGTCCAAAATCAATCTGTGTAGACGGGTGAAAACTACGCTAAAGTAACAAAGTACAGTTTCACTTGGCAAAGGGCCACACATGGGTAGAGAAACTCACTAGAAAGTAAGATCCACTCAATGTCATGGCAAGGAAATCAGCAGTGAGGCCTCGACCAGCCTGGGTGCCTCCTTAAGGGATCTGTTAGCAACACAGATAAGACATTCCCACCCTCTGATCTGCCAGCTCACTTATAAAAATTGACCACGAATTCTTCAATGAAAAAGTCAGTCAAATATTAGTTCTCTCTCACAAGCAATAAAATCACAAAATCAGGTAAGATTTGAAATTTAGGGCAAGCTAGTATAATTCCTGCTTTTAATGTGTACATATTTTAGATTTGGTAATCTTTTCCACATAGAGCCAGACAGGCTCACAGAAGAATTTCAAATAAAAAAGCTGTTAATTCATGCGCTTTATGACTTCAGAAAAATCTTCAATTGTTTAGACTTCCGAGCTGCTAATGACACTAAATTCCAGGCCTCGTTTGTTGAGTCTGTCAATCAATTTTGTTTTGGCGAAAGCGGCTCCAGGTGTGAAGACGCCGCCCACGCTAGGAAGATTAGAGACATCATTTAGAAGGGTCATGGCTGCCTGGACCATGGCTATGGGGGTAGCTATATAGCCAGCCTCTGGTCCTTTCACCTGAGTACAAACTCTGATATTGGGCTTGTTATTCTCAATAGGACAGGTATGGCTGTATCCTTGACCAAAAAATGTCATTGTAAATGAGGCAGCATCAATCTGTTTTTGTGTTGGACCTTGTTTTGAAAAATAACCAAAGGAGAAGAGCCATGGAAATCTTATGAGAAGCTGCCTTCCAATGCCAAACTTCACAAACAATAAAAAGAAAAGTCCTGCAAACATCAGCTTAATAACAGAGGTGATGCCTCCCACAGTGACGTAAGCAGCATACTGGACAGGTGATTGATCTAAATTTTCATGCAAGTAACGCTGAGTTCGCTTCACAACAGACACATCCGCTCCCAGGAAAGGAATGGAGTAACTGCTGAGTTCTCTGCAGTAGGAGACTGGCCACCTTCTTTTTAATTTTGCACCAACAATTGGGACAGGTTTCAGATTTGACTGATTTCGTAGTTTTTTCAATTGATTCTGATTTCCAAAACCATAAACTGCTGACTTCCAGGTACCATCATGAATGCACAACCCCTCAGGTCCTGAATTTATAGTCAGGAAACTTTCCACCGCAGTCAAAGTACCATTAATTTTATTGCTGGTATATATTACTCCCATATCTGCTGGAATGGAGTCAAAGCTGCTGCTTCCAATGATATAAACCCCTTTTTCTGCAGCTTTCTGATGATACTTCCAATACATTAGTTCAAGAAACTGAGGTTCTCCAGAGATGTCAATGCAGCTAGTTCCATTTTCAATACATGCTTTTACTCAGAAGGCATATAGTATGAGAACCATAAATGGGGAGATATACCATGTTCATCAACTAGTAGACTCAATATTGTTGTAAAGTCTCCAAATTGATCTCCAGCTTTAGTCTGTTGAGAGAAAGAAAAGATAAGGCAATAACGATAAGGAAATTACTGACCTATAAAATCTAAAATAAAGAATACCTGTGTTATATATTAAGTTTGGAGGAGGTGTTTTAGTGATGGGCAATTCTGACTTTTTCTTTTAACCTGAAAAGAATGTGAGCAAGATCAACATGAGGGTAAATCAAAAAATTTAAAATTTTGGATTTTTTTTTAAAATATATTTTATTTTTTACAGAGAGGAAGGGAGAGAGAGAGTTAGAAACATCAATGAGAGAGAAACATCGATCAGCTGCCTCCTGCACATCTCCTACTGGGGATATGCCCGCAACCCAGGTACATGCCCCCGACCGGAATCGAACCTGGGACCCTTCAGTCTGCAGGCCGACGCTCTATCCACTGAGCCAAACCGGTTTCGGCAAATTTTGGATTTTGAAGGAAGCTCTTTTCCTTAATGAATATTAGTTGATGTCATCTTCTGGTAGTTAGTTGCTGTTAAGTTGGTTGAATTGAAGCTTAAAAGATACAAGAGAAAGTCTGAAATAAACTGTTTAGCAGTGTGCTGGACTGACTGTGGGAAATGAATGATGAAATTAATGAACTACATTGAGAGCCAACATGAGGTTTAAAGCTGCTACCTTCTTCAATGGATGGCTACCAGTCAGGGTCCAGTCTGGAGTTACAAACTACCCTGTAATTTAAACAGTGATGATTTAATAGGGAGAGTTATTAACTATTTGCAAGATATTTGCTACTAAGAAGGTATAAAGGAGAATCCTAAAGCAGCGGTCGCCAACCGGTGGTCCACAGACCACTGGTGGTCTGTGAGGTTTTCCAAAAGATTGGCGACCGCTAGTTTAAGGAAACCTTTGGATCAGCAGTTGCCAACCGGTGGTCCGCGGACCACTGGTGGTCTATGAGGTCCAAAAGGTTGGCGACCGCTAGTTTAAGGAAACCTTTGGATCAGCGGTCGCCAACCGGTGGTCCACAGACCACTGGTGGTTCTCGAGGTCCGAAAGGTTGGCGACCACTGTTCTAAAGTATATCCTAAGGCTGAAGGGACAGAACCCAAGAAGGGAACACACTTGGAAAGGTGTGATTGGCCAGGAAGCTCTTTGGGTTGTCCTGGGCCAGCGCCGGTCCACAGTGCAGAACAGGGGCTGGTGGCAGGGAACTCCTAATCAAGACTAGGAGTTGGGTCCTCCCTCTAGGGTAGCAGAGAGCCTAGGCTGGCAGGCAGGGCACTGCAAGCAGGAAATCCCCTCTTGCTTCTGGCAGGCAGGCAGGCAGGGAGCTTCTGGGCTAGGGCTGGAAAGCTGGAGGGCAAGGCCCCCTGGGTGGGATGGCTGGTGCACTGCGGGGGAGGCGGGGGGGGGGGGGGGTGGCGCAGGAGAGGATCCAGTGCCCTGGATCAAGCTAAGATCCTTCCTCCACCAAGGTCCCTTCAGCACCACCTATTGACTAAACTTAAAATCTTGCCAGCTGGCAAGGGAGAAATAATCCAGTGTCACAGGTAGGCGATGGCAGGTGCATTTGGGGCTGAGTAACATTGCATTGATAGGAAAGGTCTGTCCTGAGATCTCAGTAACAATTTTGGGGATTTTTATTTCCTGCAAAGTCAAATGTGAACATTTCATTATTAAATGGTAGGTTTCTTATTAAATAAGAGGGGTCTGTGAGTCAAAGGAAGAGCAAGATTGACTCCAGTCCAAGCTTATGACTCCAGTCAAGTTAGAACTCCTGGTCAGGGAGGCTTGGGCCATAAGCAATTTAAAACTGCTACGCTTGGATAAAATGACACATTTTGGCAGAATTGTAAGGTTTACAATTTCATATTCGAGGGTGTGGCCGCTGTACCGTTCCAGCACAGAATTAGCATCTCTAATTAATGTTATGTAAAACAGAGGCCCTGGAGTCAGAGCCCAAGGAGACGTCTCGTTCCTTGTGAGGCAAAATAGTATTTTTAGGACCAAACCGGATTTTTCTTTTAGGGTCCACATGGCACGAAACAGATGGTGATGTGGGCGGCTGTGGTTTGAGATCTGAAGCCGTTCGTAAAGACACCACATCTCCTCCTTGTCCCACCCAGGAGGCGGTGATGGCTACAGGCTGGTCCCCAAGACTCCCCTACAAGCCGGTGTCAGCCATCCTTGTAGGCGGACGGGCTGCACCCTGCAGACTGGTAGCGCCCCAGACTAGACTGTGGGGCAGCTGGGAAGTCAGCCTGCTGGCATTGTTCAGAATTAGCATAGCCTATTTTAATCTGAAAAGGAGCTAGAACATTTTTTTCACCATAGCTCTCTTTAGGTCTTAAAGGCATAACTTAATATTGAAACACCTCTTCCCCATAGGACCCCTTTGTTCGTTGTTTAATGTTCGGTTCTGCCTGCTACCTCGGCTGCATTTACCCAGAAACTTGGATTGTGACTGTTAGCAGGGAAGGAGAGAGAAAATCATTTAACGTGCTTTTTTCTTTTTTTTTTTTTCAGAAAAACATTATACATTCTCCTTGATAGAAATTTCTTACTACCAACACCTGTACTACCAAATTCATTTTCTTAATTTGATCATGTCCTATTATTTGTACCATTGTTTCTCCATAACAATAACCTGTTCCATTTATTTTAAATTTATTTAATCTTGTCTTTTCAGTTAGGATTTCACTATATTATGGAAGTATGTGAATGTTAAAGTTAAAATTTTCTTCAGCATCACAGTAATCCCTCCCTGGAAGCTCCGATTAAAAATTTTATGCATAATCCTGGCCGGTTTGGCTCAGTGGATGAAGCGTCAGTTTGCGGACTGAAGGGTCCCAGGTTCTATTCCGGTCAAGGGCATGTACCTTGGTTGCAGGCACATCCCCAATAGGGAGTATGCAGGAGGCAGCTGACCGATGTTTCTCTCTCATTGATGTTTCTAACTCTCTATCCCTCTCCCTTCCTCTCTGTAAAAAATCAATAAAATATATTTAAAAAACAATTTTATGCATATACTTTCTTCTATGTCTATGTCTAAGTAGTATGTGTCCATGAGTGATGTATATTTCACTTAAAAAATTACAAACATTGTTTTCAACTCGCTGTATTTTGTTTTAACCGCTGCATGATAATCCGGTCTTTGATGTTATATATTTACTAGAGGCCTGATGCACGAAATTCATGCAAGAGTAGGCTTTCCTTCCCCCGGCTGCCGGCACCAGCTTCCCTCTGGCACCTGGGACCTGGGCTTCCCTGCAGCCCCGGCTTCGTCTGGAAGGTCGTCTGGTCTAATTAGCATATTATGCTTTTATTATGTAGACTAGAGGCCCGGTGCACAGAAATTTGTGCATTCGGGGGGGGGGGGTGTCCCTCAGCCCAGCCTGTGCCTTCTCGAAGTCTGGGATCCCTCAGGGGATGACCACCTGCTGGCTTAGGCCTGCTCCCCGGGGGGGATTGGGCCTAAGCTGGCAATCAGACATCCCTCTGGCAGCCCGGCAGCCCTCGGGGGATGTCCACTTGCCAGGGGGGAGCAGGCCTAAACTGCAGTCAGACATCCTTAGCGCTGCTGAGGAGGCAGGAGAGGCTCCCACCACCACTGCTATACTGGCAGCCATCAGCCTGGCTTGTGGCTGAGCAGAGCTCCCCCATGTGGGGGCGCACTGACCACCAGAGGGCAGCTCCTGCATTGAGCGTCTGCCCCCTGGTGGTCAGTGTGTGTCATAGTGACCAGTCATTCCCAGTCTTTCTGCTGTTAGGGTCAGTTTGCATATTATCCTTTTACTATATAGGATAGAGGCCTGGTGCACAGGTGGGGGCCGGCTGGTTTACCCTGAAGGGTGTCCCGGATAAGGGTGGGGGTCCCGCTTGGGTGCCTGGCCAGCCTGGGTGAGGGGCTGATGGCTGTTTGCAGCTGGTCACACCCCCTTCAGGGTGGGGGTCCCCACTGGGGTGCCTGGCCAGCCTGGATGAGGGGATGATGGCTGTTTTTCGGCTGGCCACACCCCCTTCAGGGTGGGGGTCCCCACTGAGGTGCCTGGCCAGTCTGGGTGAGGGGCTGAGGGCTGTTTTCAGGCTGGCCTGTGACTGAAACTCCCAGCCTCTCCTTTTCTTCTTTTTCTTTTTTTTTATTCTGGGATTTAGTTACCTTCTATAATTGAAACTCTGTTGCCTTCACTGGTGCTCCCAGCTCTGAGGCCTCGGCTGGCTGAAAGCAGGTATCTGGGATTTGTTTAGCTTCTATAATTGAAACTTTGTTGCTTTTGGAACTGTTGTTTTTGGAACTTAGAGCCGGGCCGAGGCAGGCGGGGAACCTTGGCTTCCTCCATCACTGAAGCAAGCAAACCTTCTGCTCGCTTCAGCTGGGTGGCTGCCAGCCGCCATCTATGTTGGCAGTTAATTTGCATATCTTGCTGATTAGCCAATGGGAAGCATAGCGGAGGTATGCTTAATTACCCTTTTTGTCTTTTATTAGATAGGATACCGCCTTGTCCTAAAAATGCAGGTTGTGCCCAGGTTTTCCTGTTGTGGAAGGGGAGCCCACAGTAGCATCCTGGGTTCTGACCAGGGCTTGTGCGCTCAAGCTATGCGCTCGTGCTTTATCTTAGCAGACGTGATTCCTAGAAGAAGGCTCTCGGATGTACCTTGAACATTTCTATCGATTTTACCAAATCATCCTCCAAAAATGTTGGACCACTTTAAACTGTGACCAGCAACCATGCATGTGCCCTCTGTCCTACTTTGATGCCAATATCATTGATTTCCCCCAAGAAGCTTCCCTCCCCTCAGCCAGGACTGGTTGGCACTTGAGCCAACCTCACTGTTCTGCCCAGAACTTGATTTCCCGAGATAGAATTATGGAGGAGGAAAAATAGTTTTCTTCTACCCTTCTGAGTTCTTAGCGGAGGCCCTTGTAATGAAAGACAGATTACCAAGAGAAAAAAGTTCATTAACATGTGTATCTCTTGTATATGTGGGAGATCCCAAGGAAAAATGAATTAATTCCCCAAGGTGGCTTAGAATCCAGACTTAAATATCTTCTTACTAGGGAAAGGGGACGGGAGATGTAGGCCTCTTAGAGGAGAGTAAATGATTTTTAGAAAAGATGAATGCGGGGGTTCGGGGAGGAGGGAGGTGGGAGGGCGCGGAGATAGTTTGTAACAACGTTTGGGTGTGATGTCAACTTCTAGTCTCCTGTTCTGTGATAGGAGTCAGCAGGAGTCAGTCTTCGCTGGCTGATGACACTTCTCCCGTGGAGAGGAACTATAACATTTGAGCTCCTTTTGGGGAGTCCGATTTTAGGCAGATCAGGAGACTTCAGTGAAAGCCTCTCCTTGCATTTGCTGTCTTTCAATCATCTGCAGCTCAAGATCATCAATATAACAATACAGCATATGTTGGGGTGGCCTGTTCTCTGACCTTCAGAATAAACCCAACAAAAGCTTGTTTCCTCTCTTAGATGATTTGCCACAGTAGTGTTATTCCCTGGAGACAGTATTCTGACCAGACCTTCCTGGGAGTGGTCATAGCATACCCTGTGCTTGTAGAATGGTGTGGGCCATATCACTAAATAAACCAGGGTCAGGTTTCTCATCTTGTGGAAAGGGAGGTAGAGTTATGATAGTTTTTTTCCCCTAAACCATATACATTTCCAGACAGAACAGTACTAGACACATTTATAAAATGTATAACAATCAGGTAACTGTTACCAGTAATTGGCAGTCAAACAAATCCACCGCAGTTATAACGCCCACCACAGGAGCAAAATATATTTGTTATTTTTTTTCTTTGTCCCCAGATGAATAGAAGCCTCAGATTCATTTCAGCTGGAGAGAATGAAAAAGCCTTCCAGCTAGCAGCTGTCAATAAACTGCCCCCCCCCCCCCCCATAAAGACCATATAACATCAATAAAGATAATGAAAACGGGGTGGGGGGGGGGAACCTAACTATTTTCATTTTTACACACGTCCTTCTGATTTTTGTTCATCTGTCAGTGTTTTTATGTGGTTCCAATTCTTTTATGAATATCATTTTACATTCTGATTGTTTTTCACTTTAAACATGACAATTGGTTAGATATTTTCAGGAATAGTTGCAACCTTTGTAGTCATTGTGTGTTAATGGAGGTAAGGATGGTGGTGGCCTCCTAGAAAAGATGTATGCCACTTTAAATGTCCTACCATTGGACTAGAATTGCTCATTCAGGGCACACCAGAGCCTTACAGAGTCTGGAAGTGTGAGCCAGGGGATGGAAAACGCCAGAAAACTGGGATGGTGGCGGTGGTGTAGTTGGCAGTAATTCCACTCAGGAATTGGTTGTCTGGCAGGTCACAAAGCTCTGCTGACTCAATGTGAGGCCAGCTAGCAGCCTGAAATTGTGAGTTTAATGTGGCTGGAGGGATAAACAGAGTAATCAAGGGTGAGAGGAAAACAGACAGGTGAAAAATGAACAAACAACTGTCTAAGCAAGCACCGCAGCTTTTGATTCAAATTTAGAACAAAGGCCAAAACTTAACCTTCAGACCACATTTGAGGTTATTCTTTGAAGTTTACTTGTATGTTGTTAGATGTTAATTTTGCTCCTTTCTTACTTCCTTCTTCGTAGTATTTGCTTTATATCCTCCAATGCCTAATTGGCAGTATTTAAAAATAAAACTTAAAATCATCTTCTCAAAGGGACTGGACCCCATCAAAGTGACTGCAGGAGAATTTGCAGTTTAAAAAAGCATGTTCAGTTATGTTGGCTTTGTTCCTGTCAGAATACTTAGTTACTTCTGAAATTTTAAACAACATTTATGGAAGGCATGAGGATTGTATGTTTAAAAGAGGACATCGACTTCATTGAAGTTTTAGAAACAGTACCCTAGAACAAGAGTTTATACTTTGTAGTTACATTTTATGCTAAATTTTAATTGCCTTTGAGGTGTAATTAACATACTGTTTTTAAAGTATCCCATGTGATAAATTTTAAGAAGCCATTACTGTAGTAAAGATAGAGAACATCTCCAGCATCCCTGAAAGTTTCTCCATACCTTCTTGTAAACGTCCCCCCCCGCCTTCCCTTTTTCTCCCTTCCATCCCCAGGCAACCACTGATCTGATTTCTGTCACCATAGATTAGTTTGCATTTTCTTAAATTTCATATAAATGGAAATGTACAGTTTGTACTCCTTTTTCCCCCTTTTTTTTGTTTTGATGGGGGCAGGGGGGGATGTGGTGGTTTTTAGTGAGCACAACTATGCAGATTCCTTTATGTTGTTGTTAGTGCCAGTAGTTCGTTTCTTTTTATTGCTGAATGGTATTCCAGGGTATGGATATACCATAATTTGATGATCCATTCATATGTTGACATTTTGTTTGTTCCCAATTTTGTTGTTTCTGATTACAACAAATAAAGCTGCTATGAATAAATCCTTAAATGGACATTGTTTCCTTTTGCCTTAGGTAGGTAAATAACTGAGATTGGAAAGGCTGGCTCGAATGCTGGGTGTATGTTTAACTAAAAAAACAAACTTGCCAATCTATTTTCCAAAGTTGTACTGTATTACATTGCCAACAGCCCTGTATGAGAGTTCCAGCTGTACATCTTTAAATTTATGCATTTTAATGGGTGTGTGCTAGTATCTTATAGTGGCTTTAATTGCATTTCTCTAATAACTAATAATATTGAGCATCTTTTCATGTACTTATTTGCCATCCATATGTCTTATTTGGTGAAGTATCTGTTCAAACATTTTGTTCACTTTTTATTTTTTTTATGACAGTTGAGTTTTGAGAGTGTTTAAAAATATATTCTGGATAGAGAACTTTATCAGATATGTGATTTTCAAATATTTTATCTCATTCTTTGGCTTGTCTTTTCATTCTCTGAATAGTTTCTTTTGAAGAGCAGAAGTACATAATTTTGATGAAGTCCAAAGAAATCTTGGGTCTATCCCCTGGTCACAAAGATTTTTTTCTGTGTTTTCTTCTTGAAGTTTTATAATTTTATGCCTTTGATCAATTTTTAGTTAATTTTTGTATGTGGTTCTAGGGATAGATAAATGTTTCTTATATACCTATCCAATTGTTTCAGCACCATTGTGGAAAAGAATTGTCTTTGCAACTTTGTTGACAATCAGTTGACCATGTATGCGTATTACTAGAGTGTTCCTTCTTGATGCCATTAATACACTGTCTTGATTACTGTAATTTCATAATAAGACTTGAAGTCAGATTTGATAACTCTTTCAACTTTTTCTTTCACAGTTAGCTAGCTAGTCTATCTAGAGTCTTTGCATTCCCATATGAGTTTTAGAATCTGCCTTTTAGTATACACTGAATGCTTACTGAGTATTTGAATGGGATTATGTTGAATTTACAAATCAGTTTGGAGAAATTGGCATTTTTTGTAATCTTGAGTCTTCCAATCTGTAAACACGGTGCATTCTACCTTGATTTAATAGTCTTTAATTTCTCTAACCAATGTTTCATAATTGGAAATGTACAGGTCTTGCATATCTTTTGGCAGATTTATAACTATTTAATACTTTTATGCTATTGTAAATGATATTTTAATTTAAAATTCTAGTTATTCATTACTAGTATACAGAATACAATTGATCTTTTGTATGTTGATCTTATATCTTACAAACTTGTTAAAATCAACTTGTTCCAGTAGCTTTTTTGTAGACTCCTATTTAAATGGTTATGTCATCTCTGAATAGTTTTTCTTCTTCCTTCCATCATGTAGTCTTTTAATTTATTTTTATCGCTCTGTTGCACTGGCTAGAATATCCAATACAATATTTTTTTATTGATTTCAGAGAGGAAGGGAGAGATGGAAACATCATTGAGAGAGAACCATTGATCAGTTGCCTCTTGCACGCCCTCCACTGGGGATCAAGCTCACAACCTGGGCATATGCCCTGACCGGGTATTGAACTGTGACCTCCTGGTTCATAGGTCGACACTCAACCACTGAGCCATGCTGGCTGGGCTTCCAGCATAATATTGAATAGAAGTGGTGAGAGTGGACATCTTTGTCTTGGTCTTAATCTTAGGGGAAAGCATTCAGTGTTTGACAAATAAGGATGATGCTAGCTTTAGGTTTTTTGCAGATGTCCTTTATCAGATTGAAGAGGTTTCTTTCTATTCCTACTTTGTTGCAAGTGTTTATTAAGCATGTATGTTGGTCTTGTCAAATATTTGTTTTTCTCTCATCTATTGAGATGATCATATTATCTTGCATCATCTTAGACAAAAAATATGTTTTTCTTATCTGTGTTCCTCTGCCTGTATTGTATCTTTTGTCTCTGATTGTGTTTTTCAAATACCCTCTTCATCACTAGTTTTAAATAATTTGATTATGAAGTGGTATTTTGTTTAGTTTTGTGCTTAGGGTTCATTAAACTTGTAAATCAGTTTAAATTTTCAACAAATTAAGAACTTTTCTGGTTATTCTTTTTTAAACATTTTATTCAACCTCTCCCTGTCACTCTTCTTCAGGAATTACCAGTGCATGTCCATTTGGCCACTTGATTCACTGATTATCACTGATATTCTGTTGACTTTTTTCTTTTTTCCTAATGTTTCAGTTTGGAGCATTTCTGTTGCCTTGTCTTCAAGTTTATTCATCTTTACTTCTTCTCTGCCTACGTAGTCATTAATCTCATCCAGTGCATTTTTTCATCTCACACATTCACACATTGTAGGATTTATCTGTAGGAGTTTGCTCTTTCATAGTTTTTGTTTGTTTGTTTGTTTTTGTGTTGTTGTTTTGTTTTTTTTTTACCAATTCTTCCATCTTCATTGGATCAGTTTGCTTTTTTGATTGGTTTTTCTTCTCATTATAAGTTGTATTTTCCTCCTTCTTTGTATACCTGGTAATATATATATTTTTTTAATTCATTGCCATATAGTGTGGCTTTTTTCTACGTATTTATGTATTTCACACAAAAAAAAGTTCTTCTGCTTGTTCTGTGACATGGTCAAGTTACTTGAAACAGTTTTACCCATTCAGGTCTTGCCTTTAGGCTTTGATCGTCAGGACCCAAGCTATGGTGTTTAGTCTGTGATGGATTTTTCTCTACTACTGAAGCAAGATCCTTCTTAGTACTCTAAACCAGTGGTCACCAGCCTTTCGGACCCCGTGGACCATCCGTTGGCGACCACTGCTCTAAACAATGCTTTGTGAATTCAGTAGTGTTCCATTCTGACACTTGGGAGATGGAACCGCTGTTCTCAGCCCTATGTGAGCTCTGGGCATGGTTTAACCCAGGGGTGGGCAAACTTTTTGACTCGAGGGCCACAATGGGTTCTTAAACTGGACCGGAGGGCTGGAACAAAAGCATGGATGGAGTGTTTGTGTGAACTAATATAAATTCAAAGTAAACATCATTACATAAAAGGGTACGGTCTTTTTTTTTTTAGTTTTATTCATTCCAAACGGGCCGGATCAGGCCCGCGGGCCATAGTTTGCCCACGGCTGGTTTAACCTTTCGGGTGGTTCTTTCCTTACCATTGGGGAGTTTCTTTAACTTTGCACATTAGTCAGTACTTAACTGAATCATGAGTTAGAATCACCAGAGTTTTATCATTATACTGATTTCTCCTCCCTGATAGTCCGCTCTCAAAATTCTAGCCGGCTTTGCTTCCCTGGATTTTCAGCTGCATATTTTCAACTGAGAGAGGTTAATAAGCTCTCTTTGTTTCCCCCTCTCTGCATTGTGACCTAGAAATTTTTTTTCAGATAGTAAAGTGTAGAGTTCATGTTGTTTGGTTTCTGTCTCTCAGGAATCACTGTCCTTTATTGCCTGACATTTATATACTTGAGAGCCATTTTTCTTCATTTATTTTCGCTGGTGTTTTAGTTGTTTCAGACAGGAGGGTACATTCAGTCTCGATTATTTTATCTTGGCTGCAAGTTGGGATTGTTTCCTCATACCCCCTAGCGTTTAGCATGCTGCTATGTATATAGTGAATGTTCCTCAAAGAGTGACTATAAAGAGTCCCGTGCCTGGACCCACATACAAATAACTGGGTGGTGTGTACGTGAAAGAACAATGTGTAACTTACTGAGAGGATGTGACAGTAAATAAATGTCAGACACCAGAGCCTTTCTGAGCAGGGCTTTCCTGGATTCCTCCATGGCCTGGCCAGTTTCAGGGCACCAGTGCATCTGAATTCTACCTTCTTCCAGTCCTGCCCAATAGTCAAATTAACATGGCAATGAAACTATGTAATTCATTACCTACCCTGATTGATTTAAGCCAGCAAGCAGGAGAGGCATCAAGTTATCACAACCCCAACACGGGCTCAGATTTACATAGTAAACAAAACCCAATTCCCCTGTCCTTTGCTCCCTTCCTTTCCTCTCTCCAGGCTCCTGCCCAGTGCCTCCCTCAGGGAAGTCTTGCCAGGGATTCTAGTTTGTTCTTCAGTAAGAGACAGATGCCTCCCTGTCAGCTTCTGTTGAGCGAATCTATTTTTCACTATCTTCCTACTTGGAGTCCTGCTTTCAGGCAGGAGATTGTCCTTTGCTTATGTCCACTTGCTTCTACCAATGATTAGAACTTTGTGTTGTATTTTATTTCCCATGCTTCTCAACGTGTATGAGCCCAGGAACAGAGTCAAGATTTAAAGAAAGACATTCCAGAAATCATCAAAGCAAGCTGCCAGGTTATGTTCCACATAGGGTCTGTTTTTTTTCTTTTCTTTTTTAAATGTCACTCCAGCATTGAGAATATTTGAGTTTCTGTTCTTCACAAGTAACTCCAGCCCAGTTAAAACCTAGGTTCCTATCCTGTTCATTCACCAATGTTTTTAAAGAAAGATCTTTCTATGGACTACACAGTCTCATTATCCTTGTGGTTTTTTATTCCTGCTGCTTCTCCTTGATGTACCTTGAGGTAAGGAAAGGCAGTTCTGAGTTAGGAGAATCTTCGTGTCTGTCAGAATCACACAGGTTATGTAACAGGATTCATTTGTGGTAGCATGTAATTAAGACTCAATCTAAAGAGGGTCAGCTCTGCACAGGAGAGAATGCCCGAGAGTGTTCCCAGCCCCACATCAGCCTAGTGAAATAGCTACTCACATTTGGAAAATTGGACTGGAAAGTAGGTGACCTAATTTTCTTTTCTTGTATAGTTACAGATGTGCTGAGACAGTCTCACATAAACTCTTCTAGTGTTTAAGCCGATGACATCTTTGTTAGTTGTCATGATAGTAAAACCTTAAGACATCACGCAAATAGACATATCTTCCTGCTGGTTCCATCACCAAACTTTGCCTTCAATTTATTATAATCCAGTGCTGATATTGGGAGTCACATTAGGTAAACCAAGTTTTAATACTTCTAATCCTCATATGAGAGAAGTTAGGGGTCAGGGAAGAAGGGAATATAATTTAATTGCAAAACTTCCTTTTGCTTACATTCAACTGTCTACTATTTGTCTCCTCTTGCTTCCTCAAATTAGTTTCTATTTCAAGGATTATTTTATTTTGTAGCTCAATACTTTATTACAGACATGGGAAAACTAAAACACAAAGGCAATCCAGAACAGAAATAGAGATTACTTTGTGAACTTCTCATTCTTTTCTTGGAGTTGAGACGTGAGATCACGTTTAGAATGATGATCCAGCCCATGTTCTTTTTGCCAAGATTTGTTATAAATGTTACCACCAACTCTACAACATTAAATATGGCCTTACATACAATGATTATTGTTTCCCAGATATTTATTAGAAGACCATATGTTGTCACCAGGCTAAATGTGATGTAGAGGTGGCAATAGTACTAAGCAAGCATAGGGAATTTGTGTGCATTAAACAAACTACTATTTTAAACCAACTTACCATAGGTTATTGTCCTTAAACCAAGTTAGCTGCCAGTAAAGCTTAGTTGTCATTGTTGTTATTAATAGAGTCTTGCTTAATTGAAATATAAGTATGAAACTTCACTATGGCGTGTGCCCAGAATGTGTGAGGGGATAGCCTGTCTAGGGTTGAAGTGCCTTAGTCCCACTTGCCCAGCTGTATGGACCAACCATTTATCAAATTTCACTATTGAATGGGACAACTGTGAAAGCCCCCTTCAGCTCTCAAAGTCTTTGATTTTATTTTTATTGATTGATTTTTAGAGAGAGAGAGAGAGATCAATTTATTGTTCCACTTACTTATGCATTCATTAGTTGCTTCTTGTATGTACCCTGACGAGATCAAACCTGCAACCTTGGTGTATTAGGACAATGCTCTAACCAACTTAGCTACCCAGTCAGGGCTTTGATTTATTTTTATTCATATTAAAAAACATAACCCTTGAAACTAGGTTTTGAAAGTTATGTCCACTGTCACTAATATTTATTAATATACTTAGTATATTTCCCTTCTAGCATGCTGTCTTCCTGTAACAGAGAACGTTCTGTGTACTGTGTCATTTGACTTTGCCTTAGTCTTCTGTGTGGTTGCTTGCTGTCTTTCTGCATTAGGTAAGGTCCAGAACCTTAATCTCTTCTTATCCGACTCAAATTCACATGCCTATTGTTCCTTCTAATCAAATCTGGTCAGTCTATTTACTGAACCCTCTTATTTACCAAGTTCATTCCTTTTCCTCTTTCTTTTCTCAGGCTATTGGTCCTCCTGCAAAGCACCCCCTGATCGCACTCCCTTACCCACATCCCATCCGTTTCTGCTGCTATGTGTCTGCAGCCTCAGGAACCCTTCCTTTGCTGATTACTCTTTAATCACCATTCCAATCACTCCGGTTGTACTCTTCCTGTGTGCCATCTGCACCCAGCATCACTCTCCATAATATCCAGCAGCATTTCTCTTCCCAATAGACAGTGGTTTTTTTTCCAGCCAAACATGTCTTTATTTTTCATACCTTGCATCATAGAATATAGGTAAGACTCAGTTCTGTGTTTATATGCAAAAATATTTACATGAACATACCACAAAACATTTGTTTGCTTTTACAGGAATTGTTGTAAAAATGATAGTTGGTGACATATATTAATAGGTTACTATGTTATAATTACATTTTGAGAACTTCATCATGGGGCAGAGGGGGTGGGGTTAGGGGTTGGCACATAGCATGTCAAAATTTCTGCCACTTAAAGTAATGGAAATAGGCTCCCAATTAGCATTTAATGCAGAACTTTGGCTTTGCAGATATGGATTACTGACCTACAGGGAACAATGCCTATGCTAACGATCACTACATAAATAGGTCCCTACATATCACACTGGAGGATGCTGTGGGCGACAGGGAGCTGCCTGTGGGACCAGCAGCCCTCTAGGCAGTCCCACCTGCGAACTATATACCTGCAGGTTAGAGCTTCTGTCCTTGTAAATTTTGATTTGGGAATATTTGAAATCTGACATGTTTTCTCTGCTAACAAAACCATAACACTCGAACATGTTTCTCCCAGTCACCCTTTACTCATGCCTCTCATTTGACCATGATTTCAGGCAGCTCTTTAGGCCTCAGGGACTGAATTTCATGTATCCGTCAATGTTAAGGAAGCCTATTCCAAACAGGCTCTCAAGGATTGATGAAAATCCATCAGGCCATTGTCAGAGGTGGTACAATCCACTGGAGATTATGTTTAGTAATTAATATTCTTTAGAGATTATTATACTCTCTCTAATTGTGTCATGTGTGCCACATGGCTCTACCTGGCCTGGCAGCCTCTGCTGAAAGGTGAGTTGTGCGTTGTTACTGCCCCTCCGCAGCCCACCCAACCTATCTCCAGCCATTTCAGCTGTTTAGCCAGTAGTGCAATCCTTCCGCAGAGATTTGCAATCCAGATCATAAGCAGAATTGCAGGGTGCCTAAGTGTTATCTCAGGCCTTGCTGTGATAAATCTAATGCTACTATGTGCTGATTCCTTTCTTACATTTTTTAAATTATTTTTATCTTTATTGTTAAAAGTATTACATACCTTTTATAGTCATCATTTATGGCAAGTTTAAAGTTTTTGGAAACCAGTTTCTGCAGCAGTAGGAGGGTGTGTGTGTGTGTGAATGTGTGAATGTGAATGTGTGAATGAATTTTATTCATCTGCTAAACAATTGAACAAAACTCAACAAAGCATTGTCTATAGTAACTTTGGATGCACAGACTGAGTATCTAGAGAGGCACAGAAAGTGACTTAGAAGGGACCTTTGTTAAAGCCTTCCATGCCTGTCAATATGCCTATTGTTCCTGTGAAGAAAAGCAGGAAAAGGAAATAAGACATACAATCCTTATATCAAGGAAGAAGGCGGCCAAATCCCTGTGGACTCTTGCTTGTCTGTTCCTGGGTCCCCAGTGATGTTCCCTTTCTTCACTGTATCCGCTGGAATCCATTCATAATGAGCAAAATGGTTTAAGGACTCAGGTCTATTTTCTCTGAAGTTAATATTTTTTAGTGACATACATTCCAGTTTTCAAAAGAGGTTGACCTTTTGAAAAGAGATTGTTCCCCACTGTTTTCTCCAATACGGAAAGATTTTCAAGATATTTAAAAGAAAAAAGGCAAGGTATAAAAAATGTCTAAGTGCCCATTAATGGGAGGAAGACAGAATGTTCTGCTGAACATTCTGCTGAACATTCAGGTGGATATGATGTGATGTCCAGGGAGTGCACAGTTATTTCCAGACAGAGGGTTCCTACAGGGATCAAGACTGGGCCTGTGCTAACAGACTCGCATTCTATCAAATACTTTTATATACTGTTAATTATTACCCTTATTCTGTTTGCATATAGTATTTTCATGAAAAAAAAATTAAGATGAATGTTAAAACAAAGTCTTTAGAAAGGAGAGCTCTTTTTCTTTTTTTATTTATAATTTTTTATTTTTATTGATTTCAGAGAGGAAGGGAGAGTGAGAGAGAATCATTGCTAGGCTGCCTCCTACACGCCCCCTACTGGGTATCAAGCCCGAAACCCAGGCATGTGCCCTGACTGGGAATCAAACCGTGATCTTCTGGTTCATAGGTCAATGGTCAACCACTGAGCCACACCGGTCAGGCAGAGAGCCCTTTTAAAACAAGACATTTGGTCAGCTTTCATATAAATTCAGCTCAGCAGTAGGCTGGATGCTTGGTGATGCTCCCTGGAATGCTGTGCTTTTGGTTTCGGTGTTGCTCTCATTGATTACTTCAGCTGGCTGAATAGGTGTTTGTGCTTGACATGATCAGGGCGAGTGAGCCGGGCTCTGTGACGGATGAGTGTCAGAGCTTCTGGAAGGGCTGTGTATTCAAAGAGCTCCGTTAGGAAGAGCCAACACTGCTGTATTCTATTGTTACTCATGTTCTGTAAGGAGGGGAATCTGTGCACAGAGATAACAGAGCGTTCTGAATTACAGGGCCACCTGGGTGCAAAAGCCAGACAGCCTTCCAGATTATTTCCATAACTAGAGAAGGGTGCTGCTTACCAGTGTCATCCAATTTCAGGGCTTGAAACCACAGTAGACTGCAGTCAGAGGTTGTACTGGGAAACAATAGACAAATAATTGTGGCATGATTTCCTAAACAGAGGGACAGTGGTATATCTGAGTGAACTTGTGATACAATCTGTGACATTAATGATGAGTAGGTTCACACTGGAGAAACTCAAAATCCTCAGTACGGGGAAAGCAAGAAGGCAAAGCAAGGAAAGGAAGCCATCCTTGTTCAGAATCCTCAGGAGCATTGTGATGGTGCCGGAAGTATCTGGGCTTGGGGTTAGAGCTCTCTAGTCTCTTCCGTCATTCTTCACGTACTAGCTCTTTGTCTTCATACCACACACTTTCTCAGCCTGGTCTCTGTGTCATGAGCACAAGAGTACCTGCCTGGCAAGATTATTGTGATGATTGGAGGGAGGGAGGGAGGGAGGAAGGGAGGGAGGGAGAGAGAGAGAGAGAGAGAGAGAGAGAGAGAGAGAGAGAGAGAGAGTGATTATAGCAGAGATAGTCTGACATATAGTATCCCCAGTAAGTGAGAATAACTTTGCTGCTCTTATTGGCAGTGATGTGGCAGCTTCTGTGCTAAGCTCGTCTCTACTTGTACTGTCTGCATCGGCCTTGGGCTGGCTCCGCAGGTTGGCTCCACTCTGAATGGACAGCTCCATCCAGCTACCAGCTTCGTGCATTTCCTCTTTCATATCTGTGGTATTAAGCTTTGATGCTCCTTCTACACCTTATTCAGGGAAAATTACACCAAATAGACCTAGCTTTGATCTATTTTCAATTTTGACAGAATTATGGACAATTTCACTGTATTTTAAAGTATAACCAGAGACTCCAGACTACAGAATTTCACCCTTTTCATCTTTTCAGATCTTGAAAGTGGGTGATTAACCATTGTCAGCTCTCCATTGACTCAACCTTTCTCAGCTGTTGAACTCCTGGCTCCAATTCACACCTCCGTTCTCTCTTTAATCCTTTAATAATTTAATCTCTTTAATAACTTTTTTTGTAGTGCCTTACTTTCAGGAGGGCAATTATGTATTTGTTTTGTTATTTTAACAGAATTATGATCTTTGATTTATTCTATCCTGAAAGCTGCTTCTAGTGTAATGGTTACAAAGCATCCTATAGCCAACATAAGGATTATCAAAGCATTAATTATATCTTCCTTTAGTGCTTAGTGCTTTCTTCCCCATCATGCCAATGTGTGAAATTTCAGATTAACAAGACTGCAGGTGGACTAGAAGTACAAGGAGCTCTTTCCCATCCTTGATAATACTGCATAACAAACCACTTCAAAATTCAGTGGCTTAAAAACTGACTCATTCTTGTTCAGGTGCTTGTGGGTTAGTTGGGGTTGGCTGATCCAAGCTCAGCTCATCCACTGCAGGTTAAGTCCAGGTTTGCTCCACACATTTTCTTCTTCCTCAGACCAGTGGGCTGATTGGAGCATGCTTTCCTCTGGCAGTAGCAGAAGGGCAAGACAGGTGAATGGAAACAGGTGTTACCTCCTAAATCCTAAGTTTGTAACTGTCCCTTTCACATCCAGCCGCATGCCATTGGCCAAGCTAGTCGCACTGCCAGGAGGAGCTGCACAGCCAGATGGCAGAGGGTGCAGTTACAGGAAGGGGTGAGGAGTCAAGATCAGTAATATAGCCAATCACATCCGCCTTTGCCACTACTTATCCAACCACTCAGTTCGAGCAGGTCTCCAAGCCTCAGCTTCTCAATGATTGCATTCATTCATGCCATTCAATGAATAATTTCACCATCTATGTGGTGTCAGGCATGGTTCTAGGTGATGGGAATACAACAGTGAACAAAATAGTGAGAAATCCTTGCCCACATAGATTCCATATTCTAGTCAGCGATACAGAAAAAAAATAATATGTATGTGTGTACATGCATTCATGAGTGTATAACGTGTCAAAGAGTAAAGAAGTGCAATGGCCCAGCGGGTGTTGCTCAGGGGTTGAGCATTGACCTATGAACCAGGAGGTCACAGTTCCATTCCCAGTCAGGGCACATGCCCGGGTTGTGGGCTTAATCCCCAATGTGGGGTGGCATGAAGGAGGCAGCCTATCAATGATTCTGTCTCATCATTGATGTTTCTATTTCTCTCTCCCTCTCCCTTCTTCTCTAAAATCAATAAAATTATTTTTTTAAAAAGAAGTGCAATGAAGAAAAATTCAGTAGGCTAAGTAAAATAATCCACCTCTCCATGCCCCATAGATTGCCATTATTAACAGCTTGATGTTTGTGGTTAAGGGGATGGATAGTAGAGTCTGACCATGGGGGTTTGAATCCTGCTCTTCCTTTTATTTGCTTTGTGATCTTGGACATGTCTATTATATTTCCTCTAGAGGCCTGGTGCATGAATTCATGCACAGGTGGGGTCTGGGTCTGCCTGGCCTGGGGAAGGAGCCATGGGTGGTTGGCAAGTTGGCCCTGCCCTCGATTGGGTTGAGGGGGTGATCAGGGGCGGGGCCGGACAGGGGGATGGGCCTTGGGTGGTTGGCTGGCTGGCCCCGCCCCCTGGTCAAACTCCCAGTTGAACTCCCGGGCAAGGGAACAATTTGCATATTAGCCTTTTATTATATAGGATTGCTGCATAACAAATTCCCACAAACTTAATGCCTTAGAGAAACGTACATTTATGACCTTATAGTTTGTGTGGGTCAGGAGTCCAGGCAACAGCATAGCTGGGTCCTCTGATCAGGGTCTCACAAGGCTGCAGTCTAGGTGCTGTCTAGACTGCATTCCTTTCTGGAACTTGGGATCGTCTCTCCATGTTATATTGTGGTTGGCAGACTTCAGTCCCTTATTGAATTCTGTAGGAATGAGGTCCCCATTTTCTGACTGTTAGCTCTCAGCTCCTAGAGACCCCAGTAGTCCCTTGTCATGTGACTTCCTTTAATACCTCTCACCACATGGCAGCTTGCTTCTTCAAGGCCAGTGGAAGAATCTTTCTCCAGGCTACTAAACCTATGAAGACAGATTCTTAAATAATGTCATGCAATCAGGGGAGTGACTCTCCCATCTCTTTGGCCATTTGCTATTGACTTGAAGCAAGTCACAGCTTCTGCCTGCATGCAGTGGGAGGGGTTTATTCAAGGGCATGACTAACTGAAGGTCATCTTAGAAATCTGTCTGTCAAACGTGGTACTTCACCTTTCTGTGTCTCACTTTCCTCATCAGTAAAATGGGGGTGATAATAATTATATCTGCCTCATCAGGTGGTTTTGTGGATTAAAGGAATTAATTGAAGTACCTCAGAACAGTGCCGGCTACAGAGAAATTCCTATATGTGTTAGATATTTTATTATCTGTGAAATGTGAGGATTTTGTTAGATGATCTTAAAGGTCCCTTTCAGCTTAAACATTATATGGTTTTGTTACAATACAATGTAATGCAGAAATGAACAAGGACAAGACATCTGATTTAAAAAGAGTGAGAGAAAGCACATTATAGGGACAAGTTTAACCTAAATAGACTAGATTTCAAGGAGGCAAGATCATTCCTCCTTCATGTTGCTGTCAGTGGAACCTCCGTATGTACTTCCTGATGTGAGGTTTTGTGGGCTGTCTTGTCAAAGGATCTTTTGGGGGACCAGAGGCTCTCTAAGCAAACGGTGCTTTATAAGGTTTCTTTCTTTGTTTACCATACTGTCCCTAAATTAATCGAAGCCTAAGAATCTCAAACAGATCATTGGATGATGCCACTGAATTCTGTAATGTAACAGTTTGCATATAGGTGCAGGGCTATGCTTGAGAGGTAAAAGTATGAATGTCTTCTAACCAAACTTGTTTAAACATGAATAACTGAAGCAGTACAGCCCCTAAGTGTCCCCTCCCACCCACATAGGCCCATGAAGAGAGGGCCTATGGTCACCTCTGCCTGAGGCAACAGATCTTGCTATTACTGCTTCCCCTGCTAAGAGCCACTGATGAAAACTGTTTCTCCCCAACCAGACAGGAAACGGCTCGGGGGAGAAGGGGAGGGTAGCTCAGTCTCTCCATTCCCTGTCTCTGGATGATATACTCTGTCTGGAGCATAGAGGAGCCAAAAGGCAGCTTCAGTGGTTGTTTGTATAATCCATTCTCTGTGTGTTTATGTTCTCTGTGGAAAGGCCATGATTCAGAGCAGCCGCACTACTGACCTTCTGAGCTGGATTTCTAGGGGGGTGTCCTGTGCTTGTAGGATGCTTAGCAGCAAACGTGATCTCTGCCCACTAAATGCCAGTGGCAATCCCTCCCTCCTCTGTCATGACAACCACAAAATGTCTATAGATCTTGCCAAATGTCCCAAAATCTTTTATATATTTATTTACATAGTTATCATGAGTTTTAAAGAGATAATTAAAAACATGCATGATTTTACAAAATTCAAGCTGTACAACATGGTAACGAGTAAAAATATATCTCTTACCCCAATACCCCAGCTTCCAGGTTTCTCCCTCCAGAGGCAAACATGTTACCATTATGTTTGGACACTGCTCTGACATTTATATAAATGCAGATATGGGCATCTAGTTGTTATAAGACATCTAGGCAGTTGTACTACATATGCTTTTAATTCCTTTTTTTTAATCCTTACCCAAGGACATGCTTAGAGAGAGAAAGAGAGAGAGAGAAACATCATTGTGAGAGAGAAACATCAATCGGTTCCTTCCCGTGTGTGCCCCAACCAGGGATCAAACTCACAACCCAGGTATATGTCCAGAACAGGAATTGAACCGGCAACCTTTCAGTACATGGACGGTACCCAACCAACTGAGCTACTCCGGCCAGGCAGTATTAGATTTTTATTAGCAATTTTTTCCCCATTTATGTTCAAGATGAAAATAAATGACTGGAATGAATCTCTTTTAGGTTCTTTCCATTGTATTTTTAGAAAAAGTTTGTCGGTTCTTTCTGGACTGATATATAGTCTCTCAGAAAAGAATTACTTCCTCCACAGTGAGGAGCTGCATTCTCTTAACTTATCCCCTTGGCCTCTGAGCCTCGCACCATGATCTCTTAAGACTGATTCCATGTGGCAGTAAGGAAAAACTCTTTGGGGCATCAATCTTTTAAGCCCTCAATGGAGACATTTTTCACCTAAGGAAACAACAGAGTCCTGCAAAAGTACTAACAGCTGGGTTTTTGTTGGGAGTCTGTGAGCTGTGGTTTTTATTGATTTCCTTGTCCTATTGAGGACACCATGTGCCTCAGGAGGTTGTGTCCTTTACTTCACAGCACCACCCTCTCACACAGTGGAATCCGATGTTCTTATTAAGGCTCATTTTCATAAGAAGTGCATTACTGTACCTGCTACTTCGTAAATCTGTTTTCTGTGTTTTAGTAACATGAAATTTAAGTTTGATTTTTGTTGGTCGTCGTAGTGGTGGTGGTGATCTGCCCACAAAGTTGACTTCCACAGTCCAGCTAAATATACATGTTATCTTCAAGGGTACCTGCATTTTATAACCCAGGGAAGATGTTTCAAACTGATAACTCTTACTCTCGGCAACCGATCTATGTTTCTCTCTCTCACTCTTCCTCTCTCCCTTCCACCCTCTCTAAAATCAATTTTGGAAAAAAAAAAAAAAGAAAGAAAGAAAGAAAGAAAACATATCCTCGGGTGAGGATTAAAAACTTTTTAAAAAAATGGGAATTATGATGATGGTGATGATGATAGTGATGGCAGCTGACTTTCACTGAGTGCTACTGTGTGTCATATGGTTTTCTAAGTATTTACATGTATCACCTTATTTAATCTTATCAAGAGCCTAATGTGGCAGGTACTGTTCTTTATTATCCCCATTTTGCCAAAGGGCAAACTGAAGCACAGGTGGCTTCCCAGCTGGAAAAGTGACTGGGTGGGGTGGACAGTTTCATCCCAGAGGGAAGGATACCAACTGAGCCTAGAACCTAGAAACAGTGTAGTGTGTAAAAAGGAGCGTGGACGTTGGAGCCAGTCACTTCTTTGATATCCTGCTTCTTCCCGCTTGGTGAGGCCTTTGTCAGGTCCCTTACACCTCTAAGCCTCAGTTTCCTCACCTGTACCATGGAGGGACAGGACCCACCAGAGGCATTGTTGTGAGGATTAAATGAGATGGTGTATCAACGTGCCCTACACAAGGGAGCACTTGAGAGTGTGGCCGAGACCCTCCTTTCTCTCAGCCCTCACTCTCCACACACCTCCTCCTAGTTTAGTAGAAACCCTGGAGTACTTAATGCTCTTGGCTTGTACACACGCCCCTCTGAAGTCTACAACCTTGAACATTTCTTGTACCCAACCAACCAAGAGTTTTCTGCCCTCCGCTCACTCCAGTCCAGCCTGGCCTGAAACGCACCTGATGGCGAATAATTTTAAAGGAACTTAAGAACTGAGGATGTGTCTTGAGGTGTTTTCTTTGCTCACCTGCATCATCACTGGCGTCATCTAAAATGAGTGAGGTTTTCTTGGTCGGGGTGGGAGGGTGTGCATTTTCACAATGTTTGTTTCTAATCGAGTAACAGAACTTTTCGTAGCACATACTACTGAGAGAATCCAATTCTGCTTTATATTATGAACACACCGTAACGAAACCCAGTTGCTTTGTTCTGTACTATAGTTGTACCTGCCACTTGGTTCGGATCTCTCAGTTCTGAAGTTAATAACAGAATAGCCTAATAGGAAGAGATGGGTTTCTAGCAGGCACTGTCCAAAGATAGAAAAGTACATCTTGGGGGAACCACGCTCGTCAGTTCCTGTAGGTGGCAGTTTAAGGCTTACCCAGTGAATAATTTAATAGAGGACCGTAATTTTATGACTTACGTATGAATAAATTGCATGCATGCAAGCATAGTACATGGACAGAGAAAGTGCTGAAAATTGTGGTGATTGTTGTTGGCTCAAGTCCGGTACTTGAAAGGACTGTGCATGACTTAATCATATGGAAGCTGCTGACAGGGCTGGTAGGAGAAAGAAAGACAGACACAAGTGGCTCTATTTGTAAATGACAGACTAGTCTGTAAATGCATCTACGGAGGACAATCTTGCACATTGACTCTGAGCCAACTGCCTGTGCAGTGTCTCTAATGCAACATAAAGAAAATAAGAGTGGCAATGAGTGTTTTCCTCCTTTTGTGAATTTAATTTCACATCTACTAAAAATATGAGTTCCCAGTACTCTTAGGCAGCAATGCCATTGGCCAAAGTCCTAATTTTGTATTTTTCAAAAATGCCTACCCGCCCTAATCTCCATTCCTCAACTTGTTGTAGTAGGAGCTTATTTTAATTATAAGAAACCCATAAGACAGCAGTGGCTTAATATTTAAAAACTCAGTGAGCTCTTTGAAAGGACTGAGTTACCTGCCTCTTTAGTGAATGTGATCATTAGAAGATTTTGCACCTTGGTTGGAATGGCCCTTTGCTCCTGTCTGTTGCCAGGCAGTCTTGTAAGGCTGTCCTTGCCTTCTGTGACTGACTGGTCAGTAGAGGAATGGGGGCAACGGAGAGGGGATGACAAGATGTTGCCTTCTTAAGAGATCAGAGAAAGAGCAGCTGCGACAGCTTCAACTGTGTAAGAAGGCCACATTGTTTAGATTCCTAACTTTTAGGAAACTTTATCCTTTACTGAAAACCATCCAGGCAATGTTTTGTGATATGTTAATAATACAGAGTGAAAGCTACTTCTCAAGGAATAACAAAACAGGATGGTCTTATAGAAGTATGATGGAGAGTAGGAAGAGATACCCATTGTTGGCCCTACCCCTAATTTGTCTGATTATCTTCATTTTGTCCTTCACCTGAGATAAAATTCATGGCCAAAGGTCAACATGTGTGTTTCAGTGGTTTTTATGGTATATTCTAATGGGAATCCATTAGTTCTTTGGAGTCCAGAGACCATCCTTTCTCCCCTCCCCCTGCCAGTCACCATTAGCTGTGTGAACCTTGCAAGTCACTCAGCCCGTTTCAGACATCATTTGTATATCTCTGTATAACTCAGAGATCCCCACTTAGGGCTTGTAATTCATTATATCACATTTCATATTCATACATACTGAAGCCCCTTGTCCCAGCCCCTCTGAACATTCTAGACCTCCTTGTCCAAACTGTCGTGACACAGGATAAGTTAGAGTGTCTGTGTTTCCCACCTGGAGCTCCTCCAGGGCAGGCTCTCACTCTCTCTTCCTCTGGACACTCCTGCCGACCCCAGATCTCTCCGCCCACCAACCCTGCCCTTTCCTGTTTAGCAGTGGAGATGACAGCACACAGTGTCTCCATCGGTACCGGCTGCTATAACGGAATATCATAGACTGAGGGGCTTTAATAACACACACTTATTTCCCACGATTCTGGAGGCTGGAGGTCCAGGGTCCGCATGGTCAATGTTTTAGTGAGGGCTCTTTTCCTGGCCATGTCTTCACATGACTTTCCCTGGAGAGTGTGCTCAGAGAGATCCCAGGTCTCCTTTTTACATAAAGATGTTAATCCCATCATAAGGACCCACCCTCCTGACTTAATTTAATTCTAACTATTTCCTAAGACCCCATCTCCAAATACCATCACATTGGGGTTTAGGGTCTTAACATAATGAGTTTTGGGAAGGGAGAGACCCAAACATTCAGTCCATATATATAAGTGTTTTGAAAAAACAAAACAAAACAAAAATTGGTTAAGGAGTAAGGAAGATATATGTATACATTTGCTTTTGCATTAGTCTCTTAGCTGACTCATATATAACCCACAGTGCAGGACTGTAATAATTTCTAGTTATGGAAAATAATTGGCCAAATATGCCATTGATTCAGAAATGCATTAAAATATAATGTGAAGTTAACCAGATAGCTCAGAATAATCTAAACTGGTGCTGATGAAGCTAAATGAGCCCCAGTTTAGCATTTAAAATCAAGAATAACAGCAATTGAAAGTTACACCAAACTCACTGTGACCTGATGATGAACCTGTAGTGAACTGCTCGACTCCAGCTCGTTGCGCTGGTGGCTGACAGGAGCACCCGACGTTGTGAGGACCTGAATAGCAGCCATACGTCCTGAGAGAAGACATCATTTTTAACTTATTTATTCATTTTGGATTGTAAATACCAAATATTGGCAGTGGTATTCTAAGTACCAGTTCGGAACCCACTGAATTGGTTAGAAATGAATAGTCCATGTGTAGGTGAGAGACTGTGTATGGTGTTGGGTGTCAGTTGCTAAGAGAGTGCTGCATTGAGAGTGAGGGGCTGCTCTGGGCCAAGAGAAGGCCAATGGGGCCACTGGACAGAAAGGTTATCATAAAAGTCACCCTTTATCAGGTGACCCTGCTGACATCTTGATTTCAGCCCAATAAAACTGATTTCCAACTCCTGACTCTTCTTTGAGACAAATGTCCGTCCTTTTAAGCCACCAAATTTTTGGTTACTTGTTACAGCACCCACAGGAAACTAATACAGTCCCATTAACATGTTTTTAAAAGTAATATCATTCTCTAAAGCACAAAGTTTCATAGTTTGATGAATGAGTTCAATAGCTCTGTCATTTTAAATTTTAATGTCATAAAAATGTAGCTCTAGCTGGTTTGGCTCAGTGGATAGGATCCCGGGTTCAATTCCAGTCAAGGGCACATGCCCAGGTTGCAGGCTCGATCCCCAATAGGGGGCATCAGGAGGCAGCCAATCAATGACTGTCATCATTGATGTTTCTATCCCTCTCTCACTCTCCCTTCCTCTCTGAAATCAATAAAAATATATTAACAACAACAAAAAATGATGTGGTAAACGGGAGATGGCATCCTGGCATCTGGAGCAGAGTCTTTATCAATAAGAGGTTTGCAGTAATTTTTATGCATAAATGAATAAATAGGCAATAATATACACATATCTTGTAGCTGTAATTGTATTTATCCAAATAGTATATACACGGTTGCAAAAACTATAATAAAATATTGCCAATGCAGCACATGCTGTAGAACTCTCTTGACCTAAATTTTTAAACAGCCTTTCTGCTAGTAAACTTACCAGAGATTTAGTTGTAATTCACACATTCCTGCATACTCCATTCAAAGCTCTAAAAATAATAGCATCATTTATAGAATAGGTAAATGTATGGATTTCCTTTCGTAGGCAGGCCCTGACCCACATACCACTCCCAGTATAGGCACAGCCCTTACTCTGTCCTGTTCTCCCTCCTCCTCCACTGCAGACACAGCACAGGGGTGGGGACTCCCCACTTCTTCTAGGAGCCCCCTACCTAGCCCCCCAGTGTCCCATCCTAAGGGCAAGTAGGTGCCTCCTTGAAAGAAGAGGTAAAAGGCTGTGAATAGTAGAAAGAAAATGCAGCCTGACACCTCACTAGGCAGCTTCCAGACCCTCCCCCTTTGCTGTAGCATTGTCCTATAACCAGTGCCAAAAATGCAGGGAAAATGACTCACTTTGTGACCATTCCTCACCCCCCTCCTAGCCAGCTCTTGTCACTTCTTCCAAGTCTCTGCTCCCTCTGCATTCCTGACCTTAGGTCCATGCCTGTCTCCTCTGGGCTAGGATGCCTCAGGCCAGCCTGTCCCCATCCCTCACCGCCCCCCCCCCCCTTCTCTGGGCTGGAGTGGCTGCCCCAGGCTAGAGCTTCATGCGTCTTGGGCACAGGAGCCCTGTCCGCTCCCTGGCACCTCCATTCGGAGAGTGTTGGGATTTCCATGGTGGCTGCACTTTTATCGGGCATGCTGCTGTACGAGCTGGCTTGGCTCTGTATGGCTTTCTGGTTTGTTATGGATTTAACAGCCTTCTGTGCATCAGCCTGGGGACTAACCATCACGTAGAAAATCGTTTCTTTGGGAAAATGTATTGTGAGTCCCAAACGGCTCTCAAACTGTTGGAACGTAACTCCATGTTAGGAGCCAATCTTATTTTTTTCATTATGGAATTTTATAGCAGTAAAGTGATAATAAGATGTTTGATGAGTTTCAACTTGCCATTTTTATATAATGCAATTTTCCTTCCTGAATCTGGGCAGAAACTTATTAATAACACAAATGGCCATCAGTAAGAGGAGTTGATGAATAGTACTATTCCATTCACATAATCGTTACACAAGGGTTTGATGAATCTTAGCAATATACGTTTTTAAAAAATCCCCAAATAGATTAGCTACAGCATTATACTTTGTCTATAAAATTGAAAAGAAAACAAATTTTGTAATCTTTGCAAGGACAATAAAATTATATAAAAAGGAAAGAGAATAATAAGCATGATTCAGGATGGAGCTCACTGGGGGTGGTTAAAAGTTAAATGACCCAGCTCTTGTCTGAGGTGGTGAGCTCATGGGTGCTTAATATGTTACTTAAAACAAAATTCTGGGTACTAGGTCCACAGGTAGAAAAATAATAATAAATTTTTCCCCCTTTAGTCTGAAGGATACACTTTTTATGACTGTCAGGATCGAGTAAGAGTGAATGACAAGATAGGCTTTCTTAGTAAATAGCAATATAGGAGTATACCCCTCCTTGACTTTGAAACCAATCTAAAATGTCCTGTAGGTCAGCAGAAGCAAGGCAGCACCAGCCAGGAGGAAAGGAGCCACTTAGCTGGTGAGGTTGCCTAGCTGACCACTCAGCGTCAGTCTGTCAGTCTCTGCTGGTCTTGCATACGTAAGTTGCTTTAGGAGTCAACTGAGATGAATTAAGAGTCCTATTAATAATGTTGCAGCAACGCCTGAGTGACAGGTTGTGTTCCATAGATCAATAAAACAGAATAGAGAGCCTAGAAATAAACTCATGCCTATGTGGTCAGTGAATTTATGACAAAGGAGAAACAAATATACAGTGGGGTAAAGACAGTCTCTTCAATAAATGGTGTTGGGAAAACTGGACAGATACATGCATACAGTGAAACTAGACCACTGTTTTACATTATATGTAAGAATAAACTCAAAATGGATTAAAGACTTAATTTTAAGACCTGAAACCATAAAACTCCTAGAAGAAAGCATAGGCAATATAAACTCTCTGATCACTCTTAGCAAATATCTTTTCTGGTACATCTCCTCGGGCAAGGGAAAGAAAAGAAAAAATAAACAAATGGGACTACCTCAAACTAAAAAGCTTTTGCATAGTGAAAGAAACCATCAACAAAATGTAAAGACAACCTACTGAATGGAAGAAGATATTCTCCAATGATACATCTGATAAGGGATTAATTTCCAAGTTAAATAAAGAACTCATACAAATTAACACCAAAAGACAAACAACCTGATTTAAAATGGGCAGAGGACCTGAATAGACGTTTCTCCAAGAAGACATACAGATGGCCAGATATGTGAAAAGGTGTTCAACATCACGAGTCATCAGAGAAATGCAAATTAAAACCCCAAAGAGATAACGCCTCACACCTGTCAGAACGGGTATCATCAAAAAATCAACAAACAGCCCTAACCGGTTTGGCTCAGTGGATAGAGCGTTGGCCTGCAGACTCAAGGGTCCCAGGTTCGATTCCAGTCAAGGGCATGTACCTTGGTTGCGGGCACGTACCCAGTGGGGAGTGCAGAAGGCAGCTGATCCATGTTTCTAACTCTCTATCCCTAACCCTTCCTCTCTGTAAAAAATCAAATAAAATATATTTTTTAAAATAAAAAAAAAATCAACAAACAACATGCTGATGAGGATGTGGAGAAAAGGGAACCTTCATGCACTGTTGGTGGGATTGCAAATTGGTGCAGCCACTATGGAAAATAGTATGGAGATCCCCCAAAAAACTAAAAATAGAACTATATGACCCAGCAGTCCCATTTCTGGGTATTTACCCAAAGAAATCCAAAACACTCATTAGAAAAGACATATGCATCCCTATGTTCATTGCAGCATTACTTAGACTAGCCAAGAGGAAGTAACCAAAGTGTCCATCAGTAGGCAATAGGATAAAGAAGAGGTGGAACATAAATTCAACAGAAAATCACTTGGCCATAAAAAAGAAAGAAATCCTTTCATTTGTGACAACATGGATGAACCTTGAGGGTATTATGCTAAGTGAAACAAGCCAGAGAAATACAAATACCATATTATTTCATTCATATGTGGAATCTAAAAAAACCACAAACTCATAGATACAGAGAACAGACTGATGATTGACAGGTGGAATTGAGGTTGGGGGGCTGGGTGAAAAACATGAAGGGATTAAGAAGTAAAAATTGGTAGTTAAAAATAGCCATGGGAATATAAAGTGCAGCAAAGGGATATAGTCAGTAATATTGTAGTAACTATATATGGTGTAGGGGGTACCAGACATCACTGAGAACACTTCATAAGTTATATAGATGTTTAACTACTATGCTTCACACCTCAGACTATTGTAATATTAACTGTCATCTCTAACGGAAAAACAAACAGAAACATTTAAATCCAGATTCTGTTCTTGTTCTGTTCTCTTCTAGGAGACCCAGGCAGGTACCCTCTTTGCATTACAGTTTTCTCATCTGCAGAGTAGCCCATATTGTCCTATCTTATTGGGTTGATGATAACTCATGAAATAATAGATGTAAAATTGCCAACAGTAAAACAGCTTATGTGAAGTTATTATTGCTGCAAGACATGTTTCCACAGCTTTTTCTGTTTACTTCCTGTTTTCTATGTATAAATAATCCATTTTGAGTATCATTTAGAAATAATCTCTTATAAATGGTAATTTTACTCAGAAGTAGGCTGAGTAAAGAACACTCAAAGGTAGCAGACCCTTATTCCTGGGCCTTATTTTACCTTATTTGGAAAATGATTTTTTTGCAGATGGAATTAAGTTAAGGATATTTAAATGAGGAGATTATCCTAGCTCAGTGGTTGGCAAACTGTGGCTCACAAGCCACATGCGGCTCTTTGGCCCCTTGAGTGTGGCTCTTCCACAAAATACCACATGCCCGTGTGCACGTACAGTGCGATTAAAACTTCATGGCCCATGCGCAGAAGTCGGTATTTTGTGGAAGAGCCACACTCAAGGGGCTAAAGAGCTGCATGTGGCTCGTGAGCCGCAGTTTGCCGACCACTGTCCTAGCTTATCCAGGTGGGCCCTAAATGCAGTCATTACTGTCCTTAAAAGAGAGAGTAGAAGGAGATTTGATACAGAAGAGGAAAAGGAGTGTGAAGACAGAGGCGGAAATTGGAGTGATAAGGCCACAAACCAAGGAATGCCCTTAGCGCCAGAAGCTGGAAGAAGCAGGGAGAGGGAGTGACCCTGCTGACATCTTGATTTCAGCTCAAGGAAACGGATTTCCAACCTCTGACTCCAGAACTTCTTTGAGAGAATTAAATTTCTGTCTTTTTAAGCCACCACGTTTGTGGTCATTTGTTACAGCACCCACAGGAAACTAATACATTCCCATTAACATGTTTTTGAAGGTAATAAAATTTTCTAAAATACAAAGTTTCATAGTGTGAAGAATCAGTTCAATAGCTCTGTCATTTTAAATTTTAATGTCATAAAAATGAATATTACAGTACTACATTATTTTAGGGCAAAAGTTCTAGTTTTTCATTTTCGTGTCTTCCAATAATCAATGAGCTTGCACACAGTCATTGCTCAGTAAATAGGGAAATTACTTTCATTCAAGAAAAAGAAAATAGTGATCAATTTGGGTATGCGTTATGTGTCATGTATAACACATAACATGGGTGTCATAGGTTTTTAATTGGCCTCAAGTTTGCAGCTGAAGTACAGAGCATCAGTGTTTTTAAAATTATCATTATTCGCATCCTGCCAGTTTTCAAAAGTGATTGGGAGCCTTTTGACATGGAGACTCCTGGGGTATAAGACTGTTAAAGGACAGGAAAGCAGGTGCTGGGAGGTGAGCTCTGACTCACAGACCCTGAGCCCGTCCTCCATGCAACCATCCATAGTAGCTCCTGACACCAGCTGCCCATACCACTGAACTTGAAATTGCCCACAATTTCCCCTTTCCAAATGCTATTAAAAAAAAAAAAAAGATGAAGGAGGCCCTAATATCCTTGCTACTACTTGTACCTTTTGGGTTAAAAAATCCAGTAAGAATGAATTTTTTGAAGCAGTGCTTCTCAAACCTCAATGTGCACAGGCATCACCCGGGGTTCATGCAGAATTACCGGTTCTCATTCATCGGGGTTGGGAGAAGGGTCTGGGCCTCTCCGCGGTGATGCCGCTGGGGGTTCAGGGACCCCACTTTGAGCAGCAAGGCTCTGGCATCTCCTGCTCCTGCCTCCACGTTCCTCTCCCTGGCTTTGTTTTTCTGCATTTTGTGGAGCTGCTTCAGGCAATCAGCCTAGTTCTGCTGTGTTCGCTTGGCAACATCGCCCCCCTCCAGCCTCTGCAACCTCCACCCTGGGCTCCTGAGCTGGTTGCGTGTGTATTTCCATCGCCTCGGCTCCCGAGGCTCACTCTTGGGGACCGACAGTCTGAAGCCCTGTCACAATAATATCACTCAGCGAGAAGAAGAGATGCTGTTGCGAGGGGAGTGAAATCGGTGAGGGAGTCAGGGCTTAGGGAAGCAGGGAATAGAAACAGTAGGTGAAAAGAGAGGCGGGGGGGGGGGGGGGGAGTTGGGGGACGGGAATGAAAATTTAGTTGGAAGAAAACATTTTAAATGAGCTACAGAATTTTCCAGTTAAGAGCATTTTCTGATTTCTCTAATAGTCAACTGCTTGTTTTGTTCATTCATCTACTGAAAGTCTTTTGTTGCCCTCTGCATCCAGGCCAAAGGCTTTTTGAAGAAAAAAAAAAAGTATAAACCACCTAACTACACCGAGGACCTCTGAGAAATTGCCCAGGTACACTGGGCTAGTCAGTGGTCCCAGCCTTATCAGACATTTAGAGTCACTGGGGAGGTTTAGAAAATTCCACACACCAAGGCTGCAGCTCAGCCAATTAAATCAGAATGTTTGGGATGTGGCCAGTCTCTCTCTCTCTCCCTCTCTCTCTCTCTCTCTCTCTCTCCATATATATATATATATATAAAATTTTTTAATACTTTTCAGGTGATTCCCATGTGCAGCCATGTATCACTGAGCCTGGCCTTTGCCTTGTAGCAGGTGGATTGAACTCACTTAAAATAAAACTCTAAGAGCTGTCCTTTACTATTTAGGTTACCTCTCATTTAAACCTTTGCCATGTTGAAAACTCTGCACAATATTTTGGAAACCCCATCTCCTTTAATCCAGCTGATTAAATATTCAAGTAGTTTTCTGAAGCCCCAGCAGCTTTTCATTTTCTCAGTCCAGCGGCTCCCTCTGCTGGCCTTTCTTAGGTAAAGCTCCCCGCTCTGCAGACTCTCACTACAGACAGGTTTGGCTGCTCTGGGAAACACAATCCCAAATCAGCATTTTAAAGCACTTTCCTAATCCCGCATCCAGCCTGTATGCCATGGACAGTACCAACAGTCTAGCCCAGGGGTGGGCAAACTTTTTGATTCGAGGGCCACAATGGGTTCTTAAACTGGACCGGAGGGCCGGAACAAAAGCATGGATGGAGTGTTTGTGTGAACTAATATAAATTCAAAGTAAACATCATTACATAAAAGGGTACGGTCTTTTTTTTTTTTTAGTTTTATTCATTTCAAACGGGCCGGATCCGGCCAGTGGGCCGTAGTTTGCCCACGGCGGGGCCCCTTATCTAGTGGCACTTTAGCTTAAGCACTTGGGAATGATGGAAGAAAGGATTTAGACACACACACCACATGCATGCATATATTTTGCTTATCTTACTACTAGAAAGTATTTGGATATCTGCCATTGATTTTGCTGGTTCTATGCAAAATAATGAGCATTGATATTTACTTAGGATAGAAAATGGGGAAGGAAAGCGTTCATCCATACCTTTTTTACCCTCCCTTATTTAGTCACACCCTTTTCCTCATCAACTCACTTCTCCCTACCTACCCTAAGTAGGATGAATAAAAGCAAAGGCAGATGTAAATGCATGACCTTACCTTATCGCCCAAACTGTTTGTTGTAGTATTACATCAGAATTTTACTGCACATGACCCTGTGTCTATGGAGGCAGGATTTAATTCTTATTGTATTTGAATGTAAAAGGTGGTGCCGTTCAACCCTTAGCTCCGATTAAACCTCCTAAGGCTGTCTTTCCCATTTTATACAGCTCTTGTCATTAAGATATCCTTTTTTGTTGCATACTAATGTCTCACCCATTGCCTTTGTTTCCTGTCTGACCCAGCACAGCTTAAGTCAGGCCCCCATGGACACTACAGTCATTGGTTTATTCCAGGCATTGTTCCAATCTCATTGAGAGTCCACACTTTCAGTCCACCTCATGGGACATGGGTCCACCATCACCTTTCTGGGTACATCCCATGAAAGACTGCCTGTTTATTTTTGTCCCCCTTTACAGGCAGCACCTGGTATATGATATGACTCAGTGAGTAAATCTGTATTAGTTGCTTATTGCTGCATAACCATATTACTACAAACTCAATGACAACACATGTTTATCAGCTCACAATTCCTGGGGATCAGGAGCCCAGGCCTGCTGAGCTGGGTGACCTGCTTTAGGGTCCCACAGGGCTGCAGTCAAGGTGTCAACTGGGCCCGCAGTCCTATGTGAGGGTCAGTTGGGGAGGGATCACTTCCAGGTTCCTGGGGTTGGTGGCAGCATTCACTTTCTCGCTGGCTGTTGGCTGAGACCACCTTCATTCCCTTATCTGTGTTCTAACTACGTAACAGCTCGCTTCCTCGAAACCAGCAAGGGAGAGTCTCCTAGCAAAATGGGAGTGAGCGTCTTACACAATATAATCACACAAGTGACAGCTTGTCATTTTGCCATATTGTGTTGATTGGGACCAAGTCCCCAGTCTCATCCACACTCAGGGGAAAGCATATGAACACGAGGAGGCGGGCCAGCTTAAAGTCAGTCCTCCTCAACCTCCTTTGATCTCCACTGGGTGGTCTCATAGAATCTGTACTCAGCTAAAAGCCATGAGTCTTTTTTTACACAGATTGTTGCCAGCCAAGTCTTCCCATCTTGAATCATTAATTAATAGAACCTAAGTGCTGGACTTTGTTTATTGGCATTAGGTTTTTCTGTGTTATGTTCAGGAAATTGTTCCAACCTGATTAAATATTTTTTAATCCTAACTCAGCCATCAGAATATTATACATCTCTTCTATTTTGTGTCATTGGAGAATACAAGACATTTTCTTATGTCTTCCTTTAAGTCGTTGAAGATATATATATATACACACAATGTGTGTGTGTGGGGGGGGGGGGGGGAGCTGGAGGAAGAGAGAGAATGAAAAAGCCTAGTTTCTCATATCCAAAACCTGCCTCTAGAATTGGTCAGTTGGCTGTGAATCACTTAATACCATCTGAGCCTCATTTCTCCATTTGGTCTGGGAATGCACCAGACAGCTCTGAAGGGCGTCGTCTTTCTAGTCAAACCAACCTGGTTTTGGATTCCAGCTCCACTTGATAATTCTTTTTCCAGATCAAGAGCACGCACGCAGGACAAGAGTTAGGAAGTTCTGCTTTCTCTCTGGCCACGTTTGAACTTTATACCATCCCTTCCAGAGCGGAGTGTGTGATGGCCAATCCAGCTCTGCTGAGCCCCTTCACATTTCATCAAGGACTTCTCACCAAGGAACCAGAAAAATTCTGGTTCTGTGAAGCCATCATTATCTTAGGGATGTATGTGTGGACTCTCAGAGATTCTGTTGAAAAGTTATAGAAGTTATTCGGATGTTCTCCATTTCCTTAGATTCATGACTAAGTCGGTTTAGAATCATCAGCACTGCCCCTCTCATAAAACACAGAACTAGAGAGGGCATGGGCATGTTCCCTGTCACTTCATCAGGGTGCCCCATGTGAGCCAGTTGTATCTGTGTCTGCTGGGTCAGAATCCCTCTGTCAGAGACTCCCTGACCCTGATCCGGGAAGAACCATAAGCATTCCTTGTTCTGCTTAAACCATGGGTGTTCGTAGGGGAAAGCCCAGGGACTCACTTTTAGCAGCCTCGGGGCAAAGACTAGTAAATGTGAGAATTAGTGAAACGATTGGTAATTTAGAAGAGAAGTCAATGTTTCTGACCAACACGAGTTCTTGAACTCTGAGCGCTAGAGCTTTGGAATTTGTAAACGCTTTAGCAGAGAGCCTTGTTTCCTTTTTCTTGTTTTCCTCTGCCCCTCAAAGAGGCTGTCATGATGGGTGAGGTTTAAACCCGTTCCTGTCAGCACACAGACAGGCCTGGAAGAGTAAATTCCAGGGCATTCGATCCTCATTGATCATGTCCAGGCAGTGTAAACCTTTACTGATAAGGTGAGAGCTCCCCTTGTTTTTCTAGCAGATACTAATAGTCCCAGAATTCACAGTCTTCTGGAAACTGTATACATGTGACTATAGGGAAGACCATTCTGTGGCTGTGGTTTGGCATTTGCTTTCTCCTACCACGTATGCTGAAGAGTTCCAAATGTTTTTCTGGATCTTTTCCCTCTGCTATGCTCCATGTCTATGTTTCTGACTGCCCTCTACACATCCCCTATCTTGATGGGTAGGCATTTCTAACATTTAACAGGCCCAGAACTTAACTCATTGCCCTCAGCCCCCAAACTTGCCTTATCGCCTGTATTCTTTATTTCAGCTAATAACTTCTTGTTCCCCATAGAATAGCTCCTAAACTGAAAGCAATGCATTTTACATCATGACTCACAATGCATGCATGCACACACACACACACACACACACACACAAAACTTGAACTGAGATTTCATAAAACATTATGTATTTTTACCATGTATGTTGCCCTCTGATATTTTCTATGTAATTTTCTCTTTTGAAAAATGCTGATGTCAATACTCTTAAATGAAAATTTATAATCCACGAATGAGTCATCTGTAGTGGGAAAACCTGAAACAGATAAAATTTAGTTTCCTTGGATTTGGTTCTGGCCCTAGCCTCCCTGGCATCCTTCACACTGTTATTAGACACATCATTCACTCATTCAGTCTGTCAGTTGATATTTACTGAGTGTATGGGACACTGTAGGCACTATGGATCCAAAGACAAACACTATGGTCTCCCCTCTGCAGTCCAGGGTCCAATGAGAAGACAGATAGTTAATCTAACAACTATGAGGCAGTAGGTATGTCTTACAGAAGTCTGCAAAATGCCCTCGGAGATCACAAAGATCACCCCATGCAACTTGGACCAGAGAATCCAGACGTCTTTCAGGAAAAGATGAAGCATGAGCTGAAGCTAGAATCGGAGATAGGAGTTAACCTGACCAATTAGGGGCAGGACATTCCAGAAGAATGTACTTTCTCCAAATACCCATGTTGTTCCAGGGCCTGAGCAACATGGGTATTTAGAGAAAGTATTTTGACATAATCTTTTCTTTTTAACCAGAATACTTTCCTGCATTCCCTCCCTTTCTTTACTTGGCCAACTGTCAGTCAGTGTTCCTTCTCCCACTAAGCGATCCTCTCCAATGTAGCTTTTCTCAATGTACCCGCCCTCAGGTAGACCCACGCAATCCCCTCTTTGGGCTCTCACCTCCCTCTCCCTCTCAGAGAGCACTTATGCTGAAGGTAGGTCATCGGTGCCTTTGTTCATCTGCCTCACCAGAGTAGGAGCACCTCAAGACGGAGCCCAGTCTCATCCCTCTGTCTTCTGTGACAAACAGTAAATACTAGTCCAGTGAAGAGATGAACTAGTAAAGGAGCATAGAGATGTGCAAGCCACAGCACAGGGGTAGGGTGAAGCTGCTTAAATGAATATGTACAAGAGTTTTTAGCATATTAAAGCATGTTGTTTTAAGATTAAAATGGGCCGGAGATGCTTATTTACAGATGTGGTAACCATGTTTTAAATGTTGATGGCACGCGGGCTACAATTTTCGTATGTGCACTGTTTTATTTGTAAAAGACTATTTTTGGCTTTTAGAGAATACCAGTTTTTCTTTCTAACTTAAAAGTATCTTGGTGGTAGAATTTCTTAGTTGATTAATATAAATGAAATTCTGATACCGGAGACAACACACACCCACTTTTCCTATTGCACAAGTACCCTATCATCTCTAACCATATATTTCAGCCAAACTGTCTCCCAAAAAGGCTTTTATAAGAAGCAAAATTGACTTTTTTAATTGATTTTTTTTTTTTTTAGAGAGGAAGGATAGAGAAACATAAAACATTGATTTGCTGCCTCCTGCACCCCCTACTGAGGTTCCAGCCACCAACCTGGGCATGTGCTCTGACTGGTCGGTGACCTCCTGGTTCATGGGTCGACACTCAACCACTGAGCCACACTGGCAGGGCCCGAAATTGATGTTTAATACTTCGTTTCCTTTGGCCACTAGCTGCCAAGTTTGTATTTCCTGTGCCCATTGTCCCAGGAGTTGTAGGCAGGAGACGAATTGGAGACCTGGAACCTCAAATTCCTCTTGTTTTGCCAGCTTCTGGCTTTATCTCTTGCCATTTTTAACCTCTTTGACTCTTCGTGCTGGTTCATGATAGTTGGGGTTAGAGCATGTGGCATTGATTCCTGTGGAAAAAAAGTAGGCGGACTAGGTTCTCCCACATGGCCAGCGCTTCCCTCACCTGACCCCGTGTCCTGTGGGTGCTCTGAATTCTGTCTAATAGGGACATAGTGCTTGCTGCCGGCCAGGTTCTGTTCTCACCACAGATGAGGGAGGTGCTCTTACCATCTCCAGTTTACAGATGAGGAGGTTGATGCTCGGTGAGGTGATTTCTTGCCCAAGGTCCTACAACTAGTAAGTAAGTAGAGGTGCAGGGGGTCTGTCTCCGGGGTCTGAGCTCTCAACCCTTCAACTCCACTCTTCTCAGTCGGTGACTTACCATGACCATGGAGTGTAATAGTCATAGATGGTGGAGTTGGAAATTCAAATGAAGTGTAAAAGTGCAGGCCCAGTTATATGGGAGCTGGAATTGCCCTTTAATTCCTTTAACCAGATCAAACGTTGTGGTGATAGAAAAGCACACAGGGAAAGAAGGTAGAAGTGCGGGTAAGGAAAGGAGAAAGTTCAGGGAGAACAGTATTTTGGGACGGGGAACCTATGAATCACATAATTAAAGATGTTAACTGTAATGAGCATATGGCCAGTAGAGAAGCGAGCCTCCCAGGCTGTCCATCCTGCTTCTTTGAAACTGCGATGCTCAGACAGAGGATGTGGGATGAGAAATGACAGATTCTTAGAACTGTTTAATGACTAGACATCTGATACCGGAGTGAAGGACAAAAGCTCATGCAAGAATCATGAGGGGCACGGGCATACTTTATTCAGTTCCATGAAGATGATAGCTTATCGTTTGGGTTCTAAACCTACTTATTAAGTTTGGAGTTGATAAAATGCAGCCGATTTCACTTGTCTTACCTCATTCAGCTGCATATGTTAAAGCACAGACATTCATCTTGGGTGGCTCTTTAGCTGGGTTTGGGTTTTACTGAAATAAAATTCCTGGCACACGATAATGGAAAAGAAAAAAAAAAAAATCCAGAGTTTCATCATATGCAGTGTACTGGAGAATTTTGAGTGGTTTGGAAATAATAAGTCTGTTTCCACAATTTCCTGCTCTCCACTAGGTTCTTGGAACGCCAAATGAGGACACTTGGCCTGGAGTTCACTCTTTACCACATTTTAAGCCAGGTATGTTTCATTCATCTCAAATGACTAAATGCTTCCTATATGTAAAAGGTGAAGATATAAATGTTCCCCCTCAAACTCATATATTACCTTGAAAATTTCTTGTTACTTTCGTCATTGTGTATTCTACATATAAATGGAGTTGTCTTTTATTTTCACATTTTATTTTTCTTATAAAGATAGAATAAATGATATCCCTCAGAAGAGGTTTTCATCATGAGGGTTGTAATTCATTTGACTTGGCAGGCTAATCTTGAAGCAAGCATTCATTTCATTATCAGCTAGATTAGCATCTATGTCTATAAAACAAAATTTAAATCGGGGTACGACAATCTGTGTGACTCCTTGTAATAATACTAGGAAAAGTATTAATTATAAAAAGGAAAACATCACATTTTGATTTCTTTTTTAAAAACTAGCAACTTATGGTCAGTGAATTTGAGTTTAAACAGATGAAATGTTCTGAATGTCCTATTGTACAGCTTTCAGTCTTTTTAAATGTAAAATATTTAAACACCTAAACGGGAAAATCTGAGAGAAAAATGCAGTACTTGTAAAAATGAACTGTCAGGTTTTTGCTCACCAGGAGGTGGCAGTCAAGAAACTTCCAACTTTAATGATTATATTAAACAGAAGAAGAATCTCAAACTTGGTCTGTTTAACTTTTATAGGAGGGATGAAAGGTTTGCAATTGGAAATTTAATAAAAATCAGTGAAATGAATTATTGTAAAATGATTCTCTTGTTGGTTGTTGGGTTTTTATTTCTTAGTTACAAAACATGTATTATAAAATGCAGACCCACCATAAAATTACTGAAAGGGATTTTATGGAAGATCTAATAGTTCATTATTTTATGAGGGAAAAGAACTATGAATAATTTCTGTAATTGGGGCCAACTATATTCTTTTTCTCCACTTCCCCTCTTTTGGGGGACCATCAAGAATAAATTATGACCGAATTTGGAAACTATTTTTATTCTTAATATTTTTCTTCTGAAAGTATAGAGTGTGTACTGAGAATTCTTTTATCTTCTTCAGTGCCCAAGGACTCTCTGTACTTTTACTAAAAATTTTACTAACTTCTGTGTTCTAAAAGACTATAGCAACTTAACAATTTAGATGGATTTTTATCTCTTCTTTTTTTCAACTGAGCAAGAATCATCCTCCAACTGCTCCAATTGTACCTAGTGAGTCTAAGTGAGAACACAGCCCTTTGTAAATGTTCCAAATTTGGGCTCTTAAAGAAGGTTAGTATCTAGCTTATAAAGTCTGAAGAAATAAGACAAAGGAGACTGTGAAAAAAATTAAATGAATAAAGATGGGTGCAGAAAGAAACAATTAAGATCGGTAGTCATTTGGCCTGCCAAGTTTCTGCACTAGAAAACATGAAGGAATTTGTTGATTTTGGTGTAAATAGAATTTATCTTCCTCAACAACCTACAAAAGCATGTATCACATGTGTCCTGGAAAGTAATATGATGTAGTAGAAAATAAGCTAACAGATTGAGAACTGCATGAGATCAGAGACTGCACATAATACCTATTTTGATGTTCAACAAATGTTTGTTTCTCTGAATTATATTGAATTAGAGGCTCAGGGCATGAAATTCGTGCACGGGTAGGGTCCCTAGGCCTGGCCAACGATCAGGGCTAATCAGGGCCTTCTGGCTGCCGACCAAGGCCTTCCTACTGCTGGCCAGGGCCTTCCTTCATTCCATGCCACCACCTGGTGGTCAGCGCACGTCATAGCGAGCAATCGAACTCACAGTCGAACTCCTGAGGGGACATTTTGCATATTAGCCTTTTATATATACAGAGGAGTAAAACAGACATTACTTATGACTGTTTTGATAGATATATAAATTAGGACATATATGTTTAAGTTATTAATATGATGTACAGGTGTCACTACAGATATATGGGACATAATAGGTCAGCGGAATCCAAAAGAATAACATGTGCAGATGGTGTAAGGCATGGGAGCTGATAAACAAGAAAGATGTTATGGGCCAAGCTGGAGGCTTGAGGATGAGAGAAGATGTGGGAAATGCTTCCTGAGTTGGCTTGAGAAAAGTCAAGGGAAGACAATATATTAGATTGAGGCAAAGGAAGCCAATCTATGAGTCCTTTCATGCAGCCCAGTAACCAGACCATCAGGGGTCCTCGTCTCCCCCAGTCTGGACCTCATACTCCAGGGAAGAAGATGCACATTCCAGGAGGATAAAGGGATCAGTGGTAGTTCCATCAACCCTTCACCTCCTTATTCTGCCCCACAGCGTGCCTTGGAAAGTCTGAGGGAAAACAAAACATCTGAGCCATGAGGACATACTTTGTTTTGTTTTGTTTAATAGACTTTAATTTTTTTAGAGCATTTTTGGTTCATAGCAAAATTAAGTGGAAGGTACAGAAATTTCCCATATATGCCTTGCCCCATATATGCACCGACAACCTCACCATATCAACACCCCCACCAGAGTGGTACATTTGTTACACTGATGGACCTTCATTGACATGTCAATATTACCCAAAGTCCATAGTTTTCATTAGGATTCATTCTAGGTGTTGTATAGTCTATGGATTTGTACATATGTATAATGACATGTATCCACCATCATACTATCACACAGAGTAGTTTCCCTGCTCTAAAAATCCTCTGTGCTCTGCCTTTTTATTTCTCATTCCCCCCACCCCCTGGCAACCACTGATCTTTTCACTGTCTCCACAGTTTTGCCTTTTTAAGAATGTCATACAATTGGACTTATACAGGATGTTGCCTTTTCAGACCGGCTTCTTTCACTTAGTAATATGCATTTCAGTTTCCTTTATGTCTCCTCATGGCTTGATAGCTGATTTTTTTTAGAGCTGAATATTCCGTTGTCTGGATGTTTATTCACTCACTCACCTACTGAAGGACATCCTGATTGTTCCAAGGTTGGACGGTTATGAATCAAGCTGCAGATTGTTATGTGGATAGAAGTTTTCCGCTCCTTTGAGTAAATACCACGGAGTGTGATTGATAGATCGGACATGTTTTGCTTAGTTTTTGAATAGGTCATAAATTTAAGCAACTCAAGATATCAAACAATACTGAGAGAAGCAAAGCCTCCCATCTACCACTTCCCCAGCATCACTGCCCCACCACAGGCTCCATTTTACTAGTTTCTTATGTTCCTTTTCTTTATGTAAATGAAATAAATTATAAAAGTATATTTTTATGGTTCGAATATTAAACACACTTTTGGCCTTGCTTTTCTCACTAATGCGTCCTAGGGCTTCCCATGCAGAGGAGGCCTGTGAGCTTCTCTCTTCTCTTACAGCTGCACTGTTTCCCATGGCATGGATTTAACCTGTTCCCCACGTATGGACATTTGGGTTGTTTCTAGTGTTTGGCTATTATAAATATTAAAAACATGTAGATAGGCACATACAATACACATTGCATGTATGCAAGAATATCTGAGCGATAAGTTACCGGATGTAAGGTTAAAGAATCAATAAGTACTTAAGGCTATAATTTTGAACTCTTATGTCGGGCTGTTGTCCAAAGAGATGGTACGAGCTGGCTCTGTGACCAGCAATAGTACTGGGTGGTGAAGAGTACTTGGAGGAAAATAGAGCAAGAAATGGGCTCAGGCAGTGCCAGGAAAGGAGGTGATTTACAGTTTTAAATGGTAAATATAATCAAGGAAAGCCCCACTGAAAAGATGACATTTGACTGAAGGACATGAAAGAGCCATCAAGAGATGGAAGAAGGAACTAGGAGAAGCTCCAGGGCAGTCTAGTCCTGCTCTCTGCTTTGTAAGGTGAGGGCCTGAGGTCAGGATGTTGCAGGACGCCCTGCGTTAGTGGAGAGGTGGAGTGGCCTAGCTCTCCCTGGGTTTCTGTTCAGTCCTCCCTGTTCCAGTGCACATCGCGGAAGATCCTGCTGCTGGATCTGAATTGTGATTTCTCTCTGACCTTCTTCTACTGAACATTATTTCTTGACTCAACCTCTTTTTTTTGTTGTTGTTTGCAAAGAACTTTACATTTTATTTTTCAATTCCAGTTTACATTTAATATTATTTTGCATTGGTTTCAGGTGTATAGCATAGTGGTTAGACAATCATATACTTTACAAAGTAGTCCCCTGATATTCCCACTACCCACCTGGAACCATACACGATGCCGTACAATATTATTGACTATGTTCCCTATGTTCTTTATGGACAATTAGTTTATAAAGAACATTTCAGAGAAGTAGAGAAGATCTGATCTCTGTATTTAGTAAAATACATCAAACTGCAAATATCACTTGGCATTAAATAGTTTGGCCCCGAAATAACATGTAGATTCCATGTCTGATACTTTCAATCACTTCTTAAATGCTTCCAACAAAACAGGCATTTAACAGCTATTGAATGACAAATTATTATCCAGGAGTTTAAAAAGAAAGGCACTGTAAAATTCGGGGGTGAGGGTGGAGGGTGACGTAGGAAATGTTCCCAGACAAGAAGCAATTAAAAGCATGTAATGGCAAGTCCTGGCTTGGGAGAAGTTACTCTCACACCAGTTGGGAGTAATATCATAGGGACAGCTTTCCCCCCATAGGTCCTTCGCTGGCCGAGGACTTGATATGAAATGTCATAGATACAGCCAATGCTATAACATGAAAATAAAAAATAGCCAAAAATCTTGATAATCACTCAAAAATGTAAAATACAGCAATCCTCCTTGTCCACAGTGTTTTCTGCATTTCAGTTACCTGTGGCCAACTGAGGTTTGAAAATATTAAATGGGAAATTCCAGAAATAAACAATTTATAAGTTCTAAATTGCATGCCGTTCAGAGTAGTGTGATTAATTCTTGGTCTGTGCCTCTTGGTCCTTCTCTGTCCTGCCTGGGACATGAATCATCCTTTTGTCTCATGTATTCACAATGTATACTCCCCCTGCCCAGTAGTCAGTAGTTTATCATTTACTAGACTGTCCTGTAATCTAGTGCTTATGTACAAATAACTCTTATTTTACTTACTAATGGCCCCCAAGGTTAAGAGTAGTGATGCTGGCAATTCAGATATGCCAAAGTCAGTACCATTAATATCTCATCATTTACACAAAATATCAGTGGGCAAAGAAGTGTACCCCACTCACGAAGGTGGGAATAGAGAAGAGAGGAAATATTTTCTGAATAACTAATGTCCCCCACTAGGTCTTCTAACTTAGGACACTTGTTGTCTACTCCTGGCTAAAATACATGAATCAAATTAATTTCTGTTTAAAATAATGTTGATTTTAAAATCCCTTTAAGCCATTTTCTTATCGCTCTATGACTATGGAGTAATAACACGCTAATAGGTGAGAGAAGAAAATCTTGGTTTTCATTACTTAAGATGCAAGTAATATTTTAAACACCCCCCCCCCCAATATTCAAGTCAGATAATAGGGTGATAAACTGATTATGAATAATTAGCTCAGTTGTAAAATCTGATGAAATTTCCTTCCCTTACATATGATCCAGCACTCTCAAAATACCATTGTAGCTAATAAACAATAATGTTTGTAATCGAGATTCTTTTAAAAAGACATAAGTATGTGTGTACAGAGATGCTTTCGCCTCTAGCAGCGGTTCTCAACCTATGGGTCGCGACCCCTGAAAATACATCCTGCATATCAGATATTTACATTATGATTCATAACAGTAGCAAAATTACAGCTAGGAAGTAGCAACAAAAATAATTTTATGGTTGGGGGTCACCACAACATGAGGAACTGTATTAAAGGGTCGCGGCATTAGGAAGGTTGAGAACCACTGGCAGAGCCATCTTTGTAAACCCAATTAATAATCTCTTGACTGAAAAAAAATAAAAATAAAAATAAAAAATAATCTCTTGACTGTAAAGAAGGACAATTGGTACTCTCTCAGAATGCCAGCCCTTGATCTCCACTAGGGCATTGAAATCACCGAATTACATACAAGGAGTTAGAAGAGCAATGACGTGTCTGTGATTTTTATGCATTTCTTTAACTGTTGCCTCAAGATGGATATTTAGGGTAGCTTAGCATTTATCCTCCCTAGAGTAGTACTGCTTTTATAGACCACATGTCTGCCTTGTCCATGTATAACATAACTGTGCCAGATGCTCAGCTTTTCACGCATATTAATAAAGTTGTGGCAGTAATAATAGCTAGCAAGGATAAAATGTTTATTATGTGTCAGACACTCTTATTAGCTCTGGAGTTGTATTTTCTCAGTGAACATGCATGGCTAACTATTTAAAGTAAGGACTGTTATGAGCCCTGTGTGTAATATAGGAAAACTGAGGCACTGAAATATTTTTTTGAAGTAATATGTCTAAAGTCACTAGAATTGGAAGACATTTGTGGGGGATGTCCTGTGTACACAAAACAGGTTTGGTCTCCTAGACTTGAAAGCATAAGACACGTGAAGCCTGTGGAAAGAGCATTAGGAGTAAGGAGAGTATTATTTGTGTGCTTAGGTTTTTAAAAATAGGCTTCATTTCTTAGAGAAGTTTGAGGTTCACAGCAAAACTGAGCAGAAGGTATAGACCTTTCCCATATGCCCCTGGTCCTCACACATGCACAGCCTCCCCCATTATCAACATTCCCCACCAGAGTGGTTCATTTGTTATAACTGATAAGCCAACATTGACACATCATTATAACCCAGAGTCCATAGTTTGCATTAGGGTTGCATACTTGGTATTGTACATTCAGTGGGTTTGGTCAAATGTGTGATGACATGTATCCATCATTATAGTGTTACACAGAGTAATGTCACTGCCCTAAGAAAATCCCCTGTGTTCTACCTGTTCATCCCACCCCCTCCCTTAGCCCCTAGCAACCACTGATCTTTTTACTGTCCCCGTAGTTTTGCCTTTTCCAGAATCTCATATAGTTGCAAGTGAGATTTTTATTGCTGGTTAAAGGAACTTTGATTTGTTTGTGCTTCTTATGTATCCCAGCTCTTTGGTAGCAGTAGACTGGGAGCAGAGACTGGTTCAGCCCTTGCCACTAGCCTGCTTCAGGGCCTCAGGCAACTCAGCCTTTCTTTTTTTTTTCTTGATTTCAGAGAGGAAGGGAGAGGGAGAAAGAGATAGAAACATCAATGATGAGAGACAATCATTGATTGGCTGCCTCCTTCCTGCCACCTACTGTGGAATGAGCCCACAAGCCACACATATGCCCTGACCAGGAATTGAACCTTGATCTCCTGGTTCATAGATCAACGCTCAACCACTAGGTCACACTGGCTGGGCCAACTCCAACTTTCTAACCACAGTTCACTTTCTTGTCACATGAAATGGCTAGACTACCTGATTGCTCAGGTCCTGTCTAGCTCCCACTTCCCTGGGAAGGCTGAGTGCTGCCTTCCTGATCTCTTTCCCCCTTTGCTGAGTTGAATGGAGGGGTGGGTGGGGACACACAGAGCGTGAGACACAAAGTCTCCTTTCTTTTCTGGGAGCTATAAAGAATCATTCTGATTTGTGAATGGTACAATTTAGACTTTAATAAATGCCTAACTGATTAAACTTGACCTCTCTAGAGAAAATGTCTTATGGAAAGAGAAGTGTCCCCTGACGTTTAGGTTGGGAAAGGTGTGGATAGTTAGAAGACTTCACTTGGGCATATACACTCCCAAACCCACATATGTATGTACATTAGAAAAACCAAATGCTGTCCGAAGTCAGAGTGCAATGAATATAACAGAATATTTGTTTATGAAAGTTGCTCAAAGGTTACTCATTTTAACATGCACACCATTGGGAATTGGAGGATGGTTTGCTGCAGCCAGGGCTGGGCAGGATGCTGCAGTTTCCTGGTTTCAGGGCTAAGGATGACTGTTAGCACCTGGGGAAGCCACTCTGGTGCCAGCCACTCTGGTGCCACAGGGCAATGCAATTCTGGTCAGTGTTAACATGTCACATCAGAGCTTCTCACTGGTAACACTAGAGCTATCATATCTCAAGCATAAATTTGGGGGATATCAAGTGTTTTAAAGCTGTGAATTACAACTGTGCAATTTCTAAAGTGCCCTGTTTGGATCTCTGTACTTTTTGGGGGGGCTGAGATATCTAAAATCCCCATATTTTGAAACAAGCTTAGCCTTCTATTTGGGGTAAACCTTCTTCTACTGTACATGAATTCTGCTCTACTTCTGTTCTAAGCACTATAGATGGTTTCAATTCAGCTATTATAAATCTTGATCAGAATATCAACTGAAATGTTTACTGCTAACCTGCTTTTCCTATAATAAATATGTAAAGGCAAAATCTTGTGAACACTTGTAAATATAGTTTTCTCCTATTGATATTCCCTTAGTATTGGCTCCCATGACATAGGCTACTCATGACTTTATGTTTTGTGCACTGTTCTATTTACAGTGCCTAGAACAGTGCCTGGCAAGCAGCAGGCACATGATAAGTATTTGCAGAATGAGTAAGAGAATGAATGAATACTCATGCCTTCTATCCTGAAGGACTTAGATGTATTATTTGTTGCATAAACAAGTAACTAGGGTGACTGTCTGAAATGTCACCAGTGATTCATGACTATGTTCATTGTTCACCCTTATAAAGGACTGGAGCCCTTTTCTTCTATGGAAGTAATCTTGAGAAAGGCTTCAGGTTCCACACTTCAGCCAGGTAATAGGATACCCACAGCTCTGTGCTTCTATCCTTACTACTTGTACAAGCTCAGAAAGAAAAAGTAAATGCATTTTTTAAATATATTTTTATTGATTTCAGAGAGGAAAGGAGAGGAAGAGAAAGATAGAAACATCCATGATGAGAGAGAACCATTGATTGGTTGCCTCCTGCATGCACCCTACTTGGGATCAAGCCCGCAACCCAGGCATATGCCCTTGACTGGAATCGAACCTGGGACCCTTCAGTCCACAGGCCAACGCTCTATCCACTGAGCCAAACCCAGCTAAGGCAATGCATTTTTTTCAATGCAAAAGAATCTGAAGAAATTTAATTGTGAAATATATATATATATATATATATATATATATATATATATATATATTTGCCAATCTGACAAAAATAGGCATAATTTTTGATTCATTCACAACATATGCTATTGTTGTGCTGACTGTTGTCATTTTTTTATTTGACAGCCTAAGGGAAAAGAGGTCAGTGCCCTTGACAAAATAGGCAGATAGTGCATGTTTTAAAAATCCTTGCAGCACACCAGTGTGCCTCTTGTGGCACATTATCGAAAATTGCTGGTTTAGAAGAGTTAATTATAAAGTACGTCCAATATTTCCAATGGTGTTTTGGGCATACTCATTTTGATATTGACTTATATTCTGTGGTATTATTTACATTGGATGATATTAAATCCATTTGCAAAAGATATACTAAAGTTTGAGACGACTTTTGATTTTTTCCTCTGTTGCTAGTCCTCCTTCACCTCCCTCCCCTCCAACCCTCCCTCACCCCTACCTGCCGCCCCACCCCCAAATAAAAAGAAAGAAAAATTTGAGTTTACAGATCCTGGCTTAGCCTTTCAAGTCCTTTGAACATACTTGGTCTTTTTATTTGTTGGTTAATTTAACTATTTGTTTTCTTGTTTTTGAAGTTAAAAACACAGCAGTGTCTCATAATGTACAAAAAACATTGGTGAAAAGGGAATGTGGAGATTAACAAAATATTCTGCACCATACAGTCCATACTGATAAGCAGATGAGTAATTTCCAATTTAGGTTTCATCCTCCTGTGAATTCTAGGCAGCTCTCAGAGTGCCTCGGGCCATTTCAGGTGTAGCTCTTTCAAGCTGGGGGCCTTGAGAATCTGCAGCATTGTTCTCCAGTTGTTTTCCCGTGGAATTTCAATGACTCGCAGTGTGCAAGCATGGCTGGCAGTGTGAGGGCAAACCTTCCCAGCCTCCTGTCCCCCATCCTCATCGTGCTGCATAGCAAGTGATTTCTTCCCTGGGCCCCTGCTGTGTGTGACCATCCTCTGCAGTGTCCCTGCAATAAGAGAAGGTAAAAATCAGCCTGCAGGTTTAAATTAATTGCACTCTTCTGTTATGCTATGAGTTAGCCAATGCTTTAAATCACAGCATCCTAAACTGCTAGTTTAAACATAATTGGAAAGAGAAAGCCGTCATTGAAGTACCCAGTGAGAGCGTAAACTTACTGAAGACCAGTGTAAAACACACATAGGCAAATACTCCAATAACATGATACATTGGCTCCTAGGCAGTTGAATAGCTATTTTATTAAATGCACCTGTTGTTCATTTGGGGCACTAATGTTAACCCGTTTTTGTTCTCAACATTTACATGGCGAATGATGTTGCTTTTGTTCTAATGGAACATTCTTTTTATTTGTGATGGAAATCGTTTTTAAAATGCAATGTAAATGTAATGTATGCTCCTTGCAGAGAATGTTAGAAATGACTCTGTTGGAAGTAGTGGACTTTAGCAGCGAAGCTCTGAAAGATGCTGTTGGATACAAGACACCGGGTCCTGGGTATTCCTTCTCGTTTCAGATGTCTGAGTTTATCTCGTCTTCGTTTGGAAGAGAAATAGATGCAGGGAGTGGCTGTGCCACTGGGCTCTCCGGAGACTGTGTCTCTATCCACATTGCAGCACTTTTCATCCTGTGCTTGTAATTCTGCATTTACATTTCGGTACCAGGGCTTCCTCATTGCCATGTGCCCATTGCCCAGTGCGACGCCTGGCACAGCAGGCAGGTACCCAGGTGACACTTGTTAAAAGAAGAGTTTATGTGACGTGTAGAGAAGGTTGTAGAATGACTTCTTTCTTATTTTTTCATATTTTATGTGGCATGTTTTATTACCAATTTTGGCTCTTTTATGTACAGCTAAAATTGACATATTGTAGTTCGGAAAAAAAATTTCTGTTACCATAGCCTGTGAAGCTCTAAATAGAAGCAATTCTTAGAAGTAATATTTATGTGTAGTCATTAATTGCCAAGAATAATAAGTTACTTGTAAATGTAAGATTGTATTAATTTTATCTGTAATGGAATTCTTGTTGCTCCCAAAATCATAGCAAATTATTAAAACTGCTTTGTGGCGAGTACAAAGTTAAGGAGATCAAATTTATTTTACAAGGACATTTGATGTAATTAATTTTTAAAATATATCTTGCTTTTTAAATGCTAGACTTTAGATAATAATAATTTTTAAAAAGCCTTTATTAAAAGAACTATTCTTCCCATTTCTCCTTACTTTGTCAGTTAATCCTCAAACCTAGAATATTCCTTTAAATTTCTGCTCTACACCAGCTAGCTGAATTATGTTGCACTTTATATAATTCAGTCTACTAGATAATAATTCAGACATTGGATATTCTGTTGGTGAGCACTTTTGCCTATAGCTTTAGATCAATATTTGTAGTAAAGCCGATCTTCAGAGAATGCACATCATTATAGCATTGGCCAGTTTCTGTACTGTTTGGTCAATGCCTGTGCCTTGCAGGTTATTAAGTATTTGACCATTACCCCTGCTTGAATGAAATTGTTGGATCCTGTGGTAGTTATATTTTTCATTTTTTGAGGAACTTTCATACCATTTTCCATAGGGGCTACATCAGTTTACATTCCCACCAAGAATGTACAAGATCCTCATCAGCACTTATCTCTTGTCTTCTTGATAATAACCATTTGAACAGGAGTGAGGTGATATCTCATTATGGTTTTGATTTGCATTTCTGTGAGGATTAGTGACGTTGAGCACCTTTCCCTGCACCTCTTGGCCATTTGAGTATATTCTTTGGAAAAAAGATTTTTTCAGGTCCTTTGTCCATTTTTAAAATTGGATTATTTGGGTTTGTTTGTTTGCTTGCTATGAGTTACAAGAGCTTTTATATATTTTGAGATTGACCTCATGTCAGATATGAGGTTTTCTAATATTTTACCTCATTTTGTGGGTTGCCTTTTGTTTTGTTGATTTTTTTTCTGCAGAGCTTTAGTTTCTTGTAGTCCTACTTATTTATTATGCTTTTGTTGCTTGTGCTTTGTATATTGTACCCATAAAATCATTGCAAGGTTCCCTGTTTTTGTTTTTTCAGGTCTTACATTTAAATCTTTAGTTCTTTGGGGGTTTTTTAGTTAATTTTTGTAAGTAGTATAAGGTAGATATGCAGTTTTATTTTTAATTTTTTGCGTATACATATCCAGTTTTTCTATCACGTTCATTGAAGAGACTGTTTTTTCTCCATTGAGTATTTTGGCTCCTTGTCAAATATTAGTTGACTTTATCTGCATAAATTTATTTCTGGGCTCTCTGCTCTCTTTCATTAGTTTATGTGTCTGTTTTTATGCCAGTACCATACTGTTTTGATTGCTATAGCTTTCTAATAAGTTTGAAACCAGGAAGTATAATACCTCCAGCTTTTTTCTTTCTCAAGATTGTTTTGACTATTCAGGGTCTTCTCTGGTTCCATATAAATTTTGGGATTATTTTTTCTATTTCTGTAAAATAAAATGCCACTGGAATATTAACAGGGATCACATTAAATCGATAAGTGACTTTGGGTAAAAATATTAATTTTTCAATTATGAGCTTGGAATATCTTTCCATTTATTTGTATCTTCTTCAGTTTCTTTTATCACTGTCTTATACTTTTCAGTATACAGACCTTTCAACTCATAGTTACATTTATTCCCAGGTATTTTATTGTTTTTGTTATTAGAAATAGTATTGTTTTCCTTATTTTTTTATTGGATAAGTCATTAGTATATGGGAATGCAACTGATTTTTGTAGATTGATTTTGAGTTCTGTAACTTCACTGAATTTGTTTATTAGATCTAGCTTTTTTGGTGGAATTTTGAAGATTTTCTGTATAAAAAATTGTCAACTGCAGCCTGGTCAGCATGGCTCAGTAGTTGAGCATTAACCTATGAACCAGGAGGTCATGGTTTGATTCCCGGTCAGGGCACATGCTGGGTTGCGGGCTCAATCCCTTGTGTGGGGCATGCAGGAAGCAGCCAATCAATGATTCTTTCTCATTATTGATGTTTCTATCCTTCTTTCCCCTTCCCTCTCTCTGAAATCAATAAAAATATATTTTCAAAAAAGAAAATTGTCATCTGCAAGCAGAGACAATTTTTCTTCTTTTCATTTTGCATGCCAAATTATCTGTCTGTCTGTCTGCCTGCCTGTCTATCCATTTACTTATTTTCTTGCCTAATTTCTCTGACTCGGACTTCCAGTTACTACTATGTTATATAGGAGTGGTGAGAGTGGCACCCTTGTCTTGTTCCTGATCTTAAAGGAAAAGCTTTCTACCTTTCACCATTAAGTATAATATTAGCTGTGGGCTTGTCATATATGGACTTTATTGGGTTGAGGTACATTCCTTCTATGTCCAATTCATTGAGAGTTATCATGAATGGATGTTAAATTTTGTCAAATTATTTTTCTGCATTGATTGAGACAATCATGTGATATTTTTCTATTAAAGTGATATATATTTTTGACTTGCATATGTTGAATCATTCTTACATCCCAGGATGCATACTATTAAAGAAACATTATTTTTTCATTGCTTGTGGGAAAATGAAAAGTGACCTGTCAGCATCTGTTTAAATGTAAAATGTACAGACAATTTGCCAAGCAGTTTTACTATTTTGGGCAATCTACCAAACAGATGAAATGAAAGCATCAGTGTATAGAGATAGATATGCAGGGATATTTGCTGAAGCGTTGTTTTTAAGCTGAAGGAGCAGGGAGCCACCTAAACTCTCATCACCTTGAGAATGATCAGATAACTTATGGTACTTCTATTCTATGAAATATTCATAGAGTTTTATAACAATGTTACTTCTATTTTTTTTTGATTTGAAGGATTACCCAGTGTATATTAGTAAATGCCTAAAAACTTTAAGAGAATGGTTATTGTAAAATCCAGCAAAAAAAAATTAAAATAGTGTATATAGTGAATGGGTATGTGTTTATTAACATAAGAATTGTGTGGAGACATATGAAGCCATTAACTATTGCTGTATCATCAGAAGTAGACAACGGGAGCAGGGCAGATTATCAATATCTGTTATGTGCCACTTTGCTGTTTAACTTGGTAAAACAAATGTTATGTTTTAATTGAAAAAACATAAAGTTTTTCAATGATAAATATTCACTATAAGACACTGGTAGTTTGGCCTAGAGCAAGTGCAGATGTCATAGAGTGTAAGAAAGAAGAGCTAACAGTATCGTATTTGATCAGAGATCTCTTCATAGAGAAAACAACAGGTCTCACTTTACCATTGCATCAATGTTCTCCTGTAAATCTACTTACAGTTTGGAATTTATATTTATTTTTAAACCAAATTAAAACTTTGTTATTCTAAGAAATAATGACTACGAAACCAGATTATGAAACAGATCACTGTAGTCAAAATTAAACAATGCTTTATTGTTTAAAATGTTAAGATCTTCCTGTTTTCGAAGATGAAGACCTCCTATGGCTAGCATAATATGGCTAAGTTGAACACTATCTTTTTAAAAGTTGATTTTTAGACACACTTTTTGAACAGTATAACAATATATACATTTGCAACAAAGATTGTTTATCATTTTTCTTTGTTTCAGAACGCTTTACCGTGTACAGCTCTAAACACCTTAGACAAGCCTGGAATAAGTAAGTCTTTTACAGATTGTTCTCTCTCTCTCTCTCTCTCTCTCTCTCTCTCTCTCTCTCTCTCTCTCTCTCAATTTTTAAGACTCTCCTGATAAGTTTTCATGACATTTTTTTCATTATTCATTCATCCATTCATTTAACCATTAACCAGTTACTGAGCCCTAACTGTGCCAGCCACTGTCTTCAGACTGAGCCAACACAGTTATAAAGACGAGTTGTGTTCCTAGAGCAATGTGGCCTTGCTTCATTGTTGTAAGTCCTAAAAGTCATTTGGTCAATCTTGTAACTAGATTTCAAGAAACATTTTAGTGTCAGAAAAATAGCATTTATGAAGTACAATATCATGACTGATTTTATCATCTAAATAGAGTTGGTGACAACTGTTGAGCTAGATAAAATTGATCTTTCAAATTTTTTCAGTTCACCTATTTCCCCCATAAGCTTTATGGGGAAACTAAGTACATACATCACTCAAAGTATATGCACTCCATTTATTTAATTTCTGTTCTGTCACCTGACCTTGTTAAAATAGTTTTATTTCTTGGTTTCAAAATTTGATGAAATCTGTAGATCTGGGTTACTCAAGTTATTCAAAGGTCTTTTATTGCAAGCCAAGCTGTTAGTAAATCATTGAAAGTTGAAAGGCAGAGTAATTGAGTCACCCATCTCATTGTGGGTATCACATTTCAAGCACTGTGCTAGGGAAAAGGTAACTAGAACTCCTTTGATAAAATATACTATAATTTTTCATACCAAAATTTTGTCTCTGGGGAATTTAGTGTTATTATCTCACTTTTTACTGTCATTATATTTTAATTATAGATGCCATAAGTTATGAAAATAAAAGGTAGGACAGGACCTTTTTAAATAACAATGTCTTTAATCAATACTGTCAGTAGATACAGTGGACAGCTTATTATGAGGAACTCATGGAATTTATACATTAAATTCTGCAGTGGTTTACTTGAAAGATCTGGCCATTTATTTTGATTAAATTCATACTTAGAAGAATACTCTAGTGTAATTATTTTTGTCTAACACATGGCCTTGCATTTGTCATTGGAAGAGTCAGTTCTAAATATCTAGAGTCCCCCTAATATTTAGGGAGGCATGCCCTATGCTGGGAGCATTCTGTGTGTGTTTCTTACCCTTTTACTGACCCCCTCGCCCCCATCACCACCACCACTGATCAGCAGTCTAACATATTTTAATTATGTGCTTTCATACATTAAGCAATATATACAGTGTATAGTTCCCACCTTAATGAAATGATTAAACACATCCCTCTCTCCTAATTGCTCAAAAAGTTTTGTTCAACCAACTAACCACTTTATGAAACAATTAATAAAGGCAGTTGAATCTCTAACCCTATCTTTGAAGTAACAGGAAAATCTGGCACATCCTATATAATAAAAGCCTAATATGCTTAGTGTCCGGCCATCCTGTCATTTGTTCAACCAAAGTATAATATGCTAATGATATGTTATGCCTCTCAACCACTCGCTATGATGTACACTGACCACCAGGGGGCAGACAATCGACTAGTCGACCAGTTGCTATGATGTGCACTAACCACCAGGGAGCAGACAGTTGATCGATCAACTGTCATTATGATGTGCACTGACCACCAGGGGTCAGATGCTCCGACCCATAGGTTAGCTTGCTGCTGGGGTCCAGCTGAGAGGGACTGAGCGAGACAGGCCGGATACTCCCTGGAGCCCTCCCAGGGCCCCACCCTGGCTGGCCAACCTCCTGCGTCCTTTCCCAACCCTGATCGTGCATCAGTAGGGTCCCTCAGCCTGGCCTGCACCCTCTCTCAATCCAGGACCCCTCAGGGGATGTCGGAGAGCCGGTTTCGGCCGATCCTGCAGGACAGGCCAAGAGACCCCCGAATTCGTGCACCGGGCCTCTAGCTTACATATAATATTATTTGTAGAAAATAGCCTCCACTTTAGATAACTCCTTTTCTTTCCTTCAGCTGGACAAAGCTAGAATGGCCTCCAAATTGCCCATGAAAATATATGACAATTCTTATCCACTTAAAAGGATAATATAAAGAAGAAATCTTAATTATAGGATTGGGAATAATAAATATACATCAATAAAGAAAAGAAAGTTGGTTTATTCCCTTATACTGGAAGTGCATGATCTGGGTGGGCTCTTCCTGCTCTAAGGGGATTTGGGGCTGAAGAGACACAAATCTTAATTTTATAAATGCATGTACTTTTAGAATAGTCTACAACACACAGGGCCCTGGGGGAAGAGGTCTATAAATGATGCTTGATATTTCTTCCACTGCCCTCTTGTGGAATGACTCACCAGTCATTCCATAGTGAACTCATATGCGCCCCTCCCATTATTTATTGTTGCAGTTGTATTCAGCACCTGCCGTCATGGGCACACTAACATATATGCCCCTCAGAGAAGACTCTCTTGTCCATTTACATTGCTCTATCCCAGGAGAAACTAAGTTATGTAATGTCTTCCAAAGAGAAGAAGAAAACTGAAGTAGTACTCACATTTGTGTTGTTTCACTTCAATCTAACCACCTAAGACCTGATGCTTTCCTTTCTCTGGGAGGTATCGCTTATGTCACAATAACAATAGGTAATTTCATTGACAAAAATCAGGATGTGCAATCCTGGTAGTGCTGCTTTAGAAATTTTAAAAATTATGTGTTGTACTCAATCTTTAAAATTTTTTTTAAAAGGTTCAAGATAACAGCTTTTACTTTTGAGGGCCAATAAGAATTCTTAGGAATATTATTGCTTACAAATAAGAGCACAGTGTCTTTTTAAGAAATTACTTTAGAGATATTTATTACTTGCATTTTCCATGAATATAGGATTTATAATTTTTCAACCAAAAACAAAATCTAAAATACTGAAGACAGTATTACATGTTCATGTAAAGTTTTTGTTAATCAGTTGATAGAATTGTAGTTAATGATTTTCTTTTCATCTCTACCATCACATATGCTTTTTAAAATTTTGAGAATTAATTCAAAGTTATTTAATAAACTGAGTCCCACCTTAGATTACTTTGAAAACATTTTAGGTAAAAATATTAAAAGCTGAACTTGAGCTAAATTTTTTTAATGATCATCATGACTTGTTTAGAAACATGCTAATTTTAAGTCCCTGTAAATCTTATTTTTGTTGCCTTAAGGATTTATTTCAGAAAATACTAAGTAAGAAAATCAGCACTAAAAATTTTTATTAAAATACTACTTTCTGGTATCCCAGTGTTACATACTGAATCCTTAGAGCCAACAAGCTCTAGCCTTAGGCAATTCAAACCCCATGCAATTTAGAAAGAACTGAGAATTCAGAGACATTAATTAGATTATTGATTCTTCCTCCACATGGACATGTGACCCTGCAACCATCATTGACATTTCAACACTTCTCACTTCAAAGTGAGGTCTGAATTCCGAAGCACTGCATTTAAACCCTATTGAGCAAGTGCTGACTTTCTCCATCGCTACAAACAAATTTGCTTGTCTACAGCACAATTATGAAACTGAAGCAACTGGTAAATTCTCTTGTACAGCAGTAATAGATTCAAAACAGAGTGAACTCATTTGCAAGAACTAATTTGAATTCAATTTAGATGGGTTAATAACAGATGGGTAGGTTAACATAAAGAAGTAAGTCACTATTCAAAATTAAGTAACAATGTCTTTAAAAATATTTATTAACTCAGCTATTGAAGCCAGTGGGTATGTTCACCTGCCTGGGAGAATAAGGATTTCTTGAGAAATGAATCCTCAAGTCTCTTTGAACGGCTGTAACATGTGACCCAGATTATTTGGGGGCCAACTCTGCCCTAGGTAACACCCATACAACTCCCTGCTGACTTCATTTACACCAGTAACCATGGGCATAATTTTATCCTTTGAAGGATTTTTTTAGTATTCTGGGCAAACAAAGCACCGATGGGAGAAAAATATCAAAAGACCTAGCAGCTATCTAAACTCAAAAAGGATAATATAAAGAAGAAATCTTAATTATAGGATTGGGAATAATAAATATACATCAATAAAGAAAAGAAAGTTGGTTTATTCCCTTATACTGGAAGTGCATGATCTGGGTGGGCTCTTCCTGCTCTAAGGGGATTTGGGGCTGAAGAGACACAAATCTTAATTTTATAAATGCATGTACTGTTTCCTGACTGCCTTCAAAACACTCCACTTTATTGCATTGGAGTTATAAAGACTCTCCCTATTTTTCTTTCAAATCTCTCTATTTATAGTTGTCTGACATTGGCATGTATGTGCAATCAACCAAGAATTTCAGCCACTTAACAGATCTTTTATTATTTTGGCTGCAGAAGAAGCCTTAGTATATGTTCTCCAGCAAAGTTAAGGGTCGGATTCCAGGAACACATTTGCTTATTTTGGAACTTTTTAACAGCTGAACAATTTTTGGGAGGTTTGAAAGTAGCAAAAAGAGAACTAAGGATAAACCACCAAAGTCACAGAAGACAGGACTTGAAAACACAGCTGGTAGCTGATAGAGCAGAGCCTGCCTACAGACTCGCATAGGTGTAGGCCAGCCGTGTCCTGCCCGCTCTTCCCACATGCTCTAGTTCTCCTTATAGTCCTTCCTGTTAAGTTCCACTGGATTTCTTCTAAGAAATAAAAAAAATGCTTTAAAATCTGGAATAAACACAGATTTTTAACAATGAAGCTACCTTTATGAAGATGCAAAAATAGAGAGGAAAGCATTCACCTGTGTATATTTAAAAGTATCAGCAGAGTCACAAACCCTAACATAGTGTTCTTGAATTTTCATTAGAATATTTTATTTAATTTGATGATTAACTTCTAATCATATTTTAAAGATTACTTGCTAGATAGTTGTGCCATATATGCATAAAGTGTATTTAAAATAAAATTTGGAGGAATAACAAATTTCACTTCGTATATTTATGTTGGTGGTTCTCTACTGAATTTTTATTGCCATATTTAATTGCTTATCGTTAAGATTTAAATCAATGCCTTCTCAAGAAACCGATGGCCCGTTTTCTACTCTACCTTATTCTAAGTTGATCTGAAATTTGCTAGAATAATAATATATTACTAAGTAAGATAGAGCTTTCAGTTTCTTTACCAGTTGTTTAGGAATGTGAGAGGAAGGTAACAACAGTTATTGACACTAGGAGGAGCAGTTGAGTTGAGCCAAATCTTTAAATTATCTTTCTCCACTTTCATTTTTTCATTGTTGATCATTTTTGTTATAATTCTATTTACTTCAAAGTAAATATTTTTATTTAGTGCCCAGAGATTTTTTTCTCACAATATCTTCAAAGAAATTGTTCTTTACATCATCAATGCACTTTTTTTAGGATAGGTTTATTGGGGTCACAAGCTCTTAAAGCAGACACTGGGCAGACATTTTGGAATTCTGTTTTCTTAACTCAAAGGAAGAGCTGGAGTTGCAAATGTCAACTGCTGAGCTCTTTGGAATTAAGTTCAGTCTTAGGAGGCTACATGGAGTGTAATTTCACACCACACCCTTGAAAATAGTGTTTTTAACACATGGACAATCAAATCAAAGCAAGTGTCCTGACCTTGGTTATCCACACATGGTAATGTTTGGAGACTTCATAATGTTGCCTGCCTACTTGAAAGTCACAGTTCAGAGCAGTTTCTGGGGACATTCATTTTCACAAGAATGAACCATTAGTTTAGGTATTAAAAGCATTATGTAGGTGAGATGTTAAACCCCTTGTCACCCAATGAAAGCAGCTCTTCTAGAAAATTGCAGAGTGGATTCTTGAAAGGGAAAAAGAGGGAGTTCTAAAATAGCAGCTGCTTTCCAGGCTCTGATAGCAGTCCTAAGAGCCTCAAAGTAGACAGCATAAAGGTCCATCCAAAGACATGGGTTGGGGCCCGGGGCCAGGAGCACAGAGAGAAAGCTGTCCAAGAGAAAGCTGGCAAGTTCGCCAGAGGCCTAGTCCCGATCACTGATAGCAGCAAAGCATAAATGTGATAGCATATGAAATGTTCCTAGTCAAAGCCATAGCATACCCTCAATGACCAAAGTCATAGCTATGATGGGGACAGAAGGGTAATGAACATTGGGGCAGCCTTTTGCAATATAGAATTTGCTTTTATATATGTTGTCACATCCTTATATCCTTATAACAAACTTGGGGAGGTAGTCAGGGAAGATACATCAGCATTTTATAGCTTGAAATAAATCAATTAAAAAAAACTTGCTCAGTGAGGTTAAATGATCAAGCCTACTGAAAATTATAGCTTGGAATCTATGCCCCAATGTAAATCTTATGAAAGAAATATTACCAATTTTAAAACCCTGATATTTGAATGGGCTCAGCAATACCTGTTTTTATTTTGTTTTCACTACAACTTTGGGTAGAGAAGTCTCTTCTGGGAACGGAAATCATTCATGCCTAGTTTTTAGGCATCTGGAGAGCTGGGATGGAGTAGAAGCTTGACTCCCTGTATCTTGGGGAGATAGTGTCTGCAGCAGGCTGACCACCCACATCAGCTCACGCCTCTCCTGTGCCAGTGCTGGGGAGTGTGCCATTTGGAAAAAGGTGGGATTGTGACAGTCTCGGTGCTGGAGATGACAGCCTGCTGGCCACCCACTCAATTCTTAGTAGTGAGGTTTGTTGCCCATTCCACACAGCTCCTGCTATCCCCAGGAGATGATCCTCTGGCATTCTGTATCATTGCCAGATTTCTTGTCCATGTCTTTCTTTCTGAAGTGAAGAATTCACTGTCATTAATAATCCCTGGTGATGGCCAAGGGCAGGCCCCGTACTGTTTGTTATCGGTTGGGCATGAGTTTTTTTGTTTTTCTTCTGATGGACAGAAAATATCCATCTCCTCGCTCACTAATTGGCAGTACGTGCCAGGCCTGGAGTTGGCAACAGCCATTGTTTTTCATCCTTTTAGATTATGTGTTGGATTCGTCATCCAAAGTACACTCTTAGGGTGCAGCTAATACCTTCCTTCTGCCGTCCAGCTCATTAAGGAATCAAACCCAACCATGCTCTGAAGCAGCACAGAGTTTCCGGGCGCAGCTGGGCTGCACGGTTCCCTGAGAGGAGGCCGATAGGATTAGGTTTTCTCAAACTGGTCCCCAAAGCAGATTCTAGAAGTATGAACCGAAGAAATTCCTCTGCATCTTCAAAATATAGAATGGTGCGTTTGTATTCTGTGGCTGCCAAAACTAATTACTCCAAGTTTATTGGTGCGAAACACCACAACGGTATCATCTCACAGTTCTTCTGGGCAGTCTGGATGGGCTCCGTTGGTTTCTCTGATCTGGCTGTCACAAGGCCAAAGTCAAGGTGTTGGAAGGCCTGGGCTCTGTAGGAGGCTCTAGAGCAGCAGTTCTCAACCTGTGGGTCGCGACCCCTTTGGCGGTCAAACGACCCTTTCACAGGGGTCACCTAAGACCATCCTGCATATCGTATATTTACATTATGATTCATAACAGTAGCAACATTACAGTTATGAAGTAGCAACGACAATAATTTTATGGTTGGGGGTCACAACTTGAGGAACTGTATGTAAAGGGCCAGAAGGTTGAGAACCACTGCTCTAGAGGAGAATCTGTTTCCAGGCTCATTCAGGTTGCTGGTGGAATTAAGTTTCTCATGGTCATCAGGCTGAGGCCCTGTGTCCTTACTGGGTTCAGCTGGGAGTCTCACTCAGCTCCCGAAGGTCACCTGTGCTCCTCATCATGGTGCCCCCTCCTTCAAACCAGCAGCAGTGCAGTGAGGCCTTCTCATGCTTCAGATCTCTCACTTCTCCTACTGTGATCAGTGGGGAACTCTCCCTACCTGTTGCTGGGGGTGGGGTGGGGATGGGCTTCTCGCCATATCTCAAGAAAAAGAATTTTCTGAGAGTCGCCCAGGAGAATAAGTGGTGTTTATTTGCATGGAGTTAAATCCATGAGTTTCCAGGGCCCCATTTCCCTTTGTCCTGTCAAGGTCAAGGAAGGAGTCCGGTTGGGCCTTTAGCAGGGCTACGATTCAAGCCATTGCCCAGAGTTTCCATTCCGTGTTGGGGCACAGTCCAGTCCAGTATCAGGCGAGCTTAGTTTGTGTTCCCTGTTGCAGTCCATCAGTCCATTGAGTGTGGGGTCTACAGGCCACATGGCTATGGAGGGAACACAGGCAGGAGCAAAGCCTGAGGAACCAAAGAGCCACAACCAAGTGCCAAGAGAACAAACTTTGGAGGATTATGTATTCCCAGATTTTCATGGGCTCCACTCCCTCTGGCCATTGACTTCTTTTCCAGGTTAGACTGACGGGTACCTGCCCTACGTCACCCCAACTTCACTGCACGTGAAGACTTCACTGCATCCATCTCCCCTTTGTTGGATCCCTTCCCCCAGTGATTTGCAGGGAATGGACCAGTGGTTCCCAGGAGGGTTAAATCGCAGCTTCCTGGTGAAGCTGCCCAGGTGGCCATGCTTACAATGTCTGGCCTCCCTTTTGCTCCTTTCCTGTTATTAATAACCAGCTAATTACAACAGTATCACTTCCACCCTCTCTTCTGCCTCCAGTGAGACAGTTTTCTGCTTCGAAGGCCCACATGTGTAGTTCAGGTTAATCTCCCTATTTTAAGGTCTGTAACTGTAATTGCATCTAGGAAGTCTCTGCCATAAAAGGTAACACATTCACAGGCTTCAGGGTTTGGCAAGTGGACATCTTTGGGGCCAGTCTGCTTTCCACAAGTGCTGGGGTTTCCTATTCAGGGATGAGTCACTGGGTGAGGCGGAGCAGAGGGGCAAGCCCAGCCCTCCCCAGCAGTCACAGTTTGCTTTGCCTGGTCTCTGGCCCATCAGGTGACAAGGATGGGCCTCTGATTGATGGTTCCACTTTTTGCCTGGTTCAAATTAGGTATCCTCCAAATTATATGTAAGTAAGAAATTATTTCCCACCCTCAACACAGAGAAAAAGAGTGTTCTCAGGAAAGCTTATAGTCACTGAGAGAAGTAACATTTGGCTTGGCATTTCTGTCCCCTTTAAATCAGTGCTGTCCTATAGAACCTTCTCTGTCGATGTTCTTTCTGCACTGCCCAATGCAGCAGCCATCAGCCCCTGCGGCTATTGAGCACTTGAAATGTGGCTAGTGTACCTTGGGAACTTAATTTTTAATTTAATTTAAATATAGGTAATTTAGCCTTAACTGGTTTGGCTCAGTGGATAAAGCGCCGGCCTGCAGACATAAGGGTCCTGGGTTTGATTCTGGTCAGGGGCACATACCCAGGTTTGGGGCTCGATCCCCAATAGGGGGCATGCAGGAGGCAGCCGATCAATGATCCTCTCTCATCACTGATGTTTCTATCTCTCTCTCCCTCTGCCTTTCTCTCTGAAATCAATAAAAATATTTTTTAAAAAATAAATGTACTTAAGTGTAAATAGCCACATGCTTAGCTACCATACTGGGTGGCACAGCCGTAGATCAACATGTAAACTATTCCTTTAATTTCAGTGCCCACAGTGTCAGACAAGTATGGATGTCTGATGCTTTGGAAATTCTAGGCCCAAGAATCCTTGCATTTTGCACTCAAGTACCCAGAGAGCTTGCTTTATATTTTTGCTTCTCACTACTGTCTTTTATTTGTAAACACTCTAAGAAGATAATAGCTCTGGAGGACCAAGTAAGTTGTAATGAATCTGCAGAGGGACTAATGGAAGTATCAAAGAACATCAAGCACACATTCCTTCCCCTACTACTCTCCTCTGGAAGCCACGCTGCTCCCTCCTCAGGGGTACTGTCTGTTGCAAGCCCTCTATTCCTTTCTCCTTCTCCTGTTCTCTCTTTTCTGTTGGGAACAGTTAGGGGTTAGACCAGCCATGGGCAAACTACGGCCCGCGGGCGGATCCGGCCCGTTTGAAATGAATAAAACTAAAAAAAAAAAAAAAAAAAAAAAAGACCGTACCCTTTTATATAATGATGTTTACTTTGAATTTATATTAGTTCACACAAACACTCCATCCATGCTTTTGTTCTGGCCCTCCGGTCCAATTTAAGAACCCATTGTGGCCCTTGAGTCAAAAACACCTCTGGGTTAGACACACAGTTCTCTCCCCTTTTTGAACTCCCTTGAGTATTTGTTTCTCTGCTGATGTTCCCAGCTCCCTTGATCTCCTCTAACTCTACTCAAAAATATCATAAAGGCTCAGCTGCCTCTTCGCCACATATGAGGTACTATTGAGAGGGGGCTCCATTTTCTAAATAAGTTTCCATTGGCCTCTGTGGCCACATATGTTAATTCCTCAGCTTCGGAACACTGAAAATTGCCACACTTTAAACAGTGGTCTTACTGATCTTTTAAGAATATACAGTCAATAAATATTTTTGATATGAACCAAGAAAGAGTAGAAAAGAGGAAAGCAAAACTCATTATTGGCATAAAAGACAAGAAAACGCCTGAAAACAGCATAATTTTTGGTATTATAGGGATCAAGTTCCCATCCTAGATTCGCTACTGAATCATTTATTATTCAGGAACCTCACTAACCAATCTGGTCCCCAGTCTTTCAGTCTTCAAAACCCTTAGCAGGATTTTGCATGTATTGAATAGGACATGGGTGTAAATGATAGAGTACCTTTGGCTAATCTTAGCTTTCCTCCCTTCTGTTTTTTATCACACCCAGCCTCCCCTGCCAGTCAGAGCGTTTCATTCATTCCAAATAAGCAGTTGTCCGTGAACATGAATACCTCACAGTACAGGTTCCCCAGATATCTTCCAGAGCATCTGTTCTACCTTTCTAGGAATCAGTACAGCTCAGTCACGAAATCATTTTTTAAATACTTATTGTGTAGAAACAAGATTCCCCCTTCCCTAGCTGTTCCTCCTAAGAGTGCTATGTTAACAAATAGCATTGTACATAATTAATGTAAAACTTACCAAATTCAGGTATCCGGTAGACCTTTTCATGATGTTTTCTATACATGAACTGATGGGTAAGTCTAGCCCCTGGGTGTCCACTTGACCTAGGGGATTTAGTGGTAAGAATGAAAGTAATTATTCTTACTGTTTACAGCTTTTAAAGAGGGAGGGTAAGTGGCTCATCTCTAGACACACAGTGAATAAAGGCTGGGAGCATGGCCTTGGTTTGCTATACCTGTCATTACTGGGGAGCAAATGGGTAGGAGACTCCAAAGGTAACTGGCCTTCTTCTTTCAGACACTGAGCCAAGTCCATACCATAAGGCACAAATCCCATGTTACCTTTTTATATCCATCATGGGAGTGACTTTCATTATGTCTTTAACAACAACAACAAAGATACATTAAAATGCCTTAAACACACATGTCTGCAACCCCCAAATTAATTGTTTTCTTTTCTAAAAGAGCATTTTTAGGACCTCAGAAAAATCTAGTGGTGATTTACAGTTGAAGTCTCCAGTGAGTATATATGTGTGTGGATATTGTTACTCAGACTATAAATGAATAAAAATATTAACTCAAAGGGATCAGTATTCTGGCCCTCACTTGCATTGTTATCCAGCGTATCTTTGTGTATCTGCATGTGAATTCTCTGCTAGTCCTCAGCTGTATTTAATCCCTCAAGACTCAATATACAAACATAATGCCAAATAGAGAACTTCCCTTAAATTATTCAAATCTCCCCATAAGTGATTCCCACTCTTCCTGCGATGGAAAACATTTGATCATAAATTCAATTAAATCAGCCATCATCTTTGTGATGTTTGTCCAGCGAAATCCTGTAGTGACTAAACCAATCAACATACCAGCTGTGTGTGTGTGTGTGTGTGTGTGTGTGTGTGTGTGCACGCTCACGTGCGTGTGTTTATGGTACGATTGTTGTGGAAGAATCGATTTGAAGTAAAGATGAAGAGCAGTTCTCATTTCTGAGGCCAAATTTTGCCCACTTCACTGCAGCCAAGGTTTAAAAGATTAAACTCTTAGGGCTAAAATCATGTATATTGCACTCACTTAAATGCATTGGCTTTTATTTCCCAACTCAGAGCCTAGTTTTAATATATTGAGTTTTTTTACCGAAACTAATATACTTTGGAGATGTTAGTAAAAGCTGTCAAACCACATCAACCAACCATTCTTCTTCACCTATCTTCTACACCCTCCTCTCTCTAGTTAAAACAAAGAAGAATGACTGTCGACACATTGCTAAGTTTCTCAGGGAAAATGCCCTAATAGGACTATAGTACTGTTTATGGTTTCTTATATGTATGTCAGCTCAAGAGGTAAGATTCATTAGAGGCTTATAAATGTTGTTTTTCATCTTGATCCTAAAGCATTTCAGACAACAGATATAACCAACAGCCTCCCCCCTTTTCTATTATACCTTTACTACTGATCCTACTAATTTGGACATAACTGAACCTTATTTATGTATCTTTACATACGAGTATGTGTAGATTCATGTGCCCTGTAGAGGGCAGTATGTTCTGGAGAAGAAGAAAAAAGGTTAGAGGACAGCTACTTATCGCCATAAAACATTAGATAAGCAACTGATTTTTTTTTTCCCTTTAACAAAATAGGTCAACTATCTCCAGTAAGAAAGCCTCATGCTTTGACTGTCTGCCCCTCTCTGCCATGTTAGGTATCTGCTTGGGTGGCGAATATTTTTATGATTTGGCTGTGCTATCTTGGAGGCTACTTAATATGAGGATCACACAAGGTTCCATGCCTTGGCCACCAAATGGAACTAAGCATATCATTTTATCTATAAAGATACATACAAATGGGATTTTCCATTTGTCTGCCATTTCTTGTCACCCTGGACTGAAGTTTAGCATTCAAGGCAAATTATACCTACAATTCTAATTTTATTTGGTGGTCAAATGAGGCGTTCTTTCCTTTCCTATCTTAGCTACCCACATCCCTTCCTTTTTAGTTCTGATCCCTGAAAGATTTTAATGTCTGTTATTTTTTTCTCCAGGGAGTGAAAAATCTTTGCACAGGGGCATTTTCTGTATATCGTGATTTTAGGCTCCTTTTCTTCCTGGCCAGCACATCTTTGGAGTAACCCCTGACCCAGCTCTCTTCACTGTAGTTAAATTTGCAGTCTCTCAATCCAGTCTCTCCTCTTCATTTAAGGAACCAAATCCTCTAAGTGTCTACACTACACAGTGCTTTTTTTAAATTTCCCAAAAGCTGCAACAAATTGTTTAAGGACAGTGGAACGGCACTTCCCAGTAGATTCGTATGTGTTGATGGAAAGGTTCTATATCCCCGCCATCCAGTACAGGAGCTCCTCGCCACATGTGGCTATTGAGTAACGTGTTTCATGCAATTGAGGAACTGAATTTTTTATCATATTTAATTTTAATTAATTTAAATTCAAATAGACACATGTGACTTGTGGCTCCCCAATTGGACAGTGCAGAATAGAGCATGACTTCTGATCACTTTATAACAAATGTTTTACAAAATATATTGTGAGCTGGATTAGATTTTGCAGCTTAAAACCTACTGCCCAGGCTTTCATTCTCTTGCTTGTTTTTTTCTTATATATATATTTGTTTACAACGAATACAATAAAGCCTATTTTTGTTCCATCTCTTCTGAAGCAACCTCAGTATTGTTTTGAAAATGTTCTTGTGAATTCCCAAGCAATTATTTTTTAAATGCTTCCATATCTTTACCCATGATCTGCAAATGCTTATCTTCAGTTTTCTACATTATGCTGATATTGTTGGTTTTAAGGCATAAGAAGGTTTTTGTATAATGGTTTGTGTCATGCCACTGGCTTCGGCCTCTTGCTACAGACATGCCAGAAAACACTTTTACCTACATGTTCCTAGCAATTACAAGTACTTGGACCCCAAATGATAATAAATGCAGCTTTTTCATGCTATTCATTTATCTTTCTTTTATTTCAGCTATAAAGATAGAATTAGTACTCAAGAAGATAAATAGCTCTAGCAGTTATGCCAATTTGGGATCTCCTTAAGCCAAGGAAATACATCAACACCCTTCTGTTATAAGTCATTTTCTATAAAGAGCCAGATGTGGAGTTAAAGGCAGGAATAAAGGAACGTGCAACTGAAAGGTTGTACTCGCTTTCAGTAAAGACAGCCTCAGCCTATTCTATATTCATCATCAAACCACTCTTTGTAGCACCCGTGCCCCTGGATCCACAACCTCCACCACACAAGGAGAGGAAAGCAGGGATGGTTGGTAGTCACATTGTTCTTTAAGAGACCAACCTCTTGGGAAAGTTTAGGCATCCCTGCACCACAGGGCACAACAGAGCAAAACAGAGAGGGATCATGCAGTTCTTGTCAATCCTTTGCTAGTAACAACCTCAGGACTGGGCTCCCATGGGAAAGCCAGTTTCCTGCCATTCTGAGACTGGTAGGCTTTCTGTTAATGAACATGTGAGTTATCTGCCGATATAGACTGAAGTCTCCATAGTATAGCAACTATTTCTGTGTTGGGAATGCCATTTGCAAACTCCAGAAGCACTTTAAAAGAGTCTTGAATACTAGAGATGCAACCATGCAGGTTCATCTAGGTAATGAAAGGTCAGAGGCCAGGGCTTGGCATGGGAAGAAGAATGTAAGGTACCAGTTCTTATCTTTTCTTGAGTTGGAATACACCCTGCCCATTGGTTGTTAAAAATCACGCCTTAAATGACACATTCTAATGTAGGAGGAAATAATGTCTTGCGATGGAAATGCATGATAAAGTTTTTTCTAAAATTTTAAAAATCTTTTCTCATATTGGTAGCATACATCACATCCTCACATCACATCACGTCACATCACAGAATAAATTCAAGACCTTGAACCGCAAAACTAAAACTCAACCAAAAAATTGTTTTCTTCATACTAACTTTAGCGTCAGCCCCAGCCACATATAAAGTTACAGCAATCTTTCCCAAACACGTGTTACAGTTACTCAGTATTCCAGTATATGTCAGCTTGATGTTCAACAGCTCTGAGGGCCCTGGTTCAGATGTTAACAAGCCACTCCATTTGAGGACCGTTGGCACAGCAGGGTTGGGACTGGGAAAGGAGGAGTGAGGATGGCTGAGTGGAAGACATGCTTTCTCACTGTTGTCTTGATAAATCTGACTTGAGGCCAGCACCCTAATGTCTGCGAGGCAGGAGGAAACCCAGACATGTAAGACAGGCTAGGGAAACAGGAACCAATCATGGGGAGCCATAAAATGAGGAAGACACTGGACATTGAGAAAGAGGACCGACATAGTTGAAATAAAGGGGATACTGACAAAGAAGGGAGTATACCTTAGTGTGCAACACAGAAAAACACATTGACAACATCTTCTTAAAATTAAGAGGCAGGTCCTGAAGTATATCTATCAAGAAAATGTTTTTATCTTAAGGTATATAAAATAGTATTTAAAGTGTTTTTACTTATGGTGCTTTATCATTGTTTTATTTTAATGAGCATTTAAAAATAATGAGAACTTGTGCTAGCTGGTTTGTCTCAGTGGATAGAGCATTGGCCTGCAGACTGAAGGGTCCCAGGTTTGATTCCAGTCACGGTCAGCTACCTCGGTTGCAGGCTCCTCCCCAGCCCGGGCCCTGGTCAGGGCTCATGCAGAGGCAACCAGTTGATGTGTTTTTCCCACATCGATGTTTCTCTCAGTCTTTCCCTCTCTCTTCCACTTTCTCTAAATATCAATGGAAAAATATCCCTGGGTGAAGATAAAACACAAACAAAACAAACAAATAATGAGACCTTTTTTGTATAAATTTACTCATGACCTCAATCCTTCTATTTTTTTCTATTAGTTGTAAATCTCACAATAAGATGTTATCTGCCAAAGGATTTTAGGGCTATACTCTGATTTGGAAAAGAATATTAGTCTCTTTTTGTCACTTTTTAAATAAATATATTATTTTATATCAGTTTCAACTGTACAGCATAGTGGTTAGACAATCATATATTTTACAAAGCATTTCCCCTGATAGTTTCAGCACCACCTTGCACCATAAATAGTTACCACAATATTATTGACTGTATCCCCTATGCTGTGCTTTACATCCTTTTGACTGTTCTGTAACTACCCATTTGTACTTCTTAATCCCTTCACCCAGTCCCCCAACCCTCCTTTTAAAATACTTGCCTTACTGCATCCAGTTTGATTCTATGATTGTACACAAGTGGTGGAAGAGTGGCATCGTGTTCATTATTAACACCAGCAGCTGCATTTGTCCTGGTACAGGGGCTGTGCCTGCAGCATGCCAAGTGCTTTGTCTGCATCACCTAATTTAATCCTGAAAATAACTCTCAAATAGCTTTCCATAGTTTTCAGATAGGAACAGTTAAGCTTATTTTAGAAAGTTGATTTCCCTGTCTTCAATTATATTGTAGCCTCAAGAGCAAATCTATAAATATGTCCTTCATTTGCTATGTTATACCTAGCAGGGCTGGGACTAGGGCAAGGCAGGTAAGGCATTCACTTTGGGTTCAGAATTTAAGGTGGTAGTCCTCCCCCCGCCCCCCCAAAAAAGTAAATAAAAAACACAGTAAACCAGATAAGTAAAATTTTAATGCAATATTTTAAAAATATCAATAGATAGTTTCAGTATTTTCTTTGCTCTCCATCAAACAGTGATTCCTTAGCATCTATTCCCCCAAATCCACAACCTCCTCCTTAAACACCAATGCTGGTGAGGTAATAGAAAATAGTTTACTGCTGAGGGCACTGTAAACTGGTAAATCCCATGGAAACATGTTAAAAGCCGTAAAGATATTCATTCGTGGTACATTCAAGAAATTTAATTTAATATCATCTAAATGTTCTGGGTGCTTGGGAGTGCACAGATGAGGTCCATGTCCTCATGGAGCTTACCTAGAGTATCAAGAACAATAAGTAATAAAAAAAAAAGTAACCTCAAAGAGTGATAATACATGAAGACAATAAAAGAGGGCAATCTGAGAAAAGGGAATAGCATCAGCAGGCCGTAAGCCATATGAGGCTGGGATTTTGACTATTTTGTTTATTTCTCTATCCTTTGCACCTAGAACAGAGCCCAGGATCAAGAAGCATTAAAAGATTATTTTGACTTTTCTTCTCAGGGCATGAGACCCTTGTAGAGGTTGTCCGACCATTCAGCAGACTTATTTCTTGTTCTACACATAAGCACACAGGCCAGTTCTTCTTTCCATCAGAATGAACTCATAGAGTTTCAAATACTAGCTGCAGTGTTAGAAGAAAAGGAAGCTGAAATCAGTCCCCAGCAAATCGATTCCTCAGTTGCCTTGAACTAAACTTCAACTCATAAGCTCTGACCTCGCTGAATTTTCTTTCAGATTGGTTTAAATGAGAAGGTGAACTGTTTTTGGTGATTTCCTCCAATCCTAACCATTTCATATCTTTACAATACAATCCTTTTTTTTTTTATTAGTAGGGAAACATTATTTCTTCTATATCATCATCGGATGCTAAATTCTACCTTTTTACTTAAAAAACAACAACCACACAACTCTTTCCTTTTTACATTTTTCTTATCTTGGATCATTGTCCAGTATCTAAGGAAATAAACACGCGAAGAACGAGTTCTGTGGAATGTTAACTGCACTGGTATTTTTCTTCCTCTTATTATGCCCCAAGATTCCCCCAAGTTGATATAAATTCACCATGCCTTCTTTAAAAAGCGCAACAGCAAGGCATTCTTCCTGTAGGAGTCGGCTATAAAAGGTGATTTCCTTTCACTTCATTTGGTTTAAGCCTGTAAACAGCATTAAGTGAAAAATCTGATATATTTTTTAGGCTATTTATTGCATTACCAAGTTATATTTTCAGTTCTCAGTGAAAGGTTTATTGAGAACATAAACTTTGAAGAGGTTTTGTTCAGGATTAAAGATATTTTCCTCCCCTTCTCTTTGGGCAAAATAATATCATGGCAAAATGATGACTTCCAGGAGCTATTTTTAGCACTATTGATAGTTGAGGGAAACATCGGGCCATTCCAGGGAAGCAGATACCAGCCTCCCAGACCAGCCTGTGGTGGTGAGATTTGTAACTTCTATAGGGTTTTAGAGGAATGAAAGGCTGTGAAGTTACCCTTTCCATTAACTCAATTTACCATAATACATATACACCAATAAGTTAAGCTGTCTTTCAGAAGCATTTTATAGTGAAATGTTTTTCACACTGCCCATGCTATTGGAACTAAATATTTATAACCAATCCATCTGAATGTAAGACATAAGCCATGGCTAAAGTGTAAAGATTTTTTTTTTTTATAAATGAAGATTTGAATTTAAACTCCTGATGCATCATTTATCATCAAAAATGAGTCATCTATTTCACATGAAATAGTGCTGCAATCAACTACTGTGAGTTCAGGAAAATTGGTTAATCTTTATTCTCTATCATAAATATCAATAACGCCATCTGGGTAGGACATTCACTAGCAATTTACTTTGCTTCACTCTTGATGTCCTAAAAATGTTTTGAACGCTTGTGAAATAGGTGAAATAATAAGATGCCTATAATCGATTTAAACAAGTTATGGAAAGAAAAGGTCAATCTTCACAGCAGTCCTGTGAAGTGGGAGAGGGTATTAATTTTATCCTGATCTGTATCCAGAGTTGGAAAGGTTACGAGTCACCTGATGTCCTTCAGGTAACAATGGAATTCCATGTGGGGCAAGATCATGAGATTATGATTGGATATAACTGTAAGCAGAATAACCGGGAAGTAGGAAATCAATTCTGTTGATTTAACAACCCTTTGGTTTTGAGGACATTCTACACTGACTGTGAATTTAGAATTCTCCTTTAAGTACTCTAAGTTTTAGCCTTCTGTTTCGAAGGGTTAGTTATTATTAATGTATTTTTATTTCCTTTAATGAAATAAAATATATCCTCTTCTATCATGTCCTTCAGTCAGAGGATTGAAAAGTAACCTCTTGTGCTTCTTCTGCTGTTAACCACATTATTAAAGTAAAACACTGAATAGATATTATAGAAACATATAATAGCTACTCTGCTAAATCTAGGAATATTTTTTAAAACATAACTGAGGTACAAGTATAATTCCTGACAGGTTTGTACTATTCTATCTGAGAAAAAATTATCAATGTTTGGCAAGCTCTAACAAATTTTAGAGTAATTTTTTAAAAATTATGTTATTTAAGCATGTAGAATTATAGGTTTTTTGATTTTCAGAGAGAGGAAGGGTGAGGGGGAGAGAGAGAGAAACAGTGATGTGAGAGCAAAACGTTGATTGGCACGCCCCCTTTAGTAACCTTCTGGCGCACAGGTCAGTGCCCAACCAATTGAGCCACACTGACCAAGGCTGAGTTATAGTGTTTTGTAATATCTATGAAACTTTACATAAAACATAAAACTTTACAATTTACAAAAGTCACTACTACTAGGCACTGGGGAAGAACTGGAGAGGACATTAAAGTGGAATCACTGGAAAAAACAGTACATTGACGCAGTTAACCGATTCTTTCCCATAAGCAGGGTGAGTGAAAGTTTGATCTACTTCTATGGTTATTAATTAAAAATAAGTTTAAACATGTACACAAAGGCTTTTGTTGAAAAGAACATAACATGAAGTTCACTTATATTACCTTTTGAATATTAGAATATCTACACCAGTGGATTTATGAAGTATAAATATGAAAATCTATAGCTTCATATTAGTACATAGGAAAGGCTAGTATAATTGTTTAAGCAGGTTTTTTTTAAAGACAAGACCACTCTTTTTTTTTTTTTAATTTCAGAGTGAACTTACATATTCAATGACGCCTCTTTTTCCAGGGAGGGTAGAAAATAGTAGTAAAATGAAAGCTTGAAAATTTGGGGTAAATATCTAGCTGTGCTCTGAAATCCAAAGCAAGAATTTAATGTTTTCCTTTCACTGGCCCACTTCTTGGCAGTTTATAATACCCTTAAGAGTGTCAGTGCTAGTGTTTTCAAAACCTTGATTCATTCACAATCTGCTGAGGGCAGTTTAGCACTTTCAGTATTTTTCCACCAGGTCGAGTTTACTGCAAGGGCGACTATGTATTAGTAAGGGTTAGATCTGAAGGAGAGACCTAACCTAGCAGGGTGGATTAGTGTGACTGGCTTTTGGGAGTTTTCATCTTGTCCATGTTACTAGTAAGCATATACTCCACCTGCTGTCATTATTTAATTTAGGGCAGTTGGGATGTTAACAAGAATATAGAAAGAATGCTCTCCACAGAAGTAGAGTTCAAAATTAAAGGAAGAGAGAAATATTGAAAAATGTAAAATGTTCTTATGGAAAACTTTAAAATAACCCAATTTTTTGTTTTGTTTGTTTTTGTTTTATTTATTTTTGTTGACAGTATTACAGATGTTCCCCATATTCTCCTCCATGGTCCCCCTCCACCCAGCCCTTGCCCCACACAGGCCTTCACCACATTATTGTCTGTGCCTATGGACTGTGCATGTATGCATATATGCTCTTTGGTTAATCTCTTCCCATCCTTCCCAGCCCCTAGCCCCTCTCTTCTAAGATCTGTCAGTCTGTTCCATGTCTTCATGCCTATGGACCTATTTTGTTCATCAGTTTATTTTGTTAATTAGAGTCCAGATGTAAGTGAGATAATGTAATATTTGTCTTTTTCTGACTGGCTTATTTCACTTAGCATAATAATCTCCAGGTCCATCCATGCTCTCATAAAAGATAAGAGATCCTTCTTTTTTAGAACTGCATAGTATTCCATTGTGCAAATGTACCACAGCGTTTTTATCCACTCATGTACAGATGAGGAGCAATTGGGCTGTTTCCAGATCTTAGCTGTTGTAAATAACACTGTTATGAACATAAGGGTACATATATTCTTTCTGGTTGGTGTTTCGAGATTCTTAGGATATATTCCCAGAAGTGAAATCACTGGGTCAAATGGCAGTTCAATTTTTAATTTTATGAGAAAACTTCATAGTGTTTTCCACAGTGGCTACACCAGTCTGCATTCCCACCAGCAGTGAGCTAGGGTTCTTTTTTTTCCACATCCTCGCCATCACTTATTTGCTGATTTATTGATGGTAGGTGTGAGGTGATACCTCATTGTCATTTTAATTTGCATCTCTCTGATTATTAGTGACATGTCTATTGGCCATTTGTATATCCTCTTTGGAGAAGTATCTATTCAGATCTTTTGCCCATTTTTTAATTGGATTGTTTGTCTTCTTGGTGTTGAGTTTATAAGTTCTTAATATATTTGGAAATTAACCCCTTATCAGATGTATCATTGGCAAATATATTCTCCCATGCAGTGGGTTCTCTTTTCATTTTGTTGATGGTTTCTTTTGCTGTGCAGAAGCTTTTTATTTTGGTATACTCCCATTTGTTTATTTTCTCCTTTGTTTCTCTTGTCCTAAGAGATGTTTTGGTGAAAATACTGCTATGTGAGATGTCTGAGATTTTGCTGCCTATGTTTTTTTCTAGGATTTTTATGGTTTCATGACTTATATTTAAATCTTTTAGCCATTTTGAGTTTATTCTTGTGTATGGTGTCAGTTGGGAGTCGAGTTGCATTTTTTTGCATGTACCTTCCCAATTTTTCCAATACCCTTTATTGAAGAGAGTGTCTTTACTCCATTGTATGCTCGTGCCTCCTTTGTTAAATATTAATTGACCATAATAGCATGGACTGTCTGTTCTATTCCAGTGATCAATATGCCTGTTCTTGTGCCAGTACCAGGCTGTTTTGATTACAGTGGCTTTGGAGTACAAGTTGATATCCGATACTGTGATTCCTCCAACTTTGTTTTTTTCCTCAATATTGATGAGGCTATTCGGGGTCTTTTTGTTTACATATATAATTTTGGAGCACTTGTTCTAGATCTGTGAAATTGCATCGGACTCTAAAATTTAAGAGTCAGAATCTGGATACTCCCCATTTTGTAAGTATTACCCTTTACGTATCTGGATCGAATAAAATAATGCATATGAAAGCACTCTGTACACTGTAGAGGTCCCTGCAAATAGCATTACCGTTATATAGCATTTGACAGTCAAGTGACAGACTGACCATTATGGGAATGAGTGTCTGCCAGGGAGAGTGTATCGTTAAATAGTTTCACTAGAATAAATAAATGAGAATTGGACAATTTTCTATGCACAACAAAACACAATCTATTTATGGAAACTAATAAAATATTATCTGTTTACCTTGAGGGGAGGAATCTCATTAATTTTGTTTTTTACAACAGTGCATTGACAAAGAAAGTCTCAGCATTAAACTACTCTATGTCTCTTCATTATTAATGTAACTAAGAGTCTTGCCTCTCCGGTGAACAGAGAATTTCACTTCACAGACCTAAGCCTTTCCTTATATTGGTCTTTATTTTCCCCACGAGTTTATTCCAATGTCAGGGAATCCCTTCATGTTCTGTTTGACCAATTACTGACCCCTCTTTGCAAAATGAATAGATTTGAGCCTATTTTCTAAAAATAAGCCATCAGAGCAGTTTTATGACCACAGTCCTCCCTCTACATCAAAAGCTTTGATAAGAAAGTGATTAAATGACCATTTTGCTTTTGATGTAAAGATAAGAAAGAGTGAGGCATCTGACAGGTCTGTCCAGTACAGTCGAGGCAGAAGTCAGACTTGTCTTTATGGGTGGGCGGGCTTCTTCAATCATTTTCAAGAGATCAGTTGTTGTATGATCCAGTGGCCAGTGCCCATGTTGGCAACTTTGCTACAGAGACAATACGTGCACTGTCCAATGAAAGGATCGTGGCCCCCTGGCTTTGCTCTGCAAAGAGTGTGACAGTAAGTAAAGGGGGAAGAGAGAGACCCTCCACATCACTCATCCCGGGCCACTGTATTACCAACTCAGAGAGACAGCACACGCTCATGCTTCAGACACAGACCCACAGGGTGTGTAGTTCTGTCCCACTATAGAATGCAAGTGAGGAATATTCTAGAAGTTTTTGTTCCCCTTTATTTCCTCTTAAGCTTTTACATAAAACTCAGTATCTCTATTGAATGCTTTCATAAGTAAATTGAACCTACTACACCTCTGCCCTTGATATCCAGCTTTCATGAGCTAAAACATTAATAAATCCCAAGATTTTTATAGAAGATTTTTATAGAGATATTTACAAGTCAACTCCTGGGAACAAAATGTAACTTAGTTGTTATACAAGCAGACACTTTATTGAGAGAGTCTTTTGGAACAGTGTAAAAAAAAACAACAAAACAAAACACAAAAAGCAAAAAACATGCAGTTAAAAAGCGAAGGACTAATTAAAAAAAGAAAAAAAGAAAATGACATCCTCTGGGGGAATGTATGCTTTGAAGATGTTCCTTAAGGGCCAGAACTTGACCTTAAGATGTCTGTGCTCAAAAATGATTATGTACTTTTAAAATGTATGTTTCTCAGGTAAGGTTAAACCTCTGCAGGTATGACAATGGATATACTCAGTCCTTGAGCAAACAGTCAACAAATGCCACGTCCCAACCTTGTCCCAGGAACCATCCCTCATAGGAAGTAGCCCTTTTCCCCTGGCTTTAGCCCAGGTCTCCCTCTTTTGTGCACATTTAAAACTTGAACCAGAAACCATCAAAACTGAACATGTGAATTTGTCAAAGACTTAAAAAGAACTTATAAGAACAAAAATGAATAGTGAAAACAGTATATTAGATGCAACTGATTAGAGAGTTAGTGGAACTGGGAGATAGCTCTGAGATAATTGCTTAGAATGGAGGACAGAGGGACCACCAGATGGAAAATATGAAAGAATGAGTAAAGACAAGGAAAATTTAATAAGATGGCATTACGTTGGTGTTACAAAATGAGAAAAGAGCAAGAATTGGGGAAAGGCAATATTCTAAAAGTAACAGCTGGGATTTTTTTCCAAAATTGATTAAAGACATGAAGCCTCAACTTCAGGAAACACTGAATACCAACCAGGTTAAATCCAAAGAACACCTTCCATAGATAGCAGAACTCTGAGGAGGAAAAGAAGAGCTCTCAGACAGACAACAGGAGCCCATGAACTAGTATCTTCCGAGTTCAGAGAAAATGCTTTGAACCTAGAATTAACCCCCAGCAAACGATCATGCTGTATGAAAACAAAATAGAGAATTTGCCACCAAGTTCTTTCATCATGGAAAGAACTTTTAAAGTCTGTATTTCAGATACCAAAAATAAAAATCTTAGAAAACTATCTGAAACATAGGAGCTACGATGATTAAATAAATTATAAATGGGTAAATCTGAACAATAATAACAGTAACCGTTTCATCTGTGACATTAAAAGCATAGAAAATGGAAATAAAATATTAGACAATAACAACATGAGAGATGGGACTAGTGTCATCAGAATTAACGTGTTCCAGTATTCTTGTATTGTTTGGCAAGATGGTAAAGATAAAGTTTAATTCTAAGAAGTTAATGTTAAATATTAAAAAGTTAAGGAGCCATTCACTTAGGGAACTGAGGATGAAGGTATAAAGTGTGGATGTTTCTTCTGATATCCTTGAGGGTTAAGCAAAACCAAAACACTAAACCAAACTTACCCCCAAAAAGGGTGCTAACCACATATTGGGTGATTCTGTGGTCTTGCTGAAATATTTATTAAGTTTCTGATGGGCGGTAGAGATTATTACCAGGGACCCAGTATAACCTTTATACAGACAAATGAAACTGTAGAAATTCATTATTATTCCACCAAGAAGCTCCATAAGAGGGGTTGACGAGGACACAAGAGGACTGAATTAAATTTGGGAAAGTGTTTTACAAGCGTTCTGACCTAGATGGGCTAAACCTGAGGGAACATCTTTTCCATTTCCTCATTACTGAAAGAGCTACTGCTGTTTTCTAGAAGGTTCATCTCCCTTCCCATTACTCCCAACCTCATACTCGAAGTACTGAGAATTTCAAGTGTAGTATATTGAAGTAGACTTCAGTTTCTTTACATCATTCTTGACTTACTTCTGAATTTTCTATCCAACTGTCTCAATTATTTCATAATCCTATAAAGTGTTTCTTAATAAATCAGTATGGCTCAAAATGGACGGACCAACCCTGTCATACATAAGACAGTCCAACCAGTACAACCTTAAACAAACTTATAGAGGAACTTAAACTGTGTGGCATTACTACAATAGTAAGACTATGTGAAGCAACTTACAACACTGATCTTGAGGAGAAAGAAGGTGCCAGGTTCTGGATTGGCCATTTGATGATGCACTGCCTCCGACCAGACTTGACGACTGGTTATGCCTTGGAAAGATGAAGATTCTTGAAGAATCTGGTTGTTGTGTTATAGGTCTTGGGAGAGCTCTAATGCTTGTTGCCCTAGCATTAATTGAAGGTGGAATGAAATATGAACATGTGTTCCAGTTCATAAAACAAAAGTAGAGTGGAGCTTTCAAAAAAAAAAAAAAAAGCAACTTTAGAAGTATTGTCCTGAATTCCAGCTGCACTTCATAGATACCAGCAGTCATGGACATTACCATTGCAGTCAATAAAACTGGGCTGCTGGATTCAATTGCCTTGGAAATGGAACTTCAGAAAGGACCCAGTTTATCATAACTATGAGCCAAAATGTAGGCTTGGTGAAGGATAAGTCAATGAAGCTATCCTGGGAGCATTGATAAGCAGTTTTATCAGGCCTCCGCTTGGCGGAATTTCAGCCTCTGTGTTTGGATTATGATCAGCCAAGTTGGAAATTTAGCAAAAGATTCTCACTGTTCAGCATTTAAAACATGCTTATCACTTTTATCAATTGACCTTTCCTGAAATCATGCAGTATTATGTCTCCTTCAAATCTATTTCCATGCCAGAATCTTAGCAGAAGGTAAGAAATTTAGAGAGCCTGGGTGCTGAAATGCCAAGCACAATACTTACATGTTTTTAATATCATACAGAATTAAAATTCTAGGAACTATGAAAACCAGTGTAGATTGCCTGTGGTTTATCCCTTCATTTCAAACATTGACAGTAGGGCTTCTGTGGCTATTTGCTTGCTACTTTATGTTTATAGCTCCCATATTTAAAACGGGAGACATCAGGTTTGTGTAACCGCTGATTTTGTTGGCTTTTGACCAAGTTTATGATGATTTTTTGAAGTCTTTCTATAAATCTCATTTTGCGCAGCTATGATAACCTCCATTTTGAAAAATCACAGACCTCTGATGAAAAAGTTCATGTAAAATCCACATCGTACAGAAGCACATATCTTTACAGTCTCCAGACGAAACGTCTGAGAACTAATTTAATGTTTGCACTTTGGGGTGCAACTTAAAAGAGAGGGCCTGAAAAAAGAGTGGGAGTGAGCTATTAAAGGATTTTTAACAAAATATTTTGCTTGTCTTGTGCAGAAGGTATGGAATATGCCCTATGAAACAGAAGTTAGTTTCTGCTAATGAATTGAACATATATCTAATATTTTATATTTCTGTTGAACTGTGTGACTTTTAATTTGTATACTTACAATTTGTATTATTATGTAATTGATAAAATGGTGGTGTGCATCAATATTAACTCAATCATATATTTATATTGTCTGGATGTATGATTATAATTCTCTGGGAAAAATACGTTGTCAGTGTTCATCAGCTTGTAAAACTCATTGTGAGAACTTAAACATCTAAATAAATATTGAAATGCAAAAAAAAAATTGAAAGTAATTACTAAACATAAAAATAGAATATATAGTTCTAAAACAGAAGATGGAAATGTTGAATAAAATTAAATCCAAAAAAATGACAGAAAAAGAAAAGATAAAGTAGGTGGAAATAGAATGCAAGTTTAAGATGGTAGCAGTAATTTAAATATATCAGTGATCACAAAATGTAAATAGACTAAATTTTCTTCTTAGAAAATGGGAATTATTTAATTGAATAAGTATTAAACCCAGCTGTGTAGTATTTATGAAAGATAAACCTTAACATTATGGCTATGAAAAATTAAGTGTCACCAAAGTTATGCCAGGCAAATATTGAATTAAAAAACCCCTGAAAATATTAAATTAATATGAGAAAAAGAATGAACTTTAGCCCAGAAAGTTTTATTAAAGATAAAAATGGTCACTACAGAAGGATTAATGACTTAATTTACCAGGAAGAGATAACAGTGTTAGATTATTATGTACTTAATTACTCGACTTTAAAGAATATGTAAAACAAAAATTGATGGAATTATAAGAAAATTTTTAAAAACCTGCCGTCACAATGGGAGACTGCAAACAATAGCCACAATCATTATGGCATTCTGATAAGGTATGCCTTTGGCTTGGGGTATAACTTTCAAATACTAAAGATATCTTAGAAGTCTCATGTCTCAAACACCTTGCATGGGCTCAAAGGTTCTGGTGATCACAAAGACTCTGATGTTGAAAACGCATGCGGAGAGTTGGAATAAAAGTGGTTTTTGAAATGCAAGTGAGGAAATAGCAAACTTTCTAAATTAAAATTTTATATGTATACTCTATAATTTGTGTATAAACTGAATGTCACAAATAAGCATTGGTTTGTTTCATCGACATTATTAAAGTTTGCTCAGTTTGGGAGATGAGAAATGAAATTGTCTTATATTGGTGATTTTATTATACAGTGGGGCCTTGACTTACGAGTTTAATTCATTCCGTGACGGAGCTTGTAACTCAGATTACTCGTATGTCAAATCTTAAAGTGAACGAGTGAGACACGTGATGCTGGGCTGATGTTGTGGCGTTCACTGTGAGGTTCGCTGCGCCAACTAGCGGTGGGGTATCTGAAGCTGGCTCGTAACCTGAATTTTAGCTTGCAACTCAAAGCTCGTATCTCGAAAAACTCGTTAGTCAGGACACTCGTAAGTCAAGGCCCCACTGTAGTTAGGTACATATGCATAAAATTTAAAAGTGACCAGCAATCTATTGCAAAAAACAAAAATACAACTACAAATATAAATCTTCAAAATAGTGAAACCATGCTTCATTCATGGCTTATTGGTTCTGTAAAGACTGCACACTGGTTCATCACTCTTGTAACAGAGTCAGGACTAAAACTCAGATCTGGTCTCAATCTGGCACTGTCTTATTTTATCAAAGTTATATAGAATGGACACCAGTATATATATCATACATATATATATATATATATATATATATATATATATACATATATATATATATATATATGATATATACACACACATACATATATATATGTATATATATATACATATATATATATATATGCACACACACACACACACACACGAGGCCCAATGCACAAAATTCATACAAGAGTAGGCCTTCCTTCCCCCAGCTGCCGGCACTGGCTTCCCTCTGGCACTCACAACCCGGGCTTCCCTCTGGCCACCAGCAGCCCGGGCTTAATCTGGAAGGTTGTCCAGAAGGACATCTGGTCTAATTAGCATATTATGCTTTATTATTATAGACTAGAGTCCCAGTGCACAAAAATTTGTGCACTCAGGGGGGTCCCTCAGCCCAGCCTGTGCCCTCTCGCAGTCCGGGATCCCTCGGGGGATGTCCACCTGCTGGCTTAGGCCCGCTCCCCAGGGGAATGGGCCTAAGATGGCAGTCAGATATCCCTCTGACAGCCTGGGAACCCTTGGGGGATGTCCACTTGCCAGAGGGGAGCAGGCCTAAGGTGCATTTGGAAGGAGGCAGGAGAGGCTCCTGCCACCACCGCTGTGCTGGCAGCCGTCAGCCTGGCTTGTGGCTGAGCAGAGCTCTCCCTGTGGGAGCGTATTGAGCGTCTGCCCCCTGGTGGTCAGTGTGTGTCATAGTGACCAGTCATTCCCAGTTGTTCTGCTGTTAGGGTCAATTTGTATATTACCCTTTTATTATATAGGATAAACTACATGCAATGTAAGTGCAACTTTTAACATAAAGTACCTATCTCAAACTTTGCATTTGATATTTTAAAAATAGTGAAAAGTGTCTTAGGAAGAGGAAGGATTAGTTGTGATGGCCCTGGCCCCTCTTAAAGGAAAGTGGGGGAGGAAGAAATCTGAGAATCTGACAATGCCTCCTTCTCCTGTGGACACATTTCCCTTTGCCAGGCAGACATACTTAAAACCAATCCACTGATCAGTATTTTAAAAACAGCCATTGCAGCTGCCAAACACTGAACCATCTAAGAGCGCTCCATGTGTGAAGCTTTAGAGAGAAGGTCTTTGCTCTTTCCCCTTTTTCTTCTTCTACCCAGGTTTGTTGCTTCCTTTCCTCTTCTGCCCCCACAACAATTTAAAATCGATATTAAAAAGCTGCTTGAGGAGGGAATGGGGAGAGTTGTTGGTCTTTGAGGAAAGTTGTTTAAGGCTAATTGTGTGTTTACTAGCCTCAGGGCTTTTGAACAAATACCCACAGGCAGATGCCACTTTCTGCACAGTCTTCTGGCTGCCTCTGAGTCTGTACTTATTGAACCTTGTTGCAGAATCACAGAAATCGAGGGTAAAAGCCTCTAATTTGGAGACAATCCAAGAGCATGGCAAATACAAAGCACTTTCTTTTTTTAACTTTTTAAATTTTTCAATTATAGTTGACATTCAATATCATATTAGTTTTAGGTGTATGGCAAAGTGGTTAGACATTTACTAGTATATAACTTAGGAAATGATCCCCCGATAAGTCTAGTACCCGCTGGCACTATACATAGTTATTTCAAAATTATTGGCTATATTCTCTGTGCTGTACTCTACATCCTCCTAACCATGTTAGAGTTATAATTCTGGAGAGATTTGAATTCGCTCAGCCTTCTAATTGAGAAACCCACGACCTTCTCAGACTCCCACTTAGCTTCCTGTTACCAGATTGGAACAGAATGATCTTACTGGACTGTCATAAATGAGAGAGTGCAGGAGGGCTTGACACATGTTCAACTATCTATAAATGGTAGCCATTATTGGGAATACTTTTGTTATTACTATGTTAATTATCCAGGTTTGTTTGTATGTAGCAGTGAAACAGAGATTCCATGAAAAGCAAGGCTGGGCTGGGCTGTGTGGTCTGCTGCCCGTTTGAAAGCTGTACCACATGGAAGACTTTACTTCTCTGCTTTTTTTTTTTGTAATCTTGAGACATATTTTCTATCTACTGTTGTTTTAAAGGTCATCTTGAATTGATTCAGCCCCATATGGTTTAAGCATATCCCCTTTGTTAACCTGCATGTTAATATTTTGATTGTTGACATTTGACTGTACTTATTCCAAAAATTTTATATTCGATGTAAGAAAATGTGAATTCTTAGAGGTAAAAGTAACATTTGTAACTAGAGAATTTAATAGCAGTTTTATTTTAATTTTCCTGGTTATTTTGTATTAATTTTCCTATAAATGTATCCAGATGTGTATGCAGTACATAGATCCTATGAACAAATTCTGGCAACTATTTGATAAATTATCGTCTGAAATTTTCTACCTCTGGACCTAGTTCTAGCCTGCCAGTATCAACCTTTTGCTTATAGTAGGAATATTTTAAATTAATGAGACTAAGATTACAAGAGTAAAAGCCAGTTAGTTTAGCGTAACAGATACTCTAAGAACCAACATGCATTCGGCTTCTGTTTATTTTCAGCAGGTAATTTTAACTTGTTTTCTTGGCCAGGGATAAATAAGTCCAGAAAATTTGGGTGAGCCTTATGTCTTACTGAGTGACTCTTCATGTATGGCCTGATTTCTCTCTTTTGTGCTTATGTTTTCAGGCTCAGCTATGTGAATTATGCAGAGGATCTGGCCTCCAAACTCCTACAATGTTCCCCAAAGAACAGACTATCAGCACAGGCTGCCTTGAGCCACGAATATTTTAGTGACCTGCCCCCACGGCTATGGGAACTGACTGATAGTGAGTAGGACAAATCCACAACATCCAATCAAAGCAGGGACATCATTTTAGCATCTACGTGTAACATACATGTAGAGAGACTGATGTTTACATATGCATGTGTAAGATTATGTGCTTGCATGTATATTATGTGTGTGTCTATATACATATATGTACATTTGTGTGTGTGTGTGTGTGTGTGTGTGTGTGTGGAGAGAGAGAGAGAACAGAGGGGAAGGGGGGTTGTGTGTATATATTTAGTGGAATCCTGCCATTCAAACGCCAGCTTACCAGACACAGGAAGAAAATGGATTCCTTTTTTGCTATCTCTGCTCTGCAGTTTGCAGCCGCATGTCTTTGTGTTTGATTATGTGTGTGTCCAAAAAAATTATCTGAGCAGTCATAAAGGAAAGGGAAAATATGATTTACATATTTATGCATACAGTACTTTTTAACTGGCTGCAGTACAGAGGAGGAATGATTCATTTCTGTTTGATTCTCAGAGACCATCTTGGTTGTAACAATAACCTTAAAAAGGGCTGCTCTGCAGTGAGCTGACGAGTAGAGTTGGCAGTTGGCTAATGCACTGAATTGACATGTAAGAACTGAAGACATAATTCATTTTAACTACAAATGCTCTTGGTATTAATACAGACAGATCTTCTCTAGATCTCTTCAAACAAAACACATTCCTGGGTGGGTTTTTGTTTTGTTTTTACAAAAGTGTTCATATTTACACAGCCTCTTTCAATTACATTTTTAAATATTTGGGGGAGGATTTATGGCTGGGAGGATCTCATCTTTCTTCCAAAGTGTGAAACAGAATTCTTGTGAAATTTCGCAAAACACTCAAACCCATTTTTGTTTAATGGTGATACGTTCTTTCCACATGCCAGCTAGAGAGATTTTTTCTCATTCTGATTGCCTGAAAATTAATATGCTGTATATATGCATAGATATTGATGATGTGCTTATTAACCCTTGAATATACATCAATTACCATGAACATACCTAGTTATTTCTTTAATATTTTGAACTTTAGACGTTTCCCCCGTTGTATGAAATTCTCCTTGGCAGCAATAACCCTTTTATTTTGGAACTAAGTCATAAGTAACAACTGCTCTTAAGTATTCCTACCCTAAATTATTTTTTATAATCCCACAATTAATTTGAATTCCTTTTTTTTTACCCTAAAGTGACTATAGATATATAATCCACTACTCCCCCTAAGCTTTGTAAATTTTTAAAAACATTACATATTTATTTTATGTTCTGCACTACTTCCTTTTTAAAAGTATACCCACTGACCATGACAACAGCTATCCCTATTTTTTAAAAAAATTTAAGATGAGATCACTGTGGAAAAATAATGAATTGGTGGCACATTCTTTTATACTGAAAAAAATGGTTTATTTCCCCTTTTTTAGTATAACTTGTAGCTTGATATCACTCCTCCTTGGTGACATCTCAATCCCATCTGACTTGATGACTGAGTTTAAGCCAGGATTTTGATGGTCTATGAATTCTGAATTTTGTAGTCCTACTTTTCTGTTAATATGGACTTATTACCCACTTGCCACTTAGTTTATCAGCCAGTGGTTAAATCCATTTTCTATCAGGAAGTAAATGCCTCCACATTATCACTCGGCAGCAGGCTGCCAGCGGAGACAGCCTTGTCCCCCTCATTAGCACGCACAGTGTATGCAGAACACCAGAGGGGAATTAAAACCACAAAAAATACCTCAGGGTGGTATTTTTAATATGAGAATTTAATTTGTAATTTCACAGATTAAGAATTTTGGCTGCATTAATCCCTTTATCAGCTCACAGCAGGCTATTTGCAGCAGCATAACCATAAGGTGATATTCATTGGCAGAAACACATCTTTGCATAACGTTAAACATCAGGAGGAGTGAAACCTTTTGAAGGGGAGAGAATAAAGATGAGAAATCATTATTTTTTTTTAAAGCATGATTCTGCTAAATGCCTCTGGTAACAATTTTGAGTTACAGAAATGCTGTTTCTGTGTCTAGTAGATAATCATTATGATGCATAAATCCAGTCCCAAGAAAGAATAGTCCCAGTATTAAATACTATAGTCATTTCCATTTTGAACAACGTGGTAGTCCTATACACATGTTTACAAAACAAAGCACTCTGAGACTTTGGAGGAGACTTTGGAACTAGTTCTTCTGGGTGAAATGACTGGTTTTGGTGACTGTTATCTAGGTTGAGGTTCTGCAGACTATATTTAGGAATTCTTAACATTCAGTTTTGCATTAGCATGGAGTCTTGTAAAAGTTCACCAGCTGGCAATGGCAGTAGAGCTGGCAGTACCCTCCTGTGCTTGCTTCCTTTTCAAGGAGATTTGGTAGGAGGCCCGTCTGAGAAGATGTGTTACAGAACCAATAAATGGATCGTCTTAGCAAGCACGTGATGGTTTAGATTCATCGATTCCAGGCACCTCGCTGCATTGTCTGTTCAGGCTCCTATAGTCAAAGGGGTGGGGAGGTGCTTAAACAAAAACGGTTTCTCACAGTTGTTGGCACTGGGAAGTTCAAGTTCAAAGTGGGAAGTTCAAGTTCAAAGGGCAGGCAAATCGGGTTCCTGGTGAGAGCCTCTCCCTGCCTTGTGGACAGCTACCGTGCTGTCTGCTCACATGGCAGAGAGTCACCTCTTTCTCATGTCCTCTTCCTACAAAGCTGCTAATCTCGTCATGAGAGCCCCACCCTCATGAGCTCATCTTGCCCTAATTATTACTCAGAGCCCCATCTCGAAAGACCATCATGTTGGGGGTTAAGGCTTCAACATACGAATTTGGGAGGACACAGTTCAGTCCAGGGCACTCACAGTCTTAAAAGATAGCTCCTTAGGGAGCACTGTTTCTCTCAATGAGAAACCGGAAGCGCACAAGAATAAGGAACTTGGCCAAAAAGATAGCATTTTTAAAAATAATGTTGACAAAAGAAAAACAGTTATGCAAGCAGAAAATGAAACCAGACAGAAGGGAGAAGAGTGGGCACCAGCTTTCTTGGCCACTATAATGTATCAGACCCTGAGAGAAGACTATCGAATGTGGTCAGAGCCCTGGTTATGTAGATAGAGCACTGCAGTCATTTCATGGATTATACAAAGATGAAGTTGTTTACTTATGTCAGACTCTTATTTGCTTTGGAAGAACATATGACAATAGAGTACCTTTCTTTATTATAATAGTCCTTAAAACCCCATCAGTTTACATAATACCACAATTTAGAAGTAATGTATTAGTGTGCCAGTGAGGCAGGAATTACAAACTTATCAAGCAGGAATAATGGCACAGTTACCTGGGGATCTTGCAGTTAAAGCTGGCTAATTCTGGTGGCACCTTGTCATTCTTCCTCTGTCCTGAAACCGCAACAGCCTTGCCCCACTTCTTCACAGAGATTTAATTGCAGGGAAGTGAATGAGAGGCTGATTTAGAAGAAATTCATTACTTTTCCCAAACACACCATAGGGCATTCTCCTGTGTATACTATCAAGTGACATAAATTATTGAAGCTGAACTACCCTTGTCAAAGTAAATGAACAAAATACACTTCATAGCGCAAAGGCCTTGATTTTATTACATTCATTTGCTCATTCACAGCACTCTGATCTGCAGTGAAAAACAGCCTAACAAATTGGTGCAGTGTGAAGAGCCCTGAACTGGGAACCAGACCTCCTGGATTCTAGCATCAACTCCACTAAGTAGCCCGGCAACTTTGGCCAAGTTTCTTATTCTTGTGCACTTCCAGTTTCTCATTGAGAGAAACAGTGCTCCCTAAGGACCTTTCCAGCTATAAGGTTTGCAGGTTTTCCTACCCAGTCCTAAATATGTCCTAGATATTACCCTAAAACAGCATTGTGCCAGGGTAGTTCCATGTCACCTTTTAAAAAGTAAAACAAGCATACACCATTTTAAATATATTTGCTGCCTGTAATTCCTAGATTTCCATTCCCTTGTGGATCCTTTTGACCCAGGCTTTTGCCCCTAAGACTCCAAAACCGCTGTTTTCCAAGTCTCTATCCATTGACCTTTCCTCAGCCCTCATCTTGATCCATCAGCAGAATTCAACCCAGTTGACCACCCTCCCCTCTGGGTAACATTTCCTTCCGTTGGATTCTAGGACAGGACTCTCCCGGGGCTTTCCTCCTGCCTCTACTTTCCAGGCTCCTGTGGATTTCTCCTGATCCGCCAGACCTCTCACTGTTAGAGTGCCCTGGGGCTTAGTCCTCACATCTTTCTATCTATATTCACTCCTTAGAGCCCTGATGATCTCATCCAATCTCATGATTTAAATATTATTTACACATTGACAGCTTCCAAATTTGTATTTCCAGTCCCACCTCCCCTGATTGCATATCCACCTGACTACCCAGATGCTCCATCTGGCCACCTACGAGGCATCTCAAACTTACCAGTAGTATTCCAAAAACTGAACTCCTCAGCTCTTCCCCCAGACTGGCTCCCTCTGTAGTCTTCCCCTTGTCAATAAATGGCAACATTGTTCTTCCAGTGAATAAAGGTTCTCTCAGAAGCTTTCTTTTGTCACACCCATACTCACTTCTTCCACAGACTCTGTTGGTATTATCTTCACACTATATCCAGAATCATACCCCTTTTTCTCCCTTCTCCAATATCACTGTGTTCCAAGTCACTGGTTGTCTTCTTTCACCTGTATTTTGTTCTCAATTTTTTTTCAACATTATTTTGTATTAGTTTCAGGTGCACAACATAGTGTCAGACAATCATATACTTTACAAAGTGTTCCCCCTGATATTTCTACTACCCACCTGACACCATGCATAGTTATTGCAATATTATTGAGTCTATTTTCTATGCTGTATTTTGCATCCCTGAAACTATTTTGTGACTACCAATCTTCTCATCCCTTCACCTTTTTCATCCAGTCCCCCAGCTCCCCTCCCCTCTGGCAACCAGTAGTCGTTTCTCTGCATTTGTGAGTCTGTTTCTGTTTTGTTTGTTCATTTATATTGTTCTTTAGATTCCACATATAAGTGAATTATATGGTATTTGTCTTTCTCTGACAAATTTGTACTTCACTGAGCATAATATCCTGTAGGTCCATTAGTGCTGTCACAAATGGTAAGGCTTCATTCTTTTTTTATGAATGAGTAATATTCCATTGTAGACATGTACCACAGCTTTTTTATCCACTTGTCACCTGTATTTTTACAATAGCCTCCTAACTTTTTTGCCTGTTTCTCTTCTTACCTCCTGAGAGTCAGTTCTTCCTGTTTCCCCTTTCTACATTTGTACTTCCTCTTCCTCTAGGTAGGTGTGGCTTGTCCTCTCACCTCCTTTGGGTCTCTGTTTAAATGTATCTACTTTTACCCCAGCATTTCCAATTTCTCTTCCTTGATTTATTTTTCATCATGACACTCACTTCCAGTTGATAGTTTATATTTGTCTGATAGTCTTCCTCTGTCTTCCCCAGATGGAATCTGTAAGAACAGCGATTTTTTTTCCTACTGATTCGTGCACTTCAGGGTTCTGGAGTCCTAAGACAGCATGGGACTCAATAAATATTTCTTTAATGAATGGATGAAAGTGCAGCACAAAGAAAGGGAAAAATAGGTTGTTTTCACCAACTGAGCTGTGATTCTGAGGAGAAGGCAGACTGTCCTGTCATATGTGTGTAAGTCTGTGTAAATGTGAGTGGGGCTGTGATTACTTGACTTTCAAAGGCCAATATACATTGTAATGTTCCGTGTGCTAGCCCTCCAGAATTGTATCTCAATATCCATTTTTATTAAAAAAGAAGATAAGAAATACATTGATAAATATATAAATGGCAACTTTTCATTCTGTCCACAGTGTCTTCTATTTTTACCGTCCCAAATGTAAGATTGCAGCCAGAATCTGGAGAAAGCATGCGGGCCTTTGGGAAAAACAATAGTTATGGCAAAAGTCTATCAAACAGCAAGCACTGATGAGCACAGCGCTCTCAAGAGAGCACAGGTAAGATGGCCCACTTTCCTTGGAAAATAATATTGAGTAGATGTCAAATAGATCTTTTAAGTGAAATAGTTCAGGTTTTTCCCCACCTGACAAGTCTCTTATGTTCATTATGGCATTCACCCCCGGTTCTACTGAGGAGAAGTGCAGTCAGTCATTTGCATATTTTCAGGCATTTCTGGATTCTAACCAAAATTGTACTTCATTCATATGGTCTGAAACAAGCCATTTAGTCAGAAGCAAACCATTCTAACTATTCACACATTCTTCATTGAGGTGAGAAAAAGGTTAACCTTGGGCTGAATCGAAGCCACAGACCTGCTTTGTTTGACCCACACAATTTATTTTTCAATCAGTTGCTCTCATTTTAAAATGGGGAGATTTTACCCAATGTCTGGATTTCTGGCTTTTCTTGAAAGATCGGCAGCTCCATCCCATGCTCACAATCCAGCCGGAAGTGAGTGAGTCTGACTGAATGCTGGCCGCCTGCCTCGGGAAGGACATGTGCTCTAGGCGTTGCTCAGCTGCCACGTGGCCACGTCGCCCATTTCTGATCCCTGCCGGGCCCCTGGTACAGACCTTATCAGGGTGAAGTGTCCCTTTGTTTCCTGTATGGGACTGTGACTGCCACTATTCTGCAGATAAGGAGCGTAATCTAAACAGGGCCATCGCTGGGCCTGTCAGCCTGTCCCCGTCATCGCACATGCTTCACAGAAACAAACATAGGACAGCAGCTTCTGAAATGCCTGTGCCTCTCTTTTATTGCCAGATGAAAGTGTCTGGGTTTGGGGAATTTTGTGCCTGTGTGTGTGTGTGTGTGTGTGTGTGTGTGTGTGTGTGTGTGTATACACATCTTTTCCTTCAACGTCACATAACACTCTCAAGCAAATAGAGAACCAACTTTTCTGGGGGAAAGTTTCTTATTCGCTAGTCCATGTTTGTTCCTTGCTCATGTGGATGCTCAGCAATTCGGTGTTCTAGTGAACTGGAGGGTGGGCACAGCATGGCTGGCGCTCCTCTTCCTTCCTCTGTCTCTTAACGGGAAAGGGGTTAACAGGCTGCATTGTCAGCCTGGCAAAGAGAGCGAATTAAATTGTCCACCTTGTCTTGTGGGTAGGAGTGAGACCCTTCACACTTCAGGTTATTTTTCCCTGTTGGATGCAGTTACCTAGAAGCACAGTTTCACTGCCCCGCAGCGTTTGTGCTGCCATTCTGAATTTCCATTGGTCAGACAAAGAGTGGGGCTGAGTGTTTGACCAGCAACCTCCTGGTTCTGAGAGTGGTTTGAATGCATGAGGTTGCAGCATAGACTTAAAGTATTTAACCTACATTACCATAATGAGGGCCCTGGCTTTATAAATCCTTTAGCCAATTCAGTAGAACAAAACAAAAAGTGGACTTTATTTGGGCTGCTCTCCCATACACACATGCACACAAGCAAGTTTGAATTTCAATTGCAAGGCTATGTTCTTTCTTCTCTGCTCTTTTGAGAGTTCTCCAGCCTGAGCCTGGCCAGTCAAAGCTGTTAGAACATGTGTAGATGAGGTCAGCTTCTCCTTGTAAAATCAAATCAAACTTACAGAACACAAGCCTAGCCTGTGAGGATTCAAAAATTAATTGAAAAGAAATTTTAAAAGCTGCTCAGAACTGTGATCATCAGTATTTAAAAGCCTTTTAAAATGTATTTTCTTTGCAGTATATTTTTTAAACTAATTTAAGGTTATATCTGCATGGTAGAAGATCTTCCTCTAGAATTATTTGATAACACAAATATCTTCTCTATGAATTTTGTCATTTTACATCAACTTGTAAAGCCTTAATATCAGTGTTTTTGTTGTTCTTTTCCAAATTGAACTACCTCAGCTTGATTAAACATTACATTAAGAAAACATCTTAATTTTTCTTTTCTCAGAAAAGTTGCATGGAAACTGGCTTCTGAGTTTTCTGTCAGCAGAAAAGGAAATCATTTTAATTTCTCCCCTTAGTGGGTTTTTAATTTTAATCAAATGGGGCCATCTTAGAGATAAAAAATATATAGCCTATATATTGTCCTAAGACATCCTGTACAAAAGAACTTAGTCTGACCAATAGTTGAATATCAAATTATAGACATGTTGAGCAAAAAAAATCTACATAAATATAGGTATTCATAGAGAAAAACATGGAACTTTCTATATTTTAATTTTGTTTTTGATGAATTAACTGTTTAGAGCAGGATGTGGCATTTTAACTTTTCCTCCAATGTCCCAATTCTTTGTAAAGCCCAGAAAGATTAGGAAGGAGAGGGAGGGGGGAAAGGTTGGGGCCCTAATAGACTAAGACTAGGCTAAGGTCAGCATTTCCCCATCTCTCTTGAGAGTTAACCGGAGGGAAGTGCATTGATTCTCTTCTGTTTTTGAAATGACGAGGACTGATAGGCAGCAGTGTTTCAGGCCCTAATTTTTCCCCAGTCCCTCAACGCCAAACTGTTTCTGTACTTGCATGCGAAGGTCACTTCATTATTTAGTTAATAGTCCTGGATTTGCATAAACGGGATAATGAGAAGCATTTTCCTTTGCAAGCAGAAAGCAATTTTGGTTTCAGGGTCCTGCGACCAAATTAAATGAAAAGAAAAACCAAACACTACCTGAGTTGAACATGGGCTAGTGCCACCAGGTGACCAAAAGACTGTGCTTTCTGCATTTTGTTATCCTCTAAAGATATTAACAGATTCAAGATCTCATAGATTGTCCCCACTTTTTATCACCATTGAAGAGTAAAATCCTCTTAATGTCTGAGGGAGCCTTCAGTGTGCATATAAATTTTCCCCAAGGAAAAGACTAGAAGCTATGTTGAATACCACAGCCAGTAGATTCACTTACATTTGCATACCCTGATACCAAACACAGCCCTATGTTGAGCTTAATTTCCAGTTTTTCTAAACAGACAGTGTCTACTTCTCTTTTTGCTGAATACAAGGAATAAGAGTGGCCTCTAATCTGTTAGACAGATGTCTTCACATTTTTTTCTGAAACGATATGTGCTCATTAGGGTACATCTCTTTTCAGTGAATCAGCTGGTCTTCAGACCCTATTAAATTTGTAATAAGTACAGATTTAATATCTGTCTGTCTAGTGCATGAAAAAATTGTATTTGGTTCAAGTGTAAGAAGTTAGCTGCATGCAGATTTTGGTGACCTTCTCCTTGCCTTATAGAGTATTATCTTTGCTAATCAACATTATTTAAGTATTATATGACAATGAGACAAAAAAAGGGTTAGGCTCTCTCTGCTTGATTTAGTTATCAAGCAATAACTAAAAGTAATCTTCCAGGTAAACAGAATGCATTAAACTGGATTCAATCAGTATAAATTTGTGTCAATTCTAGATGATAGCCACCTAAGAGAAGCTCAAAGTGTTTGAGGAAGAGAAACTCTCAAATGAGGAAAGAGGTAGGTAGCAGAGGGAGAGGGACAGAGAGGGACCATTGAGAAGGACAGAAAGAGCTATGCCCAGGAACAGGAGAGACCCGGAGAAAGTGGGCGTGGGCTATTTTAGGGGAAGGAGACACAGATTTCCTCAGCTAATGGTGGTCTTTGTTGAGATTGCTCAGGGGGGAGTAAGGCAGAACAAGCTGACAGTCCACATAGGTGCGCAAACACTCAGTGCCCCTTAGAATCCTACGGGAGCTTTCGTTCTGCCATCTGGACCCTGGTAACTGCTCCTGGAGAAACACCCACCTGCTCTCTCCTTTATCCTGTGACACTGTGGCAGCTCACTGGTTCTGTGGCTGCATCAACTCACATCCCTTTCATCTTCTCCTCACCTCCTGGTTTCTGCAGACCTGTTTCCGCTTATGCAGGAATCCTGCCCATTGTCATTTCTCTGTCTCTTTTTCTGTATTGCTGAGATCTTTTCCTCAGGCTCAGTCCCTCCTCAGAAGCAGTTCTGATCGGGGTCGTCATCACTGTGCAGTAGAGAGCAAGGCTGTTTTTTCAGTCACCCCAGAAGCTGCTGGCTGACTAGACCACCCTTGGTCAGGCACTGAGCCCTGATCCAGTCAGCTGAGCTGGGCCCTAGATGGCCAACCTTTACTTAAGGAACCCCTCAGAAGAGGGCTGAAGCACGCTGTGTAGTCTGAAGGTACCTTGCCTGGCCACTACCAAGGAAGGAAACCAGCCAGTACAAAGGGGCACTCCACTTTTCATGGAGTAACAGCATCCTCATTTGTGTGATATTTTTGACTAAAGGTCTTTTTTTATTGCTTAAAGTATTACAAATAGTAGTACATATGTCTCCTTTTTCCCCCACTGACTTCCCCCCAGCTTCCCCTACCCCCGGCACATGCCCTCACCCCCACCCCTAGTGTCTGTGTCCATTGGTTATCCTTATGTGCATGCATAGAAGTCCTTCAGTTGATCTCTTACCACCAACCCCCCAACCCTCTCCTGCCTTCCCGCTATAGTTTGACAGTTGGTTCGTTGCTTCTTTGTCTCTGTATCTATTTCTGTTCATCAGTTTATGGAGTTCATTATATTCCATAAATGAGTGAGATCATGTGATATTTATCTTTCTCTGACTGGCTTATTTCGCTTAACATAATGCTCTCCAGTTCCATCCATGCTGTTGCAAATGGTAAGAATTCCTTCTTTTTTATCGCAGTGTAGTATTCCATTGTGTAGATGTATCACAGTTTTTTAGTTCACTCGTCTGCTGATGGGCACTTTCGCTGTTTCCAAATCTTAGCTATTGTAAATTTGCTGCTATAAACATAGGGGTGCATATATCCTTTCTGATTGGTGTTTCTGTTTTCTTGAGATATATATACCTAGAACTGGTATTACTGGGTCAAATGCCAGTTCCATTTTTAGTTTTTGTGGAAACCATAAAAATCTTAGAAGAAGCCACAGGAAGCAAAATAGCAGACATTTGTTGTAGCAATATCTTTACCGACATAACTCCTAGGGCAATGGAAACTAAGGAGAAAATAAACAAATGGGACTACATCAAAATAAAAAGCTTCTGCACAGCAAAAGAAACCATCAACAAAACAACAAGAAAGCCCACTGCATGGGAGAACATATTTGCCAATGTTATCACCGATAAGGGTTTAAGCTCCAACATTTACAGGGAACTCATACAACTTAACAAAAGGAAGATAAACAATCCAATCAAAAAATGGGCAAAGGACCTAAATAGACACTTTTCGAAAGAGGACATACAGAAGGCCAGGAGACATATGAAAACATGCCCAAAGTCACTAATCATCTGAGAGATGCAAATCAAAACCACAATGAGGCACCATCTCACACCTGTCAGAATGGCTATCATCATCAAATCAACAAACGACAAGTGCTGGCGAGGATGCGGAGAAAAAGGAATCCTCCTGCACTGCTGGTGGGAATGCAGACTGGTGCAGCCACTGTGGAGAACAGTATGACGTTTCCGCAAAAGACTAAAGGTCTTTTTAAGCCATGTTGTATTTTCACAACTTTAGTCACAAAAGGAGACACTACCAATCAGTACTTATCACAATGTAAGAAAGTCAAGTTTGGGATCTAACTTTATTTCAGCAGCAGGAAGGCTTCTGATTTTTTTTTCTGTAAGAACTATTATTTTCTTCATGAACCTGCAAATTTTTTTCCTATCAAACGACTACAATTTTATTGTCTGTTGTCTCCTGTGGTTGACAAGACTAGTTCTGGAAACAACAGAGAGAGGGGGAAACAAACCTCAGTGTTTCTTAAAGGCTTTATCTGAAAGAATCCCTGGTTTTTGTCATTACCCCTTCATTGCTGCAGATTAAAAAATACATCTTATTCAGGAAATTGACAGTGCTTCAAACCACCAATGCAGAATGCTGAGAAGAGGCTGGAATGTGGTTTAGTTTCCCTGCCCTACCTCCACCCCCTTTCCTTAGTTTCCCTCTACCCTGGAGAGTCTGTTGTCTCCTCTAAACCGATGCAAATTAGTAGGCTAAGTAAGTTTGTCTCTTCTCTCCTCCCTCTCCCTTCTCTGCCTCTCCACTTCTCCCTGTGCTCTGCACCATCACCACCAACCCTGTGAAGGGGTTAGCAAAGGACTCTAAGGCCTTTGCTACCTAATCTGCTTAATTATGTCCTGGGAATGTGACAAAGCAGAGTGGAAGTAAAGTTAAATATATCATGCTTCATCCAGAGTACATTTTTAAGCATTCATTTCATTTTTTTCTGTTGACATAATTTCAGATTTATAGAAAAGTTGCAGAAATAGTAAGAATAGTACAAAGAATTCCTGATACCCTTTCCCCATTTTCCCCAAATGTTTGCATTTTACTACATTTGCTATTCTCACACACAGACACATACACACACACACAGGCACGCACAAATGTGTGCACATGCACATTGTTTTTCTAAACTATTGTTTTAACTCACATGACACTCCATTGCCTTTAAATATTTCAGTGTGTTTTTCTTAAAAAGAATTCAGAGTGATATATTTAAAACTAAAAATAATAATAGTTTTTGCCCTTTTCCTTTTCCCTTCTCTGATTGAGAGTTTTTAAAAGCAAAAAGACTAAAAGACAAGAAGCGTTTTATGTTTCACAGATTGGTTCATCAGCCATGGATGCTCAAAACTTGGCTATTTTTTGTGATTCGGTGTTTTAAGTCAGATGAGCTTTCAAAGTGGGGGGGAGGGAGTTATGAATAAAAACTGCAACTTATATCGCTGTCTTTTTAAAACCCAAATTAATTTCTTAGGGACTGTTTAGCCAGCAGCATAATATGAGTGAAGCTTTCTTGTAAAAAATGGTAGACACGGGATGTGATGCGGCTAGTAAGCAAGATGTCTGTTGGAGTGCTTGGCCACACTGCTATGGAGTTAGCAGTCGCATAGATTATAGCAAGCAGTTACAATCAGCTCAGGTGCTCGATTTTCCTTTTTATTTCATGGCGAGTCTTAAGAATTTAGGGTACAGAGGGAATCGGCTATGCCCTAAGTGCACTGTATTGTATTATTAATACCGGGGTAGCAGCTGAGTCCCACTAGACAGTCTTTGTGGTCTGCGGATACTCTAAGAAGTGTCTGAGCATGAAAGGAGGCTGCTTGAGTTGAAGTGGGCTGATGGTCTGAGATGACATTTGAATGCATGGAGGACAATGTCTAAATGATAATGTCGGGAAGGGAAGGCAAAAAGAAGCTTGAGACTATTCCCATTGTCCCACGATGCTCAGCACTCCTCCTGAGGTAGTCCTCACGAGGGAGCTTTGTCTGGGTAGAAATGGGGAGTGGGGTCAGGGAGGGGTGCACACTGGGGCTCCGGGACAAAAGCCAGGGGTTCAGGGCCTTAGACACATTAAAATTCTAGACAAGATAGTAAATGTTATGAAAAGCTCAACCCAAATGTATTTCATGTCTAACAAAGTTAAACATTTTAGCTAAATTATTACAAGGATAGTTAACAAAATGTTTGCAATACACTGAGATGCTTCTATGAAATAAAGCTTTTAAGAACATCAAATCAGTTGTGCAAATGAATAATTTACCAAGTCTCTTTTGGAATTTTGGATAGCTGTTTCCTACACACATACACACAGACACACGAACATGCACACTCTATATGCTCACACAGCCAATAGAATAATTGCTAGGATAGCATCATAGATTAGTCAAAGGGTTGCTTTCCACCTATGGAAATAATGCACAAACTCTCAAACAAAAAAAATACAAAAGTTGGAGAAGTTGATGGAAATTTAACTCATAATAAATATCACCATATATGTCAAGCATGGAATCAAATACTGTGGCTGTTGTCCTGGCCAGTGTGGCTCAGTTAGTTGGGCACCATCCTGTGCACCAAAAGGTTGATGTTGGATTTCTGGTCAGTGAATATGCCTGGGTTTGGGTCAATCCCCAGTAGGGGCATGCAGGAGGCAGCCAGTGGATGTTTTACTCTTATGTGGATGTTTCTATCTTTCCTTCTCCCTTCCCCTCTCTCTCTAAAAATTAAAAATATATATATTAAAAAATACTGTGACTGTTAACTTCCATTTTGGGGTGAATTTTTTTTCTTTAAATTATCACCATTCTTTTAATGTAGTTTGCTTTATGTATACTGCCCTTGGATTTTTAATTGCTCTGGATTATCATTTTCAATGCAATTAGTAAAATGTCCTCAATTACATATAATAATTACTGTAAATGGGACTATTGGTCTAATTACTATAAATGGGGAAAGATGTGTGATTATCATGTGCAATTAAATCATGTACAGTATTTATTTTACATTATTACATAGAGTGGTGTAATGATTATGTTGTATCATTTCTTGGTCAACAAATCTACTTTCTATTAAGATACCTAGAATTGTGATCCATTGTCAAAGGTCCATATACCCGATTTTTCTTCCTAACATCATTGAGCTACTCTGTGGGCTGAGAACCCACCAAATAACTTGCACAGCAAGAAAATCTAGAAGAGAAAATTTTTTTTACCTCATTAATAAGAATGCCCATGTTTTTACTGTTAAATCCTCCTTGAGCCCAGTGCCATGTTCAACCATACCTGTTTGTTTTTATGTAAATGAGCATAAATCAACACCCCTAAATAATGGTAACATTTAAAACATGCCTGAGGTGGGGTGGGGGGAGGTCTTCCTTCACTGTGGCAAACATGATAATCACCCCTAGTTTACAAATGCACACTTAACGAGCTTATAGCACATAATTAATTCTGCGAAGGTTGCTGTTTGACAGAGAGGGATTGTGGGAATTGCATATTGATAGTGGCAGGAGAAATACATCTATTTTCTCCACGTCAGGTAGGGTGTTCTTGTGTTCTTTAGAAACTGGCACATCTCAGAGGTGTTGCTCTCGAAATGATCTCAGGATGGAAAGAAATCAGTAATTACAGAGCCAGGCATTCAGTTGTGTCCTAATTTTCCCACCAGTTTTTCAGTGTTTCAGCTGCCTCGGAGACTTAAAGTATTCTCATTAGGTAGCTGCAGAGGCAGCGGCTTGCCTACTCCCTCATTCTCTCACTCGCATTTCTTTCTTCCCCCCACCCCCCGATTCCTGCCTTGGGAGTGACTGTGAAGATCATTTGCTAGAATGATTGGCAGGCTAGAGGATTCGATCAGATGAGTTCCTCTTAGCGTAGGTCAAAAAGGCTAGTTAACAGGAGCTGTCGAAAAATGCCAGCAGCATTCGAAATGGGAAATGTCATGACTTCGAGGCAGGGGGTGCCACCTGGAACAGAAAGCCCCCAGCTCATTAGCAAGTTACAGGATGTGGGCTTAACTGGAGGGAGCAGAGAAGGAAAGATAATACCCAATAGGAAAAATGATTGTGAAGTGGAATTGATTTCATGTATAATTTGTTTATCACTAGAGGGGACAAATGCTGTCCTTCTGACAGGAGCAGCGGAGTGTGGACTATGAATGAAGCCACTTAGCATAATCTCCAGGTTGAGCTTTGGATTTAAAGAATGCAAACTTCTTTATTCTTAACTGTGGAAATGATCAGGTCATGTTACATTAATTAAAGCTGACATACTCTCAAATGTTTTATCTGGGCGATGTGGCAATTCAACAGAAACGGAGATGGGCAACTTTAGGAAATAAGAGGGATTTTTTTTTCCTCTGCTGGTGTGGAAGACTAGCTCAGTTGCATACTGAATTCTAAGAGGGCTGTGGTTAGCCAACCAAGCCCGGCTCCCTGCTTCTTATGCAGTCATTTACAGAGGAGAGTATTTGCCTTTGGGGAGATTGAGATCTAATCCATGTTGAAATATATTTGTATGTTTTAGAATATGACTGTATTATATTTGGGTACAATGTTAAAATTTTAATCTGTTTTTTTTTTTTTCTTTAATGGGGGAGGAAGCTCTCCAGTTCCATTACTGCCTGGATGTCATCTAGAATTTGATATTTTACCGTAGAGTCAGCAACTTACAGTAGCCATATTTACAAACAAAAGGAAGCTACAGAGATATCCTTACAGGAAAAATGAAGCTGCAGTTTGTAAAAGGAGAATATGGTGGCAAAACAGAAAATAGTATTGCCCTAGTATGTACTCAAACTGAACTCCAAATTTAAAGGTTCCAGTATTTTTACATGTTCAAGGGGCCTTAGTGTAAAGCCCTTTTCTACATAAATTGCAACAGAACATGTTTTTTTTTCTTTTGATAAGAAACTTTTATGGTATCATTTATCTTTTACACGGACATCTTCATTTGTTATTTTAAGTCACAAATGCCACAGCTGCAAGTCTTTCTGGCTGAACACGAAAGGATGTTTACTTAGCATCCAGATTTTGGTTAAAACATATTTTCAAAATGTCTTTGCCTTTTCTCTTAAATATTGAGACAGTTTATGAAGCTGTTATGAAATAGCCAATGCTTGTTTTATCGAGCTGCCTCAGACTGCTGTCTTCAGTGAAGAGGAATCTTAAAACCTCCTACTGAAAACACTGGTGGAAAATTTATTCTGTTCTGTATTCAGCATAAAAAGCTTAGCAATAAGCTACTGAATATAGCTGTCAAGATATACTCCGTTAGTTTGTCAAATCTAAAAATTTCAACATCAGTGTGAATCCACTCATCCCCTCATTTGGGAGTTTTATTGTGTGGTCCAAAAGCTGGCCTTTGAAAAAAACATTATGATATACTGTCTGAAATGGTTCGTCTGAAGTTAAGATATTTTTTAAATTCTCCCACAGTAACTCAATTCATTAATAACTGACGGATTTGTTAGAGAAATGAATAAATTAACTATTTCAAGAGAAAACATTGTCAAGAATATGTTTTTTAAGTAAGAGCATTGAGTCTAAGTTGTGTCCAAGTGGATTTCCCAGTTTTAGACTAACTTTAAGTAAGATGTCCTTACCTCTCAGGATGGGCGAGCCAGAGGCACCTGGCGGTCAGAGCCAGGGCGAATGGTGGCCTTTGTCTCCTGCCCTGCCCCCTCTCCTGCCCACCTCTTTCTTCATCACTGCCCTCAGCTTGGCCTTCCAAAGTCTGCACTGCATGCAGGGACTGGGCAGACTCACTACTAATCTTGCATCCTTCTCAGTTAATCCCCTCTCCACGAACTACAGTAATAGCTGGTACATATTGACGCTCTCCTAGTTATCATTCCCTGTGTTGAATCTTTCCACAGTATGGATTGAGTGACCTTGTTGTTAAAATTTCACCTTCAGATTTATGGGTTCCCCTAGGAAAGGTCCCTAGGTGCCAAAGAAATGGCATCCTTCCAATTGTCCTCTACATCAGTAGTTCTCAGTGTGTGGTGCACATACTCTGGGGGTCCCCAGAGACTTCATGGGAAGTCAAAACTGCTTTTGTAATATTGAGATGTTCTTTGCCTTTTGCATGGCTGACATTTGCACTGTAAGTATGCAAAAGCTTGGCGAGGAAAACTGCTGGCTCCTTAGCATGAATTGAGGCAGTGGCACCAAACCATATTCCTAGGCACTGTTCCCTTTACCATCACACCATGGTAACTGTTTTAAAAAGCCAGTTTCAGTTAATAATGTTCTAGACCAAGGGTGGGCAAACTTTTTGACTCGAGGGCCACAATGGGTTCTTAAACTGGACCGGAGGGCCGGAACAAAAGCATGGATGGAGTGTTTGTGTGAACTAATATAAATTCAAAGTAAACATCATTACATAAAAGGGTACGGTCTTTTTTTTTTCTTCTTTTTTTTCTTTTTTTTTTTTTTTTTAGTTTTATTCATTTCAAATGGGCCGGATCCGGCCCGCGGGCCGTAGTTTGCCCACGGCTGTTCTAGACCCTGACCGGTTTGGCTTCGTGGATAGGATAGAACATCAGTCTGCGGACTGAAGGGTCCCAGGTCCGATTCCAGTCAAGGGCATGTACCTCAGTTGTAGACCCAATCCCCGGCCCTGGTCAGGGCTCACGTGGTAGACAACCAATCTATTTGTTGCTCACACATTGATGTTTCTCTCTCTGTCTCTCCTCCCTTCCACTCTCTAAAAATCAATGGAAAGATATCCTCAGTTGTGGATTAACAACAACAACAAAATAATAATGTAATTATTATCTAGATGAAGAGGTAAAAATGATTGATTTTGTTACATATCTCCCTTTGAGTAAATGTTCTTTAGTATTCGGTGTGACTCAGTGGATAGTTTACATAAACCATCTCCATGTAGACCTCATTACCATGGCTGTTTCAGGAAAAGCTCTGGTGTAGGTATTTGAGTTGCAAGATGAACAAGTTGTTTTTTATTTTCTGAAACATGGTCTTCACCTGAAAGAATAACTAGCTGACAAAGAAATGTTGTTATTTAAATAACATTTGAACTGTATTTGCCACAATGAGCTGACAATTTCCCAAACACTTTTCAAGTGAGATGGGTGGTGACATAAGCAGATGGGAGTTTTTGATATTATGTAGTTATAGCCAGAACAAGGTTCAACTACCTACCAACGTGAAAACCAAACTCATGAGACAGATGCTGGTAAAAAAGAAAAGAGGCCCTGACCGGTGTGGCTCAGTCGGTTGAGCATTGTCCCATGCACCGAGAGGTCACAGCTTTCATTTCCGGTCAGGGCACATGCCCAGGTTGTGGGCTCGATCCCCAGTAGGGGAGTGCGGGAGGCAGCTCATCAGTGTTTCTTGCTCATCGATGTTTCTATCTCTCTCTCCCTCTCCCTTTTTCTCTCTCTAAAAAATCAATAAAAACGTATTTTTTAAAAAAGGAAAGAGGTTTATCTAAGTGCTGGCATCTTGAGAAGATGGGGGGATGCTTGTCCAAACCCCTCTTAGCATTTCAGTGCAGGCAGGGGTTTTTATAGGGAGGGAGAGGTAAAGCAGAACAAAGAGATCAGGGGGAGGGGCTGTGGACATAAAGGCAGTGTCCTTGCTGGTCCCCATATGGATTATTAATGTCGGCATACTGGAGCTGGTCAGTGCTAGCCAAATTCCTGCAGTTGGGCGATCTCAGTCAACCGAAGTCATGCTCAAGGCCATTTTTGTACAAGCAGGAACTGGAACTGCTGGTGCCTACAATATGCTTTTACGGAAACTGTCAGTATGAGTTGCTTTTATCAGTTTGTTAGTATATTTTATTCTAATTCCATTTCATGGTTAGTCAGGGTAGTATAAGGTTTTTATTCCCCATTACATAGTGAAATGTGTCAACATTTGAAAGGTCTGCCTAACTCATTGAACCAGTGTTTTCAAATGACCAATGCATGATTTAGAAAATCATTGCATGAATAAAATATTCACTACAATTGTAAAATAAAGCAATAGATTTTAAAGTAACAGGACACCAAGAATTCATTACATATGGTTTCAGATTTCCCAGTGCAACTAACCCTTAAGAAACTACCACTTGCTGAGTTTTGTTGTAATATAAAAGAAGAATATATATCTACAAATATCTGAAAGGGCTATTAAAATATATTTTTCTTTTCCAACTACCTATCTGTGAGAGACCATATTTTCTTCAGTTGCTTCAACCAAAACATGTCACAGGACAGATTGAATGCAGAAGAAGATATGAGAATCCAGCCATCCTATGTTCAGCCAGACATTAACAAGATTTCCATAATAAAGCAGTGCCACCCTTCTCACTAATTCTGTTTGGAAAATATAGTTATTTTTATTCAAATAATGCTTTTATATTAACATGTAATGAATTTATTTTTAATTAATAAATATTAATTACAAATATGCTAAATATCAATAACTATAACCCATGTAAACAAAAGTTCTTTTGGGGTCCTCTATAATCAAAGGTCTGTAAGGCCAAAAAGTGTGAGAACCACTGCTCTATATCACTAGTGCTATGCTATATCTCTAACATGCTAATTATGTTGGTAACATTTTCCCCCATGAATAAATTACTGTTCACTGAATTTTTTTTTCTGTGTAAAACTATTCCACTTCTATCCATCTCATTGAATATCTCAGTTTTTCTGGGGGTACAATGGATAAAATTTCTATTCTTGTGTTCACAGGTATACCATCTGAAAATTACAATAAAGTATCATTTGCTATGCTGTTGACGATTAGTAGACCAAGTGTTAAAAGACCTTTGCTATATATTAGTTGTTTGGGCTGCAACTTTTCCTTTTTTATATGCATTAGGTTTGACCTTGCATGGAGAGACTCTGACTATAAAACACCTAGTCATCAGACCATTTTCATAGATTTTTTTTTTATAGGACTCAGGACTCAATACAGTGCCTTGATCAGACTCAGCATAAATTCAATTTCTTTCAGGAGAAGGGACTCGGGTTTTTCTCTACCCACACAGTAGGAAGTAGCTCATGGAAATCTGGGTGAATTTGAGATTCAGAATTAAAAGTTACTATTCAGCATGATTAGCAGTCAGATTAGGGTTCTTTTTTTAACTCTTCTTTTTGAAACACTTGTAGATTTATAGCAAAGTTGTAAAGTGAGTTTAGAGAGTATACCCTTCACCAACTTTTAATATCAACAACCTTTATATCCATGGTACATTTATCAACTTAAGATATTAACATATGTCCCTTCCTATTAATTAAATGGCAACTTTATTTGTAGTTCATCTGTTTTCACACTCATGTCCTTTTTCTGTCTCATGACTCCATCCAGGGTACCACATTGTATTTAATCATAGTCTCCTTAGTCTTCTGTGGTCTGTGGTAGTTTCTCAACTTCCCTTGTTCTTTATGACCTTCATGCTTTGAAAAAGTACTGTTCAGGTATTTTCTAGAATTTCCCTTATGATGTTTTCTCCTTTTATACTGGGGTTATGGGTTTTGGAGAAGAATAACACCAAGATGTAGTGCTCTTCTCATCACATCCTGTGAGGAAGTACATGAGAGCCACATGACTTATCATTGGTCTTGTTGACCTTGACCACTAGGTTAAGGTAGGTGAAGTTTTAAAGCCCAGGTAATACCCAGAAAATGAAATCAGAGAGGCAGAAGTCTGGGACAGGTTCGCAATCAAATGGGAAGAATTCAAGATGAGTTACTAAACTGAGGACAGAACTACCTGATGTCAGATTCAGAAGAGAGACAGAGAAATTACTCTCAAGACTCAGACTTGCTTGAAAATGGACAGAAATGGAGAAGAGGAGTCACATACAGAAAGGACAGTGTCCAAGTTAAGAATCCTGAGATGTTCCAGCCTCTGACTAGGAATCTATGGTAGAATGTAGCAAGATGCCTGACAGTGTGCAATATATTTTGTGAACATGAATAAATATATGTCTGTTTTACAAAACATGTTGGAAACAAAGCCAAAGCTCCAGCTTCTCTGTATTGAAGTCCTCTGTCATTTGTCTGTCTTCCTCACCAGAATCTAAATCTCAGAATACAGGAAATTTGGGTATTGTTTTATCCTTATCTCACTAGAATGTCTCCATCTCCTAGTATGGAACATAATGCCCATCAAAATAGTTTTTTAATGTTGACTGAATTAGTGAATATTTAACTAACTCACCATACCATAATCTTCTGTTCTTTCAACAAGTTGTGTTTTTTTTTTTTGAGTAGCCATTATATGGGTATTGTTGTAGGCAGCAGTGAATAAGATAGTTTCCAGTATTAAGACAAAAATTTTTTTTAATTTTTAAAAATATTTTTCAAATACAGTTTACATTCAATATTATTTTTGTATCAGTTTCAGGTGTACAGCATAGTGGTTAGACAACCATATACTTTACAAAGTGATCCTCTGATATTTCCACTACCCACTTGGCACCATACATGGTTATTGCAATACTAGAGGCTCGGTGCATGAAATTTGTGCACATGGGGTGGGGAGAGCAGTTTCCTCAGCCCAGCCTGCACCCTCTCCAATCCAGGACCCCTTGGGGGATGTCTGACTGCCAGTTTAGGCCTGATAAACTGGCAGTCGGACATCCCTCTCACAATCCTGGACCGCTGGTTCCTAATCGCTCACCTGCCTGCCTGCCTGGTCACCCCTAACAGCCCCCCACCCCAACCAGGTCACCCCCTTACTGCCTCTGCGTGCTGACCTGATTGCCCCTAACCAACCCCCGCCCCACAATCAGCCTGGTCATCCCTAACTGCCCCCCGCTGCTGGCCAGATTGCCCCCAACTGCCCCCTCCCTGCCATCCTGGTCACCCCTTACTGCCCGGCCTGGTCACCCCTAACCCCCCCCCCCCCCCGCCAGCCTAGTCACCCCATGCAGCCTGCTGTTCAGTCATTTGGTCATCCCTCACTAACCCCCTGCCAGCCTAGTCGCCCCACGCAGCCTGCTTGTTCAGTTGTTTGGATATCCCTCACTAACCCTCCTGCTGGCCCAGTTGTAGGCAGCCATTTTGTGAGGATGTGAGAGTCAATTTGCATATTGCCTCTTTATTATATAGGATTATTTATTATATTCCCTATTCTATATTTACATTTTTGTGACTATTTTGTAACTACTCATTTATACTTCTTAATCCCTTCACCTTTTTTACCCATTCCTTTAACCCCTCTCACTTCTATCAACCATTAGTCTGTCTCTGTATCTATGAGTGTTTCTTATTTGCTTGTTAATTTATATTGTTCTTTAGATTCCACATATAAGTGAAATCATATGCTATTTGTCTTTCTCTGACTAACTTAATTGACTCAGCATAATACCCTTTGGGTTTATCCATGATGTCACAAATACCTAGATTTTGTTCTTTTTTATGGCTAATATTCCAGTATATATTACAGCTTTTTTATGCACTCACATACTGATGCGCACATGGATTGCTTCCATATCTTGGCTATTGTAAATAATGCTGCAATAAATATAAGGGCCTATATATTCTTTTGAATTAGTATTTTTGGGTTTCTACAGAAATGGAATCATTGGGTCATAAGGCAGTTCCATTTTTTATTATTTGAGGAACTTCCACACTGATTTCCACAGTGGCTGCACCAATCTGCATTCCTACTAACAGTGCACAGTGTCCCCTTTACTCCACATCCCGGTCAACACTTTATTGTTGATTTATTGATGATCACCATTCTGACAGGTGTGAGGTGATATCTCATTGTGGTTTTTATTTGCATTCCTCTGATTATTAGTTTTGTTGAGCATCTTTTCTGTTGGCCTTCTGTATGCCCTCTTTCGAGAAGTGTCTATTCAGATCCATTGCCTATTTTATAATTGTATTGTTTGGTTTGGTTTTGGAAGACACACAATTTAGAGACACAGATAATGAACATTTAAATTTCAGCATAGGCTACACAGAAATTTGCATGAGTCTGTATGGGAAAACAAGTACAGTAAATATTAATTCTACCAGATGTTCTTGATGTTTCAAAAAGGAAGAGCTTTTGAGCAAAAGAAGGAATTAGGTTTTCTGTAGGCATGAACCAGGAGAAGGGTGTTTTCAATCCAAGAAAACACTGACAGCAAAGCCATGTCACAAAGTATAGCATCTTAGGGAATGGTCTGGTAAAGCTAAAGGGCCCAGGAATGGGGGAATGAGAAAAGATGGGACTGAGAAAGTGATATGAAGCTAGATTGTGAAGGGTCTAGAACAGTGGTTCTCAACCTTCCTAATGCCGTGACCCTGTAATACAGTTCCTCATGTTGTGGTGACCCCCAATTTCATTGTTACAAATTGAACATAATTGAAGCATAGTGATTAATCACAAAAACAATATGTAATTATATATGTGTTTTCCGATGGTCTTAGGCAACCCCTGTGAAAGGGTCGTTCGACCCACAGGTTGAGAACCGCTGGTCTAGAATAACATGCTAAAGAGCTTGGATTTTAATGTAATTGCCCACAGGGAAGCATACATGACTTCCTGGTCAGAAACAGGAGAATCAACACACCTTACAGTTGGAATGTTCTTTGGGGATCATATAACAACCTTGAACGAAGATGTGGTATTTTCTTCATTTCTTAGAACTTATGATTATAGTAAAGCATGTCTTGAAAGTAAGTAAAGAACATACATAAAATGTCATTTATACTTCTAACATAATATTAAAATATTAGAAATTGAACCAACATTTACCCTTCTTTTTAGCTGAAACTTATTCATCCTCCAGCCCTAAAAGTTTGTTAATCTATTTTGGGTATGGTTAATATACATTTTTCAACATGTATATAATGTGTTTCTTGAAAAGTTACACATAAATTATTTATTTAGTTAAAATAATATGCTTTTTTTGTTCATATATCATTTGCTAAAATGAATAATGCCCCCCTTAATTTAGCTTTTGTGAATATGTAGAATTTTATATATAAAGATATATTGATAGCATTTAGGGGAAATGCAAATACTAAAAAGTGAGATAACTGATTTTCTAGGGATAAAAATTTAAGACAGTTTTTGAAGTTGAAAGAAATGTTAAATAATTTAGTATCTTCATGGTTTTATTTGTAATGTGCTCAGCACACAGTAGGTGTGTAAAAGTCTTTTCATGAATAAATTCATACTGATGTTTATGAATTTTGTTTCTATAAGAGTTAACTCCAGTTTTTTGTCCATTTTGTTTAAATACAAATAAACTTATAAGTATTTGAAGATCTTAAAGTGTGTCTAACCAATTCTTTAAAATCACGTAATATTTAGTAACTCAATAACTTATTTGATGATGGGTGATGATAAAGACAAAGAAAAATGTTGAAATAACAAACATAAGACAGATTGAACATAAATTATTTACAATTGATGATAAATATTTTGAAAGGTAAATTAAAATGTACCAAACTACGTAGAATATTATTCAGCTTTTAAAATTATAGTCATAGTGGTAAATTGCATTGATAAGTACATGTGATCATGTGAAAAAAGTATAATATTCTGCTTGTGCATATAAAATATGAATATAAAGAAAAATACATTAAACTGGTATATACCTGGTTTAGGAGCGAAAACTGGTTTTATAAATTTTATTGTATATTTAATAAAGTTAGTTACTTTACAGTTTTATAGCCATAGTAGTTTTCACTATAGTTCCAACCTCAGACTCCCGTTAGACTTTCCTCTGTAGATAATAGTATATGACGAAGAGTCAAATAGCAAGCCAGCTAAACTTATATACAGCCACAGAACATTTTATAATTTAACATTTAATAATAAGAAGTGCTGGTAAATTAACACTAGAAATAACAGTGTCCAGATGAGTAAGATAGAGCATGAAAACATAATGTAGCCCAAGTAAGTAGAAGAGCTAAAGTAATCACATTAGAATAAGGATTTGAGAGTCCAGATTCTTCCTTCACCTACTGCTTATCTCAGTACATTTTCCCAGAAGCTGCTTTTTTAGTCTTTTTTTTTTTTATTATAACATAACCTCTTTTCCTATGCCAGCACTAACTGCTCTGTGTTGTTATGTGGGTGAAGAGGATGGAGGCATGGCAAGAAAGACATGACTGTTTTCCAGTTTGATCCATTTAACTGTAGCTCAACAGTTCATGGCTGATGGGAAGTCTTCACGGTAAATAATTTATTTTATTACCTCACCTCATCCCGCAGATACCTCCTGATCATGGTAGGTGCTAGTCTACCTGTGAGAACGTAATACAATACACAGGGGTCCACTGCCCACCTACCAGGATCTGAAACGTTCACAAGAGAAATTAAGATTTTTGACTATCTCTGTCTTGTCTGCAGCTTAAGGATAAAGAAGAGAGGCTGGTGAGACAAAAATCATTTCCATTTATCTGTACCTTTTATATTTATAATGCAGGGTGAAAATAAGCTTTGAAAAGGAGATATATGTGAAGAAAATTAATTTGTAGAATTTTTATATTCTCTGCACAAACCTCTGAGACCTGTAACCAGCTTAGTATGTGGTCATTTTACATAAATATTTTCCAAATACATAAATCCATATTTATATATTTGTGTCAACTAAAACAACTTGTTTTATTTTTAATTTTCTTTCACTTTCTTTGTGATTTTCCTGGCGATACTTCACCATTCAATAAGCTTTGCATTTTGAACTCTTTTTTTTTTCAGTAGCTTCCAACTTCTACCTTCATTTTATTTCTTTACTTGAAATGTTACCAGGTAGTACCAGAAAAGAAAAGTGTGTATATCTGTGGGGAGGTGAAAGGGAGGCAGAGAGAGGAAGACTGCTGAGGGGGAAAATGAGAACTAAAGTGAATGCTTCCCTTGTTGGCTTTTAGCACAATTACCATCCCTTAGGAAATACGCAGGGAAGAGTTAACTCTGAGTAAAGGAGCCAGCCCCCTTTAGGCCCAGGGAGCTGACTGTTGGGGCTATGAAGGATGTTGAATTGGAAGGCTGGTCTCTGCGTCATGTAGCGGATGGTCTGCTCCGAGAGCCAGACAGAGAAAGCATAGCTGGATGAGAGTAGCCTCAGACAAGGAAGCCATGTAGCGGATGGTCTGCTCCGAGAGCCAGACAGAGAAAGCATAGCTGGATGAGAGTAGCCTCAGACAAGGAAGCCACGTTTAGCATTTGCATACTTTTCCTGCAAAAGAGGTTTAATCCAAAGAAAGAAGGAGTTTTCAGCATTGTCAGGCAGGCTTTGTTCAGGGTGAAGAGCAGAAGGAAAGCTGCTGAAGGGGCTTTCTCAAAGCCTTGGTCTCAGCCTTGAGGTGGTTCTACTGAAGTTATATTCTTGGGGGATGTTTGCACACTATTGTCCGTTTGAAGATCTTCTAAACCCAAAGGGCTCAAAGTGTCCCCTCCTCTGCCAGCACAAAGGAAGGGAATTTGTGTGGTAGAAATGACTCGTGTTGCAAACTGAACCCATGCACCTTTTGTTCTTGCACAAAATACTCTGAAGTTCCAAGGATGCCTTTTCGAGCTGGACTGAGTGAGTCGTACCATAAACGTGTTTGCAGGCTAGAAAACAAGGGGAACAAAACCAACCCGCGCTTGTGTCTATCTTTGCCAGCTCATAGAAGGCCTTCATGTAATTCCCAAAAAAAGATGGCTCAAAAAATATGGCAGAGAAAAAAAAACAACTTTTGACTGGCTTGGGTCATTTTTGCCCTATTTCCTTACAAAATGTTTGAGATTGAAGCACTTAGCAGAGTCTAAAGTTGAGGCAGATTATTTGGACCAAGAAGCAGTGCAAGTTTTCTGACCACACCACCAACCTTGTCTTTTGTCTGGCAACAGGAGCTTATGATTGTGGTCTGTATCTAATCTTCAAAACTGTACCTTTTTTCCTCAACTATGAGGGGCCACTCTTCAGCATATGTTTTTCTGACAATCTACACATTTATGGTGAGGATGTGTAACTGCAAACCTGCTTACATAGTAAATGATCACAATATTGATAGGTCGGAAATCAGGACTTGTTTCAACTTCACTAGTTGGTTTGAACCTAAGTACCTATACTATAATCCTTATACTTCAGGGAAGTATGTACTAAAAACACAGAACCGGAGTTTGGAACATAGCAATGTACTAGTTTTTTAAGGATAATATGGGCCATTGGGAGTGCCTTTTAAATTTATGATCTTCCACATGGAGCTTAATCCTTTAAAAAATAGGGTATCTTAATACATTATATATATAATTGAAAACTTACAAATTAAACATTGCTTGTAGCTTATCAAGCAAGATATATAATAAAACTTGACCTGGGAGGTTAGAAAAAAAGTACATGTATTTATACAAAGCAACTAATGTAACTTTATATTTTTAAGGGTATTGCTTTATCAAATTTTTTTTATTGTTGATCCTTTTGCTGTATTTTTTGGCTCATTAGGAGAGCTGCATGGAAGACCCTATACAAATTCAAAATAAAACTAAGTAATGAAAAAATCTGTCTAAGGGCCTAAAAGACAGGGAAATGCCCATCTGAGTTGCGAAATAATGCCAAAACCTGTAACGTGTAAAAAGAAAGAGAACGCTTACTTTGAAATTAGCATGAGCCAGCTTCGGAGATAAAAGTCCTGCCCTCTTCGCTGATGGAGTAATTAGGAAACCTTTTATCACGGTAATCATATTTTTGGGTTTCCACTGATGTTGTAATGCCAGTGATTGTGGATCACAGGTGAGGTTGGAAACTTAAGACATTGGCAATGGCGAGATAAGAGCTTTCTGAAGTTATCAATGAGTGGATAAAAATGGTGCTGGCTACTTTCCTAAATACGTTATTTTTTGTTATGGTTGAGAAGCTTGTCTCTGATCTAAGCACACTCTGCTTTGCTGGATACGGTGCATTTCTTTCTCCTGCTTTGCATTTTTCCCTGTGAGAAGCGTGTCTGAATTGGGGGGACCTGAATATACCTCTTTGTTGCTGAGCTTGTCAAGCACAGCGCTGTGTTCTCTTTCCCACCAGGAAGGTCAGGCCACTGGGGGCCAATCTGTTTTCTGAAATGAACCCTACTGTCTGTCCCTGGTGTCTGACAGATTGAAACAGTTGTCTGTGTTACTGCGCTTTCAATGCCTACTAAATGCCTCATTTTCTGGGGGGAAAGTAATATGTATAGGCTACATTGAAAAGATAAAATTTTTAGGAAGGACTGGACTTTGGATGTTAATATTTACCTAAAAGGCAAATTTAATTAACTTTCTAAGAACATATTTACAGATTCAGGAAGTTTAACTGTATGCACTGTGTACACACACACACACAGACACAGAGAGAGAGAAAGAGAGATAAGCTTTCACTTGTGAGCTGTATTCCTAAAGACTTATATTGTGGGGGTTTTAAAAATTGGAGTCTTAAAATTATGACATATGGAACTTTCAATAGTAGACTTGTAGAAGTAAGAGCCTTTTGTTCACGTAGATTTCAGTTTCATGTATTTTGATGGGTGGGTATGTATAAAGCCTGAAGAAATTTGTACTGTGCTGAGTCTCACTTCAATACTCTCCAGATAATTGAGCTAATTAAATCTTTACCAACATTAACACAACTCCAGCATTCCTTGGATAGTGGATAATTATTGCATGAACATGGCAAGCTTAAACTAAACAGACGAAAATAGAGTTCTGTGCGATGGGTATTGAGCTTATTCTTTATTCATCTTTTGATAAGGTTTAATTAAAACTGCCTCTCTCCATTGTGGTCAGAATGAATGTGCTTGTTTTCTTAGTGAAAAGCAAATTATTCACTTCAGCCATGGTTCAGTAATCAAAGCCTTTGCAAAGTTTTGGGTTATAGTGTAGCTGTGGGGATATAATTGCTGCAATTCTGTATGAAGGCTTTATCTTTTTTTACTACTTTCTCTTGTTTATTTTTGTAGAAAGAAATTTATAAAAGCCCATTTTGTGACTTGGTGTGGCAGTACATATGTTTAAACCCTTTTTATAGACTTAACATGGCTGGATTTTTCAAGGTGTATTTTTTACAGCCTCTTGGTAATGAAAGGTGAAAAGGGACAGGCATTTAAAGATGGCATTTGAGATGATCTTTTAAGTTAGTGAAGAAAGATCAATAAAATCTTTAAATCCTGTGGCTGCCACTGGATTGACATATGAGTCAACAATCCTAAGGGTGGGAAAGTCATAGACATTTGCAATTTTTCTGCAAATAAATATTTGCATTCTCTTTTACTTTCCTTAAGTCCACCAGAAATATTTTTTTGTATTGTTCTTTGAAAAGAGGTTGGTTTTTTGCCCCTTATGTTGGTGATAATTTTACAACATGAATAGATTTTACTATATATATTAATGACAACTTATTTTGAAACTTATTGTCATGAGTGTGCTGTGATTTCTTTTCTTTTCCTTTTGTGTTAATAAGTGGGAGCTTACAAGGATACAGGATGTTTTATGAAACCAAGGACAAAAATAAAAATAGGCCTCGGGTATAAACTGGAAGCAGGGGCTTATGCACAGACGGGCTTTCTCTCCTTCAACATCTTTTTTTTTGTTGCCTTGATTCTGACTTTCCCTGCTTCTCTGGTCCATGTGGTGAAACCAAGTTGACTTGCCCCATGATTTGTCATAGAGAAAAGACCAGGCATCACTCTAGGTCAGCATTCCCAATCCCTCCGAAGGGAATCTGCCCTTTGCAGATCAAAAGAATCAGTCCTACATCCTAATTTTAGGTGTTGTAACGTCTTACTTCTTGCTGCACTCTTTCCTCATCAGTTCCTTAAAAAGGGAAGAAAGAGAGACAAAAGCAGAAGTTTCTTTGGAGAATTATTGTGAGGGTGAAGTCATTGAATGCAGTGTTTTTCACCTCCCCAATGGATAGTGATATTCATCTAGTGGTCTAGAAATAGTATTTCTTAAATAGAATAGATTAGATGAGAAAGGAAAAACCTCAGAGGTCACATGGTATAATAAGAATAAATGTTGTTTCAAGAAATCTTTGTTTCAGTTGTGTGTGTGTGTGTGTGTGTGTGCGCGCGCACACACACACACACAAAGTGCACCTATATTGAGTCACTTAATAAAATGTGTTTTTATAGTCAGTGGTGGCCAAAACAAGTTTGAAAGCGAGTGACTGCTCCTCAGATCCATTTCAAGGTTTCTCTTGAGAGGCAGGGGGAGGGGAGGCAACACTGGGCAGGGCTCCAAGCCCATCTCTCTCCCCCCATCAAAGTAGCTCTACTTTAATCTGCTTTATACTTTCTGTTTCTTAAGATACCTTTTAAACAAAGGATGCAGTGGCCAAAAGTTTGAATAAATGATTTCCCAGGTCCCTTCCTGGGATTTTCAGAGCTAAGTACAGTAGCCACAGGAACCAGATCAGCATTATTTTGGTTTTCTGTACTAGGGAGGGCTTGGGAAACCATCCAGTCCTCAGTTATTTGGGTGTGGGTGTTTTTTTTTCTTTCTTTCTTTCTAAAGTTGACATGCAGTTTCCCTACTTAATCCCATAAAAAACTTTGAGACTTAGCATATAACCAGGACAGCACTAAATCTGAATGGACTTTAAACAGCTTTACAATTTAAAAAGGGGAGAAAGCAGCGACTCCCTCTCCCTGCACTTTTTTTTGTTCAATTCTTTAGGGAGGAATGAAAAGCAGAAATGAGCAGTGGTGATCTGAGTGAGAGGTATCCGGGCAGCCACCTCACATGCCCGAATAAGGTCCCAGGAGAACTAGGCATCATAGAAACAATCTCTCTAATAGAAATAAATAGTAAGAGAGCAAAGACTAAATTAGAAAAACAAGCTGACTTCTCTGGAAGTGCTTTTTATATGACCTCCTTTGGAAAGTGGAAATAAGTTTAGCATTGGCTTTTTCTGCCCTAGACATTGTTGGGAGGGAGGGGATATGAGTGACCCAGACTGAAAGCTGGGATCTGGTATTGAGCTCCTTTGTTTAATGATGAGTTCTGTTGTGCCTATCTGCAAAAATGTGAAGCAGTTATGGGCTTCCTTTATTTGGACACTACGTTGGTGAACCTTTTACTGGTCATTCGTTGCATTAACTCCACTCAGCACAGGAAGTTCTTTAACTGAGGAAGCCGTGTAGGGTAGAGATTAAGATCTTTGGCTTGGACCAGCAGCCTGCATTTTGATCCTTCGCTGCACAGCTTACTAGCTCTGTGACCTCAGCTAAATCTGAACCTTTCTAAGTCTGAGTTTCTCCTCTATAAATAAGGACTAGGAATAGTGCCTATCTTATCAGCTTGTTATGAATATTCAATGGGATGGTACATGGAAAGCATTTAGCACAGTGGCTGGCTTGGCTCATAACAACTGCTTAATAACTGTTATGGATCCTAAATTTCATGAAGTTTATGATAAATAAAAGATTTAGTTGAACTCTTTTATGATATCTTTTGTAAATTTGTCTTTCCATTTCCTTTACCTAACACAAAATAATCAAAAAAGCTAGACATCCTTGTGGGCTCCACCTCCTGCCGACTCTATGAATGAGTGATGTCACCATGTCCTGTCCTCAACAGCCCTGAACAGCTCCTCCATGCCTATGGTCCTTATGAAGTGAGTCCGTTTCATAACTAGTCTTCCTCTTTCCCTGCCTTCTTCTAGTTTTCTCAGCATGAGAGTCTTTTCCGAAGAACCCTACGTTCTCATAATGTGCCTGAAGTAGGGCAGCTTCCTTTTTGTCACATTTGCCTCCAGAGATGTTTCAGGCTCAGTTTGCTCTAGGACCCACCTCTTGGTCTTTCTGGTGGTCCAGGGTATCTGTAGAATTCTTCTCAAATGAATCAATTTTTTTCCTATCAGCCTTCTTTATTATCCAAATTTCACATCTGTACATAATCATTAGGTATAAATGATCTTAGCCTTGGTCTCGCTAATGACACATCTTTACCCTTCGTGACCTTTCCTAATTCTTCCATTGCTGCCCTTCCAAGTCTCAGCCTTCTCATGATTTCTTGGCTGCAGTCTTCATTTGAATTGAGGACTGAACCACGGTAAGCGAAATCTTTACCAATTTCAGTGTCTTCATTGTTAAAGTTGTGTATTTCTTCTGGAGTCATAATTTTTGCCTTTTTGAGATTTAAATGCAGTCCTGCTTTGGCATTTTCTTCTTTCGCTTTCCTCGGAAGTTGTTTCAAATCATTGCAATTTTCTGCCAGTAAGATGGTGTTATCTGCATATTTTATGTTATTGATATTTCTTCCACCACTTTTCACTGCTCTTTCCTTTGAATCTAGCCCAATTTTTTATATGCTGTGTTCTGTGTATAGATCAAACAAATAAGGAGATAAATACACCCTTGTTTTTTATGACACCTTTGCCTACAGGAAATCATTCTGTCCCTCCATGTTCTGTCCTGACAGTGGCTTCCTGTCCACAATACAGGTTACACATCAGGACAACCAAGTGCTGAGGCATGGCCATTTCCTTCAGAGCAACCCATGGCTTTTCATGATCCATGTACCAAAGGCTTTACTGTATCTATAAAACGTAGACTAACCTTCTTCTGAAATTCTGTTTTTAAAGTATATGTTTGTCGATTTCAGAGAGGAAGGGAGAGGGATAGATAGAAACATCAATGATGAGAGATAATCATTGATTGGCTACCTCCTGCACACCCCACACTGGGGATTGAGCCTGCAACCCAAGCATGTGCCCAGAATGGATAACAAACCATGACCTCCTGGTTCATAGGTTGACACTCAAGACTGAGCCATGCCAATTGGGCCTCTTCTGAAATTCTTTGTAGCACTCCAGCATCCAACGAGTGCTTACAACTAGATCACAAGTGCCTCTTCCTCTTCTGAATGCAGCTTGAACATCTGGCATTTCTTTCTCCATATAGGGTAGAAACCTTTGTTGGATCACCTTGAGCATCACTTGCTTGTGTGGGAAATTAGAACAATAGTTCTGTAGTTTTTGCACACCTTGACATCTCTTTTCTTGAAAAGTGGGATATGTATTGAACATTTCTATTCTGTGGGCCATTGTTTTGTTTTTCATATTTCTTGACATTCTTGTTAGGATTTTGACAGATTCAGTCTCTGTAGCTTGAAATAATGCTATCGGTATCCCACATTCCCCTGGTGATTTACTTCTCAGTACTTCCAATGCAGCTTTCCTTCCATTCTAGCATTACAAGTTCCTCCTCATAGGAATCTTCATCAGAGGTATCTGTCATCCTTTTGTCTCTTCTGTACAGATTTTCAGTCCATTGTTTCCACCTTCCCCTTATTTTCTCCTGGTCACATAATGAGCTTCCTTGTTGCTAGTTCAGCAGTCCTAAGCTAGATTAGAATTTCCCTCTTATTTCTTGAATCTCCTGGTAGAGATCTCATACTTTTCCATTCTTGTGATTCTCTTCTATCACCTTACTATTGACTATTATAGTAGTTCTCTGTCTCTGTGGTAGTCATTGAAAAACTGCACTCAGGATTCTAACCTTGCTTCTGTCTCCTGCCTATCTCTAAAAATGTTGAGTGTTTCTTCTGTCACCCATCTTGATTTTTCTTTCCTTTTTACTTCCAGCATTGTCTTTTCACATTCTTCCCAAATATTTCTAATCATGGTCCACAGTTCCTCTGGTTCTCAGTCAATCAAGTTTAAGCAGTGTAAATCTGGGTTTTTATGTGGGTATGTCTGAAGCTGGACCAGAAATGTAATGGCTTTGATGGCAGAGCATGTGAGTGGATGCATGGGTGCCTGGGGAAGGTCTGGAAATAAAATCTGACCGAAGACCATTTACTATAATGTCCAAACAAGCACCAGCTACTCTTTTTCTTAATCTTTTCTCTGTGTCTTTGTTTATTTCTAGAGAATTTACTCTGCCATAAAGCACAATAATCAGGTTAGTAATAGTGATAGTGACAACATCTCACTTTTTGAGGGTTTACTGTGTGCGAGGCATCATGTTGAACACGTTACATGAATATGCTCATTTTGTCCCCACAACAGCCCTCTAAAGTGTTCTCATCTCATTTTCAGAGAAGACTGAGACAAGAACTGTTCTTTCACATCCCCAACATCCCACAGTTGAGTGGCGGAGCTGCCACCATAGCCCATTTCAACCAAGTGCTAGAAATGTACACGGGTGATGTGTCATCTCGTTGCCCTAATCATTGGTCTGATTCTGACTGACAGGCCTGCTTCATTTCAGATGTTTCAATCAGAACCGGTCTAAGCCTCTGCAGTTATTTAGTTGCTAATGTCTAGAGGAGCTTGGACTACCTCTGGAGATGAAATTAGAAATGCAAGAACTACAGTGCCCCCAAAACCCTGCCCAAATTGATTTAATTAATCCGTAATGCCAGCACCCTGAAGGCCCTATTTAAATACAGTTTCACTGCTAGTGAGATGCTCCAGGAACCTTGATTAAAACTGAAAGCAGTCAGAAATAAAAAGTATAAATCTGCCTTTAATTTAAAACTCTCAACATGAAAATGTGGCATAAGTCTCATGTTCTGGTTGGCTCTTAAAATACGTGTCACAGTCATTAATACGATGACAATGTTCTCTATAAATTTCATGAAGGTACAGTTGGTCTGAAAACATCTGGGATTTCTACATAAGCACTGGTATTCTACAACATACACTTAAGATACTATTATTGTGGGCCATGTTCAGATGGTTTTATCAATTTATAAATATTTCTTTCAGAATTAACAATGCAGTAGGTACTGCAGAATTCAGCTGCAGCTCTCATCTCTGACCAGTCCCCATAGGTCCAGGCAGCCTTCCCGTATTTCTGTCAATACCGGGGAGAAATGACACAGAGAATCCAGAAATCATTGCCTTTGAGGGTGCATTGTTTAAACCGTGGCAGTACTGTCATGGTAATTTTGGGCATAGGCTCATAGTAAAATTAGCTTGTGCTTCTTAAAATACTGACCATTTTGGAGCAAGAATTCCAGAATGTCCTGGAGCAAGTCTGAGGAAGGGATAATCCACTGACAGATATTTGAGGGCATTTAAAGAAATGTATATCAAAAGCAAATAAAGCCGAAACCGGTTTGGCTCAGTGGATAGAGCGTCGGCCTGCGGACTGAAGGGTCCCGGGTTTGATTCTGGTCAGGGACATGTACCTTGGTTACAGGCATATCCCCAGTGGGAGATGTGCAGGAGGCAGCTGATCGATGTTTCTCTCTCATCGATGTTTCTAACTCTCTATCTCTCTCCCTTCCTCTCTGTAAAAAATCAATAAAATATATTTAAGAAAAAAAAGCAAATAAAGTAAACAATCAAAGAGAAGAAAACATGTGAGGAAGAGCTGATTGAAAGGGGAAACAGAAGCTGTTTCTAGCTTTTCGTTACTATCAGACCTTTGAGGTGAGTATTGGGGACACAAGGACCAGGAAAGAAAGAAGGAAGACTTGCAGACATTCCTTCCTCCACAGAGATTTGAACATCAAGATAGTGTTCTCTCCTTTTCTTTTCACTTTTCTAATTCTTAACTAATTGCTGGAGCTTTCATGAGCAAAGCCATAGGTATTTGCTGCTTGGGTATCAAATACTCTTAAAAACAAAAAGGAATGGTACTGCGGGCTCCTAAGAAAAGCACTCCCTGAATGAGACAGGGGACGGTGACCTATTCCCTCCGATGTTTTAAGATTCCCTATTGATGTGGATCACCAAGATGAGTGAAGACCTGTTCTGATTGAGCAGTCTTGCTGCGATCCATATAAGGCCTTCTTTCTTTAGACATACCTTTTTAGAGGGCTGAAATTTAAATTAATAAACCAGCCAGGGCTGCATGCCGACATGACTTGAAAGTTAACTGGGATTTATTGATCTGCAGCCTACAAGCTGTTCTATGCCGCGCTGCACATGAGAAAGCCAGTCTTTTAAGTCGCAAAAAAATTTTTTTAATTACCTTAAAAAATATCTTTTACATCTTTAGACAGTACTGTTGTTTGACTGGAACCCCTCTACCCCTCTTTCCCCCAAATTGGGTCATTAGTGACTCCTGTTGACAACAGCAGTGGCTAATGTGACATTCATAATCCATGCTCAATTTTCTGCATTAATGGAGGGGAATGGAAGCCAGGGCTGGGCCAGCCACTCTTCAGCCCCGACTGGGAGGGCTGGAGGGGAGGGGAAGTTCAGAAGGCAGGGATGCAACTGGAAGCTCCTCATTTCCTTTATTAACCTGGTAAGAAGCTTGCCTCCCTGCATGTCCCAAACTCCTTAAGACTATTTCCGTTCCTCACTGGACACCTTCTCTTGAAGAGACACCTGTTATGTAAATCTAGACCCTTCCTATCGGGTGTCCTAGAATAGCCTTTTAAATTTCAAAGGGATTTACCTGGCTTTGCAGTTCAGACAATGTGTATAATGGATACCCCCCTTGGGTGCTTTGTGCTTTTGTAAACTTTTCCAGATGCTCCTCTCGCCTTCTATTTTCTATGCCAAACAACCTCCATCTTCTATCCTCTTCTGTCCACCTATTTTTTTAATCTTACACGTGTGTGCACACACACACACACACACACACCCCTATATAATGAGGTTTTTTTCACCTCCATTTTTAGAAATATAATACAATATTTTATTTCTCCAATTTCACTGGACTTTTTAAATCAAGTATCTTGCAGGACATAGTAATTAAACTCACACATATTGTATGGGTGCAGATAAGCCAGCTTGGTACAACAGTAGAAGCATCTTCTACTTCTCATTTCTCAACAGCCCCCCCTCCACCAGCATCTAAATATTCAATCTTTCTATCTCTCTAACACACACACACACACACACACACACACACACACACACAATCTTTCCATAGTTTAAGAGGCAGATGGGGGAGGGGTTGTTTGTTTGTTTTGTTTTTTTAGGGTGTGCTCTCTCTCAAAGACAATTTTTACTATTAAAAAGAAAATCCAGCTAATGCTGGCTATTAGTTACTTGTAACACTTCTCAGATGGAAAATGTTGGCTGTACTCATTATTTTCCATCTTCAATCCAGTCTCTCTCCCTGACAAAACGCTCTCCCCAGCCCCACGTTAACTCCGTTATTATAGTCTGTCTTTGAGGTGGAACCTTGTCAAGGGTTTTGAAAGTTTAAATAAGGTAAATAAAGTGGAAAGAGAACCAAGATGGCGGCATAGGTTAACGCCGGAGTTTGCTGCTTTGAACAACTACTTCAAAAGTGAAACTAAAAGACGGAACAAAGATCACCCAGAACCACAGGAACGCTGGCTGAGTGGAAGTCCTACAACTAGGAGGAAAGAGAAACGCATACGGACACTCAGAGGAGGCGCAGTGCTGAAGTCAAATTCTGAGGTGCGGAGTGCGCGGAGCGGGCTGGCGGCGGAGGGCGCGGTTGGCGTTTTCAATCGGGAGGGAGTCGCAGACTCTGAGCTCCAGATCCGGGCGAGTCTTTAGAGACCCAGACTCAAACGGGAGAAGCGGGACTGTCTGGCTTCGGTCAGAGCGAGTGCAGCTTTCTCTCCCAGCTTTGCAGCGGGTGCTGGGACTCAGAGAGGCAGAGCCCCTGGGGACAGGACTGAGAGCCGCCATAACTGCTCTCTCCGGCCCACCCTGTTGATCCTGTGCGACCCGCCCCGCCCAAGCCCTGCACAAAGGCATTTGCCGGATAGCCTCAGGCAAAGGCTAGATTAGCACCTCCCTAGAGGACAGAAGTTCTCTCACTGCTGACACAGCTGATTCTCATAGCCACTTGGCCTGGAGGTCAAACCCTCCCTGGAATTAGCTACAACAATCAAGATTTAACTATAAGACTGCGAACAAAGACCACTAGGGGGTGCACCAAGGAAGCATAACAAAATGCGGAGACAAAAAAACAGGACAAAATTGTCAATGGAAGATATAGAGTTCAGAACCACACTTTTAAGGTCTCTCAAGAACTGTTTAGAAGCCGCCGATAAACTTAATGAGATCTACAAGAAAACTAATAAGACCCTCGATCTTATATTGGGGAACCAACTAGAAATTAAGCATACACGGACTGAAATAACGAATATTATACAGACTCCCGACAGCAGACCAGAGGAGCGCAAGAATCAAGTCAATGATTTGAAATGCGAGGAAGCAAAAAACACCCAACCGGAAAAGCAAAATGAAAAAAGAATCCAAAAATGCGAGGATAGTGTAAGGAGCCTCTGGGACAGCTTCAAGCGTACCAACATCAGAATTATAGGGGTGCCAGAAGATGAGAGAGAGCAAGATATTGAAAACCTATTTGAAGAAATAATGACAGAAAACTTCCCCCACCTGGTGAAAGAAATGGACTTACAGGTCCAAGAAGCGCGGAGAACCCCAAACAAAAGGAATCCAAAGAGGACCACACCAAGACACATCATCATTAAAATGCCAAGAGCAAAAGATAAAGAGAGAATCTTAAAAACAGCAAGAGAAAGAAACACAGTTACCTACAAGGGAATACCCATACGACTGTCAGCTGATTTCTCAACAGAAACTTTGCAGGCCAGAAGAGAATGGCAAGAAATATTCAAAGTGATGAATACCAAGAACCTACAACCAAGATTACTTTATCCAGCAAAGCTATCATTCAGAATTGAAGGTCAGATAAAGAGCTTCACAGATAAGGAAAAGCTAAAGGAGTTCATCACCACCAAACCAGGATTATATGAAATGCTGAAAGGTATCCTTTAGGAAGAGGAAGAAGAAGAAAAAGGTAAAGATACAAATTATGAACAACAAACATGCATCTATCAACAAGTGAATCTAAGAATCAAGTGAATAAATAATCTGATGAACAGAATGAACTGTTGATTATAATAGAATCAGGGACATAGGGAATGGACTGACTATTCCTGGGGGGGAAAGGGGTGTGGGAGATGCGGGAAGAGACTGGACAAAAATCGTGCACCTATGGATGAGGACAGTGGGTGGGGAGTGAGGGCGGAGGGTGGGGCGGGAACTGGGAGGAGGGGAGTTATGGGGGGAAAAAAAAGAGGAACAAATGTAATAATCTGAACAATAAAGATTAAAAAAAATAATAATAAAATAAAATAAAAAAAAAGAAAGTTTAAATAAATTATGCACCCTGCTTATTTACCTTCTCAAATCATTCCAAATGATTGCAGAGACACGCCCTCTCTGTATATAAACCATGCTGCTTTTCCCCTAACAGATTATGTTTGCTTATTTGATAAATATTTTATATTTGTTTTAGGTGTTACCAACTTGCCACATATGTATGAGGCTGGTATTATTCCCCAGATCCAAACTGAACTCTTTTTCTCCCATAAAAATCTGGATAGGTGCATAAATTATCCAGGATAACAACCAACTCAGAAATTATTCCTCTTTTGGTATGATAATACTTCATAGCTTTTATTCTTCTAATCTATTTCTAATGATGTTTAACCTTAAAGTGAGCAGCTCTGGCTGGTTTGGCTCAGTGGATAGAGCTTCGGCCCTTGGACTGAAGAGTTCCAGGTTCGATTCCAGTCAAGGGCACATGTCTCGATTGCAGGCCCAATCTCCAGCCCTGGTTTGGGCATGTGCAGGAAACAACCAATCGATGTGTCTCTCTCACATCAATGTTTCTCTCTGTGTCTCTCCCCCTCCCACTCTCTCTAAAAATCAATGGAAAAATATCTTTGGGTGAGGATTAACAAAACAAAACAAAAAAAAAGAGCATTTTAACATTAGAATCACCATTAGGGATTCTGTATCTGTCTGCACATACATATGTGTATATACACATACTAGTACAATCAATAACTATTTCAGGATTCTGAATAACATGTAAATAACAAAATTAAGCTGTACAATGGAAAATAAAAATTTATTTTAAAAGAGAATTTGTAAATCAGATAATGTGCACATAATTACATTTTACTTGTATAAAAATTTTCCATTTCCAGTCCCTTTAATAAGATATGACTGTAGCTTCATTGGTGGGTATGAAGTTAGTGAGGTAATAATTAGCTTTGGGCCTTAGGGCAGGGAGTGGGGTGACCTCTCTAAGCACATGCCTGTTCTGGATGTTTAGGCTACAAATTCAAGTGAGCCTGAGTGCCCACCCTTAGGGATATTGCAGTCTACGGGGGAGGCAGGCAGCAATCTATGAGCCTTGCCACGGTAATGAGGACTGTGGTGAGGGGTGCCCGGGAGTTCCATGGGAGCGCTGAGGAGGACTGTGTCAATAAGGCTGCCAGTGGGACTCCTTGCTGAGAAATGGAAATGTTTTCCATTTCCTTCATATCAATACAAGTTAACAAATGACTATTCCATGTTTGCTATTTGCCAGGCATCGTGGGAGACAAGTTTTACCTCCTGTCTATATGGGCCCTTCAGACTAACAGCAACATAACACACCATAGGTGGAAATTTACAAGGAGGGAGATTATTATTATTACTAGGTAGTGGAGGCCTAATGATCTTTGAGTGGTCTGGATGGACCAATAGTCCTAGCTCCTTTTTAATAATAATATTCACTCAAGCCTCTGATTTTTGCCCTAAAACAGTTTTGCCTGCTTGAAAAAGAATCATTACAAGAATGGAAGGGAAAGGCCATTTCAGGATACTGAGTAAATAGCCCTGCAGCCAAGGAAGGAGTACTAGGTAGGAGATGTTATTCAGAGGGGATGAAGTGATGAAAAGAGCTTTATTGAAAAACATTCCTTCCCTCTTCTGAACGTGACCTTCACATTGGGAGCTTCTTCAAGAGAAAAGTTAGCACCATGTTCGGCACATGTTACAACCTGTTTCTCCGTGTTCTTTCGGGCTTCCCTCCCCCTCCCAGCACCTTCCTGGCACCCTCTGTCCTCCGGTGCGTGCACACACAGGATCCCAGACGTGGACAAGAGCTGCCGACATACAGCAAATGACATTCTAATAGTTTTTAGCGGTTCAGGCTCTCTCTGTTAGCTTGTAGCTAATGCATAAAATGTTAATACTTCTTTAAAAGAACATATGTTACAATCTCCATGCCTTGTCAAACACACTCTAATCTGTTAGCAATTTTAGACCTGACAAAAGCTTGTTCTTGGCCACACATCCGTCTCCATTGTATATCCTATGCAAGTTCAAAGCACGATGATGACATAAAATAGCACATGTCTTGGTTTTGTTAGCTAGCTCTACACTGTGTTATATGAATGCACTAATTTCACTGTATGGAATTGAATATGCCTCTTGGGTGTGTTCCGGTTGGCCTGATGCATTCATTTTATTCTAGTCCATTTTATGTCCCCATCTCTTTATTGACCCAATGCATCCAGATCGAAAATGGGAAGAAAAAAAATTGACTCTAAGAGTAAGGGATTTGCAATGTAGTGATTTCACGCTCAGTTGTTGGCTAACAAGGCACCATAGTTTTTATTTCGTGAGGCCGGTGGCAGGAGATGAGGAATTGTGTAAGGCCCAGCTGCCACGGTTACAGAGCAAGCAGCTTAAAGGACTTCAGGGTTCCAAGTGTGATGGGAATTGTCTCTTCCCAGCAGGTAGGGGATAGATCTAGACAACGTCTGTCGTGTTCAGGATGCTGACTGGCCTGGCCAATTCATAAATCCGAAAAATTACAACATCCTCCAGTTGGGAAGAAGTGGAAGAGACATTTAGTGGTGCACTTAACCCTTTTAGTGCCATGGATATACGATCTGCCTCCTGCTTGCTGGTGTTTTCCATTCTCCTTTTTTCTTTTAATAAGGGGGGGGGGGGGCGTTTTTTGTTTAAAGCATTTTTTAAGTGCAATTCCTCTCTGCAAATCTTTTTTTAAATTAAAATATATGAGATCAACTAATGAATTATCTATTTAGGTGAAATCTAGTCAGTCAATCTATTCACTTTTGCCTCTCTGAAGCAAGATAATGTAAATACATTTACTTTTTTTCCTCCAGACAATTGATGATTTTTTTTACGTTTGTCTAACAGAACTGGAAAAGCTTGATATTTATGTACTGGTTTTGTGTGTGTTTATGCACGCACATGTATGCGTGGAACCACCACTACATTTTTACAACTGTTTAAGCATTTAAACTTTAGTATATAATAATTTTTGTTAAGTCAAACAGCCTGCTAAATTTGTCCTTTCCTTCATCTATGAAAGGTGGTCTGCTAAGTTAATAAAGGTTCTAAAGAGGAACACAAGGGAGAATGTGTAGCCCATTAAGAAACCTGTTTTCAAGCACGTTGCAAGCATGTTAAAATTACTATTAATATGGTAAGTCCAAGTGAGCCTGTAAAGGACCTCCACTTGATAAAATTAGTCCTCTTCTCGTTTCTATATAGACTCAATACATTGTATCTCTCTCTTTTCTTTAAATCCTCCCCCCAGGAGTTGTTGTTTTTTTTAATTGATTTTTTTTTTTTTTTTGAGAGAGAGAGAGAGAGAAACATTGATGTGAGAGATAAACATCCATCAGTTGCTTCCCATATGCATCCCGACCAGGAATTGAGCCCACAACCTAGATATGTGCCCTGACTGGGAATCAAACCTGCCACTTTTTGGTGTACATGATAACACTCCACCCAATTGATCCACCCAGCCAGAGCTACAACTGTATCTCTTTAAAGAGTATTAGAATTTAGATTTTGATTTTAGCTGTGTCTTTCAGGCCATGAATCCAAATTAGGTTTTACTATAACAAACATAAGACTCATATTTCTTTATTATTTGCCTCATTAATGCATAAAGTATTTTGTCAGTTTTATCTGGAGGACTCTTCACTAAAGAGCATGGATGTCATTATTAATATTTGCTATTTAATGTCTGCACTGTTCCGAGGATTGTATACCTCATGAAGCAGGCATAATCTGTTCCTTACACTGGAGTTCTGTCGTGGAGACTACTCCATTTGCTTCTGCTTTAGTGTTCAGCCGTTTAGTGTCTTCATCCCCCTCTTGTCTGCACCCTGGTCTTCAGGCTGTGTCATAGTTTGGGACAGAGAAATCGATCCCAAAGTAAGTCACATTTGCTCACAGTTGCAGGTCCAGTGGGAGCATCCTTATCAGGTCCAAACCCTTGACAGCGAATGGCCCTATTAGAAGTGACTCGTTGTTATTCAAATGCAGATATTATGGATCTCATCTTGCTCTCATTCATGCAAAACAGCTTCACCTGTTGAAAGCCTGAGGGAATGTGGTTAGCCTATGCAGTGGAGAGCTGTACCCAAGTTTCCATTAACTCTAGAATCATGATGGCGTTTCATTTAAAACTAAACCTTTTTTATTTCCTGATTTCTATTTCTCTAATTCCTTAGCAGTTCTATGAAATCGTGTTTGCCATTCTTGGAATGGCTTCCCTCTTGGAGGTCCCCATTTGATTCCAAAAGGGCACTTTTGTTCCTTATCCCATAGATGAAGATAAACGCGTAATATGCTAATTAGACCTGATGTACTTTCAGATGGCCTTCTGGATGAAGCCTGGGCTGCAAGGGAAGCCTGGGCCCCAGGTGCTGGAAGGAAGGCCTACTCTTGCACGAATTTCATGCATCAGGCCTCTAGTAGATGAAGAAGAGGAAAAATGCTTCTCTTTTCTCTCTGTACATTCTCCCTTTTGATCAAACTTCATGCCTAGATGGATGACAACATCCACTGGCAGCTAAATATCCACATTTCATGGTCACTAAGGTAGAAAGAGGAGTCTCAGTTTTGCCCATTTATGATGTAATGTTATGGCCCACAGAACTCAAAGAAGTAAAGTAGTCAAAAGAAATGGAAATGAGAGCCGATGTGAAATGGAAAAATCCTTGCAGACTCAGTTGGAGTTATACCCATACATTATATAAAACCAAGCCTGTGTGTTTGGGATTATGGTATTCTTAAAGGCAACCAATGGTTTAATTGGTATATTAACCAGTCAGACTTTCCTCATGTGGTTACAACTTCTCCAAAGCCACCACAGAAAAATTATAGCTTCCCAAATAGACCACTTCTTCATAGTGTTGTGTCTTGTGAATTGTGGTATGATCTTTTGGTCTCCACAGATACATGGCAACTTCAGAGTAATTTAGAATATAGTGGGGAAAGTAGCAACTGGAATTACCATTTGGGGATTTTCACAACCAGTAAAACATGTTTTCCCTCCTCCTCCCATTTTATCACTAAATCTCTAGATAGGAACAACCAGGTAGTATAAAAAATCATTATGATGGATAAGACCTTTATTATATTTTAGATTCACCTTTATGCATCTCTTAGATATCTGGTAAAGCTAAGTGGACATTTTTTAGCTTTAATAGTTTCACTCTTGGAGATTTTAAGCATTTCTGGTGTTGGTGTTGTATTCTAGTCATAAGTCATGTGAAAGTTGCTTCCAGGATTTTCCTCCAGTAACTTATTATGTGCTAAGGCTGTAAAGCTTAATTAGCTATTATTACTGAACTAAAGGAACTGACAGTTGAGCAAGAGAGACATACATGTGAATATCTCAGTTTAATTTACGTGGGAAATGCTGTAGCCCTAATGTGGAAGATGTGATGTAGGAGACGAACTAGCAACTGAGACCAGCATGTAGATAATATAGCTGCACATAAATGTGGGAGCATTGTTGGTACCACTTGCCTGGCTTGTGGCTTGTGTATGGGAATGGTGACATAGTAACTACATGGCCCACAGGTTGAGTGCCATTTTCTTTCTACATATGGTAAAACTAGAAAGAGGTACCAAATGCTTATAAAGCAACCCAAGTTATGCTCTAAGAATCTGGTGGAGAAATTGATGCACCTGTGTCTGTGAAGTGTGAGTGATGGAGTGGGGCTCTGGCTAGGCCTTGACCAACTGCAGAGCTGGGAGGGCATGGGGATGGGAAGCATAATGAAGAGACCCATCTGGTTGGAGCCAAACATTCTCCTAAAAAGCTGCAAAGGTTGGGATGGAAGAACCAACAAGAGGCCTAGACAAAGGGGCTTGAACTGTAGGCAGAGAAACTTTCAGCCCAATGTAACAGACAGTAAGTGTTTATTGTCATGCCACTGAGCAGGGAAATGACCTTGTAGCACTAGTGAGATTATAATGTTGTTTTTTAAATAACATTTGTCCCGGGAGGAGGCTCTGATTACAATGTATTATATATTTACTAGAGGCCCGGTGCACAAAAATTTGTGCACTCGGCGGGGAGGGGGGGTCCCTCAGCCTGGCCTGTGCCCTCTCGCAGTCTGGGACCCCTCGGGAGATAATGACCTGCTGGCTTAGGCCTGCTCCCAGGTGGCAGAGGGCAGGCCTAATCCCTAGGTGCAGCCCCTGGTCGGGCTCAGAGCAGGGCCGATTGGGGAGTTGGGGCGCCACCCCCTGTCATGCACAGAGCAGGGCGGATTGGGAGGTTGCGATGCCACCCTCAGTCACACTCAGGGTAGGGCCGATTGGGGGGTTGGGGCACTGCCCCCTGTCACACTCAAGGCAGGGTCGATGGGGAGGTTGCGGCGCCACCTCCTGTCATGCACAGAGCAGGGCCAATCAGGGGGTTGGGGCGCTGCCCCCTGTCACGCACAGAGCAGGGCCCATCAGGGGGTTGGGGAGCTCCCCCCGTCACGCACGGAGCAGGGCCCATCAGGGGGTTGGGGAGCTTCTCCCTGTCATGCATAGAGCAGGGCCCATCAGGGGGTTGGGGAGCTCCCCCCTGTCATGCACAGAGCAGGGCCGATAGGGGAGTTGGGGCACCGCCCCCTGTCACACACAGAGCAGGGCTGATCAAGGGGTTGGGGCGCCGCCACTGTCACACTCAGGGCAGGGCCAATGGGGAGGTTATGGCTCTACCCCATCACACACAGAGCAGGGCCCGTGAGGTGGGGGGGTTGGGGCGCCGCACCCTGTCACACACAGAGACGCAGGGCAATCAGGGGGTTGGGGAGCTCCCCCCTATCAGGCACAGAGCAGGGCCGATCAGGGGGTTGGGCGCCTTCCCCTGTCAGGAACAGAGCAGGGCCAATATGGAGGTTGTGGCCCCACCCCCTGTCACAGAGATGCAGGGCGATCAGGGGGTTTGGGCGCTGCCCCCTGTCACGCTGATCCCGGTGCTGGGAGGCATATTACCCTTTTACTATATAGAATAGAGGCCTGGTGCATGGGTGGGGGCTGGCTGGTTTGCCCTGAAGGGTGTCCTGGATCAGGGTGGGGGTCCCCACTGGAGTGCCTGGCCAGCCTGGATGAGGGGATGATGGCTGTTTGCAGCTGGTCACACACCCTTCAGGGTGGGGGTCTCCACTGGGGTTCCTGGCCAGTCTGGGTGAGGGGATGAGGGCTGTTTTCAGGCTGGGGGTGACTGAAGCTCCCAACTGCTCCTTTTTTCTTTTTCTTTTTTTTTTTATTCTGGGCCAGCTTTAGCTTTGAGGCTTGGCTCCAGCTCTTAGGCCTCTGCTGCTGAAAGTAGGTTTCTGGCCTTTGTTTACAATGTTGCGATCCTGCTGGCTGAAGCCGGGGACTAAAGCCGGTTTCTGGGGTTTGGTTTAGCTTCTATATTTGTTACATAGTTGCTTAGAGTTGCAGGTCAGAGGCCTGCAGCGGCAGGCGGGGAACGTTGGAGTCCTCCGTCACTGAAGCAAGCAAGCCTCATGTTAGTTTCAAGCTGCCTGGCTGCTGGCTGCCATCTTGGCTGGCAGTTAATTTGCATATTGTCCTGATTAGCCAATGGGAAGGGTAGCAGTTGTACGCCAATTACCATGTTTCTCTTTTATTAGATAGGATTTTTTGTGATCTGTTTTTTTCACTTAGTAAAATCTTGGACATTTTCCTATATCATAGAATACTCTTTCGATGTCTTTTTTCTCTTTTTATGGCAATGTCATTCTTAATGGTGTATATTCCTTCATAGGAATGTGCCACCATTCAACATTAAAACTGTTTTCAATTTCGAACTATTACAAGTCATGTTACAGTAAAGATCCTTGCATATAAATCTTTCCATTCATTGCTAACTTTTTCCTTAGGCTAAATTTTCAGAAATTCTAACTCAGATTTTGAGCCCACAGGTCTGGATAAGTGAGGTTTACTGATATATACTGCCACATTGAAAACACTGTTTTAGAAAAATAAAGTAGATATAGTGAGCAGCATGGCATGGATGAGAGGTCCTGTGGGAAGCAATTCAATCCAGTGCTGAAGAATTCCTGGACCCAACAGCTGTGGTTCAAATCCTGGCTCTGCTTGGTGTACGATAAACTCATCTCTGTGTAATGAGTTAATTAATATGAAGCAATCAGAGCAGTGCTTGGCACAGAGTAACTCACATCCCTGAGTTGCTGTTAGTATTATTATGATGATAACTTAAGTTTGAAGTGATAAGAGCCTGTATTCAGTGACTGAGAGCAAACATGCAGAGATAAGAAATCTTTGACAAATCAGTAGGACTCAGGGACTGATGGGCTGTATAGGACAAGGGAGAACAAAAAGTAACAAATGAGTGAAAGGTTTTAACCCTCAGTGACCCAGAAGAGTGGATCTCTCAGTGGTGGGGGTGGCTCTGGGCATACAGAAGTTCACGCACTGGTAGAGAGACACAGGCCGTTGATGTCTGTAGGTTACAGGGTGGATGGAGACTGAGGAAGGCTCTGTCGATCTGGGAATGATCAAAAGTGACCTGTCAAGACAGAAGTGAATGGACTCCCAGGAAAAGTGAGGGCTGGGAGAGCAAGGCTCGGGATCCTGGACTGCTGGAGGTAAGTGGCGATAGGAGTGGCAGGAAGGAAAACCACCCAGCCTTGGAGACTGAGAAGATGCCCTGGCAGAGGTGGACAGGGAATCGAATTGTGGGTGCCATGGAAACATCAATGTCACAAAGGAGAGGGTGCTCAGCAGTGCCGAGTGGCAGAGTTCAGACACGATGGGAAATAAAAGCCATGACTAATTGTAGTTACTCAATTGAAGGTAAAGAGTTTGAACATTCTTTGGGTAGGTTATGAGAGTTCTTTTTGTTGATTTTTCTTCTAGCTTTTTAAACATTCCTTGTGAATTTTAGTCATCAGGTTTTCTTGGTCTTTTTCAAACACTACTTACAATGCTTTTTCACTGTATAAGTTACATTGTAAGAAAACTTGCACCGCAGTCAGTCATCCAACTTGCCTTCTAAACAAATCTTTATTTCTCCATCATATCATCTTCGGCACAGTTGCTTAAGCATTTGGTTCATGTAACCATTAAAAACACATGAACAAAAATGCTGTAAAAATAACAAGACTGCAATTTTTTTATGCAGTAATCACTTGCCAAGTCTCCCCTTTGAAACTGAAGCCATCTTTGTGTCATTGAAGTATAGTAGAATGATCCATAAACAAGATTTCTGTTGGGTTTATATAATAAAACAGATGAAATCATTTTAAGCAGAATGTTAAAAGCATTTACTTCCTAATTCAGACCAAGCTTGGTCCAAAAAATATCCATCATGGATCCAAAATTTAAAAGGACAAAACAAAACGGAGTGTTTTTTGATTCCCAATTCATTTGCTATGTAAACCTGGAAAGACTTTTTCAGATGTAAAAACTCAATCACTGATGCAAATCATCTTATTCTCTCCCACTCTGTGCGAGTGGTTTTCCCATGACCATTTTCACGCTTACATGTTAAGGCTTAGCTTATTGCCACTCACTTATCACCTTCTAACTTTATACGTAACACTAACTGGAACTGGCTACCAGACTTCTTGTTCCTAGTTACCTGCCTATTGCTGTTTCCCATCACCTTTAAAGTGCACTTTGCTTTGTCTTGATTTTGAATTTAGTTTGAAATATAATTTTCCTTTGGGTCTGGGTGTACCTGACTTTGCATTAAATCATCCTGAGGTTGACTCCCCCCAGAAACATGTGGTTGGATAATTTCTAAGTATCTTTGTTAGAATCAGCTTTTAAACTGTGTTTTGTTTTTCTCTCTCCTGTTTTCTATTATTTCTTGGGTGCCCAGCACAGCACTGATCCCAGATGGATTCTTTATAAGGGCTGTTTGACAACAATTTGAAGGAGGGAGTCAGGAGATCCTTTTTTTCCCCCCACTTGCCTACAGCTGCTCTCAATATGGCTCATCGTGACTGAAAGGAAATGAATAAAGATGAGTTATCTGAACTGAATATCAGCCACAGAGCAGAAGCAATTCATACTCCTCAACCCGTCCACAAATTCAGTAGGGAGAAGGAAGTCGTTGCCGTCATTTATTTATTCATGTATTTTTAATGGTGGCAGGATGGTTTTTTAAATCCTGTACCTTTGAGTAGTGGCCATTTGGAGCATTTGTGAAAAGCCATATGGTTTCCAATGAGATTCCCATCACATTCTGTGCATTTGAAACCATTTATGCTGAGACTCTTGGCACAGCCTGCACTTGGAGCATGAGCAGACCCAGGCAAACGCTGTAGACAAAACTGAAGAACATGCAAATAGCATTGAAGGAAATGTTAGTGGTTTGATTTGCCATTTTTGGATCGGCCTTCATCTGGATGAGACAACCTATGTTTTATTTTAAGCAGCTATCATTTCCATATTTTGTGCATTACATATCTCCAGTGATTAATTCCCTACCCTTGTAACTTAGATATCTTAAATGCTTAAACGCATTTCCATCAGAGAAATACGTGGAGAGTTTTGAATTTGGGTCCAGGTTAGGAGGGAGGATAAGATTCATCAGAGAAGTTGCTGAGTCACACGTTTTATGTTTTCTCTGTACAAAGAAAAGATGTGTGTGAGTATGAAAGGCAATTTCTAACTAAAATGATCTCATGTCCCCTGAGTTGGGAATATAAGCACCTAAACTCTAGCCACAATCAGCTTTTTAAAAAAAAATTGATTTGAGAGAGAGAGAGAGAGAGAGATGGATTTGTTGTTCCACTTATTTATACATGTATTGGTTGATTCTTGTATGTGCCCTGATCAGGGATTGAACCCACAACCTTGGCTTCTTGGGATGATGCTCTAACCAACTGAACTACCCAACTAGGGCCTGGCCACAATCAGCTTTTATCCATGACAAGCACAAGGCTCGCTGTGGCTTGTCCTGCAGAAGACACATAGAGCTTCTAGTTGTATTTCTGATTCTTACAGACCTTGGCTCAAACTCAAGCAACATCATTTTATTTTTTCTTTCTTTCTTTCTTTCTTTTTTTCTTTTTTCCCTAACTGGGTATCCATGGGCAAGTCCCTAAATCTCTCAGAGATTTGTTTTGTTTTCTTCACTTCTAAGTACGGATAATAACACTTGTCTTACAAAGCTGTCAGAGAATTCACTGAGAATGGAGGGATGGCAGATGCCTCATGCTACCTGAGAGGCATCCAGCCATTGTGGCATGGCCATCGGGAGTTTTGCTTCCAAAGTCAGCTGTCCAGGTTCCACATTTACTAATTCTGTGGCCCCTGGGACAGAGCCCCCATTTCCCCATCTAGACAGCGATAATAATCCTCTTCATATCTCATAGGCTTGTGATGAGAAGTGACTGAGACGATCCATGTAAGTCCTTAGATCAGTATGTACCTGGCACATGGAAAGTGCTCAGTTCTCCCCCATATGATGGGTATTAATGGCTGTGATTCCCAGCATATCATGAACAAACACCCAGTAGCAGCTGCTACCCCTATCATCCGAAAGTAATCCAACGTGCAGTCCACCTCACAGTGAGCACTCTTGATTAGGCGCTCCTGGCTGTCGCGCTGGAGTGCGTTATGCCCACAGAGGCATCCAGAGTGGCTCTTACCATCTGGGAGGCTGTTGTTCTTCTGCAAAGCCATGGTGAGTTCCACAGCTCCCAGGAAGCGTCCTTTACTTCTCATGATCGCCATTTGCCAAACAGACATTTTTGACATCCAGTTAGGCTATGGCCCTTCCAGACTTGTTACATGGAGTTGATCACCATTTACATAGCAATAGAATAGGAAACATTCTCTAATTCCTGAGCAGTTTTCTCTGAAAAGTAATGTGTCCTTTCCAAGATAAATCACATCATATTACAAATTGCTGTAGAAAAGGAGAACTCTGAGAGGCCATTCCAAGACAAGTGTATGAGTGAGTGAACCTTCTGCCCTGACAAATGGGCAAAGGGTTGACTGATGGGCAAAGGGTTGATATCTTTCTCCAGCTTAGATATAGTCAGGTCATGGGGTGGGGGGTTGCGGGGGGATTGGCAGGTGGGGAATGGAGGTATATTTAACGTCCTGGCTATCTTGAAGTAACTCAGTAAAATTATATCCTTAAACTTCAGGACTCCAAAAAAGAATGGAAATTATGTTACATTTTCAATGATGTGCTTTTCCCAGGAGTAGAAAAACTTTTAATATCTGTGAACACTTCCTTTAATACCCAATAAATGTGATATGCTGCTGATGGGGGGAAAACGCCGATTTCAATTTTGTGCTTCATGGTAATAGAACAATATGGAGTTAATATTGCAGTAACTAGACTCTAAAAGTACCCTTCTAATGAAAAACAGCACTGTTTGGGCAATATTTTCTGGCTTTTTTATATTTCCTTTAACTGGAAACAGAGAAAATGCTGGCTTGGTGTCATGACTACGGGATACTGTGTTTTCTAACTAAAAACAAATTGTGGAGACGGCTTTGCCAAGAACAATGAAGGTGGTTAGAAGGTATGGAAGGGAGTATTTCTGGGGCTCATATCTAACAGCGTCACAGCCATAGATTGGTTTGCCAGCTAAAGGACTCAGTATGGTGATGGTAGTGTCTGCTGTTATTTTCTAAGATACAGTCACTTACCCTCCTTTCTGCCCAATGCCAAAGTGGTGAAGAAGAGAGCATTCTGTAGAAATGAGTATCTTACCATTATAAAAATCATGAACAGTTCTTTCGCTTAAAGTTGTAGAACCTACCAACAGTGTTAAGTGAGGACTTAGTGTATTTTGGTTCTAGGTAGCAGCACAAGCTGTTTCTGTGATGAGCTAATCCTAACACGGCTGTGGAGGGAAGGGACCAACTGATGTAATCTTATTCGTTATTTTAATTATGATATCCTTGTTAATACATCCTTGCCTTTACTCTTTCAAAACAGTTTGAGGCAGACAGCATGTATTTACTAAATAAAACCAATGAGCCTAAGATGACTCTTAAAATCTAAGATATGATTGCAAAATAAATAAACCGAATAGTAAAACAGCAAAGCTATAGACACTGCTAAATTCTTCTTGGTATCCAACACATAGCGAGAACATAATAAATAAAATATTAGTCTTAGTTTTTCCATCAATTTGTGAGTCAATAGTTTCTATTAACAGTTCATAAAATGGCATGTCAACATGAAATATAAGTACCTTTTTATATAAGACTAAAGTAATAAAATCTCTACAAAATTTGAAAAAGCAAATTAGCTATTCTGCCTTCGCCCAGCTTGATACTTTCAAAGATTAACTTTTCTCTTGGTATCTCAAATGTTTGTTATTTTTTAAAATCTCGTGAGAGAGAGGCACAGGAAAGAGAACCATCACTGCCTTCTTTGACGGCACACAAGCGGCATTAGCATGGACAGACTTATTGGAAAACCCTCAATGGACTTTATAACATATGGAAACATTAGATGATACATCTATATCCTGATAAAATGGTCTTTCCTTCAGAAGAGCATCTTCTTAAAGCAATCAACAAACACATCCAAAAACCTCTGTTCAGATTCCATATTTACAAGTTGACCTCATTCATTCAGTCATTCAATGCATGTTTATTGATTGCCTCTTGTATGTATAAGAAATTTTACTACTTTTAATGGCCTCTGAGCACCAGTTTCTCCAAAAATATTCCTAGTAATCACTTAAGCTTTGTGTTTTAGGGAAGTGGGTTTGTTTTTTTTTCTGTTTCATTGATACATTTAAATTCCTGTCACTCTCAGGGAAGACTTTGGAGAACAGGTAGAAAGACCTTTTTTGGAGAGGAATGGGTAGGTAAGAGACTAAGAAGTCCAATCTTAGAGTGGCCCTGGGAAGGTACCAGATGAGGAACAAATGTGAGGAATGAATGGAAGGAGGTTGCCAAGAACTGGGCTGGAAGGTGGAGGGCCAAAGAACCAGAGATCAAGGGCATGCATAGGCCTAGGGTAGTGACCAAGAGCAAAGGCCCCAGGATCAGACTAACAGGGTCAAATCTCAGCCGTGCCACTTGCTGACGGTAATCTGGAGACTTACCCTCTCTACACCTCCAGTTTCTCATGTCTAAAATGGAGAAAATAATAGCAGTAATAAAAATTGCATCTATCTCAGAGTGTCGTTGTGAGGATTAAATCGAGTTAATACATAGAAAGTACTTAGAATATCAGGCACATAGTAAATGAACAACATATTTTAGCCACAGTTATTGCAGTTATAGGCCCTCTCAGAGAAGGGACAAGTCGTCAGGGAGGACAGCCCTAGTTTGGATGTGTGGTATAGTCAAAACCATTCCGGACTCCTTCCTTTTGGAAATGTTGTGCATGCAATCATACAAATTGTACATTTACTGAACTTACATAATTATTCCTCATTTTTATCTCTGTCTTCAAAAAACCAAATATATGTGCATGCTCCTTAAACTGGAGTCTGTGTGACTCATTCACACTGCTCCCAGTAGTGATGGCAGGAATTTTCCTCCTGACCAGCTAGATATTTGGTCAGGTTTTATAAATGTGTTGAACAAGCCTACGATAGCAGGTAAAAGCAGCAAAGAAGATCTTGCTAGAATGTAAGGATATTCTCTCTTCGGGCTGATCAAGTCCTTTCTGTGTCTTGCTGGTTAAAGCAGTCTTGAATGAATTGGTGCAGAGAAGTGCCCAGGTCCCTTAGAAGCCACTGTAAGGTTTTACAAAGATGCTGGTGATTTTGCATGTAAGCATTCCTAATAATAGGCCACGGGTTTTAAATTGGGAAGTTTGGGCCCAAGGGGAAAATGACACTGCGGTTATTCTGAATTATTGAAGAATGACATGGTCCATCTAAGAAACATTTTAGGTGGAGTTTGCAACTTTAAGTGCACAAACTACTTGTTGTTATAACCACTTTAGATAAGAAAATGTATAGGGAATTGTTAAGGCTTTGGGATCCCAAAGTATGGGCTTGAGTCTTGCATATAACACTTACTAGTTGTGTGATCATATTGTATTTATATTGTCTAAGTCTTAGTTCCCTCATTTGGGAAGTGTCAACATTCAGAGCATCCACCTCATAAGGAAGCTACAAGGATAGATTGCTAGAAGTGGCAGATGGCATACAATGTTACCTACATAGCAGAACACTGGAAACACTGAAAGTCCAATAGGTGAATGGTTGAATCAATTATGGTATAGCCATATGATGTTCATTCGCTTAACTACTATTCCTTCACTGATATGAAAGTAATTACAGCCAGCTCAGATCCAGAACTATGAGGAAGTCTTAACTTCATGGAGTGAAAACAATAATTATAATTACTAATATTTATATAGTGCTTATATGCCAGGTCCTTATATATGCCAGGTCCTTATAAGTACTCATTCAATCCTCAGAACCACTCTAAGAGAAAGGCTGTTATTATCTATACCCACTTTACAGATGAGGCTAGATTAAGAAACATGTCCAGCCAGTAAGTGGCCAGGCCAGAGTCAGGGTAAAGGGACAGGGGACTTGATGTGCGGTTAGGAAGTAGAATGGGCTAAAGATGCCTCTTCCAAGTGTCATCTAGCCCCTTAGGATTTCCCAGACAAATGTAGAAAGACTTGGCTAGGTTGCAGATGAACGAAAGGCACCGTTATTACAGTGTTGGCATTGTAGCAGCTGGCTCGACATGCAGATGGACACTGCTATATTCGGTGTAGAAAGCCCTTCCAGTATCAAGACTGGCAGCCAATGACTCTGCAAGCTCAGTATCCAATTGCAGACCATTTTCTGCCTGCCTGCTCGACACTGCCTGCCTTTATGGAACACAAACTGTGACGTACTGAAGGAATCGAAGATAAATTTATAAAACATCATGTCAAGCTCTTTCTAGTCCCAGTACCCCCTGGTGATCCAAGGTTGGGGTCTAAAAAATAGAACAGAACAGAGAAGAGGAAGCAAACACCAACTTACCATAGATATATGTAAAGTGAAGGAGATATTTTTGTTTAAAAGAGAGACAGCTGAGAAGGAGTTATTTGATCCCTGCTGCTTGAGGGATAGTAGGGAAAGAGGTATTTTTGTGATCGCTCTTCAGCATTCCCTATGCTGCTTGGCTCACACACTCACAACACAAACCGAGCTCTAATAATACAGTGCAACCAACCACAGAGATGTTGCAAGCATTATGCACAGTAGTGTCTAACATTCAGCTCCCTTTTGATTGCTTCCAGACCTGTGACATTTAGATTGCTGCACATTTCTTCTAACCTCAGAGAACTCACAGTCAACATCTAATAATCATGAGCTGACATAGCAACTCTAAGGAATTGGTGGTGTTTAACTGTGTTTCATCACCTTTAGGGTGGTAGGGTGAATGAGCACCATATTAGGAGTCCAAAGACATGGGTTTGGGACTAAATCTAACCTTGTCACCCACTAGCTGTGACCTCGGGTATGTCACAATCTCAATGAGGCTTCTGGTCCCCTTTCTGTAAAATAATGATAGAGTTTTGGGTCTGGAGAAGCAGATCAACTCTAATATTCTGTGTGAGGTCATCAGTGAGTTTTGGCTCAAAACAAGTTCAAAAGGGAATAGTGTCCACATTCCTCTGAGTAGAATGAGCAGGAAGACCGAGAATGTGGACGTTCCAGATGCTTGTCATGTTTACCCATCCACTGGGGATGGCTCAGAGTTCCCAAAGTAAGTCGCACACCCCTTTTCTAAAAGGAAAAGCCAGAATGTTAGCGTGCATTGAATGTTTTATTTTTTTAATCTAATTTTGAATTACAGTTTACATTCAATGTTATTTTGTGTCAGTTTCAGGTGTACAGATTAGTGTTTACACCAGCCGTGGGCAAACTACAGCCCGCGGGCCGGATCCGGCCCGTTTGAAATGAATAAAACTAAAAAAAAAAAAAAAAAGACCGTACCCTTTTATGTAATGATGTTTACTTTGAATTTATATTAGTTCACACAAACACTCCATCCATGCTTTTGTTCCGGCCCTCCGGTCCAGTTTAAGAACCCATTGTAGCCCTCGAGTCAAAAAGTTTGCCCACCCCTGGTTTAGACAATCATATACTTTACAAAGTGATCTCCCCACTATTTTAAGTACCCACCAGGCACCATACACAGGTATTGCAATATTATTGACTATACTCGTATAGTCCTTATGGTGTATTTTACATCCCCTTGATTATTTTGTAACTACCAATTAATACTTCTCAATCCCTTCACCTTTTTCACCCAGTCCCCCTACTCCTTCCCCCTGGCAACCCTCAGTCTGTTCTCTGTATTTATGAGACTCTTTCAGTTTTTGTTTGTTTATTTTGATCTTTAGATTCCACATATACCTGAAATCATATGGTATCTGTCTTTCTCTGTCTGACTTATTTCACTTAGCATAGTGCCTGCTAGGACTGTCCATGCTCTCACAGATGGTAAGATCTCATTCTTCTTTATGGCCAGGTAACACTCCATTGTATACATGTACCATGGCTTTTTCATCCTCTCGTCTACTGATGGCCACTGGGTTGCTTCCATATCTTGGCTATTGTAAAATAATGCTGCAATAAACATAGGGGTGCATCTGTTCTCTCAAGGTAGTGTTCTCAGTGCCAAATGCCTCTGCATTGTTTTTATTTTTAAAGTTCTCTATGGCATCTTCACTATCAATCAGTGCACTATTGGGAAATATAAACATGAGAGTGTGGTTTTTATCTCTCCTAAGTCTTCACTATACTAAATTTTATTCCATTACAGCATGCTTGAAATTTTGTGGGTTTATAGGTTAGGTGAGCAGAGCATACTTTTTGAGCAAACTAATGTAAGGTGAAAGAGTAGTTCTGAGTGTTTTCCTCCCTTGTATTTGTGGGTGCCCTTCACTGTTAACTCTACCAGCCCCACAAATCACTAATTGACTGTTTGCAACTGCCCGTTTGCCTCCTAAGGAGGCAATGTGTTAACTGACAGCCTTCTGTGTAGAAGGCCTCATGCAGAGACTCATGAAATGAGTATCTGGTTTGATTTTTTTTTTTTTTTTTCACAAAAGTCTAACAAATTCATGGAGTCAAGTCTTAGGAAAGGAAATGTTTGGTAGCTTGAGCCTGCTGCCCATACAGGCTCTGTGTGTCTGCTGTGAAAGACCAAATACCATCCCAGCGGACCTGACCTAGTTGAACATAAATACACCATTGAGGAGCAACTAGCTTCAGAATTAATGAAATTTATAAATAAATAGGATGGCCTTGCAAAGAGGCTACACTTGAAGTGCCTCTTAATTAATTTTTAAAGCAATGCAGGAGCCTATGTCTGCCCTACTGGTGGTAAAATCTGTGAAATGAAATCGTTGTGTGGAAGGCAGTGGGATTGTTCACATTTTGAAAGACTGGAAAATGAATTTAACCCAGACACAGCCTTTGGTAGGATGCTGACCCAGCTTAGGAGCTGGAAGTAAAGTGGTGTTTTCCCCGTTTATTTATAATTTGTGTACTATGTTTGAAAGTGCATCTGAATTTCAGTTTTTGTTCACGGAGTTTTACTCACTGGTTTCACTGACCTGTCCCATCAGCTCAGCTCCATCGACATCTGAATTGATTACTTATTAAAATTTAGAGAGCTGGGTGGCCTCTCTGCTCCTGGACCTGCTGATGAAACTAATTAAAGAATCAATCACCAATGAGGGCATCAATCCCCAAGGGCTGGAAGGAGAGCATCCAGATCCTCACTCCACTTGAGAATATTATCTGGAAAAGAGGAATATTTTTCAGTTCTTGCTCACCTAAGCTGAATTTTGAGATGTAACCATAAAAGCTGAGGCTGAGAATTATAATTAGGTCCTTATTATAGACAAATTATACAGTGTCTCTTGATTTCTTATTTTAAATTCCCCTAGAAGGTCACTGGATACAAAGACAATCTCTGAGTTTATTGAAGGGAAAGCTACAAAGCTGTTACATGCAGCTCTATATGGGCCTATTTGTATTTCACACTCTCTATTGTCACCGAATAACAGACAAAATAGAATTCAATCTAAGACTTTCTTTACTGTCTTTTAAATATTTTTTTTTTCAAGGACGTATTTCCAAACAATAATGAAAAATATTTCTAATTTTTTTTAATCTTTAAATTCTTAAAAAATATTTCCAATTTTAAAAAAGACAAAGGTCCCCATATTTGCCTAATTGTATGGTCTTTTCTGCATTCGCTGTGGCAAATGTTAGGAGTAAATTTCATGTGGCAGTTCACCTGCGTGAATGTAGACATAAGACCATAAGTATCTTTGCAAGTAACTACCCCGCTGATTGCTATGATGTAGACAAGACCATGGCTCCAGCGTGAACCCCGTCTCAATGCCATGCTGCATTTTGAGCTATTTTCTGGGTGACTCAGTAGGTCTCAACCTGGTGTCTCAGTTTTGGATTCCGAATCAGCCAACACCATGACGTTGCCCTCAGACAATGTGGACTTTGGGCCCCTCTGACACAGAGAGGGGGTACAGCGTGGTAAAGGCCAGGCTGCCTGTGTGTGAATCCTGGGTCTGCCACTTGGTTGCTGTGCAAAATCACTTAACTTTAGCGGAGTATAAATTCTGATGTTAAAATAACATGTAAAGAGTGACGCCTACTTCATACAGTATGAAATTAAGTTGCTTTTTGGTAGAAGGTAACTGTTCACATTTTACAAGATTAGAAAATGTATTTAACACAAAAGGAAATCATATTGCAGGACCTAATATTTTTGTGTAAGATGGTGATCACCCTAAAATCTGATCATTGGGGCCACTTTATATATGGTCATGTAAATTAAATAAATTAACTTTGTGGAGTGGTTAGAACAGTATCTGGCACATGATCAACATTTTGCTAGTGTTAGCTATTAATAAATGTGGGTGTGTCCTTATCACAGTTAAAGAGCCCCTTGCAGAACTCATAATTAAGAAATATGAAATACTAAAAAAAAATTATTTAAGCTTTTCAAAATTATACTTGTCAGGCATGGTGCTCGTTACCTTATGTCCCTTATCTCATTAAAGACTACATGATTCCTTGAGGAACATATATTTTGCTTTGTTAAAAGAATTAAACAAATATAAAAGGAATATGTTGACTGACTATCCATTGATAAAAGTTACATTTCATTTCTAAACTATTTCTTAAATACCACACATAATATCATCATGCTGCATTCTTGTCAACTTTTTAAAAGTTCTTTCTCATGTAAGAGTTCATTTTTTTTTTTTTTTTTTTTTTTTTTTTTTTTGTCTAACCATTTGGGGAGGTAGTTAGGTCAGGAACAAATAAGACATTATTATTTCCAATTTTTAAATAAGAACACTGAAGGTGTATGCAACCGAGGTGAAGTGACCATTCAAGATCATCAAACAAGTTCGTGTCCAAGGCCACAACCACAATCCAGCCTCAGCCCCTTGACTGTGCCAGGCTGTGGACCCTGTCTTCCTCATCACGCATCTGCTGAATAGTCATTTCCAAGAACTGAATAAAGCCATCAGCTTTGCATGATTTCCAAAGCTATTGATTGTGCCCCTAATCTTCGTTCATCTTGTGGATAATAAATCCATCCATTTTAAAGACAAGAAGAATTCGGTGTTCAGCTGTGGTCTGCTACACACATGTCCACTTTCTTACATTTTCTTTGAACAGCACACAGTAAAATCTATTGTACAGCTCACCGGCATGATACCGCTTTGATAGACACTGAGTGACCTAATATACACACTCCAGTGTACTCTAATCTGTGGTCTCCCAGCTCCCACTCGGCAGGAATTCTGAGATGTTGATGGAACCCCGTGATTTAACAGAGCAGCCGGGCTGCCCTTTCACCCCTCACACTGGTTCTGACAGCTGCCTGCCATGTGTAGAGAAAACCTCACAGGCTGAAACCCTGTCACAGAGTAAAGGTCCTTGAATAAACATACAAGCAGGACCATGCTAGTACTCTCAAATTAATTTTTTTAAACTGAATTTGTAGTGGGGAAATTTTACAGCTGAAAATCCCCAAAGTGTGCCAAGTGCCTTCTCTCTTTAAAAATAAAATAGCACAGCACACACACAGTAAGCCTGGTCTTGTCCACACTTAACTGAGTAACCTGTCTTTTTCAAATGGATGAAGCCGTTGACGAACACCCAGATTTTTCTACTTGGAAACAGTACCAGGCCTGCAAGAAATCATGTGCAGCATCTCCTGGGCTGGTTAGGAAACTCACTGTGTGTTTAAGCGGTCACTTTAATCCAACTGCCTCTTTACTTTTACCAGAATATTCTTCAGGTAGAAAAGAATGGAAGGAGGCTTTAGGCACGATGGCTTCCGTCCTAAATAGAAAGTTGGTTTAAAAAAAAAATCCCTCCTCAGCCCAAATAGCATTGTGCTTTATAATTCGTTCTTTTCACATACAGTTATCCTGGCTAATGTTTTCCTGCTGAGCTGCCATCATCTTTTGTCAAGCTGTCAGGGTATTAAATTGATGCCCCTTCCACATTTGGATAGAGGTCATTATCCTGTTGCCTGGTTGCATTGCCTCTGCTGAGCAGGTTAACTGCTGAGGCCTTTCATCTAGATAAATGTTTCGCCAGCACTTTTGCTCTGCAATGACATGAGCTGTTCCTCAGAGGTCAAATCGTGATTCTATGATAACTTGTTCCCTGTGCATTCACAGAGAGGGAGGGGACTGGAGCTCAAACTTCATCATGGGCCTAAAAATAATGGTAAATGCTCATTTTAGCATCTTTCTCCCCCAAATACTGGATTTGGTGCTCTTTTAAAAATACGTACTTATGGCTAGAAGAGGGTCAATAAGGGGGGGAAAAGAGGACATATGTAACACTTTCAACGATAAAGATTTAAAAATAAATACATACATACTTATGTATTAATTTTATATGCAGAGAAAAATCTTTGCTTTTAAGTAGCTTATTGTTTCAGCATCATGAAAGATTCCACTGTGTCAGAATCTATCCTTTAGTTCTGAAAACGGCAGAAATTAATATGTGTGTACTAGACAATGTGCATTCTAACGTTGCAGGTTTTCTAATGTTAAAATAATATTTAAAGTTGTTTAAAAACCACAATATTAGGAAACGTGGTACTGTCCACATAGGAAGACAGTTGTTAAGTGGAGACATACAACTAAATCATTTGACTTTAGTGAAAATTGATTCGTTAAAAGTAACTTTAGTTTGCTTTTATTTTATTTTTTATAATGAAGAATATACCCACTAAACAGGGAAACATGATTTTAAGTGATTATATTATAACCAAATAATTTTTATAAAAACCACTTTTTGAGTTCCTGGGTTTCCAACCCAATTTTTTTACTGTGGTAAAATACATGTAATATAAAGCTTATCTTAACTAATTTTAAGTGTACAGTTCAGTGGTATTATATTCAACCATCCATCTCTAGAACTCTTTTTTATAAATATGGTTTTCCAAATGAAGCAGACTTTATTTTCATGACTACAATACCTAGTGTTGCTATATGAGCTAAAAGATGCTTTTTTGAGTAAATGGAATAAACTTTTAAATAAATATTTTTTAAAATGCTACTTCATAGTCTCTTTTAACATGGGTAAACAAAGACACATGGAATTAACTTTCTTGGTATGTACGAAATAATTTTAGGCCAAACTGCTTAATTTTAAATCCATGAGTAATGCATTTCTGATTGGATAATACATTTAGTCTTTAAAATATATTTTGTTTTTAAAAAATGCTTACTAGTATTTTCAACAATTGGACTAGAATTTAGAATTTTATTTTTTTTTTATTAAGGGTCAGTTATGTGCAGTCCACAAATTTTATCATAAAACAATATTTAAATTATGTCTAGAGTTACCATCTTGTTATTGACCTTGGAGTCAATGAGGCCAAATACACTGATCAATTTATATTTATTTATTTATTTAAATATATTTTTATTGATTTCAGAGAGGAAGGGAGAGGGAGAGAGAGAGATAGGAACATCAATGATGAGAATCATTGATTGGCTGTCTCCTGCATGCCCCCTACTGGGAATTGAGCCCGAAGCCTGGCATGTGCCCCTGACCAGAATTGAACACTACCCTTCAGTCTGCAGGCCAATGTGCTATCCACTGAGCAAAACTGGCTAGGGCTACACTGATAAATTTATTATTCAGTAATATGCGGTAAGTGGTGCAGAAACAAACATGAGCAAGACCATGAGAGCTGCGGTCAGTGGAAGATTCTGCATTCCCATTCCTATCCATGAATTATATCACCATCAATACAATTGCCCAAACTGAAGAGCTCAGCATCCTCCCTGACTTGCCCTGTCTCTGAACCAGACACTGAGTGAGCCACCAAGACTTGTCAATCCCTTCTAAACTTTATCTCAAAATCCATTTTCTCTTCTACACTCCCCTTTGTCTTCTAAGCTTGTCGAGGCCCTCTTTGTCCCTCATCTGCTTCCTAAATTGTTTTTCTGCCCCTTTACTCCTGCCGCTGTCCCTCACCTGCATCCATTTTCCTCATGCTAAGGGAGTTTACCTTCCAAAACACCAATCTGATCAGGTGCTCCTTGCTTAGAAATGTTCCAGTGGGTTCCATTGGCTAGTGGGTGGAGTAAAAACTACTGAGCCCTACATAATCTGGCCTGATTGGTCTTTCCACCTAAACCACCACCTATTCCTCCAAACCCACTTAGTGCTCTGGCCCTGGAAATGCTTGGGGTGCTAAACATATTTTTGTTAATTTATATGTGTCTTCCATCTAATTATGAATGCCTAAAAAGCATGGATTACATCTTACTCCTGCAGTTTTCAAACTAGGATGAATGTACCACTCTAATCCCAGACCAGCTGCTTGTCCTTCCCCAATGGTCCTTTCCCCCTTTTACCATAAAAAGCATCCTTGCATCCATCCCAACCTAACCTTGTAAAATTGTCTTGGGCTTTACAAACCTCCAGGTTACAAACAAAGGAATGGATCCCCTTGTAAGTGCCCAGAAAGCCTCCTCTAATCAAAGCATCCAGTCTTATTCTGGTAATAAACACTGTTCTCCCAAAGATGCATTGATTATTTTGGAGAGAAGAGAGGCCACCCTCATCTACCTCACTCAGAAAAGCATTTTCAACAGAAATTTCATTTTATGTTTAATAATTACTTTCAATTTTGTAATATTTTATCACTTTGATCAATTTGCCTTGGGAAATTTTCTGAATTCAAGTTCCTGTGTATATTTATGCTATGGTGTGTTATAGAGTGATAAATAAAGCCATTCTAGGATAAGAATATGTCATACTAGAAGCCCGATGCACGAAATTCATGCAAGGGGCTCGGCCCTCACAGCTATGGCAGCTTGCCTTGGCCCTCGCAGCTCCGCTTCGTCCAGAAGGTTGTCCAGAAGGACTTCTGGAAGGCCATTTGCTGCCTGGTCTAATTAGCATATTATACTTTTATTATTATAAATTAGAATAAAATATTATTAGGGAAATATAATGGAAATAGTATGTAAAGGAAGAAGAAAGTGTATGATGTAAAATATTCCACGGTTAAAGAATAATTTATGCATGCACTTTTTCAAAAGGGGGATGGTAGATCAAATATACTTATATTCCACTGAGCCCATTTTAAAGAATCATAAAATCTTTATTTTAAAATGTCAATATTTTCAGTAAGCCAAACATTACATCCTTTGCTACTATTTAAATTTATGATAAAAGTGTCCTATTTCAACGTTAAAATGCACAGAGCACATAGTTTAACTGAAATATTTATGAAGTAGTCAAACAAAAAAGGTTGATGATTATTAAAGTGATCAGATTTCAATCCTAGAAATGCCAAATGTATAGAATATTTATCCCTTATACCTTAAAAAATGTTGTTGTTAACATTAATTTTAGTGTTATAAATGGATAAGTAGGCAAAATTACTTTCCTCCTAGCTATGCAAACAACTTACATTATCCAAAGACAAATCAGTGGTCACCCAGAACACAGGACTTCTGCAAATCTCGGTAGTTGGGCCTAAGCCAAAGGCCCTTTCTAATCTCCAGTGGGTATAAAATTTACTGGATTTCTTATATAAGCACATGACTTCTCTTCCCAACTTTATTAATTCCTGTCCTTGCTGCTGATCTAGCACGAAAGAAGCTGGGGCAAGAGTTCAGTGTTCTTATTTGGAGTTGCAACTACATAGTTGAGAAATCAGTGACATCCAACATTGTCATTAAATATACAGCTCTCTAGCCCTGGGTTTTTTTAGTGCACTCAAGTACCAGGAGCTGATGGATGTTGGCTTAAGTATGTAATAGGATCCACAATCTTCAGATTCCCCTTGTCAGCTGAGCTGCCAAAGCACAACCACATGATTAACTCCATCAGACATGCCCCTTGAGCAAACTTCATCAACATTTATCATGAAAGATGCTCTGCTAGATGCCTGGAATGCAAAATGCATTCCAAATTCACATCACTCCTGCCTTCAAGGAGTTTACTTTTTGTTGTGATGAAGAGTTTAAATAATAATGCAGTTTATGTTGCAATTATTAAATAGTCATTAACACTTAATGACATATTTAAGTATGCTCTATGCCTATTACTAAGTGAAAGAAGCAGATTGCAAAACAGCTATGTATAGTACAATCCCATTTCACTAACTGAAACATACTCATATATACATAGAAAGAAGACAGAAAAGTATAATTTAAATATTAACAACTAGAGGCCTGATGCATGAAATTCGTGCAGTGGTAGGCCTTTGGAGTCCCAGCCACTGGGGCCCTTGCAGCCCCAGCTGCCTCACAGCCCTGTGGCCCCACCCCTCGCCCACACCTGCCTTGGCCTGATGCTGCCCACATTCGTCACCACACACCCCCGGTATGCCAGTTCTGCGGAGCCCCCCAATTGATAGCCCGCAGAAGGTGGCCTGGGCCTCCCTCTTTGGGGCAATCACAGAGCCCCCTTATTGATCGTCCTGCCGGCTGCCCCCTGGTGGTCAGTGCACATCATAGTGACCGGTCATTCCACTGTTAGGGTCAATTTGCATATTACCCTTTTATTATATAGGATGTTTCTCTCTTGATCAAGTAGAATTATAGATGAGTTTAACTGCTTGTTTGTTCATTTGTAACTTCTACAATGAGAGGATCCCTTTGGTAATGAAGCTGTTATCACTGGGCCTGGGGATGATTCTTGATTTGGTATGAGGCTACAGGCTGTGGACAAGAGAAGAGACTACAAAGACAAACAAGAGAACCCACTTCTCTTAAGATCATTTTTGGAGGTCAGAGCATAGGTAATCCTACCTGTGGGGAAGGCCAAGCATCCATCGCTCACTCACATCAACCCGGATTCAGGTCTGTGTTTGGGGGCAACAAATTCCAATCTTCCTGGGAAGCCAGAAAGGATTGGAGATAGGAATGAACCATCCCCTGTGGCCTTGGCCATCCACAGTCTACAGGACTGAGTGCCTGAAGGAGGACCAGTTAGGGTCTATGCATACTGCCCTAGTGCCCCGTTATCTGCAGCCTCTTCCTAGATTGCTCTCATCTATTTCCATTGCTAAAACATATTTTCATGCTTTTGTACTCAGGGGTTTAGGAAGGCAGAGGTTAGTGGAGTGGAGAGAACTTTGTCCCATAGTGAAACCTGGCTCCAGCCCTTACAAGCTCAATCACCTGGCTAGTCCCTTAATGTTTCAGTTTATATCAGTGGGGATTGCACCACCTGCCATGCCTTCTTTTAGGAGAATTTGAGAGACCAAAAGGGAGGAAAAATGTGGATGGAAAGCACTTTAAGAAAACAAAACAAAAAAAACCTGTACAAATATTAAAATTTGTATTAGAAAACCTAACTTTACATTGAGAGATTACCCAGAGATTCAGTTTTTCTTAACATTTTACCAGCTCCTATTTCTTTGAAAACGTTGAGGAATAAATTTTGCACCAGCGAGGGAAAGCGTGCGTTCATTAGCCCAGTTGAAGTGTAGCTTTCCAGGGCATATCTGTTTACACAAGACAAGTAAACACCAGCTCTGAGATTCACTGCTAACCTCTAAGGCTTAGTTGACTCTAACGGATCTAATCAAGCTACAGGATATATGATTCAAAAGCAGATTGTTTCCATTAATTTTATGAGTAATTTTGTTTTTGTTGGCTGAAAACTAAACCCGGGGCAGGAGTAGTGCACCATGGAAAGGAGTCTTCTCACAGGATTTAACTCACAGACGTGCCTTACTACATAGTCACATAAGCACATGTGTGCTCACAGACCAGCCACTGTGACTCATTGTAGTCAAAGCTGGGTTCTTCTACCCCTACAAGTCAGCTACCCCTCTCAGTTTTTCTCGGCATCTTGGTCCCACAGTAGCTGTAAGTCTCCTTTCATCTGCATTACTATCAGCCTCCAAGATCTGCCCATCTTTTTATTTATTTATTTATTTATTTACTTACTTACTTACTTTTTTTTAGGGAGGAAAGGAGAGGGAGAGAGAAATATTGATTTCTTTCTACAATATGCATTCATTGATTAATTCTTATATGTGCCCTAAACATGCAACCTTGGCATTGGGACAGACGATGCTCTAACCAATTGAGCAATTGCCAGGGCCAAGACCTGCCATCTTTGCTTTGAACAGTTTCTTGAATTTCTTCCCTCTTCTTCTTTCTCTCACCTCATACCTGTGTTTTTGTATGAGTTTCTTTAGGCTCAACCAATCAGACAACAAACATTTATTGAGTGTTTGCTCTAACCACAGGCTCTCGCTTGTTACCCTCTACCCTGAATGAGGACACATAATAAGTCTTCCAAAATGCTGCTTGCATCACATCATTGCCCTTCTTAGAGATCTGAAGTGACCCCTTATTTTTTCTACTACGAGTCTAGTCTCTTCTGTTTGAATATCAAGGCCTTTTACACTCTGACTCCGTCCTACTAGAATCTACTGAAGTTCCACTTTCTCTACTCAGCCAGATTCTGTGTCCATGTCTTATTTCTTCCTTTTCTCCATACAAATTCATCGGACACCTGCTATATGCCAGGCACATTGCTAAGCACCTCAGAATAAGATATGGTTCTATCCATTAAAAGCTCTAAAAGTCTAATGTAAGAAATATATAAGGACTCAGTATAATATGATATGATCCAAGTTTTATAAAGGTGTGTATGATGCACTGGGTAAGTTCAGAGAAGAATGTGACTGCTGGTGCCACCTGAGGAGGCAGGCTGATGATTTCATCCAGAAGGGCCAGGGAAATATCAAAATGGGGCCAAGGCCAGACCAACGGAAGGGAAAGCTGAAAGCCAATAGCTGGTGTGCCTACCTAGCATTAAAATCCAGATTTAAATCCCATGAATAGGGATAGAACCTCAAATGAGGAAGGAATCAAGAGTCAGATGGGAGGGGAGTCTGAAGGGGACAAGAGGGTGGGTCCTAGACAATCCTTGAGAGCAATATTAGAAAGTGAAGGGCTTATCTTTATTAAATGGGTATTTGGCTTAAAAGCATGGAATTGGTGGGATGAAGGCAGTAGTGGGAGCCAGCACATGAAAGCATAGTCTTACTAAGGCTTAAGCACAGACTAGGTGTTGGAAATAGTATGATAGGACAGGAAAGTTGGGGTCAGGTTGAGAAGAGCATGGATTGCCAGCCCTGGGAGCATGGACTTTATCCTGTATGCATTTGGGGGTGTGGCCATCAGAAAGGAGGTTGGCCAGGCAGCAGGGTTGGAACAAGTCATGGGTGAACAATGACTGACTCTCCCAGCTACAAGTTCTAGGAGAAGGGCACATCTTCTAATTTGCGTAAATGCACATATACGTTGAAAATGGTAGCCCCAGTTCTCATATGTATTTTAGGAAAAGGTTTCTAGAAACAAATATTCTTTTATGGATTTAGTTAATGTTTACTGAGCACTTACTATATCCCACACAACATTCTAGACCCTGGGGACTCAGTAGCAAATAGACAAATACATCTCCACCCTCAGAGCCCAGCAAAAGTAAGTGATGGTGCTTGAAATATAAAAACTAATTAAAAAGCTCTTGCCCTTTCCTTATCCAGTTCTACCCATCCTTCAGCTCAGTTCCACCACCTTCCCCAGCTATAGCTTTTAGTGATATTTGTCCCCAGAGCTTACACTTTTAAGACATTTTTTAACATTCAGATACTTAACCTTTTTCTGATTACAGAAATAACATATTCAATACACTAATTCAAAAATAATTACATAGTATGAAGAAAATATAGCCCATAACCTCACTAAATACAACCACTTTCCATTAATACATATTCCTTTAATATTTTACTTCTCAATATGTCATTGTCATAATCATCTTCATTTTTATCATTACTTTCTAATTTGATATCATATCTCTTTATCATTTCAATTTGTCACTAGTGCCTTGAATAGATATCATTACCAAAAAAATCACAAAATAATTCTATTTGAATGTACAATGCGCAGCATGAAACATATTTTACTTCTTCCTTCATTTTCTAAACAATTTTCTCTTAAACATAAGGATATTTAGCAAAGCTTTAAACAATGCTGATTAACCCCAGTGACAAACAGGTCTAGTTTTTCATTGCAATTATCAAATATTAGTATCTCACCAAGCCACAGTTATGGAGTCAGCAGTTATATATCACATTGTGTGTGTGTGTGTGTGTGTGTGTGTGTGTGTGTGTGTGTGTGTGTGTGTTAATTACACAAATAATTAACCAATACATTCTTATTGGAAAGTATCCAAATAACACATAAGACTAGCTAATAAAACTTGAAAGTTTCCACTCTGCAGAAAATCTTGATCTCCTTCCCAAAGGCAACCACTGTTAGCAGCTGGCATATATCTTTCCAGATCCTTTTGGATATACCTGACATTTCATGCTTATATTTCAAGCATTATCATTACTTGAATTTTACTTATGTGGACTCTCCACCCTTCATTTTCCTTACTGGAATAAAGAAGGGCAAGACCAACTACCCCACTAGGATTACTTTGAAGAGTAGGTAAGTTACAGTTTTTATGCAAGTACCTCTGATTCAAATTAGACATGATTGGCATTATATCACTCAGGATAGACTGGGTTTTGTTCGTTATGGCTTTAATGCAACAAATGTTTATTTCTTGCTCACACTTTATATCCATTGTGAGTTACTGGGGGGCTCTGCTCGGTGACACGGGTTAACAGGCTGCATCTCCACACATGCTTCCTCAGTCACCTTGGCAGGGGGCAGGGACACAGCAAGATGAGTCCTGGCCCTTAAAGCAGTCACATGAAAGTGCATATTTGATTGGTCAGAGCAGCTCGAATGGCCATCCCAACTTCTGAGGAAGGTGGGAAGGACATTCCATCCGAGGTCCAGGAAGCAGAGAGCTGGAAATTAGTGAAGAGTAGAATGACCACCATAGAAATTTTAGCAAACACGAGAGATCATGTAAAGCATTTCCAGGGCAGGGTGAAAAGTCATTCCTTGTTTTCTTTGATCCCAGAGATATTCAAGAAAGATTTCCAAAGGAGGAAAACAAGTCTAGGGGGACAAAAATGGGAGCCTTGTTGGGTGTCAGGCATGGAAAGGAACGTAGATTGAGAACTTCAATAAGGAAAGGAAGTGAAAGAAGGGAGGGTGTTAAAGTGAAACAGCTGAGTCCCACGTGCGACTAGAAACCAAACCCCACCTTCTAGCTCTGAAGAGGGTTGCAGACCACAGCCTAGGTAGACGCTTCCTCAGTATCCTGTGTGCACCATCAGATGTTGGATACTTGCCCCACACAAAGAACCTCAAAGCCGCTTGACCCAGTCTTTGTGCTCAGCTGCTGGTAGTGCCCCTGGTGCCTGGCCTCTCTGTCAGCATTTGTGTTTTCATTTGGGCCTGTGTACAGCCTGGTGCTCCTTTGCTGTGGAACATCACTTACTGATCCAGGGTTGGCAACACCATGGCCATTGCGCTTCACCAGCCACAAAACAATCATGGCAGGGTTTTCCATCCCTCTATTCCCGTGGTTCTCAACCTTCTGGCCCTTTAAATACAGTTCCTCATGTTGTGACCCAACCATAAAATTATTTTTGTTGCTACTTCATAACTGTCATGTTGCTACTGTTATGAATCGTAATGTAAATATCTGATATGCAGGATGGTCTTAGGCGACCCCTGTGAAAAGGTCGTTCGACCGCCAAAGGGGTCTGACCCACAGGTTGAGAACCGCTGCTCTATTCCCTCAGAACCTCTGAAGAGCGTCCTGTTTGCTCGGTGCTTAAAACGTAAGGACATGAACCTCCCTTCGTATTTAAAAGGACGGCATGTCAAATAAAAAAAGTGTAGGTTTCATTATGCCAAGTCCAGTTTTTCCTTAAACTTCTGCTACTTTGGTTTAATTGTAGGATTACAAGTCTACAAGATGCTTAGAATCTTATAGGTTCAGAATTTCTCTTCAGAATATTTCTTCGAAAATATCGACTGACATTCAAATGGTGTAGGTGTGTATATATGTGTCAGTGTGCTGAGGGAAAGGCAAATCAGAGAAGTGGAAATATGAAGCCTCGAGAAGGGCAAATGAGGAACGGTCTTGTTGCATTTGATCAGGTGGAAACTGGTCAAAACACATGTATATTTTGATTTTGCAACTCTTAGTTTCTTTAATTATTGCTCAAGAGAAGAAATGGTATAAAATTAAGGTGTATAAGAATAAAATTATGTGGATCAGAACTGCAGCAATTCTGTGCAAATTCCCTTCAGCACCCAAAACTGCAGGCAGATCAGTGGAAGGAGCAAGGTAGAGGGACAGTTCAGTGTGGTTGCTATGACAACCTTGTGCTGATTGGAATAAGACTGAGGAATCATGATTCATCCCTGACTTTACATTTTCTTTTTCCCTTCTTAACTGGCTCCTGAAGATTTGCAGTCCTTGGGGTCTCGGTGCTATCAAGCCAGGTCACAGAGATACACCATGTAACCAGATGTAGCTGTCCCCTAGCAAGGAAGGCACAAGCAGTTCTGTGGCTGGGATGAACAGGTTATACATGTAAATAAAATTTAACCAAGGAGATGAAAATGAACAGAATCATCAGAATGCCAAGCTAACAGGCCGAGTTCTGGTACAACACAACTCTGAAAAGACAACCAAAGTAAGACCATAGAAGCCAGATCAATCCATGGAGAGCAGACATAGAAGACCATGACTTGGTCTTCTGATGATAGGAAGAAACACTGTTAATGATAAGAGAAACGAAGCTTTGTTCAGAGAATAAAAATGGAAGTACTTCACTAATAGTTTCAGCTTTCTCAACCATAAAATAAAATACCTGCCTCAGAAAGGATACCTGTGAGCCCTTCTGACAAGGTAAATGTGGGTGGGCATATTAAAAACAATCAAAAATTCTTGGCTGATACTGTTTTTATCTCAAAAGGGAAAAGAAGGGTTCAGGGTCATTGGCAAAGCTACGCGAAGCCCTCATAATAATTGTTTTATTCACAACAATAAAATAACAAAGCACATGAAATAAAGTGTTTATGAATGGTATTTGATATAATTAATAAGAATGGGTACTATGGAATTAGTTTCCATTTACCCTTTATCCTGCAAAAATGTGTGTACATCACTGATGACTCTAATAGAGAAGGAAAGGAGGGAAGAGTAAAGGATCGTGTTTGGGGAAAATAATTTTTGACTCACCTCCTCATACTCTGAGATCATCCACTTAGATCCCTGTCTAGGGATCCTCAGCACCCATGTATGCTTCTCCTCTTGGCAGTTGCCTTCATCAGATAGGATGACCCAGATCCCACCTCTCTTGAGGGAAACATGGTGTATAGGCTAGATGAGATTTGGGGTTTTTTTGTGCGTGTTTTGTCTTGGTTGGCTGGTTGTATGTTTATCACTGAGGGAGGATGTGGGAAATCCCGTAAGCCTTTTCCCTCCCTAGCAGGAGAGTTTTTAGATTGTGCTGCTTGTTAGAAAGGAATTACCTTTAAATACTTCCATGGAAGGTCTTTTCTCTGCAACACGCTCTAAAATTATGGCTGGATGGTGGAAATACTGCTTGATGCTTCAGCATCTGGCATGCTCATGCTGAGGTTCTTGACCTGGGTCTATGGGTCTATTCATGGAATTCAGAAGGTGTGTTATCCCACTGAAACTGTATGGAAAAAATCTGCATGTAGTTGTATACATGCAGTGTTTTGGAGAGGATTCCTTGGTTCATCCGATTCTCAAGTTTAGCAGTTACTCAAAAATAGTTAAGAATGATCACAGTCTGAGTGCTCTGTGCCTTTTTTTTCATTGGTAGTTGTATTTATCAGTGTTTTGCCCACTGAGAAATTGGTAAGAGTAGGAAAAGGAATGATTTTTTTTTTTGGTAAAAATATTTTCAGATTCTGAATTAAAACTGATCTCTCCTATTACATAGCAATGTAACATTTTCTCTATAATACTATTAAAAACTCATCAAATGATGCACTTAAAATTTGTGCATTTTAGTCTAAGTAAAGTTAACCTAAAAACATAAATCTACATTAGCCTCTAATTAGTGATATGTATGTTTAGGGATGAAGTGTGCTCATTTCTGCAATTTATTTTGAAATGTCTCAAGATAATAGGATGAATTAATGGATGGATGGAAAGATAGGCAGATGAATAATATGTTACAAAGCAAACATTTCAAAATGTTAATTGAAGAATCTATGTAGTGGGTATATGGATGTTTACTGGATAATTTTTTTGTTTTCCTATATATTTGAAAATTTTAATAAAATGTTGGGGGAATATATTATCATAACATTTAAAGTACGTACAACTGTATATGTCACAGCATACAGAACAGTGTCAAAAGTAGTGAATGGAAGTTGGTTTTATAACTTAATTTATTGAGTCAATTCAGAGGCAGTTCTTTAGCGCATAGAAAAAATCTTCATATACAGATGCTCCTTGATTTATGATGGGGCTACATCTCGATAAACCCCTCATACGTTGAAAATACCGTAAGTTAAAACTGCATTTAATACACCTAATCTACTCTACTGAATATCATAGCTTGGCCTCGCCTACCTTAAACATGCTTAGAATACTGACATTGGCCTTCAGTTGGGCAAAATCATCTTGCTGCTGCTGCCACCCAGCATCACGACAAAGTATGAATCCAAGTAGTGCTAGCCTGGAAAAGATCAAAATTCACAGTACAGTTTCTACTGAATGTGTGTGGCTTTCACACCATGGTAAATTCAAAAAAAATCATAAGTTGAACCATTAATAGTCAGGGACTGTATTCGAATTTCAAGTGCAAAGAACTTATGGTCAAGAGGGGTTGCTGTAATATTACTGTACTGTAATATTACTTACTCCAGACAATGACCATGACTGCATATTTTTTCCAGATTGGGTAGTGTTTGCACGGTTTCATTTGGAGGTTGTTCCGCCATAAAGGTCTCCTTGCCATCCATTGCTTTCTAGTCCCTCTAAATATTTCTTTGCTTGATTTCACACCATTAATCTTAGTAATTCCCTTCTGCCCTATCTGCTTCAGATAGGTCTTATCTGAATCGCCCATCTCTAGTATGTTGGCAGTCTTAAGCATACTATATCCCATGGAGCTAAAAAAAGATTTGCTCTGTTCTTTACATTTTACCAGACATACGTCAGTCCCTAAAAATTAACCTGTTAGATTTTTGCCTAATAAGGAAGGACTGAGAGAGATGAGATTTAACTTCACCATGTTAATCCAAGCACAAGCAGTTGTATATCCTGACTGGACCAAGGTACTCAAAAATTGATTATGAGAATGATATAAACCTTAACACTAAAAACTTAGTAATTAGAAAACAAAGAGCCTTTCTACTTCAGCATCTCAGGCTCTGGCTTATTGTTTATAACATCTCATGCAGAGCCACTAAATCTAAGATTCCAAAACAGCTTATTGGAGCTGATTGGGCTATTTTGTTTTGCTTGTTTGTTTCATATTTGTATACTTCATGCAATATACGTTCTATTTAGTTATGTTTAAAATGGAACTCTGGTGACTCTCCCCACTACCCCCCCCCCCCTTTAACATAAGCAACTAAGTCACTAGATCTGTGTTGGGGGTTTTTTCTTCCAAATGACCCCCATGTTCAAAGTCACAACTTTTGAAAAGAACTTAACAGAGCATCATGGGACGTGTTGGGTGCTTATGGTGCAATTTTAATGCCAGCAGACTGGAAAGCAAACAGCATAACCCAGACGAGACATGACTTTGTTCTTTAGCATCTGGGTGAAGAGGAAATAAGAGCTTTCTGGGATGTGCTCCCATTCACAGGTGTGGGAGAGAGGATGTCACATTCCTGGCTCACCACATTGTGTGTGGGTTCTGGTGTGGCGCAAGGCGAAAGGGGATCGCTCTGCCTCTCACAGTAAGATTTCAGTACCCTTAATTCCCATGGTGCTTTTGTTTCAGTTGGCCACAAGTGGACACTAAAAAAGCATGAAGCATCGCTTAATCCCAGGAGCCTGGTATATGCTGGCTACCGTGGCTGCTTTCTCCAGCTCTGCTGCCAATGGAAGTGATTGACCCCAGGCCTGCAACCACTGTTCTTTGCTCTGTCACGAAACCACTGAGCTGTTGGCCCTTTAATCGTTTTATGCCAGGAGGAAACCAGTTATGTTGATGTGACTGTCTTATTCATTAGACATTACAGGCTTCACATTTTTAATGAGCTGAAACTCGTAGTCCACATCGTGCAAACCACAGTGAATCAAGACAAGAGTGTAGCGATGACGTTTTCTAATTCATTGCAGTTGCCTTCTAAAAGATTTGACAGTATTTCATAACTCCAAAGGCTGCAATTTAAAGGCTGTCTGAGGTTGCGTGCTAATCAAAAACAGTAAATCATGTTTCAGTTATAAAGGACAGCAGTGTAAGGAGTAAAGCTAGGAGTTAGTGCATATTTTTTTTCCTTTGCCTTTTAAATGCATAGACAAGTATAAAGACACACATGAACAAACTATTTGTTATCTAAGGAATCTTTCTGGTGCATGCAAATGTCCCATTTTCCCCCACGGGCTACAGTTTGAAAATTGCACACCTTGGGAAGAAGTTTAGTTTCTATGTCATGGAGAGCCCAGGACACGCTGGATATTTCTCACAGGCAGAAAAAAACCTTTCAATGATAAGTGTTACAAACCTGGTGCAATGTGAGCAATCTTGGCAGTTGTTTGAAGAACCGTAGCATTATCTAATTCAATAGCATCCTGAAGAAGACAACTCATCACCTACAGACTTCACAGAAGGAGCTGAGCCTTCATCTTTGTAAAGAGTAGGTGGCTGCCCTTGGATTAGCACCTGGGGACTCCCCTCTCAACAGCCTCTAAGACCTCCTCACTACACACAGATAAAACCCAAACTCATAATCGCACAGAAGGTGCTCTGCTCCACCACCCTCACCTACCCTATCCAATTATGTGCCTGCCCCTTTGGCCTCCTTCCTCCCTTTCTACACATTAAACTTTTATTTATCTTTCAAAGGCCAGTTCTTCCTCACTGCTTTGGTATACCTCTAGGATAACACTTCCATTTTCCATTTTGACTTATAGGCCAGCATCCCCTTCCAAACTCTTGAGGCTCCTAAGGACAGCAGTGGTGTGTTGATAAATATTGAACAGCCAGCTCTCTAGAAAGAAAGCAGAGAAGACCTGATTGGTCATCCTTGCCTTGCAGCTCATGGTATAACGCCTCCTCCCATTGCTAATTTCAAGGATGGCTGTGTTTAACAACTGGCTTGCAAAATTCCTGAAAATTGTAACATTTGACACTTGTGAGCCAGTGCAAGCCAGTTCCAGGCACCACTGGGATTTTGCTTTAACAGTCCTTGTATTATTCTTCCCTTTCACCCTAAAGGTGTTCTTTACAGAAAAAATCGATACTCAGTAAATGTTTTCTGAATTGAAATAAGCAGGCCACTTGTTGGTTTGGCTCTGCCGCTGTTCATTAGGTTGGGGGATCATTTGCCACGGAGATTCAAGGCAGTATTTACACTTCTTGTCATTGGAGAGGGATGGCCTTAGCCATCTCCTCCATGCCACAGGTGTGAATTTAAATAGACAGATTTATTTACGGTGCAACTGAGAATTGTGGTGAAGAACAAGCTGATGGTCTTGAATTCAGCAGCTTCATTAGAGAAGAATGGGATCCACCACAGTTTCAATGAAAAACGTCCAGAGGAAAATCTAAATACAGAGGCAAGGAGATAAGTGAAAATACCCTTGGAAGGGTTGAGAGGAGAGAAGGCTGTGAGCTCAGTTCCCATTTTCTGGCCAACAAATCCTTTGCCATTCTCAGTGCTTGGCATTTGTAATACTTCAGTGACGCACATTTCAAGATTGGAATGTCAGTGTGTTTTAGTTTGTGTGGTAAAGTGCCAGGCTCGCCAAGTTTTTATCATAAACTTGGAAATGACAACATATCAACCCTGTTGTTTCTGTTAGGGTGACCAACTCATTCTGGTTTTCCCCAGTTTCAAAAGTGAAAGTTCCATATCCTGGAAATCCCCTCCGTCCAAAAACTGGGAGAGATGGTCTCCCTGGTCCTGCAAAGGTTGTGGCTCCTGTAGTGAGTGCTGTGGGCAGTTAGACCTGGATCATACGGCTGGCTGCGGCATGCCAGGAGACATCGAACCAGTGGCTAAAAGGATGAGAACCTTCTAAACAGCAGTTTATAAAATGTCTTCTCTTTTTAAGGCCATGGTCCTGTTTTTCAGGCACTTTTCATTAAATGAGAGAATGAATGGATAGGAGAAAATGCTACCAGAGCACACAATGCAAGTATTTATTTCTCCTAATGAAACACATGTTCCCTGATTATATCTATTAGAGCTCATCTTGGGTATTAAGCAACTTGTTATAGTAGGATAATCAGTATCAAAATACTGTAAAATAACCAATTAATTTTGTGGAGAATGCATATCACATGACTTTACATGTAGATAAAGGCTTAGCTTCCATGAGTCAATACTCAGTGATTTATCATTTGTTGAGAATTGTTCATTGGCATTGTTCACACTGTAATGCAGCTACATGGGAAAGAGTTGGTGGGGAGCTTAGCTGGCTCTCTGGTGTTGGCAACCCTCAGCATGGCCTGTTGAACCCTTCTTGCTGGCAGCACATATCTCCTACTAGAAATGACATGTATGGTGGTGTCCACAATGTGTCGCCACGTGACAGTATCAGACTGTGTCCCATAAGAATAAACATTTCTGCTATGATGTGATATTTGTGTTCCTACCTGTGTTTAGCAAAATCCCACAGTAACTACTGTATGGATTATGGTAAAAACAAAAAAAAATAGAATGAAGGGGCAGACCAATTAAAATGTATTCAACTTGGTCTGTTGGGGCTGCTGTAATAGAACATTATACACTGGGCAGCTTATAAACAGCAGAAATGTATTTCTCACAGTCTGGAGGCTGGGAAGTCCAAGAACAAGGCCCTGGCAGATTCAAGAAGGGGTGAGGAGCCTCTTCCCCTTCTTGCTGGGATCTCTTTTATAAAAGCACTAATCCCATTCATGTGGTCTCCGCTCTCATGACCTAATCTCCTCCCAGCGGCTCCACCTTGAAATATGATCACATGGGGGAGTAGATTTCAACCTATGAATTTGGGAGGACACAAACCTTGAGTCTCCAGCACATAGCACTCACAAAAGCAGTTAAAAACACTAACAAAAATACTAGCACAATTTACAGGTGAAAGAAGATAGATGGAAGAGTTGGGGATGTCGAACTTTGGATAAGAGGACAAATGTGCCAAGATCTGGGAGGATTATTCAATAAACAGTTAATCCCAAAACAGAGCATGTGGCCCAACCAAGTCAAGAGGAAGCATGTGGGGTAAATGGACAGCATGTGCAGTTCCAGGCACCTCTTCAGCTTGCATGCAAATGTGTTTGTCTCCTGTGCATGGCTGCTGTGCGCTGGCGACTCAAAACTTTCCCACTGGAAAGAGATCTCTCCCGTGAACCAACACGGCTTTGGTTTACACTGACACCTTTCTCTACTTTCCAAATCATAGGCCACCTAATTTACCCTACAGAAATGCATGCTTTAGCTTTGCAAATTTCTGCTGCATAAAATGGTTCATAAGACAGATTCAAATTGTAGGTCATTATATATTGAATTCAAAACCCTTACCATGAAAACTTGCTGGGCCTCAACACTTTGGATAATAATGCTAAACAAGTTTTAATTTGAAAAACAAAAATCCACCCAAAAATGAAGTCACATCTCCTTTCAGATCTTTTAATTAAAGTCAGACCTGAACCCTTGTGTTTCTTTGGCTGCTAACTACTTAAGAAGTGTTTATGAGATTTGTGTATGTGTTTTAAGTTTTAAAAAAATGCACACGCTGCTGGGTTACATGACTTTGTGTTTGGTTTATTTACATACAGTTTAGTAGAATTGTAATATATCAGGAAGGTTAAAGTGTCAGAATCCTATTTAATTAACTTATACTCACTTGGGAGCCAGTCGATTATAAAGGTATGCTAAGCAAATAAAGCTTCAAATATGAAATCCTTGAAAAGAATAAGCCATGTTTGATGAAGGCTTTTCTAGTCTTAACTTTGTCATTCAAACTATTTCAATGATCTGTTTCAAACCTTCCAGTGTATTTATGTATATGTGTATGATTTTATATATATATGATCTTTTTAGAAGATTAACTGTCTTGATAATTCTTAGAAGACCTAGATCAGTACTTTCCCTGCACTTTTTTTGGCCTTCTCTGAGACAGGACGTACTCCCAGAATTGCCATCCTTTAAGTCCACATGGTCTAAAATATGACCAGTTTTACATTTACATAAATTTGATTTAATAAATAGTCACACCATTAAAATAGAGCATTCTTTTCAACCACCACTAATTACATGTCATAAAATGTCTGGTGTTTAATGGAGATTTCAATAAATGTCTGTTGATAATGATGATTATTGAAATGATATGTTAAATCAGTCTTCTCATGTGAGAAATGCTTTGTTTTGAAATGTTAGACTTATAGCTTTGCCTAAAAAAAATTTAATTAAGATCACCAGTTTGGCATGAAGCTTAAAAAGTGCAAAGTCGCTGCAATTAGTGCATTGTGCATCCATATGGATGTTACCAAACAGCTTTCAACTTAGAGGATTTGGACTGTTTTGAATGATGGACCTTCTGTTAAGCTTAAAACAAAAGCCTGTCTATCTCTGTATTCATTTTAATTAATATTCTCTAGCTGGTCTCAAAGATATGTTCTCTTCTTGGGGGAAGAAGCATGATTATCATAAATCAGAAATAAGTTACAGAAGTAGATTTGGCTAATTTTCTACTTCCTTCTGTTTCATCCCATTCTTGCCACCCCCCAAGGAGCTTCAATGCAATGTCAGAGTAACTGGAAAACAGTGATTTCAGATGGTCTAAAAGAAAACCTGTATTTCAGCCAAATCAAAACATAATTAAACTCACTCAAAAAGTAAAAAAATTAAGCTGTCCCCAGATTTTTTTAAATCAATTTGAAGTTGAAAACTTGTCATTTTGACTCCAACATTCATATATAGAGTCTATAGTATAAAATTTGAGTATATGTGTTTATATTTGCAAATGAATATAAGTCATATGTGTGTGTATTTGTACATAGACATGATATTTTTACTTCAGAGAGACTTGGACTTGCCTAGGTGTGTAGGGTTTAGTAACCTTATTTGTGGACTTAATTTTCTACAGTAGCCAACTCTGCTTGAAGATGAATTAGGTACAAAAGATTAGTTTGGTTGTTTTTCTTAGTATTTTAAGCAAAATCAAACCCAACATGCACAGCCTGTATTTTTCTTGGTTATTTTTCATGTGAACTTTTATTAATATGGTACTTGGGGAAAGGAAGCTTTCTGAACTTCGTTTTCCACGAAAACAGAATAGATTCTATAGATGATTTTATGTATTAGTTAAGTCTCCGATTTCCTAACTGTTTTCAAACATCTCCCCTACAGTCACTCTCCATATACCTTCAGAAAAATATTCACCCTCATGGCCATTGGCTTCCTCTGACTACCTGTTGCCCAGTTTAGGCCAGATTTGAATGCTGCTTTAAAAAGTAGACAGTTAAAAGTATCACCCAAAATCTTCACTGAATTACTAAGATTAAGATAAATGTGAAAATTGCAAAGCAAAACTGTAATTTACCAGAACACATGGGTAAAATAATTCATCCAACATGTGAGTGGAAAGGCATGAAATCAGTAGGTCCTTTCTAGAGTACCACCATAGCAGGTCATGGTTTATTTTTCTTTTAATTCCAGCATTATGGAAATTCATTCATGATAGCCACTGGATTTGGCACAGAGATACACTAATTTTTTCATACTGTCTGGGTTTTTCATTTCTATTTCCTTTTTTTAAAGCATGTAATTAGTTACATACCTTTCTCCAAATGCCTCCTGATATACCAATGATTTGGATTTTATATTAGTAAAGAAGGTTGGAATTAGTTTTAATCTAGGTTAGAAACAGGTTAGAAACAATGGCATACATTGTTTTCTGGAAGAGCACTTCAGTATTTTATAATTCTATCCTGTCTTTGCTATCATGAGGTAGCTTTCTTTCCATCAAATTTTAGTAAGTCTACCCTCTCAGTTAGGCATCTTTCCAAAGAAGTCTCTCAAATAGAAATGAGCGGATTGCCCTTCAGTTTCACATACATTCTGGTGAATATCCTGTTCACAATGTAAGAGATGGAAGGAAAACCTACAGTTGTTTTAATCTGGAACCAAAATAATCACTTCTCTCCAGTGAAGGCTTAGGAGGGGGGAGGGGGAATGGGCCAGATAGAAAAAGAAATACTTGGTGGAGGGGCAATGCAGCAGATCAAAAAAATTTTAATAATTTAAGTAAAACAATAAAACAAACACAATACCTTAGTGTGGCAAATAGGCTAGCGAAGGAGAGACCATCTGATCACCCGGAAGCACCCTGAGCTGGGGTCCTGGGCTGTGTCATCCCGCCAGCGAGTAAACTTCATGTGTGCGTAGGGGTGTGCCCCTGTATAGACCCATGGAGATTTAACAGGGAGCAGGAAGGGAATTAGAAAGAGCCTGGCCCATTTTTAATTTGGGTCTGTTTGCTTGCAGTTAGCACTTAAGGGCTCTACATTCAGTCTGGTCAAAAGAATGATGAAGCACTCCTTGCTTATGCCTCAAATCAGAAATGCATGAAGTGCAGCTGCAGAGATAATACATTTTCCCCAAAGGCTTTGGCTGAGCAAATTAGGTGTCAATGGGGTGCCTGCGCAGGCAGTACTCTCTCTAATTAGTCTCTTGAGCCTAGTTGGTGGCGGGTATGAGATGATCTAATCAATTGGTCTGTGTCTGATGGTTCCTGTAAAAATCCTACCAGGCAGACTCTCTCCCACAGGTCACCCACCTGCACAGCGGGACTGCTCATTTTCATTTTTCATCTCCTCCATCACATGATGCTGACAGTTGGTTTTAAGAAAATTGAATCCAAAAAATATCTAGTTCATAGGGCACATGGGTCAGAACAAAATTGCATTATGGGTACCAGCGATCCAATTAATTAATATTTATAGCTGAGAAGCTCTATGTAGATATTTCTGAATAAGGATTTTATCAATAAAATCCAATTTCTTGTTTAAAAACATTCATTTCTAGAGAAAGAACACTGTAAAAGCAGAAAGCAAGATAAAAATGGCATCCATTAATCTAATGATTTATATACCTATGAATTGTGCACATAGCTGAGCTTATAATTTATATTCATTGTTCATTTGTATTATGTGTGCAGTCTGTTTTAATAATCTATTAAATGTAAGGGAAGGATTTGCATTATTATTATATTTTACTTCCCTATGAATGTCCTATACTCTCCCTTCACCTACATCACCACCCATCACATGTATGATTACATTTAGGTTTTAAAGAATTTTTCTAGCAGTAAACTCACCTACCTTGAAAACTGGAACTGATACCAGTGTTGCCCAAGGAGGGAGAAGGACATCGCATTTGCTGGTGAACAATGTCAGTCAGGGCACTTGGCACAATTTGAGCTATAGAGTCATCTCACAGAGACGGGGGTCTAGCTCTCATTGGCACCTCCCTTCCTTTTATTTTATTTTAATTGTTGGATACTTTCATTAAATGTCTGACCCCAAACCTAACTAAATGGACTTATCCATAATCACTGTTCACCATTTATTATCCAGTTACTATTACTAAAGGATAATTATCTGATTAGGTACATGTGATTCTTCTGGAAATTACACTTAAAGAATCAGGACAAAGACAAGGACAAACACCATCAATGGCAAAAAAAAAAAAAAAAAAGTATAATACCAACCCAACAGAATAATAACTTGCCATGGACTATGGTGACGGTATAGTTTATTGTTACATGAAATCAGGTATACTGAAAAGCAAAGCATTCTTTCTTAAAATATGTTTTTATTTATTTCATAGAAAGGAAAAGAGAAGAAGAGAGAGATAGAAACATCAATGATGAGAGAGAATTATTGATTAGCTGCCTCCTGCACGCCCCCTACTGGGGATCGAGCCCACAGCCACAGACATGTGCCCTGACTGGGAATTGAACCCGTGACCTCTGGTTCATGGGTCAGTGCTCAACCACTGAGCCACACCAACCCAGCCTGAACCTTTGGTTTTGATAGATCCCTCTGTATAAGTGACTGACCTCTCCTTGTCACATGTCCACATCCTGTTCCATCTCTAAGGCCCAAATCAAGTCTCACTCATATTATAAAACTTTTCGGGCTTCTAACAAGACTCTCTCTCCTTGCAAAGTGTGGAATGGGGGCTATGGCAGTACTTTCCATGTAATTATTTCTGCTAAGGTGGCAACTTTTTTAAGAAGTGGTTTGATAAAGGCATTTCTGGACAACCTGGCAGAGGTGAGAGGTGGCCAAGTGAGCCACATAGAGAACTGCCCCACAGCAGCAACTATTTGAGACAACAACTGAGGTAGCAAAAGGCCTATATGTGTTGTCCATCTACCCCCAGGCCTCTCCCTCCACCCCACACCTCTCCCAGAAACTTAAGGTAAGGACTTTTGTTTACATTTGGCTCAGTCACTGAGGACAGAGAACTCTTATGAATGGAATGTTAGCCCTTCTTCACACCATTTACCAAAATGAACTAAAAATTGATTAAAGATCTAAATGTAAGGACTAAATTCTTAGAAGCAAGCATAGCGGTAAATCTTTTATCATCTTAGACTTGGCAATGGATTTTTAGATCTGACACCAAAACCATAAGCAACAAAATGAAAAATGGATAAATAGGACTTCATCCAAATTAAAATTTCTTGTTCATCAAAAAACACTATCAACATAGTGAAAGGCAATCTACTAAAAGGCAGTAAATATTTGCAAATCAAAATACAAATATTTAAGGAACTCCTACAACTTAATGACAAAAAGACAAACAATTTGAAAATGGACCAAGGACTTGAATTAGATATTTCTCCAAAGATAGACAAATGAGCAACAAGCACATGAAAAGGCACTCAACACCATTAATAATTAGAGGGAATACAAATCAAAACTGGTGAGATACCAGTTCCCACTCACTATAATCAAGAAGGGGGAAATAAGAAAGTAATAAATATTGGCAAGAGTGTGGAGAAATTAGAGAATTTGTATATTGCCAATGGGAATATAAAAGGGTGCAGCCACTGTGGAAAACAGTTTGCCAGTTTCTCAAAAAGTTAAATACAGGATTGCCTTATGGCCCAGCAATTTCATTCCTAAGTATTTACCCAAAAGAATTGAAAACAAGTATTTAAACAAATACTTGCATATGAATATTCATAGCACTGTTTACAGTAGCCAAATTTTGAAAACAGCTCAAATGTGCACTAGTTCATGGATGGGTAAACAAAATGTGGTATATCTATAAAATGGAATGCTATTCACCATAAAAAAAGAAGGAAGTACTGATACATGCTACAATATAGATGAATTTTAAAAACATTATGTTAAGTGGAAGAAGCCAGACACAATAGGCTGCATGTTGTATGAATCTGTTTCTATGAAATACCCAGAATAGGGAAATACATAGAACAGAAAGCAGATTAGTGGTTGTCAGGAGCTGGGGCAAGGGAGAAACGGTGTGCCTGTTTAAAGGATATGGGGTCTCTTTGGGGGATGACAAATGTTTTGAAACAGACAGAGGTGATGCTGCAAACATTGTAAATGTACTACCTGCTTTCATATGGCTAATTTTGTTACATGAATTTCAGCTCAATCAAAAAAAAAAAAAAAAAGGATGGAAGGTTAAGCTTCCAAAAAATTGTCATAGTAAGTGGGAGAAATGAGCAGAGGTGGAGAAGATGCCACCCTCAACTATAAGACTGGAACTTTTTGTTCTCTTGGTCAAGGCAGTGCCTTGCAGGGGTGAGGTCCTTGGTACTACACCCCACATGGACAGCAGGGGGGCAGCTGCACTGTGAGTTCTCCGCAAAAGGCCAGGGTTTCCTCTTTGCCCAGGAAGATGACAGTGTGGCATTGGAGAAGGGCACAAGGAGGCCTGACCAGGCCTCGTGACTCACGCTTCTGACGAAGATGATGAGTTGACTCGGGGACTCAGTGAACTAATAGATCAAATCTCTGGGCTTTGTGACTTGAACCTTGGAGTGTTTCCTTTACCCTTCCTGGCAAAACTTTTTTTCCCATCCTAGAGACTCCATGAGAAAGCTTAAGGATCAAAAAGAAATGTGGGCAGAGCAGGGCAAACCATCCTTCTCTCTTCTCGAACCGTTCACATGGAAGTAGTTATGGAGTTTAAGCAGCACCATTGCAAATGCACAGTCATGTGCAGGAAGTTAGCAAGAGGCTGGCTAACTTCAGGTTGTGTCAGTTTTCATTCTACAGAAACTAGGGCTAATACTAGACAATGGAGGAATTGTAGGCAGCTGAATTTTTTTTTAAGCATCTATATGATCCAATTTTCTGCTTCTTAGAGGACGGTGTGTGTGTGTGTGTGTGTGTGTGTGTGTGTGTGTGTGTGTGTGTGTGTGTAGAGAGAGAGAGAGAAAAAGAAAGAAGGAAGAGAAGATGGAAAGAGGAAGGGAGGGAGAGAAAGAGGGAAGGGAGGGAGGGAGGGAGGGAGGGAGGGAGGGAGGGAGGGAGGGAGGAAGACATTGATTGGTTGTTTTTCATATGTGCTCACCAAGGATCAAACCCACAACCCAGGTATGTGCCCTGACCAGGAATTGAACCCACAGCCTTGTGGTGCACAGGATGATGCTCAACCAACTGAGCCACTCCGGCTGGGTGAGGTCAGGTCATTTAAATTCTTTGAAGGGAAGTAAAAGCAGTCAGAACATTTGTTTATCACATTATAAGAATTTTGGGGGTGAAGGAGGCACTTTGCCTCAGATACGTGGGCTTGGGGTAGCTGTGGAGAAAACAGATAGGCTCACCCTGGCCTGACCAATTTTGATGTCTCGTGTAATTGAAGAAAAATGAATGATGTATGATTTTTTTTTTTTTTTTTTTACCATATAACAATTTTCTCTTTTCCTCCTTTCAGGATTAAGTTGTCATCATTCTGGGAAGAAAAAAAAACCATTAATGAAGTGGCCAATCAGAGGAAGGGAATCATGGATCAGTTTCCTCTCACTCCCTGTGGTGGATTTCACTTACAAGAAAATTGAAGCTGGCAAGACCCTGCTTTCTCTGCAATTTATTTAAAACCTTGCACGCATTTGGATATCTTGTGATTCCCAAGAACTATGTGAAGATTAAGCTTCGCTTACTGATCCATGGCATGTATTCTTTTCAGTCTTTTGTGTTTGATTTTGTTTGATTTCCCTCAGCAGCGCAGCGTCTCTGTGAAGGTTTTTATGCTTTTACCAACCATGTCTTAAATACATTAAGACAACACATCTGGTGTTCACACTTCTTCAGTAATATCTGTACTTGAAAGCCACACAGTGGCATGAAACAATGTGCGCTTTCCTGGAGACCACTGCACATTTTGCAACCACCAGGAACGTCATGTTCAGCTAAAGCAAACCCATGTTCTCTGACTGTTTGGCAACTTGGTCCCTGGCTGTGGGGCCCCCTTGTCGCCTACCTTTTGAGGACATTTCCCAGTTTGGGGTTTTTTTCTTGGAAACACCACACATTTATATAAGATATCAGAACCTGCTTAGCGTTTTCAAGCCACATAGCATGACTGTTTTCCAAATAGGTTGGAAGTGAAGAACCAAGTATCAAGCTTTAAGGACAAAGGACAGGGATAAATTGCTTCCTTTTCAACCTCTGGAGCTGGAGGTGACTTTTTACCTGTGTCCTGGGTCTCGTCAACATCTTATTGTTTCCATGCACTCTTTGGCACGTGGTGTTTTCTTAGTGGAGAAAAGAGTGAGGAACAGAGCGTTCAAAACTTGGGTGCACGGAGTCGGATCGGCTGCATGAGCCCTGAAAGCCATCTTTGCTAGTTAACACTTAATAAGCAAGCGACAAAGGGATCCAGAGTTAAAAACTGGCTCATTTACATCAGAGCACCTGTAAATTACATTTTGAAAACATTCCAAGCTGACTGGAAGCCATCCTTGGAGACCCTGACTTTACACTGTCTCCTGGGGAAAAAACTGTTTGAATGAAGGTTTTAGAAGCAATACAGGACTCATGCTTTAAGGATGGGAAAGGGGAACAGAAAGGCCTGGCTCCCCCTGTTGAAGGAGTTGAGAGACCTTGGAGGATGAAGGCGAGGATGTGACATGGAGGGAAAAGTGGGTTGGGCGTTTGTGGTGCTTTGATCTGGAGGGGAAGCTCTCTGATGGAGGCCGTCTCCCAGGGGGACAGGCCTCACTGCAGAGTCCCAGATAATCCTCAGGCCAAGGGGGTGGTTAGGAAATTCATCGAAAGCATGAAACCTAGCTCCTCAGGACACAAATTCCTATGGAAATACTTCCTGTACATTGTGTTACATTTTCCTATTAGTCAGAAAGAAGGAGAGACCAGGAACTTGAAATGCATTGCACTTTGGGGGACCAAGTCTAGGAATTGTGAGCCAGTTTGACAAAGACTTTCTCTGAGAGTCAGGTAAGAGAAAGCTTTTCTAATAGTCACACCCAGTATACCTAGGGAATGGGACCCAGACTTCCTAAACATTAAAATGGTACCGTCCCTGGAGTGACATGTGAGTATATAATACAGTCAAGGTCACAATCCATTGTATCTAGAAGTAGCATTCACTGTGAGCTTCTACATGTTAATTGAGGAATTATTTACTGGTTGGTGTTAAAGAGAATAAAAGTTACCTGAGGCTAGAGTATTTGCTACCTAGAAAGCTTTCCCACTCTTCTTTCATGCATTCCAACTCATTAGTAGTCTTTACAGGTATTTTGATTTGTGTATTTAAATTAGGACTTCTTACAGAAAATATGGAGAAGAAAACTTACGTGCAATTAAAAAACAGCCTTGCCTGTGATTTGTCTTGAATTATTCATTTGGGGGAGAGGCTTAACTTTTGTATTTTACTAAGTTAAAACCGAGAGCAACTGATGATTAAATCTTACTATGTACTAAGCTTTCTAACTTGAAAATTTGAAAATATTTAGTGTTAAAATTCTTTAATTAGGCATAGTAGAGTCATTCAGAGATATTGCCCCTGTCCCAGCCAGCTTCTATTGGGGAAAGGAAACACGCTAGTACTCAGCAGGGGTAAATCCGTTTTATTGCTGGAGACAGACCTCTCAGAAGATCTTGTTTAGGAACTTTTAGTTCCCCCTCCTTGCCATCAGTACAGAACATCCAAAGTTTGGTTTGTCTCTCCCACCTTTCCTCTCACATTTGCAATCATGTTCTCCCCCCTCACCCCAGCCCTTTTATCCCCACTGTCTCTAGCTGAGGGCAGCCACGAAAATCATTGCAGAATGCGTTCATTAGCAGATTTATTATTCCATTGAGAAAGCACTGGAATGTTTTGTGAGATTATTTTTATAGGAAGGAGTAGCTTGAATTCAAACAGCTGGACCAGCATGGGGACTGTATACACACAGTATTCCAAAAGGAAACGCAGGACTTCGTGTCCATGTTCTTAAAGGAGCAGTGTGGTTGACTTAACAATACAAGTTAGGTAGAACATGGGGGGGGGGGGGATGTTTGCAGTGCTCAGAAACAATGGGGTATAAAGCAGGATGGCTGTCCACCCACTGAAACAAGTGAGAAGCTATTTCTACCTCGAAAGAGTGATGAGAAAAGTTCCAGGGGCGCCTCCTCCAGGCTTGCAGAGAAAGCAAGGCCTCTGGGCATCCTTCCCTCAGTGTGTCCATGACAACCAGTGTCATCAATGCCCTCAGTCATGTGTCTCTATCAGATAATCATCTGTGAATATTACTGGTTTTGTAATCTTTGTTATATAAGAGGAAGTTTAGGCTGTACATACTGGGGTAGATTATTGCCTGCCCCCTATACATAGGAATATGCTGCATAATTGTGCATAACTTCTATCCCCTTTACTGGCTTGTAGGCAGAAGAAACCACATATGTTACTGCCTTGCAGTCCTCATACACCAAAACCAAACAACAACAAAAAAGAAAAAAAAAAATCTCAAACAAAATCAGCAATCTCCTATTCTCATTCCCTTCCCACAGCAGCATATTTTAGAGGCACAAATAAAATCTACATTCTCTAGTTGGGAGTGGATTTTTTTTATCTTTTTTTTTTTCTGTAAGATACACTGATGCGTACTTTCTAACAGGTGGTTGGTACCTAAGAAATGTGCTAGCATCATTCAGAAAACTATTATACTTCAAAATAACATATAGTAAGGAGAATGGAGTAAAACACGTTGCATATTTGTTACCAATTGTAATTTGTCTGTATTATGAAAGATGTAATGGTTTGTCAGCTGTCACTGTTGTTTTCTTGTAACATGATACAGAATAAAAGAATCTCTGTACATTTTCTTGGTAGGTCTTCTTGGTGAGTACCCAAAACACCATACACTGTGTCACATGGCAAACTCTTAGGCACAGCCATTCCCAGAGAGAGAAATGAGAACACACAGTGCTCTTGGCTGTGGGAAGGAGTGAGTCAGCTGGGATGTTCCAGGAGCCTGCTAACCCCTCCCTCACCTTGCTTTGCGAGGCCATATTTAGGTGAAGTGGAGGAGGCTGTGCAAAACCAAGCTTGTGTAGTCGAGGGTCTTCACAACCCTCCAGCTCCTTATGACGTTCACCACGTGTTCTGTGCATCTGGAGCCAATCTGGTCTTGTTCAATGACAACCCTGTTTATTTTTATTACTTCTTTTTCCTGGTTTTTGCACGTGTCCTAAGATGAGGTGAGTAGGTTACTCTCCACTGAAGACAAATCCCAGCTTCTGCCACTGAGCACACTTCCCTGACCACCACCTCGTGGGGTCTGCACCTGAATGGGCAGGGAGCTCGCACTGAGATTCACATGTTGCCTTGGGGGGCTGGTGTCCTTTCTATCACCACCTCCTTGTCAGATCTGCCAGCTTTATAACCCCAAAAGAATCCCCCTCCCCCTGAACTGATAAATTGCTAATAAAGTTCATATGAGATACAGTCATCGATGTATAGCTATGATGTTCCATAATTTAAAAATGTTTACCCTTGAAGGTAAAAAATCCCAGTTCAAGTCTCATGTTAAAAGGGCCCAGGCCCCTGGCTCCCCCCTGGGCAGATCCTCACCTACCAGCAGCTACTACCCCCTGGTCTTCCTCCCCTTGCTGCTCTCCTAGAACTTCCGTGGCTTCTTCGTTTCCCTTTGCAAACTAACATTCTCACAAGCATCAGTGTTCTCAGCTGACACACGTTCCAAACCAGAAACGCTCGCAAGAGCCCACGCTTCTTCAGCCCCGACTGAAGCGACTCATCATGCCTCAGGCATTTTCACCGTCCTGCGCCCCTGGCACTCTGGGAAATGGGGCACTTCATGGTACCAAGGGAGAGATAATGGGCAAATGTCTTCGTTAAATGGGAACCACATACCCTGGAAACTGATTAGAATTATAGAAGCTTTGAAAGACTAACTCGCTCCTCAGGGTCGTTTCAAGGGAGTAACGTGTGTGCCATTGCCCACCTTCCAACAGCCATGGGAGCACAGGTGCCCCTTGCTGAGGTCACTGGCAGCCTCAGTAGTGGGCTCACATTTTAGAGCCTGACTGTGGGCCTGGGTTGTAATCCCATGAACTCTTAAAAGAAAGACGAAGGTGGCAGGCTGGTATCTACAAGAGGGCAAAGAAATAGCTCTGGGAAGTACTTTTATTGATTTCAGAGGGGACGGGAGAGAGAGAGAACATCGATGATGAGAGAGAATCATTGATCAGCTGCCTCCTGCACGCCCCACACTGGGGCTCTAGCCTGCATCCTAGGCATGTGCCCTTGACCGGGAATTGAACCATGACCTCCTGGTTCATAGGGTGACGCTCAACCACTGAGCCACGCTGGCCGGACTAAGTTTTTAAATGTGGCAGCAGAAATGATAGTCATCCCTTAGCTCCCTCATGGCCCATGCTTTCATTTTCTCCAGCTTGGGCTAGCCAGCTCTGCCAGGTGTGGGGTGGGAGGTGGGAGGCAAGCAATTAGAGTTGGGGGTTAGGCATTCCTAGACTTGCTCCTCCCCCCCCCCCCCCCCCCCCCAGAGTAAAGAGAAACCGGAGGGGAAGGTGTTAGAGCAACCCGGTCCCCTAGGCTAGCACGCACAGTGACTGCGTCATGGCAGGCACTGTAAATCGCTGCAATGAGAACCCCACGGTGGCCCAGCAGCCTGCTGCTACCAGTGGGTGGTGGCGTTATGGGCATTAGCTTTGAGAAGCTTATACAGCAGAGGGGGCTAGGATAAAGGACACAAATCAGGGGAAAACTGACAAGATTTAAAAATCCAAGGCCTCGTATTTACTGTTGGTCCCCACCACACTCTGGCTGTGCTATATTGTCTGCTTGAGTCCTGCTGAGAGAGAGCCAGGCACAATAATAGCTGGAAGCCAGCCTCTGCCAATGGTGCTGACTGTGCTGGTGGAGAATGGGATTCTAATAGAGTTATCTTTTTTCTCCTTCCCTGCAAGACCACCAACAATTATGGAGGGCACGCGGTACAGGTGGGGTAAGGGTTCCTTCCCTGTTGGAGTTTATCCTGAGAAGTGACCCAGTGTGGGTCCCAGTGGAGGCCCCTGCCCAGGTGCCTGACAGATGTAGACGATGCTGGGGGCGTGCAGGGACACGTGTTAGAACCAGCGGTTCAAGGATTTAGAGAGGTTGCTTGGGGTGATGGGTACACAAAGCAGTGTGCAGAGGATGTTTTATTGAGTTGTACACTTGAAACCTGCATGGTTTTGAGAACAAACATCACACCAATAAATTCAATTTAAAATAAAATAAAATTGAGGAAGAAGAATAACTTTCGCATTAAAAAAAACCCCTTAGTTTTATGTATCATAATACGGTGTGAAACAATCAATGATTCTTTTCCTTCTCTCCATCTCCAACCAAATCAAGTAATCGGGTCCCTTGCATCCTCAAAGAAAGGTTATCATTCACTCAGATCCTTGGGGGAAGCAGGGACAGGGCCTGCAACCTTCCTCTGCCTAATATTTGGAGAATTCAGGCCCCAGTGAATCCACACCTTCAGCCCTGTGGCTCAAAGCCCTGGCTCTCATATAGAACCACAGGGAAGTTTTAAAAACACCCCCACCCCAGACCGATTCATTCTAGAAATATTGAGGGTTGGGCCCTGGCGCGGTCTGTTTTGGGAGCTTAACAGGTGATTCTATTGTGCAGCTGCGTGAGAACTGCTAGCTAGACACTTCCCTTCCTCCTGTCTGTCTGGAGGAGGGTAGGCAAACTCCTTCTGGAAGAGCTACCTAGTAGCTTTCCAGGCTGGACAGTCTCTGTCGCAACTACTCTCTCTACCGCTGTAGTGTGAAAGCAGCTATGCACAACGCAAATGAATGAGCATGGCTGCGTTCCAGCGGAACAATGGATGGGCACTGAAGTTTGGATTTTGTATAATTTTCACGTCGTGAAATATTTTTCTTTTCATTTTTAAAATGTACAACCCATTCTTACCTCACAGCCTGTATAAAAACATTCAGCGGGCAGGGATTTGCCTGTGGCTGTGGCTTGCTTACCTTGGCTTAGAATGCAGCCCCGGTAATGGGGGGTAGGGCAGGACCACCCCTAACATTTGTGGAGCAGAATGGAGAAGGTGGATTCCTGTTGGTCATGGCTCCATGGATTCCTTATTCTGTGGGGCGAGCTACGCCTGGGGAGGAGCAGAGCCAGGCCCTTTAAACATGGGAACCAAAACTGGTGCCCTCTTGCCTGGGTGTAAGGGCACCACGGCGGGTGATCGGAGCCTGAGAATCATCTCCAGTGAGTTTTCAGGTCCCTTGTGCATTGGCCCAACCTACTCCAAACCCATGAAGCAGACCTAATGTGAAGCAGAACCATCCAGAGGCAAGGGCAACAAATTGCTTCCATCTCCTGGAATTACAGGATCCGGCCCCCGGTCAATCATGTAATGGAACTCGTGGGTACCAGTTCACAAGAACCAACTGTTAAAAATTTAGGAATTTTATGAGCCAGTTATTTAATCATTGGTAACTTGAAATCAGATGGGAATACTTGCGCCACAGAAATCGGCAAAGTCTACACATCAGGTCTTTTTTCTTCTTTCCTTCCTTCCTTTCTGTCTTTTTCTTTCTTTCTTTCTTTCTTTCTTTCTTTCTTTCTTTCTTTCTTTCTTTCTTTCTTTCTTTCTTTCTTTCTTTCTTTCTTTCTTTCTTTCTTTCTTTCTTTCTTTCTTTCTTTCTTTCTTTCTTTCTTTCTTTCTTTCTTTCTTTCTTTCTTTCTTTCTTTCTTTCTTTAGAGCCAGTTTCCCCAACACACCACTGCCTCCTGACCCCCTTCTTCCCAGGCTCATCTCCCATCAGTCCGTGCACAGGTCCTCCACACGCACTGTGCTCACCTTCCCACTGACCCCGGGATGCTCCAGGCCTCCTCAGGCCTCCTCAGGCCCCCTCAGGCCTCCTCAGGCCCCCTTTCTTTTGCACACACTGTGCCTTCTGATGGGAATGCTCTCTCCATTCCATTATTTTTTAGCAGGCAAGTTCCTATTAACCCTTTTAAGACCCTGTTTCGAACTATCCCTGTTACAAAACATTTTAGAACTTCCTTCAAAACAGTTTTTCCTTCTTCTACATCCACATATCATTGTGAAAATAGTAACAACACAGGTCTTTTTTCTAGTCTCTATATCGTCAATCTCATAAATGGCAACCAAGGCACCACCGATGTTTAACAATGTGTTTGTTTGTTTTTTTAAATGAATCAGGTATTGAAGGATAATACAGATTAAACAAGAATATAATGGAATTTAGGAATTTAGTTTACCTCCCATAGAAAGGGTTCAGAAAACTGCAGACAATGTGAATTTACCACATGTATAAATATGCTACAATATGCAATTATATGCAAGGCACTGCCTGGCTCTCGGGGAGAAAGAGAAACCAAAGAGGAAAGAGCTCTGTTTGTCCTCAAGGAGGTTCACTGGAGCCCTGATTCCTACACGTGGCTGATGACCAAAACCACCTGGGGAGCTTTTTAAACATTCCTACTGGATCTCAGTCTCCAGGGTGGCAGCCCCGGTGTGTGTACATTTTTAAATCTCCTCAAGCGATTCCGACGGTCATGTCTGACCATGACCGTGAGCCACCCTGTAGGGAAGTTTAGATGCAGAACTTCCTCACCAGTCTGTTTGCCTCCCCCTCAATCTATCCTCTCCACTTGAAGACTCTGTTCAAATTGCAAATCATTTGAGAGGCACTCTACTTCTCAAAATTTTCGGTGGCTCCTCCTCACCTCCGAAGTGGAGTGGAATCTAGACCCCCATCCCACCATGCCCTATGATCTCCCCTTCTTTCCTCTTCGTTTTCATCTCCTTGCCTTACCTCTCACCGATCTTCCAGCCTCAGGGAATTCTGGCTTGTGCCCTCCATTTTTCTTCCCTTTATCTGGGACTGTGTTTCATTGCCCCTGTCACATGATGCTTTGTGAGTTCATTCATTTAACCAACATTTATTGACAACTTACACTGGAGGAAGCTCTGTTCTAAGAATTAGAGATAAAAAGATAAAAAATATCCTCAAAAAATGACACATAAAAGGGTGGTTCTCATTACCACTTCAGCATATATACACTGAGGCAGGGCAAAAAGTCACACTAGAAAAAGGGGAGAACACAAATAAAGACATGAATGAGAGAAATGCGGGGTGTTTGGGGGAATATCAGGGAACCCTGCTTATCCTGAAGCATAAAGTGTGTGAGAGGATGAGTGAGGAATAAAACTGGGCCATGGAGAGTGTAGGGTGCCAGACTCGAAGAAGTTTGAACTGTATCCCGAATTATCACGCAAAGAAATGGCATAATCTGGACTCTGCTTTGGGATCAACCACTTTGCACAGGTTGCTCACCATTTTCCATTTTACCAAACGTCTGCTCCATACTGACATGTGCCAGACCCTGTGCTGGGCACTGAGAGCACATGAACCAGTGAGACTGGCTGGCCTCCCCTCATAGCCTAGTTGGTACAAACACCCGTGCAGACATTATTTTAATGCAGCAAAAATTGTGAGGGTTACAGAGGTGGTAGAAAGAAGGTAGGATATTTTGCTTTTGTTCCGGGGCAGGAGATGGGGGTGGTGGGAGGGTATCTTGGGAAGGACACATGGAATTTTCCAGGAGACCTGGGCAGGCTTTTCTGAGCAAATACAAACACACAGAGGTACCCCCATCATGTGCATTCATCCCAATTCAAAGATTCTGTCGTAAAAACATCAGGGTTCCCCAGTTTTGCCTATCAAGGCTAGGTGGTAAAATCCCAGGTGCCTCTTAACCTTATAAAATAAAAATTCCTCAGGGAATTCTCCACACTCCTTCCTCAGAGCTCCACCTCCTCCCTCCTGCCCTCCCACCATGGCCATACCTGTCTGATCCCCCTGGGGACCCTGAGCTCCCTAAGAATGAACATCTGGTCTTACTCATTTCTGTAGCTGTGTCCAGCACAATTCAGGTGCTCCCAGACTTCTGAGGTACAAAAAGAGAGATTCACTTTAAGCACATAAGGAAGAGCATATTGGCAAGTTATTGCCTGTGTCTTGACAAAGTGAAACTAAAGAATAAAATTCCCATTCTTGCCCATGTTCTGTGAAATAGTGAGTACATTACTGAATGTACCTTCCTCCGTTATGGATGCCAGAGTTATATCATGTGTTCAGACATGTTTGTCTTATTGACCCCAGAGGTGAGCCCCACCCTAGGGAGGCGGCTGAATTACCCTTCAGTCTCTGTGTCGATTATCTGCCAAGTGTAGGCTGAAGAAAGTAACAAGTTTTTTTCTGCTATTGGTCATGAACGTCCAGATGTCCAGGTGAGGGTTATTCTTTCAATTGTTACCAAAATTGAGAATCCCATATAGTATTCTACATAATGTCACTTAAGGTTCTGCATTACTGCCCATCCTATCTCATTCCATGCTCAAGTTTATTCATAAGTTTGTCATCAGCTGCCAGGGTACAACCCCAGTGGGTCCAGGGGTTCCCAAAGGCGTAGACGGAGTCGGCGAAGAAGGAAGGACACGGAGACAGTGTTCAGTTGATCAGCAGCCTAGCCAGGATCTCCAGCCAGGATCTCCAGCCAAGTTCTGGCCTGGATCTCCAGAGAGGTTCTGCTGTTTATTGTTTTGTTACATCCGTATTTATACCAGTTGATTTTAATCCTGTCAATTTCTATTACAAAGGTTAGGGCGTTTCTTATCTCCATTCCAGGGAGTAAAGATTATGTAGCTTAAGCATGATTGTTTGTAGTGATTAACTACCCGCCTGGCACTTAGTTAAGGAGTTTCATCCCCTCCCTGACTTCAGGGAAAAATTCCTACCTGGGGAAACAACCTTTCTCGGAGAGGTGACCTTGGTTAAAACACACAGCGCTAAGGGGAGCAAACATATTAAGAACAGTATGCTATATACGCCAGGTCCCTTGAAACATATGCTGTGCAGATGTTTCTTTCCTGCAGCGACTGTGTCAAGCAGCAAGGATGGACCGGCTTCCGGCAATCAGCATCGTGGTATTTTTGGTCATCTCATTTTGTGGGCCAGTAAACAGACCCTGAGAGTACAGTGCAGCTTGACTAGAATGTTGCTACCTTTCCATGGAGGCCATTGGTTGCTGTTGAAGTGCTGATGGTCATTAGCAACATGGTTGGATTGAAGGTTCATTGGGAAGCTTGGAGGCATACCCCCAGCTTCTAAGCCAGTGGCTCTCAGCCTTGGCTGCACATTAGAATCACCTGGGAATCTTTTTAAAATCCGGATGTCTGGGCCTCATCCTCCGGAAATTCTGTTTCTTTGTTATGGGGTGGGGCCACGACATTAGTAACAAAGAAACAGAATTTCCGGAGGATGAGGCCCAGGAATCAGGATTCTAAAAAGATTGAGAACCACTGTATCTAAGCCCACACTGGGTAATAGACAAGAGGCAGCTGTTTGCATGGGTTGAAAACGGAACTTGAATGCGTGTGTCTCCTAAATCCCCTCCAGTTCAGAGAAGATTGGGCTGGAAGAGAAGGGGCTTTCATTTGCTTTCTTGTCAGGTACAGGTAATGCTGCAGTGGAGATCAGGGCAGTATTTGGGGGAAATCTCAGGGCAAACTAGACTAGGATGCCCAGATGAGATTTGCAAAGCCAGGATACCCATTTATTAGGGGCTAGCCTTGAAGCTTTATCAAATGAAGTTAAGATGTGGAATCAAATGGAGGTTTAAAGAAAAAAAAAAAGAAAAACAGGAAAGAGGAGAGAAAAAGTGAGAAACTGAGCAGCCCAGACAAAACCTGGAGATGTCAATCAACACTTACAATTGGGTTTGAACAGGTTCCTAGGATTGCTTGCTGAAGAAGTCCAAGGAGTTCTATTCACACAGAATGAAATGTGGCTGGTGCCCCCTTGCTCTGATTATCTATTGCTGTACAACAAATCACCCCCAAAATTTAGTGTCTTAAAACAACAATCATTTATTGTCTCATGATTTCTATGGGTCAGGAGCAGTTGAGCCAGGTGTTCTGGTTGTGATTTCTGGTAAGACTGCAGTCAGATGGTGGCTTAGCTGGGGTCATCTTTAAGGCTGGACACTCATATATCTGGCGTCAAAGCTGGGAGTACGCAAAGAGCTGGCAGCTGAAACATCGAGAGCAGAGCACCTCTAACCTGATGTGGTTTCACAAGGTCTCTAAAGCACAGTGCTCGGGTGAGCTGGACATTTTATAGGGTGGCTTAGGGCTCCAAAGTGCATGTGCCAAAAGAACAAGAGAGCCAGGTGGAACCTGTGCTGCTTTTTATGACCTAGCATTCTATTTGTTAGAAGTGAGTCACTAAGGCCAGCCTATATTTAAGAGAAGGAGAATTAGACTGCACCTTTTGATGGAAAGAATGTCAAAGAATTATGGGCATGTTTTAAAGCCAGAACAGCCTGCCCTTCAGCCACAGGTTATGTATATTGATCCCACATGCAAAATATGCTCAGTCTCCTAAGACCCAACGCCCCAAATATGTCAGCGGGATGGCATCCATCTGGGGCTCAAGGTCCAGTATCAGATCATCCAAATCAGGTCCAGCGCCTGCAATTGGGTCTCCCTGAGTACAGACCCTTCAGGACAGCTTTTTGAGTACCGTTCTTAATTGGAGGACCTGTAAACTCAAGTGACAAGATTTTTGCTCCCTTCACCCAACATACTTTGATGGAATGGGCATAGGATACCACTGTAGACGTTTCGGTGATCTGTGGTAATCAGGTAATCAGTAGTCTGTAGCAGTTCTGAAATCCAGCCAGGCACATGTTGCTTATTCTTTGATTAAAGTTCAGTATTGTTTCCTAGCAATAATTCTCCATGGCTCCTGACTCCACTCTCTGAGCTTTTGGTTCCTCCCTCTAAATTATCCTTCCTGTTCTATCAAATGGACCCCATTTTTATAGCTCAGTAGTTTTCTCAGCCTGCTTCTTTCCCACAGAATTTTGGGAGCCCAAAAGCATCTTTTCATTCTACACTACCCCTGTCCCTTTTAGTCTGATCAGGCAATGTTTTCAGTAATACAAACCTCTTTAACACATCATGTGTTTCCCATCAATCTTGGTGGGATTCACTCCATTAGACAAAAACCACATCCACAAATCTCAGTGAGGTAAGCTTTTCTCTTCCTTTGACTTCTTCAAAGGCTACTATTAGAAGTGTGCCCTAAGATTTTTTAGAAGCATTTCTGTTTAATGGACACATTTGAAAGACATGCCCTTAAGATTTTTAGAGAAACTTTTGACTGAGAGACCTATAAAGTACTTTAAGTCTGTCTGAGGTCTTTCTTAACAAAGGGTTCTATAGTTACATTATCCATCTGGAGATGAAAAATCTGAGAAATAGTTTTATTTTTTGAACCCCAAAGTCTTGTTTCTTTTATACTTAACTAGAGGCCCAGTGCATGAAATCATGAGCGAGTAGGGTCCCTAGGCCTAGCTTGCGAACATGGCCATGTCTGATGCCCCATGACACCCTGTGATGCTTGCTGCCCCACGAAGCTCAATGATGCTCGCTGCCCTGCAATGCTCGCTGCTGCTCGCTGCTGCTCGCTGCTGGACTCTCACCACCACTCGCTGCCCCACCTGCTGCCGCTCAACAGTCCCCAGTCCCGCCCTGCCATCACCACGCCTCCCCCCCCCCCCTCAATTCCCCGTTCCCCATGTTTCCCCATTCGCCATGCTGGGATCGGAGCCTGCAGGGCAGGAGCAGAGTGGGGGGTGGGGGGAATTGAGAGGTGGTCAATGCACTTTATGGTGACTGGTAGAGTGGTTGTTCCAGTCATTATGCTTATGGTCCTGGCCTTTTATTATATAGGATTCTTTCTTGAGGTCATCTCTCTTCCGTCATATTTTACTAAGGGCAGCTAGAAGAATCAGGTGACACCTTTAATACTCATACTAGATCATAAGTTCATAAGATACATTTTCTATTTTCCAAGTTACCACTGGTGAAAACATTGCTAGGCTTTCTACCACTCTATCACCACAGCCTCCTTTCTCCAGCTTCCAATGCACTTTCCTCACTTTCCTTTAATCCTTCACAGACAGCCTCTTCAAAACTCTTTCGATCTCCACCCTCCACCCAGGCCATGAACCACTTCCACATGTTTTAAGTTTAATTACAGCAATGCCTTACCTCTAGGTATCCCCAAATTCCAGTTATCTATTGTTGTAAAAAAAAAAACACCCCAAAATTGATGGCCTAAAAACAGCATTCTTTTATACTAGAGGCCTGTTGCACGAAAAGATTCATGCAATAGGCCTTCCCTTCCCCTGGCTGCCGGCACCGGTTTTCCTCCGGCACCCAGGACCCAGGCCTTCGCTCCGGCTGGAGCCGCCTTCAAGCCTTTGCTACTCTGGCCAGAGCCGTGCCTAAGTATGCAAATTAACTGCCATCTTTGTTGGCGGTTAATTTGCATATCTCACTGGTTAGCCAATGGGAGGCATAGCAAAGGTACGGTCAATTACCATGTCTGTCTATTATTAGATAGGATTATCTTTCATCATTTCTGTGGATCCAACATTCTGGATCAGCTTGTTTGAGTAGTTCTAACTCAAGATCTACAGTCAGATGTAGATCTGGGGCCAACTCAAAGACTTCATTCTCAGATATCTGGCACCGGCACATGGTCTGGGAAGACTTGAATGGCTGGGCTAGAACTGTTGGGTCTCTGCAGGGATCCTTCTATTTGTCCACCTGGTATCTCACTGTTATTTCTAGCTTGTTGTTTCCATGCTCCAAAGAAATGTACCTTAAGAGAGACAGACAGGCAGACAGAAGCTGTATTGCCTTTGATGAACTAGCCTTGAAAGCCACAAGAGTCACTTCTGCTATTTACTCTTAATTAGAAGCAAGTCACTCAGGCCAATCCAATATTTTAAGGGAGGAGGAATTAGATTCCAACTCTCTATGGGAGGTATTCCAAATCACTTGCACACTTGTGTTAAAATCACCACACCTCTGGAGTTGAACAACATAGTGGCACTGTCATAGTACACATTTACTTGCTGATCGGGAAAAGTTTTGTAGACTGGGAAAAAATCCAAGACTGTGATTTTCTTGGAATTTTGGGAGTTAGGTTTCTGTTTTTAAAATTATCTGCAAGTGAATATTATTCCCCACAAGCACTTGGGAAACCTTTGCCTCCCCTGTTGCTTTTGAATCTGGAGGTGATAACTTGACTTACAGGAAACCGCGTATTATACAGAGGAGTTTTGTTCTCTGTCCCTCATTAGCTTCCTACATCCCAAAGCCAGGCAGCCACTGTCCCAAAGGAAAAAGAATCCTCCTCAAGTAGCCAGCAAGCAGCATTCTCTCCCTCTCCAGTCTCTAAGACTTCCTAGTGCTTAGATGTGACTTAGTCTGGATAAGTAGCTTTGTAATACTAATTTTTAGAAACTCTGCTGTGCCAAAGAATTAAATAAGCCGCTGTGTAGCTTTAAATGCTTCACAGGGGACTGAAATAACAACTTTTGGGACAGGCAAGCAGTTTTCAACCCCACCTCATTCAAGGCAAAAAAAATCTCTTTTCTGCAAGGTTTTCATTCTTTGGAATGTAAGTTTGGTGGCCATTGCTAGGATAGTGTGCAATCAATTTTCCAAGTGTAAAGAAATTCTAGGGGTGCAGATATTTTTTTCTTTGCAGGCTGACAAATGGAAGTATGTTTATGGGTGTGTGGGAGGTGATGTGATGTTCAACACTCAGAGATGACTGGAGGCTTCTTTTCTATATTTAGATTACATCTTCCAACTCATGAAAATGAATTGCTTGTTCTTTCCCCCCTTAAACCATTCTCCCCATCCCCTCCCTCCCCAGGCTTTATTTATTTATTTTTTAAAATAACTGAGTCATATGAGATTCATTCCTAAAGCTTAAGACTTATTTTTAACAACTTGCTCAAACACAAATCCCATTGTTCACCTCCTTAGGGAGAGTGAGCTACTCTGGGGCAATGGGAGGGGGTGGCGGGGGCGGCGGGGGGAGGGGAGTGTTAGACATTTTGTGAATATTCTTTATTTGGTGAATAAAGATTTACTTTACATCAAAATAAATTGTGCAGAAAAAGTGATAGATATATGAGTAATCCAACGACTACTGTATTGGAGACCAGATGAGAAATGATTGAAATCCACAAAGCTTTGTGGAAAGCAGTGAGGAGGAATAGAGACCAGCAAAGGCAAGCTTTAGAGATCATTGAACTGGCGTAGACCAGATAAGTGAAAGAAAAAATAGTCTGCAAAGAAGGCAAGAGGAGGGAGGGAGGGAGGGGGAAAGAGAGAGAGAGAGAGAGAGAGAGGGAAAGAGAGAGAGAGAGAGACTCTGATGACAAAATATCATATTGCATCAGATCAACTTCCAGCTCTTAGTCTCTTCATTTTAGTCACATCTTTCCTTCTTGGGTATCAACAATATTGCTGCCAAAACTCTACAGCGAGGGGTGACATCAACATTTAAGTCTACCGCAGACAGATGGCAACATAAATCTCTATTGTTGCTCTACTGCTGCTGTCTACGGTGAATGGGGCCTTAGAGGTGACTGTTTCCCACAGAGGCGCTTTTTAGGTTTACTTTCAGGAAGTTAAGATGCTTCATTGTTTAGGGAAATTTTGTTGGCAAAGATTGTGGGAATTACAACAGCCATAGGGAGCTGATGCTGGATGAAAGTTACCAATTAGCAACTCTACAACTTCTTGCCTGCTCAGCCTCCCAGGATAGCAGAGGAGGCTGTTACAGCAGGCCACCCCTATCCAAAAAGTTTGTTCATGACCACACAGACTAGCCTGGCTAACAGATTGCCTTCATTATAGCCAGGGAAAGCTCAATGGTCAAGCCCTGTTTTTGATCAAAGAACCTCAAAGAACATATTTAAATTTATGATCATGCACTTAACCAGAATGTGGCCTTTTGCTGAATTGGCTTAATTTTTGAATGTTATGTTTTTCTGTTCGGTGACAACCCCTGGTTGATAGATCTTCACTAAATACTATGTAACGTTAACACCTTTTTAGATAATTGTCTCCTCTGCGTGACTCCAATTTCTGCTCGCTCTCTGCACGAGCACAGGCTCTGGCACACAGTAGGCCCATAACAAAATTGCATTGAGTGAGGGAGTGGGTAAGAACCGGCACTGCTCTTCCTCCACCTGAAATGCCAATTAATCCCTGGCCATCTGCAGGCTGCCTGGGAAGCCTCCCCTGACTGCCCTTGCTCTGCTTCCCCAGCACCCCATGTATAACTTTTCATTTATTTTGTTTCATTTCCTTATATTAGATGGTAAGTACTTTATTATTACTTATCTACTTACACATCTGCTATTTCTGTAATTCTAAGGGCCAAACATCAACAATATCATATGGTCTAAGGTAAGAGACAAATAGGAGTACATAGTGGGCATACATAGTAGTCAGACAGACGTAGGTTGAATACTGGCTCAGTCACTTTGCTTACTGTGTATTCTTGTCAAGCTCCTCAGTTCCCTCATGAGTAAAATGAAAATAATAATAGCAACTGCATCATAGCGATGGAAGGAGGACTAATTGACACCCACTGCATGCTAACATATAATAAATGTTAGCCAGAGTTAGTCAAAAGATAAATATTAATAAATGTTAGCCAGAGTTAGTCAAAGGATAAATATTGCTAGTTGTTGGAGGTACAAATGTGGATAAGATGAAAGCAGGCTTGCCTTCATGGAGCTCACAGACACTGGAAGTGTGAGAATGAATCTGATCAATGCTACACATGAGGAGGATGTTATGTGCTGGAGGTATCTGTTTGCAACTATCGTGGCAGGGTGAAACCATCCTCTATATTTCTTATTTACTAAGTAAACCACCAGAGGGCTTGACTATCCTTTTCCCTGGTATATGGTGGATACCACAGTTCAGTAACTAGTCTATGGTGGATACTCAATAAATGTGTGTTGAGTGATACAATGAGTGAGTTAACTAATCAATGAGTAAATGAGCTATAGCTCCAGGCCTGTGGATGTATGAGACAGGAGCTTCTCAGATCAGCAGCATTCACAGCCACAGCAGCCAGGACTTCTTTCTTAGGAAACTGAAGTTGTCCAGTGTTTTACTACAGAGGTTTATAGGCCAGAATCTGTTTTGGATGGAAATGCAAAGAGGCATCACTCAGCTAAACTCTGGGTTTTTGGCTGGTTATTGTTTATTTTTAACTATCTTTTCACAAAGTTGAGGCACACAAAAAACGGATTTCTAAACATTATTGTTTGTGAACAGTGATATCATGTAAGCACTCAAACAGAAAAGTGAAAGATGATTTCACAAGCCATTTATTTACTCACTCATTTTTATACATCCCACAAGCCTTCTATGTACAGGGCTCTGTGTACCTAGCGAATGTTTGGAAGAAAAACAGCCAGCCCCCAGCCACACTGTTTAATGGTCCTCTGCTTCAGGGCCTGTTTTTCTTTTATCTTCTAACTTAGTTCATCATGTACATTTATTTATTTATTTATTTATTTAAGAAATATTTGCCAAGAGCCCAGTAAGGGACACTGAGGACTCAGTGATGAGAAAAGCTGTCTTGGCCTCTGATTCCATTAAACTTGGAGCCTAATGGAAGAGGACAGACAGTATCAAACAGTCACATGAATATGTAATCAGACTGCAACTACTGCAGCCATGGGAAAGAGAGTGTGATGAGGAGACATAGCAGGGTCCCAATTTGGGAATCCGGAAAAGCTTCCAGAGGAAAGTGACTTTGGAAGCAAGATCTGGAAGTTGAGAGGAGGAGGCAGGAGCAGGAGAACTGAAGAAGCCAATGTAGGGAGTGGCCTGGGCTAAGGGCCATGAAGATGAAGGAGGAGACTGGAAAGGGTCCAGGGAAATTCAGGTCATATTAGTAACTGTTAAGGATGTTAATGAAAGGTGTGAACTGCTCAGATTTCTATTTTTCACTCTGTTTACTAGCAACTAGATTGTGGGTTCTTTGAGTTATGAGGCTGCATCATACTCATTTTTACATCTCTGACCACATCCAGCAGAGGGCTTTGAATGCAGGTGGTGCTCAGTTAAGATGGGTTGAACATGAAAAAGCATGTCAGCGATGGGACCATGTACTGGGGTGTTCATGATGACCTAAGTCAGTGGATACTTGCATCTTCAAACAAAGAATCCCCAGTGGTTTCCTCTTGGCCATGCAGATGAGAGATGAAGGGGCCCGGACCTGTTTTTTACTTAAGAAATGTTTCCGTTTATATTCTTTTTCTCTGAAAGAAAGAATTCTTTGCTAGCCCCCTGTTCAGATCCTCATTAGAAGACTTGCTAGTTGGCCACAATCTCAATTGCAAGACTCACTGATCCTTCTGATGATTTGGGGCAAGCTGTGGGGTGATGCTCTCTCACTAAGAGAATGACCAGCAGCTCAGGCTCCATATTCCCTGACTTCGCTCTTTCTATTCTGAAGACCTCTGCTCCCACACAGGTTGGTCAGCAGGATTATGGGTATCCTTTTGGAATTGTGACTTCTTATACTTTGGGGTGGATGCTCAGCAGCTGTGGACAATGCTCCCATCCTCACTAAAGAAAATATTGTCCTTGAGCTCCTTAACAATACATTTGCCACCTCTATCTTTAGATGCTCAGGGGAAGGCTTTCTGGAATAGGGACAGCAGATAGAGATACATTCCAGAGGCCTTTTCACACAATAATGATTTCCTCAAAATGAGCCCAGATTGCAAGGACCTTCATCCCCTGCAGGTAGCTTTCTCCCCAGTGTGTGGATAGTATGTGAATATGATTGTATAGATGCAGCAGGAGAATGAGCTCCTGATCACTCTTTAAAGAGTGATTGTCCACAATGATGTCATTTTTAAAGCCACTAGACACCACGGATGATGGCCAAATGACTGACATATTCTTAATCAGCTTCCATATTTATCTGTTTGGCTGTTTTCATCCCTTCTTATTCCTTGTGCTTCTGTGATATCACCTCAGCCTCAGAGATTCAGCGGGGCTGTGTGCTGAACACATGAATACTAAAGAATTGGTTTCCTTAGTAACAATAACCATGAAGCAATCCTCAGAACTTCTTGCCTTTCTGTCCGACTCGCTTTCTGTTTGTTTTCTCTTGGTCACGTCGGGTAAGATGCCCAAACCAGGGCTGCCCATCAAGGACACACATCCATTTTGTGAGCCATGAGCAGAAGAAAGGCTTGTCTCTGCTGATGTCACATTTCTTTTCTCAGCCTGCTGCCCCATTCTGTGGGGTCAGGGCTCAGCCCGAGCACCTGCAAAGGCCCATGACCATCTCTCTTTCTTCCTTCCAGTCAAAATCTGGGACTACACACCATAACGCAGGACACAGAACTGAAATGATTTCTCCGATGTGGCACTCTCCTGAAAGAAGACATCCTTTCTGTCCACAAAATTCATAATTATAAAAAGAAAATCTTAAGCAAGTAGAGAAAGTTCTGATGATTTTCCAAGGTGTTCTGTTGTTTTTTCAGTGTTTGTTTGTTGTGAGAATCTGCCCTACTTCCTGCCCCAATTCCCAACTCTAGTCAGGATGAACCCAGGGGCCTTCTTCCCCAAAGGGAGCAGAGGGAGACATTTTGAAGTGTGGCCCTGATACTATAGTCTGCTTCATAGGACACTGTTGTAGGAATTAAATTAAATAATGAATATACCGTAGGTTCTCACTTAATGGTGTCAATGGAGTCTGCAACTTTAAGCAAAACGACACATAATGAAACCAGTTTTACCAAAGTCACGAGGCCAGACACAGTGAGTCTGAGGGTGACGATGATGACATAGTCCTCGCCCTCATGAGGCTCACCATCTGAAACAATCATTTGAATGCAAGGCTCAATTGCAAGCACAGTACGACAGGGGCTATTCCCAGGGTAACAAGGACCACTTGAGAGAAATGTCTAATACAGCCTGTGAAACTGGAGGCACACAGGGAAAACTCCCTGGAGAATGGTAAGCCTGAGTTAAGTCTGAAGAAAAAAAGAGAAGTAGTAGGAATAGGTAAAATACATTGAACGCTTACCGTATATGAGGAACTTCATGTTAGACAGTAGGTCCTCAAATAACGTCATTTCATTCCATATCAGTTTGTTACAAAGTTGATGAGATACTGTAGGAACTTAACTCTTGTTTGTGTCAAGTAGCCTACAATAAAGTTGGTCTCATTATACGTCGTTTTGCTGAAGTTACAGACCCCATCGATGACACTGAGGACTTACTGTGCAGGCATTATTTAGTTCCCTCAGCAGTGTCCTATGAAGTAGACTCTAGTATCGTGCCCATATTTCAAACAGGCTCAAGAGTCACAGTTCTTCACACACGGCCACAGAACTGGGAAGTGGAAGAGCCTGCAGTCAAACCCAGAGCTGTGTGACAGCCAAGCCCGGGATCTAAAGCACAGGCTGAGTGGAAGTGGGGAGTCCCGAGGCTCTCCTGTGATAGGCACCCAAGCAGTTGCTTTTGCCAGGACCTGAGTGTGGGGTGAAGCATGGGGAGAGGCAGGCAGGGCCAGATAATGAAGCCTTGCTGATAAGCTCAGCCACGGTCTTCAAAGTAAGGGCAAGCTGCTGAAGGATTATAAGTAATGTTGGGAAATGGCCTGGTTGCATTTTGTAAGACAACTTTGAATAGGATGGATGTGAGGGGTTAGGACTGGGGACAGGGAGGTCAGTTAGAAGCCCTTGCGGTCAGTAGTTATGGTAAGAAGTGATGTTGGCTTGATTTGGGGCATTGGCAATGGAGACAGCAAGGAAGGGACCTCCCACAGCTTTTCCATGTAGCTTCATCAACTGGATGCCTCTTCCAACATTGCACCTGCAGCTCAGGCTCCAGAGCTCCTTTTGACCTCTTACCTTTAAATCTATCTGGGGTTACCTTACCCTCCCACGCCCTACACTGTATCTCATTTTGCTTTAGACTCCAAAGGCCCACTATAACAGTAGGCACTTAGCAAAAAAACCCAAACTGTTGAATGGAAGAATGAATGAACTGAAATCATTTCCAATTTTAATCCTATTTAATAAAACCTGTGGTCCCACTATCCTCATTCAAACTTGGTATGAAAGCTGGATGTTCTGATCAAGAATGAGATATGACTGATCTGGCTATCACAGAGCAGATGATCCTTGATTGGTATGTGATATCATTTTCTCTGTTTTGGATTTGACACTAAGTGATAGATGTCAGACAGTATGTACCTCAGACTCCTTAGTTAGAAGAGAAAGAAGTAGAATTCAAGATGATAATTATGTGTAATTTTCTATTTACTTAGAAGACGCAGGGATGGGCCCTCTTTTTATAATTTTCCCAGTTAAAAATTGGTCCCAACTCTGTGACAAGTTGAATTGGGCACACACACAAAGAGATCGCTGAGGCATTTTTAATAAGCTGAAGACCTACTGTGTAGCATTTTTAAGGCAACACAATTCATAGCTGATAATTTGAATAGCTTCTCCCATCTGGTGATCTTAATTTGTCCTTGATCTAGAAGTAAAAATTTCAAAAAGTAAATATAATCTGCATACAGATGTTCATAGCAGTTTTACTCATAATGGCCAAAACTTGGAAGCAACCAAGATATCAGATGAATGAATAAATAAACTGTGATACATCTATTAGCAGTGGGGAGCTCTCCATGCCCCCACCTGCTGCCGGGGGAAGTGGGCTTCTTGTGATATCATGAGAAAAAGAATTTTCTGAAACTCACATGGGAGCATGAGGTCTTGTAGAAAGCTTTATTTCTGCGGAATCGAACCCCTTGGTTTCCAAGGTCCCATTTCCCTCCATCCTACCAAGGAAGAAGTTCAGCTGTGTCTTCAGCAGGGCTAGGATTAAAGCCAGTGTCCAGAGTTCCTGTTCCATGTCTGCACAGTCCAATCCAGCATTTGGCGAGCTTAGTTTGTGTTCCCAGCTGTAGTCCATCAGTCCATTGCGTGTGGAGTCCACAGGACCACATGGCTATGGAGGGAACAGGGGCAGGAACAAAACCAGAGGAACAAAAGAGCAAAGAGCCAAGAGAGAGATAATTCCTTTGTCTTGAGATTTATATAGCCCCAAATTTCTGTGGGCTTGCAGGAGATCTGCCCTCTCTAGCCAATGATCTTTGTTTCCAGGTTTGACTGGCAGCAAGCACCTTCCCTATGTCATCCTGACTTTACTGTGGTAGGGATGGTCTTTAGCCGAGATGGTCTGCAGGGAATGGACCAGTGGTTCCCTAGTTGCAGTTTCCTGGTGAATCTGCCCAGAGGGCCATACTTACAATGTCTGGCCTTTCTTTTTCTCCTTTCCTATTATTATTACCTAGCTAATTACAATGGTATCACATCCAGGCAGTAAAATATTAGCACCAAAAAGAAATGAACTATCAGGCCATGAAAATACATGAAAGAACTGAAAATGCATATTACTAAGTAAAAGAAGCCAATTTGATAAGGCTATATACTGTATGATTCCAACTATATGACATCCTGGAAAAGGCAAAACTATGGAAACAATAATAAGATCAGTGGTTGCCAGGAAGGGTGGGCAGATGAATAGGCAGAGCACAGGAGATTTTTAGGGCAGTAAAAATATTCTGATATTATGATAGATCTGAGTCATGCGTTTGTCCAACCCATAGAGTAAACTGTAATGTAAACTGTGGACTTTGGCTCCAAAATAGGTTCATCCTTGTTTAAAAAATATTCTGCTGAGTCATGTTGGTAACAGGGAAGACTATGCATGTGTGGGGCCAGGAGGTATGTGGGAAATCTCTAAACTTCCCTCTCAATTTTATTGTTAACCTGAAACTTCTCTAAAATTTGTCTTGATTTTTTAAAAAGTCACCCCCCCACACACACACACACACAAAATCAGAATAAATAACTATTGAGTAATTTCAATGACATCAGCTGTGATGGAGTGAAGTGGACATATTATTCTATGGCCCTGCATTTTAACAAATAATGTAAGGCTTACTTTTTGTACATATTCCCAATAAAGAATTTTGACAAACTATGCACATCCCATGCACATTTTTAGATAACTTTGGAAGAGCAGGACTCAGAAGGACTAAAGCAGTGGTTCTCAACCTTCCTAATGCCGCGACCATTTAATACCATTCCTCATGTTGTGGTGACCCCCCCAACCATAAAATTATTTTCGTTGCTACTTCATAACTGTAATGTTGCTACTGTTATGAATCATAATGTAAATATCTGATATGCAGGATGTATTTAAGCGACCCCTGTGAAAGGGTAGTTTGACCCCGAAAGGGGTCGTGACCCACAGGTTGAGAACCCCTGCACTAGCCAAAGGCAACAAATCACCACCAACAACTCAAAAAGACACAGGAAAATACAACTACTTCTTCAAAAACCATATCACAGAAATTACCATATTTTAATATGTGGTTCCACACTGAATTATTTCACAGTTATAATTAGGTTGCTAATGCAGTGCAGAATTGGGCGATACACTAATTTGGTATACACTTTATCTAATCTGATGGAAATGGGACATTTAGAGGGCCTGACTTTTTTTAAGCAATTAAAAAGGACTTCTTCAATTTAAGAACTTTAATATCATGTTTTTTTTTATTATTGTGGCGGGCTTTGTGGTGTGTATTTGGTGGGAGGGAGAGAAAGAGAGAGATTCCATCCCAATTATAGGCACAAGCCATATGCTTTTGTCTCTGATTTGTTTTCAGTATTCATCTTGTAAGATTCTTTTCTTTCTTGCCTGCTTTCTCTCTCTCTCTCTCTCTCTCTCTCTCTCTCTCTCTCTCTCTTTTTCTTTTTTGCCTTTGGTGAATTAAAACTAAATTTTCTTCTCCAGGACAAGTCTCTGTTCCAGTCATAGTAAATACTAATTTCATTTCCATCCTATTATTTTTCTAATTAAGCATTTGTCATGCAAAAGGAGATCTGAGGTGCCTGTGCTTTCCATTATGTAAAATATTCAGTTTTGATAATAGTGTTGGGATGGTATCTTGAAGGTATTGTAGAAAGAAATCAGGGAAGAAATAAAATAAAATTAACTATATTTTACCTGAAAGTTTTGCCTGTTTATTTTCTCCCTACTAGGCCAAAGTTCTAATATTGACAATGTCTCATTATGAAGGATGAACACAAAATTATCATCCTTTAATAAGGAGAATTCTGTTAAATTCTTATTTAAGTTTTTAAGGTTAAAATATAACCTTGCATCTCATTTCTTTCTCTTCTATCCACAGTTAGTAAAACCTATAACTTCTATACTTGATGAAATGTGCTTCTGAGCTCAAATTGTTTCAGAACAAAGTAGGAATATGCCAGAGGACAACCTGATATTTCTTGAAAATTCTTTCTTCCTTCTTATGACAAATCCCAAGGGGCGAAGCTCTGTCGAAGGAGAATTTATTTTCTAAACCCTTTGAACACAAAGCTTTTCCGTTTTCTGTGGCAATATGTTTTTCCCAGACAAATATTAACAATTATATCTTATATCCATATTTATACCCATCCATATGTATCCTTTACATGTATGTATATGTGTATCTACATGTATGTCTTTATCAATTTATAAAATCTCAGATTTTATTATTTTTTTAACTCTTCATTGTTGAGAGTATTACAGATGTTCCACCCTCTTTCCTCCCCATTGCCCCTCTCCACCCTGATCATGTCCCACTCCAGGCCTTCCCCACCCTATTGTCTGTGTCCATGGGTAATGCATGATGCATATAAATTCTTTGGTTAATCTCTTCCTCCTCCCCCTTCACCCCTTTCCTCTGAGATTCATCAGTCTGTTCCATGTTTCCAGCCTCTGGTTCTATTTTATTCATCTGTTTATTTTGTTCATTGGATTCTTTGTTCATTTATTTTGATTTTTAGATTCAATTGTTGATAGATATGTATTTATTGCCATTTTATTGTTCATATTTTTTATCTTTTTTTTTCCTTCTTAAAGAAGACCCTTTAATACTGGTTTGGTGGTGATGAACTTTAGCTTTTTCTTGTTTGTGAAGCTCTTTATCTGACCTTCAATTCTACATGATAGCTTTGGTGGGTAGAGTCACCTTAGTTGTAGGTCCTTGCTTTTCATCACTTTGAATAATTCTTGCCACACCCCTGTGGCCCACAAAGTTTCTGTTGAGAAATCAGCTGTCAGGCTATGGGAGCTCCCCTGTAGGTAACTAACTGCTTTTCTCTTGCTGCTTTTAAAATTCTCTCTTTGTCTTTAAGTTTTGACATTTTAATTACAATGTGTCTTGGTGTGGGCCTCTTTGAGTTCATCTTATTTGGTTCTATGACAATATGGTTGAGTTCTCACAACTTGTGTTTTACAAAACACTTCAGGCCAATGTCCGCATACTCATTTTCTCACTCCCCGGTGAGAGTTCACTTGTAAGAGTTGCTGATCTCTCCACATCATTCTTTGGGCTCTCCAAGTGAAAGATGATGAATAAAGAGCAAGTAAGTTAATTAACTGAGAGACACGGAAACTCTTCCTATGAAATTTTATAAAGAGCCAAAGTGAAAGAGATGTGAGTCCAGCAAGGGACAGTGCCAGCCTGGAGAGGACACAGGCCCCACCAGAGACCAACTAAGCAGGAACCCAAGACCTGGTCCTGGCAGATCTCCACATGGTTTTAGGCAAAGCCAGGCACCAGATATTTATATGAAATTTCCAGATTCTTAAATACTTGCAACACGCTTTTTAAAAAGTCTTTTAACACCCTACTATTCAAGCAAAACAGTTGGAAGACTGACTTGGGCTAGCGGTATGTTACCCAGGTCCAGATTTAATTCCCTGAAATAACTGGCCTGCTGATCCTCCTGAGGCCTTGGCTCCCCGCCCCGTGCTCAGCACATGGTAGAGAAAAGACCCAGAGAAACAGGACCACCCTTAGCATTGCAGGTTTCCAAGGAGTTAAATGACTGACCCCTAGTTTCAGTAAACAGTTCTCTGCTGTGTAAAAACCTCTGTGCATATGGTTCTTTTCCCTAAACAGTATTACAACATTTGCAGATTTTTATTCACTTGCCAGCTTGCTCTTGCACAACTTTTCAAGGACACTAAGTCTGTCTCCTCATCTATTAAACAGAAATAATTATGCGTGACCTGAAAATAAGCGAAAGCTTATAAAAATGTTATACAAACAGTGGCGATCAATCCAGATATAAGAAATCACTGTTCTCTAAATTCTTCCCTGGAATCTAAGTTTGAAACCAAGGAACAAAGGCTCTCTTATCTTTCTCCTAAGATGGTGTTTCCTTAACTTTAGTCATGACTTTTTGGCCATAAAAACTGCATAATTATTTTCTATGAATATTAATGACATAATCTTTTTCTTTAAGTCAAGCGACATTTTTTTTCCTTCCTGCCAACTATCATTTTCAACTACCAACTTTATCTTTGTCCTAAGCAATAATATTCATGAATGCACAGGTTTTATTTCCTAATATTTAACTTTTAAACACACACATACATATATACGTTTACATATAATATTCATCTATGTACCACCTGAAATCACCTTGCTTATCACCAGTTATATGTCTCCGATCATCTTGGAATATTCTTTCCCCAGGAGTAGTAGAATGTCATAGGAAGATTTTCTGTCTCCCTCAGTTTATTCATTTGCTCACCGAGCATTTGTCACCTACTGTCTATCTCACGGAGGTGACAAATGAAAATGGAACAGGCAGGAGATTGACATCATGGGTTCCACAAAAATCTTCAGCCACTCTAGGAAGCTTTGTGAGCCCATGTGGCTACTGAATTTCAGGTAGGAAACTCATGCTCCAAATCTTCCAGCTCCAGACTCCAGTGGACTTGGTCAGGCTCAGGAGTCAGAGAGGGGAGCCCGAGAGAGCAGCACAGTCTGTGCGAAGTGCTGGGGCTCTGCAACTAGAGTTGCCCCAGGGGAAACGGGCTAGTGCTACTTGTGAGTTTTCACACAGCAAATCAGGTGGCGCCTTCGCAACAGCTTTCATACAGCAAGTTGTCTGGTGCCATGTTCCTAACTACCCAAGCCCCCACCATTATAACTTCTCAGATTGGCTTTGGTCATTTAATAAGATAATGGCATTTACGCCAGTCTCCATTAGGATATGAGATGATGTTAATAATTTCAATCTGTGTTTTGGTGGCGCCTCTCTGGTTAAGCACGGAGAGTTTATCTCATTTTCATCTTCATGACACCCTTGGGAAGCCAGCATTTTTTATTGCATTACTACAGAGAGAGCAGCTGAGGCGTCGAGAGGTTATTCGCATTGCCCAATCTGCTGCCAGATCTGAGATCCCAGATCTGCAACCTGGTTTGATGTTGTCTAAAGTATCTGTATTGTGTGTACTCATTTCACAGTAAATGTGGGGAATGGCTTTGAAAATGTTTCCATGTAGGACTGAAAATTCATAGGCTCTTTAAACCTTGCAGTGCGCAATCAATGGGGTGTGCCTTCTCCAATTAGCAAACAAACATAGAGGTCTAATGCTGGAGTCTCGCACACTAGCTACCATCCTCCAGGTAACTTATGTAGCATTTGCATGTGCCAGGCACTGTACCAAGTGCTCTATAAATATCAACTCATTGAAACATCATAATGACCCTATGGAGGAGGTACCATTACATTACTCACTGTTTAGGGTAGGAAACGAAAGACCACTTGCTTAAGTTCCACAGCTGATAAGGGGCAGAGCCGGGATTCAAATCCATACAATCTGGTTCCTGGGTTCTTATCTTTAAACCAGTACATTCTGCATCCATCAAGCTTTTAAAGGCTGTTTGTTTGAAAATGTACCATTTCTCTCTTTCTCATGCCAGTTGAAGTCTTTTCCCTGTCAGCGGTTATCCTCTTAACCTTATTCCAGGCAGAAGCTTCCCATTTAGCCAATGATCCTGGCGCTCCAACCTGTGCTTATAGTCTCGATGGATGACTGCTGGTATTTTAGCACCGACGGCAAAAGAAGTTCAGCAAATCATCAATCTATTCCATTCAGAGTTCAACATGACATGTCCCAAAAGGAGAGAAGAAAGGAAGTCCTTTCTTCATTTTGCTTTGGAAAAGAAAGGGAAAAATCTCCCACCAGTTTGCCCAAGATTGGGATGAGTTTTTATAGTAAGCAAAGATATTCTTCGCAAGGGATTTAAGCAATACACCTTATGTTTAGAGAGTGTTTTCAAAGTGTTATACATGCTCATTATCTCTTTAGATCCTTACACAACTGCCCAGTGAGATAATCAGGGAAGCTATTTTTATAACAGCCATTTCACAGATGAGAAAACTGAGGCTCAGCGTCGTTACATAAACTTGTCCAAAATCACTGGCTAATGAGCTTCAGGAACAAGGTATGCCCAGTGTCATATGTGAATGAGCCCTATAAATGATCTCATCTCATATTAAACTTAATAGCTTCTGGTGATATCATTGCTAAAACCAGACATTTAAACGAATAAAAGTCAGAGGGAATCCTCCTTAAGGTTGCAGACAGTAGGGACACCTGAGAACATTTAATGGTTTCCATGTTCCGCTCCCTCCTCCTGTTTGAGAGAACATGAAATCGACATTCAGGGTCATGGAAAAGAAAAGAGCTCCCATGTGGCCACTTCTGTCAAACCTGGGACCTGTACTCTGCTTGCCCAGAGTCTGCCCACCACCGAGTGAAGGGAACCCCTAGGTATGAAGAAGAGCCATCTCCCTTGTTTCAGGCTGTCTCTTCTCCCCTGGTTATAGACACTGTGTGGTGGGAAATTAGTTCCAGTAAGGAAGGGAAGAAAAGGCAAGTCACTTGGATGAGTAATGTATAGACTAGGCATTGGGCCCTGAAGGTCAAATCAGACAATTTATACTTTCTCTGTTAAGTGTTTTCTATAGAAAATTGATTATTTTTCTCTTCCAATTGCTGAAACAATTCAGTGAATTTATCACATAATTTAAGATTTTTTATATTTAAGTTGCCTATTTATTATTATTCTTTTTATTGATTGTTCTCCAAACAGGTTGTTATTGCAAGTGAGCATTGGCTTCCCTCCTCTGCACAGGTTGTTACCTCCACTTGACTGGGATCCAATTGTCTGATGTGAGCTTCCTCGGTTTTTCTACCTGCCACTGGGGTTTCCTGGATTTTCTCCCCAGTCCCTCTTTCATGGAGAGAGGAGGCATCCTCCCTACTTCTACGTCTGCTCGAGACCCCCTCTTTGAGAAATTCATTCCATCCTTTATGAACATCTCTCCTGACATTTCAGTCCCACTGTGTGCCTCAGCCGTTCTCTCTTTACTGGGATATTTCTCTTTATCCACCAAGAGATTTAAGCCTTTTCAATTCCATTTTTCATGGCACCTGTTTTTGCTGGCTTTTAGGTCATTAAAGTCTGACTTTCATCTCTTTGCAGTTTCTGTTTCATTTACTTACATTTCTTCCTCTACTCCCTCCCCGCCCCCGCCCCCAAAGCATAGTTTAACATAGTTATGCTCCAAAATTTGGTCCTCATCATTTTCTCTATTTTCTAGAATTTCTCATTTGGTGGTTTATCCATCACATTGTTATTACTCTTGTGTCTGATGTAATATTTTCTTTGTCAAGTTTACTTTGAAACAACAGATTGGTTTCATTTATAAATAAAAATGCAATTCCTTAAATACAATTTTTAGCCAAAAGGACGCAGCAAAATATCAAAAGACTAACACACCATGACCAAATGTATGAGGTTTACTCTAAGAATGGAAGGATAGCTCAGTGTTAAGAAATTTATTAATATAATCTACCGTATTCATAGATTGAAAGAGACAGAAGTCATATAATTACTCCACAGATGTTGAAATGTGATAAAATTTAATATCCTTTCTAATAACAACTCTTAATATTGGGAATAGATGGATATTGTTTCTTTAACATGATAAAATAAATGTCTCTCATATTAAACATCAATTTTATCATTACTGGAAAAATACTAAGAGTATTTTTATTAAATCAAGAATAGGAATTATCACTAGCATTATTTAACATTCTTCTAAAAGCCCTTGCCAACACAATTAGATAAGAAAAAGAAATGAAATATAAAATAGCATAGAGAAAGAGCTAAAATTATAGGTATCAGAAACCTCAGAGAATCAACTGTAAAATTATAACATTTTCAATGAATTTTGTCTAGATGTGTTAGACAATATGTAGAATACAGTCATTCTCACATTTTGTTAGTGAGAGTTTAATTGGATACAACTTATATGGAGGATACCTTGGTAATGGTTATCATAATTAAAATTTGCATAAGCTTTGACCCAACAATTTGATATATTCTTATACTTAAACATATACAAATGACATAGATACAGAATATTTATTGTAGCTTTATTTGTAATAAATGATTAGAGGCAAGCACCTGTGAATAGAGGCTTGGTTAAATAACTATGATATATTATTCAATAGAATGTTATATAGTCAGTAAAAAGAATAAGGCAGCTTTATTGTGTTGAGTATGGAACTACCTCCAACATATGTGAGTAAGCAACAAGAGGAAGATGTAAACCCATCTTAAGAATTTCCTTATGTGGCCTATATTTAAATACCTAAGGAGCTACCAAAAACGGTTGCTTCTGGGAGTAGAACTGGGTGACTCAAAGAAAACGGTGAGAAGAAGAAATTGTCTTTTCTTTTGCTATATGATTTTTGGTATGAATTGTTAGTAAAACAATTAAAAAGTAGTTGCAAAATGAAAAAGCTAGAAACAACAAAACCCCCAAAAATAACAGAAAATTCACTGCCTCTTAAAGAAATGGAAAAGAAATTCAAATGGAACCTCTTTGGTGGTTATGTAAAAAACCATCCAAAGCTTAATGACTTAAAACAATAAAAATGTATTATGTCTCATAATTCAGTGGGTTGACTGGGCTCAGCTGGGCAGTTCTTCTGCTCACAAGGTATAAATTGAGGTCACTCAGCAGCTGCACTCAGTAGGGAGCCATGGCTGCTGCTGGAATGCACAAGATAACACTCAGCCTCCAGGGCCTTTCTGTGTTCCCGCTCATCATTCAGTAGTCCCAGAGCTTCTTCACAGCATGGCAGCTGGCTTCCAAGAGCACGAAAGCAGAAACCACCTGCATTTGAGGGCTTAGACCTGCAACTGGCATACTGTCATTTCCTGTACATTGTACTACTGGTTAAAGCAAGTCTCAAGACCAAACCAGACTCAAGGGGAGGGGAAATAGACTCCATCTCTTAATGGCAGGAATGACAAGGAATTTGTGGTCATCTTTAATCCACTACAGACCTCCACATTGGCTCAGCTCAAATCATCACAGTTATTGCAATAGGTATTAGGAATTACTCCTTCAAGTGTTAATAAATCTGGGTCAGATCATCATATGTAACTTCTAATAGCTGCTGTTTCTCCGAACAAAATAGCTCAATTTCTGATCTTAGAAAATTTAATGTGATAGACTCTTAAAATTCAAGAGCTGTTTTAAAAACTATTTAAAATTCTGCTGGAATTTATATAGGTCTGTTTTGTAGATACAAAGATCAGGTGGCATATTTATAAACCTAGAGAAAGTAGGTGAAGTGAATTTTAATCAACCTGTATTTAAAAAAAGGAAAGCCAATATATTTCTGTAAAGAAGATGAGTATATCTGGAAGGCAAAAACAACCATAAATCAGAGGTGTCAGCTAGCTCTATTACTAACAGTAGAGAAGAGCCTACTCTGGATGCCTGGCAATGCCTACTGGCCACCAGGAGTTTCAGTGGCTTCCTGATGAAAGAGACCTGGGACTGGAGATAAGACGTCCAGTCCATTGGAATGAAGAGATGCTATTGGGCATAATCCAGACTTCTCATGGGTCCTCTACTGTGTCTTACTCTTTCTTACCTCTGAGTTTTTGCTGATAACCATTCCTGTTTATCACAATGCTCTCCTCTCTCTCCTTCCCACACTTTTCCTGTTGACTCAACTAATTCCTCTTCATCCTTTAGGTAATGGGATTCTAGCTTCATTCCCAAAATTAGGTCAAGAGCTCTTGGGGAAATTCCTACTTCTGTTTAATTTTCCAGAGGCTGCCTTACTTCTTCCCTGGGGTCTTAACCACCACCACCACCCCTCCCCCCTACAGCCATGTATATACACAAAAATCAGCTTCCCTGACTCTGATCAATTAGTTCAGAGGCAGACACTACACTCAAAGGCATTCCCTGTTGGGCTGAAAGACTTGGAGTATTGATAACTAAGTCACATGGATGAAGCACATTAGAAGAAAGATCCATAAACTTCTGCCAGAGAGGTGGAGCTAATTTGAGTCTTGTACCTGTTTATCTCTTCCTTGTATCTTCTTAGACACCTCTATGACTTTTCCATGCAATCCTTTCTTTTATAAAGCTATACACACTTGCCTATAACTCCCAATCAAAGACAACACAAGCCCTAGCCCATTTAGCTCAGTGGATAGAGCATCAGTTTGCAGACCGAAGGGATCCCTGGTTCAATTCTGGTCAAGGACATGTACCTCGGTTGTAGGATCCTCCCCAGCCAGGGCCCTGGTTAGGGTACATGCAGAAGGAAACCAACCAATGTGTTTCTCTCACAGCAATGTTTCCATCTGTCTTTCACTTTCCCTTATACTCTCTCTAAAAATCAATGGAAGAATATCTTCGGGTGAGAATTTAAAAAAAAAGACAACATAATGTATACCAAGTAGAATGAACTCCTGCGTACATGTATAAGACATGTGTAAGTATTCTGTTTCCTTTTTCAGTACTAGAATGGAGGCTCTGTGAAGACAGGGGAGATGTTGTACCTTGTTTGGCATTATATCTTGAACACCAAGCAGAGTATTTGGTACATGATAGGTGCTTCATAAATATTTGCTGAATGAATGAATAAATAGAAATACAAGGTTGATGTAGCTCTTTCAGAAGTACCCAGGAAAGAATGAGACTTCATTATGGCTGAGCAAGAGGGTTAAGGGACCATCATACGTTGGGATTAGAAGTTGGTAAGAAATACTTTGAATGTAAACCCTTGATTGAATAGCTGAGGGGGCCACAAAGCTCAACCTTTGGAAAATATCCTATGTTATCCATAGCAAAAAATTAAAGTACGAATTTCCTGTTTACCTTTGGATGCCAAGATCAGCTGAAATCACTTTCTTACCATAGACAGAAAAATCTCTTTAAACATGTGCTGGGCAGGAGAGGAGGATGGTAGCTCCCTGAAGCAGTGGGCCCTGCGGGGCTGTGTGGCCCATCACTGATTAGCGAGAAGACAGCTGTGCAACAGGAAAAATGCTGGCAGTCTCCTGTGGTCGGTGTGTGAAGTCAGAGCAGCCATGACAGCCATTTGCAGCAGGGAGTAACCAGGGCCGGATGGAAATGAGAGGCTAGAGGAGATCCAATTTTCTGTCCACTCCAATTCTCTGGAAATAGGGCTGAGAGGGTTGAAATTTCAGTATCCAGAATGATTCTACAGCCACAGAGTTCTGGGGTTGCCCCCAATCTATTAGCACATCCAAGCTGGTGTCCAAGGGTTACACTATCTCAGCTGCATGCCGAGATTTTTTAGTAAGAAGTAGGGAACTTGTAGGACACAAGTTTTTAATTCATTACAGAGGTGGGTCTCTTTGCATTTTTTGTATTTTTTGTAGGACATGAACCTGCTAGACAACTTGGTCAGATGTATGAAAACTGAGTTTAAAAAATGGAAGCTTTGCATTTCTGTGCTTTAACTATCTACTTTCTAGTTGCCTTGAAAGTGAAACAACTACTTTGCATTGGAATATGTCTTGATAGCAGCCCAATTCTGGATGCAAAAACATCTCTGAACTTTGGAATGATAGCCAACTTAGAGTCAAAGACGAAAGCCTGATTTCCCAACATTCACTATACAGTAACTAACCCTGAAGACTCATGACTCACCTCATTCTTCTTGGGGAAGGTTCCAGCTCCGAAAGTTCAAGCCTGTCCCAACCTGTTAGGAAAAGACTCTTTCAACGCACAGGTGTCTATGTAGAGGTGAGACATTTTGTTCAATTGCTGTGGGTCTGAGACCATCAAATCTGTTTAGTAGCAATTTTATCTAAACCATTTCTTAATATTTGGTAAAGATCCATAGCTTTAAAATTTTGCTTAACAATTCTTAAACAGCCTCCCTGTAGTTAGCTAAGGAGAAATTACATAACCCAGTGGTTAAGCTCCTATGGTCTACAGCCAGACAATCTTGGTTCAAATCTCCATTGTCCTGTTCATTTGGGTGTGGCCAGTTCCTTATTCTTCCTGAGCCTCACTCTCTCTTCTGTGAAATGGAGATAAAATAGAGCATTCCTCATGAAATGAATGGGAGAATTAGCAAGCACATGTTATTATGATAGCTATCTTTAACCCTGTAATAAAAGATAAAATTATAAATTCAGATTGTTTAGTATGGCAGTTTTTTAAAAACTGCTACAAATTCCTTGACACTGCTCCGTTGGAAGTGGTGTCTATGTCTCCCTCACTTGAATCTGATCAGGTCTGTGACTTTTTTGACCTTGACTGTGTGGGCAGTGACACTCTGTGACTTGCAAAGCAAGGTCCTGGAAGAACATGCAGCTTCTGCCTTGCTTGCTGGAACACTGAGCTGCCAGGGACTCATCTCACTGGAGAGGCCACTGGCAAGCACTCTGGGTGACAGCCCAGCCTAGGAGGAGGCATTTTGGAAGTGGATCCTCCAGCACCAACTTTTCTAGCTCTTAACTGCCGATGTCACCCCCGTTTCTGCTGGAGTCCACCCAGCTGAGTTCCAATTCATTCCTGCTGTCCCTGTCCATATTCCGGACTCCATGAAATGTGAGCATAATAGAATAGTATTTTATGACACTAGATTTGGCATAAATTTGGAATACATAACCATAGATATATGGAACATTTAGAAAATCATGGGCTTGGGGGTAGTAATGGGAGAAAGGGAAAATTAACCATATCAGAATCAGCAGATCCAAGCTTGATCTGTGTGCATATTTTTCAAACATATATCAGTTTTTAATGATGACAAAGTTTTTACTTTCTTCTTTCTAAGCTAAAAGTCCCATTTTAATCTGAAGGATCTGCACAAATAGAATGCCATATAAACAATAGCAAGGCCCCAAGGGGAAACACACCAGCCAGGGTAGACAAAGCCTTCTCTTCTGTTCTTAAGAGAACTGAGGGGAAATGAAAGCTGAATAGAAAAGCTCTCGGTTTCCAGGGGTGGGGAACCTTTTTTCTGCCACAGGCCATTTGGATATTTATAACATTATTCTCTGGCTGTACAAAAGGATCAACTTAGAAATTAGCCTGCTGTATTTGGTCAAACATTTAATTAACTCACCCCCAATAGCTTGGCAGGGCCAGACCAAATGATTTCACAGGCTGAATGTTCCCCACCCCTGGAACAGATCCTGATTGATTCCAACCTATCAGATCAATATTGCAGAGATTCCTAAAATCAACATGTTGTGCAGTATTATCAAATGCACTTGCCTACTGGTTATGATTCTGACTTTATTTATTTTTCCTTTTTATTGAATGTATTGGGGTGACAAAATCTAATGAACTAACAAGCAAAATAGAGGCAGACTGGTGGATAGAAAGCAGACTGACAGCTTTGGGGGAGGGGAGTGAGGGGTTGGGAGGGAATGGAGGGATTGAGCAAAAGAGAAAGAAAAAAAAAACACCTCATGGACATCAGTGTGGTGATTGCCAGAGGGAGGGATGGGAGGGAGAAGTGGAGGAGGGTATGGGGGAATAAATGGAGACTTGGGGTGGTGAACACACAATACAGTGTACAGATGATGTGTTGTAGAATTGTATACCTGAAACCTGTATAATTTTGTTAATACTCTGATGTTTAAATCTAAGCACTCTTTGTTGTGATCAGAATAACAGTGTATTAAAGCCAGCAAGATACACAATGTCTATTAGATTATCATTCTAATTTGATAAGTGAGGAAACTTAGGCTTAGTAAAGCAAGAAAACTCATAATGATAAAAGAAAAATGGTGCCTTTAACCCAGCCCCAAAGAACATGTCAATGACCAGAATAAATGTAAGTAAGAATAGCAAGTACATCCCCTAAAAAAACCTCATCTTGGACCAAATTGAATCACAGGAAAGCTATGCATTGAGTCCTTTTTTTTTTTTTTTTACCTCCTTACAGAAACACCTTCCCCCATCTAAGATGCATCGTTATATCATGGGTGGGTATAAGAAATGGCCATCTGACAATCTCCTTTGATGCTTGATCTCCTTTATACTAAAACATCCAAAATAACTGTCTCACAGCAAGGCAGAATTTTGCATTTCCTAAAAAACTTTCTTTAAGTTACAAAAGCTGTGTAATTTATCTTGTTTCCTCTGGTGAGCTGCTGTGTTAATTCATGTGGTAACTACATTTGAATTCTGGTTCCCCCAACTGCGTGATCAAGTCAACTTCTTAAACCTCCATTTCTGTGTGTTAACTCAGCATCATCTTCTTTCTACCTTCATCAGCACTGTTGTGAAGATGAAGCCACACACTAAAGTCTGATGACAACGTTAAGAGGGAAAAATGGCTTGTTTTCTTTTTTAATTTCTTTAAAGTATTAAGATCTCTTCAGCCTTAGAAGTCTAATAAAGTATAAATAACCTGGTGTTTTTCGTTACCCTGGCCAAAGAAATGTTGTCAGATCTGAAGTGGCAAAGCCAGGTTGTATGTTTCATTTGTTCTTAAACATAATGCCAAAGATATTGATTTAAGAAGAATTTGTACTGTACTTTAGAAACTGTGGGTTTTTCCATGTTACCTTCAGCCAGAGAATTTCGGGTTAAAGCAAGAAACAAACAAAAAAAACCCAATCAGACTCTGATTTTAAAAGCTGTATAACTTTATTTCCAAAATGTCAAGTCATGCAGACGGTAGAGCAGACGGTAGAGCAGAAAAGCTCACTCATAGAAGCACAAATTTTACTTGTACTCTTAAAAACTTCTTTCTGCACCAAATGATTCCAAACTCAGTTCCTCATATCTTAGCCAATCAAAGAGGCCTCTTTAAGCTCATGAAACATAAGGTTTTAATTTACAAGGGATCATCTATATTTCTTTCCCAGGGCCTCACAGAAGGACTATATTTTAAATCCAATACAAATGCCTGTATGTTTTGCAAAAGGTTTCCCAGATAATATATACTATTTCCATTTGCATAACAACAACAGAAGTAATTAAAGCAGAGTCATGAGATAGTTCTTTACCTCTAGTCTTTTTGAGGCACTGAGGGTTAAGTAATAGCTTTAGCAAAAATCTTCTCTAGTTAACCTTTGAATTACAAGAAAAATTTGGATAATTATTACCCTACCTTGTTGAGGATAATTTAGTGATGGTGGTGATATTTTTTCCTTTCATATTTCTATTTTTTAAATGTGTTTTCTGAGATCTGTGTATAAGTAATCCTGATTCATATTAAGACCTAGTGAACATACCCATCCATATTAAATCTTTGACTCTTTTCATGTTTAATATGTAAATTCTAACAAATTATAGCTGACTCTCAAAAGATAAGTTAGTTTAGGATCTTGATATGAATCAGCCAGAAGTGCGTGTGAGATAAAAGTCAAGATAATCAAACTTACAATCTCTTTTGATAAGTTGTTTTAAGGAAAGCAATATGTATTTTTAAAAGATGTATGTAAATGAATCCAAGAACTCATCAATGTCAAGAACAGATTTGTGTAACAATGAAGTAAGAAAAGACATTAGGTTTTACAACTGTAGCAAAGAATACAGATGCTTTGGAAGATAAGAATTGGCTAATGTAGAAATTCCTGGGTTGGAAATTCAAGAAGAAATGAGGTAGAGATCTATGCTGAAAGCTCAGGCAGAGTTACTAGTACACCTAAAGCACCTCCATAATAGACTCCTAGGGAGGGAATAGCATAGTCCAAGCATTCTCTCTCACTATCACCTCCCTAATCCACTAGGAAAGAGAAGAGTTAGAAACTCAAAGCAGAGTAGATCAAGTTCTCACTTTTCATTCCAAACACACAAAAGTGATACAGAAGTGAGAGTCCAACCTTATAAAGTTTACTTTCAAGATGTTAGGTTTAATCCAGCAATTCTCAAACTGTATTCCATACTGCATGAGTGTCAAGCAAAATATTTAGTGTGTGTGTGTGTGTGTGTGTGTGTGTGTGCGCGCGCGCGTGCTTTTCAAGTGCATAGGTATATTTCAAATGCAGGAAATACGTAAGATAACGTTTAAAAAGGTTCTTTACCTTACCACTTCTCAGAGATTTTATTAAGCTCACATGAGTCTCCAATAAGGACAAAGAGTATGGCCTTTTCCCAAACTTATTTGAACAAATTTATTTCACAGAACACCTTTAGGGAACCTATGGCATTTCACAAAATACAATTTGGAAAATGCTAGTCTAACTCGTCAGTCCCAAGCATTGACACTCCTACCATCTCTATCCAAGTGTAGAAAACTGTGTTAAATACCGAGGAACTGCCACGACTTACACCCCAAAACCAAATTTTCTCCTATAATTTTCAGGAATGGACATGTTCACCCAATGGAAGTCCATGGATTTTGGTCAGGCACAAAGCATACCCTGGCACTTACTGGCTATAGGACCTCGTACAAACAACTTAACTGCTTTGGTCCTTGGTGTATGGGATGATGCTCCAACCTACTGAGCCACCCGGCCAGGGCCAGGAACACTTTAAAACAAATATATATTTTATGCATTTACTGAACTTATGAATATTTGAGGAACAAATATATATATATATATATTATAGCTGGAGCAGTGTCATTTTGTTTTAACAGGTAAAGATATGACTACACATTCTTTAGAGACACCAACATGCATGGTGATGAAATTCACAGTGTCCTGTTAATGTGTAGTTCAAGTAACGTTGCCAAACTCAAGGTGTTTGCCACCTGAGGTGTTCTATTAAAGGATGAGAAGCGGTTGTAGTTAGGTAGTTTTATTTACTTGCAGCAAGTAAACAGGGAATTCACATCCAAAGCTGTCTCTCTGAAGGGGGTTCTCAAGTTTTTCCCTCTAAATATATACTATTTAGTCAATTACATTTCGATTCCTTCTTTGCAGTTACTACACTTACCTGGTGGGGTTCTGGTGGAGCTCATCCAGTTACAGCTGCGTCTGCAAAATACTGTGCTATATTTTAGCATTTAGCAAGAACAGCATTCAGTAAGAACTGCCCAGACCTTGAAACCCAGGTCCTAGCTAACAAGGACACCCATCTTAAGTAGTGACCTTCATGTGTGGACTAATCTTCACGCTTTTTGGTGACAGTGTGCCCCTGGCTCCCTCTCTCACAGTCATCTTATAGCCATCCCTTGCTGATGTGGGGGAGACGTGGCCTTTAGTAGCTCCCTATTGTCTGTCTGTATAATTAAGCCCAAACTTTTTTAGCATGGACTAAAACTTTCTCCTGACTTCCCCAAAATATGTCAGCCACTCTTATTCCCCTCCCCCTAAACACACACACACACACACACACACACACACACACACACACACATACACACATACACACACACACACACACACACACACTCATCCCACCCTTTGAGCAATTTAAGCATTTCTGAGCTCCTCCTGTCTTTTGCACCTTCCACTCACCTCTCCATCAGAACCCTCCCTACCCTTTCCACAGCCTGGCTGCTTCCCACCTGCTCCTTCAGCTTGAGATGGGCCCTCAAATAACATCTACAGGTCTGTGTCCCCATAGTACTCTGCCCTTGTGTAAGGCTGGGCCACCTCTTGTTGACCTCTGTACTCTTCTACTTAACAGTGCTTACAGCATAATAGGTGCTTGGTTAGAACTACTTAGACAAATAAATGGATAAGCAAAAGCCAGAAAATAATGGTAGAAAAGTATCCCGAGAGAGCCTAATCATAGGCCAACAATCCTAGGTAGGATTAATAATACAATGGCACTTGATTGATAAAACTGAGTCATGTAGTCAAACCACTTGGGTGGGGGGGGACCAAAAAACCTTACACAGAAAACAAGAATGTAAGTCAGCTGAGATGGATTGTGTTGTTTGAAATGAGGAAGGGGATATGCCGTCTGCTTTTAGCTTTCAGACTTGTTTTTTTTTGTTTGTTTGTTTGTTTTCCAAACTGGCATCCCCAGCTCTGCAGCCCAGCCTCTGGCACCTAACTGGCCCGGGCCTAACACTCCCAGAAGTTCCCTCAAGAGCCATGGGCGGCCTGGGCTTTGGGAGGCTCCCAGTAGCTCTCCAGGGCCCAGGCTGGCCGCCAGCCCAGCTCGGAGCCACCTCTGGGATCCCGGGCTGCGAGGAAGCTGGGGGCCAGGGGGCGGGGGTTCTCAACTTTTCTCTCTCTGCATATTTAATGGTAGTTTCCCTTTGCTTCTGTTTCTGACTTGATTAAAGAGGAGAAAAGGGAGTTTGACTACAAGAATAGTAGCAGGCGGCGCATCTGGCTTGAATTTTAAAATTCCATCCAAGTTTTTGCTGTTGTTGTTGTTTTTGTGTGTGTGCTGTTTGTTTGTTTTCATTTTTACAGCGATCCGAGAACTGCTCCCTGGGGGATCCAAAGCCCGCCCAGCCCAGCCCGAGAGCTCCAGGGTTTATTAGGGTAACATTTACACAAAAACTCGACAGACATAAACTCAAAGGAAGCCGTGCGCTCCTTAAGTCAAAGGCATCTGTTCTGAGCGCCTCGCTCGGTTTGCCGTTTGTCACCAGCGTTAAGAGCAGGATTTTAAAAACATGAAAATGGATAAATGAAAAGAAAAGCTAAGTCCCGCGGTCCGCCAACTCCTATTCATTATCTCCAGCAGCATATGGGACCATTCTCCTACTTGTCCTCTCCCTTTCTTCCTTAAAAGTAAAAGCAACCGAGCCTGTCCCGCTTCACAGCAAACCCACTCTTTGTGCCTGAGCGGTGCCTCTGCCACTACTACTTCCTCCGCCTCCCGCCTCCCGCCTCCCGCCTCCCCCTCCTCCCGCGCGCCGCCGACTTTCACTGGGGGAAGAAGGCGGCGGGCGCCCTTTGCGCCGGGAAGCCGGAGCCACGATTGGGCGACGGTCCCTGAGCCTCCAGGTCCGTGTCGGTTTCAAGGCTCCTCCCTCCTGGTGAAAGACAGACTGCGGGGCGCCTGGAAACCGGTCCGAGGGCGCGCGAGGGAGAGGAGAGCTAGCGAGTTGAGGGATTGACACAAATGGTCAGGCGGCGGCGGCGGAGAAGGAGGCGGAGGCGCTGGGGGGAGCCGAGGCCGCTGGGCTGCCGAGAGTTGCGCGCTCTACCCGGCCGCGGCCACTAGCGCGGCGCCGCCAGCCGGGAGCCAGCCAGCCGAGGGCCAGGAAGGCGGGACGCGACCCCGGCGCGCCCGAGCCACCCGGGCTCTCCCCGCCGCCCGCGCTTCATGAATCGCAAGTTTCCGCGGCGGCTGCGGGGCGCAGAGCGGGAGACGGGGGAGCGGGCCGAGCGCGGCTCGGGCTCGACGGAGGGCACCGGCGCGGAGGAGATCTCCCCGGCCGCAGGGGGAGCCGCCGCCCGCCGCGCCAGCACCCACCCCAGCCGAGCGGCGCCAAGAAAGGAGCTGAAAAAGTATGGCTGAGGAGGAGGCGCCTAAGAAGTCCCGGGCCGCCGGCGGCGGGAGCTGGGAACTTTGTGCCGGGGCGCTCCCGGCGGGGCCGGTGGCAGAGGGGAGCTGGGACTCTGGCCACCGCCGCCGCCCCCCAGCTGGCTCCGGGCGCTTGGCGCGCTGGCTACTGCTGCTGCTTTGGCTGCTGGAAGCTCCGCTGCTGCTTGGGGTCCGGGCGCAGGCGGCGGGCCAGGGGCCCGGGCCAGGTCAGCAGCCCCCGCCGCCGCCGCCTCAGCAGCAACAGAGCGGGCAGCAATACAACGGCGAGCGGGGCATCTCCATCCCGGACCACGGCTACTGCCAGCCCATCTCCATCCCGCTGTGCACGGACATCGCGTACAACCAGACCATTATGCCCAACCTGCTGGGCCACACGAACCAGGAGGACGCGGGCCTCGAGGTGCACCAGTTCTACCCGCTGGTGAAGGTGCAGTGCTCGGCCGAGCTCAAGTTCTTCTTGTGCTCCATGTACGCGCCGGTGTGCACGGTGCTGGAGCAGGCGCTGCCGCCCTGCCGCTCCCTCTGCGAGCGCGCGCGCCAGGGCTGCGAGGCGCTCATGAACAAGTTCGGCTTCCAGTGGCCGGACACGCTCAAGTGCGAGAAGTTCCCGGTGCACGGCGCGGGCGAGCTGTGCGTGGGCCAGAACACCTCGGACAAGGGCACGCCGACGCCCTCGCTGCTGCCCGAGTTCTGGACCAGCAACCCCCAGCACGGCGGTGGGGGGCACCGCGGCGGCTACCCGGGGGGCTCCGGCGCGTCGGAGCGCGGCAAGTTCTCCTGCCCGCGCGCCCTCAAGGTGCCTTCCTACCTCAACTACCACTTCCTGGGGGAGAAGGACTGCGGCGCGCCCTGCGAGCCGACCAAGGTGTACGGGCTCATGTACTTCGGGCCCGAGGAGCTGCGCTTCTCGCGCACCTGGATCGGCATCTGGTCGGTGCTGTGCTGCGCCTCCACGCTCTTCACGGTGCTCACGTACCTGGTGGACATGAGGCGCTTCAGCTACCCCGAGCGGCCCATCATCTTCCTGTCGGGCTGCTACACGGCCGTGGCCGTGGCCTACATCGCCGGCTTCCTGCTGGAGGACCGGGTGGTGTGTAACGACAAGTTCTCCGAGGACGGGGCGCGCACCGTGGCGCAGGGCACCAAGAAAGAGGGCTGCACCATCCTCTTCATGATGCTCTACTTCTTCAGCATGGCCAGCTCCATCTGGTGGGTGATCCTGTCGCTCACCTGGTTCCTGGCGGCCGGCATGAAGTGGGGCCACGAAGCCATCGAGGCCAACTCGCAATATTTTCACCTGGCCGCCTGGGCCGTGCCGGCCATCAAGACCATCACCATCCTGGCGCTGGGCCAGGTGGATGGCGACGTGCTGAGCGGGGTGTGCTTCGTGGGGCTCAACAATGTGGACGCGCTGCGGGGCTTCGTGCTGGCGCCTCTCTTCGTGTACCTGTTCATCGGCACGTCCTTTCTGCTGGCCGGCTTCGTGTCGCTCTTCCGCATTCGCACCATCATGAAGCACGATGGCACCAAGACCGAGAAACTGGAGAAGCTCATGGTGCGCATCGGCGTCTTCAGTGTGCTTTACACGGTGCCGGCCACCATCGTCATCGCCTGCTACTTCTACGAGCAGGCCTTCCGGGACCAGTGGGAGCGCAGCTGGGTGGCCCAGAGCTGCAAGAGCTACGCCATCCCCTGCCCCCATCTCCAGGCCGGCGGAGGCCCCCCGCCATACCCGCCCATGAGCCCTGACTTCACAGTCTTCATGATTAAGTATCTTATGACGCTGATCGTGGGCATCACGTCAGGCTTCTGGATCTGGTCTGGCAAGACCCTTAACTCCTGGAGGAAGTTTTACACGAGACTCACCAACAGCAAACAGGGGGAGACCACCGTCTGAGACCTGGGGGCTCGCTCAGCCCGTTCCCAGCCCTCGGCCCGGGCCCAGCTACCTTTCCAAAACCTTTCCCCATGGAATCCTGGCCAACCCTGGCTGCTCTATGCTTCCTCACTTGACTAGACACTTTCGCAGGCTTCTTTTTAACACCATAGCTCCTGCAAAAGCTTCCGTCCCTGGGGGCAAAGGAACTCCAGGGCCCAACTGCCTGAGGGGGGATGGACCGACCTCTCCCCCTGGTACCTGGACTGTACGCTTTTATGATTGTAAATAGCCTGTGTAAGATTTTTGTAAGTATATTTGTATTTAAGTGACGACTGATCACGCGATTTCTTTTCCTTTTCTTTTCTTTCCTTTTTTTTCTTTGTTTGTTTCAATTTGAATTACTTAGGGCGGTTTAACCATTGAAGCTTTTCCTTCTTGCCCTTTTCGGAGTACTACAGAGATAAAAACAGCGCACCCGCCGGGTGCTCCCGCTAGTTCGCGCGCGCCCCTCCTGCCGCCCTGCCGCCGGGTGGGTGGGGTGCATCTTGGGCTGCAGGTCCGGGTCACTTTCCACCCCCTTGTTCTGCTCCCTCCCTTCCTCTCCTTGCTTGAGTTTGGAGATCTTAAGGTACTGAACTTCTTAAAGCTTTCAAGTCTTCCCTTGTCGGGGCCAGATTTCCAAGGTCTGCCCCTTTGACTCCCGGAAGCTGAATTTTTCACTGTTAAGAACCTTTCCCCTAGCTTCAAGGAGGCCCACGTCTGTGGTTGCCGGCAGTCCCAGACTTCCTCTGCATCGGCCTCCAACGCCCAGACACTCCCTCCTTCCACCTAAGTCGGTTAGAGGGTGAGTGGGATAACCAATGCCAAACTTTTTAAAGTCTAATTTTTGGTGGATGAGCTCATTTCATTCTCTAGTGTCTAAAACCTGGTATGAGTTTGGCCAGCGTCATGGAAAGATGTGGTTACTGAGATTTGGGAAGAGGCATGAGGCTCTGCGTGGGTTGGGAGGGACTGAAGATGGGGGTTATAAAATGTTCATTCTAATTGTATACTGATGCCTGGCAACCTGCCTGTAGGACTGAGACAGTCCCGGTTTAGATTTTAGCGTTCTGTGAAATGGAAATGTTGAGGTCACCTGGAAAGCTTTGTCGAGGAATTGATCTTTGCTTTCCTTAACAGGACTGCAGGACATAAACTGAATATGAAAACTTGAAGGAGATTTCAGTGTAATGGACTTACTCAAAATGAAGTGCTACTTTCTGATTTTTTAACAAATAATAATTAGACATATATCAGAAACTTTAAAATGTAAAAGTTGTACTTTGGACATATTATGATTCTTATTCAGCAACACATTCTGAGGGAGGAACCATCCACATCATTAATGACAACCTGGTAAGAGTCCCAGAGGTAAAGGAGGTGGAATAATTGATGGGATTAGCTCCTGAAATTAACAAAATATGGGCATGCATGCTAAAGGGAAACTGTGCAGGTCTGCTGCATTAAATCCTGTATGCTCCTTTTTGGATTTACAGAAATGTATCAAATGTAAATCTTTCAAAGCCATTTAAAATATTCACTTTAGTTCTCTGTGGAAAAGATGAGACAAGCAATCCTCCTGATTGTATTGTAAACTTTAAGAGTTTATCAAAATGCCGGTACTTAGGACCTAAATTTATGTCTGTCATACCCTAAAATGACAATGGTGTTTGAATTTGGTATGCATTTATTCTGTTCACTATCACAAAATCATCTATATTTATAGAGGAATAGAAGTTTATATATATATATATATATTATACCATATTTTTAATTTCGCAAATAAAAAAATCAAAGTTTTGTACAAAATTATATGGTTTTTGTGCCTGAAAATAATAGCGTTGAAACTGTCTAAACTACAAACTATCTTTACATTTTATAGTGTCTCATGGCCAGTCCCACAGTATATAAATTCAGGAATTCAATGAAAAAGCCTATCTTTAAACCTTCATACCCATCCTTCCAAAGACTTATCATACTTGCATTGTGATTGACATTGTGAAGAAAAGATCTGCTTGCAGGACAGTAACAATATAAAAGAGAAGTTTGAACATTATTTCTTTACTCAAAGAAAATTATTAAAAAGAGAACTCTAATTTTAATATTAAACCTTTTTTTTGTTTCCAGGGGTAAGTTTACATGATTTTTTATAATATGGAGGTTTATTTTTAAATCATCAGCCATCACCTTCATCACAGTTTTTATGAGGTATTGTCTTATATTTTCCATAATCTTGTATATTCCAAAACCGTAAACAGGTATTCAATAAATGGTTAACTGACCGTGTTTATAAGCATTTTAAACAGCAGTTGGTTGTATAAGGTTGTTTTGTTGTTTGCTTCTGAAGACTCCATTTTTATATTGTTTAAGGAACCTTCTTCAGAGGCATTATCTAGTTGGTATAGTCTTAGAATTTATATACATGCATATATGTAGAATATATATATGTACATATCTATTTACACATACACATACACATACATACATACATATATATATGTATAAAATAGAGATGCAAAGTTTACTTACACATTTTACAATGTGGAAATAAGGTTATGAGAAAGAAAATGCCAGATGGGAAACCTTAAATACCTTTGAAATACCAGTCTCATTCCTTTACAGATTAAAAATATCTTTATTAAATTTTCCATGAAAACAAGTGGTGTGATAAAATGACAAGGGGCTAAAATGAAGATCACTGATACAATAGAGTTACTGTCATGGTTATAAGGCTATTGTCTTATGTCATCATTATTTCAAGGTAAACGAAAAAGTTCAATCTAATTGAAAATATAGCATTCTGTTTTAAGTTCCAAGATGATATTTTATGTTCTTTTTTCTTTGTTACATTAATATAGTAAAATCTGAAAAGGTCTTATTGTATAAACACAAAAAATAGCAATTCTTATACCAAATCAAAATATGTCTCTTCACAAGATAATTCAATCAGATAATTTCTGGGGGAAAAAAAGTAAGATTATTTTTCTCTATCTAAGGAATAAATATAAAGCATTCATATTGTGGGTGTCCTTAAAATAATGTAACTACAAATTTGATGCAGAAAGGTTTTACAATGCTGGATTTAAATAGCTTTTAAAGACATTTTTAAGATGGCACCAAGCTTTTTGTTTAGAAAATAACTTATTTTAAATTATGTAGAATATAGAAAACCAGTATATTATTTTGTTTCTTCCAATACTGGTGGCAAAATAAGACTTGCCTCCAAAATTGTAAAGCTACTGGGAATTTGGTACCACTGACTTGCTGTTTCCATGATAAACCCTATTTTCAGATGGTTTGGTTTGCCTATCAATGGGAATCAATTTTTCCCCTCACCGTGTGCTTGATTCAGCTTTTATACATAGTATGAAGGCATTCTGGTGCTCTATTTTTTAAAAGGCATTTTTAACTTGAACTTTGTGGGGGCAGAAAGTCATATTTTTAATCTCAAAGGCAGCAAGTGTCAAACATATGCAAAACAGCTGGACCAGATATTTCAGTTTGTCTGGGGTAGTCATTTGTCAGCCTGAGTTTACAGATTTGGTCCTTTTGTCTCCAGTGACCACTGAAGCCTTCCTGTAGTTACATCATTTCTGAAGTCCAGTATTTAACTAGGAAAGGAGACCACAGTGAAGAGTTGGTGGCCAATTAAGAAAAAAAAAAATATGCCTAAACCATAAACCATTTCAGGACCTGGATGGTTTCCAATCACTTTCCCTGATATCACGTTTCAATCTTGGTACACTTTTGTTTTTTTAAAAGATGCCATATTTTCAGTGTGTGTATTTGGGTTCAACTTCAGCTCCTCTAGCTTTTATTGCTTTCTAATCCATCTATTGGCTGTAGGCCACATTTTATGTAATGCACATGCAGTTAATTGAAACCAGTGGTATGACACTGGGTATCTCTGACATTTCTGATTATAATATTCTGTGTAACTGGGGCCTGAGAGATAAGAATCAAGATGTGCTCATTACCTATGTATTAGGGTGGACACTAGTCATATAGTTATTGAATACTTCACAGAATATACTAATTTCAAAATCTTGCAAGATTAACCTGCAGTAGCCAAAATTAGATATGGACTGTGTAAGAACTCTGCAGTTACATTATTAGAAAGAAATTGCAACACTACCTGAAATTCAAAGCTTTTATCTTAAGGCCCTTACATTTGAAATGAGGGTCTTACAAGGGAAGTGCCAAACAAGGTAAAGTTGGTGACTCCTAAGATTTACATCTATATTTTGAACTATTGGCAGATACCAATAGAATTTGAAAAACAGTACTTGAGCTTCAATCATGACTCAGAATTCCCTTAAACTTTTGGGGCTTAACTATTTCTGTTCACCTTGGTCATACCTTTTGACAATGGATATGTTAAGTATAGTGACAAAGGGGAGCTTATTTGAAACCTGGTGATTAAAAAGCAAATAGAGTCAAGACTAATTTTATTCAGTTTTATGACTTGTGGTGACAAGTGTCTCTATTCTGTTATAAAATCAAGTTCCTGTTCAAATGAAATAACACTTCCTTTGGTTACAAGTTGATTTGGGACCCTAATAACAGGTCAAATCAAAGAAATCTTTCTCCTGCAGTAGATAGGCTCAAGTATAGCTATAAGTATATCCTATAATGAACATGTAATAAATATTCTGAAGGTTATCATTAGTTTTATAAGTTGAGAAGATTCTTAAATTGCTTGAAAAAATAAGATAACATTTTCCAATAGAGATTTCTCTAAATCATTTTATATTAAGATGGTGATATTTTAAAGAGGCATATTTGGGGGTGATAAAATTAAGTAACATTACATTTTCTAAAGGGATCATTAATACACTAGTTGACTGGCATATTTGTATAACTCATAATTCTAAAAGCAAAGTTGCACACTGATTTATTCCTTTACATTGAGTTTAATTGTAAAGCATTGATTTGCACATTTTACACATGCATTCTATTTTTTAAATAAAATTTACTTCCTTGAAGATAATTTTTAATTTTCAAAATGTCTAATATGCATATTTCATATAAAGAAGATCTCAAGAAATTTCATTCATAGCATTGACTTTCAAAACATGCTCATAGGAATAGAGTTATTAACATAAAGTGGAAGCACTATTGCTGCTTTGGGGGAGTTCTCTGTGGCCTGGGTTTCTTTTCTTTTGAAAAACCAAATGTCTTCTAATTTGTGGGTATCTCCATGTTTCAGATCTCAATACCTGTTTGAATTAAATTTTCTGGGGAATAATTGCAGAATCCCCCCATAGACAAAGTGTGGCCTTTATTTCCTTTCAAGTTGGCAGTGTGTCCTTGCTTCAGTGAAAGGCTCTGAGACAGATTGTTCTCTTGCTCTTGGAAATGCTCATCTTCCCAAATGTAGCAGCAAATACATGGAAGTCATACAGGCTAGTTAAATGCATGTTCCAAATGCCAAGTGCCACTTGATTGTTATGAGGATTTTTTCTTTAAAGGTAGATTTTGAGACTATTCTTGACCTTGTATTTCAAACTCTTGGAAAATACTTTTTAAAAGTTAACTTCAGTAAATGTTCTGTCAAAAACTCAACTCAGATAGAGGGACCCACTCTCCACTTTTGCCCAGGGCCTAGGGGTTTCTTGGGATGTGGGACTTGTAGTAGTAAAACCAGGAAAATCCCGGGCAAACTGGGATGGTGGGTTATCCCTATTCCATGGGTTAAATTGTGCTCCCAAGATAGAGCAAAAGCTTCTGGTTGGTGATTGGTCTAGCATTAAAAATATTCCACTGTAGTATTAGTCTTTTTTATTACCAGATGAAAAGCCAATGAAACCAACCCTTTGTAACTGATCTTCACAGTCAGGACCAATCAACAGAAGCTGAGTGGAACATGAAGGTACGCAGGAACAAACCACATTGATATCTTGGCCATTCTGCCTTGAGCCTTCTGCCTCTTGAAGAAATAGGGTCTAGATACAGGAATCTGTACTTCATTACTCATGAAATCAGGTTAAGGTATTTTTATAAAAGACTCAAAAGTATCCCTTTGTAATGCATAGAGTTGGGATTTTGCTTGCTTTATTTTTTAATTGATGTTTCAGTTTATCAAATTGTGAGAAACTGTTAGGTTTTTGCATATGTTTATATTTATTTCCCTGAATAATAATGCAATTCACTAAAATGAGATTACAAACTCAAGCAGGGATTACTCCAAATAGCTATTTATCAGCAGATACTTTTTCTCAGAGATGAGTAGGCTTAGCACCCATACTTTCCCCAAAATGAAAAGTTCTATCTACAGGAAAGAAAAAAGAAGTAGATAAGTTTAGACTTCTACGATAATTGTTGAATATAGTAGGTGGGCCAAGCACTCCATAGCCTTCACATTTCTATCTGTATGAAACTCTTCAGTCAGAATTTTCCACCCTTTCTATGCTAAGTTCATCCTTCTTGTCATTCTTCTTACCTGTCCATTCCTGTCATTTTTCTTATGTATCCATTCCTGCCATCCTTCTCGGAAATGCATATAAAATTTCACTGCCTTTGTTGTAGAAACAAAACACTGTGTTTGCTGTCTTTTAGTTAAACTCAATGTAAAGGAATCAAAAAGATGTGCAGGTAATGTAATTATTTCAGGAGGTACCTATACATTAGATTCTAGAGCTGTGATTCTCATTTGGCGATATTTAACACATTTTTGACTGACATGCCTGGGGGGTGGGGTTACCATGGCCATTTAGTGAGTAGAGTCCAGGGAAGCTACAATGCAAAGGACAGCCCCTGAAAATAAAGAATGATCTGATCTAAAGTGCCAAAGTTGAAAAACCCTGCTCTAGAGGAACACTTAAAATTGTGAAAAATACATTTTTAAAATCACAAAATATATTAACTTTATTAAATAGAATTGAGGAAAAATATGAATTTATGGTGCCTACAGCATGGGCTTTATTTTTGACCTGCAAATTTCATTTTAAATTGACGAATAGCCTGATGATATTACATAGCTGTCAATAGCTTTGTCTTCTTGGGCTGCTATAACAATATATCATAGGCTGGGAAGTTTAAACAACAGACATTTATTTCTCATATTTCGGAGACCTGGGAAGTTCAAGATCAAGTTGTCAGCAGACATGGTTTCTAATCCTGCTTCTTGGCTTATAGACAGCCACCTTGTTATGGTTTGCTTCCATGAGGGTAGAGAAAGAGAGAGAGAGATTTCTCTTAGAGTAAAGATGCTAATTCCATCATGAGAGTCTAATAGTTATGACTGAATCTAAGCCTCATTATTCCCCCAAGGCCCCACCTCTAAATTCCATCACATTGTGAGTTAGGACTTCAACATAGGAAGCAAACATTCAGCCCATAACTGTCAATAATATAAACCTGCTTTTATTATTTAAATGTAGACAGGGATGTAAATGAAATCATTTCAGTGGAAATAAATCTGTAAATGGCATTAAACAAATTTATTGAAAATTTTCTTAAAGTGTCTGTTAGTATAATGCTGTTATAGTTCATATTCCATATGTTCATTTTCTTTTACACATTTCCCTGCAGCACCGGGGGTGTTATTGTTATGGTGCTGAGGAAGAACTCTGGCCGGGGAGCCAGGAAACCTGGATTCCAGTATTGACCTGGGAAATCAGGTTAAGGTACTTTGGGGGAATCTGACCCACAGGATTTCATGAGTCAAAGGAAGACCCTAATGAAATTATAGATGAGAAAGCCCTTTTATAAACAGTGAAGCTCTGTACAAATGTGAGGGGTTTTCATTATCATTCACATTGAGCTAATGGAGGAGATGGAAACATCTCAAAGTCTCCTTCTCAGCTCTAACCACCCCACTTCCCCCAACTTTTAGAAAAGGATGTTCTAGTCACTAAAGGGACCCAAGGTGACTGGGGGCCTTTCTGCAGTTTTCCTGGCCCCAGCCTCTGTCTTTGTCTCTACACTTGGGTTGTCTTGAGCACACCTAGGATTTTCCTAGTTTTTATGAGACTCCTGTTAAATGTAATAAATCCTTCTGCAGGGCAGCTACCGCACCCTTTAAGAGAGATCGGTCCTGGTTAGAAGACAGAAGGCCCTTGTTAAAGAGGGCTGATTTGGGGCAAGAATTCTGCTACAGGAGAGTTTTAGGGTCAGAGGGATAGGAGGACTAAGAAGATGTTCTAGATCCAAATGTGGCAAATTCATAGGCAGACACTCTGGATTGAGAGCTCTCACAGAGTGACGCAGCTCTCCCAGGAGCTGTGTTTGTCCATTTTGCTCATTGATGAGTTGGGGTAGATGAGAGAAGAAGCTAGGGCATGTGTCATTTGGCATTGGGGGGTGGAGGGAGAAGGTGCGGGGGGGGGGACAGATAAAGAAGAAAGGGGTATAATGAAAACCAAAGTCAACTATTCTTTCCTGGGACTAGTCCTTGTGGAGGTGAGTAGAGTAGTTGAACGGAAATATCTCTTGAATAGGGCTATAACCCTGGACTGGAAATATCACCTTCTTTCCTCATTCTCCTTTAAAAAAATAATAATCAATTTAAGATAATAGGGAACTGGCAACAGAGAAGTTGAATGTCATCTTGGAAAGAATGTTGGACTTATAAGACCTGCCTTGAATCGCAACTAGCTCTTAGCCTCAAAATCCATTTACTTAAAATAGTAATAATAACAATGTTTTACTAAATTGACTGTTGGGAGGATCAAAGAAATAAAGTATATAATGGTATTTTTAGCACTAGAGAGTTTTCTACAAATTTTAGTGCTCCTCTCCTCCCTGTATATTTCTTTCTCTCTTCCTCTTCTACCAATTCTTTACCACCCCTCCTGTCTTATCTCTCATAATTTCCTCTCCCTTCTCTTCCTTCTTCTACTCGCCATTATGAATGATGGAAATTGAAAAGGTATCATGCAAACTAATGCCATATTTTTCATGAGTCTGATTTTTCAGGCTAAGCATATTTTACAAGACTTATTCAGATAAAAGGTTAAGTTAATGGGCAGCCTTAATGTTAAATGACACAAATAATGTTCTGTATGCTAACTAGTGATATTACTTTTAAAGTGTAAGTGCATTTCTATGCAGTCATGCCCATTTTGGCTACACCATTTCAAATTCAATTTCTTTCCAGCTGCTAACAATTCTGACCTAATTGGTAAGTTATACACTTGGGTAACATGGCAACAGCCCTTTGAGGCCATTCCAAATCATGACCAGGAAGAGAATCATAATTTCTTTTTTAGAAACGTGCTCCTCACTGCAATGATAACTAATGGAAGAATTGAAGGAGTCCTTTGTTTGTCCTTGTTGACTATATTGCCAAAGGGAGTTTATTCAATAGCATTATGTAAATGTTCCTTTGGTACTAGTGAAACATACTGAATATATTTTAATGCATGAAGCAAGATTGAGGGCTTATATCAAAGCAGCTGATTGGCCATTTTATTATTTTATTATATAGAAAGAATAGCTAGCCATTTGGTGCCTTGGTCACCCCCATGGTCTAATGTATTGATTTTCTATTGCTGTTGTAATAAATTACCACAAACCTGAAAAACACAAATTTATTGTCTTACTGGCCTATAGTGGGAAGTCTAAGATTGGTTTCATTGGGCTACAATCAAGTGTTGTATGGCTGTGTTCCTTTCTGAAGGATCTGGGAGAGAATCCATTTCCCTGCCTTTTCCAGCTTCTAGAAGTTGCCCCCTAGGTCATGGCACCCTTCCCCCATGTTTAAAGCCAGCAGTCCTGGGTCAAGTCTGATTCTCTCCCCAGGGAATGGTCCCTGGTTTTAAGACCGAATATGATTAGATCCATACAGATTAAGGGTCCAAGGTTTAGAGGCCATCTTTGGAGGACCAGTATTCTAACTGCCACATCTCTGTTTAGCTGTTGGAAATAGCTAGAAGAGTTTTCTTTTTAGAAGTATTCCCATGACATTCTCATTCTTTACAATTCCATATTTTATAAACTGGCTTCCTAAATTACTTCTGTTCTCCATTTCATTCTCTCAAAGTATGTTTCTATCAATGGTCAGTTCTCATTGATGTCCCCTCTCCCTTCCCCCCTTTTCTGCTTAGCAGTTTATAAATCAGTTCTAGTCCTCTAATTCTACTGGATTTCTGTATATTCTAGATGTCATCTTTCTTCCTTGCTACATATCCTCTTGGGTGCTACCCTTTTTGTTGCCTTATGTGTGATTTCAATACATATCCCTCTAGATACATGTTTTGTGTCTGCCCCAGAAATAGGTCAGAAAAGATGGTGATTGACTAATGTCAACCCTCTTCTCCCAAGTGAACACATATAATCCCACTATTTTTATTTTACTACAGGTGATATAACTGCATGATTTTCATCAGAAACATATCTGTCAAGTTACTGTATTTTTGCCTTTGGTGATGGGCTGGATGTGAGAGATAGTGGACACAATTCATCTCATCTCTATTAATTGTACCTGTGTTTCTGGCTAAGATGGTATATTAATTCTTCATGAAGTTACCATCATGGTCATAGAGAAAAACTTTTTTCTCGTGATCTTCAATTTCATGTTTTGTCGGAAAAAAATTTTTTTGATTGCCTGAGTTTGCGTTTTATGTAAATTCAGGTAACGAATATGTGTGCCCTAGTTTAAAATGTTATGTTGACATTTTTGGAGAAGAAAATTCTCTAGCATTACAAATGCATCCCTGAAAATGTTCTCTAAAATGTAATTTTTAGTCTACACTAGAAACCAACAGCAAGATTTTTTTCTATCTAGACCATTCTGTCTAAAATTATATTTTCCCTTCCATATATGTATAAATCTGTCTGAAAAATTTACTCCTTTTTCAGCAACTATTCAAGAAGGATTTCAGAATTTCAAAGCTATTTCCAAATATGCATTATTTGTAAGCATCTTAATTTGGAGGGATTACACAGAAATACAGCACTATTTTTAGAGCTCAGTAATTCATTAACATATACAAAGTACTTAATACTACTATCATTTATCTTCTTTTAAGATTTTACATCATTTATACTTCCTATAACTTTTTTTCCCAAGTAGGGATAATTCAGCAACAGACCAGAGGTCACTTGAATGCATTAAAGGTTCTATAAGTAAGAAGCTAAGCTTTAATAATATAGAGCTTCATTAGAGCCCAGTGAGTTAATGTATGAGGTGTAGGGTGTGTTTGAAGGTCTCCGATGGGGGGAATTATAATGAAAACTCTTTCAATGCTAACTAAAATAAAACCAGATGATCCTCAAAATATACATTATTTATATGTGGCAAAGGGTTCCTAGGAATTCTTAAAATTGATTGTGCATAAGAATCACTCAAGGAACTTATTAAATATGAGGATCTCTGACCTCATTTCCAGAGATGCAGATTTTGTGAGCTGGGGAAAGATTCAGGAACTTCCCTTCTGATGAATCTGATGCTTGAGGTTCTTGAGATAGTCTCTGAAACCCTGGGTTAGGACAAGTTAAAGAAATGGAGAAAGGACTGATAGGAAGAGAAATGGCTTAGAGAAGGAACACCCTAACAGACCCAAGTGGGGGCAGCGTGATCTTGGATGAAACTGGTGACAAGATACCCAAGAGTCGAAGTGAGGGCAGGATCCTCTGCTCCACCAGCCTGTCCTCTAGGTTTTGAGAGGGACAACTGATGTTTCTCAAGTTTGTGTGAAGTGTAGCAAACACAACTTCAAGACAGGCCCCTCGCCCTTTCTCCCACCTGCAAGCCTCCTCTTATAAAGACTTGTGCAAACTTCACTGAACTCAGGGCCTGAAAACTACAATAACTAGCTCTTTAGAACTCATTTCTATAGAAAACAGACTTGTCCTGCCTGCGTTGTCTTTATCCCTGAAGATTTAAACCAGGAACAGCCTGGTGTGCTCAACAGGCCTCTCTCCAAGGCCATTGCGTGGTCTGCCCAGAGTTATCCCTTAGAAGACTTTCAGAGTAAAATCAGTTCACCGATCACTGGGTAAGGAAGGGGAAAGATATGATTCCCTCTTGCTTAGATGCAACTCCTGACAGAGATGCAGAGAAGGGGGACAGTGCAGCAAGTGAAGGCCTGATGGGCAGGTAGAAGAGGGTCTTCAAAAGGCTCCTGTCTCCCCGGGGTGGGTCTGTTTGCCTTCAGTGGGGCAGCCATTGGCCGAAGCTGAGCACGGAGGCTTCTCGCTCAGGCAGCTCAGCTTCCCATCCTTTCTGATTGTGTTTGTTTAGGTTTTTCATGCAGCTGACTTCTTAGAAGGCCCCTCCTTCCCAGGGAATTCACTAATCAAGGTGATACTCTATTTCCATAAACAAAGCCTATGAAAGAGCAGCTCATTCATGAACTAAGAAATGTGATGTTTCCACGGTGGAACCCGAGTGCTTCAAAGCACCATTGTTGTTGTTCACATCAATTAATCCAGGTTACGGGAAATGTGAGTAAAACAGGACTAACATACATCCCAGCTGACTTTACAAGATAAAAACAAAACAAACCTAAGACATCTAAACTCATGTTGTCTTAAGCATGTTAAGAACTTGCTTCGTAGGAGAGAATAATCACAGTACAAAGGAGAGGACTGTCACATCTTCTTAGAATGAAGTAATTTTATTCCATAGAACTTAACGGAGCTTGGAAACTTTCAGGCAGCCTCTCCCTTGGTGCTGGGAATATGCTGGGAAGAAATACCTCCTCCAGGTAGAGTGAACGCCATGCGAGTCCCTAGCTAGGGAATATGGAGACTATTAGACTATTTTATTATTAGAATATTTTTATGATCTAAGTAAAGACAGATATTGAATTTTAAAACAAAACATTTATTAGATCTAATTAATTACTGATAGTTTTAATACTTCATTCAAAGGACACACAGCTCATGACTAAAAAGAAAAAGGATATAGTCATTTGGCAGTTATTCCTTCTGAATTTGATAAGGTTTTAAAAGAAAGTTACAACAGAATGTACCTGAATTAAGTGAGATGGTTGAAATGATAATCAATAAAATCCTTTGTAGGAAAATGAAATTGATCTATCTCCCACACATTCCGCTTGCCCCAAGTAAACTTCCTTTAAAAAGAAAAAAAAAGATATAATTCACATACCATAAAAGTCACTCTTTTAAGTAGTGTAAAGTTCTGTGGTTTTTGAAATTTCACAAAGTTATACAACCTCACCACTACCTAATTCCAGAATATTTTATCAAATATATTGGGGTTGGAAAAGAAACCAACCCCAACCCATTAGCAGACATTCCTTATTCTTTCCTCCCCCTAGTCCCCTGGCAAATACTAATCTATTTTCTGTCAATACAGACTTGCTCATTCTGGGTACTTCATATAAATGAAATCATACATGTGGCTTTTGGATCTGGTTATCACCTAGCATGATTTCTAAGTTCATTCACTTCACTTCTTCTGGCTGAATAATATTCCACTGTATGGATTTACTACATTTTGCTTATCTGTTCCTCAACTTGAGTTGTTTCCATTTTGTATTATTATGAATAATGCTGTTATGTACATTTGTGTACAAGTGTTTGTGTGAAAATATGTTTTCACTTAAGAGTCGTTCTAGGTCATATGGCAACTCTATGTTTAATTTTTTGAGGAGCTACTAAGCTACTAAGCAGTTTTCCAAAGTGGTCTCACCTTTTTTCATCCCCACCAACAATGTATGAGGGTTCTGATTTCTTCACATCCTCTTTAACACTGTTATTCTTTTTTTTCTTTTAGACATTTCCATGAGTGTGAAATGGTGTCTTACTGTGGTTTTGATTTGCACTTTGCTTTTTTCAATATTTTGAAATTAATTCAATGCTGACAAAAGGAAGTGCCCTGGTCAGAGTGTTCAGTGGTTAGAGCACCGCCCCACAGACTGAAGGGTCTTAGGTTTGATTCTGGTCAAGGGCATGTACCTGGGTTATAGGTTCCATCCCAGGTCTGGGTCAGGGCACCTGCTGCAGGCAACTAATTGATGTGTCTCTCTCACATCAATGTTTCTTTCTTTCTCCCTCTCTCTTGTCAGAGGGGTGGGGTTTGAGAGCTGGGTGTGAAGGGTAAAGGGATTAAGGAAAGATAAAAAGGAAGACCCATGGACACAGACAACAGTATGGAGGTAGAAGAGGGTAAAGGGGGAATAAATCATGATGGAAAGAGACTAGACTTAGGGTGGTAAACACAATACACAGATGGCATAGAATTGTATGCCTGAGACCTGCATTATTTTATTAACCTATGTCACCCCAATACATTCAATAAAAAATAAAAGTGACTTCCAGAATTAAAAAAAAAATTCTCAGATTTTAACCCATCTGCTATGGAAACCAGGTTTCCCTCAGCTTCCACTTTCCGATCACACTGGAAGCCTTTATTTGCATTCCTGATCAATGTAATCTTGTTTTCTGCAGAAAAAGATAATTTTCTCTTGCCAGACTCAAATGATCAACTTCAGGTTTAATTCTGTCACAGGTCATAGCTGCTCTGTGGACCAATTTGATGTCATCTGTGTATCAGGGATAAGGTGAAATATGTGCACTTGCCTTTTTAGTGTAATTTTGTACTTTGTGCCACGGGTAGGAAATATCCAGTACGTTTAATTATTTATTGGGAAATTTTGGTTGTTCTTCTGATTTAAGACTCTAAAACATCACATTTCTCTTCCTCTCCACCTCCCACCAAAGTTTTACATAGTTGTGGAAAAATATGCCATCATTTAATATATGTGTCCTCTGCTGATATGTCTCCCTGACCTCCACAGACCCAGGTATGTGTCCCTACTGTGCACGCTCGTAGCCCCTGCACATTTATTATCGTAGAACTTGCCACCTTTCAAGTAATCATTTGAATAATTGCTTCTTCTTTACTAGTCTACCATCTCTGTTTTACTCAACATCTCAACAGCTTAGCACGTTGCCTGACTAAAATTTTGAGTCAAATCTACTGTAGGTCAAATACATAATATGTATAAATACTATATTCTTTCATGTGGTTCCACCACTGGGTCAGTAACTAAAAAGAGGGGCTATGCTGTCTCAAAATAGCAAGACATTCTCTGAGAGGCTGTTAAGGCAGTCAGCAAATCCAATGATTTCTCTGATACACCATTTCAGGTTTATTATAAACTGATCAAATAAGAATGTATATTCAGTAACATTAAAAACCTCCTAAAATATGGAATCTAACATTTTATCCATACACAAAACATTAACCTGGAATTTAATGATTTCAAGGCTTACTTTTATTGGTTGCCCTACGTAACTCTAGGCTGCAATACTGAGTGGACTGGGCACTATTCAAGGGGTTTTGTTCCCGAAGTAGTAAAAAATTCTTATACGAAGCCACTCACACTCCAAGGGAGGTCCTTCAGCAGGAAGTCTAAGGAAAGTGTGGTGATGAGAACTCAGTATAATTTGGTTTTTAAAACTTCCACTCTGTAAGATATCCCCGTGATATAAATATTCCTAATTAGCACAGAATTTCTGTGCTTTCGCACAAAGCACTGCGGTGCCATTTAAGGCTGCTTCAAATTATCTTAACTTGTCCCATTTGGCAAGCTAAGCCAGGGCCTGAAGAAACGGAGAGCTGCAGTCTGCAGGAGTGCGGGCGGGCTGCGGGAGCTCCCTCCAGATCTGAGAGAGCCTTTCTGTTGACCTTACACCGAATTCTTATGTTTGAATATATCATCAGGATGCAATAGCCAGCTTCTGGCTCACTGACGAGAGAAACTTCTGGAACATCAAGGCAGAAAAGTGTACCAAGTGGAAAACTACCAAAACTAAAGTTTTTCAAATATGAGTCTCTTCTGAACATACATTCACATAAGCAGCCCTGATAAAAAGTAGGTTTTCTGTTAGCAGATGCCGAAGAGAAAAAATATTGCTCATGCTTGCTCTCTTCCTTTTTAGCTAGCTACTGGCTGCCATGAAAAAGAAAACATTTCTATACTTCCTGAACCCACCCAATATTTTCTGATGTCTTGACACCTATATTTATGCTCTGCCCCAAAGTGCATGATATGAAGGATTTATTATAAACCCTGAGCTTTATTTTCTGAATCAGAACAGCAGTCATCATGGATTCATATGCTCCTGACTGAGTCTGGGCTACGACATGGTCCTGTTCTCTAGAAATTTACAATGGAAAAGATGTCATTCGACAAGAGAGATATTTCCCTCATACTTTCTTCTACCACCATAGAAAATTATAAAATGAAGAATAAGAATTAAGAACATAAACAAACATTACACTAATTAAAAACCCACAGGATTTGGAAAACTGTCAAGAAAATTTGGAAGAGGGAAGAAAACAAATTAGGCAAAAGGTAAAGAAAACTGGAACTGCCCAACTGGTGTGGCTCAGTGGTTGAGTGTTGACCCATAAACCAGAAGGTCACCAGTTTGATTCTGGTCAGGGCACATGCCCAGGTTAGGGGCTTGATCCCCAGTAGGGGGCGTGCAGGAGGCAGCCGATCAATGATTGTCATCATTGATGTTTTTCTCTCTCTCCCTCTCCTTTTCCCTCTCAGTTCATATATATATATGAACTAAGGATATCAATAGATTAAGAAATGACTGCATATGGCAAATAAGATCACACTATGATTAAAAAATGCCTGAATAACTAGAACACCAGCAAAATTTGTTTTAATGAGAACCAAGGCACCTCCTGGAAACAACTCACCTTAAGATTTAAGTCAATTCCCCCCAAGTTGGATTAGTGACGAAGCATCCAGAGTGAGATTTTACAACTACTGTCCTTGGATGGATCCCATGAAATTGTACCTAAAGCCTACCAAGAAGGCAGCCTGCAAATGGACACTAAAAGTGCTGTTTTCATTAAAATCTGTAAAAGACTGGAGTAGCACACTTCCCCACTGCACTGACAAAGCACACCACGAACAGGTGCCCTACTGCATTAGAGAGTTCACGGTGACTTGTGGAGCTGAGAAGGTTGGCTCATTGGCAGCTGCGGCAATGTGAGTGCACCTGGTTCACTTCTGAGAGCTATCACATTACCCCACCATCAGTGCAGGTGGACCAACTGGCTTCAACTGTAAAGGGAAGTGGCCCAGTGCCAGTGTAGGCAGCGGAGAGGTTGCAGGAGTGTCGCCATGGATGCTGCAAGCTTCAGAAGTGCCGGGAGCCGGTCCATCCTTGCTGTTTCAAGGGACCTGGCATATATGGCATATTGTTCTTAATATGTTTGCTCACCTTCTTGGCACTATGTGTTTTAACCAAGGTCTCCTCTCTGAGAAAGGTTGTTTTCCCAGGTAGGGATTTTCCCCTGAAGTTAGGGAGGAAATAAAACCTCTTAACTAAGTGCCAGGCGGGTAATTAATCACTTTAACTACGAACAATCGTGCTTAAGCTACATAATCTTTACTCCCTGGAATGAAGATAAGAAACGCCCTAACCTTTGTAATAGAGATTGATAGGATTGAATCAACTGGTATAAATACAGATGCAACAAGACAGCAAGACACAGAATTTAGAACACAGAACTTAGAACACAGAACTTAGAATACAGAGCTTGGAACACAGAAGGAAGAAGACAGAACCTACACAGAACTAGAGACAGAAGAACTTCGCTGGAGAGAACATGGCAAAAGATCCTGGACTGAACCTGACTACAGAAATTGGCAAGAGAACCTGACTAGAACCTGGTGACTGAACCTGGCTGGAGAACCTAGCAAGACAACATGGACAAAGAACCTGGCTGGAGATCCTAACCAGAACCTCACTGGAGACCTTGACCAGAACTTGGCTGGAGATCCTGGCTAGAGATCCTGGCTAGGCTGCTGATCAACTGAACGCTGTCTCCGTGTCCTTCCTTCTTCGCCGACTCCGTCTACACCTTTGGGGACCCCTGGACCTGCTGGGGTTGGACCCCGGCACAGAAGCCTATCTCAGGAGGAGGGAAGTGGTGGGCATCAGACCATAGCTGAGAGGACCATGTTCTTGAGCCCATGAGACAACTTTCCGAGCTCCTGAAATTACTGGGTGAGGGTGAATTTTGACTGAGAGAATTAACCATGGTTAAGTCTAGGGTGTGGGCTATGAATCGGGTAACATGCAATTTGTCATCCCAACAGGAATGACATTGAGAATGAAGGGTGTGTGCTACTAATAATTATGCTGAGACAACAGATGCAAAACAAAACTGGAAAGGATAGTAACACCAGGAGGAACTGTCACTTTCAACTCTGCTAGTTTTGTAAGGGTTGATGTTTTAGCCTAAGCATGTATTTTTTAAATCAGATGAAGTAAGGAGAATGAGGTCTCAGAAGAATGACAAGGCAAAGATAGAAGCATAATGTCTGTATTGTTATGCTGACCCTAGAAACCCCCTTCCTGACCCCACATTATAGTCTAGAAAATTATGTCTGTAAAATTATTATGTCTGTCAACTGTCCATCACTCACTGGCAACCCCTAAGCATCCTACCTTGCTTAGCATGGTCACACTGTCCCCGTAGTTGTGGTATTCCCCACTTTAGTTACTTGATTTTACTCTCTGCTTTGTGATCCTTCTGGGACAGTAGCCTTTGAAGGCCCAAAGGGATGTTTTTATATTAAACTCCTGGGGGGGGGGGGAGTGTCAAGTTTAGAAACACAATGCTTCTCACCCCAGCTGGCCACACCCATCAGTGCTGTCAAGATACTAATGGCAGGAAATGTCTTACAAATATAATTCCCCTGACAACAAGATCCTACTTTACTTTGTTCCTCATCCTTGAAGAGCAGTTGGCTTCTTTTTAAAGTTGAGGTAGCTTGAAGTTTCCATTTCAAATTATACTTGTTTTATTTCAAGTGATTTCATAATTTTTATAAAGTTTCAGTGTCTGAAATTGCACTCTTCCTCTGCCCAGAGGTCTGGTACAGATGAACTAGGCAGTCTTCTGTCCTTGTCCCAGCTCACTCCCTTGAACAACACCTCTGTGAGAGAAATAATGCTTGGTGACTTGGCGCCCCAGTGCCCGCACAGGTGCAAATAATGCTGGAGTTGATGTGATATAGGACAGCAGATGGGCTGCTAGTCCACTGACTCCAGGTCTGATCACTCTACAGAAGTTGAGAAGCAGCTACCGACTGCAAAAGTCAATGCCCAGAAAGGGTAGTAGGTGACTATTTGGTTTGACTTAAGATCCCTGCCCTGCGTTTTTCTAAAAATTCTCTTTATTAACCTTCCTAGTAATCTAAGGACTATGAGGGTACGAATTTTTGTGTTTTGTCCACAGGAGTATCCCTATAACAGTACCTGGCATATAATAGATGCTCCAAAAATAACTGTTTAATAAAAAAATATTTCTTTATCTTTAAAACAGGCATAGTAATAGTGCCTGTAGCCAGGATGGATATTTAGCTGGCATCCATTCTGATATATAATTTCAATGTTACAGGGTTGTTGTAAGGATTGCATGAGTTAAAACACGTACAGCACTAACAACAGAACCCGACACACAGCAATTGGTCACCAGTAGGAAGACAGGGAGGTGGCATCCAGGAAGGCTGGGGAACAGTGCACAGTGCAGGAGCACAGTAGTAGGCACCTCGGATCTGAGAAGCAGTAACAGGGTTTGTGCTCAGTCCAACCTGATGTGGAGAAGGAGGAAGGACAGTTGCTAAGAATGCTGTCCCGTGCTCAGGCCTGAACTTCACTGCTGGATAAGGGATTATGGGGGCCGGTGGGTGGGTTCTGAAAAAACTGGGGACAAGATAGGCAAGGGCAAAGAGGTAGCAGCTAAAGTTAAATGTACTCCCCACACCACCTTCCAGGAGCTTGTTTATGATTCGACTATTAGTTCTCTAGTCTCTTGATTTAATACGTTGTGTATTCAGTATCAGTTCTCTGTGGAAATGCAAATGCCTGGGGGCTGGAGGTCCTACATTAACCTGTCACCAGTAAATGGCATTTATTTCATCAGCACAGGCATGAGTTCTCTTGGTGAGGAGACAGCCAAGTTCTGAGAGAATGGGCCACATGGCAGGTAAATTAGATCATGGGGTCCGGAGATCACCAGAGCACGGGACAGCGCCCAAGAAGGGGCAGCCCATCCTGTCAGGGAGGAGCACTCCGAGCGGATAGATGCTGAGCGGCTCAGGTTGAGGGGTGGAGGGAGCAGGATATGAGCAGACCAGGTAGGAGGGACCTATTACCAAAATACCTATTGTCTATCTGGGAATAAACCATGCTACAAAGATGAGAAGCTAAGGGTATTCTCACGTTTCAATTGAATTGCTCTGTTCCTTTTCCTAATGGAAGCTACAGCACCTGGGACCCTTTGGTTAAGTTCTGTACGTAAAAATCAGGTCAGTTGGAGAAGGTTAAGTTGGGTTGAAATTTATACTATTTGTGCATTTTATTTGGTAATAATAATTCCTATACTTCACATCTGTAGATGCAATGTAAATAATAATTACGTGTTATATGTAATCTACTTATATAATCTAATATATATTATAATATATAATCTATCACAAGAACTCTGTGAGGTATGTGGACATGTAATATCAACTCTATTTAATACATGAAGAAACAAAGGCACAAACAATTAAGATACAAAGAGGGGTAGAAGCGCCTGGGAATAGGCATTTAAACCATGGTTTTCTAACTTTAGAGTCAAGAATTTTTTTTTTTTAACTATACTTGGCTGCCTCTCAACCACAAATTAATTGGTGGCATCTGGCAAGCTGAAAAGCAGTATTTTTTTTTTCTTTTTGACATTAAATAGAGAAACATTCTGGGTTCCATCCACAAGTTTGCTTCCTATTATAATTACTAGTTGAAGAGTAAACTAGTACTAGTCTCTAAGCCAGTAATTCTAGAGGATACACAAGATGATCCATTTTGTATGGGTATGGGGAGAAAATATTAGGTTGTTTAGTTTTATATTTTTAGATGTGTTTAAATGAACATACTATAGCATTACAGTATACCTTAATGCATATAAACATACACACACATATATATAGCAATAAATGTGTATAACTTACAAATACTGGGATGCATGCTCTTTCTTTTAAAACACAGAATTGCAGGCTCAAGAAAGCTTGGAAACTATTGTTCTTAACTGGTAAGCACTTTTCCTGAAATGTCTGCACTGTTTTTAGCTAAGCACACCTCTCCTTTCATTTCACCCTCGGCTTAATTCAGTGGCTGCTGTGCCCAGAATAACAGGAGCTTTGAGTAAGAAGAATCTGGAGGGATCAATTCGCCTAACCCCTTCATTTGACAGAGGAAGAAACTGAGGCTTACAGGGGTTAAGGGATTTGCCCAAGCTGACAAGTTAAGGTTGAGCCCCGCAATATGGGAAACGGATGGAAAATCTAGTTAATGCTTAGCTAGCCATGGTAATGTGTCATGGGGCTGGCTTGCAGAAATTAAATCCGTTAATAATCCCCAAACCTTATTTTAGCCAGAAGTTTTAAATGCCTCGCCTATCAAACCCTTTGCTAAAGATGATAATGCAATGGCTTTGTTTCTCGGGGCACCCAAGAATGCCTGCATTCCTCAAAAATGTCACACACATACTGCTCACTGGGTGTCAGGTTATGTGGGGAATACAGACAGCTATTTAATTATATACTTCAACTGTCAAAAACAATGGTATGGAAACTCTCCACACTTGACTCTTGTAAAGAATGGAGCCAAATTATAATATTCCCCAACAGGCAAATAATTACTCACTCGGAATCTACTGAACTTTGAAATGCTGTAAGTCTGCTTCTGAAGGGACTATCATCTCCTTAGAATTTAAGACCAGGCCAATGCTGGACTATTATCATATGCTAAATTCCAGAGTGTGTTTGGTTCTATTTCTAGACTCTCAATCTCTTTCATTGATCTGGTCATGTACTTAATTACCAGTGCATAAGGTTTTACTTACTAAACCATTATGACAGATAAGACTAGCCCTCCCCCCTCTTTATTACTTTTAAATTTTATAAAAACATCCAGACTGTTATTGAATTCCATCCCCCATGAACTTTGACAGTCATTTTGCCTATTCAACAAGAAAAAAAAAAAAAAAGAAACATCCCAAAAACATTATCAGCAACAAAAATCCTACTAGTATCTTTATTGGGTAACTCACAAAATATACAGGTTGGCCTAGGGAGAATTGAATTTCTTATACTGCTGGATTGTTTCTTTCCCAAATAGGTTATTTAAATTTTTTCAATTAGGATATATCTCTTTATTTATTCAATCACTTGATGTTCCCTTGGTAAATAGGATCTTTTAATTCTATTATATTTTCTAACTCAAACTGTGAACCATTTTTTTTTACAGATCTTAAAATATGTAATTTTATTACATTTTCTTATTATTTATAGTAGTTTTTTCATTGATTCTCTTGGGGTTTTCCACAAAGACATTCATCTTATTTGTAAATAATGATTATTTAGCTTCCTCCTTTCCAATTTTTATACTTCTAATTTTGTTCTCTTATGTAACTGTGTCAACTACTACTTCTAGAACAATTGTATAACTATGCCTCAGTTATTGATCTTTTGTAATCTTTTCCCATTATAATAATGTTGGAGTTAGCATTTGCACAGAGTTTGAGCAGTTTGAATCTTTTTCTTAGGATATATTCTTATAGGTGTAATCTGTTGGGTCAAAGGTGTAATTAAGACTTTTAATCCATTTTGTCATATTACTTTCCCCAAAGACGTTATCAGGGATTGCAATCACCTTTCTTCCTCTGTCCGCAATCTAGAGACTCCCGGCCCAGAAGCCATCTTCCCACCCCTTCCTCTGGGTGCCTCCTTTATGCTGGCCCCTGAGGAGGCACCTGGGCAACTCCAAAATCAAATAAATATCAACAAAAGAACAGAAAATTGCTACATGAGGAGATGGCTAATCAATTTGAAGATAAAATTTAAATGAATTGGTAATTGTTTGCTCACTCTACCTGCCAGTCATCTAGACTTCTCCTTTCCCTCATTCCTCACATTCTCAAAGCCACTGAGTCCAGTAGATTCCACCACCTTAACTTCTCTCCTATCCATTCTTTATTCTCTATCCACAGTTACTGCTCTAGTTCAAGAACTCATCCTCTCCCATATCCACAATGGTAATACCATGTAACTTACAACCTCTGCCCAAGTCTTTCTCCACCTAATCAAAACCCTTGAATGGCAGGAAAACTCCTTAGGATGGTCACCATCTATCTGTCCAGCTTCTCATTTTAACTTTCTTACTTATATCTACCTTCTAGCCAAACCAGTCTATTTGCAGCTCCCTTACAGTGTATAATTCCAAGTTTCTGTGCTTTTATTTCTTTTTTAAAAAAGCTTTATTATTGAAAGTATTACATAGGTCCTCCTTTTCAGTCTGCTCCCATCCCCACCCCCACACCCTCACCACCCCATTGTCGGTGTCCACGGGTTATGCATATATGCATACAAGTTTCTATGCTTTTTCTTGTGCCATTCCAACTATAGGAATGCCCTGCTTAGCATCCCACACCCCCAACCCTATTTATCCAGAAAAATCCGTTTTATGTTTTATGATCCAACACAAAGGGGGTTTTTGCTGAGAAACATTTCCCATTCCATCCCTTGTCCTTACCCTAGAACTACTATAGGAAGGGCTATCCATTGATGGAGCATGGCAATATTCCTGAAGTTAGGTTTGTGCCCAGTTACCAGGGTTCTTATATAAGTGGAACAAAGAATGATGAAAATTCGTAGGGACTGGCTTTCCCCATCTTTTTGGTGAATTATATTTGTTTAACGTGACTTCAAAGTTATTCAATACAAACCTATTTCCACCATCAGTATAAATATAAGAATTAGCATTGCAGAAGGGGCCTAAATCATGAGCTAGGGAAGGAATGTTTAAAAGGGAAGACTCACCTCTGTACCTCCCTGCTCCCTAGAGCCTGGGGCGCTTGCCTTGCAGACTATGAATGATCGATCACCTTAGGCCCTGGAGCACAAGGATGAGAGACCCCCAGTGACTCTTGCAACTTCAGACAAAGCTTCTGGTCTCTCCCCACTACCGCCCTCCCCCCCCTCCCCCCCCCCCCCCCCCCCCACACACACACACTTTTTTTCAGTAGGGAGAGATTTAGAAATCCTGGTAGCTGGTTTGATAGAATGGTAAAAATCTTAGAGTTGAAATGGGGATCAGCATATTATCTAATTCAACTCTTTGCTTCCAGAAAGTCTCAAGGAACTAACCAGTACCTCCTGTTTCTGAAGGTCTGTGGGAATGAAAAATCCTTTGTTCCCCCAAACCAGCACCTGGGAGGAATTCCTGGGTCTCACTTCCTATTCTGCCTGCCACCCATCTTATCTCCTCTAACTCTATTTCTTGCCTACGGGGCAACTAATGGGATTTCTAGGGAGCAAGAGTCTTCCCTGAATAACGCCAGTTACATGCTTCTAACTTACAACAGAAGAGCCTACCTCTTATGCATGTTCTGCAGAAGTGGGTGAGATGGGGGGCGTGGGGGAGCAGGGGGAGCCTCACAAGGAAACACAGCACTGGAAATTCATTGAGGAAACGGAAGAGGTGTTCCCATCACACACCTGCCCTCCGGCAAGCTGATCCAGAGCAGGCCGATTTACTCCAAATTCCAGCGCCAGTTAATATCCACTGAGATGTTCAAAGCAAGTTAACCATCTACGAGTTATGGGGGTGCTCTTTATTGTGGATTCATTGAGAGACACAGACAAAACTGCTAACATATGTTTCTGTTGCTAGGCCTTAAGTCTTATCACAATTGGAAACTGTAGAAAATCGATTACATGCTTTGAATGACTCCCTTCCCTGGCACAAAAGCAATTCTTCATTCTTTTGGGATAGTGAACACTTTGCAACATCTACTACTAACAGCCCGTTAGGATTCTCTGCTAAATGAATGTAGTACAAATAAACCAAACAGAAGGCCGGTGGAATGCTAAACACCCCCCACCCTGCTCAGTGTGGCCTCCTTGCAGCTTGGTACCCTTCTGCCTTGCTGCTGTAACATCTGGACAGCATTCGGGGTTGTTTCTCAAGGACACAGGCGTGCACCTCCGGTGAATTTCAACTTTCAACATCTCTCTGGCTCTAATCTATATTTAATGTTTCATGACTGGTAGTCAGAGAAGCTTCAGCTAAATATCAGGTTGGAATGAAAATGATCCTTGGGAGAACATTTGCTTCCAGCGTGCGCCAGCAAAGTGTCTGTGACAGAGGCTCTCCCCAGAGATGTGTTGCCCATTCTCTTGCAGTAATAATAATTACGCCTTATGATTGCTGTGCCCACATAATCAAAGATCGCTTCATCACACACGATCCCAAGGGGAAGCTGCCTCTGCTCCTAACTGGATGTCAGTCACACAGAGCAGCACCCCTAGGGATCCCCAATCTTTCCATTGCCCTTTTCAGTACTGTGTCGTTAGCATTGTGTTTCTTTGCATTCTTCTCAATGCAAATGATGTGTAAATCATGCCCTCCAGAAGGCACATGTGGTGAGGGGGAGAGGGTGGAGGGGGGATGGGAGGGTCTGTGTATCCTTCTCCCCGTCCCTCCTCCCCAACCTACCACAGGGATTTCTCCCATGGAACATAATTACATCTGTGCCATATGGGCTCATTTATATTCTATTACAGGTTAAGCTAATACAACTCAGAAACATGCTAAAAATACCTCAAAGTATTCCAGGGCTGTCAAAACACTTGTCATTTCTTGCTCACACGTTTGATTGCTCGTGTTTTTGTTTTTGCTGCAAGATTCAGAGAGCAAAGAAAGCATGCTGGTGTGCTGGTGTCCAGTCTATAAATACAGTTTAATTTCCTGTATTGGTGCAATCTTTGGGCTTGCAAAGAAAAGATCTTTCTTTATAAACCTGGAATGGCCCCAAGACATGGGCACTGAAGCCCCGATACTTGTAGATTTTAATTTCCCAAGAGGTAGAAAATACAGGTTTCAGATGTGTGATTTTGTCATCTTTAGACTATTTCTTGTCTTTGTTTGATGTAATTATTCATTGTGATAGAAAAACACCTGCAGCGGCTGACACACCAGAGAAACATGCTGTTTGAGTTGTAAGAGTTGGTTTGGATGTCAGGCAAATCTTGTCAAGATTTTGCATGTGGCATGATAATGAGACGTACAATCTGTAATGAGTAATGAGTTCAACAATGATTTACAAGGGCATGTGGGGTTGTTTTTATGCAATGGTTAAAGTCCATCAACCCATTAGTTTCTACCATCCGTTTGGAAAATTGGTAGGTCATGCCTGTGTAGACTCTTAACCTAACGGTTTGATTATGCAATTAATTTTTTTCATTATTACTATCTTAACATGTTAGTGGAATTTTTGAAAATTAGTCTCAGGAGCAGAAGAACAAGCACAGATATTTTACTTTTCCATGCTTGGCAAGCAACATTGCCAAAAGTGTGTATGGCGCTAATCACATTATCCGCCGTCAGCTAAATACAGTCCATTTAACTGAGAACTGAATTCACACAAAAGAATACTTTTCTAATTTACTCATAACTGTTCTATGCTATCTGGTTGGAGGAGTCGTTAAGACTGCCTGGTTCCAATCTCAAGTCTGCTAATTGGTAGGTTGTTATTGTGGCAAATTCCATACTTTTTCCAGTTCCTCCATCTATAAAATGAGCATAGAAACAGTAGCTCTCCCCATGAGAGTCTTGGAAGTATTAAAGGAGATAATGTATGTAAAATACTAGATATAATGTCTGGCACATAATAATCACTTAGTGAATACTTATTACTATTGTTACTGATTTTAGTTTTAAAATAAATAGCTTCTTTATATGATTTATAGTTCTGTTAATTTAAAAATTATGTTTTTGCTGAAATCACATTGGTTGTACAAACTTCCATCTATCTTAGAACACGTGGGCCAGAATTTCTTGGCAATTTTGTATTGTACAACCAAGTTCTTACTCCATTTAGAATTCATAGAATTTCATGAATTTGCATAGGGAGAAATTGAAATATTTAATGTCAATGTGCCAAAGACAAGTTTTTCTACTTACCACATGATTCTGAAGCATTTGTATACATTTAGGATTGTTCAGAATACAAAGTGTCTGAACTCGTGCAATTGAAATGTTATATTTAAATAGGAAGGAAATCCAGTTATGGTAGATAAATGACTGAGCCAGTAACTATAACCAGGTTTTTAGTTTTTGCTTCTTTTAATTCTTAATATAGAGCTACTTGAAGATTTGGAAGTTCTGTGTATATGTGTATTTGTAGAAGAGAATCAATACTTTCCAGGGGTGGGCAAACTTTTTGACTCGAGGGCCACAATGGGTTCTTAAACTGGACCGGAGGGCCGGAACAAAAGCATGGATGGAGTGTTTGTGTGAACTAATATAAATTCAAAGTAAACATCATTACATAAAAGGGTATGGTCTTTTTTTTTTTTTTTTTAGTTTTATTCATTTCAAACGGGCCGGATCCGGCCCGCGGGCCGTAGTTTGCCCACGGCTGCTTTAGACACATGCACCCAAGAGAACCCAATTTGGGGTCTTCCTTTAGGGGTTCCTATTCAGCCCTCATGACATTGGGTAACTCATGCACCTTTTGAGTATACAAAATTGGGCTGTAGATTATCTCTTAGGTCTTTCTCCTTCTTCCAGGCTGCTTATACTACCATAAAAGTAGAATGAAGAAAATGAAATTATTATGAGAAGGCCTATCAGTTGCCAAGACACTTCAAACTTAAATTTTTGAATGGAATATCTAAATAAAAATTAATGTGGAAATTGGAGTTTTCTTTTTCACTTGCCTTGGCTTTGTGCTTCGGATGGAGACAATGACAAGATGAGATATGGTCAACCTTACAGTTGAGCATCCCATCGCTCTCCCTGACCAGGCTGTCGGCACTAGGTTTTTGAATAAGGGTGTGAAAGATTTTACAAGGAAACAGCAATATGATTCTCGTGGTCTGCAAACTGCGGCTCGCGAGCCACATGCAGCTCTTTGGCCCCTTGAGTGTGGCTCTTCCACAAAATACCGACTTCTGCACATGGGCCACGAAGTTTCAATCGCACTGTACATGGGCACCTGCACGTGGTATTTTGTGGAAGAGCCACACTCAAGGGGCCAAAGAGCCGCATGTGGCTCGTGAGCTACAGTTTGCCAACCACTGTTCTAGAACATCAAGACTTATGAAATTTTATATTTAAAACTGATATTTTCCAGCTTTTAGAAAATGGATTTTTTTCTTCTCAAAATTACCCCCAGAGACTTTTCTGCCAAGAACACCAGACATCCAAACTTTTTTTTAAATCCTCACTCGAGGTTATTTTTCCATTGATTTTAGAGAAAGTGGAAGGGAGAGGGAGAGACACACAGAGAGAAACATCAATGTGAGAGAGATACACCAATTGGTTGCCTCCTACATGCACCCAAATCAGGGCTGGGGATGGAGCCTGCAAACACATGCCCTTGACCAGAATAGAACCTGGGACCCTTCAGTCTGCTGGCCCATCCTCTATCCACTGAGCCAAACCAGTAGGGTGATACACAAACATGATGGTTAAAATTCAATCACTTTTTCTTTTTAGTTTCCTTTTGTCATCTGTATTGTAAATGGCTTTAAGTAAAATAAAAGTTTTCCTCTTTAACCTTACATATTAAAAATAAAATAAATCTTAAAAATGGCAAATGGGATTTGTTTCTCAGGCTAGGTCAGTATGAGATTAATGTTTTCTAAAATAGCATATGGTTCAACACTAAGTCTTTTCATCTATCTTTCCTCACCTATTCCACTATTTTCAACATGAGACTCAGAGGGTGATAAGGACTGGTAGAAATGTATTCTACTGAGAATGGAAAGAAGGTCTTTTTCTTTTCTCCTTAGGTCAGGAACAAAACCTAAGACAGTCACTAGGTTCACAAATACAGACATTTATTTGTTTCTGGGGAAAGAAAAGTGTGTGTGTGTGTGTACGTGTTCACTTTTACTTCAAGCCAGACTTAACAAATTTAAAATGAACTGCATTTATTTTAAAATGCCCAGCCACAATATGCCTTACTAGGGGACAAAGACCCCCCCCCCCCCCCCCGCCCCATTAGAAGCCTTGTTCTCCTAACTTAGCCTTGAACGTCAGCAGCTCTACAGAAGTAATAGCTATTGTGGTTCTTCATGCCAGAGCTACATGTTTAAGACTTTAGAAATATAGCTACTGTGTTCCCATATCTTCTGTAAAAGACATTTGTCCTATCCAGAAGGAAAGATCATTTCAAATTTGAACATCCATTTATAAAACTTTTGGACAGAAAAGCAAATTCCTAGAGTCCCAATTGACTGAAAACAAATCTATTGTATAAAAAATCCTCTGAAGATGAAAACAAATGGAAACTTTAGTCACAAAATTGTGTCATATTTCATGTAACCTATGTAACCTATCATCTGGAAGACAGTGGGAAATCTGAGAGCTGTGAATAATTTGTTTTTTATTTTGAAAAGTTGCTTTTAGGAAATTTAGTGCATTAGAATATAATGTGTGATCTCTTTTGTGACTTTTTAAAATTTTATTTTATTGTTTAAAGTATTACAAATAGTAGTACATATGTCTCCCTTTTTCCACCATTGACTTTTCCCCAGCCTCCCCTATCCCCAGGCACATGCCCTCACCCTTCTCCCCCAGTGTCTTGTGTCCATAGGTTAAGCTTATATGCATGCATATAAGTCCTTCGGTTGATCTCTTAAATCTGAGAGCTGTGAATAATTTGTTTTTTATTTTGAAAAGTTACTCTTAGGAAATTTAATGCATTAGAATATAATGTGTGATCTCTTTTGTGACTTTTTGTTAATATTTTTTGGGGGGGTTCCTTTTAAGGAAATTTAGAAAAATCACAATATATACAAAGAAAAATATAAATTTCACATACAGATAATCCCATTGACATTTTGTTTTCTCTCCTTCTAGTCTTTTCTCTATGCATAAAGATATTTTAGAGTAATGAGACTGGCTTTCCCCTCCCTTAACATTCTTTCGTTATTTACTCATGTCTTAAAATATTTTTCCTAAATTCTGTTTCTAACAACTGCATAATATTTCAGTGTAGCATAACTTTGTTCACCTTAATTTGCCATTTGGGGCTTTAAGTTTCTTAATGATTTCAATATGTAATTGATGATCTTCCAATGACTTGGGTTCTTAGATCCCTAGTGGTGTAGTCCTCCCCTTCTACAGTCACCCACCCCCAAGGTCAGACCTGATAGACCATGTCATTTCCACTCTCTGACTGTCATGTATCCCACTCTGGCCAACATCCCCTGACTTTCTGGATCATTCCTCTAGTATTCTGATTATAATTCTTTGACCCCACTGGGAACTCCAGTTCTACCACCTGTTATCTCTTACTTCCTTCATGTTTTGGTCACCCAGATGAATTCTATCCTCAACAATCACTCTCAGTAGTTCACACCTTCAATTTCCTTGCCATTCTGCTTTGTCATGCTTGCTGGGCAAAACCACCATGCTGCTTAAATCCAACTCTACGCTGTACCTACACCTGGGTAACTTATCATGGCCCGAGAACAACATACCTGTGCTGATTGGTCTCACTTTAAATTTATAAGCACACACTCTATGAACCCTTAGTGGTCACACTAAGCATTCTATACCTCTCTGGTCCATTCATTTGCCTAATCGCTGACTATTTGATACCTTCTTCTCTTTCCTCAAATCTCCAATATCTCTTCCTCCCATATTTATCATCTTAGCTGATGATATTACATCCCACTTTACTGAGACAACAGAAGCAATTTGAAGAAAACTTCCATTGACTCTTACAATCACATCTCCACACTCAGATCTGCCCCCTCGCATGCTATTGTCCCACCTGCTCACAGGGATGAGGTCTCCATGCTCCTAACTAAAGCTGGTCCCTCACCTGTGCACTAGAGCCCATTCCTTCTCACCTAAATCCTCTAGTAATTATCCTTTCAAGGTATTTATTTTCTACTGGATCATTTCTAGTAGCATATAAACATACTGTTATTCTCCCAACTTTCCCTACCAGTTTTCATTCCATTTCTTTAAGTTCTTTGCAGCAAAATTTATCGAAAGGAATGTCTCTACTTGCCATTTCTGATTCTTCGTCCATCCTCCCCTGAATTCTTTCCAATCCAATTCTTGCCTCACATATAGTTACCTACCAAGTTTTCATGTGGTTGTCTCAAATTGAACATATCAAAAACAACTCCTGAGATGGCCTCGCACCTATGCCTCCCGCAGCTGTTCCCATCTCAGTTGATGGCAACATTACCTTCCAGGGGCTCAGGCCACAGCTTTAGCATCATCCTCAACTCTTAGCTTTTCCTCACACCTTGTATCCAACCCATGAGGACGCTTATTACTCTATTTTTATTATATATCCAGAACTTGACCATTTCTCAATACCACCTCTATTACCGCCTTGGTCTGCACCACCGTGACCAGCTTCCCAACCTACATCCCCGTTTCCATTCTTGTCCCTCACAGTATCTCTGCTCAGCTCAGCAGCCAGAGTGACCCCTTTAAATCTGCCTCTGATCAGATTACGTCTCTGCTTAGAACTTTCTAACAGTTTCCCAGTTTACTAACCATGAAAGACAAAGTGTTCTAACCTCAGTTCCTCATCTCGTCCCCCCGAATAAACTCCGCTCCAACCACAGTGGTCTCCTTGCTGTTCCTCACACTCCCAGCTCAGGGCCTTTGCACTAGCTTTTACTTTAGCCTGAAAAGCTCTTTTCGGCTTTATGTAAATTCTACCTTCTCCATAAAGCCTGCCCTATTCACCCCACTTTACATCACACCCCAACACCTCCTGCCCTCCTGATCCTTCTTACCAAGCGTATTTTCTCATTATTCCTTTTTACCCCATGGGAGAGCTTCCTGTATCACTTGGAAAGCTTCTCACAAGCCATGTAATTTACTTATTTATAACATTTGTGTTTATTGTCAGCATTCTTACCTAAAATGTAAGCTCTTATAGTGCTGAGGTCTTCATTGTGGTCACTGAGATAGACCCAGAGCTCAGAAAAATGTCTGGCACATAGTAGGTGTTCAATAAATATGTGCTCAAAAACTTTAGTAAATAAGTTTATTCACATAGAAAAAGTAAACATTTTAAAGGGATGTTCATCTTCTTACGTTAGTCAATATTTGTTTTGAAGGCTTGCTTTCTGAGCTCAAGTGTAACTCCTAACTGGTCTGAAACACCTTCCTCGAAGCTTCGCCTCGCCATTATTTGGAGAGGATGACTCAACGTGTTTTGATGATGGATAAAATGAGAAAGGACAGGCAGACTTGCTGCAAAGTGAAATGAAGAATTATGACAACCATCTGGCTATTCCAGCTACACGAGCTCCTGTGGTGAGCCCCTGTCATCCGTTGGATATATCGCTCCCAGCAGAAACTCTTTAATTTGTGAATTGCAGCATGGAGGGTGGTGGGTTGGAATGGGCATGGGAGTGGGCTGACCGTGAAGAGGAAGTGGAAGGTGAAATGGAAGGACAATAGATGTGCTAGCAAGGGCATCAACCACCTAACCCTTGTAAGTGGCCGGGCCTGTGTCACGTGTTGGAAATGCCTGTGTTTTTCTGACTGAGAAAATGGGTATGTGCGCTTACTGCCAACCGAGAAAGGGGAGCACTCCTCTTTTCCTCAGCTCTGAAATATTTTGTTGGTTTTTCATTTACACTGAGCATCAAACTGTAAGAGTGTGCTTAAACTTCTCCCCCACCCCTGTTCCAGTGGCTGAGTGCAAGCTACTACAGTGGGGCCTTGACTTACCAGTGTCCCGACTAACGAGTTTTTTGAGATACCAGCTGTTTTTTGCATTGAGTTGATAGAGTAATTTGAGTTAACGAGCTCCTTAACGAACACCTTAACGAGCTCCTTAACGAACACCTTAACGAGCTCAGTCTCCGAACGAATTAAACTCGTAAGTCAAGGCCCCACTGTACTAATGTGTTGCGGAAAAACAGATTGAAAAGGATTTAAAGAGAACCTTTTCAAATGTGAAGGCATATGATCCCACCGGGGAGACTGGAGGGGCAAGCACTGAGCAACTCCTGCACCAGTCCAGGAACACTCAGAAACGGGGCCTGACCCAGCCCGGGATGATTCTGCTGAGGAAAGTGGGTTCCTGCAGAAGAGGGACGCGAAACTGCCTCGCAGGAAACCTGTCATATGTGTGCACACCGCTCTGCAGCCATTAAGGTCATTTTCTCCTGATCTGCTTTAACCAGTTTCCTATCAGTTTCTTTCCCAGTTGATTGCCTGTGCTGAGAAAAATTAATCATTTAACGGTGAGGGTGGGAGTAGGATGGGGCAGGAGTGGTGGGTGGGGGAACGAAGAAAATTAACATCTCCCATTCTGTAATGCGGCTATCACCACATTGTTGTCTGTGTCTATGTAGTGTGTGTGTGTGTGTGTGTGTGTGTGTGTGTGTGTTTTGCTTAATCCCTTCACCTTCTTCCATCCAGTCCCCCAAATCCCTCCCCTCTTACAGCTGTCAGACTGTTCCATGTATCCATGCCTCTGTTTCTATTTTGTTTGTCAGTTTATTTTGTCACTAGAGTCCACATATAAGTGAGATCATATGGTATTTGTTTTTCTCTGACTGGCTTATTTCACTTAGTATAATATTCTCCAGGTCCATCCATGTTGTCACAAAAGGTAAGATTTCCTTTCTTTTTGTGGCCGAGTAGTATTCCATTTTGTAAATGCATCACAGGGTTTTTATCCATTTTTCTACTGATGGACACTTCAGCTGTTTCCAGATCTTAGCTGTTGTAAATAATGCTGCAATGAACATAGGGGTAAACACCCTCCAAATTCGTGTTTTCGGTTTCTTTGGATATATTCCCAGAAGTGGGATAACTGGGTCAAAAGGCCATTTAATTTTTAATTTTTTGAGGAAACGCCATACTGCTTTCCACAGTGGCTGCACCAGTCTGTGTTCCCACCAGCAGTGCACTAGGATTCCCTTTTCTCCACATCCTCACCAGCACTTGTTGTTTGTTGATTTGTTGATGGTAGCCATACTGACAGGTCTGAGGTGATATCCCATTGTAATTTTAACTGTAGCTCTTTGATGATTAGTGACATTGAGCATTTTTTTCATATGTCTATTGGTCATCTGTATGTTCTCTTTGGAGAAGAGCCTACTCAGGTCCTTTGCCCATTTCGTAAATTGGGTTGTTTGTCTTCTTTGTGTTGAGTTGTATAAGTTCTTTATATATTTTTGAAGTTCGCCCCTTATAAGATGTATCATTGGTAACCATGTTCTCCCATTCAGTGGGTTCCCTTTTCATTTTGTTGATGGTGTCTTTTACTGTGCAAAAGCATTTTTGTTTGATATAATCCCAATTTGCTAATTTTTTCTGTTGTTTCTCTTCCCTAAGGGGCCCTAACACATGGAACAGGGCTTCTAGGTTAATGCACCTGAAAAGTCTCAAATCCTTAGCTACAGTGGTGTTCTGATAAGTATCTAACAGCTGGTTCACCAATGTAAGTATTGGACACACTTTTAAGTTTATTTCACATTATTATTATTATTATTATTATTATTATTATTATTATTATTATTTTCTCCATCACTTTCTTTGCCTGGATAATCAAGAAAACAATAAATCAAGCCTTGGTTTTTAGTGTTTTCTAATTTTTATGGTGTAATTATGCCTACCATGGTCAATTTCAATGTGACATCACTGAACATGAAGTTGGGAAAAGCTGCTCAATAGCACCTCATTATATATACGTCCTCCATACAGATAGATAGACATAAATAACCTGGAGAACATGCATACTAGGAAGATGTAGTAAAATCACTAGAAAATGATGAGTTTTGAGTATTTTTACATGTTTTATTTTTTATTGAATTTATAAGTTTACATAATTTTATTTATAATAATGGGTGTTTTTACAACAGGTTCACAAAATTCCTGAAAATTGAACAATTTTCTTGAGATCAGGAGCAAACTGGCTATAGAACTCTAATGTAACTGAATTGCAATCAGAGGATCTGGTATAAAATTAAGTCTTCAAAATGTACTAAAATCTAACACATGAAAATTATGCATTTTCTTTACATAGTCAATGAATCTATCAATGATAATGGTAAATTATAAATTGAGCAATCCCTTAGACTACCATTTTGACAACTTTAGTTTGAAAATAATTGAGTTTTAAGGTGTACATAACATTTTTCAGAAGCTGTCATCTTTTTACAGATGCAAGAGTCAGTTCAATTCCCTTAAACAAAAGAACACAACCATTATTTTCCTTCCACCTCAATTTTGCCAACAACAATGTTTTCTCAGCAACAGAACTCCTGTAGTTGGTCAGTGATTATTTCACAATCTGACAAAAGTTTGTAATATAAAATTTGTTCCAATTAACATTCTTAAAATGTTTGCTTGCTGGAGGAAGAACTCTTTTTCTTTTCTTTAAAGTGCTACAAATTTTCTAACAGTAATTGAAAAATAAAATAAAATGCTATGGCTTTCCTTTTATCATGTTTTAATTTAAAACTCTTGTTTTATCTTAATGGAGTTGGTCCTAAATAGAGAGGAATAGAACCAGGAAATTTGGTATAAATTAGAAATTAGGATGGCAAAAATAAATCACAAACAATGAAAACATTGGGGTTATTTATTGTTGTCCTACTAGAGGCCCAATGCATGGATTCGTGCACTGGTGGGGTCCCTCAGCCTGGCCTGCGCCCTCTCGCAACCCTTGGGGGATGTCGGACTGCCAGTTTAGGCCTGATACACAGGCCCGATACACAGGGATCGGGCCGAAACCTGCAGTTCAACATCCTTCGAGGGATAGAGCAGTGTGTGAAGTGGCAGGTGGCCGAGGAGGAGCCCGAGCCGGGACCAGGTGCCGTGCTGCTCCTGCTCATCCTGGTCTGGCTCTGTTTCGCCTGCCACAGTACTGCTGTGGAGGCGGGGGAGTCTTGCCCTGCCTCAGCTGCGCTTACCATCCGTGAGCCCGGCTCCTGGCTTAGCGGTACTCCCGCTGTGGGAGTGCACTCACTACCAGAGGGCAGCTCCTGCATTGAGTATCTGCCCCCTGGTGGTCGTTGCGCGTCATAGCTACCTGTCGACCGGTCAACGGGTTGTCTGGTCGTCCAATTGTAACCATCACTTAGGCTTTTATATATATATATATATATATACACACATATGTGTTTTATTTGAGCATTTCTTCACTGACCTATAGAATTAACTGTTTATTCATTTCACCAACAAATATTTGTACCTACTTTGTACAAGGTACTGTGCTATAGATTCAAAAACAGTTAGAATCAATTGCCTAGTGTCAACCTAAATAAAGAGGTAAACTGAGGCAAGCTCGAGTTACCAGAAATTGAGTTTATTTAGAAATAGCAGAGGAATTGCAATTCTGGAAACTCAAAAAACCTTGTAGCAAGGTACAGGCGAGAAGGTTTGGGGTGGGCTGTATCTGTGAGGAAGGAGAGCAAAGAGGGGGAAAGGGCAGCCAGGGTCCAAGTTCATTGGCTTGAGGATGGGGAAGAAGAGATCCTTGGCGGATGTTCATTGGTCATGAGATAAGTTCCAGTTTTCTCTAAGCCACGGGTTACAGGAAATCAGTCTCTGGATTAAGTGGCATTTTTCTGAGGGCACATGCCTGAGATTCTCCACATCATATCCTCCCGTTCAGTTTTAGATGGAAATCCTTTCACCCTAGCAACAATGTAGTGTCTGTTTTGTGACTCCATAGTGCAGATCTTTGAGCCCTAACCAACTAGGCAAGGGCAAAAATTGCCTCAAGTTGTGGGCCATTTTCTATTTAAATGTGGAATTTAAAAAAAAAAAAAAAAAAAGGGTGAATGCTTCTACTCCTGACTGAAGCTCTTCCGGTAGCCTGTAGTCCTACAGGAGCTGGACGAGAAGATTTGGTTTCACCTTCACCATGAATACCTTAGCATTCCCATAGATTTTTATTTTTATTTTTTCTTGCCTTCCTCTACTATCTTCTTCCTCCCAGACTGGGGAATCTACAGGAAGGTGGTCTGAGCAGGTAGTTTAGAGGGGGAAAAAAGCAAAGGAGGCAAAGTTCTGCTGGGTCTGTTATTCCTGGGTGAAGAGGTGATTTTGCCCAGCCCAGGTATGAAATAAAAACCTGTGAAGGAAAAGGGCAAACCAAGTGGGATAGCTGGACAGCTTCTTCATTTTTTTTAGGGTTGACACCTTGCACTATAGTTTCATTCTTTTTAAAAAATGATATTTGCCGAAACCGGTTTGGCTCAGTGGATAGAGCGTCGGCCTGCGGACTGAGGGGTCCCAGGTTCGATTCCGGTCAAGGGCATGTACCTGGGTTGCGGGCACATCCCCAGTGGGAGATGTGCAGGAGGCAGCTGATCAATGTTTCTCTCTCATCGATGTTTCTAACTCTCTATCTCTCTCCCTTCCTCTCTGTGAAAAATCAATAAAATATATTTAAAAAAATGATATTAAATGTCCAAAATATCATAGTCTTTTTTTAGTGTCTACAAAATCAACTGCAAATCTAAAAATACTTATACATTTAATGAGTCTTGTGCTAAAAGATTCATTGACTCTCTCCATTATTATGAGTGATTAAAAACTGATCCTATTCAACAAAGCAAGAAGTAAAAGAAAGAAATGTTAAAAACCAATATTTCTTCTTGCTGTCATTCCCACTTAAGAGCCTCTGCAGCCGCTATCCCCTCTGCGTGTAGGGCTCTCGCCCCAGAACGTCTTTGCACAATTAGCTCCAAATTAGGTCACAATTCAAAGGCGCCTCTTCAGAGAGGCCTTCCCTGACAACCCAACAGGAAGGAGCTCCCCGCATCATGCTCATCATAGCATCCTTCTTTAATTTCTTTGTAGCAATTAGGGTTTCCTAAATGTATTTGTTCATTTTATGTGTTTGCTCGGTAATTTGTATATTTCCTCCCTCAACCAACTGAAAGGAAGGTGCTTTTGTATACCTTATGATAAGTTTAAATATATATAAATGTGTGTATACTTTATTGTCTTGAGTTTCTGTGGTATATTCTTTATTTGGAGTCCTATGATGGATTCCAGCATTTAGAAGATATATATTTAGCTTATGTACGTAACATTCTGAACACTGAGCCAGCTACTGACTGATTATCAGTCATGGTCCATTTAAAAACATTAAGGGATTTGTTACTACGATCAGGTTTGTTTTAGACTTTTATAGGTCAAGATTTTCATTGAATAGTGCCTCTGTCTCCTAAAAACATTTATAGACTTTGCATCTTCTGTCTATAATGTTCTCACCTTATTTGGACTGGTAATTCGAAATTAGAAACTTTGTCTTTTGTAGTTCCTTTTCTTGTGTATAGCTTGGGTTTCACATTTATGAAATGAATAAATGATAAGAGATACAAGTGATTATGAGATGTGTGTCTTAAGCCTACGGGGAAATGTCACTCTTCTATCCAAATAGATGAGTTTGGGCTCAGAGGTCCAGGAAGTGACTAAAATTCAGTCTAAGCTAAAACATATGAATTATAATTAATAATATCACTGGTGAAGCTGCTTGAATTAGGCAAACCCTAATTATATCTTGCATCACAGTTGTTACTCAACTGTGATATCTCAAAGATAAGACTATGTGCCCTAGTAGTGACCAGACATCTTATTGTAGATGAATTCTACAATCATTACAAAACCAGCTTATCTCTCCAATGTTCCTGATTTTCTTCGCTCCTGGGCCTGTCTTAAGTTCCCCACACCCAGCTAATATCAAGCAAGAACATTTAGCAAACTCTACCAAGGAGCCTGGATATAACAAAATGCCCTCAGCCAATGCTTCATTGGTCCCCACCTGTTCCTACATTGTGAGGAGTGTTTATGTTCTGCTGTAGGCATTTCTTTTCGGCATCTCTCAAATCACTCCCTTCTCTGGCCTACCAGAGGAACTCCAAACCCCAAGTCTTTCTCTCAGGTTTCAAACACATTTCAATCAGTATGTCTTCATCATTCCTATATCCCCGCCCTTTGCCTTATAGTTTTGCCTTTTCTCCTATTAAAGGCAGAGTATACTTCCCTGCCTCTTGACTTTGTGTTTGGCCATGTGTTTTGCTTTGGCTAGTAAGATGTTAGCAGCTGTGGTACAAAAATCAGCTTGAACCAGGCCTATGTGGTTAGACTTGCCCCTCGATATGCCTGTGCCATTACCGAGAAGAAGATGTCCTGAATAGCCAGCCCACAGGGAGATGAAAGCCATGTTAAGAAGACCCAGATCTGTAGACCTGCAATGTGAAGCAAAACCAGTCCAGCTGACCCACAGATCAGTGAAAATATCATAACTTTTTTCAGTCACTGTGTTTTGAGGTTGCTTATTATACACCATTATTGTGTATACAAGATATAGCTCCTCCTATGATAAAGTCAGATATTTACATCTTATGCAAAGTCATTTGGTGACTGACTATTCTGAGTGTCCCTATCCCAGAGTAGCATTTTGGCTTTACCTTTGTGCTTTTTCATAATAAAAAGAGAAGACTTCCTATAAAGTTGAATTGTCTTCTAACTACAGAGATCGAAAATAAAAAAATACTTTTAAATGACCAGTTTTCCATTTCTGGAAGAAAAAATAAAAGTTTGGCTGAGCACTATGCTATCGATGAAAACCAAGATTTATCAAAAACACAAATTAATGGTTGATTTGTTTTCCTTCTGCGGAAGTATTTCTCTATAAATGTGCCCTTCTTTTTATAAAAATATTTTTTAAAGTAATGATTTTTTAGTATGTCTGTCTCCTGCCACTGGACTCTACATTCCCTAAGGAATGTCTTGTTCATTTCTCTGTCTCCAGCACCAATTCCAGTGCCTGGCTCATTACATTTGGTCAACAGTTGCTTGTTGAATTTCTTTATAATTCAATGCAGATCCTATAGTAATTCACATGAGTGGAAAAAGCTGAGGCCTGGGATGACCTTCGAGAAAGGTCAGAGAAGTGGGGTTGGTGGTGAGCTTGAAAGATTGGATAGGATCTGAATTGACAGAGAAGAAATGGGAAAATATTTTAAGTAGGTAGTGAAATGTACAACATATGATGACTAGAAAGCACAGAACTCATTCAGAACTATTTAAAACAATTTACTTTACTTTTTTTTTTTACTTTTGTGGTAAAACAAAACAATTTTTTTACTTTTGTGGTAAAAAATGAAGGTAATCTATCTTTGACCTCAAAGACCAATACTAATAGAATTTCTTTAGGGTATTAAAGAAAATAGAGGTACAGAGAAGTTATTTTCTTTTCATTAGTATGTTGAAAACTGGTAAATAGACTTTCAAACTCCAATCCTATTTCCACTATAATCCTACTGCCCCAATTCCCCTAAAAATTCTACTGAGATTTGCTTTGATCTGCATCAGCATACTGTATGTCATTATTCCTCATTTCTCTTGAAGCATATTTGAATTGAATGGGTTCAATATGTTCCATCTGCCATTTGTCTTTAGGACAGTACAGTAGCTTGCATGTAGCAGGTATGCAAAATAGTTGCTGTTATTATTTTTATTAATGTCTATATTATTAGCAATAGCTAATCACATTAATTCTTTATCTCAATTGCTCTTTGAAGTGTATACCAAATTAAGTCTATTTTTCAGTTGAGGAAATTGAGTCATAGAGATTTAATGATTAAGAGATGAAGCACCAAATCACATTGGGAGTAAGTGGCAGCACCATGACACAAGTTCAGATCTGCCTAACACCAACACTATGCTATTTTGACTCAAACTGATACACATGGTTTAGAAGACAATGCAGAAACTGCTATATGTCAACCATATATTCTATTTCAGTCCATGGCCAAATATCATTATACTAGAGGCCTGGTACACAAAATTTGGCATGGGGAGGGGTTACCCTCAGCCCAGCCTGCACCTTTTCCAATCTGGGACTCCTCAGGGGATGTCCGAGATCAAACTCAAATATTCTGAATTATTCCTTGTTTAATTATTCCTGGGGATCAGGCCTAAACTGGCAGTTGGACATCCCTCTCACAATCTGGATTGCTGGCTCCTAACTGCTCACCTGCCTGCCTGCCTGATCGCCCCTAACTGCCCCCCCCCCTGCCAGCCTGATCACCCCTAACTGCCACTCATTCTACTTTATGAGTTGCTCAATCTGCTTCATGAATTCCTAGCTCATCACTCAGTGTTGCCTGTGGGTAAACACTGCCTGTGTGTGCCATACACTGGGATGTTGTTGAAAAGGGAACGACCTATGCTAGTGGACTCCTCCAAGGTTGATTAAGTCCAAATACTGCCTAACTCTTTCAATGAAGAGTTTTGTTTATTTGTTTGTTAATGGAAAGTTAGATAGTAGGCAAAGTTGCAGGATCTATGGATTGTTAATAAAAGAATCCATAGATCCTGCAAAAAACAATGAACTGAGAAGTTGACTGATTCAGAATGATAGATTTTGTTTCCCTTTAGATATTACTTGATCTCTTATATTGAACAAAGGAGTGTTCAGTTGATCACTTGGCAGATGCGTATTTAGGACCAGCCCTATTCTGTCCTCATTAGACCAAAATTTTTAACAGAAAATGTCCTGGGGACCTAAAAGAGCCAGGCACATTTAAAACACAGAATGTGCCTAGAAAGATTAAAAGCTAATGTTTGTTGATGGATCACTATGTGCCAATTTTCCCACTGAATCCTCACAGCAATTCCATAAGATGAGTGTTATTAACCCATTACACAGATGAGAAAAACTGAGGCTCAGAAGGTCAAGCAACTTGCCCAAGGCAGCCTTAAATGATAGAACCTGAACTTGAACTAGAGCTGTCTGACTCAAAAGTCTTAACCCCTATATCTATGCCAGATATAACATTTGAAAACTAGTCTTAGCCACACTATAATAAAATCCCTCCTTGCCTTGGCTTGTGTGGCTACGTGTTTAGAGTGTTGGCCTTTAAACCGGAGGGTCTTGGGTTTGATTCTGGGTCAAGGGCATGTGCCTGGGTTGCAGGTTCTATTCCCGGCCATGGGAGGCAAACAATCGAGATGTCTCTCTCACATTGATGTTTTTCACTCTCTCTCTCTCTTTGTCTCTGTTTCTCTCTCTCCTCCTTCCCTTCCACTCTTTCTAAAAAATCAATGGGAAAAAATATCCTCGAGTGAGGATTAACCAAACCAAACCAACCAACCAACCAAACAAACAAATAAAAAAACCTCTCCAATAATCTGAACTGGCAAAATATATATATTTTTAAAGTTATTTATTGATTTGAGAGAGAGAGAGAGAAAGAGAGAGGAAAGGGGAGAGAGAGAAAAAAACATCAATTTGTTGTTCCATTTATTTATGTACTCATTAGTTGATTCTTGTATGTGTCCCGAGCGGAGATCAAACTCAAAACCTTGGCGTATTGGGATGACACTCTAACTGCCAGACCAGGGCTAGTAAAATATCCTGAATTATTCCTTGTTTAATTACTTTTGAGGCAATATAAAATAACTAGAAACCAGGCTACAATGTGTCCAGTAGAAGAGAATTTTTAAAAAACTTAATTAAATAGACAGCAGTGATTTATAATTAGTCATTGGTTTATCACCTGACTACCTGTTGATTGATGCTTTTGAAATAGTGAAGGGTTCTTGAAAAGCAGCTTTTCCCATTCCTCTGCAATTTATTTACCCTGTAATTTGCAAAATAAATCTTTTATTGAGCGTTAAAAAATACAGGAACTTCATTATAATTCCTACCTGATGATCTCAAATGCTGGATTTGTGGAGTCCAAACTAAAGAGTTTAACTGCTAGGTCTTGCATTCCTGTTCTTCTCTGACATGCCTATATGGGGAGGGGGGCTGTGGGGGTGGGAAAGAAGGCAGTCAGCCGTGAGTGTGACAGAGAGTGTGCTAACTGCTCTCTGGAGGTAAAGATCTCTCCTGGGGTTGTTCACAGCCTGTTCAGAAGCTATCAGAAGCCCTGGGGGCTGCAGCAGAGCCAGGAGCTGACCCTGCCCCCAGTCCTCCTGCCTGGAGGGAGGCTCCAGGACAAGCTCACACAGAGCCATCTCAGCACTAAACCCAGGCCTGTTCACTCCCTCCACTTATCTCACCAAATCTAAGAGTCTGCTCACACACACACAAAGATTGAATCAGCTTCTTCAATAAAAATTCCTCTCCCAGTATCTTTCCAGAAGAAATTAACCAGTTTGTTGCCAAGAAAGACATTGGCCACAATTTGGCCAAATAATGAAAAAGGTGTGTGTGTGTGTGTGTGTGTGTTCTTTGTTCTTTTCAATCTTGAAAGCTGCACCCTCTAAAGACATTGCCTGAGCCCCAACACCCAGGAATGCCATTGTCAAGACTTTATCTTTTAAAATATCTTGTAAAATGTCCTGGCCGGTGTGGCTCAGCTGGTTGCGCGTCCTGTGCACTGAAGGGTTGCCAGTTCAATTCCCGGTCGGGGCAGATGCCCAGGTTTCAGGGTCCATCCCCAGTAAGGGGCGTGTAGGAGGCAGCCAATTGATGTTCCTCTCTCTTTCTCCCTCTCCCTTCCTCTCTTTCTAAAAATCAATTAAAAATCTTTTAAAATAAAATATCTTGTAAAATAAGATCAGAGGTGAGGTAGAACTCTTGGTTTGCTGTTTTTATTTGTTTGTTGGTTGGTTGGTTTGTATCTCATTTTCTGCAGTTCCAACCTTTGCACTTTTCCATTACAATAATAGCCCACTCCCTAAAGTTGTTATTAAAGATGGCCAGGGTGTGGTAGACAGGTTGTTTACCAGAATCCCTTCCCCTGGGGAACCACCAGCCCCCACTCTGTGCCCCCTCCACTCCCAGCGATGGAATCAGGAGCCTGGCCTGCCTTTGAGAATGAGCCCTGGCCCTGGCCCCAGCCACTGCTTCACGGAAGGGCTGGATCCCTAATTGGCTTGGAACCTGGGATTCCTGCCAGTGCTAGCAGGGAATTCTATGTCTTGTCCTTGCAGGTCATTCCATTAGGAAGATGTGAACTTAGCTTACCAGTGGCTCTATTTTTTTAGCTACATGAAGGAGGCGGCTCTCTGGAATGAAAAATGAGGACAAAACACGGAGGGAGGCAGTCAGTGGAGAGACACTCTGAGGACACTGCCTGAGCCCCTGATCTAGCTGCCGCTTGGGCCAGTGGTTCTCAACCTTTTGGCCCTTTAAATATAGTTCCTCATGTGGTGACCCCCAACCATAAAATTATTTTTGTTGCTACTTCATACTGTAATTTTGCTACTGTTATGAATCGTAATGTAAATATCTGATATGCAGGATGGTCTTAGGCGACCCCTGTGAAAGGGTCCTTCGACACCCAAAGGGTCGAGACCCACATGTTGAGAACCGCTGGCTTGGGCCAACTCCACCTATGGGTTCCCAGTGATGTGAGCCAAACCATCCAATCCCCTTTGGCTTATGCTAGTTTCTGCTCAGTTCTGTCACTTGGAACTCAGGATTCTGAGTAAGAATTTCTTCCATGTATATTCAAACACCTATTGACCCCTCCCCCACTTCTATGAAATAGGATCATTCCATACATATTGCTTTATAACTAGCTTTTTCACTTAATGTGTCATTGGCACTTTTCCAGGTAGTGCATTTAGAGCAACCTCATTTTTTTAAAAACAGCAGAGTGTATCATAGGAATGCACTGTTCCTCTATTTTTAGACTATTCATCGATGAGTAGACATTTTGTTGGTTTCCCAGTTTTGGGTATTATAACTCAGCCTGCAATGTACATCTTTGTAAAAATATCTTTAGGCACTTGAGTGAGTATTTTTATAAGAAAATTTCATGACAATGGCATTTCTGGGTCAACAATTTCATAGCATTTTTCACAGAAATGTCATCAAAATTGTCAAATTGCCCTCCAGGAAAGTTATGTCAATACCAGGCTCACAGCAACAGCATATATGAAAGGATCCCTTTTCCCACACTGTATCCAAAGTGTGGGATATTTTTACTCTTTTTAATCTTCAATAATCTCTGAGGTCACTGTATATCTCATTGTTTTAAAATGTGATTCTTTAAATATGAGGGGTTGAGACTATTTCCTTCTGCTTCATGGTTATATGTGTTTCCTTAACTGAGACATGCTTGTAACATACCTCACTTGTTTTCTGCTGGTGATTTGTAACAGCCTGTTATATGTTAAGTTACATATCAATCCACTGCTTGTTATGTAGCCTATACATTGTTTCATTTTTAAAAAAATTCTTATTTGTGACGTCATCTTCTGCTAGTCTGAAATTTTATGTTTGACATAGCCAAATATAGAAATGTTTTCCTCTTTTTATTTAAAAAAATACTCAATGATGTTATAAATCTACTCCTAACATTTATATCCAAATATGTTAATAGCCATCCATAAGAAAAAATAATTTAATTTTGGTGGCAAGAAAGATTGTGTGCTAATACTTTTAAGCTACTGTAATGGGGCGACCCGCGGAGACGACCACGAGGGACTCAGATCAAGATTTAGGAGTCTCTATTAAGCTGGCCAGCGACTACAGTTACAGCACCCTGCCGAAGCAAAGGCTGAACTGCAGTGCCGACTACAGGAGTTACAGCGCTTTTATTTGCAAAAACCACAAAGTTAGTTACAAAGCCTTGTTTACATAATTTGTTCCCGACACAGTACAGCATCTACAGTGACTACCTTCCTATCTATGTTTTAGGAACAGAGAGTACAGCGTGCCCCACCTGGCCGAAGCGCCAGATATGCAGCCCAGCACCTCCGGGCCTTCTGAGAAAGAAGACCTGTGTGCTGGGAAGGAGCCATGACACCACATCCCAAGGCCTGGCCTGGTGTCAGCACTGACAACTCTGTCTGGGGCATAGTTTACGGCCTCTCTGGAATGGGAGTAGTCCTATTTTCCTTATTATTTAAGACAGAAGCCAAAATAGCAGGGTTAAAGTTTCAAACAGCAGTTTTTATATAAGATGGACACTTCACTACAAGATGTCATTCATAAGAATTTTTGTGAGGAAATTGCTATGTCTCTTTTAAAACAGTTCTTTTCCAATGGACGTGGTGAGTTTGACTCTGGAAAAGTTGTTTGTAGCCAACCCTTTATTAGGTAATGATTAGCAAGAATTAGGCTGGGGGTTAAGGTTAGGTTCTAGCCCATCTCTGCCAATCTTGGCGAATGATGTTGCGTGACTCACGGAAGTGCCCTGGGTTTCACTTCCTCCATCTTGAAAAGAGAGGTGGATGAAATAAGTTCTGAAAACCTTTCTAGCCCCAAATTTCAAGTCTATGAATTCTTTGCTCATATTTTGATTTACTTAAAGCTTATACTGATAAGTCATTTTCTAATACACAGTTAATAATATTTCATAGTTTTAAACGGATTTTGGGGGGGATATAGGAAGGGCTTACCAGGCACTATTCATATATTATTTTATTTAGTTTCTACAACAAACTTTTTAAAAAATATATTTTATTGATTTTTTACAGAGAGGAAGGGAGAGGGATAGTTAGAAACATCGATGAGAGAGAAACATCGATCAGCTGCCTCCTGCACACTCCCCACTGGGGATGTGCCCGCAACCAAGGCACATGTCCTTGACCAGAATCGAACCTGGGACCCTTGAGTCCGCAGGCCGATGCTCTATCCACTGAGCCACACCGGCTAGGGCTACAACAAACTTTTGAGATGAAAAATGGAAGCCCATTTAGGTCCATTTTTACCACCAATAAACATAAAAATAGATATATTCAGACAGAATTCCTTCTGATTTCCTTAACAGATAAATGTACTAATAATGAAGTAACTAACATCAACTCTTTGTAAGTCAGACTTGCCAAGTTTCCAGGCTACTTTTTTCCTACATTTTTAATGGACAGCTCAGTTACTTATGTTATTTATGCATAAAGAAAACACTTCTTAGTTAATTGTGACATGTATATACAGTGTTCCCAGATCATATATCCCTTGCATTAAAATTTTTTATTAACCCCAGAATGACTTCGCTGATATCACCCAATGTGGTGAGAAATTAATCTCTTAGGCATAGGGAGGAATGTTGGGTGTGTATGATTTTTTTCTTTTTAAACCTAGACAATAAAAAGCACTTAAGATTCTCTGTCTAAGATGTGATCTTAGAATAATTTCACTCTGGTATTGTTTGCAAAAAAAAAAAAAAAAAAAAGGTTTTATTTTCTTAAAAATACAACTTCTCATAGCTCTCCCATCCTGTTCTTAAACAGATGTAAGTAAATATCTCATAATCCTGAACTTCAAATGGGAGCCACTCAATGCTCTTTGGTAGATTCATCTCTGAGTCAAAAGAACAATTGGTCTCTTCATCATAGTTACAAACCAACCAAACATTATTTCCAAGTTTGATAACCCACTCAACCTATCAGAAATCCTCCCAAATTAATTTTCCCAAACAAACAAAAGTTTGCAACAATATTTTGAAAAAAAGTCTACTCTTATTTGGCTAGTAGGTTGCTTGACCGATACCACTGTGCAGAGACCTATCTTTGTATTTCTGACAATAAAGAAATTGGGCATTTAATTTTTACATGTAAAAATTGGCATTAATACATTAGTTCTTCATGGAGGAATCAAGACTTAAAATACATATGCAATAATACAATGTTACTAAAAATAGAAAGCAGCCACATACTAAAGTCTTTTTAGTTAATGTCTATAATTTAAATATGAGAAAATTAATTTTTCTTGATTCAAATTAGTAAAATCTTAAATAGGTTGTCTCTAGATAATATCATTTAAGAGGACATGTCATTTTTAGACACATTTTGCAATTCAAACTCATTTTCCAGCAGAATTACAGAATAATATTTTAATTGAATTTGTTTCTCAAAAACCTGAGACCTCTATTTCTTTGGGAGGTACTTTCATCAGTTAGCTGTTCAATTTCTCAGATGAAACTTTATTAATTGCTGTTAAGAATATTAGCGATATTAAGAATGTTAGAGAGAATACACCCATTGTTTTTTCAACTTATCAAAATGACATAGGCTGTCTTGCCAGACCAATCAGATATCTTTAAAGGCATGCAATCATCATCCCCACATGATTTTAAGGAAGCCAATCAGAGTATCATTGATGTCATCAAAAGGCATATCTTGCCCCTCCTTAAGAAGACGAGATGAGCAAATTAAAACTGACACTATAAGGAATATATAATCCATTGGAGTTTCTGTATATGAGTTCAATATGTCCAGGGCCCTGTTTAGCTAATTAATGTGCACTTACACAGGCTATGAGGATTAGCAGCAGAATCCAAGCCAAAGGATGTCTCAGCTGAGGCTTTGCAGCAGAAAGTTCTTTAAAGTAATGCCCAGGCCTTTAACATAGCCAACTAAAAGCACTCCACTTACAGAGCAGATGTTTATGTAACAAGAATGTTTGTTTTCATGGTGAAGTCCCAACAAAGAGATTAATATCAGGACTACAATGGCCACAAGTATTGCAGCAATCACAAAATGTGGATCACCTCGCAAGACATTTCACTTCATGTCTCTGTGTCCTCTTGCTTGGGAGCATGAATGACCATAACTATAAATGTTAACAAGGACAATAAGAGCTCCTAATGGAGGCCTAGGATGACTGGTCCAAATACATAAGCTACAAAGCTGACAATCTTGCCAGCACCCATTGAGAGCAATCAGTTCACCATAACGGTTCTTTAAGAATTGCATGACCACTTTGACCTGCTCTCATGGATCCTATTCTGGTGTCAGAATAGGAAACCTTGCTTTTATTGGTTTTATTTCAAAAGTTAATTTCCCCCAATAAAAATACTGGAGCTCATAAACAATTGCAGACCAACATAAAAGTCATATAATCCATGCTTCTGGCTATAGCATTTGCTTCTGAAAAAGCTCCTGTGAATCACCCAGATCACAGAAGAGAAACTTGGTATTGGAGAGAGTATGATTCAGTCTTCAAATCTCAGAATTTCACATCCCCATACAGGCTTCAGGGACTACCACAGTCCCCTCATGTCCCCATCTTCATCTATGTCCAGTGGGATGTAGGCATGGCCTGGGCTGTAGCTGGGTCCCCCTCCATGGGGAAGTGCCAAGCTGTACCTCCCCAGGATGATCCCTGGACATCTTTGCTGCCAATATAGGATGAGATTATGCTCTAGTGGCACCTAGTCCTAGGCCATGTAATAGTGGATGTCAGTAAATATGTATTTTATGGTTGAAATGAATGTATCATTGACTGTGAAGCTCAATTAAAAAGGAGAAGGGTTCTGATCAAGCAAGTAGCCTGGAAAACTGATTACTTCAAAGGTGGTCTGAATTTGTATGTGTGTGTGTATAATGCAGTGGGCCCATACTGATGTTAGTATGCTCAGGCCAGAAAATCCCAACCCAGGAGGCAGCAAAGAACCATCACAAAATGCCCCCATACTTGGTGGTGGTGTGGGTGTTACAACACAGATACAATGGTTCCAGTGCAATGTACTGACTACTGTAAGAAGCTTGAGCCATTGAAGGGTTTAAGCATCCTTTGACCTGACCTAAAGTTGCTGAAATTGTCAGTCTTGCCTTTATATTTGATGTCCTAGAACATAAACATCCTATGTTCAATGCATTCATGTAGGCACTATTTCCTGCACAAAACAGGGAGAAACATTAACGAAAACATTTGTGGGTTTTCCCATCAGTCAGACTTCTTGTTTCCTCCTGATCAGTTTCCTTGGACACATGTAGTATGTTCATTTTTACACAAACAACATATTGGTGGCAAATGCAAGTGGAAATATGAAGTCTAAACACCACAGGTGTGGAATAGGAGCTACCAAAGGACATGCAATGAAAAGGGAGAATGAGAAAATAGATCCTCAGGGAAGTCTCACTTGAAGGTGAAATGAACTTTTAAAACAGAAAGAGGCTGCAAGGGGGAAAGTTAAAATTCCAATATCTGTCTTGGGATGTGAAGAACAGCAAGTGTTCTTAATTCAACCCAAACATGGCTGGCTGACCCCAACGTCTGGCTGACCCTAACATAGCTGGCTGACCCAAGTTTTGCCCATCCCTTGAACCAAACTTGAACTTTATGTAAAACTGAAGTCATTTGGAGATCATTTGAAAATATTTTCCTCTCTGTCCTCTGGTTTGGACTGAGAGTGCTCTGAGGAGAGCCATAGGAGAGAGAGCTATTTTTTTTTCTTTTGTATGTGTTTTTATGACCATTTCCCTGCAAGCATTAGCCAAGGAAGGAATGATGAGCATTGAGAGACTCCTTCATTTGCTCAGGGAGTGTGAGCAAACGTAGTTTCCCATTCAGGCAATGTGGTGGGAGAGGAAGCACCAGATTCAAACTTAGAAGCCATAGTTCTGATGTCCTGCTCGAAGTAGCCATTCAACATGCTGTGGAATGAATGACGGGGTGGACAAATGAAGGAATGCCAGCTATAGCTGATTAAGACATTTAAACAACCTGAGTCTAAACTATAGCAACCACAGAAACCAAAGCTCAGGAGGTACCACTTTGGGGGTGTAAATATATCCCAGATGTGGAGCAAGAAGTGGAGATGTAAGATGAAGCCCCTGCTAGTGTTCACAATCTGAGAACCACTGAGCCATAAACATGGAACTCCATAGGCGATTCATAGAAGGAGGGGTCTGGTATTGGATGCGGCATGAAGGAGGAGTCAGGACTTTGGCTGAGCCTTGCAGGGTGAGAGGATTTGGCTAGACAGAGAGAGGGGAAGAATGCATCTTAAGTAACAGGCTGAAAAAAGCACAGAAGTGGTTTACATCATGATGGGAAGATTTGTGAGACAATGAGCTAAGATGACTGAGGGAGGTCCTGGAGGATGGTAGAGAGCAGGCTGGCCTTGAAGTGGGTAAGGGAACAGGACTTGGCATAGTAGGAGCACAAGGAGGAACAAGGCACCTTTGCTCTTGAGTTGAAGAGAGTGTGGGTGACTGACCTGGAAGAATGGGCCCTTCCTCACCTCCTTGATCCTGGGCTCTTGCTCCTTGCACAGCCGCTGAGGTTGGATGGAAATCCAGCGAACATTTCTGTTGAACTCCCAGATCAACAGATCTTCAGATGTGTGGGGCAAGCCCACGCACACGCTCCCTCGTCCAAAATTAACCAACATGAGGAAGACTAGATCACGCATTTTTCAAAACAGACCAAGTGCCTCTTCCCTCTCCTGTGATTTGCAAGATGACAGATGATCCCAATCCCTGTAATTACTTAGATACTTTAATTGACTTTCAGTGGCAGTAATAAGTAACCGGAGTTCAGGCTTGTAGAATTTCCTTCCTAATTGTCGCCGTTAAACTACTCATTATAGGGATAAATAACACACCACTTTATTTAAACCATTTCCTCCATTCGTGTAGTTCATGTAAATCCCAGCGGAAGTGTCCCAGCATGGGCAGGCCCCTAGGGGAGCTGTTTGGGGGTGAGGAGCACGGTGGGGTACCATTCAAAGAGCTTCTCAAGCTGGTTGGCTGTTTCGTTTGAATGAGCAAGCCACAGTTTCCAACACTGACGCACTTCCTAGTGCTTGGGCTTTAAAAGGCTGTAGAAAGGATAATTGACCACAGCTTGTCAGCACGACAGATTTACTGTCATTAGCACAAACTCAGATGAATTACTTTAATATCATAGAATATAAACCATGGCCAGATAGTTTCCTTTCCCAGTAAGTTAAGAGCACTTACACTGCTTTTCACACTTCACTTCTGCACTTGGGTGTAAAGGAGGAAAGAAATTATAAAGGGCTCATGAGTGGGAGTGGAAGGGACGGGTGGGATTAATGTAACAGAAGTAGGAAAAGGTAGATGTCAAATTGTCAAGTCAAATCCAAGTGGACAGACCTATACAGGGTTGCTTGTTTTCAGGCTGGCATAAAAGCTAAATACACTTTTTAACATTTTTTATTTATTTTTAAAATATTTTTTATTGATTTCAGAGAGGAAGGGAGAGGGAGAGAGAGAGAGAGAGAGAGGAAGAGAGAGAGAGAGAGAGAGAGAGAGAGAGACATCAATGATGAGAGAGAATCACTAATCGGCTGCTTCCTGCACTCCCCCTACTGGGGGTCCAGCCTGCAACTTGGGTATGTGCCCTGACCAGGAATTGAAACCTGACCTCCTAGTTCAAAGGTCAACGCTCAACAACTGAGCCACTTTTTTTTTTAAGTTTCCAATATTGATTTCTCTTTTCATTGTAGTGTTAATTTAAAAAATTCTATTACAACTTGGGTTCTTCGTGTTTTGACTCAACTGTAGAAAGGATGTAATCTCGAAATATTATAAGGTAGATTCTCAAGCTTTTATTACACCCTAGACACCTGTTTGGGAGACCTGAATTATTTCATTCAGGGCAATAAAAATATGGCTCTTTATCATGCTCAAGTTTGTGTTCTTTTGGAACCATCCACTCTTCTGAGGATTGTGTAAGGAGAGCCAGTGCCCAGCCACAAAGAATGCCTAGAACCGAAGCAGTTTATTTTCATTTTTCTTCCCCACGGTTCGTTCCCCTTGCAAAAAATAAAAATAAAAATAAATCGCCTCCTAAGGCTGAGAACTCAGGGCAAGCTGCCTCTGGCAATTATTCCATTTTGCTTTTCGGGAGGAGGGCTTCATTCTTGTCTGATCATTGAATATAGAGCTGCTTTGCAATCTGTCCCCTGCTACCCACTAAGATAGAGACGCGTGTGCCTGGTTCCTATCGTTACTGTAACTGAAATGAAACTAAATCTCACTCATTTCTGTGAAGCTCAGCACTGCAGGTTTATATCAGCGAATGTCATTGCCAACTACTACTATTGCTCTGGTAGTCGATTCGTTGGATGGTAAACACTGTTTGTTCTATTCCCTCTGTATTTCTCAAACATGCTGTATCACCCCTGCAAGGTGAAAGTCATAGACATTTTCTTCTAGAAGGAGAGAGACAGTGTAAAATCCAGCAGCATATGTAGTTATTGCATATCCGACTGCTTCCCTTTTACCACTGAGTGTCCTAACAATAACATCGAGGGAAATGAGCATTTCATAAAATAACCTCATTTGTAGCGTGTTGTTAAAACACATAAACCACAGCAGCAATAAGCAGTGGCACAGGGAGCCATATTTCCTCCCTGCCCGGCTGACTTGCTCCAGGTAGGAAGGCGAGTGGGTGGACTTAGGAGCAGTGAGGGGCGACATTCCAGAGACTTGGGGCCACAGGGTCTGTACCCGACTTCTGGTTTTGAGTGTTTTGAGTGGGTCATTGCTTCACCTACATCTCATTAATCTGGTGATGGCTTGCCTCCAAAGTGCTTTGAAAGAATCACAGTATGAGTTTCCTAATTCCATTTTCAGCACTCAAAAGTGGGGCAGTGCCCTCAGCTCTTTGGCTCTTCGTTCAGACTTTGTATGTTTGCGTGTCATAGAGAAAGACATAATATTTTGTTGTTGTTAATCCTCACTGAAAGGTATTTTTCCATTGATTTTTAGGGAGAGTGGAAGAGAGAGGGAAAGACAGAGAGAAACATTGATTTGAGAGAAACATCGATTAGTTGCCTCCTGCACAAGCCTTGAGCAGAGCTCGGGCCTGGGCCAGGGAAGAGCCTGCAACTCAGGTATGTGCCCTTGACCGGAATCGAACTCAGGACTGATGCTCTATCCACTGAGAGAAACTAGCTAGGGCAACAATATAATATTTGTATTTAAAGAAAAAAAAGTCATGTAAAGAGGATAGAGTAGGGGTGGAGAGAGATTTGAGGAAGTAACTTCAAAGTGGTCGAAACCCAGTTATAAAAATGCTTGTTCCTTCATCCCTGTGAGACAGGTAGTAACAATTACTTTTATCAATGCCACATGTGTGTGAAATAATGGCAACCTTTATACAAGAAAAAAGAAATGCAATGTATCTGATTAGGTTATATTAGTATTTGGTGATTCCTCATTGTAGCCAGGGTCCTTTCATCTTCTCCAGCACAGACTGGATCTAGGCCTGACCAGGATGACAACATTTCCTCTTGTATGGATAGTCGTGTGTCCTTTTAATAGAATTTACATGCTCTGTCTCTGCTTGACGTTCAGCTTTAACTGGTCCGTCACATCCCTGGTGGTGTCTGAGCTCATGACAGGTCAGATTGGAGATGCCTGCGGAAGTGCTGGGGGCCAGGAACTGGATGCTGGTCACGTCTGGGCTAAGAATGAGCAAAGTGGACTCCATTTCTGGGACCAGAATGCAGGGGAAAAGGGAGCTTTTAAATATAAATATGACCACACGCCACTCAGAAAGACTTAGCATCTCTCTCCAGAGGTGGCATGGCCCATATGACTGGTTATAAGGGATGTTCAAAATTTTCCAGAGAGAAAGAGAGAGAAGAAAAACAAGAAAGAAAGAGAGAAAAAGTGAAGTTGGATTTAGTTTCTGTGCCTGTTTCATTTTTTGTAATGGAATGCTAAATGGCTGCATTGAATATTTCCCCCAGTTGTGTCCTAATGAGTAAATGCATTTCTGGATGTGAGAGCATGTGATTCGTGGGCATGCTTTCCTGGATTTCATTGCCCTTCTTCACTTTCACCTCCACTCCTCTGGCATCTCAGCTCATCTTTCTGGCAACAGAGATACCATCAGTCAGTCACCAGCAGCCTGCTCATTAGTATTGGGAAGGCAGGGGGAGGCGGCAAATATTAAATTACTAATGAGACAAGGCTGTGTGTGGAGTGACAGCATTGGAAAAGCTCTATGTCTTTTCTTTCTTTTTCCTTTCTTTCTTTTCTTTTTTTTTGTTAATCCTCATGCGAGGATATTTCCACTGATTTTAGAGAGAATGGAAGGGAGGGGGAGAGACACAGAGAGAGAAACATGGATGTGAGAGAGACACATCAATTGGTTGCCTCCCACATGTGCCCTGACCAGGGCCAGAGATCGAGCCTGCAACCTAGGTATGTGCCCTTGACCGGAATCGAATCCAGGACCCTTCAATCTGCAGGCCGACGCTCTATCCACTCAGCAACACTGGCTAGGGCTCCAGGTCTTTCCCAAGTCATGATTTTCCCTAACCCTCACCAAGTCAGTGGACACAGAGGGAACTTGCAATCACTACATTGGGCCCCTGAGATTCTGTGGTATAGATTCTAATGGTTGATTTTAACATATTTCAATTTGGTATTAATATTTGTTATGTGTTTCCCCCAAAATTTAAATAGTTTTACTTTCATTCTCTTGCAAAGCAGTTATACAATAAAAAGAGGTATAAAGAAGTAAAAATAATCTTTAATCTTACCACCCAGTGATAATCCATTGAATACTTTGATAAATATCTTTCTAGGTATTTTTCCTATGTATGTACACACACAAACATAAACAGACATAGATATGTTCTTTCAAAAACCTATTATATTTCATTTAGAAACATATCATGCCCAAATTCCATGCCCATAACTCTATTTTATGTTATTCTCTCAACTGGCTTCTTTCTGCATTATTATGAAGCACTTTTGGATACATCTTTGCATGCTTTTATAATGTCTTAAGAGTAAATTTCTAGAAGTAGACTCATTGATTTGAAAATTATGCATGTTTGAAATATGGATATGTTTTCATATTGTCTTCTAGAAAGTCATTAATGATAAGTATCATGGATATATCATTTTTAGAAAAATAAAAGGATGTTTAGATATTTACTTCCTGCCTTTTCAAGGTACAGAGAAAAAATATCTAAATATCATGTAAGATGCTTCTAGAAGGAAAAGCCATGCTATAGTCAGATGATTATTTTGTCAAATTAACTGTCCTTTTACAGCTTCTGGTATTTGGTCATAATTTTCTGTTAAAAAGTAAAACAGTGAATGGTCATTTTTTCAAGTGTCTTCATGATTTGTAGTATAATTTTGTGACTTCAAACTGATTATGCTGTGTGGGCTTGGTGACTTCTGGGTAGTTTGTAGGCAGGCATGAATGTTGGATTTGCTTTGAAGTTTAAATTACAAAACTAGACGATTCCTATGGACAGTGTAATGTGAACACAAGACAGAGGCCTGGGGTGGCTCGTTCCTATTCCGTCTGAAAATGGTATTCCGCCCCTTGACCAGCAGCAGGCAGTGCATATATTCAGATCTGTGTCTGTGTGAAGATGTAGGCCGTGAAGACACATATGACATAGAGGCTCATTGCTAAAGAAACACGTCCATAGCCTTGTGAATAAACAGAAGACAGGTGAACTAAGAGTGTCAGGTGTGGATGGAAGCAGAGGTGAAGGAGTCATTGTGACAGAAAGCACGGACACTTCGGGGTAGGGTGGGGAAAATTAGGGACAGTAGCTGCTTTTTCCAGAAGGCACCATATGTAGGCTTTTAGACGTCAACAAAATAACCAGATTAAGGCAAAAAATGGAGTCCCAGAGGCAAAAAAATGAAACAGACAAAAATAAACAGTTGTATAAATTCAACAAGTTTGGTTTTTACTGATTTCAGTGTGTGTGTGTGTGTGTGTGTGTGTGTGTTTAGCTGTGAGTTTGCACAGAGTTCATTGTTCAGTAGCAGGAAGACATACATCACTGAGCCTTATATGTTATATCATGAAGCTCAGTTCTTTAAACATGAAATCATAGCCAACCCCGCTGGGTGCAAATACAAGGCATGAGAACTAGCCCAGAACCACAGCTGTTATCATCTGTTATCTGGGCCTTCATTAATATTTATGGAGCCCATAGACTAAGCATAGACCCCTCCATAACTCAGAGAACCAACACTGTGCTCTGAAAATAGTTTAATCTTGGCTTTGCTTGTAAAAGCAAATGTTTGCAACCCCCCTAAAATGTGCCTCAAGATAGGCTGCATGGCTTTAAAAAATTCTCTCCCCCCCCCACCCCTCTGCTCTGAATTGAGAACTTGTGTCCTGTTCTAAAATAACCCTGCACACAATTTTGGTCCTTTTTGAACTGCATCCCAGAGGAATAATTTTCCTGCCTCTCATTCCGTCTTGTCACATGCAGAAGGAAAGGAGAGCCTGGTGTACCTAGGACAGTTTAGGGGACTTTAAATCAGTACCTTAACCTCTCAGCGCCTCAATTTTACCTCTCAATTAAGGACAATAACACCCACCTCTCAGGGTGTTAGGAGAACTAAATTCAATATCATATTTGAAAAAGGTAAAGCCAGGTACCACATGGCTGTGGTTTCAGATAAAGAAACAGGGACCCAGGGATGTTAAAGGGACGTATAGAAAGGTGGCAGTTTCACCGGGGTGAGTAGGTTTCCTCACATCCCTGCGGCTTTTCTGTGACTATAAACATTACCAAGTGGACACAATGCTTTCAATGAAAATGGCAAAATATTTTCACGTGCTCTGTGTCTCCTGTTCCCTGAATTTTTAACACTTCTTGCTTTCAAGAAGCTGATGCCTGTCTTAGCTTTAGTGGTGAAGGCTTAGGGTGGATTTTACAAAGCAGCTCACAAGCTGTCCAGGGGTGTCTTAGTGTCTCAGAGTGTCTGTTCTCTTGAAAGCCCTCTGCGGCCGTTCATGGAATGAGTCCAGTGCCTACTAGTACTTCACACGGGTGTGGGAATTCTCCAGCCCCCCTGAAGTATGGTTTGCACTTTGGTCACCAGGTGAAGATGGACGCCTACTTGTAGACACATTATGAGCAATAGTCATCTCCTTCACACACCAACCAGGTCTCCTTTTCTTGCTCCTATGCAGACCTACCTTTTCCCTTCCTCAAGCCATTGCCCAATTGACACGATCTGTGTTCTTCAATAAGCCCAGGGGCCTGATTACTCAATTATATCCAATAAAAAGCATTAATTGCAAGAATAGGAAAGTTATCACACACTCAGAATAGCTTTTTAATGAAAACTCACTGAAAGAAGTGAAATTTTTTCCTGATGATTCACTTTTCTGCCTGTTTTGATTGTGTTTACTAAGCTCCTACTGTTGGCTATGGCCGATGGCTGGACCTTACACACTGCAGCCCTGGTGTTGATTATCCAAGAGTGGGGAGAATCACTCCCCAAATTTCTGGTTACCCATGGCAGCTTCCCTTACACTCTGCTCTGCTGTCTTCCCTGTCATGAGGACAATAGCAAAAACAGCAATAATAATACCCAGTGTTTACATTATTAGTGCTGCTATGTGCATGGAGCTTTTCTAAGCATTATAACTATATTATTTGTTTAATGTCTGCATCAAACTACTTTATAATCTCAAGGGATCTAGGGATAGGAACTTCAGTCAGAGCTGTGATAGAATCAAACTATGGGGACTTTCAGTACCAAATGATGCTTCTCAACAAGGGGGGATTTTGAAAATTCCTAGAAACATTTTTTATTGTCTCAGCTGGGGAGGGTGCTACTGGCATCTAATGGGTAGAGGTAAGGGATGCTGCTAAATATCCTATAATGCACAGGTCAGTTCTCCACAACAAAGAGTTATCCAGCCAAAAGTGTCACTAGTGTGAAACTTGAGAAACCCTGGTGCCGTGTGACTGTAGTGCTCTTGCCCTGATTGGCTAAATTCCAATCCTACTTCGGCAATTTATTAGCTGTGGATCTTGAGTAACTTGCTTAACCTATTTATGCCTCAGTTTTCTTATCATGAAAATGGGATGACAATAGGAATATGTCATGGGGTTGATGTCATGATTAAATGCATTAATGCGTATAAATGCTTAAATCGGTGTCTGGCACGTAGTAAGTGCTCCATTTGTTAGTTGTTATTTTTATCACATGGAGCCCTTCTAGCCTTAGGGAGACAAGCTGGGCTTATCTTCGGTCTTGAGAAGATACCTTTAGTTCATGCCATCCAAGGGAATAGTTTTTCTCCATCTTAATCCTAAAAAGAATGTCCTATCTTAGCCCACTAGGAAGTTCAGGAGAAGTTATCTTTGTCTCAAGGTAATGTCTCTTTCTCACCTTTTTTTTTTTTCTTGCCTCTTGTTTTACAAAAGAAAGTTAAGGCTTTCTGTCTTGCTCTTGTGTTTTGTTGCTTCAAAGTTTCCATGCCTGCCTTCCGAGGACTAGGCTGTCCACCTGTTTCCTCTGCATCATCGCACCATGTGTTATGTTTAGTGAGGAGGGAGCCTGTTATGACTTCATCCGTCTACATTTCTCTCTCAGATGGGTGTTCTCAGCATGTAGAGAAGAAAAAGTATGTCTACTTAGTCATTGAGCAGAATTATGGGTTGATATCACTGGAATCATCTAGGAACGGAGGCTGGGAGTGGTTCAGTGACTTACCTGTGTTGTCCAACAAGTGAGTGAGTGAGTTAGGATATATCTAGTGAATGTTCCTACACTTCAGGTCTTAGAGTCTCATGCAACTATACACTACATTTTTGTGTAGGGAGACCCACTTAAATCTAAGTTGGTGCATGATTGCAATTCAGACTGGCTGGGTATTTCTGAGCTGCTGGAGCTGGCCTGCTAGAAGATTCTACCAGAAGAAGGAAAGCCTCTTCTGAAGGGGAGAGAAAGCTCGGAGAGTGTGATCTGATACTAAAACTTCGGGGTTATGGGGATAGGGAGGAGTCCTGAGCATAGAACAGTATCTGTCATTTAGTGGCCATGAAGGTGGGTCTTCTATGAGCCCAGTGAGTTTATATGTGAGCCCTGTGCTAAGTCTAGAGCAGTGAGTAAATCTGAAAGATGTGTTTTAGGAAAACTTTACAGAAATTTTGTCCAAGGAGCACAGCTCCGTTTACCTAACAGGATGTGAAATGGAACAGAACACTGAGCAGTTTGGCATGTGGAGGGTCCTTGTGCCTCAGCTGAGGGGCAAACATCTGTTCTGGGAAGCTATGCAGTACCGCCAGATCCCTGGGAAAGACAGCAGAGAAGAGGGAGCACCCACAGAGTGGACATGAGACCCTCCCTGGGGACTCAGGAAACAGTCTTTGGAAATATTTCTGCAGGCCTATGAATTCTGACTTGTAATGTTACCATTTGGAACATACAGGCCTGAGGAAATGGATGGTGTTTGAAATTTCACAAATATTTCGGTACCTCAAACTGCTGACAAATATAGTGGTTTGTTATACTTTTCTTTCAATCCTTCAAATTGGCATTTCCCCCTGGCCTGCATTGCAGACTACCACTTTCATAAGCCTGCAAAATATTGCTAGAAATAATATACTTACAGAACAGCCCGAAACCCTGGAAGAATGGTCTCATCATATCATTTATGAATTACACTAGTATCAGACAGGGCATTCATAGCAATCAAAACACATTAATTTTAAAAGACATTCTGTGTTTTAGACCATAACTATTATATCCATATTGAAGTAGTTTAAATATAAATGAGGTCTACAAAAATGTCAGGCAAAATACAACTGCCAAAATTATAAGATCATTTGGGAAATGTTTGAATGGCAGCCCAGCGCTAGGCCTTAAAAGGTTGGGAAGGAACTTCCCAAAAGAAATTCAAACTGTGTAATCAAAGATACATCTTACAATTCCATCCACTTGGAATTTCTTTATTCAGTATGTTGACTGCCTATGTGTACAGTGTCACTCTCATTATATTCTGTTGAGTAAAGTGAGTCACAGGGCCAGTTCAGATTCAAAAGACTGAACTACACAAATCCACAAATTCTGGGAGGTGCGGCTCACTGGGGACCATCTTTGGAACCTGGCTACCCCAGGTAATACCAATGACAAAAAGCTGGAGAAGGTAAACTCTGAGCTTAGGCAAACAAAAAGAGCTAATTCATAAGCAGATTAAAGCATGTTAACTAGCATATTCTGGTACTAGTAAGCATAGATATTCCCAAAGTATAGAAAATTATACCATGTATGAATAGGGATTTTTTTTTTAATCGTGAAAGATATATTGCATGACAAAGAATAGAATGAGGACAACCTTGGGTTTCTCATCCTGCAAATGTACTCCAGGTGAGAATGGCATTATGCTATCATATGAGTAAGGTCCACATCAGGACCTTATTCATTTGGAAGTTAAGGGGTAGAGGTCAGAAGTGAGGGAGACATTTTAAAGTAAAGAAAAGCTTTAAGGAGAAGCTGTGCAAGTTCTTACTGAATGCCCTTCATTTCCTTGAGGCAGTTAGAAAAATGATTGTTTACTCAGGGTTGAGAAGGACAGAGTTAAGCTTGGCATACGCTGTGGAAAATGGGAAATGGTTCCAAATAAAGGACATGGTACGCTGAAAAGCACTGGGCCCAGCTGATGCTGGACTCATAAACGGGTAGCGTGGCCCATTGGCAGAGCTGTATGGTTTTCTTCTGTAGCACGCTGGCAGGGACAGAAACAGAAATCAGTAGTTAGGTCTTCATGAAGGAATGAGTTGTGAGTATTGGAGGTATCTTTCTCTTCTTTCTTCAGGGAAGACTCTGTGGAGCTAGCTTGAGGATATTGCAGACATCACCTTTCATGACCCTCCATCCATCTGCTGCCTCCAAGGGGGGCATTCTTTAAAATATATATATTTCAGAGAGGAAGGGAGAGGAAGAGAGATACATCAGTGATGATAGAGAATCATCCATCAGCCGCCTCCTGCGCGCCCCTACTGGGGATCAAGCCCACAACCCAGGCATGTGCCCCAACTGGGAATCAACTTTCACTTCCAGGTTCATAGGTCAGTGCGTAACCACTGAGCCATGCTGGCCGGGCTAAGGAGGGCATTCTTGACTAGCACAGCTTCTTCTCCATAGATGACTTCTTCTCAGTAACCTGTACAGGCAAAACAAGGCTTATAGGACTCATCTGGTTGAGATCAAGATGGAAAAGATACTTTATGAAAAATTTATTTCATTGATAATTTACAAAGCTCTAAAAAATATTTTCCCCTACATCAGTAATGCATGTTATTTATAGAAAATTAGAAAACAAAGATGAAACTTAAAGTGAACTTAATCTGACACCACAAAAAATAACCATGTCAATAATTTAGTACCCATCGCAGTTTTTTTATACCTATACCAACTTGTCATAAGTAAGTGTAGGGTAGATTGCACTCAGGACCAGCTACATAATTTGGGGGACCCAGTGTAAAATTAAAATGTGGAGCTCCTTGTTCAAATATTAAGAATTTCACGATGGTGACAGAAGAGCCCTTCTAAGTGTGGGGCCTCGTGCAAATTTCATACCCATGAAGTCAGCCCTGCTTGTCCCCTAATCTCAAGCATAAACAATTTACCAGCTAAAGGACTTTCTCCTCCCTCCCTTTGTCCTAGCCTCAAGGGCAACTTTGGGGATGCCAGAGAGTTTGCAGCTGCAGATGTGGCTAAATAAAGCCAGTCCAAGGGACCCTCCTCAGGTTTCATCCTCAGAAACATATAAAAAGGAGTTGGTTATTTTTCAGATATTTTCCATTTTCTCTTTTTAATACATGCTACCTTCCTTTCAGTCTCATCTCCAAGGGAGCCAGGCCCTGCTACCATCTCCTGAGGGTTGGGGTCCCTTTGCCAGCTGGCCTGGCAGACAGAGCATGGAGCCACAGAGGATTATTCTAGGCCCTTGAAACCTAATGGAGTTTTCCAAGCAGGGTCTCAGGCTTGTTTGGAGTCTGTAACCCCTTTCCTCCTCACAATTTCTACTTTTCGAATAGAAATGCCTCTCATCTGCTTGTCTTACCATTGCATTTTGGAAAGATAACTTGTTTTCTAGTTTCACAGGCCCACAGATGGAGAGGAATTTTTCTCTAGTATGAATCATGTCTCATCTACACCTGATTTATATGATTAAGGAGATAACATTGGAACTTTCTGAGCCCATTATATTTGGACAAAATTTTAGATTCAGTTGATGCTGGAATAGGTTGAGACTTTTAAGGATTTAGAAAGAAGGTGAATGTATTTTGCCCATGGAATACTTGTGAGTTTTGGGAAGGCCAGAAACTATAGTGTACTGAGTTGAATTGTGTGTCCCTAGAAGATATATTCAGGTCTTAAACCCTCTTACCTGTGATGGTGACCTTATTTGGAAATAGAGTCTTTGTAGATGTAATCAAGTTGATGTCATACTGGCTTAGGGTGCTACATGACTGGTCTCCTTATAACAGGGAGACCTGGACACAGACACACCATGGGATAAAGGAGGCAGAGATTGGAGTAATGCAGCTACAAGCCAAGGAACACTAAGGATTGCTGGCATCGCCAGAAGCTAGGAGAGAGATACGAAACAGACTCCTCCACAGTTTCCAGAAGAACTAACCCTGCCAACACCTTGATTTTAGAATTCTAGCCTTGTGAACAGTGAGAAAAGAAATTTAAAAGGTTTTAATCAGATAAGGACACAGTCCCATTTATAACCATTTTAAAATGATCACTATACATAGGTAAGTATGGAAAAATGACTTGGGAGGAACAAGAGTGTTAGTAGGAAGACAAGTCACTCCTTGTAGAGTCTCTCACTTGTCCAGGCAAAGGCTACTGGTGGCTCCGACAAGGGTGATAGTGACAGAGGTGGTGACAAGTGGTTGGAATGCATATTGAAGTTAGAGCTAATAGAACTTGCCGGTGGCATTGGAGTGGAGAGTGAAGGAAAGAGATGAAGCAAGAAAGGCTCAAGGTTCCTGGTGGATCCCTGGGTGGATGCTGGTTATCATTTGCTGAGTGGGGAGACTCGGAGAAGAGCAGGTGGGAGATGCTCAAGAATTTCCTCATCAGAGTTTCCATGGGAATGTCAAGCAGTAGAGTCCTCCCTTCAGCTGGTCCAGAGGGCAGCTGCTTGTCTAAAACCTCAACAGCCTCCCAATGGGAGTCCCCATGTGAAAAGTCTCCCCGAAAATGGAATGTGTAGAGAAACAGAGAACAGTCTGATGTGCTCTTTGAACTCATATTCAGCCCGTGCCTACGTCCGTCCCACCTCTTTAAGTACTCCTTACCAGACTCAACAACTTCTCCCTCTCTGTATCGCTTAAATTGATCGAAGTTCTATTTCTCTCATTTGCCTACATAAGAAGCCCGAGTACAATGAGAAATATACTCAGCAACTATAACAGGACTGACGCACAGTAAGGTACTTTACGCGTTAATAATGTTTCTTAAAATAAAATTTATGATCTGTTTCTCCCTGTTGCCAAGGGAGGAGGGGTGCAATTTAAGACCATAGAAACGGTAAGACAATATATAAATATTATTCCTCTTGAAAGGATTTTTTTAAAAAAGACCGTTATTTTTTATTTAAAAAAAAAATGAGACCAAAGTAAGCTGTTTCTCTGCTCCTCCTCCTTCCCCAACCTCTCCCCCTGAGACGGGGCCCAGTGCTCTCCTCTCCCGTGCCCACGGCAGCCGTGGCTGTCCCAGGGAAACTGCCTCTCTGCAAAGCAGACTCTCTCATCAGCTGCAAACCTCTGAGGCCTCGCGTCTGTCTCATCTGCCAACCGCTGGCTGGTGCCTCACACCCCAGGTCCTGTGAGCCGCATCCTTGAGACTCACAGCCTTCCTCCCCACAGCAGAGCACCACAGCACTTGTTTCTGAGGCCCTGCTGGAAGGAAGAGCAGGGCCAGGTTGGGAGTATTGTTATCTTTGCCTTATTAATAAAATAGGGTTAATGATTTATTCATAGCTGGGACAATGCCGCTCTGCGCTGGAGGACAGCACCGACCTGCTACGTTAGAGACGAGCAGCTGCTGTGGAAGAGATGGGAGTCTTCCGAGAAATGGTCTTGGGCTGCTTCTACGAGGCAGCAGCAGACTTATCTGACCAAGTCAGGGCTGAGAGGCAATTATTTGTAGACAGTGGATGTTGTCGGATAAATACTGGCGATGGAGGTCGCTGGAAAGATGCCCCCTTGCTTTTCCATTTCTCATCTAATGAGTGTTTGTTCACCTTCTTGCTTTATCCTCTCCTCCTTGGTACCTGGAAGATGCCTGAGTTTGTAATTCAAGATGTGTTATCTGGGGGATATCAGTATAATACACATGTGGACGTGATCGCCATCAAAGAGCACTCATCCCGGGAAGCAGGAGAAAGAAATGGTATTTGGGCTTTTCTGGTGCTAGGCTAAGATGACACTATTTTCACAGATTAAATCCTTTAAAATCCTATCTCTTCTTTCCCCAATAGACTGCACAATTTTTTTTTTATAAATAATTAGGAAAGAGGTTAAGGCACTGCAGAATCCTGACAAATAACTAAGAGAGATCATTTTTTTTAAAAAAATGCCAATTACTGTCACTCTTGTTAAGGACAGGGTACAGTTCTGTTAGTGCAACTGTTTGTTGGATAATTAGCTGGCTGATGTGGTCCAGAGGGCAACGTGAGGCAGGATTTGACAATCCACAGAAAAACAAAAGTGAGAGCACTCATTTCCCAGCAAACCAAACCAGCCCTCATTGGAATGGACAAAAATTAGGCTTATTTATGGCCACGTTGCTGTTTTTGCTCTATTGCTCCCCATCTGAGCCTCCCTGGCCTCCCCTGAGATTTGGGGAGATTTAGATCTGATGTCAGAAAGGAGAGCTGGGTTTCTGTCCCTTTGGTGCCTAACTAGAGGGGAGAATTCCAGGCCATGGGAGGGACTGAAGAAAATCTCATGGTTGGTGTATATGCTTCCACACAGCAAGGCTCCCTGAGGGACTCCAAACCGCCCCCCCCCCCACCCCAACCCCGCTGCCCCTCTGCTCAGCTTCTTTGAGAAGAGATCAAATGTTTCAAAGCATTTCCACCTTTACTAATTTTTAATGCGTCCACCAGACTGAGACTTGCCCACTGGAAAATAAATCTCTGCTCGTTGAAGCAGCCAAAAATAAAAGCAATCCTCTAACAGTAGCACATTTAACTTCCTCCACAACTACCAGCAGGAGCCAAGGAGTACAGCTTTTGCCCCATATATTAAGCCTTGAAATGTCTTAGGGAAGTGACCACACTGGAAATCAGAATATGTTTAAATGTAATTCACAACATTCAGAGTCTCCTTACACAAGAAGCCAAGAGGCTACACCCCGATCCGTCCCTGTAACTTCTCCTGCTCCCAGCCCCACCCTGCCCATTCCTCTCCTTTGCCCATTCCTCCCATCCCCCAAAGCCACCCACGAGTGTCCATGTGGGATCCAGGAATGTAACCCTAGGATCTGATTTCCCAGGCCATCAGGAGATAGCACTGTCTATCAGCCAAAAAATAGAGCTTCCTGACAGTTGCAGAAATGACAGCTAATTATATGCTCCATGTTTCCTGCAAAAGATATATATATTTTTTAAGCTGCTGGGCTGACTTTCTCCCATGGCTGTATTTAAAGGTTAGTTTCTGACCTGCTTCCTGGTTTAATGGAATAATTTAAATATTACAAATCATTACTTGATTCTAATGAATTATGTCTCCCCTGGCACCTCACAAAATCCTTATCATGCCAAAGGAAATAGTTGGAAGGAACAGGGAAGCCTCCACAATAATAAACAGAATAACATGCCATTGGGTTGTAGATTTCAGGATCCCCGGCTTCTTGGGTGGTTGAAAGCATTTGGCCCTGGGCCTCACACTCACGGAGCACCTGAGGCATGTGGCTAAGCAGCATGAACTCCCACTCCCCTGCTTCGCATGAATGTTCACTTGGCTTAATTGTCACCTCCTGCTAAGAACATGTAACATCTCATTTTCCCAGAGATTGTGGAAGTTTGAGCTTTGCTTATGGCCAAGTTGGGAAGCTGAGTGTGTAGCACTGCCTTCTTTGATGTGCAAATTCTGGGGATGGTCTGAACTTAGTTCGGTTCATAGAGTCCTTTTATTGAATTTCAGCTTCAAATTCTAGTGAAGTTCTGGACCCAAACAGTTTCTCTTTGGGTGTGATTATGTGGGCAGTTAGTCTCATCCAACTTAGTCTACTTACATATATTGCCACTTTTATTAAATGCAGGCATACCTCGAAGATATTGTTGATTTGTTTCCAGACCATTGTGCTAAAGCAAGTATCACAATAAAGGGAGTCATAATCTTTTAGCTGGTTAAGGGTCTTGCCTTCAATTTGTAAAATATAAATAAATAAAATAAAATAAATACAACATCTATGAATTGTAATAAAGTGAAGTGCAATAAAACAAAGTATGCCTATAGAAGAAAGTAACTAAAACACACGTATGTGATACAATAAAAGTGATATTCAAGGATGGAAGAAAAGAGCACATGAAAGGCTCTTCTCCCACGAACTAGAGGGAAGATTTTTTAACTAGAATCTCTTGATTCCAGTTAGCTAAGACTGGAGGGCTCTGTCAGCCTTGCCAATTGAACCATGAATGTCCATGTCTTTAGCTGTTTGATTGAAATGCCCATGTGAAAATTCCACCACAAGTCCAGATGAATTGTTTGTGTGGTACCAAATGTCCTGATTTCCACTTTGGCAACTAGCAGATTTGCAAATGAGGTGAGTAGCAAATATGAAGTAGCAACCATGCAACATGTCTCTCATTACGTGGGATTCTCCTGCAGTGTATTGAACTATCAGTAGTGGAACCTCTGAAGTAGTTGATAATCCATAATTATTTTCACAAAGGAGAAGGCTTGTAAATGTCTGGGTTTAAGCTGCTGGATTGATAAGACTCAAAGGTTTACCTGATTCCACAACCTATGAAAAATGTCTTACCTTGCCCTGAACAGATAATTCCATCTTAGAAAATAATATTTTTCTCAGGAAGTTCCCCAGGAAAATTCCAAAGTCCCTGGAAGAGGTAATTCATCTTAGGAAGGTTAAATCTATCAGATTGCTTTCTAAGATGATGGGTAAGTCAAGGGTCTTAGTGAAATGGACTAGGTAGCTATGCCTTGCAGAGAGAATAGATGGTAGAATGGAAATGTTAACGAGGGACTGAAAGAGCCCCATGGCAAGACTGGCCATCTTTGTGACATCTGAAGTGTCAGGAGCAGTGATAGGTCCTTAGCAAAAATAAGTGACCTCCCACTGGACATATACTGATCACTCCAATAGACTGGGAAACACCCAAATGGAAAATTCAAGTTCTGTGTGTGCGTGTGCGTGTGCATGTGCGTGTGTGCGTGCGTGTGTGTGTGTGTGTGTGTGATACTACACTAGTTAAATTAATATTTAAAGACTTTTATTTTTAAGGGTTTGTTTTTTTTTTTTTTTTTTTTTTGAGAGAGAGAGAGAGGGAGAACCAAAATGGAAAAACAGGGCCCTTGGAGTTACTTTCTTTGAGAAAAGTTAAGTGAAACCAAAACTCTCCTAGGGGATAGATTTGAGGGTACACGCAATAAAAGCAAAATCCAATTTACAAAGAAAATCACATCTAAAATGATGACTGTCATGAAACTCGATTTTTGGTTTTCTCCTGAGCAGAGGAGAGCACAAGGAACTGGAGAAACCTCTGCTTATTTTTCAATGGGGAAAACAAAATGTTTCACAAATCTGTGTGCTTTTAAAGGAGACCCATCTGATGGGTGTTTCAGCATCTTCGTAGACACTGCAGGACAGTTTAATATAATACCTCCGTCAGCAAGACAGTTTATCACATTCAACAGAAATGACAGTAGAAGGAAGAAAAGGATGGGAAACCATTCTGGGGTGAGCAAAGGGTGACAACAGGATGGGAAAAATGCAGCTTTCCCAAATATTTATTCATGCTTATGTAAACCTCAATTAGCTGTCTTCAAATGCTAAGTCTCTGCTGAAGAAAAGGAGCATTTGGAACTGCGACTTGGAAGTTGGTTGGTGTCAGTTATTTCGCCGCATTGTTGATTAATGCAATTGAAGTATATATTACAGAAACAGAAAAGGAAATGTGACTTCTTCAGGGACCCATTAATTTCTTAAGGATAAAGTGTTTGAAGGTTCAAAGGCTTTGTTGAGGCTTATTTTAAATTTAAAATTTTCATTGTCAAGGGATTGATTACCATTCCTATATTAGCTTTGTCAAACACCACACTGATCTTAGTTCTTTCAAAGTTTGTGGCACTTATCTGTTTTCTGAGATTTTTTTTTAAGAGAAGGCTGTCTTACAAGTTCTCCCAAGGACAGATTTGCTTTTCTTTTACAAGAACACAAGATGAAATTTTCTAAAGTCTTAAAATGAGCAATTCCCACTCTCCCCATGTGTGGGATCTTTAAAGTCATTTCTGCCAGTCAGGTACAGCACCTCCTCATTCAAACACTTCCCCAGATTAGTTTCTGTTTGGATTTCCCTGGACTTTAAAACATGAACTCATTTAAGTGCCTTTATATATTTGAAGCTTTAATAACATTGTTTAGGGACTCCTCAGTAAGATTATCCTGTCTCTTCACCCCCAAATGACTACCCACAGTTCTTTTTATAACTCTCTGCTGTCTTGCTCTGATCACTGCTTAAGGCGCTCTCATAAACAACACCCTTCGAACATGAGCCAAGATGTTCCAAGCACCAGTCTTTATTTGTGCTGTCCTAATAGTGAACTTGTTAGTTCAATAAGTCAGATAGCAGTATTTCCGGCTCTTTGGAAACCCAGCCCAAAAGGATACTGCCATTTCACTGAACAGCAAGAATAGCAAATATGCCATTAGGAGATGGGGGTTAAGATGGCACTGCTATACACCTCGATGAAGGTGGTTTCATTAGAAATAAAAGCATTGTGACTCAAGGCTTTGCCATAGGAATTAATAATGAAATTGCTAATACCCTAAGAGCAGTTCAGCAGAAAAATCTTTTTTGTTACAAGGAGAAAGGTATTTTCTCTTCATCAGTCGTTGTTTTCCTTATTTTCTAGCCTTGGAAAAGTTCTACTGTGTGATGTTGGGACTGTGAAGTCCAGTCAGCAGCAGGTGACCTCTTGGACTGTGCTTCCTTCCTAGCTGTCTCTAAGTAGATCGGGACGTGTGGACCAACCCCTTGAGAACTGACCCCCCACAGCTGTACCCAAGCCTTAATTCCGTGCAGCCCTGGGAACAGTTTGGACTTGGCTAATGGGGACACATGTTCTCCCATCTCTTGTGGGAGATTTTGCCTCAAGGAATACTGTCACTCACATTGACTTTATTTTCAATGCCCTTTCTATTTGAGCTCGATTTGGGAGTGACTATCTGCATCCTACCACACATATCTGGAAGGCAGTGGCAGGCTGGTTCTGGGTAAAAGAAGCATGACTTCGAAGAAGCTCCCCTGCACCCCAGTCCTCTCACAGTGGTGTCATCCAGACCTGCTCCTGGTTGCAGATCTTTGTCCCAGCCTTCCCCCTTCCAAAGCCACCCCTCCCCGGGCATAAACATATTCCAAAGTACCTGCTTCTGAATTCCCGAACCACAAAGAATTGGCAGGAGAATCTGGACCGAAATGGCTTTAATATGCTCCCAATCTCTAGTAGCATTTGCACATTAACCATTTTCTACACCTTAGTTGAAATAGTGAATTGTAAGTGTTTGTGTGTGTAACTAGGTGAAAAGTATGGTGAAGACATTTAGGGGCTGAGATGAGTGGGGTGCAGTTCCTATGACACTAGAGCAGGAGTGGTGCCAATCCACTTTGTACACAGATGGACAAACGCCTGCAGGTGGGCCCTTAATAGAGGCAATGAATGATGATGATGATGTGGCCTGGGGAGGAAGGGGGAATATGAGGTGGAAGCACAAAACTAGAGGCTATAGTTTCATTGATGCTAAAACAAAATAACCCCCGTGGGTGGTTGGTGAGCAGCATGGAGAAAAACTTAAGGAGGCTGGGTTTTGCCATCATGGTCAAGCCAAACACCCCCTCCCGGGTATCACATCCCAATCTGGTGTGCACTTGAGGGAAGCTGAGCTGGCATCTCATGGAGAATTCAGAGCTTTATTTGCAAACGTTGAGGGCCAATTTCCTCTATACTTAAGAGCGTGTGGACACCGTAGGCATTCACCATTCTTGAAAAGGCTTACTCTATGGAGAGCTGCACAGATTTCACAGGAATAGAGCAGGTGAGTGGCCTCTACTCTGTGTTTTTAATTTACCTAAAAGGGTTGTTTGTTGACAGTAAGGGAGTAGGTGCCTTAGCAGGGACCTATCTCCTCCCCACCTGCCTTTGTTCAGCATTCACCAAGCATAGACTTACAATGTAATCCTAGGGTCCGGCCCTGCCCTAGGCATTCAGGATACACAGGAGTAAGTGGTCCCTGCCAGGAATGGGGAGGTAAGTAATATCATCATCATTTGGCAGATGACAAAGTATGGACAGAGAGATTAAGTGGCTCAGAACCATGGTATCTTAAAGGACTTCATAGATTCATTAGATAGTCAATTTGATCATTTGAAGGGCAGAAGAGACCTTCACAGTTATTTCTCCTTCAAGGGAGATGATACAAAAACAAACCTATGAGATATGGATACTACTCTCCTCTGCCATTGTCAACATCAAATGAGGTATCTGAGGTGGAGTGTACGTGGCTGGCCTGGGGCATGCCCTATCACCAGAGACATGTTAGTGCTATGTCTCCAGCAGTTTTACCAACCTCAATCACCTTCTCAGGCAGGCCAAGCTCTATCTTTCAATACCATTCTAGGCCACTGAATGATGATGAAGGTGAGTAAAAGTGTGACTACAGCAATAACAACTCCTACTTCTACTATTCTTACTACCATGTCTGCTGATATTGAATTCATCTAGACATCACTCACCCTACAGAGTGCTATATCAACCCTACAAGTGACATTTTTACACTGCGGTGTAGTAGTTGAGAGCATAAGCTTGTGAGTCAAACAGACCTGAATTGAATCACTATTCTCATACTTTACAAATGAGGAAACTGAAACTCATAGAGTTTGTTACTTGATCAAAGATCACATAGCTTGTAACTAGAAAAATAATGCCAGGATTTGACCTGTTCCTCTCTTACTCCTGTACCTACATTTGTTTCACTATGGGATGCTACCTACCCTCATTAACCCCAGCATTTATTGACAATAGGAAAAATCTGTTAGGCACTTCCTGTGTGTCAGGAAATGTATAAAGCCCTATACATGCATCGTCTCATTGAAGTTATTTTTAACTATTCTTTATATTTACCTCCATTTTATGGGAGAAGGACAGAGTCCTGGAGAGATTTAATAATTTGCCCAGCATTTCACATCTAGAAAGTAGTAGAATTCAAAGTAGATCCCCAAAGTGTCTGACTTTGAAGTCCATTTTCTTAACCACCATGTATGCTGTTTAGACAAGAGAGGTGGAAAGAACTGATAGATTGGCGTCATACTCAAAATTTCTTTTTATCACTGGGTAGAAGTTCCACTTTCTTGGATACAGGAAAAGTGAGTGTCCACTTTAGAAATCCAGGTTAGCAGTATAGGCAAAACGAATACACACAGACACAGGCCCTCAAATAATTAAACCTTTGAGTTCAAAGGAAACTTTCAGATCATATGTTCCAACTTCCCTTTTAGTTCAGAAAGTTGGTGTTTCCACATCCCTGCCAGGTGGAGGAGATCTCATCCCTAAAAAGGGGAGTCCCAGCTTGGATCACCAAAAATGCATTTATTTATTTTTTTGTTGAAATTTGATTTGCTTAAAAAAGCAAAGATACCCAATATTATATTTGGGTTATTAATAATGATAAATATGGTGCTATTTTTAATTAGCCTTGACTTCCAAACCATGCAGGTTAATTGTGGGTGGTAGGATGAATGGAGATGGGTTTTTTTTTTTACTATGGTTTTCTGTTTTCTAAGGTGTGTGTTGTTATTATTGTTTTTATATATAATTGCCCCACACTTAGAAGGTGCTATTTTTAAAAAGAAATGAACAAGCCAGATTTCATTAGTATTAACCATGAAGTGCAAACAGCATAGGCCCCAAAGTTAAACAAATTTGGCTATTGAATCTCTGCTCTCTATTCCTTACAATTTGTGTGGTTTTAGCCTCTTAACCTCTCTGAACCTCAGACTCCATCTTTCGATGGATGTTCCACATACTTTCCAAGATTGTGTGAGGATTAAATGAAATATTGCTGTAAATCACTTGTTAAATCTCTTCCCTTCCTTCCACTTTTATTCCTTTCACCAGTTAAAAATACAACTTGCAGGGGGTGGGGGCTGTTGGGGGCAGGGGGAGGGGGGGAAGTGGGGAGGCACAATGTGATACTAAAGTTCCTAAAAGCATTTGGCAAATGATGAATTACAAAGTCCTAAGGTTCTTCCTACAGTGTCTTGGGGATAGCAGCTAATGAACTCATGATCATAAAACAGATAAAAAGAAAATTGGACAAGAAGAAGGAGGAGGTAGCTGAGGTAGAGTAAGGAAGCATTTCAAGAGCCTATATATTGTAATTTAAGTTTCCATCTGCATCTCATGATCTTAATAATCCAAAACAACAGCCCTCCGATGCCTCACACAGAAGGAGGATGGGAAACAATTTCCTTGGACAGGGTCCCTGGCCTCTCCATCACATTAGACATTATTTCCAAATGTTGAGTGTCAAGGGAGTGTTTCACATTCTCCTAACCATGAAGCAGTTTGGTTCCCTTTGGGGAAGAGCTAAGTTTTAGGGACCCACAGAGCAGCCTCCGGAAGGAGACTTCTCTGGAATCCCGGACCTCCATCAGGAATGCAGTGCAGCGTGTGGCACCTTCCTCAGAAGCACTTCACCCCCATCTGCACCCTCTTTTTGGAGGTTTTATTTCATTTTTACTCCTGAGAAATTTAATGTGTTTTTTTTTTTTTTTAAAAAAAAACACAACTGTTTTTTTAAAATATTTCAGACTTTCAAAGGAGTTTCAATAATAGTACAAAGGATCTTATATGCTCTTCGTGTAAATTCCTCAAATGTTAACACTATAGTACAGTTGCTTTAATTATTCTCTCTAATTAGATATAATTATTATCATTACTATTTTCTAAAACCACTTGAGAACAAGTTGCAGATAGGATGTCTCTTTGCCCTGAACTACTTCAGTGTATTTCCTAAAAACAAGGGCATTTTCTCACATAAACACAGTAAAATTATTATAATCACAGCATTAACATGGCTATGGCATTATTATTAATCCTCAGCCCTCGTTCAAATTTCGACATTGTCTTGACAATAGACCATATGACAAAAGGATCCAAACTAGGACCAGGCATTGCTTTGTTCTCTTCAGTCTCCTTTAATCTTGAACTCTTCCTCTGTCTTTCTTGGTCGTTTAGGACCTGGACATTTTTGAGGAGTATAGGCCATTGATTTTTGTAGAATTCCCCTTAATTTGGATTTATCTGATGTTTCCTCAGACTACTTTCAAGTCATGCAAAGTTGGCAGAAATATCATGGAAAATAGGTGGACTCTTTCTCAATGATTATACCAGGAAACACCTGATGTCGATTTGTCCTATTGATGAATTAGTTGATTAATTAATAAACATCTGGTAGGGAGATGCTTTGAGACTATTAAAATATTATGCTTTTCTTCAAACTTTTACCCACTAGTTTTATCTTTTAAAATATTGCCCCTTTTTGTCACTTTTGGCTAAAACTAACAAAGATATACTATTCATTAAAGCTCATCTCCCCAGAAAGCCATACACAAGAACGGTGAACACGAGAAGGCCCCAGGACAAGGCCCAGAGCCCAGATCTGTTCCCTCTGGACCTCTCAGTAGCTCACCATGTCTTTAGCGCTTCCTTCCACTCCCACTGGGAGAGAATCTTTCAATCGGTCCTCCCAGCTGGCACTGGGACAAGCTGGCCCCCTGCCGGTCTCCAGAGAGCCTCCCATCCCTGAGACTGCAGTCTGGTGGTTTATTTTGGAGGGTTTTGCAGAGCTTTTGTGTTTTCCTGCCTGTGGATCTCTTTATGATGGTTTCTTATTGTTTATATTGGAAATTGTTAACCCTCGCCTCTGGCAGAGCTCTAAGCTCTGAGCCCCTGTCTGAACTGGTAGGCTAGAGTGATGACCAATTTGGGGAGGGGGGTCTGAGAAGGGCAAGGAGAAAGCCCCCCACGACCATGTGAGAGCTCAGTCTCTTTGTTCCTCAAAGACCCTAAGAAAGTGCCAACAGCTTGGCAGCTGTATCCTAAGCACTGTAGACGCCTCTCCTCAGGAGGAATCCTGCCCTTTGGGGCATCTTCCCACCACAGCCCTGCAGGTGCTCACCCCACTTCCTTCCCCTCCTAGTCCCACCCTCGGGGGACCCCACTATTATGGCTAACAGAACACACTCCTGGGGGTTGGCCTTTTTCTTTCAAATTCTGCTTTCTTATTGGGAAACAAATGGGGGAGGGGGCGGGGGGATTAAAAAGGAAGAAATTGGCATTCTTTCTGTCTGCCTGGGGTCCGGTGGGGATTTTAGGCTGCCACTGTCTGCTATACCTGCCACAGTCACTTAGCTGGCCAGTGCTGGAACTGCTGAGCCTGGTCTTGGCGCCAGCAGACACACTCCACTCCAGGAGAGGCAAATACACTTTCTTTCCCCTCCCTCCCCAGCGTGAGCCCTCTCTCTCTCTCTCTCTCTCTCTCTCTCTCTCTCTCTCTCTCTCTCTCTCTCTCTCTCTCTCTGATACAAATCGAAATACAAGAAGTTGTTTGTTTTTTCAAATAACAATTTTACTGAGATTCAGTTCTCACAACCATACTATTTGCCCATTTGAAGTGTACAATTTTATGGCATTAGTATATTCACAGAGTTGCACAACCATCCCCACAATCAACTTTAGAAGATATACACCATCTCCCTAAGCAGCCCCGTAGCAGTGACTCCTAAGGGGTAGTATTAAAAATGGCAGACACTGTCTCTTGAGCAATAGCAGTCCATCTTTTGTTCTTTTCCTCGACTTAAGTATTCAGTCACCATCTTCCAGACGAGCTGTGCCTGCAGCGGGCTCTCCAGGAAGACTGATTTAATTGATGGCAGCTATTCAGTTGGGGTTCCTTCCCTAGGGAGCACTAACCTGAACTTGTGCTTAGTAAATTTTGACTTAGATTTTCTTCTGACGTGTTCCCTGGGGAATTATGAATGGGTTATTCTTAGGAAATGACAGGATTATGGGAATCGTCTTTTCTAGGATTTACAGCTTTAGTGGCACTTTCATGTGCATGATGTTATTCGTTCTCCCTAACAGCAGTTAGAAGTAAAAATAACAATAGAATTCACTTATGAAGTGTTTATTCTGTGCCTGGCAGTTCTAAGTAGTTCCCATGCATGCATTAACTCATCTAATCCTCAAGCATCAGATGAGACAGGGCTCTTAAAATTAGCCAGAAGTGCAGAAGGTTAAATGGTGACAAGCCCAAGGTCGTGGAGCTAGTAAGGGCAGAGCTGAGATGTGAGCATTTGTAGTTTGATTCCAATCTGAACTGTAAGCGCCACTTTAATTTTCTCCAGTGTTCCCATTTTAGAAGCAAGGACTGAGGCTTTGAGAAGTCACACGTTATGAAAGGAACTAGTTAGGACTGGACTACAGGTGTTTGGACCCCAAGTCCACAATGCTATAACAAAGCAACAGGCATCCACCAATGATTTAGACTTAGTTCAATATCTTGCCAGGTACACAGAATTGAGTTATTCAGCTAAACCTCCCTCCCCCAAAAAGGGAATAGAAAATATTTCCTATTGAAGGTTCATGTTATCAAATATATTGTTATTACGACATGAGTAGTGTACAGCAAAGCTACCAAAACGTTACAAGATTGGTTATACTTTTGGTGAACCAGAAGTACTGTTCAACCCGATCTCCAAGGTCAGTTTCCCCTTCTTTATTTTTGCTGCTCTTTGCAACCTCTCTTGATTTCTCTTTCTCAATGTGTCCTATTCACAAACAGGGAATGAAGCACATGGATTTAATAACCAGAACTATGATTCATGTACACTTTCATCTAATCAGAAATAGCAGCGGCAGACCCAAGAACTCATTTTGGTTGTATATCATTTTAAAAGAGTCGACACACATGTCGTTTAGAGAGAAAATAATAAAATTTAAAAGGCAAAAGCCAGCTCAGACCTGCCAGCTGCAATGATTGGTTACACGGAAGAAATCCATGGAATTCGGAGGCCATTTGGGTTTTGTTACGTGTGTTGAAGCAGCACCAACTGTGATCTCTACCACTTTAAACGGTTTAATGACTTTTGGATAAGCCTTCAGAGTTAAATGGTTAAATCACCAAATGCTCCATAAAATAATTATGCAAACAATTTTCTGGCTAATTATCTAACATGAACAGAAGCACACAGCTGCTAAGATATATAATTGCTGTTTCACCAGGGCTGGCTATTGTATTTACATAATTCCTTTACTGATCTCGGTGTGGTATGGTGGGAGACCATTGATATAATATCTCATGAAATGAACAAGGAGAAGTCATAGCTCTGATTACGCACTTTGATTGTAGTTGTTTTTTAAGATAGTGGATTGCGGCCCGCAGATTCATCCGTAATGGATGGATAATAAGCACATAACTAGTATGCACATTTGTATGGAATGTCTAAGTCTTGCATATGTAAGTTTAAATTGTCCAGTGTGGGTAAAGAGAAATATTTTAACCTTATTATATATATAATTTACATATATAAAAGTACACATATCATAACTGTGCAATTTACAAATGAATACTCTCAGATAACCAGCACCCAAAGCAAGAAACCCAGAGGATTTACATTTTCAGGGAAGCAAAGACTGAGAGTTCACCAACTTTGGACCCTTGCCACAATAACTTTTAATGACTATACTTCAGGAAACAGGAACTTTAAGCCCAAAGTAAAAAAAGCAAGAAAGGATGATGAACAAAAGAAGAAAAAAAGTAAACATGTTTGTAAATCTAAAGAAGCACTGTTTTTTTCTTTTACCAAACGGTTAATTGTGTGAAACTAAAATGCTAGATGACAATACATGGACAAAGAAAGCGGGAAAAGATGCTATTATAACTCCAAGTTCATTGTATTATTCAGAGTAAGAGAAATAGGTACATTTTAGTCTAAGCATGAATTTGGACTTTTAAATTTAAGAGTAACACTCAAAGAATAGAAAAAAAAGAAGCATGATGTCCAAACAACTACATATAAAAGAAAGGATCGAAGAGCACTAGAGTGATCTAATAAGAAGATGAAAGGAGAAAGAAAATAAGCTAAGAGAAAACATAATAAGTAGACAAAACACAATACTATAGAAAAAGTCTGGATATATTAGTAATCTCAGTAAATGTAGACAAGTTAAACTGGTTTGTTCAAAGGTAGAGATCAGATTATTTTCAAGAAACACAATCCATGTATGTGCTGTTTACAAGAGATACACCTAAAATGTGATGATACTTAAAGATTAAAAGACGTGGGCAACAATAAAACAGGAAAATACCAACATGGCTGGAGAACCCGTATTAAGGCAAAAAACCATTATTTGTAATAAAGAAGGTCATAATTCAATGATGAAGAACAATTCTCAGAGTTAATAGAAAAGTAAACCCAGTATCCCATGGATCAAGGATGTTGAAGGAACCCCGGTAGATAATATTAAGATAACCCCATTTAGGAGCATCATAGACAGATAGCTGGAAACCAATGATAAAGGAAAATATCTTAAAAGAGTCAGAAAAAAATACATTTTATATAAGGAACAATGATTATAATAACTGCTGACATCTTTTAAAACGCATTATCTAGAATTTTATACCTAGTGAAATATCATTAAAAATTGAAGTGAAATAGACACTATTAGTCAGATAAAAGATAAAAACATTTACACTAGCAGAGCTGACTTCAAACAATGTTAAACTATATGCCTAAATATTTTTTTTAATTTGTAAAATCTAAAAGTGCTAAAAGTTCTTCAAAGGGGAAATGATATAATTGGAAATTCAGGTCCAAGGGAAGAAAGGAGGAGCACTAGTAATGGTAAATATATGGATCATTATAAAATACCACTTTTCCTTTTAAAAAAATCTCTGTAAGTCAACTGATAGTTACAACAAACAATTTATTGTGAAGGGTTATAACATATGTAGCAGTAAAATATATGACAAAAATAGCAAAAAGAAACCCCCACAGAATATAAATGGAATTGTACTTTTGCAAGGTACTTACATTATCCATAAAGTATTATAATATTAATTCAGCATAGTCTGTGATGGGTTGTGCATGTATATTGTAGTACCTAGGAAAAGATATAAAGAGGCATAGATAAAAATCCAACAGAGGAGAAGAGGGAATAAAATACAAAAAATTACTTGATTACCACACATTCACACACACAAACACAGGAAAGGAGAAACAAAAGAACAGATGGGGCAAATAAAAATAAATAGAAAGATGGTGGACTTAAACCCAACTATATCGTTAATTAAATGAAATGTGAATTGATTAAGTACTCCAATTAAGAAGCAGAGATTGTGAGATTGGGGAAAAAAAACAACAACAACTACTATTTGCTGTTTACAGGAGAGCTACTTTAAATATAAATATACATGTTGAAAGTTAAAAGATGGGAAAAGATACATTATGTGCACACTAACTATGAGAAAAGTGGTATAGCCATATCAATTCCTGACAAAGTTGACTCCAAGGAAGAGTATTACAAGAAATAAAGGTTGTTTTATGATGATGAGAAAACCAATTCATGCAGAGACTCAACAATGGCAAATGTACATGCTACTATTAATTAAACTACATATAAAATTGAATTGAGTAACAAAATTGTTCCCTAGCCTTTTTTTTTTTTGAGAGCTCATATTCTTTCTGTGGCTATTGTATAGCTAGAAATGATGTGAGGACAGAGATGGTTTAACTAATGTTTATGGGAAGTGTAATTTTATATGCAATGCAACTGAATGGTGTGTTTCTATCTGCCATGAAACTATATTTAGATTTCAGGTGGTAATTCTTTGTTTCCTGTTTAACTTGAAAGTAAAAAATGTTACTCTTTTTATGGATGTAACCACGTTCATGAACTATATTTAGGCATGTCCTTTGAAGACTTATTTAGCCAAGAGTTGTGACTTGAAAATAAGCTAGGTCAACAGCTCAAGGTAGTCTGTGCCATGGCCATCATGTTAGTTACAGTTGTTATATAGTTATAATTGTTAGATTTATAATTTTGATTTTTAGAGCTATTGTAAAGGGCATATATATTTAAAAATTTAATTTCCAATTTTTCATTGTTTGTATATAAAATACAATTGATATTTATGTGTTGAAATTTCCCCACTGTTTGTTTACAGAGTTCATTAGCAAATACTGAGTAGTTTCTCATAATATTTAGCTCTCACCAGAGAAGGCAGAGCTAGACCCTCTGAGGCTAAGACACAGCATAGATGCGGGACAGGAGGAAAGCATGGTGCTGTGAAGTAACCCAGGCTTAGGTAACATGAAGCAGCTCTGGGAATCTCCTCCTGTCTTTTCCACGGCTTCTCAAATGTGTGACCTTGAGCAATCCTTTTGCATGGGCCCTTTACACTGTAAGCAATCAGCAGTATTATGTTTTCTTAAAGAGAAGAAGATGAGAAGTCTAGAGCCATCAGTTCTGATTTTTTTGTTCTTTTTAAGCATTGAAACTCTTCAAACAACTGCTTATGCGTTAAACACAGAAGACTGAACTGCTGTAGCAGAGTGGCTCAGTGTCCAGCCCTGTATGTTGAGTTTATTTCTGGAGCCTACCCTATCCTCTCAGCAAGCCTCACTATTCCCTAGAATTTCAGGAAACACTGTTGAAGAAAAAATTGACTGCAGCACTATCGAGGGGGGTTCTCTCTTCCTGCCACCAGCGCAGAGAGAGAGAACGCGACAAAGTTTAAGGAAAACTGAATAAAACAAGACTGAGACAGAAATAGAGGGAAAGCTGGGACCGGGTGTGGCGTCTGCCCTCTAATGGAGGGACAGACAGACGCCCAGCACTGGAAGTATATATACACACACACACACACACACACACACACACACACACACACACACACACACATTAGAAGTAACAGGAAGTTACATCAGTTCTGGGTGGGCCTTGAGTTCCTAGCAGGAAAGGTCAGACTGAGTGGCGTCCTAGCCTCTTGACTAGGACCGCCCCCAGGGCGTAGCTCTGCCTGTGCCCTGAGTTCAGCCCACATATTTAAAAACTGCCGAAAGTGCTTGCCAGCAGCCCTCCGCACAGCACCAATGTAGGAATCCTGTGAAGGTGGCCAGACTGCATGGGGTCAGAGCAGAGAAGTGTGTACAACCTTGCTACTCAAAGCACAGTCTCTGGACCGCAGCATCTCCTGAATCCCAGGCCCCATGCAGACCTACTGAGTCAGAATCTGCATTTGAACACGATTTGTGTGCCCATTAGAGTTTGCAAAACCCTAGTATTGTGTTCGGAGATGGGGAGAAAGCACGCAAAAGAGTCATCCAAACATATGAGGCACATCAAAAGAGCTCAACTAAATTTGCTAAAGCTGCATTCCATTTATACTCTTTAGAAATTTAGCAATTTGTGTAGCGTTGTTAGCATTTTTCACCTTTCTTTAGGGACTATGAGTTTATTAAAAGGATAATACATTTTACTTATCTTTTCTCTTTGACCCTTCAGACCTACTTTTGGATTTCTAAATTATTTTTTTGATTATGCTAACAATTTTCCATGAGGATTAATGGATTCTAATTATTTTGTCTAAAAACCTTTTTTTTCCAACCCTGGTGGCTCGGACAGTTGGAGTGTCATCCTGCAGACCAAAAGGTTGTGGGTTTGATTCCTAGTCAGGGTACATACCCAGGTTGTAGGTTCAATCCCTGGACCATGTGTATGGAAGACAACCCCATCGATGTATCTCTCTCATATCTCTCTCTCTCTCTCTCTCTCTCTCTCTCTCTCTCTCTCTCTCTCTCCTTCCCTCCCTCCCTCTCAAATCAATAAAAATATCCTCAGCTGAGGATTTTAAAAAATAAAAAAAATAAACATTTTCCAGCCAGAGAGAGAGATTCTTAATTACTTGACTCTACAATGTGAGTTGTAAATGAAATATTAGCTATTTGAGTACAAAGGTACTGCACACAAATAATTGAACAACGTAGCGAACACCCAGGGGGGAATCTCTGCTTCTTCACAGTGGTGGCTCTGCGGCTCCCCACCAAGACGCTGGCATTCTTTTTGTAAATGATTGATTTTTTTCCTCATCTGAATACTGATCAATCTATAACCAGCTCTGATGTTAATATTGCACCGGGATGAAAAACAGAATAAGAATGACACAGCAGGGGTCCCAACATTGAAAGAGAAATGGAAAATTCAGCATATTGAAAGTGGATTTTATTATCTCCTTTTTTTGTGATCTGACCTGGAGTCCAGAAATTGTGGTTTCCTTCCAGTTCCTTCATCTATAAAGTTTGGATTAATTAGTGATTTTCAAACTATTTTGTAGCTATGGAACCCTTTGTGCCAAGGAAACGGTATAGGCAGCCCTATATGTGAAAGAGATAAAAAGGGACAGCTTGAGCACAAGCTGAAGTGGGGGCCAGGTTGGAAACTCCTGGGCAAGTTGCTCCTAAAGTGTTGCCTAGCTCTATGGATGGGGCAGCACAACAAGTCTTGCTTGAAAATTAATGGGTTAAAGCTCACTTGCATTTGCCTAAATAATTTTGTATTTATTCTGGATTTTAAAAAAGATTTAGAACTTAAATGGCTGAGAGGAATCTCTGTTAAAGTAAATGACTCACGGCAACTTACTGGGTTGACAACAAGTGTATCAAATCCCATCAGCTCTTTCTGAGCAACACCTACATTTTCCATTCATTCTCTCCTTGTGGTTCTCACAGCCACCACCCTACTCAGGCACACACAACTCCTGCCTAGACAGTTAGGCTAGCCTCCCAAGAGCCTTCCTTCACCTCCAATCCTTTGGGGAGAAAGCCAAGGCTTATACATACCAAACAGGCAAGAGGTCCTGCAGTTTGCTCCAGGCTTCCGTACAAAACCACACCACCACGGAGAGCAGAGCCCAAAATCCCTTGCCTGACATGAAGAGTTCTCCTCTGTGTGGTCTCCTGAATTTTCTATTTCTCATGCTCTCCTTGGTGAGCCCCACAATCTAGTCAACAGAAACTACTTTCTCTTTCTGATTTGCACCCTACCCAGTGCCTCTCTCTCATTTTCCCTTTGCCTATATCTCTTATCTATCCTCTTTATATGTCTAAATAATACCCACTTTTTAAAATTTTAATACATTTTATTGATTTTTTACAGAGAGGAAGGAGAGGGATAGAGAGTTAGAAACATTGATGAGAGAGAAACATCGATCAGCTGCCTCCTGCACACTCCCTACTGGGGATATGCCTGCAACCAAGGTACATGCCCTTAACCGGAATCGAACCTGGGACCCTTGAGTCCACAGGCTGATGCTCTATCCTCTGAGCCAAACCGGTTAGGGCAGTAATACCCACTTTTTAAAGACTGAGTTCAAATGCTACCTCCTCCCTGAAGTCCTTCATGAGTCTCTCTTGACATTCCCAACATCCTCCCCATCCCCAAACTAGTAACCACTTTATTACTTAATGCATCCATGCACCCCACTCTGAGCACTTACCCCATTCCAACTTGAGTTACAGTTTTATACATTTAGCTCATGTTATTTTATTATTGGCTTTCCATTCTCTCTCATATTGACTATTTAGAGCATAAACCATATTTTGTTCAATTCTGAATCCCTCATGATGTCTATCATATGCCAGATATATAGCAAATATGTGATGAATAAAATATGGTCTGTCTTCTATAACATGATTATTGTCTCCCTGAGAAAACCCATGTTACAAAAACATTGTTTCAATGGAAATGGGGGTTGTAACTACTAAATTTAAGGTCATAAAATTATTTTTCCTATATAAATGTTAAGAATAGGCTTTTTAATAGCTTTATGAGTATTTTGTTAATGTGAGTGGATATGATATATTGGGTAAGTGTAACTCACTAAAACGACCTAATGCTCTTCACTTCTCTTTAACTCATTCATTTGGAGCTTCTTGATCTTTATCACTCCCCTGAACTGTGCTTTCACATGCAATACAGTTCCCAACTAATCACAATGAACCAAATTTAGGAAGGGTAATTGAAAGACCAGGATGCAATAGAAAACTCAGTTACTTAAGTTAGTGATGAGTCTCTCTGCTTTATATGTTGGAATATGAATTATTATGTCATTGGTTCCTATAGGAAATGTTGAAAAAGGGAGAACTATATTCCCAATGAAATTCTGCCCTCTAATTCCTTGAAGATTGTTGGGGGCCTTTTCTTCACTTACCTAATATTCTCCTTCCATAGGCAGAAGAGTAAGCCAACTGGTCAGGGCCTATGTTATACAGAAGCCATGATTTTAGCAGTGGTCAGAGTCTCTCCACACTGCAGCTCAAGAGCTCTTTTCTGCTCCCACATCTGTTTGGAAAAGTGGGTTTGGAACCTGCTTTGTAGACTGAATCAGTCAGATAAATCCTATGACCTGTATTCAGGAGAGTATTAGAAAGATTCCGTGTTGGCAAACTGAATTTAAACCTTCACCTTTGGGTGCCATTCATGTGATCTATAGACAGATTCCAGCATAGAAGTACATCAGTGAACATGAACCCTCCCCTCCTGGTGGGTATACCTGAAATATTTGCCCTGGATCTTTCCAGTCTAGCCTTTACCTACATGGTCTTATTGGGTTGCTACAGTGCAGATTTCTCACACAACACTTTAAGGAAGAAGAAAGGAAAGGGAAATTTATTTAGCATATTATCATTTTCAGACAGGAAGCCAGATAATTTATAAAAGTCATCATCCCTACAGGAAGCCAAAGCATTAAGTGTCATCCCATATTAGTAAAATAGTCCATAGTTTATAATTTATATAAATTATCTCATTTCATCTTCATAATGGTCCTGTTGTGAGGAAGGCACGATCCCCATTTTAAAAATGGAAAAGCTGAGTCTCCAAGAGGTTGACCAATATCACCAAGAGAGTTTCAGAAGAGCTAACACTTGTACTCAGATTAGTATTCATTTCACCAAGGCCTGAGAGGCCTGACTTCCATTTATGACCTGTTCTGAAGACACAGAAAGAATGTAGACTTCATTCAGATGTAGGATCATACAGATGTAGGATCAAATCCTGGCTCTGGAACATCCTAGCTCTGGGTCTTTGATAAGTTTCCTAGCCTCATGCAACTCCAGTTTATTCAGCTAAAACGGGAAAAATGACACCTATCTCATAAAATTGCCACATAAGTGGAATGAGATAAATTATACTATGTGCTTGAAGCGTAATGGCTTTTAACAAATGCTCATTTCTTCTTCATCATCTAAAACAGGTAACCACCAATGGAGTGGTAGGTGAGAGAAAGATCTAGGATCAGAATCTGGGAATATAATTAAAAATGTGAGCACATGTTTATCAAAAGGAGGAATACCCTTTGAAAATGGAAAGCCACTATTGTAGAATTTATTAATCTCAAATGTGTGATAAAAATTATTTTGTGCCCTTTTGTCAAGGAAGGCACCAAATGGGCTACCTTCCAGGAAAACATGGTCCTGGCATCAGAGGGTGAGCTTTGGTCTGTTTGGAATGTCTATTCTTCCTCCCAGGACTGCTGTGGAATGAGGTACAGACTCTCAGATTCTAGATCATGCCCATGTACTAAGTAGTCCTTCTATCCTTATATGCTTGCTTTCTTAAGGAATTTGCCTGCACCTACAGGGTTAAAACAATAAAGGATACAGTTTAAAGCTCATAAGAAGCCTGTAAAATCTCCCACCAATAGTACCCCTGGTAATGCCTCAGAAAATTATCTGAACTAGGTTTGCTGAGTTTTTGCAGCATTTGTCTTATGGTCTTGGAAATCAGCCATGCCTAATTACTCTAACATCGTTTTCTCATTAATAGGTCATAAAGTCAACCTAGTAGGTCTTGACCAGCATTTTTTAATTAAAAAGACAATACCAGATTAGAAATGTCAAAATGCATCATACTTATACTTAGTATTTTTTTCCCACGAAACATTAGCCTGTCTAAGATATTTTTTAGTGTGGGTGGCCATCAAAACTGTTTTTAAAACACGTTCTATAAAAACAATGTCTGACATTATAAGTGCCAAGAATAGTCATGGAACAAGTGGCAAAGGCTAGACTTTATATTTAAGTCTAATACTTCAGAGGTTATTTTCTTTTAGGCAGTTCCATTAAAATATATGTAGTTGCCATTAGATAAGTAGTCTTCCCTTCTGTTACAGCTGCATAAACCAATCAGCTAGGTTTCCCCCTAATGTCATACTTACCTCTACCACCACCACCACCTCCTCATCCTCATATCTCCATAGGGCAGCGGTTCTCAACCTGTGAGTTGCGACCCTTTTGGGGGTCGAACGACTCTTTCACAGGGGTCGCCTAAGACCATCGGAAAACACATATATAATTACATATTGTTTTTGTGATTAATCGCTATGCTTTAATTATGTTCAATTTGTAACAATGAAATTTGGGGGTCACCAAACATGAGGAACTGTATTAAAGGGTCACGGCATTAGGAAGGTTGAGAACCACTGCCATAGGGGCCTCTCTTAGACAGGGCCCCCAGATCTACCTTTCAGGGTGGAGTATTCCTGCTGCTATTCTTGGCATCTCCTGAAAACAGGTACATGATCAGTCCACTACCAGTAATAACCCAATCTTACTCATAGCTGCTCAGAAATCTATATACAGTCCAACATCTTTGTTCTCCTCCTCAACCCCCATTCTGCTGTGTTGTCCTGCTTTGCCTAGATATTTGGAAATACCCTCTCTCTTGGAATTCCCTCCTCCATCCTTTTCTACCCATTTCTTCTTGGAAAACTCAGCTTTGTTTTAACACTACTCCCTATACTCAAACCAGCTAGCCCCACCTCAAGCTGTCACTACTCAGATCCAAGTTACTAGATTCTTTTTACCTGGATCTTCCCATTCTTAAGAATAGAGTTCTTTTAATACTAAAACCTCTCTCTGCCTGATATCACTCCAATGTGTTGTTATGGTTGAAAGAAACAATGATGGGAAGGGACAAATGGGATGAAATAGATAGAGCATCCCATCTTGTCATCCTGGTTTCATCTGATTAGATGGAGTTGCCATTCTCTGCATCACAGGAGGTCTCCACATTGGACAGTGTGTGGGCTTATATAGAGATTTCTAAAGGACCTATGCTTTTGTCCCACTGAATAGTGTTTGAATCAAAGGATATGTAAAATAGAGATACACATTAGTCCCTTCCCAGTGTCCTATAGTTCTACAATTGCTCAGAGAAGGAAGTTGTTGAGGACTAGAATGATGACAGAAGGCTTGGTATGCAATGAGGCTTGACCAGAACTTAGAAGGATAGGCAGACTTTGGAGAAGTGAAGCAATGTCAATAGAATTTTGTAGGCAAATATGACAAACATAGCAGAAAGGAATCAGAAGACTGTGTATGGGTCAGTGCACCAAGCTGGTAGGATGGAGATTTGGATTGGAACTCTGATGTGAGGTAAAAATGAAAATGTGGATTAAGACCAGACCCCCATAGAGGTGCTTGAATGCCAGAAACAGAGGGAAAAGCTTGAAGGTGTTTGAGCAAATGAAAATGGTGATTTAGAGATTAACATGCTACTTTGTGCAGCAGGATTTGGTGCAGAAAGACATCCCCAGAGAAACCACTGTAATAATCCAGAATTGAGCAACCAAGCCCTCCAACTAGAGGGATGCAGTGGGAACTCAGAGAGAAGCATGGGTCTCAGGGCTTTTACAAGACAATGTGCCATTGACTTAAAGCAACCTAACCAGTAACATTTTATTTATGCACTTGGTCTTGAACCAGTTAATTTGCCCTTCAGATGTATTTTCCCTGAATATGTAAACTCTCTCATTAAGATACAAGCCATATGCCTCCTTTGAAGCTAAGCCAGACCCCACCTAATGCTGGCCTTTACCTCTTTTTTCTCATTGGTAATCAGCTCACTGAAGCAGATGTTACTTCCTGACTCCAGAGATGCCAACAGCCTCACAAAGAAATGGATATAGAATTGGGGTCTGCACTCAGCATGATCCAAATATGGAAATCAAACTGAGGCCTTCTTAGGCTCCAGGCTTGGCAAGAAGAATGAAAAAGGGCTTAACGTGGGCCTCAAAGGACACTGTGGTTACCAGAGCCATAGTGGGCCCATTACAGAAGGTCTTGCCAGTAATAACAATTAAACACTAATGGCCTACTTTCAATTTACCTTCATAGATTAATTCAACAAATATTTATTGGCTATGTACCAGGCATTACACAGGCTTTGGGGATAAAAAAGATGCAAAGGGCACAGTACTTGTCTTTGATAAAGCTACCAGCTGAGTAGAAGAGACAGACCTATAAACAAGCAAATGATATTACAATGGAGTGTTTTGCTCTCTGCTTATCTTCTGTGCACCCAAAATTGTAATGACCTGATTCTGTAGAGATATAGTTTGGGATTAAAGTCTTTCCACTGCATGCTTTTCAATAATCACTTGGAAGGTCAAGAACTGATATATAAATACCTTATACTAACGTTTTGATTTAAATGAGGGCAAATACAAAAACTAAAATCAACAAGTCCTCGGGAAAACCTGGGAATTTTCCCCAGAATGGTTTTGCCCTTCCCCCTGGGCCTTACTTAACCAGCTGTGGTTATTCTGTCTGACCTTCTTGTACAGAAGCCTTGAACTTCACAATGTGGAGGCCCCTATTCTCAGTCCCTAGAATGAGTCAGACTAATGACACTTAGCAGTGGAGAATTCCAACCAAGAGCAGTAGGAATGGTAGGGACTGGAAGGAAGACAGCCCAAACCCTCAGTGAAATCCTCTGTAGGAGTTGCCAAAGTGTAGTGTAGTGAGGTTTAAGTCTAGAAAGTTTAGGGAAAATAGAAAGCTTGTTGGTGAACTTTTAATCTTCTCTGTGAATTATAATCATTTCTTTACAGACAGAATCCTGTCCCTCAATAGGAATTGCTTCCCAGTGTCAAGAATAGAAGTCATCTTAGAAGGTCAGCACAGGATTACTAAAAACATATTTTGTTATTAGTCTTTTAAGTTATGTTTCTCTGTAACAATCAGACTGTTGGTCTTTGCTAAGAATTAGAACCATAAATGATTGACAGTCTTTGCTTGTCTGTTTTAAAGAGGTTTTTGTTGGTTTGGTTTTAGTTTAAATGGGGTGTTTTCTAGTGGTGGGGGATACATAAGGTTGAGGTTGGAGAAGGCTAACAAAAGAGATGTTGACTGGAAATAAATGCTGTAATTATATTGGCTTTAAGGATTATTTCAAACCTTAGGAAAAGAAGAAGGTATTGAGAACTCTTTTTTTAAAAAAGAAATTGTAGATACCAGGTCTCTAAATAGTTTCAGGCTAGTTTCTTTGGAAAGTATACTGCCTCCTTTTACCCCTCATATACTTCCTAAGTTTAGCTTAATAATAATGTGAGGGGCCAAAAAAGCTTTTAAAGCTGATTTCCTTCAGTTTGATTCTTGCCAGAAACCAGAGGACTTGATTGGCCATGACGTCTACAGTCTCCTGGCTATTTGTGAAAGTATATAATGTAACAAAGTGCACATGTCGCGAGAGAGAGAGAGAGAGAGAGAGAGAGAGAGAGAGATGCACATGCACACAAATCCCAGTGCAAGACAGCACCACAGAAAAATATGTTGACATTAACTGAATTTCATTAAAACTAGAAATGGTAAGAGGGATAATCAGTCCCATTAGTAGATTGTTTTCTCATCCTCCGAGTGAAGTGCCTACTAATCAACAGCCCTTCCCAGAGAGTGAAGTCAGATATTGTATTAGGGTGCGGCAGGGACAAGATCTGGATCCCTTATTGGTCAAGGACAAGCCAACGCCTGTTCATGGAAACTCTAAGTGTTGAGGCAAAATCATAAATTGTTTTCTGTGCTTTTCAGGTGAACACAATAATTTGACAGCTGTTTTACTCCACTGGAGTTCCCCAAACATACACCAACCCCAAAAGCCATTTAGAGGGGTACACAATGAAGTAATTAGTGCATTATCCACTTCAGCTGTGAAGTCGGGTGCCGGAGGTGGTTCTAAATGCTATACCCTTCTGCAGATTTCAGGTGCTTACTTTACACATGGAGTCAGGCAAAAGTCCACAGTTCCTCTTTTGCTGACTTACAATTTTTTTCTTTTATTAATCAAGAGATCCTAGAAAGTTGTATGAATCACAAAGGCACTGAAAAACATCAATACAACATATGTAGAGCCAAAATTGCCCAATGTCTAAGTTACTCTCTGGCAATTATGTGTCCACGTAGTTTAACATTTTAAAGCATAAGTTACCAGCCTCCCATTAAGTCTAACATGACTCTTCCTACAAGAGAAAGAGCTACTCCCTTTACATTTTCCATCCATTAGAAGCTAAACTTTTGACATTCCTTGGACTTCTACCCAAGGCAACTAAAGAGAAAGTCAAAGACTCATTCATTGAGAAAATATTCATTTCAGGCATTATTAGTTGCTGGTGAAACCAAGACTGCTCTTGCCCTCATAAAGCTTATAGTCTAGATTTCCACTTATTTGTGACACCCATCCAATAGAAGGATTAGATTCAGATTATGCACAAGATTGCAACAAAGTGGAGTGTGCACTGGAAAAGTGACCAAGAAAGTAAAGGGTCTTGGAATTATGTGATATGAAGAGCAGTGGAAAGAAATTGGCAAGTTTAGGGATGTTGTATTATACTCCGGAGTCCCAGAGGGCACACCCTAGACCAGTGGTCGGCAAACTCATTAGTCAACAGAGCCAAATATCAACAGTACAATGATTGAAATTTCTTTTGAGAGCCAAATTTTTTCAACTCAAACTATATAGGTAGGTACATTGTTATTAACTTATTAGGGTACTCCTAAGGCTTAGGAAGAGCCACACTCAAGGGGCCAAAGAGCCGCATGTGGCTCACGAGCCGCAGTTTGCCGACCACTGCCCTAGACCAACAGGTAGTGAATTTCAGTTCAACATTTAGAACCATCTCAGAACAGAATGAGCTGCTTTAGAAAGTGGCAGGAGCCCAAACCCTGTATATTGAAGTAGCCACTCTCTTGGATACCACTGCTCAGTGGTCTTGCGGAGGCATCTCTGCATCAGGCAAATGACTCCTACTGAGCCTTCTAATTCTTAGGTTCTATATTTTATAAATCTGACGAAGCTACCGGCTCCCTTTAGCAATTCATTCTTCAGCCTGCATATTTTAAGTCCAGGTAAACAGACTGGGAGAGACTCTTTACCTCTGTTCCAGGAGAAACAACACAATATAGTAATAGAAATTGCTCTTTCCTCTTACCACAAACTATTCATTAAAGATCACCTCTGTGGAGAGATGGTCACTGAGCAACTGTTTTATGGTAGGGGCATTCAACATCATGGAGTTATTTGTTCAAATTTGATGGCAGAGCCCAGACAATAAGCTCCACAGTTTGAGTTCAGTTCATTTTCCATGATGTGCAGGTTGTAAGGGGTTGATTTTGATTCATGTTCTGCAAAGCAGGAGGATGGGAACAGTTGATTGCGGCTGATCTCATGCTGAGCCTAGGACATAGGCGCCTTCAGTCCAACTCTTCCAGTATTTATTTAACTTTATAATGTGCCAGCTCCAGTCTTCAGAGTTGCCGAGCTATAAGATTCTGACCAGAAAAAATTCTAAACTTCTTTCCCTACATCTTTAATTCTCCTTCACTGTTTCTTCCAAATCAAACTTTGAGGTTCCATGACTGTTTATATAATCCGACACTTTGTTTCAGACACAGCCCAACTCGTGTTTTTGTGAGGAAATGCCCTGAAAATGCTCAAAACCTCAAAACAATTTTCAAACCTCTACTTTCTTTTATAATAGAAAAAAAACAATTAAGGAGATTTTAAGGGGAGGGTCTGACATACAACACCTTCAACCACCTTTCTTTGGAGGATGTGATTACAGCTGTTTAAACTTAAAATTATTTACATCAAACAAAAAAAATCTTGAGTTAAAAAAGTCATATGATTATATATAAACTAAAACATGGCAAAGAACCAAACCTTGGCATTTTTTTGTAGACATATATTGCCCATTGGCTGTGGCTTCTGAAGGGTGTTTTTCAGGGCCTTTGGGTTGTGGGAAATGATAAACAAGAACTGAAGAATGAGAATTTTACCTAGTGAGTCATATTGGGTTGTAGCTGAATTTGAAAACAGCAGGTAGTCATCAGAAGGGTTTATATGAAATCTAATGGATCAGAAAAAGAAAGCAAGGGGAAATGGTTTCTTTTCATACAGGGCCAGTTTCTCATCTGATGTAAGTCTTGGAGAATTAGCTGACATATGGAAATTATCCCCCTGTGGTCATATGGGATAGCAGTGTGAGGAATCTTTAAGGGAATGAGAATGCTTAGCTTTGTAAAGAGAAGATCTGAGTGGGACAGATAGCTCTTTAAAAATATTTGGAAGGTCAGCATGTGGAGAAGGGAGTATTGTGTGTTGCTCTCAAGGGCAAAACAGAGTTAATGGGTAGACATTGGAGAGACAGGCTGTGGTTTAATAGTCTCTTGTCTCTCACTAGGGCAGCAGAGCAAGATAGGCTCATGGAAGGGGACAGGAAGCTATTTCTGGCAATATTCCTTAGGAACTGGGATGGGAACTGAGGAGGCTGACCCAGCTCTGGGGCCAACAGCAATTTTCAGCTGCCAGATATGGCTTGACTCCACATGCAATATCCATATGCAGTTCAGGCAAAAAGGCAATGAGGAGAAATGGAAAGCACCAGACGTTGAAGCCAGGAAGGTCTAGGTTGAAACCTTGGTCCTGTCGTATATTGTCTGTACAACTTTTGGGGAGTTGCTTAGCTTCTCTGAGTTAAAGTTTCCTGATCTGTACAATGGGGATAGCATCACCTGTGCTAATGGACAACTGTTGTTTGGGTCCACTCAGCATTCTCTCTCACTGCTTTTAGTAAATGCACCTTGACTTCCCCAGGCAAAGTAGCATCCTGGTGTCAATCGAGTGGCCTGCCAACCTCTGGACAGTCAAACTTCACCTCCTTAGTTTTCAATCCTGAGTACACTGACCCCAGGATGGAAAATGATTGGATTTCATCAATTCTAATTGAAAAATAAATTTTACAAATAACACTTCAGTCCTGCTCTTACCTGACCCGGTGCCATTTAACATGGTTAAGCATGTCTTCTTCCTAGCTTTCCTGTACTCTGCCCTCTTTCCTGATTTTCCACCTCTCTCTCTCTGGCACATGCTATTCCCTTTGCCCTTAATGCCCTTCTTTACTTCAACCATTAGGCTGACTCCTCTTTGTCTTTCAAGATTCAGTTGAAGGGTCAGGTTTATAGCAATGCCTTCCAGCCCACCTTCATCACCCCAGATCTCTCCCCAGTGTGCCTCAGCACCCTCTGTTCCAGCAGTCAGCACACTGGGTTTTCAAAACAGATTCTTCACCCCATCTCAACTGTGAGGTCAAGGCAGAGGCCAGACTTTATTTACTATGTATCTCCAGTGCCCAGTACAATGCATGGCACAAAGTAGGCATTCATAAAGCATTTGAGGAAGGAAGAAGAAAGGGAAGGAGGGGTGATAGAAAAGTAGGAAGGAGAGAGGACTATATACTAAAGGAAAAAGACCCTATACTGCACATTTGAGTTTTATTTGTTGTGTATGTGTATGTTGAAGGTCAATTCTTGGTGTTAGTTCTTTCAGTTGAAGACCCAATTTATGCAAATATGTCAAAATGGGACAAATGAAAACTTTTTCACTATTCATTTCCATGGCTTTGCTGCCAAGGAGCACAGCTGGGACCCAGAGAGTATCTCAACCGGAAAGGCTGATGAGAAGACATTGGGGGAACCATATTGACTAAATGTTATAAGCCAGCACTTTAATTTCCTGCTCTAGGTAGCTCCAACCCTAGAAAATTCTCAACATGTTTCTTCTAGTACCAAAGAATATAGGATAGTTCACGCAAAGTATACATGAATATGCCTAGTGTAGTCCTACACAAACCATCCTAAATCAAAATATTTACTGCATGAGCCCAAAGAGAATATACTACCTAATTATTTATCCTTCATTAGTTAAGGAACAGAGTTGGTGATGTGTTAGGTGCTTTCATCTCCAGAGGCCATATTTCTATGACTAACTTTAAAACAAAATGAGAACCAAAACCTCCATTAGCCTGGCTTTACTCAGTCCTGCTTTGTTTCCTCCGGCTGAATTTACGAGCATCTCCAGCGATAAAGAACATGATGATCCCTCACCATGATGTGTACTATACCAAGAAACACTTTGGTGACTTGTAATTATTTTATTGGCTAAATCAAACTTAGATCTTGCATTAGAGAAAAACGTGCTTCTCTTTATACTTTGAATTATGAGCTCCTAAGGCAGGGGCTGTGGTGTAAGAAGTAGTCGGGGCATTAGTGATATTATTGTCAGTCATCAGGCCAAGCCTTACTCTTGCTCCTGCCCTAGGTAGGGAGCAGGCATGGAGTATGCACTGGCTGCATCCCAGGGCACATTTGGATGGTGGGATGGAAGCCTCCCTGCCTAGGCACAGGCCCTGGGTTCCTGCCCTCAGCAGAAGTACTAGGCATGGACTCCTTAAGTGCAAAGGAGAGAAGGTGTAGAATGCTCACATTTCTTCCATAAACAAGCCTGCTCTATGGTTCTAGGAGTCATACACATTCATCTCTGTCCCAAAAGGCATGGGACCTGCAGCAGCCACATAGCTGTTTGCTGGGAGGAGAAATATAGGGATGACTTGTGAGATAGAGAGACACCTGAGAATTTTCTTCAACAAGATTTGGCTTATTCTCCATGGTTACAAAAGCCAGAATTCCAGGGTGGACATATTTCTACTCAATGTGGTAGAAACTTTTCCATCAGACAGGGCTGTTCAAAAAGGAGGGACTATGGTCCGTGTCCCTGGAGGACTTTAACCACACACCAGGAGCCCACTCATGAAGAATTGGGAAAAGACTTTGGAAATAAGCGTGGTAACTGGGCTAGAAGACCATGAAGATTCCTTTCTCTCTCAAAAATCTAAGAAAACACAAGTTAAAAGAATCTTTTTTTTTTTTTTTTTTTTTAAATTAAATCTTTATTGTTCAGATTATTACATTTGTTGCTCTTTTTTTCCCCCCATAACTCCCCTCCTCCCAGTTCCCGCCCCACCCTCCGCCCTCACTCCCCACCCACTGTCCTCATCCATAGGTGCACGATTTTTGTCCAGTCTCTTCCTGCATCTCCCACACCCCTTTCCCCCCCAGGAATAGTCAGTCCATTCCCTTTCTATGTCCCTGATTCTATTATAATCAACAGTTCATTCTGTTCATCAGATTATTTATTCACTTGATTCTTAGATTCACTTGTTGATAGACGCATATTTGTTGTTCATAATTTGTATCTTTACCTTTTTCTTCCTCTTCCTCTTCCTCTTCTTAAAGGATACCTTTCAGCATTTCATATAATCCTGGTTTGGTGGTGATGAACTCCTTTAGCTTTTCCTTATCTGTGAAGCTCTTTATCTGACCTTCAATTCTGAATGATAGCTTTGCTGGATAAAGTAATCTTGGTTGTAGGTTCTTGGTATTCATCACTTTGAATATTTCTTGCCACTCCCTTCTGGCCTGCAAAGTTTCTGTTGAGAAATCAGCTGACAGTCGTATGGGTATTCCCTTGTAGGTAACTGAGTTTCTTTCTCTTGCTGTTTTTAAGATTCTCTCTTTATCTTTTGCTCTTGGCATTTTAATGATGATGTGTCTTGGTGTGGTCCTCTTTGGATTCCTTTTGTTTGGGGTTCTCCGCGCTTCTTGGACCTGTAAGTCCATTTCTTTCACCAGGTGGGGGAAGTTTTCTGTCATTATTTCTTCAAATAGGTTTTCAATATCTTGGTCTCTCTCAACTTCTGGCACCCCTATAATTCTGATGTTGGTACGCTTGAAGCTGTCCCAGAGGCTCCTTACACTATGCTCGCATTTTTGGATTCTTTTTTCATTTTGCTTTTCCGGTTGGGTGTTTTTTGCTTCCTCGCATTTCAAATCATTGACTTGATTCTTGCGCTCCTCTGGTCTGCTGTCGGGAGTCTGTATAATATTCGTTATTTCAGTCCGTGTATGCTTAATTTCTAGTTGGTTCCCCAATATAAGATCGAGGGTCTCATTAGATTTCTTGAGGATCTCACTACATTTATCGGCGGCTTCTAGACAGTTCTTAAGAGACCTTAAAAGTGTGGTTCTGAACTCTATATCTTCCATTGACAATTTTGTCCTGTTTCTTTGTCTCCGCATTTTGTTATGCTTCCTTGGTGCACCTCCTAGTGGTCTTTGTTTGCAGTCTTATAGTTAAATCTTGATTGTTGTAGCTAATTCCAGGGAGGGTTTGACCTCTAGGCCAAGTGGCTATGAGAATCAGCTGTGTCAGTAGTGAGAGAACTTCTGTCCTCTAGGGAGGTGCTAATCTAGCCTTTGCCTGAGGCTATCCGGCAAATGCCTGTGTGCAGGGCTTGGGCGGGGCGGGTAGAACAGGATCAACAGGGCGGGCCGGAGAGAGCAGTTATGGCGGCTCTCAGTCCTGTCCCCAGGGGCTCTGCCTCTCTGAGTCCCAGCACCCGCTGCAAAGCTCAGAGAGAAAGCTGCACTCGCTCTGACCGAAGCCAGACAGTCCCGCTTCTCCCGTTTGAGTCTGGGTCCCTAAAGACTCGCCCGGATCTGGAGCTCAGAGTCTGCGACTCCCTCCCGATTGAAAACGCCAACCGCGCCCTCCGCCGCCAGCCCGCTCCGCACCTCAGAATTTGACTTCAGCACTGCGCCTCCTCTGAGTGTCCGTATGCGTTTCTCTTTCCTCCTAGTTGTAGGACTTCCACTCAGCCAGCGTTCCTGTGGTTCTGGGTGATGTCCCTTCCGTTTTTTGGTTTCACTTTTGAAGTAGTTGTTCAAAGCAGCAAACTCCGGCGTTAACCTATGCCGCCATCTTGGTTCTCCCCACAAGTTAAAAGAATCTAAGAGCTTCTCAGAAAGGAAGAATAATTAATTCTCTTGCTCAAAATGGATTTTGTGGGGTCTTCACAAGTATGCTAGGGCATGGATGATCACTAACCAAGGAAAGTCCCCTAAACAATAAATATTCACATTACCGGAGTAAGCTGGCAGGAGTCTGGAGATATGATCCCAGAATCCCAGAGCAGTTGACACACACTGGACAACATCTAGAATTATTTTTATTAGTCATTCTGAATTGCCCGCTGTACACAAAGCTCTGGTGTAGGTATTGGTGGAATTACAATATTTTATGGCCCAGGAAAAGTGTAATATATGTGGAGAAAGACATTTTTACTAACCAAAAACTCGAGATTAACATTGAGAAAATTTTGAAAATATTTCAAATATGAAAGAAGAGGGAAATTGAAGAGGATTCCAGCTATAACTCAGAAGGCCAGGATTTCCCCAAACCTTGTCAGACCCATGTTTGAATGTTCCATGGGTGTGGGCCTATAATGTGACCACCCACATCCCCTTCTCATCATCCCTTGGCCCTGGCATGGTCTGAGGTGAGGCAGAAGGAGGGGGAACTCTGCTCTTGGTACAGGCTTCTTCTTTCACTCAACAGTGTCCTACTTGGTAAAAAAACAAAAACAAAAACAAAAACAAAAAAAAAACTTATGCAAACTCTGTTTTCCTTTTCTGATCTCTTTTTCTTTATTTACATGGTACTTTATTGGTGCCTTGTCTCTAGTTCCCCCGACACCAGCAGAGAAGGCAACCATGGGTCAGGCAGGGAAAGTGAATAATGGGAGACAGAAAAAGAGAAAACAGTTTCTTCCTTCCTCCTAAAGACTGTATCACTAATTCTTTTTTTAAATATATTTTTATTGATTTCAGAGAAGAAGGGAGAGGGAGAGAGAGATAGAAACATCAATGATGAGAGAGTATCATTGATCAGTCCTGCTGCATGCCCCTACTGGGGATCAAGCCCGAAACCCAGGCATTTGCCTTTGATCAGAATTGAACCTGGGACCCTTCAGTCCACAGGCTGACACTTTATCCACTGAGCCAGACCAGCTAGGGCTGTATCACTAATTCTTACAGTCCACACAATGTTGAGCCCCACAATGCCTAATGAAGCTGGGGAAGTGCCCACCTGGTGCTAGCACCCCAAACTACCTCCAGGCCTCCTGATTGTCTTAAACACACACACACACACACACACACACACACACACACACACACACACACACTTTGCATTCAGATTTGGAAGAAATAATGACTCCATTTTCTAATTTGAGCCAAATACCAGAAGACACATTTCCAATTTGAAAATGACTGCTTAATTTTGTAAACTTTTAGATCAGACATAGAAAAATACCAAGTCTATATAGGGCTCATATGCCAGAGAAGGGCATGAGAAGGAAGGAAGGTGTAAGCCAGGAGGAACTGTCGACAAACAATTTCAATGGAGCTTTGTATTTTCAAAGCAGTTTTAAATCATGAAGTAGCCCACCCACCTATCCCAAGAAAGTAGGTCAGCACAATATTTTCACAGGTGAGGAAACTGAGACTCAGTGTTCAGCGGCTCACCCAATATGCACAACTCGGGGTAGGAACACAGACTTTCGGAATTCCATCCAGACACAGTTAACCAGGCGGCCTTCTTCCCAGAAAGAGAAAATACAGGCATTTAGCTACTTTTATATTTTTATATGCTAACTAGACTGAAACACCGCTGCTTTGGGCCAAGAAGTCTTAAGGGATAGCACTCCTTAAGGGCAGAGATTGGCGCTTGCGAGTGCTCCCAGCCTTGCCTACAGTTCGGATGCTCTGTTCTGGGTATAAGGTAGCCAGAGCAGTTGCTGGAGAAGAAGGGACCTGGATTCTAGGAGTGAGCTGCGTGCCCTTGCAAAAATTAGTGGAAATCTCTGAGCCTTGCTTTTTCATCCTCAAAATGAAGACACTTTTTTGAAAGTTTTATTTGCTAAATGCAGAAAAACATGAAATTGTTGAATTATCCACAATTTAACGGTACTTTTTAAAGTACATATATATATGGAAAGAAGTGGTAGTATCCCTTCTCTGCCCCTCCAATACCATCCCAGAGCGTGAAGCATATTTTTCTAGGTTCATACAAACACATTATATATATATTTACATGTATATGCAAAAGTCATATTTTATAATTTTTTAATAAAAATGGAATCTCATCTGTAAATGTTGTTCTGCAACTTCTTTTACTAACAATATGGCATCATTCTACTTCACACTGATCCTGTTTAAAGGGCTAAAAATACTCCATTGCATGGATCTTACATAATTTGTTTAGCAATTTCTTTTTTTTTTTTAAATATATTTTATTGATTTTTTTACAGAGAGGAAGGGAGAGAGATAGAAAGTTAGAAACATCGATGAGCGAGAAACATCGATCAGCTGCCTCCTGCACATCTCCTACTGGGGATATGCCCGCAACCCAGGTACATGCCCTTGACCAGAATCGAACCTGGGACCTTTCAGTCCACAGGTAGACGCTCTATCCACTGAGCCAAAACGGTTTCGGCAGCAATTTCTTTTTTTTATGGTCTTTTGTAAGGTCCAAAGAAGATAATATATGATAAAGTTCTTTATAAACTTTAAGGCATGGTGTAAATATAGTGCATTATTTTGATTATTTTCCCAAGTATATAGGACATACTCTATTGATTTTAGCTTCTAAGTCCTAAATGTATTGAACACCCTGTTGGTGTACAGAGAGAGAAGTAATGTCTGTCTGTGATGTAGAATCACCATCATCATTTGGAAACTGATTTACTGCATGCAGTTAGAAAGAACTGTTAATAATTGAATGTACAATGCCATGTCTAATGGGTTCTCTCAAAGGGGAAAATCTTTTTTTTCCCAACGAGTAGCCTCTATTTATTTAGCTAATAATTTATATTCTAAAGCAAATTTTTTTTAAATCCCACACCTTGCTCTTGTAAGTAAAACAGAATTGAAGGTTAGAAACTATAAAGTGAAGTGTATGAAAGACAGATGTATTGACTTCATCTGATAGGTAGAATAAAGATGGGCTTTTTGTTTGTTTGTTTTGTGTTATGTTTGTTTTATTTTATTTTAAATTGCTCCTGAACTAGAAGTGGAGTACTAGCAGGCCTTTTTGTCAGGATATAGAAATTGGAATTTTTGATAAGAAAATGGAGGCTGTATTTTCTATCTCTGATATGCTGTTTACAAATGTAAAATAAAATGGAACAATAAAGTTCTCACCTGTGTGTTAGGGACGGCAAGCCTGCTTATAAGGGGAATATGTGGGTCTTGATCTTAATTTTTCCAAATTCCTCATATGCATCAATGAACATTGCTTAATTAGACCATTCTCCACTTTATTTTGACTGTGCAAACATAAGAGGTGGTACATAACATAATTTGTCTAACTCCTGTGATTTATGGAAAGTGATGACAACTAATGGGACCCTCTCCTGAAGACAGGATTAGGATATTGGTTTAAAATCCCCGAAAAACTAGTGCAATCCTTTTTCTTGTCCAAGGACTGGTAGTCAGGCTCAAGGTTAGATGGGCTCTGCTACTACCCACCACTCTGGTAAAAGTACAAAACCACGGCTATCCGTTAGATTTCTGAGGTCATGGCCCTTAGTAGAAGGAGTGTTGCTGACACTACAGCAAAGCCTAGACCAGGCTAGCGGGCCTGTGGACACTGAGGCAGCTGTCTGCTCATGGTGACTGTCATTCTCAAACTTTATTCTCCATATCATTAATGGTGGGTATTGTTTTCAGACATACACTAGCTATAAGAGTGCCATATTCCCTTTGTCTCCCAGTCAGGAAAATAAATCAGGATGCAAGTGAGAGAAAGTGACATTAACATGGGGGTCGTCTTTAATCCCTTCTGACATGCAAAATTTTGACACTTTTGTTCCCAAATGATTGTGATGGGAACACAGTGTCTCAAGTGCAATGGCCAGTGCCATGTCTCAAGACCACTGGACAAGGTTAACAATTTAGTCTCTTTCATATCTGAATTCTCTGACTCTATAAGAGACACCAATCCCAATCACAGCCAGCAGCAGTTCCCCATAGGATTTTGATCAATCGCAATGATTTTTCATAGAAACATCCAGAAGTCTGGTTCAGAACCAGGCTTTCTCTCTCACGTGTAAGAGACACATTCTCCCTCACCCCCCTCAACAAACTCCAAAAGACCTACTTTTTGCCTAAAGCTACATTTGTTATGAGATGGCTACAACCATGGCTGAAAACCCAGCTCTACATCATGTAAGCCAGGGAAGGGTCCACAGAGAACAAGACCCAAGGAAGCCAAGAAGGCCAAACAGCAAATATTTGAATATCCAATGTTCCCATCCTGATCACATCCCATCCCCTTTAGGTCACTGATTAATAGTTTTTCACAGATCACCTCTTCTCTCTATTTGAATTCACTAGACAGTGCTAACAGGATGCCTCTGCAAGTTCTCAGTGCTTTCCTCACCCTGGGAGACGGGAAGAGAGGAGCTCTTTGCAATGCACTCCTCCCATCCCAAATACACCTTTTCATGGTGAAAATTTGCATCTCTCCTGTTGAACAGTGATTGCACGTGTTCAAGTGCAAGGGAAATGTCACCAAACGCTGCTGCCCGCTGAGCTCTTGATTTGCACGGACAGGAGCACAGTTAATGGCCTACTGAGCTAATCTCCCCATGAAAGAAGGTTATGCCCACATTTCTCTCACTCTGGGAAGGAGCTCTGTATTCACCCCCATGTTTATGAAACATGAAGGCACATGTCATAAAAAATGTTCTGCATATAAATGAAATAATGCAAAGCAATTATTATGCTTGTTAAGGATGCAATACTATGATTATGAAATGTAAAGTGTTAATAATGAATAAAATGGGTTTTAACTTGTTTAGAAAGATTTTCTTCTTTCTTAAATGCGACATGTATGTGCAACTCAGACAAGGAAAGATGCCACACTGAGGGAAAAGGCAGAAACTTAAACACCACAGACACAAAAAACCAAAACCAAAAAGTTAAGTTCGCTGTGTTATCTATGTGGACTGGCTGTCAATAATTGTTCAAATTAGCAAGTTAATTGCAAAATCTCCAGTGGACTTCAGGTTGTGTAGATGGTGTTAGTGTCAAAATTAGATGTTTCATAAATGGCTCTTTTGATGTTATCTTCATATGCATCTCCTTTCCTAAGTAGGGCTATTAAAGTAGCTTCTACAGTGGCAGCAATCTTGCCAATGAAAGGAACATAACTAAAATGCTTAATGGGCCCCCAAGGCAAAGATGGTGGGAGTAAGTACTTAGCAAGCTCTGCCAATACAAGAGCCATGGGTTGGGTGGGTCAGTGGGGAAGCACCTTCTGGGCCCTCAGTAATGGTCATGGAGACTATGAATAATCAACTTCATTTATAACCTAAGAGTTCTCAACTGGAGAACTCATGCTCCTCCTCTTTTCATATCTCCATTTTCTTCAACCTTCAGTCCACGCACCCCCCCCCCCCATCCACACATCTCTCCCTTTCAGCCCCTGTCTTTCTAACCTATTCACAAAGAAAAAATTACAGATATCCTTCCCCTCCCCCCTACCATGCTTATAAACCATTTCCTGTCCACATGCATCTCCTCTTCCTTCTCTTGTCTAGGGCAAAGTCCTCCACCTGGGCTCTGGATCCCATTCTTCATATTTCTTGGGTGCTTTATACCACTCTGAAGTACAGCCTCCCTTCTCTCCTTTCTATTCAACTAATCCTTTTTAATTGGAGGGTCCCCACTGACATTAAACACCAAAAATGTCATCTCATCAGAGTGAGCATGCCAGATTAAATACAGGATAAACTACAAATAGTGTTTTAGTATAAATATGACCCAAATATTGCATGGGATAAATACTTACACTGTAAAGTATTTGTTCTTTAACTAAAATTTAAATTTAACTGGGAATCCCAAATCTATATTTGCTAAATCTGGCAACCTTACACCAGAGGTCATTCTAGTCCAACGATTGTATAAAATAGTACTCCAGCTTCAGGTACTTCTATCACCTTCCTTTATTTTATTTTAAAATAATTTGTATTAAATTTATTGGGGTGATGTTGGTAAATAAAATTATGTGTTTCAATGGTACAATTCTATAATACATCATCTGTATATTGTACTGTGTGGTCACTACCCAAAGTCAAGTCTCTTTTTGTCACTATATATTTTATACCCTTTACTCCCTTCCCACTGGTAACCACCATACTATTGTCTGTGTCTATGGGTTTTTGTTTGTCTTGTTTGTTCATTTGTTGCTTTTAGTTTATATACCACATATGAGTGAAATCATATGGTTCTTGACTTTTTCCTTCTGACATATTTCACTTAGCATGACATTCTCAAAATCCATCCATGTTTGCACAAATGGCAGTATTACAGCTTTTCTTATGGCTGGGTAGTATTCCATTGTATATATGTACCACATCTTCTTTATCCAATCATTTATGGAAGGACATTTCGGTTGTTTTCATGTCTTGGTAATCGTGAATAATGCTGCAATGAACATAGGAGTACATATATCTTTAGGAATAAGTGTTTTTAAATTTTGGGGGTAAATACCCACAAGAGGGGTTGCTGAGCTATATGGTAACTCTATTCTTAATTTTTTGAGGAACCTCCATACTGTTTTCCATAGTGGTTGTACCAGTCTACATTCCCACGAACAGTGAATGAGGGTTCTTTTTTCACCACAACCTCTCCAACACTTGTTATTACTCATCTCATTCACCTTCCTTTATCAGTCTTCTCTACTGGGCATATTATATACTTATATGCTTGTTTATTGTCTTGGTCCCTCCACCTCCTCACTAGGATGTAGATTCCATAGGAATAGGGACTTTAATGTTCTCTGCTGCATCCCTATTGCCTAAAATAGGGCTTAGCACAAGGTAAGTACTCAGTAAATATTTGTTGAATAAACACATGCTTGAGTCTCTCTCCTTTTAAAATAATTGCCACGAAATCCCATAATCTCCCTAGATCTACTAGTACTCCTCCATCTTGCCCTCTCTCCCACTTCAGAACCAGATTTTGTAAGAGGTCTTAACACTTATTGTCCATGTGACTTCATCTCCCAGTTCCTCCTCTTTTCACTGTAGTCTGGCTTCACTCTTTCCATTCCAACAAAGCAGCTCTGGCTAAGGGCACCAATTGCTTCCATGTTGTTAAATCACATTGATTTTCTTTTATCCCCATCTAATCTCTCAAGATTCAATGATATTAATCATTCCCTGCTTCATGAAATAAGCCCTTTGTTTTACCACACTGCACTTCTTTCTACCTCCATAATAACTTTTTCTTAGTATTTGTTGCCAGTTTATCTTTCTCTACCTTGCCATTAAAACTCGGAGTTAGTCCCAGGCCCTCTTTTTTTTCACTCTATGTTCTCTGCCCCAAGTAACATCATCTATGTTCATGGCTTCAATGACCATTATTTTCTGATGAATCCCAAATTTGTACATCCAGGCCAAAACTGCCCTCTGGGTTCCAGACCTATCTATCCAATTGCCTATTTGGCATTTCCACTGTGTGTGTCAAAGTTAACTCAACTTCAATTGTCCAAGACTGAATTTAAGACATCTGCTTATCCTAAACATGATCCTCTATTATTGTTCTACGTCTTGGTGAATGACACCTCCATGCATCTAATAGCACAAGCCAGAAAACTAAACAGTCATCCTTGACTCCTATAAATCTCACCTTCCAAATAGCTCTTGAAAAAAATCATTTCTTTATCTCCATAGTCACCTAGTACAAAGGAGTATTATTACCTCTTGCTAGATCACTGCAAGAGCTTCTTAACCAAAAGAGCTGCATTCGTCTACTCAGAACTCCTTCTAATTTGTTTTCCAATTTACAGCTAAAGTGATTCTTCCACATGTAGAAAATCCTTTATTAGTTTCTTAGGCAGCCCCAAGTTCTTTTTCCAGTCTTATCTCATGCCACTCTGTTCTTTGTTCTCTCTGCAGCAACACTAGCCAGGAATCAGTTTCTTAAATGCAACTATACATTTAAAAAGGCTAAATGAAAAACTGAATTAAAACAACTAGCTTAAAAGTGTGTAGTAAGGAATAATATTTCATGTGAAAATCAGCCATCTGCCAAAAACATCATATAAAATTTAGGGCTGAATAGTCCTTCACATATCATCTGGTCTAATTCTCTCCTTCCAAATAAGAAGATGAGGAGATAAGGGTTTAGAGAGAAGAAGGAAATGACTAAAGCTGCACAGCCATTTAAAGGCAGAGATAGGAGTGCCTGAATCCAAAGTCACACTTCTTGCCCTAACTAAAGATGGAATAACTATTGAGAAATAAAGTGCCCTGAAAATTACCATTGAGGCATGAAGGAGTGGGTCAGAATGAAGCTGAGGCAGATGAAAGGAGTGAAAACTGATCCACCAATCAACCAGTAAACATTCCCACAAAAGAACTAGTGAGCCTTCAGACACAAGAATCAGGAACTTTGTCAACAAACTCTCAGCCAGTTTGAATAGGTCTGATGTAGACAGATTCCATAATACTAGTCAATGGATATGGATGGGGTCAGGGTTGGGCCTTGGTGTACCAACTGTTCAGTATAGAAGAAAACAAGTGGGTCTTGACCAAACTATTCATTGAGAGCCTACCTTCTATGAGTCTGCCTCATAAGCCACCTGCTACCACCGGGAATTTTCACAAGGAACCCTTTCCCTTTACCATGAGTCCTTGAAGCAACTAAAAACAATCAATTTGGTGTTCACAGCAAGTTACAAACTGAGGACAATAAATAGATTCAAGGTACCACTATTTCCCGACAGTTAGGCAAAGGTATCAGCTGAGAGCTCCTTGCCCATTTCCTTTCAAAGGAAATTCAAACCTTCTGAGCACAATTCATACTTTGAAACTAAATTTGTCATCCGATAGCCAAGGAAAGTTTTCTGGAGGATACTACTATTGAGATCAAGGGAGGCTGAGTAAATACTCTGTATGCTTATCACTACGTGCACTGAAGTGTAAATGAAAGTAAAAGTTGCCTTTTGGTGTCAAAAGACCTGACAAGATTCTTTTCCGAATGGGATTGGAATTATTGGTAAATTTGTTGAGCTAAGAGATACTCTTTATCAGCTGTAAGTATTTTTAATTGGTTTCCAGGGAGCACCTGTGTTAGGGTTATAAGCATCAAAGGTGATAAACAACTTAATTATCCTCTCAGAACCATTAGGAAAAATTATCACTGTTAGTGAGCTTTCTTTAATGCCTTCTTTTGAAGTGCCATTCTACTACTATTGTGGGGCTATTTGTAGTTTATTTCCCAGAGCTTTGATGCTCCCTATAAACAGAAAAGGCAGTTAGAAGTAGATTAATGAAGCTCAGGCTGAGTAGCCCAGTTGGTTAGAGTGTAGCCCCGATACACCAACGTTGGGGGTTTGATTCCTGGTCAGGGCACATACAAGAATCAACCAAAGAATGCTTAAATAAGTGGAACACAAATTGATGTTTCTCTCTCTCTCCCTTCCTCTCTCTATAAACCAATAAACAAAAGTAGATTAATGAAATTAATAATATCTACACTGGGCAGACGTGTTGTAAGTTAACATTTGGCATAGCTTCTCCTTGGAGAAGCATCAAGTTGAAGAGAATCCCAAAACCTTGCAAGAATCTTTAGGGGCGGGGCAGAAAGCGTGAGAAGAGAGAACAGCCTGAGTGTAGCATCCATTTCCTTACCAAGGCGGTCTTTGAGAAAAGGCAGTTGCCAACCCAGGAGACTGTTACAGTCAGGGAAGGGAAGAGTTTTGTATTTTGTTTATTTCTAATCACTGTCTTTAAGTTTTTTTCATGAAGAGAAATTGAGACATGAAGGCAGAGTGTGGTAGCCTATGCAGTGTTAGTGGGCCAGACTCTGCTCCAAGTACCTTTGTCTCCTCAGATTCCACCTTTGGAGCGTGAAGATTTTTCCCCTTTCTAGACTCTATTCGAATACAACATCCCTGGGAAGTTTCTTTTATTTTTGTGTGTTTTTAAGTCACAACTATAACAGAGAACAATAACCTTTTTGTAGAAACCAAGAACAATCAGGAAGTGGTCTTTGAGTAGAGGCCAAGGATGGACTTTCCTGAGTTCATATTTGCCCAGGACTCACACTGAGTTACTCAGCATTTTAGTGTTGCCTCCTTCTCTTATTTCTCTGTCACATGGAAAAAATTTCTGCTCTCATTTTCACTCTTTGAAATGGGGTTATGTGGTTAGCCTTACCTGTCTTTTTACCTGCCAGGAACTAATGAGAAACTATGTTTTGAGTGTCTCAAGAAGTGGTGTGATAGACTTTTAAAGGAATATGCTACAATAGTTTCTACGCACTTCATGTTTTAAAAAATATCAACGGGGTTGAAAATCAGAGTTGTAAAGGGACTGCAGTGAAGCAAATCCTGTCTCATTTTATGGAAGCTAAGGCCCATCTGGACAAAGTGATGAGCCCACGACTCCTGGTGAACTACCCCATAGCCTCCCCACTTGAATCTGTTGAAGAAATTCTTGCCCCATGGTTGGGACTAGAATCATATTAAGTAAGTGATTTATGACATTTAACACAGTATCTTTGGCACTAGATAAAATTAAAGGGAAATACAGTGGCCACCATTCTTTCACACTGGCAATCTACCCCGTAGGCAAAACAAGCCATTTCTGAAGCCATTTTGAAGCGTGGAATGTTTTATCACAATAAAAATGTCAGTTTGACATTAAAAATCAGTGCTTACAAAAAGGATTTTCAAATACCTGGCTTAATTGCTTTGGATTTAAATGGAGAATGAAGCAACTGCGTAGTTGTTTAGTCTGACTTGATTTAAAAGAGGTTGGACCTTTCTTAGCACTAATGGGTCTATTAACCTGAGGTTCTACCAGTGATGGCGAACCTGTGAACTCATTTTTTTGGTTGATTTTTCTTTGTTAAATGGCATTTAAATGTATAAAATAAATATCAAAAATATAAGTCTTTGTTTTACTATGGTTGCAAATATCAAAAAATTCCTATATGTGACATGGCACCAGAGTTAAGTTAGGGTTTTTCAAAATGCTGACACGCCGAACTCAAAAGGTTCACCATCACTGTTCTAGACTGTGAACTTTTAGCAGGGGTAGTCCCCCTTCACATTTATCTATACCATCATCAACTTCCCCTTCTCTTTTTCTTTCATGCAACTGGGGGACTTTAATTTTTTTCTGAATGTTGATGGGAATTGCTTGTTGAAAAACAAAAGCTCCAGCTATATCCATTTAAATAATGCAAGTATGAGAGAGAGAAAGAGAGATTCAGTCTTATGATTTCATACTTAACATGTTGCGTGCTTTGGCTCCAGAAAGGTATTTTAAAAATCCTGATTATCTCCAATCAAGTTGTCTCTGTCTGTAGACAAAGGGTCAAGTAGAAATTTCCATGCAATCTGAAGACCCCAACACTTCTGCTCTGCTTCCTACCTATTTCCACCACAGCCCTATTTCTGAGACCTTTCTAGAGAGGCAGATAAGAGAGATCCTTCCTCCGGAGTTCCAGTTTTACACTAGAGAAAGACAACATCTTCTTGCTCTGGGTTCTATTATTGTTGACAGGGAAGGGCAAAGACCATGAGTTTTACAGAATTTAATTGGCAACCAGCCTATGGCCAGCCTTATTTGACTATCTACAATTTCTGTCAGCTGGTGTTGATGGTGGTCATGGACAAGTCTGCAGGATTATGGAAGCATGGCACCCACAACCCTTTTGATTTTGAGTAGAAACAATGATGTAGAATACATGATGGTTTTTAGAGACTAGAACCCGAGTTAAGGAATTCTGCAACTTCAAAATTTCTCCCAAGGTTTGCTTAAGCTCTGTTCCCAGCCTAACTGCCTAACTACCACACAGATGTCACACAGGTTCTCCAAAAACTGCAGCTCTTGGTGACGTCAACTTTACAGATCTCCTTAGGGCCGTGGTCGGCAAACTGCGGCTCGCGAGCCACATGCGGCTCTTTGGCCCCTTGAGTGTGGCTCTTCCTAAGCCTTAGGAGTACCCTAATTATGTTAATAACAATGTACCTACCTATATAGTTTAACTTTAAAAAATTTGGCTCTCAGCCGAAACCGGTTTGGCTCAGTGGATAAGAGCGTCGGCCTGTGGACTGAAGGGTCCCAGGTTCGATTCCGGTCAAGGGCATGTACCTGGGTTGCGGGCACATCCCCAGTGGGGGATGTGCAGGAGGCAGCTGATCAATGTTTCTCTCTCATCGATGTTTCTGACTATCTCTCTCCCTTCCTCTCTGTGAAAAATCAATAAAATATATTTTAAAAAAAATATTTGGCTCTCAAAAGAAATTTCAATCATTGTACTGTTGATATTTGGCTCTGTTGACTAATGAGTTTGCCGACCACTGATCTAGACGAGTCTCAACTGGGCTGACTGGACACTTCAAGTCTCTGCCACGTATCTGTTCCACACCAGTAGGCTACCTCAGGAATGTCCTCATGGAGATGACAGAAGCACAAGAAAGAGCAAGGCCTCTCGAGTTGTAGACTTAGAAGCACCATACTTGCACTTCTGCTTCATTCTATTACCCAAAGCCAGGCACATGGTCAAGTCCAGAGACAGAGGGCACTTCAAAGTTAAATGCCCAAGGGGGTGGATGCAGAGAGGGTAAATGATCATTCAACCCATCAGCAAGACCTATCAATTCTACCTTAGAAATACTTTCCACACCTATCCAATATTCCTTCTATCTTATTGCTACCACCACTTCAGTTCACCATGATCTCTCTTACCTATCACCACCTGACTGCTCTGTCCAAATCTTTCTTGTCCATTCCTTCTCAGACCATTCTCAATGCAGCAACAAGAATAAACTTAAAAAGAAAACCTTCTCTGACCACTCATTTAATTAAGACTGCCAAATGGTTTCCTATTTGGCAGGATACAGGTGAAAATCCTAAGGCCTGACTTGTTTTCAATTTTCAATTGTGGGGTTATTTTAAAGCAAATAGGTGAACCTGGTGAAAGGGAGAAAGAGAGTGAAGAGGGGCGTGGGAAAGAGAGGCTTTGTAATGACTTCCATGTGAGGACAGCCTGGGATCCCTTTCTCCAACTTAATGACCTTCCATCATTTCTTTCACTTTATGGTTGGAACACATCATAATTCCCCAACTTGTACACTATTTCAAGCCTCTGGGGTCTTACTTGGACTGCTCTGTGTCCAAGTAGAGAAGTAGAGTTATTTATCCCTCCTTTTGGTATGGCTGGAAAACCCTCTGCCTTATGCCCTAAAATAAAAAGAAGAGGAGAACAGCGTAGATCGGTTTGGCTCAGTGGATAGAGTGTTGGCCTGAGGATTGAAGGGCCAGCGGTTCGATTCAGGGAGAGGGGGTGCTTTTTGTTTTGGACAGGAGGTGCTTTATACCCTTAGAATATCTTCCCTACTTTATAAAATTGTTTTATAAAACAATGTCATCTACTATTACCAAACTACTAGAATTAATAGGAAGAGTTATGATTTGAGCGCCATTCTCCTTCCCAGCCAGGCCCAGGCTAAGACTTCAAACTGAACCTCAATACTCATACAAGGCAAAGTTGCAACCCAGGTGATTTTTGTCTGTGGAGATTTTTCATCTTATTTCTTGGATACCTGTCATTTGTCCCTGAATGGCCAATAGTAACTCCATGGTAACATCTGATCAGTGTCAGACCCCTCTAAATAGTTCCTCTCAATAATGTCATCCCACTCCCTTTACTAAAGCCTTATCAAAACTAGTATCCCATGTTCCTTTTCTTCAAGATCTTGTATATAACCAGTAAGAGACTTAATATACCATCAGTACAGTGGGGCCTTGACTTACGAGTTTAATTCGTTCCGAGACCGCACTCGTTAAGGAGCTCGTTAACTCAAATTACTCTATCAACTCAATGCAAAAAATAGACAGCTGGTATCTCAAAAAACTCCTTAGTCAGGACACTTGTAAGTCAAGGCCCCACTGTACATGATTAGGTTACATGGGCAATATAATGTAGCCCTTAAGTGTATGTGACTTAAAGTCAAATCACCATGTCTAAAATATTGTACTAGAAATAATGGCCTAAACAGGAAGAGCTATTATTATTGTATTGTTATTCACCGATAGCAGCAGCAACTGTTACAATTTTTCCACAGGCTTTCTATGGCCCCACACATAAAAGTAAGGAATGTGAAAGTTCCTATGTCTTCTAGCTGGCCAATTGGGGCATGGTCTTGCTGAGATGTTTTCAGTCCCTCTAATCTTTCTCCTGTCCTGCACTGAAGGCATCCAGCCCTGCTCAGTCATAGATGCAGGCATGGCTGGGACAGCACATGGGAGAGAAAGAACTGGGCAGGTAGGTTGGGGTAGAGAATTGCCACTTCAAGTCCCCTCACTTCCTCTCCTCTTAGGAGCCAGATGGGGAGTATAGCCCTGAACTTTTCAATTTCCAAAACTGAGATTCAGGAAGTATCATTAAGCTCAGTGCAGAATGAGCAGACAAGGATTTCCCTTCCTCTAATTTAAGCCTGACAGTTCTAATATTCTACATGACGGGGTTAAAGACAGATGGAGAATCCTTTTTAATGTGTGTAGAAGACTGGGCAAATGTACTCCCTTCCCCAAATCCTCAAAAGTGGCACAGGAATTGGCATCTCCTGAACTACTTACAAGTGAAACTAGCGGAGTGGTGATAACATTCCAAAGGGAGCCCTTGTGACCTGGTGGTTCGGGTTGATTGTGGGGCCTTTCCCATGTCTGGTGCAGTAAGTGAAGAGTGGAGTAATCTGTCGTCTCTCTGCAAGGACGCTAACACTGAGCCATGTGCCAAGCACTGATGCTCTCCGAACTTTGGCTACTGTGTTGTGCTGGCTCTAAAATAGAACATATTTCTCAAGTGAGTTAATGCCTACCTTACCACCTTGTTGTAACGTGTAATTATCAGAAATGACACTTAATTGTTTAATTACAAGACCAAAAGGTAGATAAGAACTGGCTGCGAGCAAACTATAAGACCAAAACTCTCTCTCTCTCTAAAAAGGTTTACGTATTATACATGTATATGTGTCATACATGTACATACATACTTAGAAGTGTTTTAATAGTGTGTATAAATCTATACTTGTATATATTTAGGCATACCAGATTGTCATGGATCTGATGCAGTGGTCATACATGTTGACTGCAGGAGAGATGAAACTCAAAGTAGAAAATGGTTTGGTTGGTTCACAAGGTGAAGTCCTGTACACAGGCTGGTTCAGAAACAGTGTTACTAATGACTATCTGCTGAGCCATGGTGACCTGGTCCTGTTGCCGCTCTCTTCTTTGAAAATAATCCACATTACAGTGGGAGCCTATAGGGGTTGGATTGCACACAGTGCCAATTCAAGATGGGCAGAGGGTGAGCCAATGTGAATAAGGTTTCTGTGTTGAAGTCTGATACTTACCCAAAAGGAGGACTGATTCTTTGGGAAAATATGAAGAAAGGAATATTCAGTTAAATCCCTCTGAGGTTTGTGCTAAAGGTCAAAAAGAAATGTAGACCTTCCTTTTCACAAGAGGTCAACATTTTTACCTATAGTCATCTATTTATTTTTACATTGTACTTCTATCTGCATTTTATAGATAAGGACATTAAGGCTTGGAAAGGTTCAGTGGCGAGCCCAGCATCACGCAACCGGTAAGTGGCAGAAACAGAATTTGAACCCAGTACACCTTGCATTGTTTTGCAACTGGTGCTGAAGGTTTCAAAAACTCAGAATGAATTAGGAAAAATAGATTGGTTCCCACTAATTTTGAGTGTCCTCCTTTGCTAATGGGAAGTCTTGGAAAATACCTACCAAAAAAATGAAAACAACAACAGCAGAAGTTCTGGTGAAACCAGTGACTCAACCCTTAGGAGCAAGCCCAGACTCTTGTTCTCCCTTGCTTGGCACTGATTGCTGTGGTAGAGGCAGGAGGCAAGGGGGGTTAACTGTTGACCTGTTTAGCAACCCCCACTCCTGGGTTCATTAGCCTCTAAGGAGATGGATGTCACAGAAATGGTACTAGTCACCCAGGAAAGAACTGGGTAGTAATACTGGCCTCACATTCCCAATCTCAAAAGGAAACTCTATGTTCCCTTCAGAGGACACTTTTAGTGCTGCCACAAAACTAGTAGGGCTGTTAGAAAAAAAGACAGTTGAATCTTTCCTTTTCCTTAACTGTCCTATATGTACTCAATATTTTAGAAAGAGATTTGAGATGTTATGAAACCCACAGGAGAATTTTCGAATAAACCTCTTGTACAAAGTCCTCCCTAATTGTCTTCTTAATGTCTGAGGTGAATCTACTCATTCAAAAATTACTTCATTTAGCAAGGGACACTTTGCAAAACATAAGGCCTGCAAATTTAGCCTTGCCCCTGAGGGGGAAGAGGAGGGGCCGGCTGATGTGCTTGGGGAAGAACTTTTTATGTATTCCTTCAACAAAGTTATATGAGGCAGCTGCTATGCTGGGTAACTACCTAGAGGCTGAGGAAAACACAGGGATGGGTGGCATGGCCCTTTTTTGAAGAAGAGTTTGGAGTAATATCGGCAATGCTCAGAAGAGAAGAGCTGAAGGCAAATCATAGAACATACAAACACAGTTGGCGTGTTGCCGTCATTTTGTCTGGATTGGCCTCATTTGTTACCTCCCACTCAAGTCTCTTTTACCCTGAAAACAATGAGCAAACATATACTTAGAAAGATACAGTTTAAAGTAGAAGATGTTTTAAGGTCCAACTTACCTTAGCTCTCTAGTTTCTAGACTCATTTTGATATGTGAATGTCATACAGTAACATGTTTACAAAGGTAAAGTCATGAGAAAGGGAATTTCTAGAGATAAAGAAAAGATGAATGGGTGACATGGTACATGGAAAAAAAAAAACACATTATGGGTAAATAAATTAGATTATGGCTCCACATTTGCTACTAACTTGCTATATTAGTATAGCAAGTAAAGGGTGTCCCAAAATTCACGCAAGAAGTAATTTTGATAGAAAACACAGATTTATAATTAAAACTGTAAATTTTTTATTGATTCATAAAGTATACAGTATAAGGTTATGTATGGAATAGCATATCGGGTAAATGGATTATCATGTCACAATAGCAGGCACCATTAACTGTTATTGCCTGAGCAGCCGCTTTTTCGAAGAAGAATGGTCCTATGATGCCTCCAGCCCAAAATCCACACCAAACAGTGACACGTTGTGGATGGATTTGTTTCTCAACAATCACTCGTGGATTTTTTGAACCCCAAATGTGACAATTTTGTCGATTAACCAAGCCATCAAGATAAAAATGAGCCTCATCGAAATTCGGCTACATTTATGCAAAATGGTCATGGAAAATTTCAACAAAAGAGTGTGTATGTGCCAGCAAAGCCGTGGAGGCCATTTACCCAATATGCTATTCCATACACAACCTTATACTATATACTTTATGAATCAATAACAAATTTACAATTTTAAATCATAAACCTGTGTTTTCTATCAAAATTACTTCTTGCGTGAATTTTGGGACACCCTTTATAATGCACAGCCTCTCTGAGCTTTAGGCTTTTGTGTGTGTGTTTTTCATATGGGACTCACAGTAACTGCCCTGATGTGAAAATAAAATGATATATCACTATAACATACCCTATAACCTGATTCTTTTTGGAGGGAAAAGTGAATGAGCCCACAGGCCTTTAACCTTTCAGAACTTTTTCTTTAACTGTGTTACTTGTTGGTTTGAGGTGACGGAAATACCCCATAATGCTACTTGATTTCTTACCTCATGAAGCTGTAAAAACCATAGTATCAGACACCTGACATGCACCATTTCTAATATTTTGTGTCTTACTTGTCTCTGACTCTAGCCACTGCTGTGCTGACTACTTCTGCATGGTTTCTAATAAAATTCACCCTATTAGGCTCACCCTAATAGTGATGTGCTCTATGCCCTGACTTGGCACCTTCTGCCAGAGGGTCCCAATGTTAATACAGAAGTTTAAAAAGCCACAGGACCCTGCAAGGCACCCATGCAAATACAATCTGAAAGTGCAAAGGAGTTAGCACTCACATGGGATGAAAATTTGACCAGTGGGTGACAGGTGCCCATGAATTGATTTATTTTTCCTTTCTCCCCCTAGAGAGACTGTCCTGAGAAATAGTTACATGGCTACTCAGAGGATGGTCTTGCAACATCAAGCAATAATTTGAATTTAGCAGCAGCCAGCTTGATGAGAATTCTTATGTTTTCCTCCATACTTATTTGCCTCATACTCCGTATTCCTCATTCTGGATTACACTCCCTAATAAAGTAGTATCATGATGAAAGACTTTGGTTCAAGGTCTGGTTTCTGGACAATCAAGGTTAAGACAATTGATACCAGAGTGGCTCCAGAAAGCAGCTCTTCAGGAAGATGTTTTGAATCTGGGGTGGAAGGACCCTATTGCTAGCAGAAGGCATGGTGATGATCACCCCTGGCATGTAGTGGCATTGTAATAACTAAGACTTTCACCTGTGGATAATGGGCTGAGATGTAGGATGTAGGTGGTAAACGGGGGAGCCATGATGATTAAAAGCATGGATAAAATGACAGAAATTGTGGAATAGGGATGATGGCTGTCAACTGCCCTGGAAACCATCTATACTAATAAAAGGGTAATATGCTAATTAGACTGGGAGACCTTCTGGGAGACCTTCTGGACATCCTTCTGGACAAAGCCATGGTGGCGGGGCCAAGGCAGAGGTGGTTAGGGGCGATCAGGTTAGCGAGGAGGGCAGTTGGGGGTGAGCAGGCCAGTGGGGGGGGGGCAGTTGGGGACGAGCAGGCTGGTGGTGGGGCAGTTGGGGGCAATCAGACTGGCAGGGGGGGCAGTTGGGGGTGGTCAGGCCAGAAAGCAGAGTGGTTAGGGGTGATCAGGCAGGCAGACAGGTAAATGGTTAGGAGCCAGCGGTCCCAGGTTGTGAGAGGGATGTCCGACTGTCGGTTTAGGCCTGATCCCACCGGAATCGGACCTAAACCGGCAGTCAGACATCCCCCAAGGGGTCCCAGATTGGAGAGGGTGCAGGCCGGGCTGAGGGACAACACCCTGCCCAATGCATGAATTTAGTGCACTGGGCCACTAGTCCTATATAATAAAAGCCTAATATGCAAATTGACCGAACAGCGGAACTGGTCGCTATGATGCACTGACCACCTGGGGCAGACGCTCAATGCAGGAGCTGCCCCTGGTGGTCAGTGCCCTCCCACAGGGGGAGCACCGCTCAGCCAGAAGCCGGGCTCACAGCTGGTGAGTGCAGGGGAGGTGGCAGGAGCCAGCTTTTATTTTCTACTAGAGGCCTGGTGCACTACATTCATGCACTGGAGGGCTGATGGACATCTTCCCCTTCACGCCCAGTGCACAAATGTAGTCCACCAGGCCTCTAGTAGAAAATAAAAGTTAGACTCAGGAAGTCAATTGTCAACTCAAGCCAAACTTTGAAAGCCAGAAATTCTCTACAGCACCTTCAATGAAAATGGTCATCTCCTGAAAACAGGGACGACCACGCTGAAAATCTAGTTGTAAAGGTGGCAGAGCCACGAAGGAGAGTAAATATGCAGCCTCAACAAATGTATGTCAAAGTCAGGACCTTGGCAGGAGGAGGGGCACTTCTGTCAGATACACAGAAAGGGTTCCACTGAACTTGAACCTTCTACTACCACATTGGGAACTTTTCATACTAGTGAATCAGCAGGCAAAGAGGGGAGTTATTGTATAGACCATTATAATCAACCCTGATTACTATGTGAAGCTGGAGCTACAGTTATAGAATACAGCCAGGGAGGAAGATGTGCAGGATCGGGAAGAATACCTAACTGGCAGCTCTGTTGATTATGCATGCCTCCTTCTCTGCTTCACTCCCCCTGCCCCTCACTTCAGCTCCCTGGGAGCTGGGAAAGCAGCAGTACAGAAGCCTTTGTCTCAGGCTCCACTTTCAGGAGAACCCAAATTCAGGCTGCTGTCCCACTGGTAGGTTCAAATGTACTTACTTGCTGGGACAAAATGTATATTTCATTTTGCTTAATCATCATGATGATCTAGAGAGGTAGAACAATTATTTCTATTTTCCACATAAGGAGACAGGTTCAAATAAGTTGAGAATCTTGCCAAAGAACATATAGTTTATGAGTAGCAGAGCCAGATTTTGTCCCAAGACGTGTCTCACTCTAAAACTCAAGCTCTTTCCCCTGTATTTTAAGGCCCAGATCAGTGATAACAAAAATGTACATACTCAAAGAAGGCAATTTCTTCTCTTATGTTACTCTGATAATCCCCTTTGTATTAGTAGTAGTTGGTTTTCACTTTAAGGTTTAGTTTTCTTTTTAAATGTGATTTAGGATACAGTGCACTTCTATACAGGTAAATATTATAGGAATGTTAAAGGAAAAGGCAGGGTTCCATCTGAAACGTGTTATGGAGGAAATCAGAAAATGTTCTTTTAACAAATCAAGATCTAAAACGTACATATAGAGAGATAAAGTAAAAAAAAATAGCTCATTCAAATGATTCGCCTTCAGGAAATAATGTGTTTCTAAATAAATGCAGCACAATAGAAAAACATGAGAGAAGAAAAATATGTGAAACCTTATCATATAATTTTAGTTTGATTGTGTCACCAAATAACCTAAATGGCAGTCGAGTAGAAAGAAATATAATCCATAAAGGAAGTGAGAAAGGTTAAAGAAGTCAACAGTAATTAAATAATGACTAACACTGAATGGAAATTGATCTGTAATAGCTGAAGGCCATTCCTGTCTTTCAGAATGTTATGCACCAGTAAAGAGAGAAAAGAAAGATTTCTTCTATTTTGATAGAAAGATATGTCATTTCTGAGCCAAGGTTTCTAATACAAGACAGCAGTGGATTCCCAGTTCACATTCTAATATTCCACACCTACTGGCAGGCATTGAAACAGATAAGATCCTTTAATAAATCCGGGTGAGACTGAGTCACAAGAGCTTCTTTGGTTTGCTGGCTATTTACCCTCGTAGAAGCTGAAAGCAGATGGACTTAATCTAATGCAAATTAGAGGTGCACTCAGAAGCTTGAGCTTTTTAGCTGATATGATCTCTGCTGGATGGTCATTTGTCCCCAGGCTTATATCTGCTCAATAGAGATTCCAATGACGGCAGGAGTCTGGAAAAACTCATGCTGTACGTAGGATTCTGTTATGGTGTTGCCTCTGCATGTTAGGCTTTCTTAGGTAACACATCTAATGGGAAACAAAACTATGTGATGTTTGTAATTTTTAATGCTAACATCAGAAATAATCAATCATCGTTATTAATGATGATGTCAGTGACTGCCATTTATTCAGTGCCTACTATATTATGGTCCTTTGATATATAAATTGCTATACCTACAACTGTGGAACATACATGTTATTATTCACACTTTCTACATGAGAAAACTGAGGCTTAGATGGAATAACTACCTTGCCTAAAGCACAGACTGAAGTAGTAAATCAAGCTAGACTCCTCTTTGTTCTTTCCATTCATTCACTATGAATCTAAATAAGCAAAAGCAGATTTCAATAACATTTTCCATGTTACCAGAGGTGTATTATAGAGTAGAAATAATATACATTTTTGGAGTGGTGAGTGAATACGATTAAGACCATTGCCATAGATCATGGTTGAAGAAGCCAACAGTAATTAAATAATGACTAACACTGGTTGAATCAATAATAATAACAAAAATAGAGTTGATTCATTATAATATTTGGGGCAAAATCTCTATCAAGTGATGGCTAATGAAATTCTCTATCTTGGGAAAAAACTTCCAGTATTTCATTTACGCCGCCTCACACTAATGTTAAAGGAAATGGCAGGAACATCACAGTCCTGGAGAAACATGGTGGGGACTGGTCTGAAGGAATATAATGTGAGACCTCCTGACTGAATTCTGTGCATTTTAAAGGAAATAGTATTATTCTGCTGATTAATTCAAAGATTTGACACTAAGTGAGCTTAGCGGAAGTCACTGAGTGAAAAGCAAGATTACATTTTATTTGGCCCCCACCATGGGAACAGCCAGCTGTGATAAAAATGACATAGACTTTGGTATCAAACCCTAGTGTGAATCCTCACTTTTCCCCTTGCTCCAGGTGCTTTTAAACCTCTTGAATTTCAGTTTTTCTCAGTAAACAAACAGTGATAATATCCATCTCTCAAAAATGCTCTGAGAGCCAAAACCGGTTTGGCTCAGTGGATAGAGCGTCTACCTGTGGACTGAAAGGTCCCAGGTTCAATTCCGGTCAGGGGCATGTACCTGGGTTGTGGGCACATCCCCAGTAGGAGATATGCAGGAGGCAGCTGATCGATGTTTCTCTCTCATCGATGTTTCTCACTCTCTATCTCTCTCCCTTCCTCTCTGTAAAAAATCAATAAAATATATTTTTAAAAAAATGCTCTGAGATAATCATAACTTTGTTCAATGACTGAAGAAGTTTACTAGAATTGCCATGATGATCACTTCATTGTCGAATCACTATGTTATACACCTGAAATTAATATAATATTGTATGTCAACTATACTTTAATTTTTTAAAATTCTGTGCTTATTATAGGTAGTGTTTTTAAAGTGCTAACAAATAAAGTACCTTACCATATGGTGTACTTATTGGATTTATTGTTAATTGAACTTATGTTTGTAAAAAGCATACAAAGAAAGCTTGGACTGTTTGCATCAAGATATAATATGCAACAACTAAATGTTTGGGCTACTGATTTCATGATTTCCTTTCTCTTTTGTGCAATAGAAAAATTAAGTTCATTTTGTTCTGTATTATTCAATAATTAAGTCAAAATCATGACAATTTAGTAATGTATTGGAGATACAATTAAACAAAATTTCTCAAGTGCCTTTAATATGCAACACATAGTGCTGGTTTCTAAATATGTTGCATCCTGCATTTTATTTGGCTCACAATGTGTATTGTAACCCTCTCTTGTCACCAAGATATGAATTATTTTATCTCAGGACCATTGAGACATAAAAGTGTTTACTGCTGATACTGCTCAAACTTTATTCAATAGTCAGTATCTCAGAGTGAGTAGATGAACCTCTTATAAAAGATTGAGAAGCAATGAGTGGAGGTTAACTTATATTGTGTGTATTTAATGCTCTGTGATTATAGAATAACACTAAAGAAATTAGTGAAAGAAGAGGCAAAGAATAAGGAAGGCCTTTTCATTTTATTGCCTGTATGTCATCAAGTGAGGTATGTTTAGTCTGGGCATGGTGTAATTTTAGGATGCAAGCTTTCTCGAGGCTGGGACTCTCCAGCCTTGCAAATGTTTTAAGCGCTTGTTAATCAGGCTTATTCCTTTACCATTGCCCAATACTTGTAGCACATCTACCTCATGGTCAACTATCACCATGGTTACCGTTGATTACAATTTTTGAGGGGATGGGGCATTCTCACCTCCCCTACCTGCCTGGATCCCACCTCAGACCAGTTGAAGAACAACAATGAAAGGATGAAGCTGTTGTGGGCAGGTTTGTGATGCACAGGCAGTAAATCATATTAGCGATAATAGAAGTGCACTGGTTTCCCCTCCTCCTGCAAACTGCTCTGGCAAGCCACTTCTGCTGCACATCTCTTTGGAGAGCAGTGGTGATCTGAAGAAACGCTTCCTCTTGAAAGAACCCTTTTTATTCTCAGTGGAATACTCTTGAATTTTGCAGATCGTCAAGCAGACACAAAAAGTTTTTTTTTTAATAGTTGAGGAAATAAGCCTAAAGAAAATGTGTACCTAATCCTATTAGCTGACTTAATATAGAATTATTAAAAGCCTTGATATACAGGATTTAACACCATTTTTCTAGCAGGGTGTGATGTAATCTGTTTTTGTTCCTCAGCTAGCAGATGGCTTACCTTTAAGTAATTTCCAATATGTTAAGAGATCAAAAGCCATCCTCTCGCCACCGAGACAGTAATCGTTCTTCGCTGCTGGGGGTTGCTCGGGACTGTGGTAGGGATATGCAAAGGCTCCTGGCATTTCCAAAGATAGAAGGGCGACATTTCTTCAGACTTTGAAGTTAATAATCCTTCAGAAGTTAAAAAACTGAGAGATTTTTCAAAACCCTTTTAATGTTCTATATGCCACGCGCGAAAGTAAATATCTGCAAGAAATCACTGCGGGCTGGTGCGCAGCTTGGAGGAGCGCTCTGCCATCTCCCAGGCCATGGGCTGGCTCAAGCTCTCGCTGCTGAGCGTGGGAACAGGTTGTGCCTCCATCAGGTAGCGTTATTTGAGGATGTGGTTTCGGAGTTGAATGTTTTGAGAATGATGATGCTAGAATGTGCTGTCATCGATGAGCCCAGGCAGTGGCATTTATGAAAGGCCTATCCCCACTGTCAAGACGTGACTCTACCTAAGGCTGAGATGCTTTCAACAGCTTCCTCGTGCATTGGTCTCATTGTTGGAAATGATCCATTGGTGAAGAGATGGCGTAAATTTGCATTTGGGATTCTGTTTGATCTTTACCAGAAGAAAAAAAAATGTTTTGTGTCTCAACAGTTAATATACTCCTAATGGACCCAGAGCCCAGAGTGTTGTTTTCTGTTGTTATTGTTGTTAAATTTAATTTGGATCTTCATGACGTGCTGAGTGCTAGAACCCTGATGAATTCTGAGTTCAGACAAGCCGAAGTGTCTCAGGGTTTGTTAGCACCTTTGCTTACGGCTCTTGCTTTTGATACAGAGAGGTTTCCTTTTATTTCTCGGACTGGTTATTTTCAGGCTACTTAAAATAAGAGAAAAGTCTCAGTAGGAAAATATATTCCTAAGCATACAGGAGACCTAGGGTTGGATCTTTCCCTCGGTGACAAAATGGATTGTTTTAACTTAAACGCCAGGTCCCTCTACTATCCCCTCTCCTCCTTTCACCATTTTGGTTTATGAGTTTGATGGCTGGAATGTTGGCAGAAAGTGGATGGATAAATGAGTACCTAATAGTCATCAAGAGAGACAGAGAAAATTGAAATAGAAATTCTGAGGCATATGCAAGAAGCCTGTAGGTTTCATTTGGAAAGGAGGTATGGGCAAATGACCTGGGACAAGAAAAATCATGAGATGGGAACCTGAAATGTCATAATTATACTCAACACAGAAAATCACACATGAATAGATACTACCTATTTTCCCCAAGTAGACTCACATTTGGAACTATAAGTAATATCTGCTCTCTGTCCTCGCCCACAGCCAATGAGGAGCAGTATTATTCCTCACGGTCCTCAAAAGTTCTACCCCAACTATTCTACAAGGTACTTTCCTTTTGAGAATTTTCTGTTATTTTAAGTAACCCAAAATAACTGATCCAAGGAAGAAAATTAAACCTCTCCATATCAAAAGCAAGCACTGGTAAGAATAAATGATTTATACTGACTTTTACACAAATCTTTCCAGAATGATATCTTAAAAATATATTTCTATTGATTTTAGAGAGGAAGGGAGAGGGTGAGAGAGATAGAAACATCAATGATGACAGAGAATCATTGATTGGCTGCCTCCTGCCAGTCCCACACCGGGGATGAAGCCCACAATCTGGGCATGTGCCCTCACTGGGAATTGGACCATGACCTTCTGGTTCATAGGTCGACACTCAACCACTGAGCCATGCCGGCTGGGTTCCAGAATGATTTCAACACAGCTGCTCCTCATACTCTCTGGAATCTCCTTTCTTGTCCTTGAAAACCATTGTTATGTCTCTGCTTTCTTCTCCTTGGAATTAAAGGACCCATTGTTTCATATATATAAATATATATATATATATATATATATATATATATATATATATATATATAAATTCTTTATTGTTTAAAGTATTACATATGTCTTCCTTTTAAAATATATTTTTATTGACTTCAGAGAGGGAGAGAGAGAGAGAAAAAAAAAACATCAATGATGAGAGAGTCATTGATCAGCTGCCTCCTGCATGCCCCACACTGGGGATCGAGCCCACAACCCAGGCATGTGCTCTGATGGGGAATCAAACCAACATCCTGGTTCATAGGTCGATGTTCAACAACTGAGTCAATAGGCTGGGCAGAACCTATTGTTTCTTGGTCTAGCTTTATTTAAGGCCCCTTGCTTCCTCACAGCTCATGTTGTGAATGAGGGTACAGAATGTGGCAATTCAAGTACAAGTCTGAGACTATGGCAGGCCATGGGTTTTTCCTTTCTTCAGTCATGGACCTAAAGATAGTCTGACTTTAAATGGAATGTCTAAAACCTAATTATAAATGACTGAGGAATCTGGAAAACTTGGAAAGTCCATGGATCTGTTGGAATGTTGGTCTACCAGCTTGGATAATAATTGCTCATCCTGTAAGATGAGAGAGGCAAGTAGGCAACTTTCATTGGAATGGGTACATGAGGTTGGGGTAGAAGTGAGAGAGTTGTCATGGAAAACAAAATATCAAGCATAAAAATGAAAGTAGTTATTGCTCAATTATTCAGTATTGCCGTAAGTGTCATTAAGGAGCAGCATGATCTACAACTTGTTCACCCCTGAAGGTTGCTTAACACTTAAGGAATAGTTCTTAGTTCTTTTCTTCCCAAAAGAAAAAATTCAAGGCTTAGAGTTTCTGGGCTTCCCGTTGGGGGAAATAAATGAGTAACAGGCTGAGTGGGAGGACTATCCCTTTTGCTTCCATTCCTTGCAACCAGAGCTGCTCTGCTCACCCATTCTGTTCATCTCCAAGGAAATTATAATTAGCAATAACTAGCTGGTACCTAATTATTCAGCCCCCCTCTCCCCTGGGTATGTGCCCCACATCCCTGCTGCACCTGAACCAGAATTAATCCACAGATCCCCAAATCGACACTGAATAATATCAAATTAATTGCATAAGGTATTTGTTGGATGTAAGGCATCTAGTTTTGAAACATGGAAGAATTTTAGATTATACACCAATGTGACACTCAGCTCACAAGAAAACTGTGACAACTCTCAAAACCCTCCATTGCTTGAAAAGAAAATACTGCATAAATCACAAGGCTTAGCTCTCTTCCTGGCTCCTCAGGGCATAACAATATTCTCTCAGGTCGCTGGAGAGCATTGACAATCTCCAACTTCCTTCCCCATCTTCCCATATCACAGGCCAATGGGTTAATTTTTTATTCTCTGGACTCAGATTTTGGATTCCTACTCTTGTTCCTTTGTTAAAATTATGGAGGGGGGGTCAGGGGGGAGAAACCTACCTATAGTGAATGCAGAAACACAGTACCAAGAAGGACTTTTGGAGGTCAATAACTGCATGTCTCTGTCTTTCTGTAGGACTGTACCTTTTGCCATTTGGTCAAGAGCTCCTGGGATTTGGGGGCAGTATAGGATGACTGCAGAATGTCTGATTCCAGCACACTGTCAAAAATTCAGCCCAGCAGTGACTGCACAGCACTTTCTGTCTTCCTACTGTGCCCTGAGTAAAGACTTTTCACTTCATACATCATTCACAACTTGCCACAGGGATTTTACAAAGCCAGTACATACCCTTTACACAAAGAAAAGAAGAAAAAGAACAGGTCTGGGGTGGGGTGGGGGAGCGGGGGTAGGGGGTGGCAGGGGGGAAGTGTATCTGCCAAGTGTAGCATTATTAACTAGAAAATTAACAAGGCACAATGTAGTCGAGGATAGTAATCAATTAAACAAATGGAGTTTCTCATCCTGTCCACACATTTGAATTCTAGAGAATTTCAGAGTCAAATATGGTTAGGCAGTTTCTTTTACTTACTTGGCTCCAGTGCCACGAGGAGCAAGGCAGAAGATGGAAATTGGAAGCTATTCTTCTCTTAGAGAGATCTGGTAAACAGATACTTAGTCCTACAATATGGCCCACAAAATCTCAGTGCCCCAGAAGAGGATGCCACCTGAAGGTGCTAGAGATACTGTCCGTGCTGGGCGTGCTGCCCACAGTAACTGAAGAGAGAAGACCCAAAGCACACAGGAGGGAAGAATGCCTTCACTTGAGTCCTTTAATGTGCCATGCCCGGATTCTTCTTCAAAAAAAAAAAGATAAAAGGGCAGCTTATTTCTTGCTAATTCTTGAGGAATTTTCTTCTTTCCAGAAGATTATTCCTTGGGAATGTTCATGACTATTTTCAAATTAGCTCTCCTACTAAATAGTCACTGGAATTCTCCCCCAATTCTGTTATGTTACGTTATGTTATATTTTGGTTGGGCTTCATAGTAGCTTGATGGGCAGATTTGCATGGAAGAAACAGCCATTGAGAATTACTCAGTAGAATTCATCAGAGACAGAGTCATTAGTGTCCAAGTAGTGAACTAATTTAGGAAAACCACTGGATATGTTATTTTCATTGTCTTTTCCTCTTGAGAAACAAAAAATGTTGATTTTTGAAGCTTGGTGAAAAAGATATGCTTTGTTATTAAACTGAGTCATCTTGGGTAATAATAGCTCATTTCATTCTTCTCTCTACTTACACTACTTACACTCACCCCATGTCCTTCACCCTAAGCCTTCATGAAGAAATTAGGGGCAGGTTGTTTTCCATATTTTGGTCCTAGACCTAGGAGCCCACCAAATCCATGTCCATGAAGCTATAAACAGAGCCCAGGATCACTGTTCAAGCTACCAAAAACAAGGTGCTAAGAATAGAGGGCCCCCAGGACATGTCACCTGTGTGCCCTGTCCTTAGCTTCCAGGCCTCCTACACCACACTGCACAAACACACTAAGAGCCTAGGTAGTGGTCAATGACCTCCACTTACTCTGCCCCTTTCCTGACTCTTTAGTTTCTTGATCCCTGTCTTTTCTTAAAAAATCTCTTCCCTGGTTTCCCACATCCTCTCCTGGCCTTGGGATTGGGGCCTATATTCTGATTCCTCTTTCTAGATTACTATAAAGTAATCCACAGACTCCCTCTACTCCAATTCTGAGGTTGATCCACTTCCCTGACTTTGGAAATCCCACGATTCTGAACAGAGCTCTATCAGTCAGACCAGCCCTGTGGGATCCTGCTGGCTCAGATCCCATTTGGACAGAAATGGAGTTCGGGGGTTTCTGTCTTGCACCAAACACTTAGGGGATTAGTGTGGAAACCTCTCAGAGAACTCTAAATTTAGCTTCCCACCCTCATGCAAGAGGTCAGTCCTTCAAGAGCAAACAGAGGACTAGAAAATATTTTGAGGAGAACCAAACTTACTGTGTCATTTGTTCATTCATTCAATAAACATTTGTTAAGTTTCCACTATGTGCCAAGCATTGTGCTAGATTTAAGATGCTGCTAGTTCCCCCATGTTTGTGCTGCTCAAGAAGATAAGGCTAACGCCTATCCCATATGAACAGGCTTAGAATAAAATCACTGCAGAGTGTTGCAATTTTATTTGGCCAACCAACAATCAAAGTGCCTGAGTGTTGCCATGGACCAGATGCCAACAATATGTTGCTCAAAAGGTCTCAATGATAGACTGCTTATAGGAAATATTATGTATAATCCTTGGGCAGAATATATGATGTCAGGGTAATGTCCAATTCCATTTTCTCTCCCTGTGGTTAGTTTTGATGATTATTCTGGGATCTGCTTGCTTCATGAGACATCCCTATTTGAGCCCAATAGGGCTGACTCATCTCTTTATCATCATTCAGCTTGTGGATTCTAATATTCACCATGTGTTTGATTGGCTTATCTGCCTCTTGCCTGGAAACTTAATTGAGAGGAAATCCAAGGTCACAAGATGATGGAACAGATACTTAAATCTCTTAGTACAAGAAGCTGGCTTTGTTTTCCTTTATTTTACAGAAAAGAAAAGCATAGTTGCAACTGGGTAATGTAGTCTATAATAAGGCCCACACATTTGGGCTCCCTGTATTGAGTTTCCCTTAAAAGAAACAGAAGCATCACAGTAAGGAATAAGAATCCATAACAATGGGAGAGTAATCGAGTATGCTCACATAAAAATAGGTTTTGAGTATCTCTGGTAGCTTGGAACGGTGGCAAGTAATGTAAGGCTTAGAAATGAATAGGATTCTAATGATTTCCCCATAGAAACACTACAATGGTTTCTTTTCAATCGTGCTGCAGGTAGAGACCGACTTAATGGCACTTGTAATGCATAGTTTGGAAACTGAAGGGAGAAATTCTTTAGATAAAAAATGTATAGGATTTTTATAGGTAGCTTCATTCTATCAGCCATTATTCCTTCAGAAGTCTTTAATAACTCTGTGGTACCTCTAATGAAAAGCTTTCCTTAACAAAGATATCGTTACTTTAAAAAGAAAACTTGTTAATACTAGCCTGAACGATACAGAAAAGCTATTGAAAATCAATCGAAGAACCATAGGCAACTTGCCTTACTGTGATTGCTAGAGATTTTGGAAGAATTTTGCCCAAATTGTGCTAGATTTGTAAAGATTTTCATAATAGTGTTTGGATTCAGACCAGCTTTTGTTCAAAGTACTGAAGCAGCATGAGGAAGGGTGGGGGTGTGGGAGGGATGCAGGAGAAGGACATGATTAGGACAGTAGTATTTAACTTTGCAAGCAGAATGGTTCCCCAGGGAGTCACTGACTTCATTTTCCCCACATATATCAATGGGAGAAATGCTGGATTCTTGGAAAGTGAGCAGGGGGCTGCCCAACTTGCTGGGATATAAGAGGAGAGAAATACCAATGAAACCCGGCAGTCATCCATTAGTGCTCCCAGCAGTGCTCTAATGAGACTAATAGGAGCAAGTGTTTGTAATGTGGGCCATGTTCTAGCATTTGAATTAAAAGTCAATACACATACATTGCTGGTGGGAATGTCAAATGGTTCAACCGTTTTTGGAAATCTGTTTGGCAGTAGCTACTAATATGATACTGAATATATGAATAACATAACACCAAGACATTTCATGCCTAGGAATATTCCCTACATAAATGCATACATATATTCACATGCACACAAAAAATTTCATAGTAGCATTGTTTGAAATAGCCTGAAGTTGTAGACTACTCAAATGCCTATCAACAGTGAAATGGACAAACTACGGTAAATTTACATGAGAGAATACTATACAGCAATTAACTCAACAACTACTTGCAACAATATAAATGAATCCTATCAGCACCATGTTGAATGCAAAAAGTCAAATACAAAATACTGAATGAGTCCATTTATTTAAGTTCTAAATAGGATGAGTTATTTTATGATGCTAGAAGTCAGGACAATGGTTACCCATAGGGGGTGTCGGGGACAAAAGGGAGGCTTCGGTCTCTGATCTAGGTGTTGATTAAAGTGGTATACTGAGCTTGTGAATATTTAATGAAATATTTACATGCATTTAAAGCATTTTTTGGCTTCTATAACTAGGGGGCTTTAAAAAAACATTTATGTCTCCCAGTCTGGAGGATGGGAAGTCCAAGATCAAGACAGGAGCAGACTTCGTGTCTGGACAGAGCCTGCTTCCTGGTTCCTAATGGCCACCTTGTCACTGTGTGCTCACATGGCAGAAGGGACAAGGTAACTCTCTGGGGTCTCCTTTATAGGGTCACTAATTCCACTCCCATAGGCGACCTAATCGCCTCCCAAAGGTCCCCCTCTAAATACCATCATACCAGGCATTAGATTTCAACATGTAAATTTGAGGGAGAGCGCAAACATTGAGTCTATAGCAGTATGCTTTTCTTCAATGAACTCCCTTCCTAAAACTGGATGCAATCAAAAACAATAACTTTCTTATACAGTAGAAATAAAAAATATGTAATTGAACAAAAGTCCTTGCTCACATATCACACAAAAATGCAAAATACCTAAGAACATACCACAAGATATTTTTGAAGACATCTCTAGAAACAAGAATTTTTGTGAAAATGAAGACATCTGCAATGTTCATAGATGAGAAAACTCTGTGGTTCAATAACAAGGTCATACCTGCAGAAACTTGGCTACCAGTGCGAACTATCCTTCTGTGGTCTACCTCATCATGTGAGAGCACTGCCAGCTCCAGGGGTAAGAGTAGGTCAGACTCAGACGACAGACGAATCTCACACTCAGCAGAGCTGGAGGCAGAACTGGTGAAATATGGGAATTACCTGGCATTCTACTTGATAAGAGATAAAGGGAATGTGGAAATTTTCTGATCAGTGTCTGCATCTTAATGTTGTGTAATTTCTACCTCATTATGTTTTTAAAAAGAATCAAAGAGCAATATTGTCCAGAAAGGGAAAATGACTCCATTTTAGCAGAACCTAAGATAAACGTCCTGCCCTTCTAGTTAGCAAGACAGTCATAAAACTGTAGTGATTAAAACAGTGTGGAATCATCTCAAGAATAGGCAGATCAGTGGAAAACAATAAAGAGTTAAGAAACTAATCCACATAAATGAGGAGATTGCATCTAACACTTGTCTTGGCAGAGACTATTCATTTATTTATTTTTATCATCAATTTAACTATATTTTCTAAGATAGGCACAAATTATAAGGTGTCAGGCATACTATTTCTATTCTTGTTTTATCCCCAAATTATAGGTTTAGAATAATGGGTTCAGTTGAAAGAGAAATACCCTGATTGCCACACCACCTTATTTAATCTAATATTTACTCCGGTGTCAATATAATAGCTATATTTTTTATTTTCTGTATTTTTATTTATTTGTTTTATTCATAAAAATTAGATTTAACTAATATTGCATATGATTCCTAAGAAAAATTATGGATGTTAAACTTGTAACACTATACTCCCATCAAATTGGCAAAAACTAAAAGTCTGAAAATAACAGATATAGGTGATGATATGAAGCAATGACAACTCCCTGTGGGAGTGTAAATTGATGCAATTACTTTGGTATTAAATGGATGCCTAACCTGTGATCCAGCAATCCCACCTCTAAGTATATGTATGCTCTTTTGCACAGGTGTGTCAGGAAACATGTATAAAAATGTCCATAGCAATATTATTTCCAAAATGTAGAAACAAAACCTACATCCCCATCAACAGCAAAAAGGATACATAAACTGCAGTGTAGCATATAGTGCAGCGGTTCTCAGCCCGTGGGTCGTGACTCCTTTGGCGGTAGAACGACCCTTTCACAGGGGTCGCCTAAGACCAGCCTGGATATCAGATATTTACATTACGATTCATAACAGTAGCAACATTACAGTTATGAAGTAGCAACGAAAACAATGTTATGGTTGAGTCACAACATGAGGAACTGTATTTTAAAGGGCCAGAAGGTTGAGAACCACTGATTATAGTGAAATATCATACAGCTGTGAGAATAACTGAATCTCAGCCACATACAACTCCATGATGTCAAGTAATAGAAGCCAGACACAAAACAACATGTACAGTATAAGTCCATTTACACAGAACTCAGAAACAGGCATTATTATCCTCTAGTGCAGCCGTGGGCAAACTACGGCCCGCGGCCCGTTTGAAATGAATAAAACTAAAAAAAAAAAAAAAGACCTTTTATGTAATGATGTTTACTTTGAATTTATATTAGTTCACACACACACTCCATCCATGCTTTTGTTCCGGCCCTCCGGTCCAGTTTAAGAACCCATTGTGGCCCTCGAGTCAAAAAGTTTGCCCACCCCTGCCTAGTGTTTAGAGATACGTAATTAGGTGGCAAAAGTGTTAAGAAAAGTGAAGGGATGACAACCAGAAAAGTCAGGAAAGTGGTAACCTTTGAGGGAATGAAGGGATTGGGACTGAGAAGGAACACATGGGAGTGTGTAGGATACTGGTGAGGGTTGGCTTCTTGATCTGGTTCATAGTCACACAGGTGACACTTTACTTATTAAATGTCTAGACTTTATTACTTTTCTACATATGTGCTTTATTTCCCAATCCTTTAGTTAAAATAAGTCAAACATTTGGGGTACTTTTTCTTGAAGGGCTGAGAACACATGTCTCTGGACCATGACTTTCCTTGCCCTGTGGTTGGGCTCCCGGTGAGGCCCGAGCTCCTCCCAGCTCAGGTTTACTGTATGTAGTCTCCACATTAGGGAATAAATAACGCTTGGTCCTGAAATACTTCACATTTCACATGAAACTGAGCTAGCTCCGCATTCTCTATTTTAGAAATTTGGATTTATTTCTCCTTGTGGGATATATCATGAGCCTCTAATTGACTTTTTTTTTTTTTTTACTATACTTTTTAAATGAATCCAGGCTGTTTTGAAGTGTATTTTTTGATCTAGTGAAATACAGAGTGCTGTCGATTAGATATTCTGAATGTCATCTGTTTGTTATCATTTAGTAATGTGATATGCCTTGTATGTCCACTTTGGGGGCTTTTTAAAATTTATTTCTGTATTCACCACTATTGCAAAATCAATCAAATGTGAGCAAAAGCACAGGCAACTGGAATGACCCAGAACTGAGGTTTGAGCTGCCAAAACAAGCAGTAAAACAATTTTACTAGTCTAGTGATTGTCAGGAAGATAAGAGTTATAAACTTTATTTCAAGTAAGTTTCTGAAAGATCTGGAAATGTGGTTATCGGAATGCAGATTGTACAGAACTTTATGTCCCCTGATTATTCACAGATGCAAATTATCATGCAATTGGCAACATATTAAGATATTGCAAAGATGTTCTGACATTAGTATTATGCTCCCTTTGTTACATTAGGGTCAGTCTGCTCATTCTTTCTGAAGAGACAGCCTAAAAGTTTGTATTCTTCCACACATAGAAAATGATCAGGTAAGAATTTTATTCAATCACATCCAACTAGTTAACCACCCTTCCTTACAGAGAATGGAATTTTTGTTGGGAAAGGGGCAAAAAGCAGTCACTTTTTAAAATATGTATTTTGGAATTGTTTGACTTTTATTAAAAGAGTGTTTCATAATTGTATGTCACTTCATATTTAAATTTCATATTAAAATCAAGATTAAAAAATGAAATAGATCAGCTTATTACTGCTGCATCTCTGACACAGTTCATGGCTGGCCCCGTTTGATTCTTCATGGGACAGTTTAAAAACCACCTCTCTCTCTGAAGTAGGTTCTTTCTGTTAGTCTCCCTCATGGTAACTTTTTCTTCCCCTTTGTAGCATTTATCACACTTTTTTTTTTGAATTGGTTACTTTTTTTTTTCTTTTCTTTTCTTTGTTGTTTTTTTTTGCTTAAAGTATTACAAAGAGTATTACATATGTCTCCTTCTCCCCCCCCCCCCTTGACATTCCACTGGCCTCCCCTACCCCCCAGTGTCTTATGTCCATTGGTTATGTTTATATGCATGCATACAAGTCCTTTGGTTGATCTCTTACCCCCCCCCCCCCCGCCATTTATCACACTTTTAATCACGTTTATTTTATTGTTTATTTTGTCATCAGCCCCATTGACTGAAATCTCCATCAGGGTAGCTACTGCGTCTGTTTTATTCAGCTCTCTACAGCCCATGCCTAGCACAGTACAGAGTGCAGTCACTCAAATATTTGGACGAGATGGATGGATGAAATAAAATTACCAGATTGAAACTATCAGATGAAAACTGCCATCTTATCCTTTTGTACAAACTATGAGGTTGTAATCCCAGGTACGAATTCTTCCTCGCATTATTTCGCTAGACACTTGTTCATAATACTAAAGGGAGCTCAACACTAGGAATCAGCATTATGGACTCCATTTGGCAGTCAGACCAACCCACTGAGTTAAAGCAGGTTTCACCTTCTGTCAGAGATGCCTTTCTCCTCTCCTAACGCCATCATCTTACATACTAACACTCACCTCCCTCCCTCCTCCCCCTCCACCCAAAGCAAAGTAATGAAGATAAATAGGCATTTTACAGACAGGTAATCTCATGATAACAGATGCCTGTTATTTATACCAGCAAAGCCATTTCCACAGTGTCAGGACTTGCCTGCACCCACCAGGGTCAGATTCTGCCAGTTCATGATCTGTAAAGGTGGAGGGTTCCTTAGGGCTCTGAGAACAGCTGTCCATGACTGTGAGGATCAGATTACAGGATCTCATTAACTCACTCCCCTTGCCTGCTTCCAGCCTTTTGTTAGGACCAAGACCTATTATTTCAACTTGTCTGGTATCAAGAGGGCCAGAGGCTGAGAGTTTTGTTTCACCTACTTCTGGCCAGTATCATGTTAAAGTGCATGCTAAGGAAAAGCAATAACAATAATGTTTATTGCAAATGTTTCTATGAAATATGGAATTGTTTCATATATCTGAGCAACTAGTTCTTATTTGAAATTTCCTATTGTCTAGTTAAGAATGACAGTTTAAATATTAATTTGCAATAGTCTGTGAAATAAAGAGACATGAATAAAAATCCTAGGAAGTTTAACTGTTTTGTGCTTTAATTTTTATTTTTTTAACGTTTGGTTTGGTAACTTATCTGAGGTATAAAAATGGCCCAAAGGTTATTAAAAGCATGTGTATCTGCTTGAGGTTCACTCAGCACAACAGACTTAGCTCAGAGAATGGGGCCAGCATTTTAGTTCTTCAAAGCACAAACTGCAAAGGCATACCGGTCTTCTGCAAGAGTCTGCTGTGGACAAGTGGAGGGTGACTGGGGAATGTTCCAAGATAAGGGGAAATATATGTGTCAAGTCTTGAACAGAGAGGACATGGAGGGAATCCGAAATAAAAAGAATGCCATGTGCTGAAAATGTACAGAGGCAAGAGTGGAGTTAAAATAGAAAAAGGGTAGGAATATTCAGGCCAGATTATGTATGGCTTCATAGAGTGTTTTAAAGATGTTGCTCTTTAACCCAAAAGCAAAGGAAGTGTCTATGGCTTCCATCATGCATGAAGGTAGGAAGATAGGAATGTGGTCAGGTTTGTTTTTTGAGAAGACACATAGATTTGAGGTGGGTGATTAGTAAAAGTAGAGGATGGGATGCTATTGCAGTAATCAGGATGAGAAATCATGGTAGTTGGGATTGGGATGTTGACAGTGTAGATAGAGAAGAAAGGAAATGAAAGGACTGAAGCCACGTTTAAGACATAAAAATCAATATTAGTTGCTAATGAATTGGGTATGTGGTGTGAGGAAAGATGAAGGGTCCAGAATAACTTCTACATAGCTTTTCAGCAACTGAGTGAATAGTAATGCCATTCACTAAGAGATGACACTGGAGAAAACCACATATGAAAAAAGAGATAATGACTTCATGCTTACACATATTGAGTCTGAGGTCCTTATATATCCAAGAGATGGTGTTGCATAAGCAGTTAAATACAGGTCTAGGGCTCAGAGAAGAGATCCGTCATCAGCACTGGTAATTCAGATCATGGGAATAGGTGAGACTGCCTGACCAGAGGGTACAAAATGAGAAAAAAAAAAAAAGGCCCTGAATCTGGGCTCTAACAAATTCCAGCATGTAGTAGTTGGAGGGGAAGAACTGACAAAGAGCCTAAAGGTAGTCAAGAGAGTTAGAATAGTGTTTCTCAACCTTCCTAATGCTGCAACCCTTTAATACAGTTCCTCATGTTGTGGTGACCCCCAACCATAAAATTATTTTCATTGCTACTTCATAACTGTAATTTTGCTACTGTTATGAATTGTAATGTAAATATCTGATATGCAGGATGTATTTTCATTGTTACAAATTGAACATAATTAAAGCATAGTGATTGATCACAAAAACAATATGTAATTATATATGTGTTTTCCGATGGTCTTAGGCAACCCCTGTGAAAAGATCGTTCGACCCCCAAAGGGGGTCACAGATTGAGAACCGCTGAGTTAGAAGAAAGGGGAGGGAAGGAATGGAAGCCAAGAAAAGAGGGTGTTTCAAGATGGAGGGAATGATCAATGGTGGGGGCAAGGTTAATGTTGCTGAGCTTTGAATAATATGAGAACTAGACATTGTTTGCTGGATTTAGCAATATGATGGTCACAGGTAACTTTAGAAAAGGCCATTTTGTTGAAATGAAAGAACAAAGGCCAAAAGTAAATGGGTCTTTAGCAGAGTTAGATAATAGTCCAGTTGAGAGGGAGGAGAAGGATTGAATAAACAGGAAAGAAAGGGGTTCATTGGTTATATTGTCTAAGGATGCGTGCTGATGCTGGTATCATCCTATGTTAAATTGCAGACTGCCAGTATCTTCTTCTTGTCTGTCAGCAGACACTACAAAAAAAAGACTCCCTCTATCATCCAAACATTGTCTCCATCTAGCTTCCTGAATCAGCAACCTCCACTTAGGCCAAGTCTGTTGTTGATCCCTCAAACTTTAGTGGGCTCTTGTTCCCAGCCCTCCAAATTTACTTCCCTTTTGCTCAAGACTATAGCCACAGCAAAGCCAATGCTTTAGCTACGGATCTTCCAACCTCATCTTAGGTCAGAGCCCCAGGCTTTTCACTTCCCTAAAATGGGAAGTGAAAGGAATAAATACTAGACTCACAAAATAGCAGTACTGTTCAATGGCTGAAAATATTTGCCCTATGTCATAGGAAGGGCCTATGACCAATCTCTTACTCTATCTTAGAGAACATCCAACTTCAAGGACAGCCCACAGTTGTAAGCCAGATGTTGTACACTTTTGAGATTCTTTATGCATGCTTAATGGGTTTTTCTCTTGGGTCTCCCTCTAGCTAGGTTTCTATTAAATTCAATATGGCTGTAACTCCCACAAAAATCTAGTCCCATCTGTTTTACGTTTCTTTCCTGGACCTTTTAATGTCCTAACTTACTAGTTTGGAGAAAATATTGAAAGCTGAAAGTAGTAGATAAAGATTTGTGTTCAGGAAACAAGCTGTCAGCACAGATGTATGGTATAATTTTTACCAAAAGTTCAATATTACCTTAATGTGTATTCAGGGGAAAAGCTATAAATATAATGTTCACTCTAAATGGGATCATAAAACAATAGAATATTTTCATGGCTCTTTACCCAGACATTGGGTTGAGGCAGTTTTATTGTCTATTATTTCTGATTCTTCTGTGATTACTATTGGGGTTTCATAATGAAAGAAAGAAAGAGAGGAAGACAGGATGGGAGGAAGGAAGGAAGAAAAAAAGGAAGGAAAGAAAGAAGGAAGGAAGGAAGGAAGGAAGGAAGGAAGGAAGGAAGGAAGGAAGGAAAGGAAGGGAGGGAGGGGAAAAAAGGAGGGAGGGAGAAAACATTTTTTTAATCTGCTCTAGTTTTTGCTCTAACAAGCTAACAAGCATATGAGCATCTAGTTTAAAAAATCCAGAGTCCTGTGATATTTCCTTTGGTTCCATCTCTGCTCACCTCATGCTAAGAGGTAGCACAATACAATGATAAGATCATAAACTTTAGAGACAGATCTGGGTTCAAATACCAGCTCCATTGTTCACTATCTGTGAGAGCTTGGGCAATTTTCTAACTCTCTCAGTCTCAGTTTCTTTGTGAAATGTTTAATAATATGAACCCTGCTGGGTCACTGTAAGGATTACATAGGATTATGTGTGCAAAGTCAATTATATATCAATATATGGCAGCTATTGTTGTAAAACAGACTAACACTTGACATATGCATGTCTGACTATTCCCTTCAATTAAAGAGAAAAATCTAATTGGAGTAAGAGCCACCTGTTGCAGATGGAGCCGTTCACAATAAGTGGAGTCAGTCACACTCAAGTTGTGACTCTCATAGTGGAGGGGACCAAATGCTCCTTATGATGATGTTAACATTATGGTTTCCCACGGAATATTCTTTCTCTCTACGAGACTAGACTATGAGGTTTGGGGAATGAGGGGGAGGCAGTGGTGGGTGAAACTGAATGCTACTTTGATGAATAAGCTTACTTCTTAGGGCCAGAGGAAATCAGCCACAATTCTTGCTGGTAGGGAAATTGACAAGGCACTTTCTACCTCTTTAACACATAAATCCAGAATAAACCCCTTACCCTTTGGTGTCTGCAAAGCCTGAGAAGCTTGAGTTCATGACGTCGCGAAGAGCACAAATGAGGAAACTCCAATGAGGAGCAGGAGAGAGCCCTGAAGTGAGATACATGTCAGAATTCTAGCTTACATCACTAGAAGATAATAATTTGCATTGTTTTAGCCTCTAAATCTGTGGTATTTTGTTATGGTAGCAGTAGAAAATTAATATCTAAATATTGGTGAGAATGTGCATCCACTGGAAGTCTCAGAGATTTTGGGGAGAGTGTAAAATGGTACAACCACTTTAGAAAACAGTTGACAATTTTTTCTATAGTTAAATATAAAGTTACCATGTGACTCAGCAAATCTACTGTTGGACATTTACCCAGAAAAGAGAACATATGTCCACATAGAGACTTTTACATGAATGTTCATAGCAATTTTATTCATAATAGCCCAAAACTAAAACAACTTAAATATCCATCAACATATAAATGGTTATGTGTACATTTTGCTATACTCATACAATAGAATATTACTTAAGAAGGAAAAAGAAGAACTACTCTTAAGAGCAACAACATGGGCACATCTCAGAAACATTTAGCTGAGCAAAAGAAGCCAGACAAAAGATTGCATACTGACGTATTTTCCCCATTTATATGAAAATATAGAATAAGTGAAACTAATCAGTAGAAATAGAAATCAGAGTAGTATTTTGGGGGGGCAGGAGGTGCAGTGGGATTGACTACAAAGGGACATGAGGAAACTTTGTAGGGTTCTATGTATTGATTAGGGAGGTGGTTACATAACTATCTAATCTAATAAAAGAGAAACATGCAAATTGACCGCACCTCTGCTATGCCCAAGCCACACCCACCAGCCAATCAGAGCGACTATATGCAAATTAACCCAACCAAGATGGCGGCTGGCAGCCACAGAGCTGGAGCAAACAGGAGGTTTGGTTGCCCTGATGATGGAGGAAGCCAAGCTTCCCGCCTGCCCTGGCCAGGTGTGGCCTCCACTCAAGGCAACAAAGTTTCAATTATAGAAGACAAATAAATCCCAGATACCTGTTTCCAGCTGGCCTCCACTGGGAGCTTGGGTGGCTGGGGGCTGTGGCCAGCCTGCAAACAGCCATCAGCCCCTCACCCAGGCTGGCCAGGCACCCCAGTGGGGACCCCCACCCTGAAGGGGCTGTGGCCAGCCTGCAAATAGCCATCAGCCCCTCACCCAGGCTGGCCAGGATCCCCAGCAGGGACTCCCACACTGAAGGGGTTGTGGCCAACCTGAAAACAGCCATCAGCCCCTCACCCAGGCTGGCCACACCCTCATGGGGTGAGGGTCCTCATTGGGGGGCTTGGACAGCCTGCAAATAGCCATCAGCCCCTCACCCAGACTGGCCAGGCACCCCAGTGGGATCCCACCCTGATCCGGGACACCCTTCAGGGCAAACCAGCCAGCCCCCTCCCATGCACCAGGCCTCTAACCTATATAATAAAAGGGCAATATGCAAATTGACCCTAACAGCAGAACAACTGGGAATGACTGGTCACTATGACACACACTGACCACCAGGGGGCAGATGCTCAATGCAGGAGCTGCCCCCTGGTGGTCAGTGCACTCCCATAGGGGGAGCTCTGCTCAGCCACAAGCCAGGCTGATGGCTGCCAGTACAGCGGTGGTGGTGGGAGCCTCTCCCACCTCCTCAGCAGCGCTAAGGATGTCCGACTGCAACTTAGACCTGCTCCCCACTGGCAAGTGGACATCCCCCGAAGGTTCCCAGGCTGCCAGAGGGATGTCTGACTGCCAGCTTAGGCCCATTGCCCTGGGGAGCAGGCCTAGGCCAGCAGGTGGTCATCCCCCGAGGGGTCCCAGACTGCAAGAGGGCACAGGCCAGGCTGAGGGACCCCCCTGAGTGCACAAATTTTTGTGCACTGGGCCTCTAGTGTACTATAAAATAAAACTCACCAAATTGCATATTAAAATTATATGTAAATTATGCCTGAAAGAGTTGATAATAAAGTTAAACATGCTAGGTGACATTGTACATGACATAAAAACTTGGCTGCTCATAGGCAAACAGACATAGGTGCTAATCCTAACTCTGACATTAACTAGGCTATGTTACCTGGAAGAAAACACTTAATTTATCTGAACTCCCATCTTATTCTTACTTATCAAGTAATGGGTTAGACTAAATCAGGGGTTCTCAATACTATCTGCATGTTACAATCACTTGGGAACTTTTTTAAAAGTACTAATGTTCTGCTCAGGTTACATGCCCAAAGATTGTCTTTTTTTAAAAAAATATGTTTTTATTGAATTTAGACAGAGGAAGGGAGAGGGACAGAAACATGGATAGGCTGCCTTTTGCATGTCCCCTGTTTGGGATTGAGCCCACAACTGGGGCATGTGCACTGACCAGAAATCAAACGGGTGACCTCATGATTCATAGGTTGGCCTATACTCAACCTCTGAGCCACAGGGACTGGGAGATTAACATTTTAAGTCTCTTACATTGGGCTCAAGCACTGGTATTTTTTCCAGAAACTTCTTAACTGATGATAATATGTATTGTTGTGAGAATCAGAGCTTTAGAAATTTATTCAAAGAGAAGTCTGCAGTTTTGTTTCCTTAGAAATTGGCCTCTGGTCTCCAAGAATAGCATCATTGAATATTGGACTATGGATTAGAAATTGTGAAAAATGTTGGAAGAGATGCCAACATTTCTCCAAAATATTAAATGGAGAGTCATTTTCTATGAATAATAAAGATTCAATAACCAGTACCAACTTCCTCCATCATTATCCCAGACTAAATGAATATAAAAGATATATTATCAGATTTACAGGAACTGCCTTCCAAGAGAAAAATAATCAGAATATTCTTGCATTTATAAAATTTTGAATTCATTTTGAATTTGTTGTAGTTCAAATTTTCTTTTTTATGTAATAGGCCTACCTGGTTAGGAAGCCTATTATTTCCTTCCTGGTGGCCTATCCAAGAGGCCATTTAATTTCTAGGCTCTTAAAATGATCAGGGCACCTGAAGAAGCACCTTCCGTTCTAGTTCTCAGTGAATCACAGGAAAGACCCATTAGTTCCTTTCACATTTTGAATCTAGTCAAAGTTCAATCCAATTTGCTAATCCAAAGAGTAATAATTCTCTTTGTGGATTATCCAGATGCCCCGTCTCCCTTATTTCTTTGGTCATTTGATCACCATTTGTCTATTTCTCTATCAGAAGAGAAGCTTGGGCACTTGAAGGAAACCAGGTCATAATTAAATATATTTGTTTACTTGAAAAATAGCTCCATTTGTGGGAAGAAATGGAAACTCTTTTTGGAAGAAGTGGTTTTAGAATTATCCTAAAATTATTTATTACAAGCTCTCCATGCTTGATGCTATTGACATGGTGTGTGTGTGTGTGTGTGTGTGTGTGTGTGTGTGTGTGTGTGTGTGTTTACTGGGGTGGGTGGTGGGAGAGATATTTATGATAAACAGTAGACTCTTTCAACAGCTCAAGCCTGGAACATGGGGCTAACTCTATTTTTAAAAGCTGTTATTTGCCAAAGTTTTTTTTCTGTTTAACTTGCTATCTCTTAGCCATGGAGTAGCTAGCTATGAGCACAAGTCAATGTCATTCGCTTATAAATTATCCCAATGGGGGCAATAGGGATCTTGAGAAAGAAAACCCACACTAGTACAATAACATATGGTCTAACAAATTCACAATTGACTTTTCTTGCAGCTGTGGTTCAAATTATAGGCATTTCAGATGCTTAATGGTCACTTTAATTTACTGTGAGGAAGTGTATGCTGAGCATATGGAATGACATGGTTTTTTCTTTAATCATTTTGATTTAGGTGACACTAATTACAAGTATCATCATGGTCTGTGGAGGAAACATTGGTTTTACTGTTACCTGCCAGGACTTGTTTCCATCCTCCACCAGGCCCTTCATTTTCTTGGACTAAAAGGGGTTAAATCACTGTTCTTAAAAGGTCCTTTGCCACTGAGAAGCCTGGCATGAGCATGGATTTATAACAATGGAACAAATTGGTGAGTTTGCTTAACCAAACTAACACATTAAAAAATAATAACTGGTATTTAAGGTAAGTGAAAAAAGCAGTGCACATCTGCCCTGGAAATTTTATAGCTAAATAGGTGTAGCAACTTAAAAGGCCTTGGAGTAACAAACTGTTTCTGTCTCTGACTACATAAGTAGTTTTGCAAAATGCTACTGGGTATCCTGCCAAGCAGGCATTAAGTTTGCAATGGGGCAAATGCCTTACTCTGAGCTCATCAGTCATTCTGCTTCCTGTTTTAAAGGTATAAGGTAGGAAGGCCAAAGTAATCATTTAACTCTGAATCCCAAGAAGAGACTTACACTCAAGATCAAAATATCTCAGACAACCAGAGGCCTTTCAAACTCGAGGGAAAATCCAGGAGCTATGATAAACATACTTCAATATGGAGACATAGTTAACGTCTCAATAAATAGTTACTGAGTGAATAAAATGAGAACCCCAACCAATCAGATCTTTAATAGAAGCTGTTTAACAGTCCCTAGAGTTTAAAGGTATCTTATAAATATGAGCACCTCAATTGTGAAAAAGAAATAAGTAGAATCACATAAAGACACTTTCTATTGAAAAGATCCAACTCTGTTGCTGGCTCTGCACAAGTTACTTTTGGCTCTGGGCTCCCTGGGGACTCATTTTCATTTGAGATATATGAGGATATATATATATAATTTTCTTCATTACCAGTTTCTAGTGAAGATCAAATGAACAAATAAACTGAACAGAATTGAAAAATGAAAAATGCAGGTTTTTTTTATATTATCCTATTTATGTTTTCCCATTTAAAAAAGGTCTTTTCCTTTGTTTCTTTCCCACATACATATTGATAAAGGTATCTGAGATTCAGACACTGCATTTCTTCTGAACTTTATAAATAACAATGCTTTCTGTCATGGGTTCATTCAGAGAGGCTGTACTCAATTCGTTGCCATTGCAACTAGTTAATTAATATTAACAATAGTGAGAGAGCAAAGGGGAGGCCAGACATTATAAGCATGGTCATCTGGGCAGCTTCAACTGGAAGCTGCAAGTTTACACTTCCCAGGGAACCACCAGTCCATTTCCTGCAAATCATTGGTCGGGAGGGGTTCAACAAAGGGGAAGATGGCCGCATGTGCAGTAAAGTCAGGATGATGTAGGGAAGGTGCTTGCCTGTCAGTCTAACCTCAGAAAAAAACAATTGGCTAGAGGGGCAGAGAGCCACCTCAAGCATGGGAAATCCTGAAGACTGAATTAGTTAAGCTCCTAGATATAACCCGGAGAGGAAGAGTTCTCGCCCTCTTGTTCCTCTTGCTTCCTTGTACTCACTTGCTCTGTGATCCACACTCGCCTGCCATGTGGTTCTAGAAGCTGCATGGCCCACGGCTATACAGACCCCACATCCAATGGACTGCAGCTGGGAACACAAGCTAAGCTAGCCAGATGCTAGACTGGACTGTGCTTTAATATACAGTAAAGACTTTGGGCAGTGGCTTTAATTCTAGCTCTGCTGAAGACAAGAGGGGACCTTTTCCATGGTGGAACTGAGGGAGGTGGCACTTGGAGGGGAACTCCCTTAATGTTACCTCATCAATAAAGCTTTACACTATACCTCAACCTCCTGTGGGGGAAGGGGGAGGGGTTGGGAAATTCTTGTTCCCATGGCACAAGGGCTCTACTTCCAGCAATAATAGGTGGGGATGCAGAGGGCACCCCAGTGATAACAAATTAGTCCAGAGACAATCAGACCAGTCCTGTTCAGTTGGATTTGTTCTCCCTTATTTATATGCTTTGAAGCAAATTATTTTCTTATTAGCACATTCTTCCATAAAGGAAATCAAAGGACAGGACACCATCATATATTTTAGAGTTAAAAAGCCATTGGACCCCAGCCCACACCTTCCTGCTACCAAAGCATAAGGTCATGAAAGACCCATCTGCCTATAGCAAAGCTGGGTGTTCTCCAGGCCCCTGTGCAGTGTGCTGTTTTCATTACTGTGGTATAATTAATTTGACTGGTAAAAATGCCTTTGGCACAGAAAGGTGAAAGGCCTTAGTTAAAACTGGGATAATCACTTCCCCAGCCCTTCCTACCCTCTTCTCTGTCTTGGCATTTGAAAGGTGGCATTGGTTGAGAAGTCCCAGAGCCTGCACTGAAGATATTTAAAGCTATGGATCCTTTGCAGCTTATTGGTTCTGTCTCAGTTCCATTCTTACAGAATCTGCAAAACATAGATTCTATGGAAAGAAACCTCTTAATAATAGATGCTTTTCATGCCTTGGTTATTTAAAAAAAAAAAAAATTAGCAACTTCAATATACTCAACTCTACTCAAATTAGAGTATATTCTGGATTGATAAATTATGAAATAGGTACTTAAGGAGATTTATGTTAGAGACATTTGAAATAAATTATTCCTCAGGTAAAGGTATCATGGTGGCAGTCTACCAACATAAATTCTTCCCTGTTCAATTAGTCTACCGATCATGCCAATCCCATTCACCTTACCAGTGTGTGGTTGGTTTAGGAAAGGTATGTGAGCTGATTCTATGAGGGAAGGTCTGATAAGAGGAGCTCTGGCTTCTGGGAAATATTTCCTTGTTCCTAAAAAAATTCACAAGGAAGATATGGCCCCTTTTCTTTCTGTGGACATAGTTATGCTTGCATGTGATGCCCACAACTGCTGCAGCCACCTTGATGCCTGTCTGAGAATGAATCCAACATGTAAGCACTGCAGAGCTAAGGAAGATGTCAGAGAGGTGCAGGCAAAACCCTGAGAAACTGTGACTCTGGAAAATAGTAAATTATTTTAACCTGTTTAATAGAGGCTTCCTGTTAACCCATAGTACAAGGCATCCTCATTGAAAATTTAGGTGATAAAATTATAACTTAATAATTCATAAACCACCCTCACACCTCATCTCTGTGAAAATGCTTCAAACAAATAGCTTGTTGATACAGGGCCAGTCCCTATACATTTATCTGGACGCAAATGTGAATCTCAGAGAAGAGAAATAATAATTCTTTATGAAGGTTCTTCCTGGATACTCTGCTCTGCTTGCTTCAGGTGGGTTGCATAAAGCATACAATTAACCAAATATAAGGGAGGGGGGAGGTAGGCATCAATCAATGTCCTTATTAAATGGCTGCTGGTGCCAGAATTCTACCAGAGATTTAATCAAGAGCAGGCAAATTATTTATATTATTTTCATGGAAAAGATTGTTTATATTCAATTATCCATTTCTAGAGGAAGTTTTCTTTCTTTTTTTTAATAACTCTTTTTTTTTTTTTTAAGCCTCACCCAAGGACATTTTTCCATTGATTTTTAGAGCGAGTGTAAGAGAGAGGGAAAAACAGAGAAATATCAGTGTAAGAGAAACACATCGATTGGTTGCCTCCTGCACTAGCCTTGGGCCAGGGAGGAGCCTGCAACCAAGGTAAATAACCTTGACTGGAATTGAACCTGGAACCCTTCGGTCCACAGGCCATCACTCTATCCACTGAGCCTCGTCATCTAGGGGCAAAGGAAGTTTTCTTAATTTCCAATCTGATAGCTCTTACACTATTGGAATCTAGTGCTTGATGAATTTGTGTTGACTTTTCTTTGCCAGCCAACATGAAGATTGCCAGATCCTGCCAAAGTCAGCACTAAAACTATTTCTCATGAGAAATAACAATAATATTCTTTTCCTTTATTGCACCTTTAATCCAAGAATCTTAAGCCTATATAAACATTTGCCCAACAATACATGCTACATTTCAATATTTGGTTGATGGGGAAATTCAACTAGATGCAAGAACACGGAAATAAAAATAGAACCCAGAATCTTGACTCATACTAGTCTTTCAATATATTGTTTCCACCTAACCAGTCACGAAAAATAAAAAATTACAGAGGTTTCAGCAGGACAAACAACAAAGCTTTTCCAACCCTGGTGATTCATTATTTTTCTTTTCCTGCCTTGTAAAATTATTTTTAATTTTTAAATTTGTGTTACATTTTCTTTTTGACAGTGGCAGTGCTGAATTTCAAAGGATGAAGAAATTCATCTGATTATGACTACCTCAATATCTTGGGTTTGCCAAAAAATTTGGCAATATGTGAGAAGTGAGGTTTCTTTGACTATTTAGAGCTTCCTGTTGGACTGAAGTATTGTCAAAACAAACTTTCCCTTTGTTGTTAAGTAATTCTCTTTCTAAATTGAAAGAGAAGAGAAAATAATGGAATCAACTTTTGGAGGAATAAAAAATGGTGATGAATTAAATGTTAATATTCTGAAGTTCAGCAGATTATGAAGAGAACTTCAAATTCCATTATTTAGGACTTAGGATATGTCAGCAGAAGCTAGGTAAAAGTTTAAGAAAATTCATGGTGAAACTAAGATTTCATGTCATTATATTTAACAGACAACAAGCTCTTTGAACACAAATAAAAATTAATAAGCTAATTGTAAATTGATCATTCCCACCCAGGGTCTTAAATTGGCAACATTTTGATTAATCTATTGTTGGTTGATTGGTGATTACTCTGTCTTGATCCATAAAGGCTTTGAAGTATCTTCTTAGAAAGTAATATTTTATCCTATATAATAAAAGGCTAATATGCAAATCGATCAAACGGCAGAACGACCAGTCGCTATGATGTGCACTGACCACCAGGGTGCAGACGCTCAATGCAGAAGCTGCCCGTGATGGTCAGTGTGCTCCCACAGGGAGAGCACCATTCAGCCAGAAGCCGGGCTCCCACAGGGAGTGGGCCTAAGCTATCAGTCGGACATCCCCCGAGGGCTCCCAGACTGCAAGAGGGTGCAGGCCAGGCTGAGGGATCCTCCCTCCAAGTGCACAAATTTTGTGCACTGGGCCTAAAGTTTAAAAATAATTCTATTTAACTAATTCTTTTTGTGTATCTCTTTACTTTAGTCTGTCTTAGCCAGGGGTCTGGTCTGTCCAGCACACAGCCAGTGAACTCTCAAAAAGCAGCTTGATAGAAGATCTTACTAAACATCTCCACATGTGCCTGAGGCTGAGTTCACAAAGAGAGTACAGAGGAATGTGTGGATTTCCATCTAGTTTGCATTTTGAGCCTCCCATCAATAACTCTCAATAATCCTTGCCAGGGACCTACACTGAAGTTATGTCATAAACTACTTAAAAGGATATATTAAAGCTGAAGCTTAATATGGAAACCCAAGATACCACAGGAAACAGGCCTAGATTTAGTAGACCACTTACATTTAGTAGAATGCCAAGTCGTATGTATTATTGTAATTCTTGGAGGTATACTTTTTTTCTTTCTTTCTCTTCTTTCTTCTCCTTCTCCTTCTCCTTCTCCTTCTCCTTCTCCTTCTCCTTCTCCTTCTCCTTCTCCTTCTCCTTCTCCTTCTCCTTCTCCTTCTTCTTCTTCTTCTTCTTCTTCTTCTTCTTCTTCTTCTTCTTAGATTAGACAAGATCTGTCCATCTCTGGTTGTTAATCTTGTTCTGAAATAACTACTGATTGGGTAATTTCTAATTTTCAAAGAACTTTATTATTACTTAGTATATCGGCTGCTCACCTCACAACTGCCATATCATATAATTTGGACAAGCATTTTTATCCCCACCATTACCACTTGTTCTAGATAGCTGAGCTGCTGAATTGGTCTTAGAATCCAGTCTCCTGATTTTTCATCCATTTATCTTTCCACTCCACCATTGTTATTTTCTTACATAATCCTGAAATGTGTGTGGATTAGCCTTTACAACCTAATTAATTTCTATTTAAATATTGTTACTATCTTCATCTTTATTTTCCTGTACTGTCTCCATAAGAACCAAATCACCAAATAAATCCCCATTTCTAGGCATAATTTCTCTCTAATATTGCTATAAATTATTCAGTAGATTTATGCTGTATCTCAAAGGCTGACGAACTTCCTTGTGGAGTATTTCTCCTGCACCGTTCAAGATAAAAACAACTGCATACTACTATTGTTACACTATTGGACAAAGCCCGCATTACAAAATCCTCTATGAAATCTTTAAAATTTTCTGAAATTGATATGAACTACGCCATTCAGAGGGGAGGGGAATAATAAGAAATTCTCACTTCACTGTTTAAAATGGTTAAACCAACTTTACCATGGAAAAAATTCAACAAACCCAGGTCCTCTATAAGTCTCTTCATTATTATGCTCTCTGCTATAACAAAGTACTTATCTGGCATCAAAATTATATTAATGCCCTATTCACACTGCTCTTGCACAAAACAAATACTTCTTTGTGTCTGAGTTTTCCACATGGTTGCCCTGATGAAACATATGCCATTGGCAGACAAATATATTGATGCACACAAAAAGGAGCAAATTAATTCCAGAACCTAGTTAGAGATAAAAGATGCCATTTCCTTATTTTCTGAAATGTGACTTATATCAAATGTCACACTGAGCTATGTTTGTGGAGGAAAAGCGCACTGTAACTTCATAACTAGCCATTTTTCTAACTTGACACTTTGTCCGTTCCAAAAATGCCGAGCAGAATTGTGGGCAGCTTCTTCCCGCCACTTCTGGCTGAGCCCATTCAGTAACTCTTAACGTTATTATTGAAGATGAATGAGCCACCCAAGGTTTTAGCAACTTGATTCCAAAATCTCTGTAATGTGTTGGTACAAACGCAGAGAGCCAAATTTTGAAGTTTCCTGGATCAGCAAGAATACCCTTTCCTGAGAGGACTTTTAATGCTTCCTTTTTCTGGTTGAGGTGGGATTCCACAAATCCTCCCCAAAAATTTTGGTACCCTTGCCAGAAATTGAAGAATAAAGGGAAGAAACGGCAAACCTTTCTTTCATTATTATCCAAACAATTATCAGTAAGTACCTACTTAATTGAGTAATTATTTGCTGGAACCCAGAAGCTAACAGAAGAGAGATTTTTACACATGAATAAGATGCTTTCACTCTCAATCAGCACATCTAAGCCACTCTGCTTCCACATTTTAGGCTGAAGCTGAAGTAAAACTATTTTCCAAATAGCTGGATGAAAAGTAAAAATTAAAACAAGTTTCAACAGTCATGCAGTGCACAATCTGAGTGAATTAAAGATTTGGGTATTTTTATTTTTATTCAATTCACTTGTAACAGTTTGTAAAGTTAGGCCTAGCCTTGGATATTTCTATGGTATCTGGCAGAAACAGCATGCTGATCCTGAAGTTCTGATATGACATTCATTCATTGAAAAGAACACACACCTCTTCCATCACCATGCAGCCTACTTCCTGATGTATACAGGACAATTCATACATAATGAATGAATGAATAAGTAAGAATAAAGTGTTGGCTGTTCGGTAAATGACTCCTTCCTTCTCTTGGGAAACATAGCCATTCATTCTGATACAGAGTGCTCTTGAAAAAAGAAATGATCTGGAGCCAATATAAGGGTCAACGTGCGAGTGAGAAGAAACAGAGGGAAGAATTCAAACAATTGCTAGTCAGAACTAGACTAAACTGGTAGTTGTTTCCTATGCCTACTTCAGACTTTGTATCTACATTAGTGAAGGAAAACAAGAAATTAATGGAAAGACAATTGCTTTAAGCTCCAAACTGAAAACAAAAACCAAAAACCTAGACCATAACCCTTCTCTGAAATTTTAAAATTGGTCTTGTAATACTTTGGTCTACAGCATTATGAAGCTGAAGCAGCACCATACCACATCCTGAAGTAGAAGGACTTGTGCAAATTTGCAAAAGGTTTCTATATCACCAAAAGCTGAAAGTCTCGCTTCTGTAATATTTGCCTAGCATACTTGACTCATATGCAGGATTCCATTGGTTTCAAGGGAATTTTTACTAGAAGTAGGATGTGAAATCCCAAATCCCACTTACAAAAAAAAGAAATATACCTTTTTCCACTTTGGCTTTCTGTTCACAAATATTCTCTATCTTGTTGAAATAAATTAAAAGATTAGTTATATCATCCTATATAATAAAAGCCTAATATGCTAAGTGCCTGGTTGTCCAATTGTCCGTTCAACCAATCAAAGCGTAATATGCTAATGATATGCTAAGGCCACTCAACCACTCGCTATGACCACCAGGGGCAGACAGTTGACCAGTCGATCAGTCGCTATGATGTGCACTGACCACCAGAGGGTAGACGCTCTGACCAGTAGGTTACCTTGCTGCTGGGGTCCAGCCAGTTGGGACTGAGTGAGATGGGAGGGACATGCCCTGGAGCCCTCCCACTGTCCCTCCTCAGCTGGCCAACCTCCCTGGACCCAATCATGCACCAGTGGGGTCCCTTGGCCTGGCCTACACCCTCTTGCTATCTGGGTTGAGGGACCCGCCCCCCCCTCCCCCCAGTGCACAAATTTTGTGCACTGGACTTCTAGTGTTAAAATAAGAGAATGAAAGAATCTAATGGATCTTGATAGTCAAAATTCAAGCACAGTCAGCCAGAGAAATGAGTCTTCCAATCGAAACTATGTGTTGGGTTTTGTCAGGTAAAAACCAAGAAAGACAAAATACAAATGGCTGTAATATAATAAAAAGAGAGGGACTACTATATGACTAGATTTACTAATTATAAAATAATGTGTGAGTGACAAAATGTTTATGCTTTATAGATAGAATTACACATACAGTGTATCATTGCTAATAGGAAGGAGAGGTTGGAGAAACTCAGGGAGGAGAGAAAGAGGGATTTATTGAAAACCTACTACAAGTAGTACAAGTACTATATTACTACTTTTTGCACAAGTTATTCAGAGGTATAATTGCTTATAGACACAGTTTATCCTAAGCTTTATAAAATTTTAGTTTTTTGAATGGCTCATCCTGTTGGTGCTTCAGATTACTTGCCTCTGTATGGCTGGGGATCTCCTTTAGATTATAAATTATCTTGAGTTAATGGAAATAGCTCCCAGGTAAAAGAAATTGGATTTTATTCCCTGACTTGTCTTTAATGCACTGCAGGGTCTTTGGTGGTTAGTGTATAACTTCACCTACACTAGAGCCCTGGAGGCCTGACTCATGTACACCACGTCACATTGGAAAAATGGCTATTTTAGCAGAAGAGTCAAACAAGTTACGATTGAATAAATATTAATTCATTCAAACTCTTCATCATAAAAACCCTAACAGGTATAAGATTTAACTCCTGATATAACATCAAGGCTCTGGAACTTTTTTCCTCTCTGTTAATGTTAATTGTCATCTAGCTAATGAAAGTTTAAATTTATACCTTTTATTCTTAAAATGCAGAATCTCTTATATAGGAATTAGCCTAAGAAAATTACCTATAAAAATTCTGACAATAAAAATGTTCACTACATTGTTATTTATAAAAGCCCCATATTTAAAGCACCATACAGAGGCAGAGCAGCATCGAACAGACTGTCAAACTATAGCAGGAAGGCCGGGGAGGGTTGGGGGGAAGGGTAAGAGATCAACCAAAGGACTTGTATGCATGCATATAAGCATAACCAATGGACACAAGACACTGGGAGGTAGGGGAGGCTGGGGGAAGGTCAAGGGGGAAAATAAAAAGGAGACATATGTGCTACTCTTTGTAATATTTAAGCAATAAAACAAAATTTTTTAAAAAATTAAAATAATAATAATAATACAAAATAAATAAATAAAGCACCATAAATATCCATAAATGTGATATTTATTGACTAAATTAAGATTAAAACAAGATATAATGGAAAATGGTATTTTGAGAGAGTGAAAAGATGTCAGTAGGAAACTCCAAGGGCCCATCCCTAAACAGAAACCCCGAAAAAGCTAACTAAAGCTGTCGTAATCAACTTTGTCAGAACTATGAAAGATAATCAAACATTTACAGCAGCCAAATAAATGCTTAATCAAGAAAGGGGTAACTGAAACCCAGTAAGAGAGCTTTGTGGTGTTACAACTTACCTTTACCCCACCCCATCCCCTCTCAAATTCAGTCTTGAGAACAGCAGCCAACATTCCTGGTGTGGATACTGAGTATTGGTGAGAACAAAGAGGACCTTATTTCCAAGGAATCAATGACCCTACATATAAATGGATTAAATGCTCCAATTAAAAATGTTCAATCAAAAGATTGATAGAAAGACTTTTCTTAAAATTATCCAACCATATGCTGATTACAAGAGACTCATTTTAGATCCAAAGACACAAATAGGTTGAAAGTAAAAGGATGGGGAAAATACCTGCAAATAGTAACCAATAAAGAACTGGGGTTGCTATACTAATATCAGATAAAATACATTATAGATCAAAAATTATTAGGAAAGACAAAGGACAGCATATATTGACAAAAGTGGCAATGCATCAAGAAGATATAACAAAGATACATGCACACCTAACAATGGAGCCCCAAGATATATGAAGTAAAATTGAAAGGAGAAATAAGCAGTTTTATACTAATAGTTGAAGACTTACATACCCCACTTTCAATAATAGATAAATCAACTAGACAGAAGATTAACAAGGAAATAGAGGACTGGACTAATACCTTAAGTTAACTAGATCTAACAGACATATACAGAACATTCTACCCAACAACATTGGAACAGATATTTTTCTTAATTGCACTTAAAAAATTTTCCAGATTAGACCATATACATATTAGGCCATAAAACAAAGTTTAAGGTTGAAATGATATGAAGCATCTTCTTTGGAATGAAACTAGAAATCAGTAACAGAAGGAAAACTGTAACTCACAAATATGTGGAAATTAAATAACACACTCAAGTAACCAATGCGTGAAAGAAAAAAATTATGTGGCAAATAAGAAAATACTTAGTTGAATGAAAATGAATCCAAGGACTCTAAAGGACTTAATAAAATCATTAAAGCTGAAGTAAAAGTATATATATATATGTTGACATGGAAAGATGTTCATATTCTCTCAAGTGTAAAAAGAAAAAGGCCAGCCTTTTGTGTATAGGAGGATCCCATTAAAACACCCCATAAGGTGCATTTAAAGAAAGAGAAAAGCATCTAACAGATCAGACAAAATGTCCATTATGATTATCTTTAGTCAGTCACTTTTGATATTATATTTATTTTTTCTTTCTGTTTATCTACATTTTCTAAATTTCCCCAATAAATATGTATTAATTAAGTAAATTACAAATAACATTTAATAAAAAATAAAATGAAATGAAAACTAAATAAGTGCTATCTATACTAATAAAAGGCCAGTATGCTAATTAGACTGGATAGACCAGACATCTTCCAGATAGCCTTCTGGACAAAGCCATGACGGCAGGGGCAATCAGGCTGGCAGGGGAGAGCAGTTAGGGGTGAGCAGGCCAGCAGGGGAGAGCAGTTAGGAGCACCAGGCAGGCAGGCAGGCAGAGAGGTTAGGGGCATCAGGCAGGCAGGTGGAGTGGTTAGGGGCGATCAGGCAGGCAGGCAGGTGAGCGGTTAGAAGCCAGTGGTCCCAGATTGTGAGAGGGATGTCCAACTGCTAGTTGGACATCCCCCGAGGGGCCCCAGATTGGAGAGGGTGCAGGCTGGGCTGAGGGATGACCCTCCACCGCATGCACAAATTTCATGCGCCAGGCCTCTAGTAAGAAAATAATTGGGCATGTCGTTTTATACAGAATTATTTCTTCAGTTACTAGTTTTAAAAGCAGACAACAAAAAGAAAACATTATTTAAAACTAGCAAAATATTACATGCATATAACAGGCAAATTTCAACAAAATTCTTATATAAAATAGGCTTTTGAAGAAGTTTTCAATCAGAACATTTAGCTACTGCCCTGATTTCTCCTTGAAATGATTTATAGTTGGATAACTTAAGCTTCAAGGAGAAAGTAAGCCTGAGCATTAAGAAGCACTATTTCAGGTAAATAATTATTTCACTGCTACCAGTATTTGGAAGAGACATTTCAGGGTGATTGATCCTCCAGCAAAAAGAAAGGAATTTCCTCTCTGACAATCTGGGCCTCTTCAGGACTGTCAGCAGGGCTTGCTTGCTTTCCCATTGTTGGAAATCCAGTTTTGCATTACATTCATTTCAAGGATAAAATATTTATGGGACTAAAACATCCAAATACATTTTCTCTCTGGAGCTTTGTCTTTAATATAAGGAAACTTTTATCATCTCAAAGTCATCACACATTTGATAAAGAAAAAGTCAAGTCAGAAGATGCAAATCAAATCATAGAGAGTGGGACTTAACCGGCAAAACAAAGGAAGAACAGGCTTCTTTTGTTCCTTTATTTCTGAGCTTAGTACCAAATATGGATCTTCTTTATGAAAGAATTAATCTTGAGAACTGTTGGGCCCCAGCAAAGATCAGAGAATGGGGTAAGTGATAGCACTTTCCATTATCTTCTGTAATATAGGATACTAGTGGCCTGGTACACAAAATTTGTGCACCTTAAAAGGGAATTAATTAGAGGAAATATTTTAATATTGCTATTTGCCCTTTCTCTATAATAGAAGTCAGAGATGAAAGAAAATTAGTAAAATATATATGAAAATCTCCCTCCTGTCAGAGTCTGGGGCACGCCGCGGGACCCAGAGTCAAGTCCCTGCCCACATGCATGTGCCTTGAAATCAGGCAAGACCCAGACCCAACCGGCCCAACTCCTGTCAAGCCCCGCAGGGTTGGGGGCACAGCCTCAGGTCCCCTGTCAAGCCCTGCCAGGCGGAGGGGTGCAGCCTCAGGTCCCCCGGCCTGGCACTGGGGCAGGGGCCACAGCCTCAGGTCCCCTGGCTCGGCCTCAGTTCCCCCGGTCCCGGTGCCATGGGGGGGGGGGGGGGGGTGCAGCCTCAGGTTCCCCAGCCCCGGCGCCAGGGTGGGGGACACAGCCTCAGGTCCCCCGGTCCTGGTGCGAGGGCACAAGGGCAAGAGGGCGCAATGACCATTTGCATATTAGCTCTTTATTATATAGGATTACTTGGTGGGCAAATTTTTAAAAATTCCTAACTAAAAATATAAAAGAATAAGATAAGAATTAATCTATGTTTGTAAACACTTTCATTTTCTTAGCAGAAATTCAGTTTCACATAACTCCTGTCATTTCTAAGCCCTGCACCCTGTTTCTCATTAGATTTGCTCTCAGAGAAATGGAACTCATCTTTCTCCAAGACCCTTACCCACTATGCAGCCTTTTCCACAGCACTTAGCTAAGCAATAGGCTTCCCTATTTTTGTATGTGAAGTATAATACCTTCCTCTTTGGCCACAAGCAGGAATGTCTTATGTCTTAACTGTCATTGAGATCTACTTTATGACAGTAACATGACACTGAATATTAAATTCACAGGGAAAAAAAATGACAATTTGAACTGTCTCAGAGCTACCTAGAGAGACAATGCTGACTTCCTTCCAGAGACGGGGCCTGATAATCCAGACGAAAATGATCTGGCTTTCTCCAAATTCTAGAGGATGCTTCTGACTTCCTGCTGGAAGAAGAGCTACCCATCTGCAATTTTTTGCTTGTCTTTATCCCTTTCATTATACTGTGGACTTTCACAGTTAGAAACCTTTCCTCAAACATATGCCAGTGCCCTACATGGATTAGACTCAATGAATTTTGTGAATTCTTGTTTCTAATGATTCCCCGCAGAGTTGGGGATCCAAATAGGCAGTGAGGGCAGAATCCAGCCAGGAGGCCAGCATAGGCTCTTCTCTGATTGCCAGTGTGGTGGCAGATGACAGAGCCAGTAGCACAATCAGAGGGCCCCGCCATGGGCTGACGCTGGTGTTTCATCCCCTACGGACCGGACCCACAGCTCTTTAATACTCAACCCATTCGTATTTTCTCCTCCTGGTTTCTACCACAAAGACAGTTTTTATCTAAAATTGACTTTTATTATCTTTCTTAGAAATCATGTGATGATTTTTTGGTCTTTCATCTTTAATTAACACAAACCAATGGAAAAGAATTGGAATATAAAAAAATGCTTCATTTAGTAGCTGACAGTAATCTGCTGTGGTAAATGATATTGTTTCATTACCATTATTTCTTCCCCCCTCAGCCTAGACATATTTTTAACAGAGACACTTCCCAATATCACTAGCTTAGAATTTGGTCAGGTGACTTGTGAATGAAATGTGAGAAGACATAATGTGCACTACATTCAACCATTCTTTAACTGTGTACATATGCTTTGGTTTGCCGTCTTGCATTCTTTCAATCCACCATGAAGGGACATTGTCCCACACAGCCACCGTTTCTTCATTCTGAGGAGACATATGAAACCAACCTACACCCTGGTGCCACGCCCAGCCAAACCTAGTCCAATCAAGTCCAGCTGAGTCACACCCTATCCTTAGACCTGTGAGCAAGAAACCAATGCTGTTATAAGTCAACTGAGATTTGGTGGGGTTTTTTGTTATATACCATCATTGTAGCAAAAAGCTGACTAATACAGCAGTCTTGTAGTGAATTATTCTTGCATGCTTCAAATTTTATATGGTATATAGTAGGTTTAATTCAAATTATATATCTGATTGTCCAGTTTAACCAAGACTCCATCCATATGGAGTGGCAAATAAGAATAGTTTGTACTGTGTGGTTTTTGTGACCACACTAGGGTGAATGCAGTGGAACTCTATACGGTTTGTACTAGCAGGTCAGGAAACTAGCAAGACCTTCACACACGCAGGACTCCTGATTCACCTTAGAGTACAGCCACTCTTGACAGATTTTATAAGTATTACAACAACACACCATCCAGTAGAAAGATAAGTACAACTCCCTCATGACCAAGTGTTCATTTATATACCTACAGCACTAGGGCAACATCTTATCAATGTGATTGGAGAATGAAGTAGGGATAAATGTTGGTATTTACATATTACCATGGGTATCTATCTTCTCCATCTTCTATTGACATCTGTGATGGCCTTCTAAATAACTCAGGGCATCAGAGGGTTGTTCTCTCCCAAGCCAAGATAACTCTGGCAAACACATCTGTATAATGTGTGCACTGGGCACATTTCCTTGTTGAATTATTCAATTAAGTCTGATAACGAGAGCACGTTGACACAGTTAAACACCCAGGTGAATAAAGGATTCACTTTGAAGTGCAGACATTTCTGGAGTCATCTGTGTGTTAACAAGTGATGATTCTCACTGCCATCATCCAGGGAGGAAGAAACTTTAGAAGAGGTAAGCTAGAGTTGAGCGTGCTGGAGGCTATTTCTGGCATGATTTCAAGGAGATAAAAGGTGGAGGCAGTTTCCAGTGTTTGTCTGAGCCATCAATCTTTTTAGAATAAATGTAATTAATTTTAAAAGGCTAAAATAAGACTCAGTTCTTAATCTTATTCCTCTGAATTCTAATGGGACATAGAGAGATGAACACAAACATGGATATCAGCACATCTCATTTCTGTTCTTCCTCTCTGCAAAGCTTCTCACACACAACCTTATAAAAATTTAACTTATTTCATTTCAATTCTCACTCTGTGAAATGGGTGGTAACTGACTGGTCCCCCGTTATCACCAGAGTATATATTACAAAGCACCAACAAAACTTTTTGCAAATAGAAGAACCATTCAGAAATACAAATTTGGATAATGGCTGTTATTTAAATATGTTGTATTATGAAACACCTGCCAGTCACACTGACTATCTCTACACTGAGGGTATCTGTATTAACAGTGGTTTGGCACTTGGCAAATGCCAGCTTGTATTTTTATTAGCTTGCCCTGTCTCTCTGGCTAGTCTGTGCATCTTTACAAATAAGGGCCATTCCTTAACTCTCACTTAATCTTCATTACTTAGCACAGTATGGAAAGCACAAGGTAGGTGACCATTGATTATATCATAAAAGTAGCCAATAGCTGCCATTTATTGATCCCCTTCTATGTGTCAGACCCTGGGCCAGACATTTTATAAATGCTATCTCTAATTTGCACCCTTGAACAATGATTCCAAAAGAAATAAATAATCCCCATTTTACAGATCAAGACACTGAAATTCAGAGAGACTGTGAGACTAAGCTGAGGCTATATTGCTAGTTTAATAAAAATGATTATGCATGTAATGAATAAAATATATTTTAAGTATTAGATGGTCACAATTAACAGTTTAGGAAAGCATGAACTAAATTAAAGTATCACTAATAACTGTTCATTGCTGACATATCCACTATCCTCATCAACTATTTATTCAGTGTCTGCTAGGATCAGGGAGCTGCCTTGGGTGATACTTAACCTCAGAACCCAAAGCTTTGCATCAGTGTCTAGAAAAGAAATTAAACATGTGAATGTTCATTTCTCTTTTAAAACTTTTTATTGAATTTATTGGGGTAACATGGGTTAATAAAATTATATAGGCTTTAGGTGTACAATTCTATAATATATCTTCTGTATATTGTATTGTGTGTTCAGAACCCAAAGTCAAGTCTCTTTTTGTCATCATTTACCCATCCTCCCCACCCCCCATTACCCTTTTCTATCCCCACTCCCTTTCCTTCAGGTAATCACCATCAATCAGTTCAATCACATAAGACATCTGTCTGGTCTCAATCTTTCTTTTAAAATCATTATATCTAACTTAAGAAGGGGGAACTTTTTTTGTCCAAGTTCCATGCTCACTTGCTAATAATGTCTTACCAAGTCATATCTATATTTTACACACCAGTTGCCCCTATAATAGCTCAAGAAGAAACATACAAAAGCAAGACCAAAGAGAGAATGTGGGGGTGAATGATACAATAAGGCTTTGAAACACTCAACCAGTTAGAAGGTAGTAATAAAACCATTACATTAAGAGGCCAGAAAATAGTTTATTTCAAGTTGTGAAAATGTTACCCCTAAATTTATATACATTGGGTGTTATTCCTTCACTGATCTCCTCATGATCTTAGTCTGATAATGTGGATAAGTCATTTAGATGAGTTTTGTCCTCAGAATACCATCAGGAAAGGACCATTTAGGTGACCACTGTGTTTTTGCCTCGGAGTAAATTGAGAAGCAACAGATTGTGGTCAGTCGTCCGTCAGCTGGCCACTGTCACAGCTGCAAGTAGAAACCAGGCTTTCTTTCCATGACTCCAGCCCCAAATTTCTAAATTATACTTTTAAAAATGCACTAACTTTTTCTTAATAATTAAAAAGATAATATAAGCTTAGTCATTAATTAGCCAGTGATTGAATAGTAAGCCTTCAAAAATACGTAGTAAATCTAATTTTTAAAAATCAACTCTGCTTTTCCACAGCGTCAGGGGCACCAGGTAGCCCCTTCTTATTTACAAAGACCCTCCCACTTAAGGTTATATTTAGATCTCGCTGCAATCCTGTGAGCTGTGATTGTGTTCTTGACTTTGTAGGGGAGGAAAGTGTGGATCAAAGAGACTAAACTATCCAGCTGGTGGGTGGCAGAGCCAGAACTCTGAAATGGCTTTATAAACTTGACTTCATCGCTTCCTCCACTTCAATACATTTCCTAATTCTTCTCACGAAAGAGTTGCCTAACTGTCTCCCAGTGGGTGCAAACGCCCTCTTTCCAGAGCAGGGCATTTGGCCAAGAGGTGGCTGCCTGGCTGGGAACTACACTCTCTGCCTGCCCCCATTTGGGCGGGGCCTGTGACAAGCACTTGTCAGTGGGATGTAAGCAGAAGTGTTATATGTCAGAAGCAGCTATGCCTTCTCCACTCTCTTTCCCATCTATTGGCTTGTGTTGGGCTGAGTGTCTTGGAAGGTACATGATGGAGATGGCAGAGCTGCCAAACTTGGGTCCCTGAATAACAGGAAAGCAACTGTGCCTCCCACCCCTCTGCTTTCTTAACCAGTAGTATCCACAATCGACTATTACATGAGAAAAAGAAATTGTTTCTTATGAAAGCCAATGAAATTGTGATGCTTGTCTATTATAGCAGCTAGCAATACTCTAAAATAAATATACTTTTTATTAAATAGAATTCAGATCGCTGTTATTTCTGTCAAATCTCTATAAAGTCTTGTTCACTAACTCACTGGCTTTAATTTTGCTAAATGGGAATGACTCTGGAGGTTCATTTACCAATGATCTCCCGTTCTGTTCCTTTATTTATCACTAGTTTAAGGTTAATGAAAATTACTTTCCTATATTTCTATTTAGGCACCCAAACAAAAGTATCTTTCTCATATTTATTTTTATAAAATTAAATAGATACCTGACCAAAAAAGTTTTTTTAAGACTGCTCTTTGAAATCCTTCCCATCTTCAAAAACATTTTTGAGCAAAATTTCCATCTCTGGGGGAGGGTGGTGGCCTGGAATTAATCAGTGAGGATTTATTATCTCTTATGAGTATAGCTCATACCAGGGCTTCCCTGCTGGTTGGCAGCCTTCAGAGCCTTAGCATCAAGGATGCTCCCTCAGGGACACACAGGACCTATTGTCTGGCCACTGGTTTCAAAATGCAGCTGAAACATATGCCAGGAACTCAAAGTCCTCCCACTTCCCCACCACACAGAGGGTCTGAGGCCCTCACTCCTCCAATGTCCTTGATGTGGTCACTCCAAGAGTGAGGAGTGGGAGGCAAGATGCTTTTGAGAAAGGAACCTAGAGAAATTATTCAGGCAACTCCCTCCCCCACCCCAAGCTTTCTACTTCCTTTCTCCCAGCAATGTCAAGGGGTTGCTCCTCTTAATATTTCACATCTAAAACCTGAATCCAAAAATGTGAGGAGAAGGAAAGCTTTGCCAACAGAGCAGTCCCCATAGCAAAGGATAAATGCATCAAGTGCTTTTTGGAAAAAATCCCAAAAGCAGAATTTGGTCACTAGAGTAAATCCCCATAGAAAAAGAAATAAATCTCTGTGACATCTGCTAATGTACACCATTTCCCTTAAACACCTCTTCCTTCCAGTTTCCACACCTCCTTCCTCCCTTTTCCAATGCTCCTTTTGTTCTGTGTCTCTTGGCCTTCAGGGAATGACTTAGCTGGCAGATGGTACCAGGAAAACTGAAGGTATTGCATCCAGCTGTGTGTAAGCATATTGATGCATTCAAGCTCCTGGTCTAGGATCTGAAATAAAAATCAGGGTAAGCAAAATGATGGATGCTTTTTTTTTTTCATGACTTACTCATGCAGGTGCTCAAAAAGCATTTGCCATTCACCTATGGTGTTCGCACTGTTTAAAACATTGGAGGAATAAAAATAAAACATATGAGGCCTGTTTCCCTAGCCAGACACAAGTTATATGCTTAAGGATGCCAAATAAACTATACAACTAAAACATAAAGAATGAGAGATTCAACTAATTAAATGGGAATGACCCATATGTTGGAACATATGATGCACATGAGTCAGAAAAAGTATGCTCTTGTTTTGTTTGTTTGTTTTTTGTGGGAGGACTGCCCTCGGATGAATTAGCAGCACTCACATGGTATATGGCATGTGGCATACAACACCTGAAAAGACATCCTTAGGCTGCATGCATCATGAGTCAGACTCTAATCCTAGCCCAGAGTTCAGATTTGTTCTCCTCCACTTAAAAGATGGGGAGGACACTAGGGAGAGTCTAGGGGAGATCCATAGAGGCCATGAAGGCCTGCAAAAGGGGATCTGAAGGAAGTGATGGAAACAACAGCAGGCCCACATCATAGCTGGACTCACATTCAGCTCTATCATGAACCAAAGCATGTTCCGCAAAAGAGTCCCAAAGAGACTGTCCACACTGAACTTCCACTATGGAACTTCTACCCTTTTCTGGCTATTTTGATGTCAGAATGGGCCAATCCAGAGCTGCCCACATGAGTCACCTTGAACTCCACCTGTTTTGCATTATTGCCTCTCGATTCTCTTCCCTGGAGGTTCTTCAGACATCTGGACTGCATTGTGGCATGATATGCTTCTCATTTTCCCCACAAACAGTCCTGATTGAAGGCAGATGACACCTGACCTTAAGCTCACCTTTAGGAATGTGTGCTAAGCCTGGTTTAGCGCAGCAAGGTTATAGTATGGATGTTATTCCTATCTTCTGACCCTATGGGTCATGGACTATTTTATAGAGCTCCAGCTGTTGTGCATTGCCAGGGAGATCAGAACCAGATTGAAATGCTGTTTAAGTTACACATCTAGATAATTAGAGCCTAAATCCAACTATTAAGAAAAGCCACACCTTTAGAAGTCTTTAAGAACATGATAGACACTCATCTGTCTTGGGTATTTACATACAATTTTCCATAAAAGATGATTTCTTGATGTTGCCTCCAACACTGTAACTGTATATCCCAAATATTCAGGCATTGGCATTTCTTCTAGGCTTTACTTTCTTCTTTGTCCATATGTTTGGGGATTGTGGGAATGAAAGGGAGGTGGAAAACCTGCAAATAAAATTGGAGCTACCATATAGCTCTTCGGTGGGGCTGGAAATGGCCCAGTAATTTTTAAATCTGATTAAATGTTTATTTAAATGCATGCCATTGGTTTGAGATAAAATTCATTGGCTTGATTCTTCTGGCATCATTGTTGATGTCTTCCATCTTCTTCATCACCAAACTATATTGAGGTCTCACTCCATGGCAGGTTCTGTGCTAGGTGCTTTACATATATCATCTCTTAGAAATCTCACAATCCCTTAGGTAGTACTATTAGTGTCCCCAATTTGCATATGAGAAACTGAGACTGGGAGAGGTTATATGACTTGCCCACTGGTACTGATGATATCCTTTTTTTTTTTTTTTTTTGGTCTAACCTAAGTTATCTGATAAGGAATCACTTCTCTGACTAGGGGGCTCATATTAATGGGGTGATTTTCACTCATTTCAAGTGAATGAAACACACTTAGCCCTTAATTCACAAAGTCTCTCTCTATGCTACTCTCTTCCCTTTGCTCCCAAAGCCTGCTATCTGCTTCCTCCCTCCTCTCAGTCACGCTTCTATCCTAGACACCCTTCCTTCCATCCTTATCCTCATCCCACCACCATGAATGGCAAACTTTTCCCTGTTCTCAAAAACTACTGGGAAAATTTCCAAACTCCCAATAAAATAAGAAAAAAAATGTCCACCTATTTGGACCATTTTATGCACCTGACACCATCACAGATTAGTAGCATCAGATTACATATTCTGTAAGGGCTTCTGCCACATGCTGCTGCAATTAACCACATGGGAATGTGCAGGCCAGGACCCGGCATGATTCAATCATTTTCATACTACAACAGGCAGAGCAGTAAGAACTTAAAATGCCCTCAGAAGAGAATGCTGTATTGCATTAGAAAATGAAATTGTGACTTTCCTGGGAGTGGCAGCCCTAGCAGGAAAAAATTATGGCTTGCATTTCTAGTTATCACCAATGTAACTATACTAATTCGCAAGCTCCATCCATGTCAGATCTTTGACTTAAAAGGCAACTTAAAACAAACAAACACACTTGAAGATGGTTTGATTGAGGCATGGCCTAAAACAGTGCCTATAGATTCCAGATGCCTGATCATCCATGAGAACCCAGTTGAGGGATTCACTAATCCTTCACCCAGACATTGAGTTGAGACCAAAGGAAGTGAGTCCAGTTGGAAATGCCTATGGTACATGGCCAGAGACAACTAAAACAGCACCTGTCAACTCTGCTTCTGGAATTCTCTCCCTACTTCCAATTTTTGCAGGGAACACTCAATCTTCTCCCGAACTGTTAAGGGCTCCCTGCCATGTCTTTCTTCCCTTCCCAGAGTTTTAGATCTGGACTTAATCTCCTCTCTGACTCCTATCACCTGTTTGAGGGCCTCATTACTAACATGTGCTTTTGAACCTAGTTTAAAAATTTGAAGGCATTCTCTTCTGACTGATCTTTTATATCTTATATTGTAATTACAATGGGATATTGGTTAATAATGCTGCTTAGTGGTATAATATTATAAACTAGAGGAATAAAACAATAATTTAGAAGTCCTATAATGGAGTCTTATGTCCTGCCTCCCAATCAACTAAAGGCTTTGAATGCCCCTCAAAATATATATGATTTTAGTACCACAGCAAAAATCTGCTTTGTGCAACCATTTTATAATCAATGCTAATCATCAAATTGTAAGTTCAGGAATAGTCATTGGTCATGAAGATGGTACAAGAGTGACTGGGCCACTGTCTACAATTAACATCCCCAGAAAAAACACCAACACCACCTGGGATGATTAGAATGAAACATACTCTTTTTCCCACCTTTCAAGAGATATTTAAGTATCTTTGTAAGGGTAGAATTTATATTATTGCCACCTACAGTTATACACTTTAGCAGAGACAATGCTATGTGTTCATAAAACCCCTTTTCTTTTTTCTTCTAGGCCTAAAACTAGAATGCATTTTCCAGCTCCCACTGAAATGGGTAGAAGCCACATAACTAAGTGATGGCCAATGGAATGTGTGTGGGCAGAAGTGATGTGCTAGACTTAGCCCCTAAGCCTCCTGTATCCACGACCCCTTCTCCTCCTTATCCTCACTGTACAGTGATGTGAACAAGAAATAAACTCTCACTGTCCTTATTCGTAGATGACATGATATTGTACATAAAAAAACCCTAAAGACTCCATCAAAAAACTATTAGACGTAATAAATGAATTCGGCAATGTAGCAGGATACAAAATTAATGCCAAATATCTATGGCATTTTTATACACCAATAGTGAACTTACAGAAAGAGAGACTAAAAAAGCAATCCCATTTACCATCGCACCAAACATATTAAGATACCTAGAAATAAACTTAACTAAAGAGGTAAAAGACCTCTACTCAGGAAACTACAGGACGTTGAAAAAAGAGATAGAGGAAGACATAAACAGATGGAAGAACATACCATGTTCTTGGATTGGTAGAATCAACATCATTAAAATGTCCATACTACCCAAAGCAATCTATAAATTCAACGCACTTCCAATTAAAATACCAACGGCATATTTCACAGACCTAGAACGAACTCTCCAAAAATTCATTTGGAATAAAAAAAAAAAAAAAAACCCCGAATAGCTGCAGCAATCCTGAGAAAGAAGAACAAAGTAGGTGGGATCTCAATACCAGATATCAAGCTGTATTACAAAGCCACTGTTCTCAAACTGCCTGGTACTGGCACAAGAACAGACATATAGATCAATGGAATAGAATAGAGAGTCCAGAAATAGACCCAAACCAATATGCTCCATTAATATTTAACAAAGGAGGCAAGAACATACAATGGAGTCAAGACAGTCTCTTCAATAAATGGTATTGGGAAAATTGGACAGATAAATGCAAAAAAAATGAAACTAGACCACCCACTTACACCATACATAAAAATAAACTCAAAATGGATAAAGGACTTAAATGTAAGACGGGAAACCATAAAAATACTAGAAGAATCCAAAGGCAACAAAATCTCAGACATATGCCGAAGCAATTTCTTCACCGATACAGCTCCTAAGGCATTGGAAACTAAAGAGAAAATGAACAAATGGGACTACATCAAAATAAAAAGCTTCTGCACAGCAAAAGAAACCATCAACAAAACAACCCAAGAAAGCCCACTGCATGGGAGAACATATTTGCCAATGCTATCACTGATAAGGGTTTAATCTCCAACATTTATAGGGAACTCATACAACTTAACAATAGGAAGATAAACAATCCAATCAAAAAATGGGCAAAGGACCTAAATAGACACTTTTCAAAAGAGGATATTCAGAAAGCCAAAAGACATATGAAAAAATGCTCAAAGTCACTAATCATCTGAGAAATGCAAATCAAAACAATGAGGTACCATCTCACACCTGTCAAAATGGCTATCATCAACAAATCAACAAACGACAAGTGATGGAGAGGATGTGAAGAAAAGGGACACTCGTGCACTGCTGGTGGGAATGCAGACTGGTGCAGCCACTATGGAAGACAGTATGGCGTTTCCTCAAAAAGTTAAAAATGGGACTCCCATTTGACCCAGTGATCCCACTTCTAGGAATATATCCCAAGAAAACAGAAACACCAATCAGAAAGGATATATGCACCCCTATGTTCATAGCAGCACAATTTACCATAGCTACGATCTGGAAACAGCCTAAGTGCCCATCAGCAGATGAATGGATTAGAAAACTGTGGTACATCTACACAATGGAATACTATGCTGCTGTAAAAAAGAAGGAATTCTTACCATTTGCAACAGCATAGATGGAGCTGGAGAGCACTATATGAAGTGAAATAAGCCAGTCAATGAAAGAAAAATACCACATGATCTCACTCATTTATGGATAATTAAGACCATTATAAGCTGTTGAACAAAAATAGATACAGAGGCAGAGCAACATCGAACAGACTGTCAAACTACAGCGGGAAGGCTAGGGAGGGTTGCGGGGGTGGGTAAGAGATCAACTGAAGGACTTGTATGTATGCATATAAGCATAACTAATGGACACAAGACACTGGGGAGGGGGGGTATGGGAGGCTAGGAGAAGGTCAAGGGGAGAAAAAAAGGAGACATATATAATACTCTTTGTAATACTTTAAGCAATAAAACAATTTAAAAAAGAAAAATAAATAAAAATTTTACTATTTTCTAAAAAAAAAAAAAAGAAGAAAGAAATGAACTCTCCTTGTCTCAAACACCCCCCCCCCCAATATTACTTCAATGGCATATTACAGCAGTTATCCTGATTAATAAATGTACTCCCCTTGCATTCCAAAAGGTTCACTGAGTACCAATGAGATAATTGGCATGGCCAGTGCCAGAACACACAAAAAATTAATTACATGGGGTTTAGCTTCAAGGTGGATGCCAATTACACCCTTATTTTCAAGCAAGAAATTTTTGGCATATTGTTGTCACAAAATATCCGTTTTTCTTACCATCTTCCTGTTTTGCTTCCTGAGTCCTGCCATTGTCCTTTGTGGAGCTGTGCTCTTTCTGCCCACCTTTGTGGCCTGATGGGACCCAATTGCTCTGTGCAAGACATTCTACAACCACTCAGTGGTTTTCATCTGAGTGAATTCAAACAAAAGGAATGTGGTGATGCAGGCAGTAATCTCAGCCCCTTGGGTTCCTTGGCCTTTTACATAGGGCACTTGTCCTTAGCAAAGCAATGAGGATTCAGACCCTTGTATGAGTCTGCAGGGTATGGGAGGGAGGGGATGACTGAAAACAGATGAGGGTTTTAAGTTCAGCCTGTGCTCAACAGTTAAATTCAATTTAGAGACTTCCCAAAACCTTTCTGAAGTTACTAAAGGGCCATAAGAAACCAGCTTCTTTCTTTTGTGGTTGCAGATTTAATTCTGCAGTTCATGAAGCTGCGTCAAAGTGCTTGCGTAAGTAACACTGCAAGCTGGTATGGATGGAAATGAGGATGGTTTCTTCTTTGTTGTTAAATCGTTACAGCGATTCCACAAACATTCAGCCCCCACTATGTGTTAGATGTATGAGCCGTGATTCCTGCTCCCAGAGAATTCAAAGATGCATGGTAAAACATCCACTGAAAATGCCTTGGAAAGGAAAATACTAATGGTGGACCCAGTGCTGCAGAGGTTAAGCTTGAAAAGTCCATCCCTGGAAGGAAAGACTTGAAAGTCGCAGGGAAGTGTGGGTAGAGTTACAGGAGTGAGAGGTGTGCTGGAGACTGGAGACACTTCCTGTTGAAATCACATTCCCTGCCTCTGTGTGGCCAGTGCAGGCCCTTTTCAGCACCACAGAAAATCTGCCTGCTCCTAAATTGCTCCTCACAACACAGATGTAGGTTTAGGGTTACATCCTGGGAGACGGAAAGCTCTAACACCCTGAACCCCTTTATACCTATTTGGTGTGCTGTACTAATATTTTTCTTTAATACCAAAACTTGAAAGCTGGAAATATGGTTCCCATTCCATAACTAATTGTATAGTAACGTGACCTGGAACAAGTCCCTTCTTCTCATTTGCACCTGTGAATTGGAGAGTCACTTTATGAAGGCACACAATAAACAGGCGCTGATCTGAAATCCCCTAACTCCTTCATCATTTGTAAGAATATTAAAAATGAAAAAAAAATCTATAGAATAGCGCTCTCTAACCTAGGAGTACATCAAAATCACCAGGGAAGATTGCCTTTCTTTGTTAAAATAAAACAACACAGTTATTTGTCTTTACGGATCCTTTCTTTAAGATATAACTTACATGTAGTAAAATACACAGATCTTAAGTGTATGATACAGTCAATGTATTTTAACAAATACAACCCCATGTAAATATCACCCCAATCAAGACATAGCATTGCCATCATCCCAGAAGATTCCCTCCCCAATTAACTGCCCCCCCACCCCACTCAGTCAACCATTCTTTGATTCCTGTAATTACCTAACTGGAATCAAAAGTATTAACTCCTTTATTTTCTGGCTTTTTTTCACTCATAATGTCTATGAAAGTCAGTAATTCTTTCCTCTTTATTGTTAGTATTCCATGGATGAATATACCTGCTATCAACTAAATTGTGTCCCCCCAAATTCATATGTTGTATCCCTAACACCCAAATATGATAATATTTGGAGATACTAATAGAGCTTTTAGGAGGTAATTAAGGTTAAACAAGGTTAAACATGGCCTTATGAGAAGAGGAAGAAAGAGCTCTTTCTCTGAGTGCACTAACGGAGGAAATGCCATGTGAGGATAAAGTGAGAAGGCAGCTGTCTGCAAGCCAGAAAGAGAGCTCTAGCCAGAAACTGAATTGGTTGGCACCTTGAACTTGGGCTTCCCAGCCTCCAGAACAGTAAGAAATAAATTTCTGTTCTTTAAGCCATCCAGGTTATGATATTTTCTTATTTGAAATTTTTTCATTGCAGATTTATTTAAAAATATATCTATTCCATTCTTTCCTCACCTTTCAGGACTCCAATTGTATATATGGTAGACCTCTTGATATTTTCTCACAAGTCACTAATATTATTAAATCTTGTTATTCTCTCAGTTTCAGTTTGCATAATTCCTATTGACCTGTCTTAAAGTTTACTAATTCTTTCTAATGTAGTGTCCAAACTGCTATTAGTATACTCAATAAAATTTATATATATATATATATATATATATATATATATATATATATTTATATAAAACATCTGTGTGTTTGCTTCAATTTGCTATATTTTCTCTTGATTATAGGTCATCCTTTACTCTTTTATCATATGTATAAGTTTTTATTGCATTCTGAACATCAGGACAAAAAGATTTGGAGAACAAATAGAACATTATTTTATTTTACTTATTTTTCTTTCCTCTATATAGTAGTTGTATTGGTAGTTATAGAAAGATAAAGTATTAATAGTATAGATTTCTCCTAGAGTCAAATTTAGGAGAGGCTGGGTCGTAGCTTTGATCATGTTGATGTCATCTATATTAACATAACTCCCCAGAATTGATTTAAGTTTATAATTTCTATATGGCTGTTTCTATATTCAAATTTGATTGAAAGACATATAATAGCCATATTTATATACTTGAAAAGCAAATAGTTCAAAAAATTCTTCTGTCTCAGTTTTCAGTAAGAACAGGATTATCAACCACAATGTAAACATATTGAATATCCACTGTGTTATAGGCACTGAACTATGTTCTGAGGACACAAAAAGCTACATGGACATTCCTTGACTTCAAGGACATTAAAATCTTGTTGGAGAAAAAGAACAGATAACTAAAAACGCAAATAATATGGTAAAATAGATTTTGTAATATGCCAAATTAGTGAGACCAGAAATAAATACAGTTCTGTGAAAGAAACATTCACCAAGAGTTCTAGCTATTAGAAAAGACTTCGTGTGGAAGACAGTATTTTAAATGAATCTAAAAGAAAATGTAAAATAAAAGAGGCAGGGTCAGGGAGGCCTTTTTGAGAGAGAGGATGCCATGAACAAAACACGGTACATATTTAAGAAGATGAGAAAAATTACCACGTTTGGAAAACATCATATTTTGGAGGGTCTAGGAATTTGGTTTTACAAAACATTAACTCAAAGTCCAAGACCAATAGTTAATGTGGTAGCCATGTAATCACAGAGCCAACTTTGAAATATCCAATCTCACATCAAATCTGAGGTTGGGTCCAGGCATGACTATTTTAAAATGACTTCCTGAATGGTGCCCATTAACTCCGTTTTTATCTCTCATCCTCCCATAACCCTTGAGAACCTTTAGACAGGAGAGAGCCACTAAAGAGTAGGTTCACTAGGAGAAAGGCCCAGAAGAACTAGAGGTAGAAGTGTGGTATGTCATAGAAGGAAAAGCAAAACTATATACTATCAAATACTGCAAAATAATACACACTGTAATTTATGTCTAGAAATTCACATTTAATAGAAAGGTCTTATCAAAATGATTTGTGTGTCTAACATATTAGCTCTAAAAATGTAAAGCTCTAAAATATATTAATATAGTAGAGAACTACATTAATAGTAGTTTTAAAGACAAAGGGGAAAATAGTTTTAAAAACAAAGATTTGTCTCTCTGGATGCTATCTAAAATACCCAATAAAAGAGATGGACTCCATTTGGAGTGATGTGTTTTTCTAAACCACAGGAACTAGGAGGAAGATCCAATAAACAGTGCTTTAAATGCTAAATTAGAATGAATAAGTAAATGACCTTCCCAAGGGAAAAGTGACTCCTTTGAAATTTTAGCAAATAGAGTTACAAGTGCCAGATTTCCTTATTTATGGAAAACTAAGCTTCATTAATATTGAACTTGCCAGTTATCTACATGAGTAACAGAGATCTTCATGAAAAGGCAGATTCAATAATTAGCATGTAGTTCTTCATTAAAACAGATGAATAGCAAGAAAAAACAACAACTTACTGGTAGTTCTGAAGTCCACAAACATAAAAATTATCTTTTATTATCAGACCACCGTTTATGGGAAGTTCAATAAACATTTTATGAACAGCATCTAACAATGTTTAATTGATGTGAAAAGTTTTGTTATATGTAATAAGACACCCCAGACCCCATTCACAGGCCTAACTTAAAAAAATACTGGAAATCGCTAAGCCAAACAAAGAAGCAATCTAATGAGTAGGTGTTCTCCATAGGGACTGACCTTGGGTTGAGCAAACTGCTAAGAAATCCACATTACAGCTCTCATGGTCTGGCACCCCACCCACAAGATCATCGCGAGGAATAGCTCCTCTTCCAATGAAACATGCATCCAGGTCCCAGCCCTCTGTGCTGCACTCAGCAGAAGCCCTACACACGTGCAGTGCCATGCAGGTGTTGAGGATGCTCCCATTGTGAAGGCTAGAAATTGGGCCACAGGGGGTAATAGTGGTGGGAGAGACAGATTGGGCCCTGTATGCCTCGCCTCTGTAGTGCCTGGGATAGATGAGAATGAAGAAAACAGGGGAGATTTAGGTTAATCCAAGGCAGTGGTTCCCAAACTTCTTCAGGTGCCAAAATCCCTACTGGTCTGTTTCATTCTAACATGTAAACAAGGATCTGTTTTACTAGCGGAAAAGATGACAATATTACAGATATACATTTTATAAATGCATATACTGTATATAATACAATCTGTCTAAAAAACAAGCTGTGCACTAGCCCTGGCCGGGTGGCTCATTGGTTGGAGCATCATCCTATAAACCAAAAGTTGCAGGTTTGGTTCCCAATCAGGGCACATACCTACCTAGGTCATGAGTTCGATGACTAGTCGGAGCACATATAAGAGACAACTCTCTCTCTCTCTTCCTTCTCTCTAAAAAAAAAAATTAGTAAAAACATATCCTCTAATGAGGATTTTTAAAAAAAAAAAAAAAAAAAAAAAAAGCTGTGCACTAAAGGCAAGGTTACTTGTTTCTCCATTTTCCTATTAATATTTCTCAGCTTGTTCATTTTGTCATCTGCTGGTGTTCATGATAAGGCAAGATGTCACAAATGCCAAAGATTTGGGAAATAATTTATGAGAGAAAAACATAAAATCAAGGAGATAATTCATTAACATACATTTTCTGAGAATTGGAAGAAGACTGCTATAATTGTATTTTAGTGAAAATTAGCTTGGTCCATCATAAGAAACACCCATAATTTGTTGAGACCCTTGGACAGTAAACAACTGAAACCTACCTGAACTAGCCTGAACAAAAACAGGGGAAATTACTGTAAGGATATAAGAGTATATTTTAGAATACAAGGGCAGGCTTTAAAAAAATGCACAAAAACTGTAAAGCCAGAAGGAATATTTCTCTATCTGTTAGTTCTGTTTTCCTGTTTGTCTGCTGATTCTCAACCCTCCCCCACCCACCCCCACCCCCCGCAACACACACATTCTCTCTCTCTCTCTCTCTCTCTCTCTCTCTCTCTCTCTCTCTCTCTCTCTCAATCCTATGCCCCACCCAATAGTTCTCTCTGCCTCTCCATCCCTCCATCCTCTCTGTCCATAAAGCAATAGTATATGGTGACTTTTACAACTCCCAAGGTTATCAGAGATAGAATCCGTTGTTTGCTACAAGGGGAAATGTATCTGCCTGGCTCACTACACAACAAATCTTTAGTCATTTACTGACCTCTACTTTGGGACTGCCTTCCATTGGGCCTCTGAGAAACAGGAAAGAGTGGATACCATCTTCTTCATGATCATCGAATCCTTAATCCTTCATGCAAAAGCCTTTGTTTACAAATGCTTAAGCAATGCATGTTTTAGGTTATTGAAAGTGGCAGCAGGAATAGACGAAGGTCCTGTTCTTAAGCATTTGCTAAGAAGTTACTGATCAGATACAGAGCTCAGTTCTGTAGGCAACTCGATTGCAGACTGCCTTACAGGGTACCTGAAAGGAGCCACTGCCCTCCCCTCTGTGATGGTAAATACATAGCCCCCAGCATCCCCTAATGCAGGCTTCCACACTTGGACTGTCCTAGCAACAGGCAAAAATCTATATGTCCTTAGGACAGGACTAAGAAGCCATGTGAATGATGTCTAATGCCTGGAGGAGGGAGCTAGGCAGCTGCAGAGCTGGCTCAGCCTGAAGAGCCCGGGGCAGAGGATTACACTGCTTCTGTGGCTCCAGACTTGTCCATATTCACAAAGAATTTCAAGTGAAAGAGTGACCTGATGCTGAACACTATAATCCATCCAGCTGGCACTGTCATATCTAACTTACCTGGGAGCACTGAGCTGCCTAAGCAGATTAGGCAGCCGTCATGCACTGTGGCCGAGGGAAACTCCAGTCATCTGTGAGACCCGTGACTTTCCCCTACTTCCAAAGGGAGTTGCCTTGCTTTGCTGGGGGTTTATTTTGGCTGGGGGAGAAGGTGGTAAAAAGATGATTGAAGTGCAAAAACTAACAAATCGCCGCTTGGTGCAGAAGGGAAATAACTTGGGTTACACTTCAGGCATGTGCCAGCCGACTCTTGACTGCATTATGTAGTTGGTCAATGTAGCAGATGCCTTTGGGTAGAACTGAAATGTTCTAGAATGCTCTTGCTCATGTCGCTACATGCCCCGTGATGCAGATCGGTTAAGCACAGCTGCTTGACTGATGCCACAGAGTGCCATGTCTTTTGTCAGATATCCTGAATGTCCCAGGTTACAGGTATCCTTAGGGGGTTTCCCTCTGGGTCCTGGTGGTTAGAATCCTGACTCAGAGCCTCTGCAGGCTAGCTTTATGCTCAGGCACATGCCTAAAACGTTTCCATATCATTCCGCCACTGCCTGAAGTTCCTGCTTATCTTTCTTCCTTTGTGGTAATGCCTCTTAAACCTACCCTATCCTTTCCATCCCCTCTGTCGTCATCCCCACCACCACTTGCCTGCGATATTGTAATCGCTTCTCAACTAAGTCTCTGCCTCCAGTCTTTCCCAAAGCCAATCCATCCCATCAATGCTGTTAGAGACACCACTTCAAATGCCCTTACTTGAGAACCATCATCTATCTCCCTGTGGCCAGTTTAATGCCAATTTGTGCACAAAATCCTCTGACTGGTATTCAAGCCCCTTGTCAATGGGACAATAACCTAATTTGACAGTATTTTCTCTCATTGATCCTCTTTACTTACATGTACAGTCCAAATAAACATTATTCTGTTCCCGGGGTACATTCTACACCTCATTTTAATTTGATCACCTCTCAAAAGACCCTATTTCCAAATAAGTTCATTCTAAGGTACAGGGGGTTAAGACTGCAGCATATCTTTTTAAAATAATAATAATTTCTTATTGATTTTTAGAGAGAGAAAAGGGGAGAGAGAGGAAAGAGAAGTGGGAGGGAGAGAGGAAAACATCGATGTGAGAGCAGAGTAACTATTGGCTGCCTCCAGCATGCCCCCTACTGGGGATTGAGCCCAGAACCCAGGCATGTGCCCTTACCAGGAATGGAACCAGCGACCTTTATGTACATGGGACAATGCTCAACCAATTGAGCACGCCGGTCAAGATTAACCTATCTTTTTACAAGACATAATTAAACCCATAATAAAAGGTGATGAATAATGAAACTTTGATCATTATTTTTGGCCAAAGGAAAGGCCTTTTACCACCAAAACCAGTCATAAAATGTGGGCAGAAGGCTCTGTTGACCTAACAGTCAACAACTCTAGGGAGTTTCTGCTTCACAGCACTGCAGATCAGTTTATATGCTCACCACAGCTCAAGATGCAAAGGATTATCCTTCTCAGCCTACATATTCAAGAAAACAAAGTCCTCTGCTAAATACAGTAACACTGTAAGAAAAGTTGTCAAAAAGACCAAGAAATTCCATAGCATCACTTGGCTTCACACTTTGATTATGGTCAGTGGCACTCACAAAACAATATCACATATAGGTGGCTTAAGACTATGGGTCTCAACCTGGATGCACATCAGAATCAAATACTGTTGTCTTGCCCCTCCACCTGCCCCAGACACTGATTTAAGCCAGGGCTGAGACACACTGATCTAAGCCACAGACGCTAGGACAGGGTAGTCTGAATATTTCAGTGTTTTCAACATAGCCCATCGATGGCTATGAGTGAAAAATGGAATTTGTACTCCCTTTGTAGTATGTGGACAATTCAGTCAAGAGGGAGCATCTATAGTAATTTTTCTCAGAGCAACATTGGCCAAGTTGTTGAGTCTATGGTGCATTCTTTAGGATTTCTGAGATAATCGTAAGGACCTAAATTGTAATAATAAATTCCCTACTGGTTGAGCTTCCTATTTGACATAGTACAATATCTTCATTGTCTCTTAAGAACTAACTGAATGAAACCAATAGAAATCAGTGCTCCAAGCATTCTTGCCTTAGTAAAAATCCTCAAATTGTTTATTGTATACAATGAGGAATTACAAGTTTACAAAAGGGAGAGATTGTATCATCACTTTAAAGCTGAAAATGTTTATTTTCTTCTATGGGAAGGGTGTGGAGGAACGTTTGAGCATCTAATCTAAAGGAATTTTCTCAAAACTAATGGTGCACACCAGAAATGTTATTGGTAAGGTAAAACTTTGTGAAGTTTATAAACTCATCCTTAAGTTAGGATTATTAAATTTTGGCATGAACCATATTCAACTCTAGCGTTTATCAAAAGTACAAATGATCAGGCCCTACCTTTCTGGTCCCGCAGTTTAGGTATTGATTCCTTCACTTGGCTGCAACTCTTTGAGCACAAGGACCATGCTTTATCCTTCTTTTACCCAAAGTAACAAGTATGAGGTCCAGCATATAAAAGGTGCTTAGGGAGCATTTGATATGAATGCAATGACTCTATTCTGTCTGTTCTTGTTAGAAGCAGAAAGAGGAAAGAAACAGAAATGAGTCTACCAAGTCAGCAGTTGCTACTCTGGCCCTGTGTCCTAAAACATAAGCATGCAGAGAATCAATAGTGGTGTTGCCAGGTCAATCAATTAATCAATCAGAGGTGACTGAACAGTGGAAAAATGTAGAAACATCTCCTCTGGAGAAACCTAGCAAGCTACCACTACCTTAGTTATTTTATATCTCTATACATTGCTGTTTTATTATTAACTGTGTTTTTATGAAAATTACTGGGGGGAAATATATGACACAATTTCTTTTTAGAAACTTCTACTTCATCTGCATATGTTAGCAAATTGATTCATAAACTATGGAGTTGGCCCTGTATTGGTGTTTTTGTTACATGTTTTTCATGACTCACAGAGACTGAAAGGTCAAGTTATATTCCATGGTGTAAACACACCACAGTTTTTTTTTATCCACTCATCTACTGATTGGCACTTGGGCTGCTTCCAAATGGTAAGCTATTGTAAATAACCCTGCAGTGAACACAGGGGTACATATATTGGTTTGAATTAGTTTTTCAGGTTTCTTCAGATAAATTCCCAGAAGTGGAATCCTTGGGTCCATTTTTAACTTTTTGAAGTAACTCCATACTGTTTTCACAGTAGCTACACCACTCTGCATTCCCACCAAGAGTGCAGGAGGGTTTCCTTTTCTCTACATCCTCACCAGCATTTGTTTGTTGATTTATTAATGATAGCTATTCTGACAGGTGTGAGGTGATATCTCATTGTGGTCTTAATTTGCATTTATCTGATGATTAGTGATACTGAGTATATACAATGGAATACTATTCAGCCATAAAAAAGAAGGAAATCTTACTCTTTGTGACAGCATGGATGAACCTGGAGAGCATTATACTAAGTGAAATAAGCCAGTCAGAGAAAGACAATTACCATATTATTTCACTCATATGTGAAATCTAGTGAACAAAGTAAACTAACAAATGAAATAGAAACAGACCCATAGAGAACAGACTGACAGCTGTCGGGGTGAAAGAGGGGCTGGGTGAAACAAGTGAAGAGATTAAGCAAAAACAAAAAACTCATAGATACCGACAATAGCATAGTGATTTCCAGAGGGGCTAAGTGGTGATAAAAGAAGACTTGACTTGGGGTGGTGAACACACAATACAAATACAGATGATGTATTATAGAACTGTATTCCTGAAACCTATATAATTTTATTAACCAAAGTCACTCCAATAAATTCAATTTTTTAAAAAGAAGAAAAAGACACATAGAAAAGAAACATACTCTTTTCTGGCCATAACACCTGGTGACTTAGACTGTGTTCCTATAAATCTGACAATGAAATCTCACAAAAGGATGTCCTGCACAATCAAGTATTAGATTAACTAAAAGAGTAGACAGCTGAGCAAGTATTTTATATGTCTTACTCTCATTATTGTGGATCCTATTCAGTTCCTCTGGAGACACTGTGCAGAGGTTGTAAGATGAAGTTAGGTTTTGCAACAATTAAAGACAGCCTTGTTGACAACACAGCAACAACCTATGATTTTTTAAAATGTGTTTATAAATTTAGCTCATGAGCCAGCCAACATTTTTGTACTGTTATATTGTTGTAAAGAAACTTTGGAGGATTTCAACCTATTGTTTAAAAATAGATTCTACTATCTATGAATTAAAATTAAGATTTTTTAAAAAGGTTCCTTCCAGTGGTTTCTAACTAGAAACTATTTTTTGAAGAGCCAAGATACTGTATGTACTTAACATTTATCTCAAAAAAAGTTAAAGATCGAATTGTTTGCTAAATGCATTTGCTTTATCGGTAATTTTTGAAGTTATTAATATACAATGCTCTCACATTCTGCTTGCACACATCATAAACTGAATTGCATTGAAAATTCTCCACTGTTTTCAACTGCTTGTGTTTTTAGTGCATTTTTTAAAATTAAAAAATGTTGTATTGATATCTGGGTTCAAAGACAGGTCACTCATTCTAGGGCTTAAGAGCAGTTCAGTAACCTCTAATACAGTGAGTGTAAAAGCTTTAATCTGACTGTTCAATCATGGCTAAAATAACACTTGACATCTACCTGCTTTCTGTCTGTTCAGCAACAACCTGCTGAATTATTGTTTCAGAATTAATAATGTGGTAAAGAGATGTCAGAAAGCCAGTAATTGATAATACTGCTTAACTCTGGACAAAGAGAAATCTTTATAAAAAGTTTCAGAGCAGGATAGTACAAAACACAGATGCTGTTTCATATTCATTGTTTTAAAATGTGATATTGTTCTGGTGGTCATGAGACATTGATTTTTCATCACCACAAACACAAACATCACAGAAATTATATTTTGCCATTTCAGGTTATTTCCTGAAATACATCAGGATTATTTAGGGGTTGATGGAAACCTATACCCACCTCATTCCTTCCTCCTTTCCTCAGGGAAAAGCCTGCTATAGTCCGTGGGCAAGAGAGCTTTGGACGTTGTGGGAAACCTCTTGGAGAGAATTTTTGCTTGCAGGCAGCATGAATGATTGAAGATAATCAGACACTCTCCTACTTACCACAAAGTAGTGGATTCTGGAAGAGCTTGGCTCAGAAACATATCTGGATCCCAGAGAGGAAGATCAAGTGTGGTCTCCTGTAAATGTGTGGCTCTTCCCCTCTCTAAGAGGCCAAGGGGAGCTGACTGAATGGGCAGGCTGTGGCTTTCCAAAGCCTGAGCTGGCGAGAGTGTCAGGAGGCCAGAGAGCAGAACGCTTCCTCCGTTGGACCATGGGGATCCTTGCAGTCTGCTGGCTTCTTCACCATTGACCCAGTAGGGAGAAACGATTTCATCCCTCTCTGCTCTAGGAACTGCTGCACTTAAGGTACTGCATCTGAGTCCAAAGTAGCCAACAAATTAAAAAGGGAACCTACTTAAGAGGAAGATCAGGCAGCTCAAAAAGAATGCATGTGTAGGAAAAGAGAAAACTGGATGACAGACCACAACTTAATAAAGGAAGAAGAGGAAGGGGAGGAGGAGGTGGGAATAATTCACATTGTTGAGGTTTTTTTGGGCAAAGTGGGCTGTTTTATTTCCAACACAGTTTGTTCTTTCTGTGTCTCAAACATCTACTCAACAAACATGTGCAGATCCTCTCTGTGTGCCAGGCACTGTTCTAGATGCTGGGAATTTCAAATTGAGTAACATAAAAGGCCTTTGCCTTGGACGAGCCTAATTCTTATGGGAAGACACAGGCAATAAACAAGTAAATAAAACCAGTCATTTCTAATGGATAAAAGTTCTGTCAAGGAAATACACAGAATATTAAGTAAATGGGACACAGTATAGGGGGTTGGCAAACTCTCTCTCTCTCTGAAAAGTTAAGGGAGGCCTGAAAGATGAGCATGTATCAAACACGAAAAGGTGCAGGAAATATATTCCAGGCAGAGGGAAAAGCAAAGGCAAATGCACCAATCTGCAAAATCCTATGTTGGTCCATGACAGAGTGGCTACCTTCTGGTCACCATGCTAATAAGCTAAGTCCAGACAGCTGTTTCTCCCTCGGTTGCAAGTGCTCAACTCTTGCCTCAGTATGCAGCGTTTGTCAACTGCATTCATGCTGCTCTTCCTCCTTTTTCATTGCTCTGGCACACATCCAACTAAGACAGCAACTAGGATTGGTGGCTCCTTATGCCACGCCCACAATGCCCCCGAAAGGCAGAAGTGGGAGGAGATGATCATTTCTAGCATAAGTACTACCTGAAGGCTCCCATCATAATTCTCACTACAAGTATCCCAGCTCAAGACAGGAAGCTTAAGAGTGAGTGAAGGAGCCCATCACTATACTCTCAGTGTAATAGCCTCTGCACCCAGTTGGTAACAACTTCTAGAAACACTTTCGGCCTTCTGCCACAATTAAATGTCATGGTCTTTAGTTAATATATCTTCTCTGAAGCATATGTATGATACAAAACACATAGATGGATGTCTCTAACACAGAATACTAATATTCATTAGGGTGCTATTTTATTTTTAATGCTATTTTAAATTTTTTGTGGTAATGTATTTTTTCCTCTATTGCTACCACTAGTGACTGGGCTTTGGCCCTCTGGCATCCATCTGCCCTACTTCCTTTGTCACTTTCTCATTCTGTTTTGAGCATCGACTTTCCTCTCCTCTCAATCCACAGTAGTAACTACAGAACAGACTCCACACCCAATTCCCTAGATGTCATGTGACTTAGGCCCAGCCAATCAGAGAGCTGCATGCTCTGCTGGCCTCTCTGATTGGTTCAGGGAAAGGCATCAGAGATGGTGAGATGTCATGAAACTTAGTGAAACTTCTGGGCCTTAACTTGAGCATATTAAGAGTAAAGAGTTGCCGAAACCGGTTTGGCTCAGTGGATAGAGCGTCGGCCTGCGGACTGAAAGGTCCCAGGTTCGATTCCGGTCAAGGGCGTGTACCTGGGTTTCGGGCATATCCCCAGTAGGAGATGTGCAGGAGGCAGCTGATTGATGTTTCTCTCTCATCGATGTTTCTGACTCTCTATCTCGCTCCCTTCCTCTCTGTAAAAAATCAATAAAAAATATATATAAAACCACCTCAAAACCCCATGAAACCCAGGAATGAGAGAGAGCAGAGCTAAGCCCAGGAATAGAGAGATTGGGTGCTGGTATCCCTACTAAGTAAAAACCTTGCTTGGAATGGTTAGTTACATCCGTGAATAAATTCCCTCTTGATTTAAAGCAGTTTGATGAACAACATAAACTGATGAACAAAGACAGATCCAGAGACAGAGAAGCATCGATCAGTGTCAGACCATCAAACCTCAGAGGGAAGGTAGGGGAGGGTGGGGGTAAGAGGGAGAGATCAACCAAAGGACTTGTACGCATGCATATAAGCCTAACCAATGGACACAGACAACAGGGGTGTGAGAGCATGAGTGGGGGGGTAGGGGGGAATGGGGTGGTAAGGACACATATGTAATACCTTAATCAATAAAGAAAAAAAAATAAAGCAGTTTGGGCTGGGTTTTCTGTCATGATAGAAACAGTCACTACATTAGTCACTGCTCAGCCTTAAGCCATAATTTATTCATCCTCAAGTGTATTTATCAATATATTACAGTAGCATAGCATTATTTTCTCTCCCCATTCTCAGCCCTCTTTTTTTTTTTTTGTATTCTCCTGGATTTAAAGATCAAATAGCCAAGTTCACTCCACACTAACTTACCATTTTGTATATATGAAGATAATTTCTTAAGCATAATCACTACACCCTCACTATGATTCAGAGCATTTAACTAAAATATCAATACAGCCTTTGTAAAGGCCCGGCCGGAAATAACTAGCAGCTGACTTCATGAGTCTAGTACATAGAAACAAGTTTCCAATAATACCTTGAACTTAAACTGTATAATATTTATATTCCAAAGGGCAACCAGAAAAATTCTGATATTACCACCCCACCCCCCACCACCACACACACACACACTGTGATTGCAAATGTATATGAAACAGTTTCTTTGACAGTGTAATGAATGGGAGTTACTCCATTCCAAAGTCTTGAGAGTCAGTAACCCACTTCCGGTTACACAGTTTATCCATCTAGCTCAGTGATGGCGAACCTATGACACGCGTGTCAGAGGTGACATGCGAACTCATTTTTTGGGTTGATTTTTCTTTGTTAAATGGCATTGAAACATAGAAAATAAATATCGAAAATATAAGTCTTTGTTTTACTATGGTTTCAAATATCAAAAAAATTCTATATGTGACACGGCACCAGAGTTAAGTTAGGGTTTTTCAAAATGCTGACACACTGAGCTCAAAAGGTTCGCCATCACTGATTTCTAGCTGATACCTTGTCTAAATTGGAAATGTGCTTCTCCCTTTTGCTAAAAGTATTTGGATTGCCCTATGTGACGTGAATAGCCATCCCTCACTTAATCTCTTCTCAGGGGACTATTAAGGTTAGACTACCAGGACCTCAGAAGTTTCAATGCCAGATTGGCAGCTGAGACCACCTTAAAACTCTATCCCCACTCACTTATCAGGAGACCTCTAGAAACCCACTTCACTTCTCCTGAGACTTGGTTTCTCCATCGGGAGCTCAGAAGTAGTAGGGGTCGAATCCGCCAGCCTCCCGGGGCTAGTGTATGTTGGTCAGCTAATGAAGCGGTTTAAAATAATTATGGAAAAAGAAAAAGGTGTGCCATTCCACTTTGGGGTTATTTCTACCATCTTTGTAAATCCTCAAAATTGTTTCAAATCGGTAATTTGATGTAAGTAGTTGAGTTTTCTCATCCAGCCAGACAGCTATGGGATTGTCTTTCCTTCCTCTCTGCTGCTGACAGAGAGCTTGGAGCCCTCAGGGCCAGAGTTTCTGGCAGCAATGAGGCATTCCAAGCCTTCTGGGGACACGGTGTGTGTCTCTCATCTTGTACACAGAGAGTTCATTACTGAAAAGTGTGTGCTGTGGGTGGAAAATAAAAACAACAGGCCCCCAAATAGCCTAGGGCTGAATTAATTACCTGTGCACTCACTGCTAATGATTTGGGGAGCACACTGGTGCTTAATATTTTATCTGTTTAGCACCAACGTAAGGGCTCCACTCTCAAGCAAGCTCCAAACTGAGAAACGAGCTAGCATCTGAAATGTGTGCTCTAGAAGGCACTGAACCTGTCAGGAGTAAGGCACTTTGCAAAAGAAGAGTCCCTTTTCTCTTGAGTTTCTGGGCCCAGCCACCCTGTGGGAACGGGGAATGGGCCTCTAAAGAGGGGGTTCAGGGTGTCCATGCAGCAGCAACTTGTCAGAGGCAGGTTTCCCATTCCATCCCGTGGTTCTTCACTCATAGGCTGCCAGGACTGTGGCAGAATAGCAAGAATTGGGGTTTGAACTCCAAGTACTTTTGTCATGGATCCCTCCAACATTCTGAAGACATGAGAGGCACTCGAGCAACATTCACAATAGGAGAAGAGAGGAAAGGGCTCTAGGCGTGGCAACTGAGTATTGGATTATTCCAAATATTCCTAATAGCCTAATACTTGGTTAATCCACAGTTAGTGGAGCAGAATTCAAACCCAGACTGTGTGGTTTCAGAGTTTACGCTCCTAATAGCCACGTTATACTGCCCTTGAGAAGAGCAAGATGAAACAAAATGGAAGAAACACCAGTGACAGTCACAACAGTTACCGAAGGTAGGCCATGGATAGGGTGGCTCTCGGTCTTCATAACCAAAGCCAAAAAGGAAGCCAGATAAGCCACAAGTGCTCATGAAAGGAGAGCATATCAGATGCTCAGGACATACACTTACATACATGCACACACATATGAACACACACACACTTTGCCCACCTGAGAGGGCTGCATTCTTCTTCTCTAGCGTAGAGGTTTGGGTGGGACAGAAGGGAGGGTGGGAGGGAACTGATGCTTTCTATCACAACAGGGCTCTTTGTTAAAGAATTCTTCAGACCAGGCCAAGGCGATAACACCAAAGCACATTTTCAAAATGGTTCTTCAAGGGCAGGGGAGACCCAGGAAGATGCAAATAGCCAGTTCTCTGATGACCCACTTTGATCCAGAGATAAAAATCTAGGATATCAAGTAGAATAAAATAACTATGTATCTTCCAGGCAACTCTCCATAAATATCATTTCTCTTAAGCCAATGGTTCTCAACCTTCTGGCCCTTTAAATACAGTTCCTCATGTTGTGACCCAACCATAAAATTATTTTCGTTGCTACTTCATAACTGTAATGTTGCTACTGTTATGAATCATAATGTACATATCTGATATGCAGGATGGTCTTAGGCGACCCCTGTGAAAGGGTCGTTCGACCGCCAAGGGGGTCGCAACCCACAGGTTGAGAACAGCTGTCTTAAGCAAATTTCGGGCAAATGTTGAGCAGCAGGTAGTTTGAGTTTAGAAATATGGAAATCTTGTGTTGTTGACTGAAAGCAAATCTATATGGTTTTGAAAGATCAACTAAAGAGAAGTATGAAGGGTGTTCCGTTGGATGATATTAAGGGATATGGCTCAACAGTTGGTTGCAGAGGCCACCCAACCGCCATATGTGGTCAGCATATCTGCCTCTCATTCTAGATTTTATCTTTAAATGTATAATTAATCTGGAAACACACGTGTACATTTCAAAAGTCACGGAAGTCATATATTTTAAGCGTAAGATAAGCAATTTTTCTTTAATGTAAAAGCTGGCACTGAGGTTACCCATGGCTGCAAAGCACCACAGAAGCAAACATAAAATGCGGGTGACTGCTTTATTGCTGTTTGTTTTTAATGTCTCCTACTGTAGCAATAAACCAGAAGAAGGCCCTGGAGTTGTGTAAAATGGGTGATTTCATTTTTCTAAAGCAGAGGATAATCACATGTCTGGCACCTTACATTTCAGTGTGAGATTTTTCTGAAAACTGAGATCTATAGATTAATAACTCCTCCATCTCATTTATCCTACCCCATACTTTCTCGGTCTCCAAATCAATGAAATTGTGACTTGTTGGCCAAGACCGAGTATAGTATCCAATCATTTTATATGTCAGGGTGTTCACCAACTCTGTTTTGTGAAGATTCCATAGGCTGGCCCCAGGGGACAGATTGATAATTTTGCTGATGAATGTCTCATGCTGTTCTTAAGGAGAATACTTTTTTGCTCTTGCTGTAAATGGTTATAAATCCAGCCCAGGCTCATCCCCATCTTCAGGTGCACCCCATCAGCTGTAGGCATCTTATCAGCAAGAAACAGCCTCTCCTAATGGCTGATAAATATTCCAGCCTCCTCCGAATCAGGTATCGAGAGATTCAAATCATGGTCAGTACTTAGAGCTGCTATTTACTACAGACTTAATGCCAGTCAACCTTTGTACTTATCTCTATAGCCAGAGAGGCTGAATAACTCTTTTTATGTCTCCACTCCTGGTCACTAAAAGCTGAGTTCATTCAAAATTTACTCCTGTCTAGGGAGGGCACAGGCCTGTAACAAAATTTGAAGAGGTGTGTGTGAATATCAAATAAAATGTATGTTTTCTCTGGCATCTACTTCCTCTCCCCAATCCTGCCCCAAATTTGGCCCCAAAGCAAAGACACATGAATCTGAAATGGGGCTGAGTGAGGAGAGAAACACATCTCGCTGTCCTCAGCGTATGACAAAATGAGAGGAGGGTGATGTGGTATTTTTCCTTCTGGCTCTTTGGTTTGGGGTGGGGGGGTGTTTGTTGTTTGTTTGTTTGCTTGCTTGCTTGGTTGGTTGGTTGGTTGGTTAATCCTCACCCGAGGAGGATATTTTCCCATTGATTTTTAGAGAGTGCAAGGGGAGAGACAGAGAGAGAAACATTGATGTTGACTGGTTGCCTACACATGGATTGATTGTCTCCCAGATGCAACCAAGATACTTACTTGCCTTTGGGGTTCATGCCCTTGACCAGAATCCACAGGCCAATGCTCTATCTACTGAGCCAGACTGACTAGGGCAGCCTTTTTTGTTTTGTTTTCATGAAACAGAGTCTGGAATCTGAATACCACAGGACTTAGGATTTATAAAAAGTTTCCAGTTCTCCATAGAAAACAACCACTTTTCCTGAATAGTCCTAAAAACATACCTTTGATGAAAGTAATTATAGAATCTCAGTTGTTGGAAAGATTAAAGGGAGCTGGTAAATAAAAAATCCTTTATTCTCCTTCATAGGAAATGGGCACGTGTGATACATAAAGAAGAGAGTGTGAAGTTAATACTGTCCTATATATTTGAAAGTTGCTAAGAGAGTAAGTAGATCTTAAAAGATCTCATCACAAGAAAAAAAAATGTAACTGTGTATGGTGATGAATGTTAACTAGATTTATGGTGGCAATCATTTTGCAATATATACCTATATTGAATCAGTATGTTGTACACATGAAATTAATACCTTATATGTCAATTATACCTCAATTTTTTTAAAAAAAATCAGAGCATTAAAAAAGAAGAAGAGGGTCTGGAAACTCTTATAAAGAAAAATGGCAGAGTGTCAGGCAGCATGGCACCTCCTCCAGAAAGCTAAAAGTATCCGTGCTCATAAGAATGTCTCTCAAAAAGAAGTCCACTGACACTGCCAACAGCTCTTAAAGGTGTCATCACTTATCTTTCTACAGGTTATGGTTAATCGGATTCTCTATGCAGGAAGCACCACCAAGCTTGATTTTTGTAGAAGTCACGCTTGCTCACAGTACTCTTCAGTTGCCAAAGGTCCTCCCTTTGTGTTGTAGTTGACACGGCGACCTTTGGTATAAGGTCAGTGTAAGTTACCCATTTCACTGATAAGATAACTGAGGTTCAGGCAAGGTTAAGCAAGTTGTCCAAGGGAATGAAATAACTCAGTGATGAAGCATGTATTTTGGTTATATGCCCGGGTTACAAAATTCCAACATTCCCTAGTTTGTCACTGTCACTTAGGTCTGCAGGTGAAGGGTGGGGGAGGGGCTAGCCATGAACAAAAGGGGTGAACTGACCCATCAGTGGCCTTTCTGAGGCACACACTTATAGTCCAGCCAGGACTTTGATTCATTTTCCTAGTTGTCATTTTTACACAAGAGGAAATAACCCCTCCCCAATTATCTCGTTTTATATCACTTATAAAAATATCCCTTTTATAGTTATTCATTTCCTTGCTTCATAGGGTCGTGCTCTTTTCACAATAAGCAACTTCATTCCCTTGATGTCTTGTCAGTATCTGAGGCTGATCCTCCCCAGGAAAATTTTAGTATCTGTCAAACTGTCCAAACTCGAATGGTGAAGGAGAGGGGCAAGGCCTGAAGCAAGGATCTGTGTTCTGCTCTGGGCTGTGGGTCTCTGGCCTCATCAGCCCTCCCAAACCCAGAGACAGGGCCCTCAAACCTTCTGCTGTGAAGCAGTGCTAAGAAAGACATCCCACTGAGGTAGCCTGAGAGGAGAACAAAGATGCCATGGCATGTTTCGTCAGCAAGTGAGCACAGGGTTTCAAATATGCCCCAGAGTTCCTAGAGCCATGAAAAATTATTTTCTTAAGAGCTCTTGGTAAAATAAAAGATGATATTCCCCTCCAAATAACTTTTTTCTCTCTGTACCTAGAAAAGGTTGCTAAACTGATTACCTCAAGGTTGACAATTGCATAATTGTGGTCCTGAACAGATGACAAAAAAATATATATATTTTTCTCTGGCTTTTCAACAACTCTCAGTTCCATACTCATGAGGTGAAGGTGCCAGTCTCATCTCTGCAGTCTTTCAACTTCTACCACCTTTTGCACAGAAAGGAAGATGGGCATTTGCATTGGGTTCTTCTTTCACTCAGAGATTAAACGGTCAGATAGTGCATTCGGCCGCATTCCAAGTCCTTCTGAGGCCATTTCGAAGCATTTCATCATTGCAACTGTTGTTTTGGTTTCTCATCTGCTCACAGCTCAGCCCCAACAAGCCTCGGCCTGCCCCCTTTCTTTCCCTCTGAAGCTTTTTCCTCACAAAGAGCCAGGAAACTCCTCGCCTACTCTTACACACCGAGAAGCTAAGGAAAGAACATGTCCCAACTCAGTGAGCCACAGGTTTGGTTTGTTCTTCCTTGGCATCCAGACTCTCGGCCCCAAATGAAGATTTACCCATAAACATTTTATTGCTTCCTAACTCCACAGGATACTTTAGTCTATTTTGACTGTATCTCATTCCTGATCTGGCACAACAGTTTTCTCATTGATACACATGCCTTTTGTTGTGGCCCTTTGTCTGTTTTTTAAAGTTGTCAGAAAACAACACTGTTGCCTTAGCTGGTTTGGATTCAATGGATAGAGTGTCAGCCTGCAGACTGAAGGGCCCAGGTTCAATTCCAGTCAAGGGCACATGCCCGAGTTGTGGGCTCCATCCCCAGTAGGGGGCATGCAGGAGGCAGCCAATCAATGATTCTTTCTCTTCATTGATGTTTCTCTCTCTCCCTCTCCCTTCCTCTCTGAAATCAATAAAAAAAATATATTTAAAAAAATACAAAAAAAAAAAACAAAAACATTGTCTAACAGAAAGTCCAAGCAGTGTATGTCAGTGAAGCCTTTAGTTTCTGTTGCTCACTGGCTTCCCCATATCCCAGGTGCACCTTTGCATGGACTGTCAGAAGGCCCGGCTGAAACCCCACCTTCTAAATGCATCACTTAGAGCTTCTTTGGCAGCATCTCACCCCGGAGAGAACACCAATGAAGACAAGTCTGCGTCATGGCGACCTCCACAAAGACAGTAGCTCTCTGAGTCAGGCTTAAAATATTTGCTGTCAATGGTGCATGGAGAAGGTAAGGCTTCTGAAAGTGGCTTTTAAAAGAGTGGAATCAATTACCTGGGTAACCAGGCAAACAGAAAATCAAGTAAAAAAATATATGTATATATGTAAGCATAAATCAGTGGGGCCTCAAACGGCCTGGAGCAACCTTGAGAGAAAAATGTTGAGTGGCTCTAAGAGTCAAACGAAATGCAAAGAGGGAGCCATACCTCCGGACTCAGAGAGGTAGCTCCTTTGGCCTGTCCTGCTCTGACCCTGAATGTCTGCTAGTGATTCCTGTGCTTTGACCAGGATTATTTGTCATGAACCAATTCAGAGAAGGTAAGAGCCAACGCAAATCCATGTCAGAACGCCACGCCAGCCTTGCATCCTTCATCTGTCATGAAGTGCGGGCTGAGCTGAGTTATTTCCCCCGAGGCAGAGTGCCAGCACAAAGGATTCCAGGCCCTTCTCCAGTTGGTCTTCAAGCACCACAAGGCATCAAGAGAGTTAAAGCTGACCTGGGCACAGTTGCTAAGGAGATGAAGTTCTTATATGTTTCTACTCCCCACTACTCTGCCATAACTTCTAGTTGTGGCTAAATGTTTTATGATTATTAATTATGTTTTTCCTCCACTTTTTCTTCCCAATACCCCTCCCCCATAGAAGTAGGCTCTGCTTTACCTTGCCCCGGGGATGTTCCTTTAGGGGGGGGGGGTTGGGGGGGGCGGGGGAGTTTCTTTTAAGGCAGAAAGTCTCCAAGGCTTTCTGGCTTTTGCTTTCCAAAAGCCCAACTATTTAGAACTGTATGTGAGAGGTAAAGGGAAGAGAAGGGAGTTGTGAGTAGAAGGGAATTGGTTTTAGTGAAGACCGGGAAGAGAACAAAATAAAAGGATTTCTCCACGTCTAGAAATAAGAGAGCAGGAGACAGAGATGTTGGCTGATCCCAGAGGGGCAGGAACTTGGATCAGCTTTCGGGCAGCACCACCGGGAAACGTCCAGAAAGGCCTGACCGTTAGATTGATCTAAGAATAGGCACATTCTCTGATGTTTCCTGCCCATCTCTGTTCATGGACTCAGATTCACATCTACTCTTCCTGTGGTGACCTCATTAGACTTACCAAGAATTCTCATGCTGCACATCCCTGCTACATGGACAGATTTCAATGCCAGAATTGAAATCAGAGAGGAAAAGAATAACCTCAAGATTTATTTATCTTTCATTTCTTAGTAAATGAGATAGCTGCCCTACAAAACTAGTAGTTAGAACATGTACAAATGCTGTTATTCAACCATCTGTTGAACCACTGAAATGACAATGTTGGGTTGCTCACCAATGAATGAAAAGGTCGTCTATCCACCTGGCAGGTGCTGAGCCTGTGGGATCAGCAGGGACCTCTGCCTGTCAAAGGGTTTCCCTAAGTGAAGATCCTCTACATCAACCCTTGCTGTTCCCCTGCCACCCACGAAACACCTACTGAGGGCACTGTTGTATTCCTGGCAGAGGAAAAGTGAGAGAGGGTTGAAGGAGTTAGATGCCACGAGCTGGGAGCGGGCAGGATCACAAGTTAAAACACAAATCTGCTTGGCAGACTCTGGTCTTTTCTTTGGGAGGCTTGGCTTTTCTGCATTTTCCCATCTTTTTGTTTCCCATCTTCAAATGTATCCTCATGTTTCTAAGTATATCTCTGCGCAATGAAGAGTAAACTAACAATGGCCTTTTAGCTGCAGTAAAAGCAGTGAAATAATATCCTTCCATTGATGTCAAAAGAAGAAAGTCTCTGACTTTGGATGTTTTAACAACCAAACATTTAAAAAAATATTAAAGGCCAAGTTGAATAGGCATCCATTAAATACCAAGAAATAATGGAAGAATAGATATATCTCCTAACTTAAGCCCAGATTTCTGCTGACAAGCAAAGGAAAATTCAATGGAGTCCATTCTACTTGGGCATGTTTTACTTTGGAACTGTCAATCAGCTCCAAGCCTTCCCATATTTCTCAGGCAGAATGGGTTTCTGCCCTCTCTGCTTTTTCATGAAATTTTGTGTTATAGAATGAGATTCTTCATTGGGTTAGTCAAATATCATCCATATATGAACACCTACTGTAATCAAGGCACTATGTTGATATAAAGATGTAGAAAATATAGCCCTACCCTTACAATTCTTATAGTCTAGCAGCCACTTTCAGAAGCCTTACCTTCTTATTTTTGTGAACAGTTATTTTGTCCTGTGCCAATTGGATTGACATGTCTTATAACCTCTACTAGACTGCAGGATCCTATGGACAAGGGTTGTGTCCAGTTTCCTCTTAGTCCCCCATGCTGCAGTGTCCACCATGTACCAATATATCACTATAGTAAGGGCTCCATAAATGCTAGAATTGAGTCCCCAAACTAATGTCACAACTTGATGGGTGGATGAGCAGCCCACACCCATTTGCCTCTCTTTCTGCCCAACCTCTGCAAGCTTCTGCAGGGAGGGTCAAAGAAATGGGCTCTTGCCCCTTTACTCACTCAGGCCTCCTAAGCTCACAGCAAAGACAATCACATTAAACCTGAAGCACGTGCTCTACTGCATAGACATTCCTAAGCACAGTCATTCAAATTTCTTCTCCTCTCCCCTTCTCCTGCTGACCCCTAGGACATATGGTTGCTTTTCATTCAAGCACATTTTCTCTAAGACAGTTATGGGAATCTTTTCTCACTGTAAGTCCGCTGGTGAGTATTTTGCTTCTTCTCTCTTTGTGGTGTGATTTTTTCCTTTCTTAATGTTTTCTGATCTGTGAAAGAGTACCCTCATCCATAAAGAATTTCATATTCTGATCAAATCAGAGTTAAAGCTCCAAACATTGGCAGGTGCATTGAGCCAAGTTAGAATTATAGTAAGGAAGCCCAGAGTCTTCATTTGGGTTCCCCTCAAAGCAGGCTCAGAGAGACAAGGATTTGGGTGCAAGGATTTGAAAAATGATCCCAGGAAACAGGGAAAGGGAGTGAAGGAAATGAAACAAAGAAGGTAAGAAAGTCACCAAAGAGTGTGTTGATGAGCAGATGGCCATTCCGGGCCACTAGGGCTCCATCTTGCTGAGGGCCCTGTGAGATGCTGCACAGACCACCTGGGGCAAAGGGGCTGGGATTGTACCCACCAACTCCATTCCACCCTCTTTAACTGAAGACTGCTTGAGCATTATTTCCCGTCTTGTCCAGAATGCTCAGAAAGCTAGAAAATGCCCTCAGGCAGAGAGAAACAGGAGCTTGAGGTAAGAAGTCTTTGCTCATACAGAAATCTGACCCTGAAACCTAAGGAAACCCCCAGTGACTGAGAGAATACAGCCAGGCACCAACAGCATCTGCTGCACCCACAGATGTATAATGAAACCCAATACCTAGCGGGACCCACCCTCTGGAGACAGAGAACGCTGCACCTGGAATTGCACACAGGAATCCAGCTGAGAGTGAGAGTGCGCCTGAAATCCAGCCCACATTCTGTTTACCAAACTGTATGCTCTGGCATGGGGCTACATCCACCTGGAAGAAGGAAAGTTCTTTTTCAAATTTGCACAAAAGTGCAAATGGGCCAGCAGTGGCCCTGATAACAAACACTGCCTTAATATTAGAACAGGTGCCAACTCTACAACAATATCAGCATTACAGGGTCTGATTTTATACACCACGGTTTCTTTGATGCGGAAAAGATGGCACACCAGAATAATAGGGCGGTAAAAAGCAGCCAGATTTAGCACTAGGTAATATTCATTTTTCGATATTCAGGTGGCTCTTAATACAAATATATTATTTGCTACCATCCCATTCACTGCAATTCTCTGAGATTCTTTGCAGCAATAATCCTGTGATTTATCATGGGCATTTTTCTATTCCCCGGAAGAGATTTTAACTTTTTGCTGAACAGAGAAAGGGTACTTTGTCACATTGTGCCTTCTGCCACCTTTACATTTCGCTGGCATTGGCCACATTGATGTACCTGTCTCACAAAATATCTTCATCTGAGCAGAGTCTTCTTTCCAAGCCCATCTCATGAATGAATCTCATAGATTCCCCAGTGGTCGCCATTCAGGGACTGGTCTGCAAGTAATGTCTCTGGTTAGTTCACAGTTTGGAATTTCAATCAGTGCTGTGGCTCCCACTTCCCACACTTACAATAGACATGTTGACTTTGCTGAGTATGTTTCCTGAACTTGCCTGCGCTTCTGGGCAAGGGTTTTTCATGTTCTTTTCTGTGGTTTGCATGTTTTCCATCTGACTTCTTAATAGCAGGATGCCTTTCTCCACCTCACGAACAAATTGAATTTTCTGCTCATAGGTTATTTACTGAGTCTTTGAAACCCTATAACTTGTCCCACTTACTCACGCTGACTGAATAACTCCTGCAGCATAGAAGGGTGCAGGGGTAGTCTCACATAACCGAACTCAAGACAACGACCCGTTAAGTTCTGATGGCTACAAGACCTTATGAAGACCTCTTTGCAGGCTTTTCTATCTTAGCCGTTGTTAGCTTCCTGAAATCAGAGAAAGTTGGGGCTCGGCAAGGCCTTGGAGATCATCCCGAGATGGCATTTAATGTCTGCAGCTCATAGACTACAATATCTTGCAGTGATATGATGGAGAGAAATTGTTTTAAGGAGGGCTAAAGCACATGTACTCTCTCAGGATGGCTTTACTTAAAATGGGAAGAGGCATATGATGGTGAAGAGCAGGACCTCCCTGATGGGTATTCTGGCATGACCTTGAGATTTTGTTATTTTATTCCTAATGTTTGATAGCTGTGATCACGGCCTTATCTCTAACCTGGGTGCTCTGCAAGTACAGTAGGTAAGAGATGGCAGTTGGCACAGAAGCACATTTTTAACACGGTGACATTTGGTCTCATGCACCAGGCAAGTTCTCCTATTTCCTATAAACAGGGAACGGAGATGACAGTTTCACATTCTGACAACAGCTACAGGGAACTACTCTGCTGGCAAGTGAAATCACTGAGGAGCTCTTATTTCCAGATGCCTGCTTTTACATTTATTTAACTTAATGGTTAAAAATAGCTGGACAAGCCCATTTGACATTCTGTGTCAGAGAAACCATTTTGTTTGATATCATAAAGTTTCTCTTATCAATGTGTAACCTGTTATCACATTGCCATTTCAAGTTCCTAACTTGAAATTTGATCCTTCAACTCCTGTAACAACTTCTTAGGTTTTAAGGATTCCTTCACAGCGATTTTTTAAAAATAATTGGAACCACTTGAAATAATGGAATAGTGGCTTTAGGGATCAGACAAACCTGAGTTTAAATCCCACTGACTAGCTCTGATCTCAGTCAAGTTAAATTCATTCTCTAAGTTTGCCCCCATCTGAAAAACGTGGGCCAATATTAGTTCATAGAAACACGGAAATGATTAAATGAGATAGATCAATGTATTTTAAAAACTAGTGTCTGGTATATAATAGATCTATAACTTACCAAATTTATCTATCTATCTATTTTATCTATCTCTATATCTCTAGACTTTCTCTTATGACTATACTAAGAACTCCAGTAAAACATTCAATATTTCTCTTCTAGTTAAAAAAAAAAAGTATCTATGATGATTGCTAATATTTTACACATTTTCTTTCGGGACAGAATTTTTGTCCCTTGTAAGCCAGAACAGGTCTAGACACTGTTTCTCCCAGCATCCCTCCTGGTGCTAGATTCTGCATTGGGACAAAAGTTCAACTGGATTTCAGGTGTTGATAAATCAAATCAATCACTGCTTCCAAATCTGAACTATTTCTCTCCTTTAGCACGAAGACAAGTAGAAGCAAAAGGACTTGCTAAGTTGCCTCTGTGACATTTACGGGTGTCAGTTTTCTTAGCTAACACCTCAATTTAAGAGACGACACCACTATGCTGTCTTCACCACCACTCAGAGCTGCTCTCTGCCCTTCTATCCTTGGAGCAGAAACTGGCAAACACAGTGAGTTCATCATCAGCCTTTCTCTACCTTATCAATTGTGATTCAGTGGCAAACACTCTTGACCAACATCTGGCAAAACTGGAGAGGTTATTGGAGGGGTTTATTTCTTTTCTTTTTAATGAAATTATTTTGGAGCTTTACCACAAATCATTGAAGAGAAAAATGCAAATTTTTGCCTTTCAAATGCTAACATTTGTTGGCCATATCTCAAGAGTGGACAAGTAAGAAGTTCCTTTGTTAAATCCTCAGTGTTGTGTCCGGAGACATATGTTTGCCTTTCCTTTCTCTCCCCAGGTATAGAGACGCGCATGAGTTCAGCAGGTATGGGATTCACTGTGTGGAGGGATCAGCTCTACTGGCTGCTTCTGAGACTGGAGAATGCTGTGTGTGCCATGGGACCCTCGGCAGTGTGGCCAAATGGTCTGTTGAACCTTTCTCAGAATAATCTTTTTAAAAAGAATAAAACAGCCCTAACCTGTTTGGCTCAGTGGGTAGAGCGTCAGCCTGCGGACAGAAGGGTCCCAGGTTCAATTCTGGTCAAGGGCATGTACCTTTGTTGTGGGCACATCCCCAGTATGGGGTGTGCTGGAGGCAGCTGATCGATGTTTCTCTCTCATCAATGTTTCTAACTCTCTCCCTCTCCCTTCCTCTCTGTAAAAAATCAATAAAATATATTTTTTTAAAGTGTTGTCAAAAAATAATAAATAAATAAATAAATAAATAAATAAATAAATAAAAGAAAAGAATAAAACAGAATACATAATATGTCAAGGGAAACCAATATATTAAAATATCATTATCAAATGTGACATGCTTCTTCACTAATGCATAAAATAGCAAGACCTTGTGGCAGGTCTAATAACCCCCCTAATTCCAAGTAGTGATGAACATAATTATTATAGAATATAAATAATAAAATTGGGGATATGTGAAGTGACATGAAAATATTCATGAGTTTTATTGGTAACAGTCGTAAGTATTATTAATACTATTGTGGTTGGTTTCCTACATGTTAAGTAAAGGAATGCTGTATTTCAGAGATTAGCAAAAATAAAGGTGTCATTTTTTTCCCCCATCCAAGTTTATGGATCTGTGGTAGGCAGTTTAGACAGACATGAGCAGAGCAAGGACCATGGGCCAGGTACAGAAGGCCACCAGGGAAGAAAGCCCTGGGTGCCTACAAAGGACAATGGTAAGGTGGGGCCTCATTCCCTTGCATATCACTGGTCAGCAGTTTGAACCTCCTGACCTTTCCTCCCTAGAGATAACATCTAGGCCTCAGTTGTATTTCAGCTCCAATCCCAGAAAAGCAGCAAAACCAGACAAGCAATGCCAAGACCAAGGCTGGCCTCAAGACCACCTGCACTGGATAATGACCCTGCCCTGGCGCTGACCAATCCATCAGTAGAGTCCCCAACCTTGAAAGGACACCCCTGGAAAGCTGCTGAATATTCTATTGAGATCTTCCCGTAGGACCTCCCCTAAAATCTCCACCTTTAAAATCCCTTAGGACAGAGGACCCAGCTCACTCTCCCTCCTGGCAGCACCCACACACCTTTCCCCTTCCCCTCCTCATCCGCCCAGGCATACATCACCTTGACCTTCCTCACTTCTAACCTTCAAGGGCCGTTCCTTTACCTCTATAACTGTTTCCTAAGCCCATTTCTCTTATAAATTACTTCTTCTACCTCTGTGATTTTCCAAATAAATGTTCTCTTATAGTTTGAGTCTTGGCTCTGAATTTTTTTCCTACCCAGAACCCAAGCACTGAGATTGCTGAATCCAGGTCCAGTCTGACCCCACCTGCCTAACACCTGGTGTGGTTCCCGCCACCCCCAACAGACCTCCCTGAATTTTACCTCAGCAAGCCCTTGGGTGTTCCTGGCCCACAGATTTAAGAATCCTCAGGCCTCAACTCCCATTGTGGGAACCAAACTCCTCTGGTTGGAAACTCTCACCCTCTGGCCTCTCTTATTGCCAACGTTGCAAGGATTTGGGAGTCAGTTTCTTGCCAGTGGCGAGAGGCAGAATCTGAGCATTCAAAACCAAAGCCGTGCTTAAGAGAAGGGCCTTTGTCTTTGCTGACAATGGAAGGGATTCACCTTGAAAAAATCACTGTGTACCTTGGACATTTGGTTACGGTGCCTTTGAAGGCTCTGGAACACACCTCCAGGAGAATTCAGCCCCTTACAGACTTGAATGCTACCGCAGAGCAAATAGGGGAGGGGAAAAGGCAGATCAATATCCCCAGTCCTTCCCAGGAGATGTCTCGGCAGCAGGGAAGTCAATCCGGCTGGATCCTGCTGCAGGCGAGCCGTAGAGAGAAGCCTGGGATGCTGGGTGTTCCCAGCACTACCTCTGTCTGTTTGTTCTCCATTGTTTGTTTTTCTATCCCCATCCCTCCTCCTTCTCAACCTGGCTCCAATTCAGCTCTAAACCGGAGCCTCAAAGGGCTGAAGGCAGACTTCCTCTATGAAACGCTCCTGAAGCCATCCTAGGGCCCTGCCAGTGGGAGACAGGAGTCATGGTGCCGGGGACAGTCACCGCCACCTCCCTCCCTCCTCCTTTGCTCCTCCTGCCAAGTCCTGACAGCTCTGGAAGCCCAGAGCCTTCCTCTGACTCCCGCGCAGGTCCCCGCGCTGTGCGCTGCTGCCAAGCCACGGGGCCGCTCTAGGAATGTGTTTTTAATATTCATTGTTCACTCTGTCTGTTACCGATGTGTGCACTGCAATTATTGTAATTCTTTGCACATGTGTTGTTATGAAATGGGTGCCTTTCAAGCTATGCCAAGTTATTTTTTTTTCTTTCCTGAAACCCAGATATATTATTTCTACCTATGTTTCAGTTAGTTTGCCACGCTTCTTTATGTTATTTCAAAGATCAGTCTGGGCGGCAAAGAGAGAGTGGCATGTGCACCAGGCAAGGTCTGCCTGCTTTCCTCCTGGTAGGACAGTTGCTTTTGATTTCGGCTTGTGTGGTTTTTACCTCACTCTCTTGTTTTCTTCTTTCCATGCGCACAGCCAAGCCAGCTTTCAGACATACACACCCCACAGGTGCGGCTCCTGGAGTAGCCGTCTGCACCCAGGGGCAGGCACATGTGCATGTGCAAAACAGGCATGCACATATGTCTGCGCAAACAGCATTCGGATGGAAGAGTTCTTGGATATTAGTGTGTTGTTTTGTTTCCCCTTGGTGGTAGGGAGGGAAAGGAACTCTAGAAAAGTCATTTCTTTCTTTTTCTTTTTTTTTTTTTTTTTTTTTTTTTAACTCTAACTGGGCCTTTTCTGGAACAAGGTTGAAATGTCAGCCATTAAAGGCACAAAAAGAATTAGATGCCATCATTAATTCAAAATGTCTTATTTTTTTTGTTTTAAATTTCATATCAAAGAAAAATAGCCAAAGTAAAAGCAGATTTTAAAATCTGCTAACATTTTTTTAAGTTTCTTAGGACAATGACAAAACCTTTGTAAATTAAGAATAACTATTATTTTTCCTTTAAGAATTTACTCTTGAGAGTCACAGAAACTAGATTAAGGATAAAACAATGGAGGTAGCCACCTGGCGAACATCACCAGCTATTTTATGGCCAGATACAAATTCCTTCCTTAGAGACTCTCAGGCCACTCTCTGTTTTTGCTGGGCAGAGAAATCAGACCCTGTGGCACTCCTGCCTTCCTGGCATTTTACTTTCATTGTTAACTGTCTCTATTTGTCACCATGAAACATTATTATTTTAAGGTAACTAGGAAGCAGGCCTGCACGCTGCATAATAGGGGTGTAACTCTTGTCGCCGAGAGGAATCAAATAAATGGTAAGTGGCTAATGTGGGAAATCACACCAGAGAGAAATAGACAGACAGACAGACAGACAGAAAGAGGCTGGGGAAGAAAGGGAGAGAGAGAGAGAGAGAGAGTTATTTTTATTTTGAGGAATTGGCTAATATTATTGTGGGGGCTCGCAGTTCCAAAGTCTACAACAACTAGATTGGTGTTTGACCAAATAATGGGGTTTACACATAAAATGAACCGTTACACAGCTGGATAAGATAACGGGTGAATAATGTCCATCCCTTTGGTAAGCCAACATATCAAAGATTTAGCAACATAATAAGGTAGGCAGATCTCCACACAGGAGCCAATGTTATAGACGTGTTCTGCCCCAAGAAAATTCCCTCCAAAATTGAGTCTGTGAAAAGAGGCTTCTCTGAGGAACCTATCCCTGTCCTGAACTCACATCCCCTCTCTAATCCAGACCCACTTGCTCCATTCACCCCTGTTAGGTTAGGTGGCTCAGGAGGTGGCGCAAGAAATAGAGAGTCCAGTGAATCAGAAAAGAAAGGAAAGGAAAAGGTTTATTTCTGCGTCCCCGGGAGACCCACATACCCCAAGGACAGGGCACATGGATTCACGCCAACCACGTACCCCAAGGACAGGGCACATGGATTCACGCCAACAGGGAGGGGGGCCCTTTTTTAAAAAATATATATTTTATTGATTTTTTTACAGAGAGGAAGGGAGAGAGACAGAGAGCTAGAAACATCGATGAGAGAGAAACATCGATCAGCTGCCTCCTGCACATCTCCTACTGGGGATGTGCACGCAACCCAGGTACATGCCCTTGACCAGAATCGAACCCGGGACCCTTCAGTCCGCAGGCCGACGCTCTATCCACTGAGCCAAACCAGTTTCGGCTTGGGGGGCCCTTTTTTTTATACTGCGGTTGGGTGAGGGGCAGGGACATGAGCTGAGGTATTCAGTTGAGGAAGTTTCAGCTGCAGGGGGGTCAGCCAGGTATTCAGGAATGAGTCAGTATCTGTGTGGGGGTCGTTGTGGATTCAGGGAGAAGCCTGTATCTGTGTCTGGCACGCTGATCTGTTAGAAATGGCAGGGGGAGTCACATGTCTGCATGTATACAATCCTGGGCTCTCTCCGACCTAACAGCCCCCTTATTCAATTCCCTTGGTTAGATGCCCAAACGAGCATCACTGAGAACTCCACCCCACCACCCCTCTCGGTCCGTCCTCGGTCTTCACTCTGAAACAGTGCCTCCTACTCAGGCCTGGTGTTCACGGATCTGTCCTCTGCTCAGTGTGGCCTCCAGAAGGGCTAGAAGAGTCAACTCTATCCTTTGACGGAAAGCAAATAGAGGGGCCCCAATTCTTGTTCGGTGCCCCACAAAGTGACAGCTTTGTCTGCTTACCTTACAAGTAGGGTTGTCAGATTTAGAAAACGAAAAAAGCCCAAGTATATCTGAATTTTAGATAACCAGCAGATGATTTTTTAGTATAAACATACACTAAAAAATGATTCACTGTTGATCTGAAATTGGTGCCCAGTTAAATTTGAATTTCAGATCAACAACAAATACTTTTAGAAAAATATGTCTTATATAATAGTTGGGGCATATCATCATGCCTTGTGGGTCTGAGGTTCAAATTTAACCGGGGATTTTTCATTTCATCTGGCCATCCTGCGAAGTGACCTAAAATACAAAATACCCCTCCAAATTATGCAATTTTTTTTTTCTCAGAGACAACATAGGTTGATTTCCTATCTAGTGACAGATATTTTTCCTTAAGCAAGGCTGTGGGTTTTACTTTCTCCATAATGATCGCTTATGACCACCTCTCCTCCCAATGCCAGCTACACTGGTGGGATGGAGCCTCTTCAGCTTTATTCCTCCTCCTAATTGGGGTAGGATAGGAGAAGTGTTCTATTTATCCTGTTCAGTTGAATATATTTTCAGAGAAGGGATCATTGACACACCCAGTCATCCACACTCAAGACCCTAGAGCAGCGGTTCTCAACCTGTGGGTCTTGACCCTTTGGGGGTCGAACGACCCTCTCACAAGGGTCTCCTAAGACCATTGGAAAACATATCTATAATTACATATTGTTTTGTGACTAATCACTATGCTTTAATTATGTTCAATTTGTAACAATGAAATTGGGGGTCACCACAACACAAGGAACTGTATTAAAGGGTCGCAGCATTACAAAGGTTGAGAACCACTGCCCTAGAGCCATCCTCAATTCTTTTTCCCTTGGTCCCCCCTCCTAGAGCTTCATTCTTTTGCATCCTCTCCCTTTCATCATAGCTCCCCTCCAAATCCAGATCCATTATTTTTTACTTAGGTGACAGAGTGAATTTCTGAATTTTTCTTCCTACCAGTAGCATCTCTCTTCTGCAGTCCATCTACCACACCCCCTGTCCTGAAGTTCAGTACCATCCTGAACATAGTCCCAAGGCTCAGAAGCATTCTGTTTCCAGAATGCCTGTCAAATGAAGTCATACATTTTGGCTTACATGAAATCCAAACATCGAGGCCATATATTAAGTCCCTGAAGCTACTGACTTTAAACCAAGATCATAAACATTTTCTGTAAAGATACAGATAGTAATTTATTAAGCTTTGAGGGCTATACAGAACTCTGCCATTGTTGCATGAAAGCAGCCATAGAGGATACATCAATGAATGAGCATGGCTGAGTACCAATAAAACTCTATTTCTAAAAACAGGTAGTGGGGACGGATTTGACCTACAGGCTATAGTTTGCCAATCCCTTCTCTTGCTGCCAAACCAAACCTGTTCCCCAAGTTCCAGCTCACGTGTTGTTCTCTCTGCAAAGCTCTTCTTGATCCACCCAGTTTGAAGTGACTTCTTCACTCCATGCACACAACACTTTATGTCTCTTTTATGGCCTTGCCCACACGCTGCCTTGTTCAGAGTTCATGCCTCACCTCAATGTTGGTGTGCTTGCCATCCCCTGAAGAAGTCACTTCAGTCCTTTACATGGTGTAGATGTTCAATAAAAAAAAATATTAATAGGAAGAATAACTGAAAGGCCCTGGAGAGTGAGTCTAGAAAGGGGCAGAGGCTTGAACAACAACAACTTCCTGCTTCTCCTCCAGGAAAAGTGTGGGTTCCCTTGAAGATCATGGACCAACACCAAATGTCTTCTGTAGAAGCCCAACTTCCAGGCTTGTCAGCCATTATTAAAAATTCAGAGATGCCTGTTAATCAAGAATAAATTAGCTAAGCATTCAATCCCCCAACCAGGAAGGTGAGTATTGCAAATGAATTTGGGATGAAACCATTTTCCTTTTTGAAACACACCTATGTTAGGCACTTAGACATGAAGAGAGCAAGGACAATAGGCCAGGTACAGAAGGCCACCAGGGAAGAAAGCCCTGGGTGCCTACAAAGGACAAAGGTAGGGTGGGACCTCATCCCCTAGCATATCACTGGTCAGCAGTTTGGACCTCCTGACCTTTCCTCCCTAGAGATAACATCTAGGCCTCAGTTGTATTTCAGCTCCAATCCCAGAAAAGCAGCAAAACCCGACAAGCAATGCCAAGACCAAGGCTGGCCTCAGGACCACCTGCACTGGATAATGACCCTGCCCTGGCGCTGACCAATCAATCAGTAGAGTCCCCAACCTTGAAAGGACACCCCTGGAAAGCTGCTGAATATCCTATTGAGATCTTCCCCTAGCACCTCCCCTAAATCTCCATCCTTAAAATCCCTTAGGACAGAGGACCCAGCTCACTCTCCCTCCTGGGAGCACCCCCACACCTTCCCCTCCCCCTCCAGCGCTCCCCAGCTGTGTCACTTTGACCTTCCTCACTTCTAAGCTCCAAGGGCTCTTCCTTTACCTCTATAACATGTTTCCTAAGCCCATTTCTTCTACAGATTACTTCTTCTACCTCTGTGATTTTTCAAATAAATATTCTCTTATCGTTTGAGCCTCGGCTCTGAATTCTTTCCTAGCCAGAACTCAAATACCGAGGTTGCTGAACCCAGGTCAGGTCTGACCCCACCAGTCTAATGCCTGGTGCTGTTCCTGCTCCTGCCAACACAACCAAGTTTTAAAATAAAATAAATAGCTTCATCTGATCTGAACTGCCAAGATATTGCTCCAAACTCCATTCCTCAAGAGAGCTTGTTACCTGCTTCAGCTCAAAATCACATGACTCTAAAGTTCTCATATCAGGGCTAGGAAAAGTCAAGCCCTCTCTTCCTCAGAAAAAGGGTGTCAGAGCTGGGAAGAATGAACTGAGGAAAAGAGCAATAGCACAATTGTTTCTCCAGCAAAAACTGGGAAAGTTAAAATAGTTTTAAAATTAGCTGTCAATGAAAATTGCAAGCAAATGTATTTCTCTAGTTCTTTAGTATCTTTTGTAATTTTTCTAGACTTAAAAATGGTTTCATTATATTACTACACATTTTATTTTTTCTCTCTAATATTTTAGGTGCATATCACGTTCTCTTAATTAACCTGTAAGACTCTTAAGGGAAGATACACATTTTCTGTTCTTATGTACCTAAGAGCATTATCACACCAAGGCCACACAAATGCTTAGTAAGCATGCAATAAATCAATAATTATATGGGGCAAATTAATCCGCTAAAGTCCTTGGTGGGAGAATTAAGTTACTAAAGTTAATATTTTAAAAAAGAATTCTTCCATTCTCTTAAAATCCTCATCCCACCTCCTTTTCACCACCAATTAGTACCTCTAAGTCCTTTGAAATTTTCATAACAATAAGGAAGAAATACCAAAATTTTGCTTGTAGCTATGTTTTATTGGATTAAAGGCTCTTTGATGGTGACAAAACACATGACACTTAGATAGATGAAAAGCATCACTTTCTGTTACTTGCCAACCGAAGAAGGCTTCCAGGCATGGCCAAACAGAAGGTTACACCCAGGGCTGGGCAGTTTATGTACGCTAGCAGGGTGGGGTTAACCAAGTCTAGCAGGCTCCCTGTGAATTGGCAGATTTGACAGGCTCTAGGATTTAGGGCCTTTTCTGGTTCTCTGGTACCTGGCCCTCAGGTGATTGGGACTGTGCATAGACACCAGAATGTGAGAGTCCCGTAAGAGAAGTCCTTGGACATGTGAACTTCATCAGCTGCTCAAAAGGGGAACTAACCAACCTCTACTCAGAGCCTCAAAACTAGATCAAGATGCCATTTAAAAAGAACTATGTTACATGCTATAATAGAAGTCATTCACCATACCCTCATCTATGTTTCATGAAAGCAGGAACCTGCCTGCACCCTTCTCCTTGTCAGTGCACCCCAATGCCCAGCTGTAACCCAATGCCTGGCAGGTGGAAGGCACTCACATTTTCTTGAGTAAATTAAGTGAATCCAGACTTTCACTCCTACAACAGGGCAGAGAGGTGGCCACTGAGAATTCGGGCCTGGATTTGGCACATTCGGTAGGCACTGAGACTTGCACTTCAGGGGGCAGGGGAAGATGTAATATAGCTACTATACGGGGGTGGGGGGGAGGTGGGGGGGGGTAAACAAGGTCAGTATTGGTCCGTCAAAAGATTATATCCATAATCAAGAATGTTTTTGTTTTATCAGAATGACAGACACAAATAAAATAGACCAGTGTTTATTGTAGTGATCAAATCTTACTGCAAAGTGACATTTGGCAGTAAGAGAAATGGGAATGAGAAAAAAGAAACTGACCAAATGCCAGCTAAATTGCAGTGGTTCTACTGTGGGATAGAAGATAACAAAGCTTTGAAAATCAAGAAGCAAGGAAAGGTAAGAAATGAGATCAGGTAACAGGCGCCCATGAGCTGTGGAGAGAGAGTCACTGATTTTATAAAATTACATGATACAAAGAGCATTTGGAGGGGTTATCTTAGTCTGTTGGCAAAAAAGAACTAAAGAAAATACATCTAGATTTAGTGTAAAATAAATAGGAAATAATGTCTTGAGGCTAGTCTGTAATGACTATAAGTCATTAACCTAATGAATGCAAGAAAACAGACTTAAAGAAATGATATTACCTCACTACAGTGTTTCTATGGGAAGTAACACAGAATGAGGGCTTCATGATAAACTCTAGAAAACTCCAGGTTAAAAAAATTTAAATGGTTTCTTCATCACAGAACTAATTAAATTCTTCATTATGCTAACACTAGAGGCCTGGTGCACAAAATTTGTGCATGGTGGTTGTGGGGGGGGGGGGGGTCAGTCCTTCAGCCCTGCTTGCACCCTCTCACAATCTGGGACACTTACCTGACAGCCTTCCTGATTGCCCCTAACCACTCTGCCTGCCTGATTGCCCCAACTGCTCACCTGCCTGCCTGATCACCCCTAACTGCCTCTGCCTTGGCCCCACCACCACAGCTTCGTCTGGAAGGACGTCTGGAATGATGTCCGGAAGGTTGTTTGGCTATCCACTCTAATTAGCATATTACAGTTTTATTATTATAGATAGGATGGGAACTTCTAAGAAGAAAGCATGGAGGGAGGGTCTTGACCACAGAACCCTACAACAACTCATGGAACAACTCATGTTCTATAGAACATTTTTCGATAAAGCCTATGCTAACATGATAATTTTTCCACCTGTGTTATTTTTGTAGCAACAGAGTTATTTTCTGTCAGAGAATTTAAGCAACTAAATTCCAGAACACATAACACCATCCCTAGCTCTTAGGGACAAAGTAGAAAAAATCTCCTTGTGTTTAATATAGGTATCTATGCCCTTTGAGAAAATACTTCTGGTCCCCCTGTGACATTCTTGGGGTAGACTAACTATATAGGAGAAAATACAAATAAATGAAGATTTGAAGTAGGATGTGGTGGGTGATGAGAGAACATCACACTGATTCTAATGTTAACTGCAGTCCCACCACATTCCTATTCATCTACTTAATTAAAAGCCTAGAAAAAAATCAACTTAAAACCTGGAACCAAAGCACCAAGCTAAGAATAATATTATCAAGTAGAATTCAAGTTCTGCAAGTCTGCACAATTCAACAGTGACTGCTATTGAATGAGCATCTATCTGATTAGGAGACCAAATAATATTGAATATCAGCATTTAGTTACTTAGCTTGATGTGTCAAGCAGAGGCAAAAACTGTAGTCAGCATTCCAGAAACAGTAGCATGGGATAGGCAGGTCTTCACCCAGCAATTTGCCTAGTGATTCTGAGATAAGTAGTCTCTCTCTCTCTCTCTCTCTCTCTCTCTCTCTCTCTCTCTCTCTCTCTCTCTCTCCCCCACATCCCTCTCTGTGTCTTTTTTATGTAAATTTCCTTACATGATATTGTGATTCTGATGCCCTAATGGGGCAGTTGTTTATTGACATTATGAATGATGTAAGGTCATTTTATGATGACTTTCAAGAAACTACTGACATAACTTATTTTTGTGTTTTTTTTTATTAAAATATTTTTTCAATTATAGTTTTTATTCAATAGTATATTGTATTAGTTTCAGGTATACAGTATATCGGTTAGAAAATCATACAGTTGGGTACTGGAAGTATCAGAGGGCCATTACTTTTTGATTCTTTATGTAGATGTCCATTAAATATCTATATGTTCATATGAGTCATAAAAACATGGCCATGGAGGCTACTTTTGAAATCACTGATGTTACAAGGAAAACAGCCCCAAGGAAGCTCGTGGCTTTCAGTAACATCTCCAACAATGGTTTCTCTTATTGAAATATTTATTAAGTATATACCATGTGCTGGGTCTTTATTCCCTGGGCCAGCTCAGCTCTGTCTTTATAACTAATGACCAAGACAGCCTAGCCAATCAGGCAGCTTTTAAATTACTTTCAAGGGTTAAAAGAATAGACAGATGGTCACACAGTCACAGGTTTCAAGCAGGCATCCTGGATTCATGTATTGCCATTGGCTAAAGGAACTCACACCTAGGAAACCACACCTTTGGAAAACTCAGGTATACCCATATAGCAGGTAGCAAAATGACAAACACCATTCCCAAAGGGGCAAAGAAAAAGCTTCTTTATTTTCCTGTAACTATGGCAACCAAAAGGGGTACACTCCTAGTTTACACCTGTTGTCTCAGTATCCCAACTGGCCTAACATTTCTCTCAGATTTTTAATTTTTAATGAAGAATTATTAATAGCTGCATTGGTATATCTTTGCTTTGTATTTTCAGCTTCTGATATAGTCTTGCCTAGCAGTGTGGCAGTTGTATGCAAAATGAACAGATTTTTTTTTTTACTGTAACATGTAATTAAATCTAAAAGATGCCCAGCAATAATCCAATTCTCTTTCCCCTATTTTCCCTAGACTTAATATAACAAGCACCTCCTTTTCAAAGACAGCAGGCAGTGCCCTCAGGCAAGAGAAAGCTCAGGAAGCTAATTTCTTACAGTTTGGGTGACATTAGGAGAAAGACTCAATACCACTGCCCCTACTGGCCATTGTCGGGACAGCCAATTGTGTGGTGTACACCACACCCACACCCTTCAAAACGTATGACTCCACTAGCCATCAGCTGGCAGAGTCAGTAGAAACGTTGGTTAGGTGGGAAACATGAATGGGAGCTACAATGGATCATCTTGTCACAGAGCTAATAGAGAGCAGCCTGAATACTCTCATTACATGTTTCACTATTTCTTGTATGGTTTATATACATACTAGAGGCCCGGTGCACAAAAATTTGTGCACTCCGGGGAGGGGGGGAGGGGGGCTCAGGCCAGCCTATGCCCTCTCAAAGTCTGGGGCCCCTCGGGGGATGACCACCTGCTGGTTTAGCTCCCCGGGGGATTGGGCCTAAGATGGCAATCACACATCCCTCTGGCAGTCCGGGAGCCCTCGGGGGATGTCCATTTGCCAGTGGAGAGCACATCCCTCTGGCAGTCCGGGAGCCCTCGGGGGATGTCCATTTGCCAGTGGAGAGCAGGCCTAAGCTTCAGTCGGACATCCTTAGTGCTGCTGAGAAGGCAGGAGAGGCTCCCACCACCACCGCTGTACTGGCAGCCATCAGCCTGGCTTGTGGCTGAGCAGAGCTCCCCCTGTGGGAGTGCACTGACCACCAGGGGGCAGCTCCTGCATTGAGCATCTGCCCCCTGGTGGTCAGTGTGTATCATAGTGACCAGTCATTCCCAGTCTTTCTGCTGTTAGGGTCAGTTTGCATATTACCCTTTTATTATATAGGATAGAGGCCTGGTGCATGGGTGGGGGCCAGCTGGTTTGCCCTGAAGGGTGGGGGTCCCCACTGGGGTGCCACTGGGGTGCCTGGACAGCCTGGGTGAGGGGCTGATAGCTGTTTTCAGGCTGGCCACACCACCTTTAGGGAGGGGGGTCCCCACTGGTGTGTCTGGCCAGTCTGGGTGAAGGGCTGAGGGCCATTTTCAGGCTGGCCAAGCCTCCCCAGCAACAGAAGCTCCCAGCCTCTCCTTCTTTTTTTTTTTTTTTTTTTTCTGGGATTTATTTACCTTCTATAATTGAAACTTTGTAGCCTGGAGTGGAGCTCAGAGCCGGCCAGGGCTTGGCTTCCTCCATCACCAGGGGCAACGCAAGGCTCCAGCTCTAAGGCCATAGACAGCTGAAAGCAGGTATCTGGGGTTTGTTTAGCTTCTATAATTGAAACTTTGTTGCTTTGAGTGTAGCTTAGAGTCGGCCAGGGCAGGCGGGGAACCTTGGCTTCCTCCATCACTGGAGCAAGCAAGCCTCCTGCTCGTTCCAGCTCGGTGTCTGCTGGCTGCCATCTTTGTTGGCAGTTAATTTGCATATCTCTCTGATTAACCAATGGAAGGCATTGCGATGGTATAGTCAATTACCATGTTTGTCTATTATTAGGTAAGATATCAACAGCAAGGATTACTCAGTGATGCTGTTTTATTTTGCCAAAAACTCATTCAGCAGCAAGGGGCTCAAAAACCCAAAAGCACATGTTTAGCAAAAAACTAAATCCTGAATTTTTATTTCACAACGAAGTTGTTGATGAACGTGGAACTTGCAAAGAATGTTTATCAACCCAATTTTCCATCGACCATGAGGGCTAAGCGATACTACAAACCATATGAAAACCAGAAGACACATCTGAACAAGAGGCACCCGCATCTATTCCCCAAATCAGAAGTTACTTTAAGACCCTACCCGAAATGACTGCGGAGCACGTGCACCTGCAGAGAGGGTGTTTCCATATCACTCAATGAAGTGTGACTTTTCACTTACCTCAAACGATTATTCTTCATTAACATCACCCACCTGGGAATCCAAGTTTCCTTTGGACATACGAAAGTGAAGCAATAACGGCTCATGTTTAGCTCCATTAGCAGAAGAAAAACTGCACAAACAGTTGAAGGAGGCCAGTTTGATACCAGTGTCCTAGATACATCAGAGAGAAAACCAGTTAGTTCCATTAATGATTGGTTTTCCTTATTCAATTCTGGAAATTAAAACACATCTTTTGGACAGTCATTCTGTCAAAGAGAAATATCTGACATTATTGTTAATGTTATTATAGGCTTAGGTAAAAAATTCAACATTAAAGATAAAATAATTTGTTTTTTAGTATATATATACAAATGTTAGTACAGTGTGTAAAAAATAATATTCCTTCTAAATTAAGAAATCTTTGGAGCAGAAATGTACATATAGAATTAATAATTGCCTCCCAAAAAGCTCCTGTATTCCATTAATCAAAATAGAAACTCTGTCAAAATATATAAATAGTACACACACACACACACACACACACACACACACACACACACTCACTCATCATATTCCTGATGCCTTTAAAGTGGAAGGAGAAGCATTATTAAGTCATAAAATGAGAACAGTGCAAACCTTCAGAGAGTCCTAAGCAGACACAGATCCAGGGGGGTGAGTGACCTGAGCATTCCACTCAGGAGTCCTGAGCTCAGAGTCCCCACATTTGCTGTCATGCTCGCCTGTCATCTTGAACTTTTTAATAACTTGAACAAGGGGACCCACATTTTCATTTTGCAGTGACCCCTGCAAATAATGTAGCCAGTCCTGTTCTCAAGGACCAAACACTCAGCAAGAGAATTTCCTATGAAACTTGTGGCCTGTTTTCCCTTTGAAAAATAGTCAATAGAGCCAGGTTTCTCTTTCGATTATTTCACTTTCACCTCTAGGCCTGGACAAAAACCTAAGGACAGAGAGGAAATGGTTTTCAAAGGCCACTGGAGTATTTGAAAACCTTGACAATGGTTCCATTGGAGGGTTCAGGTTGGTTCTTGTCATTCTGGAATCGCCTCACCTGCTTCCTGCCTAACCCCTGATTAAATGTCACCATTTTCCGCCAGGTGTCTCCTTGTCCCTTGTTCTGCCCCTAACTCTGTCTCTGTTGATTAAGGTGGTTTACTTTTTCTTTGTGAATTTTTTTTAATTTCCTCTCCACTTTTTAGATTAAAATCTAGGGTAGTATTCTTATGAAAGCATAATGCCAGGCAGAGTTAGAAAGCTGTCCAGCATATCTTCATTAATCCAGGGCAAGGCCATTTTGAAAGGAAGAAAGATAAAGGAGGTTTGTAAAGGGCAAGGGCTGGCCCTCACAGATCCTCACAGCAGGGACAGAGTCTGACGCGCTGCAGCGGGTCTGCACAGAAACAGAGTCACATTGCCCTCAGCATCAGATCCCCGAGACTGATGTTCCCTTAGCCTCCTCCTCCCTCTAGCCCCAGCCCTCTAGCCGACAGGTTTCTTAAGTCACTATGTATTCTGAAGCCTTTCTCTTACTAACTTCCAGACTCCCCCTCAACCATTAAAACTAGGAAAGATCCCCAAACTCAGCCTCTTTCTGAGATGGATGGCACCCAGGGAGATGGGGCAACTGCACAGGTGATGATGGAGGGCTGCCCACTACCTCCTCAGCATCACAGAGGTTAGGAGTAGCCTCCAGGCTCTTGGCAAGCTACCCACCTCCCTCCTTCAGGTAAAACATGGAAGCCCAGTCTGACTGATTTGAAACCCGGAAGCCCAGGAAATGCAGGCTCTCCCTCTTCTGCCTCGCACAGTGTGCACACCTGTTTTCTCCCTAAATTGTTCTAAAAGGACCACCTAAGTTATTCAAGGTTCTAGTGGTCTAGTTATTCCAGTTATTTGGTTATTTCTAAAGGGGACCTGGGGTTCAGGACAGAGTTGCAGTGAATAGAAGGAGTGAAGAAGAAGAAAGAAACATAGAACTGGTTAATACCTCAAGGTATGATGCAATGGGCACTGCACACAGGCACAACCCGCCTCTGTTCCCTGTTTCTGTCACTCCGGTCCCCCACCTCCTCTAATTGCAACCTGAGGCACAGTTTCCTTTTTAGAAGAGAAATTAATACAAAAAATATTAAGCATTAAGGAGTCTAGCACCTGAGACTTCTTCTCTAAGACAATGTGATTTTTTCTTCTTTAAAAAATCAGGAATACTGATGAGCTTCTTTAACAGTGTCACAAGGGATTCCAATTCTGTTAAAATCGTGGCCAAGAGCTTGATGTGCTGAGGGTGGTTAATTGATGGATCAGACACTGCAGGAAAGTTAAATAGATCAGTTCCAGGACCACTCAGTGTAATTAGGACATAAATCATTTAGGGATGCAGAAATTAAACAAATAATGCACACAATGCTTTTAAAGTGGATCCTGATTACATTCCATTACAACAAATATCATACAATTAACTCCTATCCCTAAAGAAGTGTTGAGCCCCGGGATTAGAACTCAATTATTTAGACAGTATTTGAAAAATTTCTAGTCAAGCAGAATAATTTTAATGACCCTTTTGTCAAAATATCAGGCTCTGTTCTGAAATTTCCACTTCTCCATTTATTCAAAAACATTGCTGAGCACCTCTAGGCACCAGGCACTGTTCTCCATGATAGAGACACAAAGGTGAACAACATAAACAAGATTTCTGCTGTCAAAGGGGCTTACATCCTCACTAGGAGGAGATGACACCTGCCCCTAAACATGTATAGTGCAGACAATTAAATAGGCAGATCTAGTAGAGCATGACAGGATGGATCCAAATTCGAATGCATGGTCCGGGAGGCTCATCTAAGAAGTTGACGTTTAGGCTGATATCTGAATGACAGGAACAGCTGTGCTAAGATCAGGGGAAGAGCTGTCTGGACAGAGAAGACAGCCAGTCAGTCCAAAGGCCCCAAGGCATGAACGAGTTTGTCATTTATTTTCAGAAACCAAAAGGTTGGCTAGTATGGCTGGAGCATAGTAAGCAGGGTAGAGACTGTTTGAAATTAATCAGGAGCCCAACCATGGAGACTCATGTCCAGATTAAGGAGTCTGAAATTCATTCCAAGTATAATTGGAAGCCATTGGATATTGCTGGTTTTGGGTTTTTGTTGTTTTTTATTGATTTCAGAGAGGAAAGGAGAGAGAGAGAGAGAGAGAGAGAGAGAGAGAGAGAGAGAGAGAGAAAGAAACATCAATGATGAGAGAGAGAGAGAGAGAGAGAGAGAGAGAGAGAGAGAGAGAAAGAAACATCAATGATGAGAGAGAATCATTGATCAGCTGCCTCTTGCACAGCCCCTACTGGTGATTGAGCCCACAACCTGAGCATGTGCCCTTGACTGGGATCAAACCTGGGACCCTTCGGTCTGCAGGCTGACACTCTATCCACTGAGTCAAACCAACTAGGGCCATTGGATGGTTTTAATAAGGGAAGTGACATAATCTAATTTATAATTTTAAAAAATCCCTCTGCTGCTTTTCTAAGAGTAGAGTCAGGTGAGGTGGGAAGAAGGGATGATTGGGGTGGGAGGAGGAGCCAGAACACCTGTTAGCTCTGACATCCAGAAAAGAAGAGCAGTGACCACTAGGAACCAGCATTAGACTTCTTACCATATCACTTAATTTTTTAATAGACATAAATCTGGTGGTTTATGCTAAGGTGGTAACAGTGGAGGAGAGAAGATGGACCTAGGATATAAATTAGAAGTAGAATCAAAATGACTTGCTAAAGGATATATTATAAAAAATGAGAAATCACAGAATCAAGGCTAACACCTAGAGTTTTGGCTTAAGCACATGCATGAATGGCATATTTTAATGAGATGAGAAATTCCATGGAGAAGCATCTTTAATAAAGAATCATGAGTTCCATGTCAGCCACACTAAGTAATGCCTATTTGGCAAGCACAGCCACACATATATTAATTTAAGCTACATCCTAGGGACAATTAGCTGTCCTAATTGAGAATGTAACCTTCCAGGGTTTTTAGACAACATTATATCAGAAAAATCTACTCTCCAGATGTCACTGCTACAAGTGCTTCAGCTATCATCATTTCTAACCAACCCCAAATCTTTAGCTAATTAGTATAATAGATGTTATAAATGGGTCTTCATTAATGAAAATACTGAAAATTGATAAAATCAGTGAAAATAAAGTTTTAGGCACTGGTTCAAATGATCTAGAGACACTATCCATCCTCTCATGAACAGTTTATAACAATCTAGGACCTATTGTAGCCCGTACTCTTGTGGCTAAAGCCTGAGAATGTAAATTGATGCCTTAATGGTGCTGTGTCAAACCATTGGCTCTGAGGTTTCTGGTTGACAATAGAATTATCAGGGTAAGAATCTCTTATCTAGGACAGGAATGGGCCAGCGAAATCATTTAGTCTGGCCCTGCCAAGGCATTAGGGGTGAGTTAATTAAATGTTTGACCAAATATAGCAGGCTAATTTTTAAATTGATAATTTTGTATGGCCCATGAATGATGTTATAAATATCCAAATGGCCCTTGGCAGAATAAAGTTTCCCTACTCCTGATCTAGAATATCATTGTTTCTAACTCAAATGAGCATTTTATAAAGTGCGGTTGGATCACCTGAAAGAACAAACGACTAGAACTTCTTCAAACTCAAAGAATAGCTTAGATTTTCAAACTCAAAGAGCAAACAAGAATGTCTGCTCTCACCACTTCTATTCAACATTGTATTGAAGATTCTAGCCAGGGCAATTAGGAAAGAAAATGGAATAAAGGGTATCCAGATTGAAAAGCAAGAAAAAAAAACTGTCTCTATTTACAGACGACATGATCTTGCATATAGAAAATTCTAGAACCAATGAGCAAGTTTAGCCAGGTTGCAGAATACAAGATCAATATACAAAAATAATAGTATTTTTATTTACTTTTTCAATGAACAGAAAAAAATAAAAGTAAAGAAACAAGCAATTCCACTTATAATATCAAAACAATTAAAGACTTGGGAATAAATTTAATAAAAGAAGTATAAAATTTAGTCTGTGGATTCTAAAATTTTGTCAAAAGAAATGAAAGAATGACTAAAAAAGTGAAAAGACAACTCATGTTCATGGATTAGAAGATTTAATATTGTTAAGATGACAATATTCCCCAAATTGATCTGCAGATTTCATGTAATCCCTATCAAAATCCCAGCTGGTCCTGACTGGGTGGCTCAGTTTGTTAGAGGGTCATCATCCCATATAACAAAAAGGTCGTGGGCTTGATTCTCAGTCAGGGCATATACCTAGGTTGTGGGTTTGATCCTGGGTTGGGGCATGTACAGGAGGCAACCAATGTTTCTCTCTATCTCTCCCTTACTCTCTCTAAAATCAACAAACATGTCCCAGCTTATGTCTGATCCTAAAACTGATGCTGAAATGAAAGGGCCCTAGACTAGCTCAAACAATCTTGAAAATTAAGAACAAAGTTGGAGGACAAACAGATACTCCCTGATCTTGGGAAGAGGGTGTTGACGGTGAGGATTGAATGCCCCTTCTACCCTGTGGTCATGGACTTTAAGTGATTCCAGTCGATGCAGCTTTGTCTTTACCCAAACACATCCAGGCAAGAAGGGTGAGGAAATGAAGGGTGTTCATAGGGGAATGTAAAGGGTAGTTTGGGGGGAGTGGGAGAACAAAAGAAAAAACAATCAATATGATTAGCAAGTGGTCCACAGGTAAATATTTGACTCCAAGTTTTCTTTCTCTACTAAATCTTGTCCTTAAGTTTTATTTTGTTTTGTTGTGTTTTGTGTTTTTGTTTTTGTTTTTGTTTTTTTTTGGGGGGGGTCTCTATCAGAAAAACAAATCAACCATATTACTCAATAATCCAGGCTAGATATAATGGCATCTCCAACAATAACTTTTTTCTCTCTCACCTTTAATTCTTTACCTTGTTCTGCTCTCAGATAGGATTTCTATAAATGTAATATCTTCCAATCACAGTGTCTTTCCCATAATGCTGCTATCATATCTGGTTCTTTTTAACAGAGTGTACCCTTTCACTGGCATATGTCAGACATGATTCCTATCCAAGCCTATTGACCCCTCCAAGAAGCCATCTAGGTCTCTGTGCTTAAATGTCAAAGTCACGCTCTCCAGTAGTCATACTCTGTGGACACCTGGTGGGTCGGTGGATATTGTGCTTGATGCCTTAATCTTCTGGTTATCCCTCAGCATTACAGGGGCCCTCCTCCTCCATTGTTCTCCTGAGACAAAGTGTGGTTTTTATAGTATCCAATTTTATCTTGTTTATTTTTTTCCTTCTCTCCAAATTCCCATTTCAGTTTCTATATATTTCAGTTTCCAACTTCTTTATCAGATCTTTGAGTTCTCTGACACATACAAGAGACTTCAAATAAAAGCTAACAGTTTGGGGACAGAGACAAGCAGTGACATGAATATATATACATTCCATGATGCCCTCAGTGGAGGGAAGCAAATCTGTAACTTCAGACTTCTGTGTTTCCAAACTGCTTAGCGTGCAGGAAACATTAACTATAGAACCCAAGTATAAATCAAGCCACATTGACTAAAGGGCCTAACTAAAATAAAGTATATATATATATATATATATATATATATATATATATGTATATGTTTGTATGTGTAACTTTGATTACATGAAAAGTTTTCAACATAGAAATTGTGAAAAGAAAGATAGCCCCTCAACCACATGAAATAAAATGCTCAAGCAGTAATAAAATAGTGCAAACAAATATGCAAGCTCTGAAATACAGAAAATAAAAAACATAAGAATTCCATTAAATCTGCAGCTCCATTCACACTCAACCATACCCACACTTCAGTTAGACTTTGGAAAATTTTCTGGCTTATTTCTTTTAACTGTATTTGGCCTCTATGTCTTTTCTTACTGTTCAGAAGCTTTTCTAAAATACCAATTCCTTCACTAAAAACTGAATTTGTAGTGGGTTAGTCTACACTTTAATATCAGTGACACTGAACACCCACTGAAGAATCTGAGCCAGTAATTTGATCCCCAACTCTCAGCTCTACATGAGCACAAAGTCTTGTTTTAAAACTTATTATTAAAAAAATAAAGAAGGCATAGATTTTCATCAATACTTTTTAAAAATATTATTTCTAGTGTAGAATGTTTACATGGATGGCCTTTCATAAAAGCAACTGACACTTGGTTAATTTAATGACTTTCACATTATCTATAATAATAAAAGCATAATATGCTAATTAGACCAGACTTCCTTCCGGACATCCTTCCTTCTGTACAAAGCCGCAGCGGGTGGGGGCCGAGGCAGAGGCCCCTGGCATCGGTGGCGGTGGCAGGTGGGGGCCAGGGCCAAGGCCCTTGCATGAATTTCATGGATTGGGCCTCTAGTGTGTTCAATAAATAGTTGCAGAACTGATTTTACCTCTTTCACCCTATTCCTCACAATGCCTAAAATTTCTTTAACAAAATACAGTGCTTAACTAGAGGCAAGGCTTAAAATCTGAGTACCTCTTGTAATATAAAACATTGACTTAAATTTATATCATGATTAAATGATCTTTTGCTAAACTAGATATTGTTAGGCAAGAGAGATTACTAAATTTTTAGATTGGAGTAATTTGATATAAGATGAGACTACCTCATTCTTGCCATATTAATGATCCTTCCATGGTTGACTCTGCTTTGTAGATACATATTTGAATTAAGAATTATTCTCAAAAAGTAGGTATCAACTATTGTACATCTAAAAACACCATAAGAAAAAATTTAACATCTGGAACCTATATACATAAAATTATAATAATATAATTTTATTAACCAATGTCACCCCAATAAATTCAATAAAAAAGAAAACAATTACTAAACTTGAAGATAAAACAATATAAATGACCCAAACATAACAACACAGGGAAAATAGACTGAAGGAAAAAAACAAAAAGGAGCAAGAACAGAGCCTCAGAGAATCGTGAGACTAAAGTAAAATATCGAACACTTGTGCCTTCAGAATCCCAGGAGAGGCGACAGTGGGTGGGGTAGAAAACTATTTCAAGAAATAATGCTTAGTAATTTTCTAAATTTGTCAAAAAGCTGAACTTATAGATTCAAAATGAACAAACCACAAGTATTGCAAACACAAAGAAATCCATGCCGAGACACATCATAGTCAAATAACTAAAAACTGAAAGAAAAGATGAAACCATAAAAATGGTCATAGAAAATGATGCCTGAGTTAAAAGTGAAAAACAATTTGAATGACAATGGATTTCTCATCTGAAACTATGAAGTAAGAAGAAAATTACACAGATTTTTTTAAATGCTAAAATAAAAAAAAAAAGTCAACCTAGGATTATATATTTGGTGGAAACAAACTTCATGAATAAAGATGAAATTAAGACATATTCATAAAAAGGAAAACTAAGAGAATTTGTCGTCAACATGCCTGCGTTAAGCTAATCTTTTCTGAACAGAAAGAAAATAATGAAAGAAAAATTTTAAATACATGAAATAGGTAACTAAACAACTACACATGTGAAACACAGAATTAACATCAACAGGAAAAGGCAAGCCCTTTAATTAAAAAATAAATTTAAAACATGATCAGGCGAAAAAGTAAAATATTTAGTATTGGTAAAGATTCAAGGATTGCAAATTATGCTCAATATGTGAAATTTAGTATAGCCTCTCCTAAGAATAATCAACAATATGTATGAAATGCCTTATGCATAGTCATTTTTAACCCAGTAACCCTATATATAGGATTCCTAAGGAAGTATTCAAAATGTGCATAAAGGTTTATATTCAAGGAAGACCATTTTAAGATTATTTATGAATCATGATTAAAAAACTAAAATTTCCCCAAAATAGAAAAGTAATAATTATGACATAAAATTTTATGTGGCCATTGAATATCATTTCGTAGAAAAAATATTCCTGTTAACAAAATATTCCTGTTATATTGCTAATTTTAAAAAGCATGTTACAAACTGTATATACAATATATTTCCACTTATATATACAAAAATAACCTTAAAGGGTAGAGAAAATGTTGTGTTTATATCTGATTGATAAAATTACAAGTGATTTTATTATGTCCTGTATGTTCTTTTAGCATTTATTTTCAAAAATTCTATACTAAGCCTGCTACTTTTGTAATAAGAAAAAAAATAGCAAGAAATTTTCCAGGAAAAAATTTTTCAACAAAAATGACTGGCCACAACCTTGGACGTCTTTTGGACCATTTGCTCCAAGAGTTAGTTTGTTCCAAACCCAATACTATTTTAACTACTTATTAGTTTGTAAGTCCTGCAATGAAAGGCCCACCTTTTATTTGCCAGCAGCACCAAGTAGGGCCAAATGGCTTGCCCGTCGGAGAAGTGGTTCTCAGCCTGGCTGCCCATCAGAGTTGCCTCCAGTGCTTTAAACATACACATGCTCAGGCTTCACCACCCAGATTCTTTTCCTGTAGATTTTGAGTATATAGAGCTTAGGACTCTGGGATGTGTGTGTGTGTGTGTGTGTGTGTGTGCGTGTTGTGTGATTTTTCTACAGTTATAATGTACTCCATGACTGAGGTCTTGGTTTTTGAACATCCCTATTTTGTATGACTTGACTTACTCTGTGTGTACGACTTCATTTGGCCCAACTGGATTGTAACTCCAGCTACAACAGACAAGATTTCTTTTTTATGCAACCAATATATTTTATTATCTTAAAGTAAGAATTAGTTTAGCAGATAACTTTTCCTATAGGTATTTATTACCAGAAAACAGGGCTACAGATAAATTGATTATTCTATAATACAGTTATTTTTGAAAGATTTTTTTTTCTTCTCTTTATAAATAACTATACCATACAACACATTTCCTCATTTAGCTACCTTGTCATACAGTGTGTTTGGGGAGGATAAATAAAGAATTAGCATTGTGCATTTGGTGGCATTCATTTTACATGGATACCTCACAGACGTTTATGGTGGTTTGGACAAACTGTGCATATGTTTATAACTGCCACAGAAACTTCTGAACCAAAACTAGTTAGAAGTGAAACAGTTGAACCCTGCTTGTACCCTGAAGAGGATCTGAAACTCTTTTCTTCTAAAATCTCAGTCTTGCTAAGGACTGTTTACTTAAAAGAGGAGACTGGGATGGTCTTCTATCTAGGCATGTTCTCCTAACATTAATAGGTTCTTTAGCTTCAACGAAGTGATGTTAATCCCATCCTTAGAATTGATGGCTAAAACACTTCATAGACAACCAACTATATAGATGTACTTTAAGAAGTTCTCATAAAATATAGAGTGGTGGAAAAGTAGGTTACAGTTGTTTGTATGGAAAATAATAATTAGTAATACAAGAATAAACTCTGTTTCACATACTCACTACTGTAAACCTACTTTTGCCTCAACCTGTATAATCTCAAATTCACAACAATGCAATTTTTTTTCCAAAAGTTTGGTTAGAAAAACAATATTTTGATAAAATGACTTAAATGTTACATCTAGACATTCAAAAATAGGTCCTTGGGTCAAGTCAGACATGCAGAGACATGGGCCTTTTCAGCATTTTTTGCACTAAATCATCCCCTAGGGCAGTGGTTCTCAACCTTCCTAATGCCACGACCCTTTAATACAGTTCCTCATGTTTTGGTGACCCCCAATTTCATTCTTACAAATTGAACATAATTAAAGCATAGTGATTAATCACAAAAACAATATGTAATTATATATGTGTTTTCCGATGGTCTTAGGCGACCCCTGTGAAAGAGTCATTCAACCCCCAAAGGGGTAGCGACCCACAGGTTGAGAACCACTGCCCTAGGGGAACACTAGTAGTTTAAAGAACAACCTTGGACATGTGTTTTTATACCTATGATGTAGACATTGCTTATCGAATCAGCAAGAGATTTTTTTCTCAAAGCATTTTTGTTTTAACAGTATAATTTGTTTATAAAGAAAACACATGCTCACTGAACAACATTCAAAAATATAATATAAACTAGAGGCCCAATGCACAAAATTCGTGCAAGGGGCTAAGCCCTGACAGCCCCAGCTGGCCCCTGCAGCCCCTCGCAGCTCCTCACAGCCTCGGCTGGACCTCACAGCCCCAGCTTCATCCAGAAGGTCATCCAGATGGTTGTCCGGATGGTCGTTCAGCTGTTCAGTCTAATTAGCATATTAGCTCTTTATTATATAGGACTAGAGGCCCGGTGCACAAAATTCATGCATGGGAGGGGGTGTGTCTCTCAGCCCAGCCTGCACCCTCTCCAATCCAGGACTCCTCAGGGATGTCTGACTGCCGGTTCAGGCCCAATCCCACAGCAAGATCAGGCCTAAACTGGCAGTCGGACATCCCTCTTGCAATATTGGTCCACTGGCTCCTAACCATTCTCCCCTGCCAGCCTGATTGTCCCTAACCACTCTCCCCTGCCTGCCTGATTGCCCCTAAACGTCTCTGCCTTGGCCCCACTACCATGGCTTTGTTTGGAAGGACGTCCAGAAGGACTCTGGAAGACATCCAGTCTACCCAGTCTAATTAGCATATTTCCCTTTTATAATTATAGATTATAAAAAGGAAAACTAACAAACCCCCCAAAATACTATCAGATACCACTATAATTACTAAAATTATGAAAATCTAAGCTATATATGTAAATATGTACATATATATCTAATATATAAGTATATTGGTATTTCATATATATTAGACAGATATACACACATAAATGGGATCTTATACATTTTAACCTGATTATTTTTCACTTAAAATATCTTACTGAATAGCAATGCACATAAACTTTCTCAGGGACTATGTATTATTTCATTGTATGATGTACCAAAATTTATTGAGTAAATATCCTATCTATGTATTAACTACTTGGTTCTAATTTTTTCTTAATATAAGTGGCACCGTGTTGAATATCCTTGCATGTCTTTGTGTAGTTATCTGATTATCTGCTTAGGATGGATTTCTAAATGTGATGTTTCTGAAATACACCACCTGATTCTGGAAAAAGTGAAGATGAAATGCCCAACGTACCCTCTCCTACCAACAACCCTAACGTGGCCATTCCTCTACCTGTTCCCACCATTAATTGCCCTTTATTAATTGCTCTTTCATGTCCTCAGTCTATTTTTCTACAAAAATGTTTATCCTTCTCTGAAATTATTTATAAAACTCTTTATATAGTAGAGCTTATAACACTTTGCCACACAAGTTAAAAGGTTTTTTGTTAGTGTTGTTCATTGTCAGTTTCTATACTTAATAGTTTGTAATTTGCTGACTGGGGAATAAAATGATAAGCACAATATGCCACTCACATTATAAATTAAAATTTCTCCTTTATCTCTCAAGACCCCCGTTAAAGCTTTACCTCCTTCCCCATCCTTACATGATCTGTCCCTCTGTTTAACTTCCAACTCACTGTATGTAGAATTTATTTGTGAATTTATCCTACAGTGCCTGGTGACATTGCTAAGTATTATAAATGACACTAGAGTCTTATTTGTCCAAGCCAGCAACCAACTCTGTAACAGGAGTTAAGTATTCATTCCATGCCCTCAAAGCAGGTGCCCAATAAATAATAAAGGCTTATTTAAAGCAATGACTAGGGGAGAAAATCGGCGACAAGGGTCCCCTTGAATTTTTCAGACTTGAGGAGAGGCTTGGCTGAAGCATTCAGTCAGATGGATTACGAAACTCCATTGCACTTCTTATCTCAACATTATGACCCAAGGTAAAGCTCATGGCAATCATGTCAACCCCTGAGACATATCTGTTTTCTTTATCACAAGGGCATCCATATGCAGATGGTCCCTGACTTACACAGGTTCAACCTCACACTTTTTCAATTTTACAGTGATATAAAAGGGATGTGCATCCAGTAAAACCATACTTCAAATTTTGAGTTTTGATCTTCCCCTCATCCACCCCCCCCCACCCCCCGACCCACCCACCCCCCCGCCCCCCCACCACCCACCACCACCCCCCACCCCCTCCCCCCCACCCCCCTGCCTCCGCTATTGATATGTGGTATCCTGTGGTGCTGGGCAGCAGCAGTCCCCTACCAGGCACACAATCATGAGGGTAAACAGCCAATACTCTACAGTGTATGGTGTTGCCAGCATTTTTTGGATGTTCTGTTTTGTTTTCGCATCTCATAATATCGACAAAATGCCCATCTGTGTCTCCTTCTTCTGGTGAGAAGAGAAAGGCGAATACTCTTGAAATGAAACTCAAGATAATTGCCCACTAGAGGTTAAAGAAAGCGCTCTGAGCACCTTTAAGGTAGGCTAGCCTAAGCTGAGATATTGGATAGGTTAGGTGCACTAAATGCATTTTGATTTATAATATTTTCAACCTAGGATGGGTTTATTGGGATATAACCCCATTGTAAGTTTGAGGAGCATCTTTATCCAAGTTTACTCCAAACATTCCCAGTTTATGCCTGCTCAGCTTGTATAATTCTTAAAAGTTCCCCTTTTCACTTGCGAAAGTTTTAGGGAATAAATTAAAATTTTCACCCTATCTATTTATGGCTCTGTTTCTAATTTATTTCCTAAGCTGATAGTCTACCACAAAATTAAAAGATGTAGTAGCTGAAAATCAAGTTTTCTAAGTAGGAAGCAAATTTTGCCCCCCTCTTCTTGGTTTCATTAATTAAATTTATATGAGAGCCCAACTTTGGAGGATTAAAGAAAACATCATTCAATGCGCAGATAAAACATTTACTGTTTATATGAGGTTTTCAAAAGGTCATAAAGTTTTTTTTATTGTGTTCATGTTTTCTTCAACTAAATTAAGAACTTTTTGGAATACCAGTATTCTTACTTTTTGTATGCCTTCATTATAGCACTTAAACCTGTTCTCTGTACTCAGTGGGCATGCAATAAATTCTTCTGTGAGACCACTGGGAGCCTGAAGGTTTTAATTTGCTTTTTGATTAAGGGTGTTCTTCCTCTCAACTTCTATCATGTCATCACAGACATGTGAAGGGCTAATATTGATTAGAGTGCTGAATAGGAAATGGTATCACAAAAACCCAGTTGAATTATAAGATTCATTTTTATGTCTTTGGCTCAATTGTCCATGGATATAGCTCATCTGAATTAGATGTGTCTGAAAATTCAATTACCCCAAATGGAAACATCTGGATCCTTTTTTTATTCCTTTAATCCTTTATCCTGGTGACTTTGCCAGACAGTCCATATCCCTTGTTGGTTTGGCAGGAAACATATAAGGGCATAGTTAGAAGTGGGGGGAGCTCTTAAAAATGTTCCTTGTCTGTTTTTTCAGTCGATGTGGCCAATTTCCTCCTCTAGATATTAGAATCACAAATTTTTATCAAAGTGAAGACCTTAGAAGAAAAGTTACTATAGCTCACTCTTTTATAGCAGGAGGAATTTGGAGTGAGGCAAAATGAAAAAGACTACTCAAAGTCGCATATGTAATGATGGCAGAGCTGTATTTGAACTCTTTTGTTCCTGATTCCCAATCAAGAGCACTTATTGTTACACCAGATCCTACATACTAACTGAATATTGTCTCATTTCTTTTCTAAAAAAATATTTTTTATTGATTTCAGAGAGCAATGGAAAGGGAGAGAGAGATTGAAACATCAATGATGAGAGAATCATTAATCGTCTGCCTCCTGCACACCCCACACTGGGGATCAAGCCCACAACCCAGGCATGTGCCCCAACCAGGAATCGAACCATGACTTCAAACCATGACCTCCTGGTTCGTAGATCCATGCTCAACCACTAAGCCACACCAGCTGGGCAGCTATTGCCTCATTTCAATCTGTGACAGTGGTGCTGGGCTGAGTTTAACCATAGAAAACAATTGTTCACTTAAAATAAATGTGAAATGTTATAAGAGACAAGAATGATTTTCAAAAACATTCCCTAACATCTTTAGTAGATGCTGAGGGGAAAACTTAAGTTCCTTTTTGGATAGAAGATTTTTGTCAAACTCAGAAAGACATGTGTGTATGTGTTCATAAACTGGAATCAGAGAAAATAGGATCTAGCAGGGGAGATCACAGCCCAGGTCATGAGCCATCATGTACATCTCATCGCTGCCCACAGTCCTTTTCATAAAAAATGGATAGTTCTGGGAACAAAGATTGAGGGAGAGGTAGACATATATTGGGCCTGTGATTTTAGTTTTAACTTAGGAAAAGCAGAGAATAAGATCTTATCATTATATCTGTAGGGGATAGAGACAGCCCATTCAGATAAGCTGAATATCTAGTTTTGTAAACTGAGCAGAACAGTTTTGATACTTCGGGCAAACTGTGACCTCATGCAACGGCGAGGCTACAGAACACTACTAATCAAGAGAAGCAATGTTTATATAAGGTGTCACGTGTCTGAGAATACTAACAAGATGCTTAAAAGTCTATGTAATCCCATTTTGGACATAAATTCTTATCTTTCCTTCCCCCAGAAAATGCTCAGTGACATTTTACAAATTAAAAAATGCATTTGTTTCATGTACAATTATTTTTAAAATCTTTACTGAATTATCTACTTTTAGGTGTGAGTTGATCTTCCTCCCATCTTGCCTTAAGGCTCAGATGTGATGCTAGGGTTGTGAAGGAGAATCATATGACATAAAGGAAATAAAATCTAGGGTGAATGGAGGCATAAAACAAAGGCCCCTTCCATGCAGCCAGAGGATTAGGGCAGGAAGAGTGATTTGGGGTTGAGGGAGAGTTACAGGGAGTAAATCAGGAGAGGCAAGAGGAGGTGGGCAGTGTTTGGCCTGGAGACTGGTGTAGAAGAGATTTAGTTACCTTGGGACAGCAGGGGGGAGGGAGGAAGGCTAAAAGCAGAGGTGTACCTGCCCTGCTTCTTATTTGGTTCCCTGAGCAGGGTGTCCTATGCCAACATGGCTCTGGCCTAGTAGTGTCTTTAAAGAGAGGGAAAGAGTCTGGCTAAAGGAAAGAACTACCTCCCTATCTCTCAGGTGGACAACCCATAGAGGGCAGGTGGTAAATGGATGATGAGTTGAACTCCAGATGCCTGCCATGGTGCCTACCATAAGAGATGAAGGGACCCTACACAGAACTTACAGAGTCAACTACTCAGGCCCAGAGACTAGATGGAGGATATGAAGATGCTCAGCAAGAACCTAGGCAGCAATAATCTTCTCATGAGGAACCTAGGTGGGGCCAAGGCACCAGAGAAGAGCCACTAGCCCTGCCCATGCTATGGAATAAGAAGAAAGGCATATATGTATTCATAAGCCACAGATTTCATGGTGGCTACCTAAAGGACACTCACAATATTCACATCTGAGAGCAGAGGGAGTTTAATTCTGTAACTATTCAACATACAGTTATTCTGTATTTGGCAGCATAAAGTTTATGATCCTAGGAAAGTGAAAAAAGGCTAAAAGTCTTAGCTGCTGCAAAGTTGCAAGGCCCCATCTATGGGTAATTTGCTCAAATTTCAGGCACATGGTTCTTGAATTTGCTGATAATTTAAGAAGAAAGTGTCAAATGCAATTTGTACATTGTGACAAAGAACATACAATTTCTCAATATTGCTCCAAATTCCTGTTGGTGTTCAGCTGGGAATTGAGAGTTTCTAGAGAAGTGTACAGAAACCTAAAACAAAAATTTTTATTTACAAATTATTTTCAGTGTTCTATGAGTTCCTTAGAGGTCATTTAGGTCAATGGTCAAGAAAACATAACATATATAGGGGTTAGAAAGGTTAATAAACATTTTTAGAAGAAAAACTGTAAGGACTGATTACTATCCAAGAATTTTAATTAAAAATGATAACTAAAGAAGTTATGTAGTCCAACCCAGCACTGTCCAACAGAAATATAATATGAGCCACATATGTAATTTATAATTTTCCAGTGACTACATTTAATAAGCAAAAAGAAACAGGTGAAATTAATCTTAATAATATATTTATTTAACCCAACCTATCCAAAATATGGACCATTTCAACACATAACCAGTATGAAAAATTAATGAGGTATTTTACATTCCTTTTCTCATACCAAGTCTTCAAAATCCAGTGTGTGTTTTACACTTACATTATATCTCAATATGGATGCTGAATTTTTAGTGGTTAAAGTGAAATGCGATCCTACCAAAATAATAAATTGTGTTAAAAAATGTTTTACACTATTCCTGTTTTTACATTTAAAAAACTTAAAATACTTACTGTGATTGGGGAACGAAAATGTTAAGTAATTAACATTTTAGTTCCTCAATCACATTCACCACATTTCAAATCTCAATAGCTACCAGTGGCTAGTGGCTACCCTGTTAGACAGCATATGTCCAAGCTGATACAGATGCACGACTGGTGTAAATTGAACAAATGATTGTATAACCTACCTAGTTCTACAGACTACTGGCTCTACTTTCATATTTTTTTTCACTGAACAATTATTTAAAGCTAATTAGATATGGGAGAGAGAAAAAGAGAGGGGAACCAAAGAGTTTGGGAGAAAGCCATAAGGAGAATTAGGATTCCATTGACTGAATTGGGGATGCTAAGAAAGAAGACTTGGTTCAAGAGGAAAGATGATAAATATAGAAGCTCTGAGAGGTCACTCATGTGAGGAACGAAGTTCTCTGTGGTCATCACTAGTACCTGTAGAGTTTGCCATCAGAACTGTTCTCTTTACCCACAGCTTCCAATGGCTGCCCACAATCCTATCCTATACATTCTGGGATCAAAGTCAAACCCCAGCTGTGCTGTGCTATGATTTTGCTTGCTTAATCCATGATTCTTAGGATGGTGGTATGGACTTAATACCCAACTATTTTCTCATAAATGCTCTGAACTCTAAATTTCAACTTCTGCCACAATTGACCATGAGCTTCTATTTCTGAACTTGTTCTAACCTATGCCCCAGAAACTTGTATTGTCCGGTCCAGTCCATCTACTTGGACTCCAAATTATGCTGTGTCACCAGTTCACCTGGATACCTAGCATCTGTGATAGGCAGCCTCTACAATGGCCCAAATATCAACACCTCTCCCTTAAAGGTCAGTGGGACTAAAGCGATTTACTTCTAACCAAAAGAATACAGCTAAAGTGATACCATATAAATTTTTCTGATATTAGAAAATACTAGTGCTTCTATCTTGTGTACCCATTCTTACTCTCTCACTTATTTATTCTGAAGAAACTGCCCTATGTCAAAGGACTGGGGAAGTCGATTAAGTCCAACAATCCATGAGGATCAGAATTCTGCCAACAACCACATGAGTGAATTCATGTTAATTAATCCTGTGAAGAATTGAATTTTGGACGTTTTAAGTGATTACAATATATTCAAATCAGAATGTCTACAAGATATTTGGTAATAAGAGATCTGGAGACTAGGGAAGGGACAATGGTAACTCCTCCACATCAAGGTTATAAAGAAAGTCATGACAATGTGTCAATGTCTTTGAAGATTTGAATGTAAGAAGTATTTGTCGAATGGATGAGGGGAATAATTTCCTCTCTCGTGAGTCTCACTTGTCAGAAAGTAAGAACCTCATAAGAAATATTTGAGGAAATTTAAAAATATACCCATGGCCTCACCTTCCCTCATTAACCCAGAATTAAATCAGAATCTCCAGGAACAAGGAATCATGCACATTGTTCTAAGTTCTAAGAGAGTGGAACTTAAAAACACATTCATCTCTCACACAGAATTCCATATGGGCCAGGTCTGTAGAACTTTAATACAAGCAGATTTTCAAGAAAACCTCCAGTTAGTACAACCATCTCACTAATAAGCCAGTGTCATGGCACAGAACTAAACTACAGAGAATAGAATAAGACATCCTTTTCTGTATTAAAATTACCTTCTGCCATGATTTCCAAGGCAGCTCAAGTCCCCCAAACTGATTCTTTTTCATAATTGTCAACTAGTACTTCCAGAACTATGTTAGATAATACTAGTAAAATTGTACACTTTTGCTTTCTTGGACTTTATCGGGATTATGTCTAGTGATTTCTCATTGGTCATATGGCAGACTTCTTGGTTGAGATATATATATATCAGGCTAAGAAAATGTATATGTAGTCCTACTTAAGAGATTTTTTTAATCCAGAATGAACACTAAAATTATTTAAGTCATTTTCAGCATCTTTGGAGATTATTTGAGTTTTTCCTTTCATCAATAGACATTACACTGTGAAAAATTAACATAAGTGGAGCCATTTTAAAATGGATCTGGAGCTGCCATTCCAGAGGAACTGCGCACATCTTGCTCCTTAAACCTTTGGAATATTTGCACTGGGCAAAATAACCTTTGGACTGGGCCAAAGCAACATTGTCTTACCAACAGTTGTTTGTAAAACTAACAGGAAAGCAGCCATCCTGACCACAGGACTGTTGATTATGGGCACTCTTTCTGAGGACAGAATCAGTGCTCAGCCATGTATTGCTAAAGACTTCCTCAACTTGTTAGTGCTGATAGAAATGTCTTTCCTCTACTCTCCTTCCTTTTCTCATAAAAACCCATTACCTTCTCCCTGTAATTTGGATACAATTTGAGTTTCTGCCTGAATCTGTGCCTCTGAAATGCAATTCTGTGATCTCAAATAAATGCTTGTTGCCTCTCACTTTAGCTTTTTACTTTTAAGTTAACAATACTATATTAATAAATGACAAGTAGGTGATTTTTATATTTAAATTAATCATAGTATATTATTCTTTATGCTCTTGGATTCTGCTTGTGAATTGACTTAAGATTTGTAATATAATTTATAACAGATTGATCTGTATTTGTCTTTTTGTGAATGTGTGTGTGTGTATGTGTATGAGACTCAAGTGAAGGTGAGTGAGAAAGGAGAAGGATAGGAAGTAAAAGGAGACCTTAGCATGTGTAAGTTAAAGAAATTGGATGGTGCACACACAATGGAGTATACAGATATTGTATTCTTAAGTTGTATACCTGAAATTTGTATGTTATTAACCAATGTTACCCCAATAAATTTAATTAAAATTTAAAAATTTAAGTATTAGTACAAATAGAGTAGATTGAGCTCACTTAGCCTTCTCTCCCTCCCTCCTCTCTCATACACACACACACACACACACACACACACACACACGAAACCATGCCCTTCTAAGAATCCTCTATGAAAGATCTTCAGAGCAATTGGAAAACATTTTATTTTTTCCAAATTCTCATTTTGCAAACAAAGAAGCTGGAGTCCTAAAAAGATTAAGTGCTTGTCCAAGTTCATGTACCTGGTCTCTCCTTGTTAACAGTATGCAAAAATTGAAAGGGAATAAGTCCTTGAGGGAAAGCTCTTGTAGCTTTATTTAAGCTGGAGAAAGAAGACTGACTGGACACTTCATTACAGTCTGCAAAATGATGAAGGGGTTTCAAATAAGCAATGACAAGCTGTCCTTTTCAATTCTCTTTCTGGGCAGGAGAAGTAAAATGGCTTTAATTAATTCAAGAGGGATTTAGGTCAATAGTAAGAATTTCCTGAATGAACAAATTCCAAGACAATAGAAGGGGCTGCCAAAGGAAGCTGAGGAAGAGTTCTTTGTGAAGCTCTTAAGAAAAGTGCAGGCTGCTGGTTTTCTGCAGTGATTTCAGTACAATTAGTCTGAACCAGATAAAATTGCTGATATTCAAACAGTTTTTACCTATAAAAATAGCAAATTCACTTAGATCAACTTAATATATGGGAGTAAGTAGGTAGGCTTAGTTCTAGAGGACATTTTGTCCTTATTTTAGCCTTTTCTTTTCCTCTACCTCTATGGAATGTATGTGATGGAAACAGACTGATTTAAGAAGGTCAGGATTTAAAGCTTACAAAAGATTCTTGCCTAAATTAAACTCTTGACATTTAAAAGCCATGCTTATCAATATGTATTCTTTTTTTAAAATACGTTTTTATAGATTTCAAAGAGGAAGGGAGAGGGAGAGATAGAAATATCAATGATGAGAAAGAATCATTGACTGGCTGCCTCCTGCATGCCCCACACTGGGGATTGAGCCCACAATCCAGATATATGCCCTGACTGGGAATGGAACCATGACCTCCTGGTACATAGGTCAATGCTCAACCACTCAACCATGCTGGTTGGGTACCAGTATGTATTGTTATTTGTGTGACCAATCATTCCAGAACTCATAAAGTATGTTTTAAAAGAAATGCTAAAATCTATATTTTCGGTGCTAAATGTCCTTATGGTACCAATATATGGAATCTCAATGAGATCTTTGGTAGTTGAGGTCTTCAAGCCAGTATCAACCACAATGACTCTGCTGATGAGATTTGGTATAAATGCTGGTCCAGGAATTTAGATCTCTCCCTCATTTTGGATTCATGTGCCATCAAAAGAGAAGTTGTGCAAGAACTTTTCCAATGGCTTTTGGCTTTGAGCCATCTTGTGTAAATTACTGCTAAGCCTTGACATTACTTACTATATGAATTTTTTCAGCCCAAGGATTGTGTTATTCAATTCTGTTGTGATTTCTCCTATGTAGCCATGCTCAGATCAGTTTCCATTCCAAAAAAAAAAAAAAGTTATAGTCCTAAGAATGATGGAAACTGTTGAAGGAATCAGACTGGGCAGACTAAAGGAATGGGATTTTCTCTCAATGAAAATGCACAATGAACTATTTGCCAGGAACATATACAAGTAAAAAGGACTAGAAAAGACCACCATCACCCCAACTTCGTTTACTACTCGTAATGGATATAACACATCTGAAGGGAGTTAAAACCCTATACAGCCCTGGCACATAAGCCAGAAACTCCACCTTCACTATTTGCAATGGTCCTAAAGCAGTGCAACCATACTTCCCATAGGTATTCCCAAATGTTCTTGGGTGTCTTCACCACCCATCTCTTACTTAACACTTTTCTGTGTCTTCCCATGGCATGCAAGCTCCTGACGTATCCTACAAGGCCCTACAAGGTCTTTCTTTGGCTCACTCTCTTGACTCATTTCACACCTCTCCCTGTTTCAGTTTATAATTCAACAAAACCCACACCATTTATGATACATTCACACCCTGCACCCCATCCCTACATGCACTTCCCTGCTCCCTGCCTTTGCCCAAGTTCCCCCTCTTCCTGGAATCTTTACCAGCTCACTCACACCTTCTCTCCTGGCCTGCCTAACTCTGATTGGTTCCCTAAGTCTTAGCTCAGGCAAGTTTTTTCTGAGCTTCTCTCTGCTCCAAATCAGACTGGCTTAGGTGTACCTCCTCTGTGGTCCAAGAATGCCCTATGCATGTGTCTATCATCGTGTTATTCCTGACCCCTGACATCCCTTGCCCTCATTTCCACCCCATCACCTAGTGCTGTCAATTCTACCTCCAAAACACATCTCTAATCTATCCTTGTCTCTCTCTCCCCTCTGCTCATACCTAATTTGAGTATCATCTCCCACCTGATCCCTCTGGTAGCCTCCCCACTGATATTCCCAATTCCATTGGCCCTTCTTCTGCTGAGTAGCAGCCAGAAGGATTTTTTTAAAGTCATATTTATAGGTCATGTAAGTCCTCTGTAGAGACTACTTCATTAACTTTCCTATATTGACAGTAATGTGGTCTGCCAGGCTCTGAATGCTCTGGCCCTTCCCCAGCCTCGGTTCCCATTATTCTCACCCTCACTCACCAAGTTCCAGCCTTAGGATTCTCAAACCAGACAAGCTCATTCCTGCCCAGGGCCTAAGGGACAAGATGCAACCTTTGCCTAATCATTTGTCCCCTGACTCTTTGTATGGGAATTCCAACTCATCTGTCAGGTCTCACCCAAAATATCATTTTCTCAAAAAGACTTTTCATGCCCCAATATCCCTTAGATTCTCCTAATCTCACTCATAGTACCAGATGTGTCCATCGTAAAAGTGATCACAGTCCTTAATTACATATTTATTTGTTTAGTGTCTCTCTTAACACACTCTAAGCTCTATGAGGAACAGATTCAGGCATAGGTTTGGTTTGGTTTGTTTTCTAACTTCTGTATACCTAACACCACCACAGGAACTAGAGAATGAATGAATGAATGAATTGCATTTACCATATTATTTTTAAATATCTCTATTAGTGCCTGTTTCCCCAACTAGTGTTCCTTATGCACAGCATTATATATCACATAGAGATGTTTAATAAATCTTACTGAATAAATGCCCAACAAGTGTGTTGACTAATTAAGAACTGATTTATTGCCCTAGCCAGTTTGGCTCAGTGGATAGAGCGTCAGCCTGCAGACTGAAGGGTCCCAGGTGCGATTCTGGTAAGGGCATGTACCTAGGTTGCAGGATCGAACCCCAGTAGGGGGCATGCAGGAAGCAGCCAATCAGTGATTATCATCATTCATGTTTCTATCTCTCTCTGCCTCTCCCTTCCTCTCTGAAATCAATAAAAATATATTTTTTTAAAAAAAGAACTGATTTATTATGAATTACATAAATTCTAAGTTATAAAAATATATTCTTTATCATTTTAGGTAATTTTTTCCATATTTCTGAAATTAGTCTTAAATAATAGTTTTAGGCATTCTTTTGTTTAAAAATTTTTACTCCTCACCCAAGGATATTTTTTCCATTGATATTTAGAGAGTGAAAGGGAGGGAGTGGGGAGAGGGAGAGGAGAAGAAATGGAGAGAGGAAAAGGAAGAGAGAGAGGAAGAGAGAGAGAGAGAGAGAGAGAGAGAGAGAGAGAGAGAGAGGAACATTGATGTGAAAGAGGCAGTGCCTCCTGTGCATGCCCCCACAAGGCCCAGGATTGAACCCACAACCCAGGTATATGCCCTTGACCAGGATTTGAACCCATGACCCTTTGGTGCATGGGCTGACACACTAACCGACACCAGACAGGGCTATGCATTCTTTTTAAGAGAGAGATGAGTACACGCATATGTCGGGGAAAATCATCTCAATATATTTTGGACATTTCCAAGTATGTTATATAAAGGATTTGCTGAAATATCTAGTCCATTCATCTGCTTCCAAAATAACTTTATTAATAATATTTTAGGAGGATAGCCACCTCTTGTGCTCTAAAAGTCTTCTGCTGAAAAATCTATTGCACTAAAGAAGTTTTTCTCTGTGTTTCTCTTCTGAACTATCACTAGTGTCCTAAGTTTACAAAATTGTTCATCATACATTCTTCAACTTTATTATTGTATTTAAAGATTGCTTATAACACATTTTTGAAGCTCCAAAATGGCATGCTTAAATTCAGAAACTATTCCAGGGGCTGATCTGGGATTAAAATTTTAAGATTTAGGGCGGGCGGGTGTGGAGAGGAATTCTCCCTAGAGATTTTTTACTTTGAAAAGGGGAGAAAAAATAATACATGTTATATCAACAAAAGATTCTTAAAGCATTACACATAATTAAATACTGAATATACAAACAAAATTAAAAATCACTATGATGAAATGAAGTGTCTCATCGAGTTAAGTGTCTTGAAGCAGCTGGAGTTCGAGTCCCCCCTGGATACACTCATCTGGACCTGCAGTTGCAATCTGCTTTCCCATGAAGCATCCAATTAGTCCCTGTTCCTTCTGCCCTCACATGCAGATTATCGGTTCCATAATTACTCTCCTTGGCCTCCATTGGGGGAAATGTCTTAACTCTTGAACATTTCAATGCCTTTGAAAAATCCAATTCCACTCAAAAACTCCTTGTTTTATTTGTGGTGCACACATCTTTATAAAACATTTTTCAATAGAAATTGTTAGTTTCAAAGGCTCAAGAGTAAAAGTTTTATGCTTTTTTTCTCTTCCTTTAGATCTCTCTTTTCAACTGAAAATAGCAAAATTTTGAAGCAGGGTAATATTTAAGATTTCAGAATAACTGCCTTCAGGGAGGGAGAGCTTCCATTTCTAACTTTCCCTAAGTTGTCACCTTGATAAAAGAAATCGGTCTTGGCTAAGAAGGGTGATTGCAATGGGTAATATGGTCAGATGCTATATATAAATTTTTCTAAAACACTAAAGTTGTGATGCTCAATATTATCAACTACTTGTTTTTTCATAAGTAAAAAATTCAATCCACTTACTAATAGGGTTTATCCTGCATGCACAAGGCCAAAATAATTTTCCATTGATGTGACTAGGGGATGAGGTTTATTATTTTTAAAATGTTGTTTTGGTTCTGAATACAACTATATCTATAATTATGTAAGCACAAATGATAAAAACCTATTTTTTATATTAAAGTGTTTACATCTACATTATATAAATTAGTAAGAAAAACACTAGGACTCTCAAGAGATAAATGGATAAAGGACATGAAACAAAGAGTTCACAGATAATTCAAAATGGACCCAAAATTATTAAGTACAAAAATGCTCTATATAATGTTAGTTATAAAATAAAAAATGGGAAATGTCTAAATTTGAAAAGTAAAATATGGGAAATGGCTGCCATAGAATGGAATATTATAGTCATTTAAACTATGTTTAAGAGAAATTATAATAATCTGGGAAAGGATTCTGCTATGTGAAAAAAATAATTTCTGCATTTCTATGTAATCATATACAATGTGAACACAACTTTCTCAAAAATGTGAAAACAATGGATTATTATTCTGCCTTAAAGAAAGGAAATTCTGACATATGCTACAACATAGATGAACCTTAAAGGCATTGTGCTAAATGAAATAAGCTAGCCACAAAATACTGTATGACTCTACTTATCTGAGGAATCTAGATTATTCAAATTCATAGATACATACTAGTAAGTAGAATGGTGGTTGGCAGGAGCTCAGGGGAGGCAGGGAATGGGGAGTTAGTGTTTAACAGGTACAAAGTTTCAGTTTGGGAAGATAAAAAGTTCTAAACATGGATGATGGTGATGGCTGCAGAAAGTATGAATGTACTTTTATTATTTTAAGTGGTAAATTGATGTTATTATATGTTACCACAAAAAAAGAGGTAGTACTGTGTTTCCATATGCCCTTTAACTAGTTTTCCTACTGTTAACATCCTACATAATAGTAGGATCTTATTATCAAAATTAAGAAAAGAACATTGGACCATTAGTTCCAGTAATGTTCTCTTTGTTGTTCCAGGATTTAGAACATACTACCTTTTTGTAACAAAAACAAACAAAAAAAAACCCATGAAAATCCTTTATAAAAGAATTTGCTATTGGTTTCTTAAAAACTAAAATCCTTATTGTAATATTTTAAATACATTCAAATTTACCAACACAAGGTTTGGGAACATATATGTTGTATAAGCAAGTATGTCTTATTTTATACACAGAATTGTGGTTGATAACTGAATAAAGCAGCTGGCACAGGTTCCATATCAGTTACAATTTGGTTATAACTAGGGTTTAAATCAAAATGAAAACTGTATTAAGCGATACAGTTGTTTATTTCTCTGTCATATAGAAGTCCATGAGGGGGTGGTCAAGAGATGATATGGAGGCTCCATGGTGCCAGGATGTCCAGCCTCTTCTACCTTATTGTTCTTTATGTATGGATTCCATTCCCAAAATCATGGTCCATGATCACTGCTAGAGTTCCAACCATTACATCACATTCCATGCAGGAAAAGGAGGAAAGACAGAAAGGTCTCCCCGCTCCCATTAAGGACAATATCCAAAAGTTACACCTTCCACTTAAATTCCGTTGGCCAGAGCATGAGTCATGTGGCCACATATAACCATAAGAAAGGCTAGGGGGTTATAATATGTACTAGAGGCCCGTTGTACGAAGAGATTCGTGCAATAGGCCTTCCCTTCCCTTGGCTGCTGGCCCCAGTTTTCCTCTGGCACCTGGGACCCAGGCCTTCAGTCTTCACTCTGCTGCTTCATGTCTACATATGCAAATTAACTGCCATCTTTGTTGGGTTAATTTACATACTCTTCTGATTGGCTGGTGAGCATAGCAGAGGATGGTCAATTTACATGTTTGTCTATTATTAGGTAAGATTCTGGGCTGGTATGGACCCTGCAAAAAATATTAGGAGTTCAATTACTAAGGAAGGTAGATGTGGAGAAAGACTTTGGAGGACAAATAGTAGTCCACAACATGAAGCATCCTTCATTCTGCACTTAAATGTAAATTAGAGTCGAGAGAAAACAGGGAGCAAAAAAATTTCTCTGCCTTGGTCATTAGCAAACAGGTACTTTCATTACAGAAGAGAAGTGAAGGCAAAATATTCTACTGCCCCTAATATGGTGGGTATGGGCAACCTTAGAGATCATGTGAACTGCTGAATTAGAGTCAATGAGTCTCTATCTTTAAGCAGCAAACCAGTCAATTAAAAAAAAAATTTATGAGGCATCTACGATGTTATTGAGCACATACCTGGAAATCAGCTAGGTACTCTTAAGATTTAAAAACAAGGTTATTAAATTTTGTTTTAAAAAGAACAACACAGTCCCTAACTCTAGATTTACAGTTCTATTAAAGAATTAAGATTTTCAGATGAGCAATGACAACATAAGACAAAGGTAAACAGAGTATTGGATTTTCCCCAATCCCTCCCAGTGCTATACCATCACCTTCCAGATCAGGATATGTTTTTTGTGCCTATTTAATAACAAGGTTCCCATCTAATAAGTTGAGACCTATTAATAAATCCAGGTACCTTACCTGATCAAACTATAACATCTTTAACATTTTGTCATCTCCCTTTAAGCTTCTAAACAGGGTGAAAGTTAAGCTTGCACCTCAAGACAAGACCTTTATTTAAGAAATCCTCCCACTAACCAACACACAGCCAGACCTCACCATTTTGCCCCTTCCCACTACATAGGTCTTCTAGGGTTGAAGAATAGCATCTCTGAACAAAAAGGCTGGGGCACTAATCACTATGCTATATACCCGAAACCAATCCTATATAATAAAAGGCCAATATGCAAATTGTCCCCTCGGGAGTTCCACCGATTGGGAATTCGACTGCTCACTATGATATGCGCTGACTACTAGGGGGCACGTGGAATGAAGAAAGGCCCTGGCCAGCAGCCAGCAGTGGGCGGGGGGGCAGGGGGGAGGGGAGAGAAGGAAGGCCCCGATCAGCCCTGATCACCAGGCCTAGGGATCCTACCCATGCATGAATTTCATGCACCAGGCCTCTAGTACAAAATAATACTGGGGGGTGGGGAGAGGGAAGTTGGGCAGATCTGGTTTCAAAAAAATCAACTTTTTTAAAACAATTTGATCTCCTCAAGAAAACAAAATACAGAAGGGCCTTTAAGTGTGTTTTAACTATTAAAAGAGGTAGGTGGATGTTCATTCTCTTTATCTGAAAAATTTCCCTTCCTGACATTGAATCACGTTCACTTTTCCCAAGAGGGAATAAAATGTTCCCTGTAAATCACAATCTTTTCTCTCCCGGTACTGTGGACCCATGCCAACATAACAGAAACAGCCAAATAAAGGACTGTGATAAGCTCCTCAGGTGCCAGGAGCATGTTATCAGAAGAAATCATCTTCCTGTGACAAGACACATGGATCCTCAGCATACTCACAAAACAATTGGGGCCCCCAAGGAGTAGAAATTCATCAAAGACTCGGTGGGGAATTGTGCACAAAATAGCAATGGAAAACAGTGGGAACAGAATTGTATTAATCCCCAAAAGTTGTGCCAATTGGGTTCTTAGGAATAGTCCCCAGGTAGATATGCCTGGAGACAAAGGACTTTTTGTGACAAATCTGATAAAATCTGTGAGAAATACTGTCTTTCTTCGCTTAAGATTACAACCTCAGAGGGAAGGTAAGGGAGGGTGGGGGTAAGGGAGTGAGATCAACCAAAGGGCTTGTATGCATGCATATAAGCATAACCAATGGACACAGACACCAGGAAGGTGAGGGCATGAGTTGCAGGGGACAGGGGGGGGCGGGGGGGGGGCGGGAATGGGGTAATAAGGACACATATGTAATCCCTTAATCAATAAAGAAATTTTTAAAAATTAAAAAACTTCCATTTATAAGATGAGTAAGTTCTAGGGATCTAATGTACAGCACAGTGACTCTAGTTAATATACTTGAAAGTTGCTAGAGTAGATCTTAAATGTTCTCACCACAAAAAAACAATGGTAATTATGTGAGGTGATAGAGGTATTAGTTAATGCTATGGTGATAATCATTTTGCTATATATAAGTGCATCAAATCAACAGTTTACATACTATAAATTTACCCAATATTATATGTCAATTATATCTCAATAAAACTGGAAAAATATATAAAAGAATTGCTCTCAGCTTTCCAATAGAATTTTTTACATTGTGACCTGGAATTGAATAGCTCTATATTCTGGCTTGGGTTTCCTGAGCCAGTTTTCAATAAACCAAAAATTTCAGCCTGGAAACTGTCTTATGCAAGGGAATATACATATTTTGACAATAAATCATTCATCTTTTGGTTCCATAAATACTTCCTGCCTGAAGGATTTATTCAAGAAAGAAAATGATGGCCATTGAATTTTTCTATTCCAATTGAGTAAGTGATTCATTCGTTGGAGGCCTAAGTGATGATCATAAATGGAAATATAGAATACTAGCACTGGAAGGAACTAATCTCTAATTTGTAGGCCTGAGGAAACTAAGGATAGGTTAACTTAAGTGACACAAAGCCATCTAGTTAGTTATTGGCAGAAGTAAAATATGGATCTAGGAGCCCTGACTCTTAATTATACCACAGAACTTTAAAAGATACTTTTTTAGTCTGGCCAGTGTGGCTTAGTGGTTGAGCATTGACCTATGAACCAGGATCCTGGTCATCGTTCCATCCCAGTCTGAGTACTTGCCTGGGTTGCAGCTCGATCCCCAGTATGAGGCATCCAGGAAGTGGCCAATTAATGATTCTCTCTCTCATCATTGACATTTCTATCTCGCTCTTCCCCTCATTTCCTCTCTCTGAAATCAATAAAAATATTTTTTAAGAAAGATACTTTTTTATTTATCTAATCTAAATTATTACTGATTTGCTACAAACTAAATTGGAGTCTGGATTTTCACTTAGCAATAGAGAAACTGCTCATGTGCAAATTATTACCATTTTTAGGTAGCAAAATTGGGATATGAACAGTCTTCATTAATATACATTATTTAAAAAATCTTTTAATTTTCACACAAATATCTATTTTTAAAACTGGAACACTGGGGTTTCTCCTGGCCCTCAGTACTCTGTCCTTGGAATGCTGTATTTCAAGCAAGCAATTTTAATGACACCGACTAAACTATTTCAAGACTTCTTTTACTCTTAAAAATTTGAATAAGAAAGAAGAAACTCCCAAAGAAAGGATTTAGGTCAATTTGACTAATACCAAGTTACAATTATACTTTATTTTATGTTTCCAAATAGGTCCAAGAACAGAACTACCTGACTCCAACATTAACATCCTCTCAAGAAACTCCCCTGCAGAGCTTGTCTCCCAGCCACGTCTATACATGTGTCTCTGCGGATAATACATTAATAGCACTCACAATAGAAGGTATTGTTCTTTATAGCTGGTCAAATTAATTACTTGAGCACCCCATGATGTACAACATGAAAGAGCAGCTTTATAGATATTCAGGGCACTATATAATATGCCATGGTGAATTATTGACTCTAATGAGAACATTCTTAAAAGAATGAACTCCCAAGGGTGCTGGCTGAAGAACTGGGAGGAGGGGCTCGTAAGTTAAGTCAATAATTAGGAAAGCAAAAGGAAGAGAGGCGAATTGGGCAAGAGATTTCTGAAAATTGAATACTTGTCATCTGTGGCTCCCTTGCTGATAATTCATTAAATAAAGATAAACTTCAACAACTTATTGACCAACATGCCAATAAATCCTGAGCTACATGGCCTGCGATGCGTGAAACGGATAAGCCTAAATATATTGCCAAGGGAGTTGACTAAGTGTGATGTGATTCAGAGAAATTCATGAACATATTTTAGTATTGTGCTGGTTATGTGTGCTTCACATTTATATGCCATGCTGAGCATTGTGTTAGGTTGATAGGTGATAAAAAGGAAGCAAATAACATTCTTAAAGGAGGTTATAATTTATCTAGAGACAGCAACTATGCATATATGTTACTCAAGAGAATTTACCCGGATTTCTTAAGAGACCACTGTGATCATTTGCAACATGGAATTATATCTTTTGTCTTATCTCGGACTCTATCTCACACTCACATGTTACGTTAATAAACTTTCTTTAAAAACAGACTGCTTGCCCTAACCGGTTTGGCTCAGTGGATAGAGCGTCGGCCTGTGGACTGAAGGGTCCCAGGTTCGATTCCAGTCAAGGGCATGTACCTTGGTTGCGGGCACATCCCCAGTAGGGGGTGTGCAGGAGGCGGCTGATCCATGTTGCTCTCTCATGGATGTTTCTAACTCTCTATCCCTCTCCCTTCCTCTCTGTAAAAAAATCAATAAAATATATTTAAAAACAAAACAGACTGCTTTAGCTCTTGCCATACATTCTGCCAAGGACAAAGAGGTGATGTAAAGTTTGTAAAACATGACTAAAATAAGGAAAAGTGTAATTATAGGCTGCAGTGAAGTTTTCAGAAGCATTCCTAGTCTCCTTGGATCGTTTACGTATATTGTATTAAAGGTGCTGGCTGTGTACCTTCTTCTGTGTAAATCAAATGTGGAAGAGTGTTGTTTCAGAACACCTCTCAAAGAGACTCAGTTAGTTAAGGAGAGCAATAGTCAGCTCCTAGGACTAATAGAGAAATCAACCTATACATATTCTATGCTACTCAGAAAAGTTTCAAAGGTAACTAGTATTTTGAGGTCTTAGGGAAATAAGAGAGAATCCTTGATTCTCCTTTCTATGGAACTGCCAGGAGGGTGGGGAATGAGTCTGAAGATGTTTGGGACTTGCTGGGTTCCGTCCACTACACAAGTGGTTCTCAACCTGTGGGTCACAATCCCTTTGGGGGTCCAATGACCCTTTCACAGGGGTCGCCTAAGACCATGGGAAAACACATATATAATTACATATTGTTTTTGTGATTAATCACTATGCTTTAATTATGTTCAATTTGTAACAATGAAAATACATCCTGCATATCAGGTACTTACATTACAATTCATAACAGTAGCAAAATTACAGTTATGAAGTAGCAACGAAAATAATTTTATGGTTGGGAGTCACCACAACATGAGGAACTGTATTAAAGGATCGTGGCATTAGGAAGGTTGAGAACCACTGCACTACACTCTCCCTCCCATCTGCTCCAGGAAGGGGTTCAGCTCAGACTACCCACAGCTCTCACCAAAGGTAAGCAGTATGTAAAGGATCCCTTCCAGCCTACAAACACATCCTCAGATGGGACAGGCACAATGTTAAGGTCTGTTTTGCTCTTGGACCCTTCTATCTATTGCCAAGAGGTCTAGAATCTGAATTTTGCTTCCTTCAATCCACTTTCTAGTAGTGCCTTTCATGACTGGGTCTTCTAGCCCAGGCCCTCACCTCAACTCTTAGCCTCTCACCATATATGCTCCCCTGGACCCCACCACCTACCTTTTCTGTAGCCTGAGATGGTACTGCAGGTGAATTCTCTCTCTCTCTCTCTCTCTCTCTCTCTCTCTCTCTCTCTCTCTCACACACACACACACACACACACACACACACACACACACACACATTTCCTCATTCTGAGATTTCATGAGAGAACAATGGTAACTTAGGCAACCTTGTTATCTCCCTGTGGAGTTTTTTTCAGAGATTGATGTTTTGTATTGTTTTTTCACCCTAGGAAGCATTGGTCTCAAAAGGCAAAGTCTCTGGCAAGAGAAATGTTCCTAGAAGGCCCTGAAAATACAATCTCCTTTCATGACAGTTAGCAAAATAGCTTCTGTCACTTCTGGGGCTCTCATTCCCCCTCTGTGCAGCATTCATAGCATTCAAGTATATTAAGCATTCACATCATTTATATGTGGCTCAGCCTCTGTTCTAATCCTATGTATTAGTACAGCTAACTGCAGCTCACTCGGTGCTGCTGTTTGCACAGCTGGACATGTCGGATAGAATGAGTTCATCCCTTCAAAGATGAGCTTAAAACTGCCGTCTAGTAGTGCCTTTCTTTTTTACACCTACAACCATTCCTCATTGTTCTCACAAGCACAGTGAGTTTTAATGAAGTCATGTCTTTTAGTGTAACGCTGCAGGTGCACAAATGCTGATAAACCTCCTTAACTCACTGTCAGATCGGCATGTTTATCTTCAAGTTGCAGAATGTATTTAATTATAAGATATGAAAAGGTCCTTCAGATTTGTCCTCTGGGCCCAGAACTAATGACTCATCCATGAAGCGCCATGTCTCCCCAACGGTTATAATGACTAGTTGCTGATCATCTGAAGAACTCATTCGTGGTAGCATCTGGACTGCAAGGTATAGAAATTTCTTTTAAAAATAAAGAAATAGCCTCTAAAGGCCCAGGAAATTTTGCCAAGTATAGTTAACACAATTAAACACACAGGATGAGTATATAAACAGATTTATTAAGGGAGGGGGGGAGAGAGGGAGAGAGAGAGAGATAACCAGCTTCCAGAACTGTGCTAACTCTTAAAATCTTAAAATGCAAATACCCCTAGGAGGTTATTAGCATCTTAGTGTAAATTAAATTTAGTCACATTGCTTTCTTCTTAGGACTAGATTTCTGGGGGAATGGGAGTCTGACCTGGAAATTGGAAGGGAGATGAGAAGGATTCTGGAGTACAGAACTCTCCCCAGTGAGACAGGGCTGGGAAGGTGCCTTCCGAAGGAGAACACCACGCATTCAGAGGGCCTGAGATCCTAAGGGCTGGAGAAGAAGCAAACTAAGGAAGTAGATGGAAGGCATGGGAGGGCAGGAGAAAGACAAGATTCAGTCCCAAAGACAAATAGGCTTGATGGAAAGTGCATTTATTGAGAGTTCGATAGATCATTAAACCCAGTGGTTCTCAACCTTCCTAATTCCCCGACCCTTTAATACAGTTCCTCATGTTGTGGTGACTCCCAATTTCACTGTTACAAATTGAATATAATTAAAGCATAGTGATTAATCACAAAAACAATATGTAATTATATATGTGTTTTCCGATGGTCTTAGGCGACCCCTGTGAAAGTGTCGTTCGACCCCCATAGTGGTCGCGACCCACAGGTTGAGAACCGCTGATTAACCTGTAAGCAGTTTTCATCTGCCTATCTCACTTCACAGCCATTAGTGTAAAGACCATGCTTTATGAACAACTTATTGGAAAGCGTTTTAAAATTATAAATAAAAAATAAAAACCCCTAGCATAATGTAAATTACCATAATTATTAATTCTATTAATGAGTCAGGTATGTATTGAACACTGACGATTTACCATGCGCTGTACACAATAAAAAGCCCCTTCACTGGAGTTTCTCAGAGCTCAGTGAAGAGACAGGTGAGTAAATAAACAACCACAGTATAGAATGCAAAATACACACTTAGCATGAAATGCTCCAGGGCTGAGGAAGAAGAGGCCCCCCCCCTGCCTGGGGGACAAAGGCTTTCCAGAGGAGGAGAGGGCTGAGCTGGGTCCTGCTTGATGGGCTGTTCACCAGAGGGGACGATGGAAAGTCAGAGGGAAGAGCAAGGGCAGAGGCAGCCAGCCCCATGCAGCGAGTCTAGGCTGCTCAGTGCTGCTTGGCCTAAAAATAGCAATGCCAAATCTCATAACTAACTCCCCTGGCCTGATTCCATGCTCACCGAGCTGCCCTCTGAAGATAATTTGGCTTCTTGCTTAGATTTGCCTACAGGGAAAGCACACGCTGGTCAAGGAGCTGGAGTATCCAGTCCACTCGATGATTCTATGCCTCACTGTAAATTAATAAATCAGTATTCTGGCTGATGCCTTTTTTTAAAGTGCAGGAATGAAACTTGTAAGGCAGATGCAAAGGAAATTAGGTGAAAATTCACCAGGAAATCAGCCTGCAGGCTGACGATGTGGACAATGACAGAACAGCTGTGCAAACACCACAGGTAACTTCCGGAAATGGGCTGCCCACAAAGCCTTATTACACAGCACGTTTTTCTCCACGGGAAGTGCTCCCTCTCACATTTTTCTGCATTGTTATAATCCCCTCGTAAAACCCAGCATCAAATGTCAGTCATCCCCAACTTCTTGAAACCCAGGCCAGAGGGTAGATGCAGGCACTTTATCAAACCCTCTACCCTTTATGGGCTGCATTGGGTCTCTCTAAAATTTGGGTGCTGCAGCCCTAACCCCAGTACCTCAGAATATGACTGTATTTGGAAATAGGGCTTTATTTTAAATGATGATTAAAGCTGAATGAGGTTATTAGGGTGGGCCCTGATCCAATATGGCCAGTCTCCTTACAAGAAGAGGTGATTAGAATGCAGACAGGCACAGAGAAGGACCATGTGAAGCCCTGGCCAGTGTGGCTCAGTTGGTTGGAGCATCGTCCCATATACTGAAAGGTTTGGGGTTCGATTCCCAGTCAGGGCACATACCTAGGCTGCAGTTTCAATCCCCGGTTGGGATGTGTATAGGAGGGATTGATCTGTTTCTCTCCCCCATCGATGTTTCTTTCTCTCTCTCACTTTCCTTTCCCCTCTTTCTAATATCAATAAGCATATCCTCAGGTGAGGATTTTTTAAAAAGACCATGTAAAGACAGAGGGACAAGACAGCCATCTGGCAGCCAAGGAGAAATGACCTTAGGAGAAATGACCATGGTGGAACCTGGATCTCAGATGTTTAGCCTCCAGGGCTCTGAGAAAATAAATTTCTGTCGTGTAAGCCACTCAGTCTCCAGTACTTTGTACGGCAGCCCTAAAAAACTAACACACATCCTTTCAGATTCCTCCCCCAAACACTCCAAACAGAAGATACCCACCTATGACCTTCAACAGCCTGAAAGGTTGTCCATGCCATCGACAGGGATGCATTTTGGTTCTTCAAGCTTATTTTCACTCAGTTACTTAAGTGGGTGACTTTGAAGACCCAGCCATGAGAAGCATTGGCTAGTCTTGCTAAAGAAACCAAAGACTTAGTTTCTGAGGCACAAGGGCCTGAAAGTGTAAATCTTGTACAAACTGCACAAAATCCTTGATACAGATGAATGAGGTTAAGAATTTATATACCAAAAGCATAAAAAATTTTATTTTAATTTTTTTTAAAAAATCAAGGCCCTGGCCAGGTAGATAACTGGTCAGACCATTTTGCCAATATGGGTTTGATCCTCAGTCAGGGCACATATAAGAATCAATTAATGAATGCATAGATAAGTGCAACAACAAACCAGTGTTTCTGTCTTTCTCTCTCTGTCTCTCTCTTTTTCTTCCTCTCTCTAAAATCAATAAATTAAATAAAAAACTAAAAAGAAAGAGAAAATAAAAACCCTGCTGGATAGGCGAGCCACAGAGAGTCAGACCACTGACCAGCTTGTTCCTGAAGATCTATACCCTGGAGCAATAAGAACTTATCTGAAAAACTCCTAAATCTCTCTTATTGTTTAGTAATTTATTTCTGAATGGTGGAGTCTCTCATTCTAGACTTATGACTTCGAGATCTACTCCCACACAGGTCCAGTTATTTTTGCAGCCATCTCAACGAAACCAGACTGAGAAACTGGAACTCTTTCAGTTTGCAACTAAAACTGGGGTCAAATATATTTCATTCTTTCTTTCTCTCATTCACTTGTTTGTTAGCACTTCTCTCTCTCTCTCTCTCTCTCTCTCTCTATCTCTGTCTCTGTCTCTATCTCTCTCTTTCTTTGAGAAATGAGACTAACATATATTTCCCTTGTAAAAAATCATTATTAGATAAATGTTGATGTGGTTCACTAATATTGAAGATTCGTTAATGTGTCTCTTCCTTTCCACTGAATTATGCCACATTTGGGGGGTAAAATCTTCTTAATTCCCAACACTGGAGACCTGCTCCATTTCGATCAATCTTCTATTTAAAAAATGCTCCTGTTACATCAACAGTGACAAAACATGTGGATAGCATTTACACTTGAAATGATGCAATGAAAATAGCACTTCCCGTCGTTGGCTTTCTCCCCAAAATACACAACCTCAGTCTAATCATGAGAAAAGCATGAGACAAATCCCATATCCTCAACTAAGGAGCATTAGATTAATTACCTGGGCAGAATGCCTCAAAATTGCCAAGGTCATCCAAAACAAGGAAAGTTTAGGACACTAATCACAACCCAGAGGAGCCTTAGGAGACAAGACAACTAAATGTAATGTGGATGAGCTCTTGGAACAGAAAAAGGACATTAGGTAAAAAATGAAGTAAATCTGAATACAGTATGGACTTTAGTTAGTATTATTTTTTCAATATTGGCTTATTAATTATAATAAATGTACCATAGAAATGTAAAATGTTACTACTACAGAAAACTGGGTATAGGACATAGGGGAATTCTCTGCAATATCATCACAATTTTTCTGTAAAAAATTGTTCTAAAGTTAGAAGTTTATTTTTTTTAATGTTTCTGTTTACCTCTCCCCAAAGGCCATCACTGTCTGTCTGTAACCAGAGTCTAATACACAGACAATCTTCAAAACTCAAATATGTGGCTCCCCTCCCCTCTGATTTCCTCTCCCAATGCAACTTTTATACATATTTCATGTAAGCACTTTATCTTTCAGTAACAAGAGCTTCTGTTAACTTTCAACAGTCATTTGAGTGCTGGCTGCTTTCTCTTCTCTTTAAAACAGATACTTTAGTGGAGGCTTCACATCATCATCCCATCCCCTGGCCGGGCCCAGCACATGCCTCTTGTCTTCATGTTTTCTCCATCGGGGTCCCTACAACTTCAATTCCTGGGGCAGCTTTCTCACCGTCTAAGCCCCAAGTTTTCATTAAATAAAGCCCTCTGGGGCCAAAGCTCAGCTGCTAGAAGTGGTAGAGAGATGCCAAGAGGCCCCACAGTAAATCAGTGTGAGGAAAATCGATAGCAAGGAGAACTGGGGTGTGCTGTTTTCAGCCCTTAGCATAAGAAGTCCTGCAACAGTAAAGGCATCCAGATGCACGCCACCTGGGGCCCAAAGTCCCTAAGAGAGGAAGCTTCTACTGTAGAGTCATTTGGGCTCTGGGTTATTTTTTGTTGCTTTTTTTGGTTTGATTTTTAACTAACCTAAAAGCAGTGTTTATTTGCAGAAAAAGCCTGTTGGCCTTGAAATTTAACCCACACTCAAGTTGGCTTGTATTCAGAGCTGAGCTTGATCTTCATTTATTATTCAATAAGAAGACTACAATTAGCCTGGGGTTGGTTTTCAGACCCAAACACAAAGAAAGGCCCACATAAATCTGATCAGGGATAATTCCACTCTCCTTATAACTGATGTGATGCTGGAGCAAGTAGCAGGCAGCAAATCGATACACCATCATCCTCCTCAACACCAGGCTTAAAGGGAGTCTTTGCCCCTGCTCAGAAAGCAGGGCAAAATGGACCTGCCTAGCAAATATTTACCTAAGGCAATGGTTCTCAACCTTCCTAATGCCGCGACCCTTTAATACAGTTCCTCATGTTATGGTGACCCCCAATTTCATTGTTACAAATTGAACATAATTAAAGCATAGTGATTAATCACAAAAACAATATGTAATTATATATGTGTTTTCCGATGGTCTTAGGCAACCCCTGTGAAAGGGCTGTTCGACCCTCAAAGGGGTCTCGAACCACAGGTTGAGAACCACTGACCTAAGGGAATCCTTTTTACTTTGTAAATCATTGATTTAGAAAATATATGGGTGCTAAGAGAAGAAAGCCTATGAAATTCCAATTGCGTATGCTCAGCACAAAAGTAAGCTACTGCTAGGAAAGAACTGAGCTGCTGGTCCTTCAGGAGAAAAGAAAACTTAATCCTCCAGTGTGCCAGGTGGAATCCTGGAAACCCTCTATGAAGGAAAAGATCATCTGATAACAGACTTGTTGTGAATCACATATGGGAATATATACTCCATAGACCTATGGAAATAGGATGTTTCCATTTATATCAAACTAGAGGCCTAGTGCACAAAATTCATGCATGGATGGAGTCCCTAGGCCTGGCCAGCGATCAGGGCCAATTGGGGCCTTCTGGCTGCTGGCCGGGGCCTCCCTTTCCTGGCTACCGACAGCTGCCTACCAGCAGGGGCCGCCCCCTGATGGTCAGCGCACGTCATAGCAAGCGATCGAATTCCCAGTCTCCTGGTCAAACTCCCAGAGGGACACTTTGTATATTAGCCTTTTATATATCAAATAATCATCACTACAAAACAAATTAATAAATATGTCACTATATCACATGAGTAGATTAGCACACAATGGCTTTATTCCCTGCATAATTGCTCCCTATCTGTTGACCATCTGTTGAGTGCTAACTATGTGTTAGGCACTCTAAATTTTTCCACTCATTAGCTCATTCAATCCAGTAGGTTTCACTATTATTATCTCCATTTTATAGCTGAAGATACCTGGGCTCAGAGAAATTAGATAATTGTTCTGAGGTCTTGACAGCTGGTTAGAGGGAGAGCTGGGATTCAAAGTGATGTCTCCCTGGGGCTAAACCAAACACAAAGCCACCATGCTAAAGGTTCTCAGTCACTCTACCCATACTCTGATTTACTTCAATACGTAGGTCTTCCTGCTACCCCCAAATGGCTATTAGGAACCTGGCAACTCAAATGCACCTCCAAACAAATATCAGGAGTCCTGCAACTCTCAACCACCATGACAGACCTTTCCTACTGAAAAACACATGCAAGAGTAATGAATACCCATGTGACCCACAATTCATTTCCACCACCTCCAAATAACTATTGAGAATTCTGCAACAATAATTTATGATTTAAAAGAATTCCTCCTCAGCAAAAAGCTTTAGAACTATAAGATCAGAACTATTAGATCAAATTTGTTAAAGCAGAAGGGCTCGTTAAACCCACAGGATGCTGTTCCCCCCACTCCTGAAATTCTGCTCCCTTAATTTGAAGTAAAGCCCCAGACTGTGCATTTCTAACATGTTCTTGGGTGATGCTGGTGATGCTGGGCCAGGCCTCTACTTGGAGAGCCACTGCTTTAGACTATCTGATTAGCATAAACGTTTAGACTTTCAGATAGACCCAAGTCTGAATAAATTCCCCCAACACAAAATACCAGGCAATTTCCAGAGTCAGGGCCTGTTTCATGGATATCAGCCAGTGCAATTGCACAGGACCCCATCCATGCTCAGAAGCGTCTTGACTCTGCAGTCATCATCTTAAAATGCTTATAATGATTTTATCTTTGAAGTTTGTGTTTTGTAAGTGAAGTTTAATAGGACAATGAAGCATGTTTTGGGGACCTGAAGCCTTGGCATGGTCCCACCTCCCACTACCTCTTCCCTCCCTGGGATGGGTTCTCAGTCCCCACTGTTTCCTAGCCCCCTGCCAACCTAGGGTTGTCCTTCCCAAACCTGCTCCAACACAGCTGCCACCTGGGGCAGCTCCCAGTCATGTTGAGGGAGGAAGTTAGATCTGCATCCTCTGCTGCCATAGGGGCCTGGGCATTGAGACAAGAAGGGTTGGTGTTGGGGGCAAGCTCACTGACATCTCTGTATGAGGCAAGATGATAACCATCCCAATTTGGGCTGATAGCACCATAGCACATTCTGCAGGAAAGTCAGAACTTAGGACTCAAGTGTTTGAGTTATAGCTTGAGAAACAACTTGAGTTGAATAATTCCTGTTAAATGAAAGATTTTACAAACTTTTTCAAGTGAGCTTTGAATGTGGCATTCCGGAGGCTTTTATGGCTATTGACACGATTACAAAGAAAACAGATATTTCAAAGACTTGAATGGAACTTCTAATGAGAGGCTTCTAGGTGATGGTGTTATTGCTGGTTAATTCTAGATTCTTGCCTCAAAATATGGTCCATGGACCAGTAGCATCAGCAATCCCTAGATGTTTAATAGAAATTCAGAATTTCTAGACACATCTAGACCTACAAAAAAAGAATTTGCATATGAACAAGACCTCTGGGATATTCATAAGCACATTAGTGTGAGAAAGTGTTATCCTCAACCTTTTGCATTTTTACCTTCCTCCTTCTATTTCTTCTGCCTTCCAAAGCTACAAGATGGGAATCAGTCATTGGGACTACTGGTGACTGGGCCGAGTTTGTATAATATGGTAAGTTTTAAGAAGAACACATTGAACTTTGTTTTATTCTCTATCCTGACTCTCCCACCTATGTCTAAGGTTAGTAGAACTTCTGGCCATGTGGCCATGGTCTAAGACTCATTTGTACCTTTGGGTTCCATAAAATATTGGTAGGACCAGCATTTTCATTATATAAAGGCTGCTAAATCTGAAGAAAGAGACATCTGTAGGGAGTCATGGAGCACACTTGAGTGGGACCAAAACTTTTCTGACCCATTGGGCTTTTGCTGTAATTAGCTATAGATTATTAATAGCCTTAAATAATAAGAAAATACAACAGAAGAGCCCTAAATTACTACAGTCCACTATTAAACATTCATACTACTTGCTCTGAGAAGTGAATGGTCGGGAGCACACTAAGGCTCCAGAGACAGTCTGGATTCGAATTCTACTTATGCCTCCTGTAAGCTGTGTGACCTTGAGCAAATTACTTAACCTCTCTTTGCCCCAGTTTCTTCATTTAAAACAGGTATGACAGCAGTACTTACATGAAGTCTTATAAGGATTAAATAAAGTTGCAAAGCGTTTTTGAGCCATGCTTTGTGCAGAGTAAGCTTCACAATGATGTCCAAACGCAAACTTAAAAATATGGCTAAATGTTTATATGTCTTTTGCAAAGCCTCAACATTCTATAATTTATCTTAATTGAATATGTTGTGCTATGACTGCTGTTGTTTTTTATTCCATTAGAGAGAAGAGGAACATCCCCATAGTTACTACAGCATTGAGAAACATGATGAAAGTGAGGTCAGCAGCCATGGCCCCCAAAGGTCCTGAAGGTGAAGTCCTGAGTCTATCTCTATATTTCATGGTCACACCAGCTCGAGAAAGAAAATTCAAAATATATCACCAGACTCCAATATATGCTGCAAAGTCTCACCAGTGTGAAACCAATTTGTTTTACTTCCATACTCAGAGATTGTTGTTTTCTGAACGGTTAAACATCTATCAAAAGCTGCCAAGGTACTGTGCGAAATGAAGTTTAAAATCAGATGTTTAGCAATTAAATCTCATTCTGTAAATTGGCTAGTATCAATGAAATAAAGTGCAATATACAAACACTGCTTCTCCACTTAAATAAAACCTAAGGGGAAAACCCATATAACAGAGACTCTCAGATTTCAACACCCCTTCTCCACCCAAGATGTTGAAGATAGGATCAAATATATTGCAAGATGTGTGCTGCACTTCCAGGCTTTGCAGATGCCTGCCCTACGAAGCCAGTTTCCCTTGCGCTCCATCAATTATTTCTTTGTTTTGCCTGGACGGTGCTTGTAAACTCCGCGAGGTGTGCTCCTGGGCAGCTATGTGCATTTGAGAATTTTCCCTTCTGATCCCTCCTTGGTTGTCTCTGGACCAAAACTTATTTGCAGGCCAGAGAAAGCTGCTGAAAATTTTATGACATTCAGATTTTCAAAGCAATGGTAGTGGCTCAATAGGTTTGCTTACCTTGGATTAAAACCTATGAACGTTCCAGCACTTTCCTCTCCGTGAGATTCATTTCTGACTCGCATGTGGTGACTTGCAGAGTGCTTCATTACAGCTCAGGGGCACAACTGATGCCACACAAGCCATTAAAAATGAGTTTGTGAGAGTGAAAAAAAGAAACCTTTGTAGATGAGGGCCAATTTGTTTTGAAGGCGATGACTGTAAGAGCATTCACAAAGCAGCAAGCATTAGCTCAGATTCAAGCTATGTCGTTTTCTCTCCTATTTTTAAATACCAAATAGAGAGCTGGGAGAGTCCTTTCTTTGTGACAGCAGCTTTGGTTCCTGCCCTTACTTTCTGCCATGATAGCGCCAGTTAAACCGTATGAACAGCCCTGTGTTTTTGGCCTTGGATAAAAATCCATAAATCTGTGTTTGGCTGAGGTCCTAAGGAGAGTCATCTTATTTTTTATGCCTCAGTTTTTTTATATTCAAAGTAGCTCCCATACCAAACTCACAGGATTTTGGGGACAAGTGGGGGGAGCTAATGAATATAATTTTTATAAGTAAAAATCAGCAGGCAGGTAGGACACAAAGAATTAATTTTGTTGTTATTAAGGCAGCACGTTTATTATTTGCCATCTCAAGATGCTCCCACTGTTTTTCCTAATTGATTGCAATTTAATTTGTTTTTTATTAATCCTGTTATTATCTACATATTCGCCCTAGTTGTAAGCTCTAAGATGAACACTTTGGATCAGGGTTCTCAATCTCAGTAATTTTTTACATATTGACTGAATAATTATTTTTTTGGGGGGGGTAGGGGCAGTGGGGGGACTGTCCTGTGCATTATAGGATGTTTTACAGAATACTTGACCTCCATACATTAGATGCCAGTATCCCTCCCCCTACCCAATTGTAACAACCAGTAATGTCTCCAGATAATGCCAGATGACCCCTGGTAGATACAACCTCCCAGTAAAGAACCACTACTTTGGAGTTAATCAAGCTGGTATTGTCACTGGTTGCATATATTGTAAGTGGGGAAAAGCAAGAACAATTTAGCTAGTGAAAGTCATAGAAACAAGTGGGCACACTCCAAGAACCTATTACAATTTGTGCAGTGCAGATATTAACTAAGCCCGAAAGCTAATAGCAGCCACTAAAGTAAAGCAGGAGGTTGAAGCTGTCAACAGAAATTTTAGAGCAGGATTTGGGGCAGATAGGAAGGTAAATACAATTAAAACACAAATGATAAAGAGAAAAGAATCAAAGCACAAAAAGAAAACAAACAACAATTCACATAGTAAACAGCAAGAGAGGAAGAAAGAAACTACAAGACAAGCAAAAACAAGAAACAAAGGGGATATCTGTAATACTTTCAACAACAAAGAAAAAAAGGGAGAAAGCAATTAACAAAATAGTGATACTAAAATCCTTACCTAGAAATAATTATTCTATATGTAAATGGTTAAATTCTTCAATAAAAGACTAGAGTACTAAATGGATAAAAGAAGAAAGAAAAGAAGGAGGAGAAGGAGGAAGAGGAAGAAGAAAAAGAGGAGACTCAACTATATGTTGTTTGCAAGAGATTCATTTAAGCTTTAATGACACTCATAGGCTATAAGTCAATGGATGGAAAAAGATATCCCATGCAAATGAAAACAAGAGAGCAGGGGTATCTTCGCTTATATCTGAAAAAAACAGACTCTAAGTCAAAAGCTGTAATAAGAGACAAAGAAAGTCATTATGTAATAAGAAAGGAGTCATTTTATTAAGAAGTTATAACAATTTAAAATATAAACACATCCAATAGTGGAGCACCTAAATATATTAAATAATTACTAATAGATCTGAAGGCAGGACTAAACAGTAATGCAATAATAGTAAAGAACTTCAGAACCCTGCTCTCAATAATGGCTAGCTAGATCACCCAGACAGAAAATCAATAAAGAAATAATGGACTATGGCCCAGCTGGTGTGGCTCAATGGTTGAGCATCAACCTATGAACCAGGAGGTCACGGTTCAATTCCTGGTCAGGCCATATGCCCAGGTTGCGGGCTCAATCCCCAGTGTGGGGCGTGCAGGAGGCAGCCAATCAATGGTTCTCTCTCATCGTTGATGTTTCTATCTCTCTCTCTCCATCTTCTTTCCTCTCTGAAATCAATAAAAATATATATTTTTTAAAAAGAAATAATGGACTAGAACTACAATTTAGATCAAATGGATCAAACAGACATCTACACAACATTTCATCCAACAGCAGAAAAATACACATTATCCTCAAGTACACATGGAACATTCTCCAGGATAAAATCACATGTTTAGTCATAAAATATGTCTTTATAAATTTAAGAAGATTGAAATTATATTAAATCTTTTTTCTGACCACAAGGATATGGAACTAGAAATCAATAACAGAAGGAATTTTTTAAAATTCACAAATATGTGGAAATTAAACAACACACTTCTCAACAACCAGTAGGTAAAAATAAAAAAAATAAAAGAATATCTTCAAACAAATGAAAATGAAAACACAACATACCAAAACTTATGAGATGCTGCAAAGCAGTTCTAAGAGGGAAGTTACTGAAAAAAAAAAAAAAAGCCTACATTAAGGAAAAAGAACACTCTCAAATAAACAACCTAATCTTACACCTCAATGAACTAGAAGAGAAAAGAGCAAACTAAGCCCAAAGTTAGCAGGAGGAAGAAAATAAAGATGAGAACAAAAATAAATAAAATTAGAAAGAGAATAGAAAAGATTAATGAAACTTAGAGTTGGTTTTTTAAAGAGATAAACAAAATTGACAAACCTTTGGCTAGACCAGCCGTGGGCAAACTACGGCCCAGGGACTGGATCCGGCCCATTCGGCTGTTCTGTCCGGCCCGTGGAGCCAAAAGAGCGGAGGGTTCTCTTGCTCTCCCCTCCGCTCCTTCACCAGCAGCAGTGTTAACATGGCAACGTCGGGAAACATGGCCGCAGCTCCTTCTTCTGAGTCCAGTTTAAGAACCCATTGTGGCCCTCGAGTCAAAAAGTTTGCCCACCCCTGGGCTAGACTAAAAAAAGAGTTTGACTCAAATTAATAAAATTATAAACAAACTAGAGGCCCAGTGCACAAAAATTTGTGCACGGGTGGGGGGGGTCCCCTCAGCCCGGCCTGTGCCCTCTCGCAGTCTGGGACCCCTCAGGGGATGTCCACCTGCTGGCTTAGGCCCGCTCCCTGGGGGATTGGGCCTAAGCTGGCAGTCAGACATCCTTCTAGCAGCTCGGGAGCACTCGGGGGATGTCTACTTGCCAGCAGGGAGCAGGCCTAAGCCGCAATCAGGCATCCTTAGCGCTGCTGAGGAGGTGGGAGAGGCTCCCACCACCACTGCTGTACTGGCAGCCATAAGCCTGGCTTGTGACTGAGCAGAGCTCCCCCTGTGGGAGCGCACTGACTACCAGGAGGAAGCTTCTGCATTGAGCATCTGCCCCCTGGTGGTCAGTGTGTGTCATAGTGACCAGTCATTCCCAGTTGTTCTGCTGTTAGGATCAATTTGCATATTACCCTTTTATTATATAGGATAGAGGCCTGGTGCACAGGTAGGGGCTGGCTGGTTTGCCCTGAAGGGTGTCCTGGATCAGGGTGGGGGTCCCCACTGGGGTGCCTGGCCAGCCTGGATGAGGGGCTGATGGCTGTTTTCAGGCTGTCCCAGTCCCCCAGTGGGGACCCTCACCCCATGGTTGTGTGGCCAGCCTGGGTGAGGGGCTGAGGGCTGTTTTCAGGCTGGCCACAGCCCCTTCAGAGTGGGGGGTTCCCACTGGGGTGCCTGGCCAGCCTGGGTGAGGGGCTGATGGCCATTTTCAGGTTGGCCACAGCCGTGGGCAGGAAGCAGGTATCTGGGATTTATTTATCTTCTATAATTGAAACTTTGTAGCCTTGAGCAGAGCCCAGGTCCTGGAAGCCTGGGTTGCCCAGCCCCTCCTTGAGCGGAGGCCACCACGGCTAGAAGCAGGTATCTGGGATTTATTTATCTTCTATAATTGAAACTTTGTAGCTTTGAGCGGAGCTCAGGGCTGGCCAGGGAAGGTGGGAAGCTTGGCTTCTTCCATCGTCCAGGGCAACCCAAGCCTCCTGCTCGCTCCAGCTCCATGGCCGCCGCCATCTTAGTTGGGTTAATTTGCATATTCACTTCTGGTTGGCTGGTGGGCGTGGCTTGTGGGCATGGCTTGTGGGGGTAGCGGAGGTATGGTCAATTTGCATGTTTCTCTTTTATTTGATTAGATGAGGAGATACTACAACTGATACCACAGAAATACAAAGGATCATAAGAAACTACCATAAAAAAATTACCCAACAGCAAATTAGACAACTTAGAAGAAATGGATAAATTCCTAGAAACATACAACTTATCAAGACTGAATCATAAAGTAATAGAAAATCTGAATAGACCAATAATGAGCAAGGAAATTGAATCAGTAATGAAAATTTTCCCAACAAATGGAAGTCCAGAACCAGATGGCTTCACTGGTGAACATTACCACACATTAAAAGAATTACTAACAATCCTTCTCAAACTCTTCCAAAAAATATTAAAAAGGAAAAAACACTTCCAAACTCATCTTATGAGACTAGCATTACCCTGATACTGAAGCCAGATAAGAACACTACAAAAAAAAAAAAATTACAGGCCAGATATATAGACTCAGATATATATGTGTGTGTATAGTATAAATGTATATGCATGTATAGATGTTTAGATGTAGATATGTTTATATATGTTTATATACATATATGTGTATATATGTACATATATAATTAAATTGGTAAAATATGACCTGGAATTATTAGGCCACACAATTATTATGTAGGTGGGCAATTGTATAGCAAGTCAATGAGATAATTAGAAAAACTAAAAAATTATGAGATCTGAAATAATGTATATTAATGTTCTTTGGAAAAGCACAAATATCCCTCAATTTTCATCATTCTTGGAAACCAAGTCACGTAGATGATCATGTTTCCCATTAGAAAAATTAGATAATTGGTAGTTACATTGCTGACCAAATATTCAGAAGCAGGAAACCATAAATATGAATGACAATATGACTTAAACATCAACCTCAAACTCTCAAATACTTTCAAACACTAGGCTAATGCTTCAATCCCTAGGGGGAAAAAATACGTAGGTTGAAGTGTATGGCTTGTCCTAAACAAGAAAACTCTGTATTCAAAAACAACAGTACAGAATAGGTCAGTGGATCAATAAATATTTGTTGTGTGAGGCATTATGATTGATGCTGAAAGAAATTCAAAAAAATGATTCATACCCTCAAGGAGATAGCTATCTCATCAGGATCATTTACATACTTACATATAATGCAATACAATATAGAAAGGATTTAATACCAGAAGAAAGATGACAGTAGCAGCCAGCATTTATTGAACACTTACTATGTGCTAGGCACTATTCAAATTGCTTTATCTGAGTGACCTCATTTGATACTCAAATAAATTTGCAAGGTTAGGTGCTGATATTAGTTTCTCTTTATAGATGAAAAAATAGAAGCAAAGAGCAGTTAAATCACACAACTCACATGTGGTAGAGGCAAAGTTAATCCCACACAGTCTGGCTCTAGAACCCACATTCTTAAAATGATCCTCTACTACTTCTTAGAAGAAAAGAACTACATGAATCAACCACTGGACAGATCACTTTTGGCTGATGGAGAATCTGAGAAGGCTTTCTGAAAAAGTTGGAATTTGTGTTAGACTTACATGGATAGCTCTGAATTTACAGAAGCATGGGAGGAATGGAGACATTCCCAGTGAAGGAAATAGCAAAAAAGTCTGGGAAATGGGAAATTGTGAAGCACAGGCCAAGCATTTCATCCAAAATCCTCTTATTGTTCTTTATTCATAGAATGGAGTTTATTTAAGAAGGTCCCTCACTCTTACCTGCCTTGTATTCTCTAAATTGGTGATAGGCATTCCCATCTACCTAGTGCTGAAGAGAATTCAGAACATAACCTAAGATTCCCTTTCCTGTCCCCATCACCCATCATCACCAGCCACACAGAGCCCAAGCCCTATCCCTCCCTCTTCTCTCCATTCCCACTACCACTGCCTCAGTTTAAGGTCTGTTACTCCCTACAGACACCATGAAGTAGCCTCCTACCTTGAGTCCCCGTCTTCAGCCTCAACACCCTTCAAGCTGGTCTCTACGTCAGTGCTAGGGTATCTTTGTAAAATACTATCTAGTCAAACTGCTTCCCCGGCTATAGGATAAACCCAAATTTGTTTTGAGGCGATCCACTTGTGACCTAGCCCTGCCTAGCCACATCTTCTGCCATTTCCCCATAGGTACCTATCCTCCACACTGAATTATTTGATCTCTGAAGGTAATGTCCTCTCTACAGATAACTTTCTATTCTAAAAACTCTTTCCCCCCTCACCCTCCACCTCTAAATCTACCCTGAAAATTCCTGTTCAGAGGATTAAGCCTGCATTCTTCCTCTGGAGGCCTTCAATGACCACACAATGCAGGTTAGGCATCTTTTTCTGGATTCCCATAGCGTGTTATCTGAGCCCCCTAATTCCTACACCACATTATAATTGTTTTTACATGTTTCATTACTCACCAGACTGTAAACTCTTTACAGGCTGTGGTTTTGAGACTCATTCTCACCTGCATTTCCCAGTGCTCACCCATGTTTGATAAGTGAGTGAATGATTTATTGGGTTCTAGAATTCTGGGATCACAGACACACACCCTGTTCCAGCCTATCTGACCCACACTCTACTTTCATGAAAGATTCATTACTTTCTCCCCTGGCTCGCTTCTTCAATCAAATTAAAATAGCTAGATAATTACCTATAATTGTCATTACTAATATCTTTGTGTTATCAGTTTTAGAACTGCAAAACAGAGAAGCTAGTTTAAAAACCAACTAATCCAGATTGAAGAAAGAGATTTAGACATGTAATTTCAATCCAAGGTGTGCTAAACTCTCAAGTACTGTCAATGATATCTGCATCTCAAAGGGAGGGTCATCGTTATAACGAAATTGTTCAACAGATTCTGTTTGTAATCTGGCAATATAAATTTATACATTGATTTTTAAAATATTTTTGTCATTTTAACTACTTACTTTTATCTTGTCATTGATTTTTCCTATAAAATCTGCTTAACTTAACCCCAGTCTACCCATACCCTTAGCTGAGCAGCTGCAGGGTTCCCTTACCCTCTTTGTTTTAAACTGTTGCATCTTCTCCCCTGCTGCACACCCCATAGCTTCCTGGGATCCCTCCACCCCACAACACACAGGTCCTACGTTTCATCTTGCTCTCAAGCTGATTGATGGGCCCTGCTTTGGAGTTGGTGGTGGTGTTTAGTACTAATGAGACCACTTACTAATAACAGCAGTAGTGGTAGTAATGTTTTCTAAAAATTTACTATGTTCCAGAAACTCTGCTAAGCACTCATCCCATGGATTACCACTATTGAGTTCTCATGGCACTTCTATGAAAGCTAGGAACATAACTCAAAGTCAAACCCATGCCTTTCCGAATGCAGGGTAAAGCAGCAGCTCCTTAGGACCTATAAAGGGCAAATGTAAGAAGTTCTACCTCCCCTTCCCCACCTGGTTACAGGCTCTCCAGCCCCTCTTGTCTTTTCACCACCTGTCTCCCTGCTGGAACACAGAGTGGAAAAAACTATTGTTTTGTTTTGTGTGTTAATCCTCACTGAGTATATATTTTCCATTGATTTTTAAAGAGAGTGGAAGGGAGGGCAAGAGAGGGAAAGAGAGAGAAAAAAATAGATGTGAGAGAGACACATTGATTGGCTGCCTCCTGCACATGCCCAATCGGGGCCTGGGATTGAACCTGCAACCCAGGTACGTGCTCTTGGCGGGAATCAAACCTGAGACCCTTTTTGTGTGTGGGCCAGTGCTCTAACCACTAAGAAATACTGGCCAGGGCTGAAAAAAACTATTACGGCTGCTGTTCTCTCCTCTGTATCTCTACCTTTTCACTTTGCTAAGAGCTCCTGACTCCTGTTGCCTTGTCTGCTGACCCCCTTTTCAGACTTTGGTTCCAGATTTTTGGTATATCTCTGCCAGATAAAGGGATTTAAACAACACCTTTCATCATTATCATTTGCCAAAAAAAAAAAAAATAATAACATTTTGAATACCAAACTAGGCAGAGTCTCAGATTAAGGGGTGTTTCTTGAAGTGAAAAAGGTTTAACTATATGAAAAATATAAGCTAGACTCGTGTCCCAACAAACTCTCAATGCTAAAACAATGTGGCCTTCACAACCTCAACACCTGGATTTAGAACTAAATTTAGAACCAACTCACCAGCTCTCTGGTGCCGACCAACCCTGCCACCCATCCTACCAGAGAGAGCTAAAATCTCCGTGAGCTTAAGACTCAGGAGAAATTTAAAGTAGCTCCTTTTCTCCAAAAGGTGGACATTCTTGCCTTGAGTCACTTTCCCATCATCTTTATGAGCTGATGGGTATATCTATCTGGTGCTCACTGGCCTCACCTGAAATAAAGATAGCACTTCCAGCCTGTCTTGTCCCTTCATGCAAGTTTCTCAAAGACATCCACATGGACCAGAGGCTGTCAGCACTCAGCTGCCCAGAGTTGTACTTTCTCAAGCTGTAAGTCAAGAAACATGAAGGATAATGCAAATTTTGAATTGTCTCTCTTTTCCATCTTCTCTTCTCCCTGACTTCTATCTTCTCTGTTTATCATAGTGACTTAACATATTTATTCTTCATTCAAGTTCTAAAATTAAATTGTGTCTGAAATATCACTGGATGCATTTTGAAGTTCCAACTTCGTGCCAGGCACTAGTCTCGGCACTGAGTACGCTATGATGAAGAAAAGAAAGGTTGTCCCTAATTTCATGGAGTTTATCTTCTCATGAGCAAGACAGATGATGAGCAAGATATCAATTATATGCACAAAACTTCAGATGAACACTATAAAGATAGTAAAACACCATAATGGCATAAAGAGTCACCAAAAAGGTAGAGTTCAGCCACCTTATAAATATGATGACCAGGATGGTGTTTTTGAGGAAGCTCTGATGATTCCTCCCCACCTGAGCTAACTTGCTCAAAGACACTTGTTAATTGAATAATTGTTATAATCCCGTGCAGGGAAGGGCTTATGTCAACGCACAGTGACATATGTAGATGTTCTGTGAGTGACCGCTGCCAAATTAATTTTCCTCTAATGTCCACTTAGGAGCCTGTTAACTAGAAAAACCATTGGTTGCTCCAATGAATCTCTGCGAGCTGCACAAGAAACTTATTTCTCATCAAAGATTTACCCAAAGTACCAACGACCACCTGACAGTGTGGTTTACTTTCTTTCACCCTAAATGCTCTTTATCCCTGGGGTATTATCTGTTGACATCCAACATCTGTTGTTCATTTTTGAACACTAATCCCTGTGGTGTGTCCTTTGGGTGATCAAGCTTACTCTAAAGCTCACCATAAAATATTCAAGAAGATTGGGACTCTCCTATTTTTCCATTGACATTTTTACCCCCGCCCCCCTTTGATTTCAACTTGCTTTTATTTTTCCTTTGCTTCCCTTTCCACTGTTTCACTTCCTTTTCCTTTCACCTATGCACGCCACACAGCCCGGGCCATGTGCTTTCAAACTTATAAAACTCACAGAATTCAAGCCATTTTTTAAAACTAAAAGGCTATGTCCTAGCATTATTTTAATAGAAAATAAAATTTTTAAAAGGTCAACTCTTATTTTCCTTGGCAAGACATGTTTTTTCTATTTAGGGTCTATCAAATGTTGTACTTCAGAGGCCTGTCATAAACTCCTAGGTGTTAGGAACCCCTCCTTCATCAGTGCCCTTTGAAGTTAGGAATTTAAACAAAGGATCACAAAAATAATTATGCTTATATTTATACTTGTCCAATACCCTTCATTCTGAGACATAAAAAACAACTTTCAAACAAATTAAACTCTACAACCACTTTTTCTCACAGATAAATATTATGATGAATAAGTTTCAGCAAGGGTATGTTAATCTGCCAGATATGCTGTAAAAGTCGTGCTAAAACTGAAATCAAATTTAAAAACACAAAAATGAAAATGTCTACTTCTATTACATTTCCCTTCTACTGCTTCTAACGGCCTCCATGCCATCTTCCAATTTTGTCTGAAGTGGCTAATTGGAATGTGAAAGGCTCTTCAAATCATTTCTGTGACAATGGACTGGGATTGTTAACCAATGTGTTAAAAGCCTACAACAAAATGATTTCATTGGGAGTATCATTTGCTTGTCATTTTCATCTTTCCAGATGTTAGGGACATTTCCTTTATTCACCAAGCCAAAGAACTGGCTTTGAAATTGGCAGGTAATTAAGAAATACTTTATGAGAATAAAATCATGGGATAACAGTGAAAGTCTTCTTTCTCTGAATCTTTCCCCATGTTCATCAGTTTGTTCATATCTTCCAAAACTCTGAGAATTCCAAGAGAAACCTTTCCTCTGAGCAAAGCTCTCCAAAGGTAACTTGTTCACCTCTGGAGCATTTCTTTATCCCAAAGGGCATAATAAGACTATTCCTACATCTTCAAAAGCCCTACTTTAATGACCAACAAATCAGAAGCCACGAGCCACCTAGTGCCTCTCCCTAGGACATCTCAATTAGACTTCCATTTGCTCTACAATCTAAATATTGGGCAGCTCAGAGATTCCATACAGGGAGGTAGGCTGGCCTGAGCTTCATAGGCCCATTCACATTCTAGCTCCACTCATTTGGATCCTGGTCACTTTGGTCAAAATCAAATCTCCTCTCGTTCCCTATTTGTAAAAGAACTTTTGACCCCATATCTAACTTCCTTTTCTGCTCTACGATTATGCTCATTTCTTGTAAATCACCGCTGGAAAGCAACAGGAGAAATGAAAGAGGATAAATTGACCATCCCATGTGTGATCTAGTCCCATTTTCACTTCAGACGGACCAACCAGTCCTCCTCACACAAATCAAGACAACAGGGAAATTCACATCTCGTGGGTGTTAAAAGATAAAGTGAGGCATTTGAAGAAGAAAAAATCCGTTGGAATTGAGCAGTGCTAAACCTGAAGTGGTTAGGAGCATTCTACCAACAGGAGCCAGGAAAAAGACATATCAGAAAGTGCAAAAGCAGATAAAGGAAATGTATCAGAAAGTGCAAAAGCAGATAAAGGAAATGTATCAGAAAGTGCAAAAGCAAATAAAGGAAATGTATCAGAAAGTGCAAAAGCAGATAAAGGAAATTATTTGATTGGCTAGAGCTGAAAGCCTAGTTGGCTGTCTGTAATTGGTTGTCCGTAGTATTTTGATTTCATAACCTTGAGGCATTTACGGGCTTACAGTTTGGATTGCTTTTATAGGCCACTATCACATGAGAGTCGACTCAGTCTAATGGGCTTCTTGTTTAGTTAATTGAACATGGCCAAAGCATGTTTATCACCAAAGGAAAGGAAGTCAGAGTACACAACCTCTACTAATTCCATAAAAATGGGCTCATGAACCAGAGAGAGCAAGTTAAGATGTTCCTAATACAGAGATCAAGCTTTTCAGATCATTGGAGAATGCTTCCAACTGGAGGAAAACGTAGGTTGTGTTTCTCCTCCAGTAGAGGAACAGCTCTAACAGCCCTGCGATGGGTTAGGCCGCAGCGGTTCTCAACCTGTGGGTTGCGACCCCTTTGCGGGTCGAATGACCCTTTCACAGGGGTCGCCTAAGACCATCAGAAAACACATATATAATGACATATTGTTTTTGTGATTAATCACTATGCTTTAATTATGTTCAATTTGTAACAATGAAACTGGGGGTCACCACAACATGAGGAGCTATATTAAAGGGTCGCGACATTAGGAAGGTTGAGAACCACTGGGTTAGGGAAATTCATTCAGGTGGCCAGAGCAAGGGGTTTCCATCTGTGTGCGCAGTGAAGCCTGTTCATGAAACACTTCCCAACAGCCCGCCCCATAAGGAAGGGCTGCCTCCAGGTTTGTTTGAGCAGTGCTACATTCTGGTTTCCTCCTCAGTGTGGAAAACCTATGTTTCTGATTATTTCCCCAAATTTGGCAGGAACTGAGAGTGAGTAACACATTGCAAAAGAGCTCTGTGTTGGGCAGCCACGCAGCTGCGGCCCTTCAGATCCAGCGTGGCTACCCCAGGAAAGGGTTTGGCCCCCTGGGTCCCTGGGCCCCCACCCTCCGCACAGCCTCTCTGCAGAGCAGTGCCAGTGGGCCAGCTCACACAAGACCTCCCCACCTGCTCGGCCCTTGCTGGTCTTTCTAAGGTGCCCTCTCTCTTTGCAATGTCTCCCAGCTTCTTCCACACTACAAATTTCATTCCATTAGCATGTTGAAGCCTCCTTCCATCAAGATGTGAAATAAGATAAAACCTAATCCGAAGTCCCTCCGCTATGAATGCTCAAAGCTAGGCTCATTAAACATATCTGTCAACGATGGATTATTCCAGCCTTAGGCCCCAAATTGATTGGAAGGCAGGGGGAGGGGTACAAAGCATCTGGTTGCACAATATATTCCACCGAAGGAACTCCTTTTAAGGTGTGGCCAATTAACTCTGTTTAGAGATAACTATAGGCTGTTACATCATTTTATAGATTCCTTTCTCTTGTTGTTAATGGCACCTGAAGAGATGGAGAAACAGATGTAGAGCTGGGAAACAATAATTTGTGGACTATGTGTGAAAAGCTGAAAATCATCATGAATGGAAGTAGAGCAATATGCCATATTGGAAGTAAACCTAGTGAATTCCTGCATGGATTCAAACACTATTTCCTTGTGTCAAAAGAAGAAGAAAAAAATGCCGAATTCTGTTAAAGTGCTTAAAGTCACATTTCGCTAAGGTTCTGATCTATCATCCTGTCATTAGCATCCTCAGCACCATCTCCATCATGATATACTTTGTATTTACATTAGGCTTTTCAAGTTCAAAGCACAAGGCAGACACATCAGGCAATTAATCACCTTGAGGGATCTGTGTTGGGTGGAATGCTTTCCCAGCAAATGCATTCCTAACATGTCACTGGAGGATCCACACGGCAGGAGTGTTCCTGGCCCGCAATTTGATGTCATATGTTGGCATTTTGTCAGATTTCAAAATATACATTTTCACCTACCAAACTGACAGTCCTATTTTCTGAATCAAAGGAAAAGTGATTTTACTGACCTTTCAGCATTAAGAATCACTCCTCTCCATTTGGGTGTTTCTGGGTAGGAGCCACATTTTATACACATCTAAAAGGGGTGGGGGAGGGGGGGAGGCCAGAGGAAGTAAAATTACATAAATATATTAACTGTTTTTCAATGAGAAAGTGAACAATAGGAAAAAAGTAATTAAACCTAAGGACATTTATAATGGGAAGCAGATGTGGACGGGAAAGTGATTTGAAATTACCAAAGCGTTCCAGACATCTTCCAAGAATACGTTTTAATACATCAACATTTAACAGCACAAAGGCTAGGCCAAAATTGCCCAACTTCTTTTCTTTTTTAATTTATCATTATTGTTGAAAGTATTAAAAAAAAAAAAGTATTACAGATGTCCTTCTTTTTTTCTTCACTTGCATTCTTAAGAAAGTTTGCTTGTTACTTACTCCTTGAGATTAAAACAGAAAAGAAGGGTTTCCCATATTTCAGCTGTTTATTAACGATTCCTCATTTATGATGGACAGTGAAACTAGCTGTATCTGTTTTGCTTTTCTGTCCTGGTAGGTTTCACATTCTGCTTCCAATTCCCATGCCCCCGTGCTGTTCTATTTGAATTTCCAATGCAGCGGAGGAAATGGCTTCTAAAATATTAAAATCCTGTTTTCATTGACTTTCTGTAGGCTTTGTGACCACATTTCTATTCAGATCAGGTTGCACGGTTTTTAACTTTTGCAAGTCTAAATTTAAAGTTAGAGCAGCTGCATGGTCCCCTTTAAGTGGATAGATCTTAAGCAAGGGAGAAACAGTCTGAAATTGCAGAGAAACCAGACTTTTCTGACTTTTTTATGGGTTTTTTTAATTTTTACTCCTCTTTACAGGCTTTTTGAAACTGTTTCAAGCTACAACTATCCTTTAAACAGGGCTTCTTTGGAGCAAGACACAAATCTGGGGACATCCTCAGAAGCACATTTGCCTGGGTTCCCTTTATATGGAAGATAGTCTCAGCCACATCCCAGCCTGGGACTTTTTCCAGGACTTTTCTCTTTACCACCAATCCTGCTTTCCCTAAATCTGATTCTGCATATGAACCTTTTTAACTGTGCCCAATACTAGGCCGTTATTGCTCCCTCCCTGAAGGCTAAGCAGTATGGTCTAGGGCAGTGTTCGGCAAACTGCGGCTCGCGAGCCACATGCGGCTCTTTGGCCCCTTGAGTGTGGCTCTTCCACAAAATACCATGTGCAGGCACGCACATACAGTACGACTGAAACTTCCTGGCCCATGCGCAGAAGTCGGTATTTTGTGGAAGAGCCACACTCAAGGGGCCAAAGAGCCGCATGTGGCTCGCGAGCCACAGTTTGCGGATAACTGGTAGGGAAATGAAGTTGACCTTTCTCTTTGAGGGAATCAGCTCAGCCCCCAAGAAAAATTCTCTGAGAAATTGAACTTGGGGACTCTGAATCTACCTCAGGAAACTTGCTTGCCCCTCCCTAAGTAACAACTCTCACTGAAATATTATAGTTCTAATAATTAATGCCTGTATAGTATATTGTAGTTCATAAAATCTGTTTTCATCTTCAGAAGAGCCCTATAACAGAAGGTGGGCAGGTTTTGTTTTACCTACATTTTATAGATGTGGAAACTTGCATTCAGAGAAATTGTGTGAATTGTCTAAGATCATAAAGATAATTAGGAGAGAAGCCAGGGCTCCAGCCCAGGCCTCTCAATCCCCAATCCTATTTTTCTTCCCCCCACAAGTATGGGTGTTTCTATAATTCCCATTCCCAAAGTCAAGGTCATTCCCAGAAGTTTTCCTTTTCCTAGTGCCTCCAGGTTAAGCAGACCAGAAAAGGTTTGGAGAATTCGTTCAGACCCCAGTCCCACAGCTTGTGTGCCGCGGTGGCCCATCTAAACTTCATCCCAACTCACTTCACTTTGATCTACGTCAGTCTTAGTCATGTTAAAGATGGTCTTCAATTCTATAAATACTTGTGGAGCACCTAAGTATCCAGGCACTATACTAAGCTCTGAGGAGACAACAATAAATAAGACCAACCCCTAGCCAGCCATTGAGGAGCTTATAGTCTAAATTAAACAGACAATTATAGTCCTATGTAACACAATGGTAATGGAAGGCTTTCTGGGAAAAGGGACATCTAAATTAAGCTTGAAAAATGAGTTAGCTGTGAAGAGGTGGGAAAAAAATTTCACGTTAAAATGTTTATATACACACACATATTATTATAATTTTGGGGGGGAATTGTTTAATGGGCATAGAGTTTTAGTTTTGCAAGATGAGGTTGATTACATGACCATGTGAATATACTTAATACTACTCAACTATACACTTAAAAATAATTAGGGCCCTAGCCAATTTGGCTCAGTGGATAGAGCATTGGCATGCAGATTAAAGGGTCCTGGGTTTGATTTCGGTCAAGGGCATGGGTTGTAGGCTCAATTCCAAGTAGGGGATATGCAAGAAGTAGCCGACCAATGATTCTTTCATCAGTTTCTATCTCTCTCTCCCTCTTCTTTCCTCTCTGAAATCAATATACATATATATATATATATATATATATATATATATATATATATATATATATATATAAAATTAGGATGGTAAATTTTATGTCATGTATATTTTACAAAAACTAAATATTAAATATTGGGGGGGAGGGGGGTTCAGCATATACAAAGTCCACCATTCCTGAACCTTTGAGCACTGAAATGTGACATCTGGAATCAGCTTTTACTGATTTTACATTATCTCCTGGTGGGACATTTCAGTCCCTCTATTGGTCAACTCTGATAAGGGACAGCCCTAAGTAAAAAAAGTATTAATTGTGACTTCCTCCTTCTTCGGCCTCCTGGAGGGTTCACCCACTCACAGCCCTGAGCTCCTCCAGACCTGACTAGATCAACATGCTAAAGTGCAAACAATAAAACTTTCCCCTAGCTGAGGCCAGGCTGAGGCAAGGAAGAGAACCAGGCATGGTGAATTAAAATTGTGACAACCAAAACATCTGTGTAAACAATTTTTAAATTATTTTAAGATAAGAAGTCCATGCCTCGCCTTGGTCAGTGTGGCTCAGTTGGTTGAACATCATCCCAAGCACCAAGAGGTCACAGTTCGATTCCCGGTCAGGGCACATGCCAGGATTGTGGGCTCAATCCCCAATAGGGGGGGTGTAGGAGCAGTCAATCGATGTTTCTCTCTTCCCATCTCCTTCCCTTACTCTCTAAAAATCAATAAAAACGTATTTTTTTTAAAAAAGAAATCCATGCCTTGTAAGCTCACCTATTCTTAAGATTCTGGGGCAGGGCAGGGAAGGTGAGTTATATATTTGTTTTTTCCTTGGATTTTTAAAAAATAAAGTTCCTTCTGAGCATCTCCAGTTTGGATTAACAAGGGGAACACAATATGGTCCATTTGTAGTGAGAGCAGCCACTGAAACTCGCTGGGAGCCCTGGGAAACCCTGGCAGGGCTGAAACAGTGAGGAAGGTGACCCGGGCCTAATGTGGTTGCTGGCCCTTTCCCACACGGGGTTAAATTAGACTAGTCCAGCACCCCAGTCCCAGAACACTGGGAAGAATTGCCAGCATTGGGACTTTCAGAAGTTGGAAACCCTCCAGGGAAAATGTTAGCAGAAGGGAAGTGTTACCCAAGAGCCATAACAGCTGGTCTCTCCCTGTCCCCCTCCTTCCTTACCTTTTCCCACATACTCACTCCAGAACACTGTGTGCTCCTCATAGGCCAATAAACGACTAGAGTCACCAGATGGGCTCTAAGGGAGATCAAACTTGAAACAGCAAGACAAGCAACACTAAAAACCTATATCCAAGATTCTTCAATTCTTTGCAATTCTTATCTCAGAAAAAAAAAAATCACAGTCATCTGTGAGCTCCAGCAAGCCCAAGGATCTTTCCAAGGGTTTCCACTGGCTTCTGGATGACCATCCAACCAGGTAGCATGACACGCTGGACCTTCCGTGATCTGGCCCCTGTTTCATTTTTCTAGCCATATGTATATCACCACTCTTCTCTCACACTGAACTCCAGCCATACTTCCTTGAACCTACCACATTAGTCACAGTTAAGCCACTATAAAACAAACAAAAACATTGTGAGTCATGGAAGACGGATGTTGCTTTCTTATCTAAATTCCAGAAGGAGCCTGGCAATGCACATCCCTTTTGCTGCTCAGGTCTCTTAAACCAGAAGTTGTCCTAACAATAGGCTGGGAAATGCAGTCTCTAGCTGGGTGTCCATGTGCTCAGCTAAAACTGGGAAGGTTTAGTTTTAAAATGAAGGGAGTGCAGATGTTGGGAGATAACAGTCTGGTGGTCTCCCACTTCTGTGTCTTTGTACACCTGCTCTCCTAAGTCAGAATGCCCCTTGCCTGGATAATTCCCCTCATCCCTAGCACTTAGCTCCAGCATCACCTTCTCTGGGGCCCACATCCTTGATCTGCATTCTCAGAGCATCTGTGCTTCTTTGCCCCACCACTTACCCATCTCTTATTATAACTGCCTACTTGGCAGCTTTCCTGCCAGACCATTGGTTCACAATATCAGGGACTATGTCTTTCATTTTTACACTCACAGAACTCAGGCTAGTGTATGGTTCATGGTGGGCTCCCATGACTGATCACGGAGTGAAGAAATAACATCAGAGAAGAGCAGAAATTATCTGGAAATTCTAATCAGAGTTCTGTTCCAGTTCACCTGGAACTTGTTATAGTATGTCTTTTTTTTTTTTTTTTTTGCATTTTCTCAAAAGTACTCATTTTAATTTTTTTTACCTGTCTCAATATGACTGTGCTTTCTAATCTTGTCCATATTCCACATTAATTCTGATGCTTTGAAAAAGTAAAAATTTTTTTTTCAAAAATATTATTTAAACAATACAAGGAGCTAAGTATAACATATTAGATGAATCTGGAAGTGGGTTATTTGGAATTTGGAACAGATTTGCCATAAAAATGTTTTATACATTGTAGTTATGTACCCAACCAGGTCAGAAAACAATGATAATTCATAATGTAACTAAACTCAGATTCTTACAATACTGTAGGTCCTACCCAATGTAGAATGAAGGCAGTTCTCTGGAGAACTCAGAGCTCCAATTTTGGCCCCCACCCAACTTTACCTTTCAAAGTAAGTTTAGGGGCATATTAATTTATGTTCTCCCAACAGGCCCTGAGAAAAGTGCTAGTGGTGTACGGAGAAGGCGCAGAGAACATAGGTAGAGAAGTGGAAAGTAATACAGGGAAGAAAAATAGCCAACTTAAGGTGTGCTATTGAACCAGTTACATTGGAGAACAACTTCCTGAAGTTTCATCCTACAGGGAAATTGGAAACGGGGTAAAATGCATGCTTCTGAATAATCCATCCCAAGGGCAAAGAAACTAGGATGTTTACTTATCAACGCCTCAGAGCCATTATTAGAGGGTTGGTGCGGTGGGGTGGGGACACATGCTGATTCCCTATTTTTTCATCCTCAGTTCCAGAAAAATAAAGTCCGCAGGACACAAATACAGCTACCTGACCGTCGAAATCACTCGGCACACACATAGAGGTCTGAAGAAAATGTCAAACACAGTGCAGCAAAAGAAAGGAAACTGTCCCTATCGTGCAGTTACGACATTGCAGACAAAAACAAGTGAACAAGTGACTCCGCCCAACCATTCCAAAACAAAAATCTCTCCAAACTGAACCAAGAAATCTGAAGGTCTATCTCCAGGCTGAGCCCCCAGCCGGCTTGACATTTGCTCAGCGTCTGAGTCTAGACCTCTCCTGGCCTGCATTGCTCTCAAGTGAGGTTGAGGTAAGGGAACTGGCTGTTATAATTAGGAACACTAGCCTACAGTAAGAGTAAACTTGGGTTTAAAATAACAGCTAAATGGGCAATGAAAGGCAAGTTCCTCCCTTTTTCTTTTGTCAAAGTGGTTCCATTTCTGTGCTTTCCAGGTGGCAGTTGACACCCTCCAGAAAGCTGAGATGCCAGTTCATTAAGGGGCCCAGGAATTAGGGGATCACTTACCCTCCCGTCCTTTCGCAACAGCAGTAAAATCAATCTCTGCTGTTCACATTGGGATCTCCTATTACAGTAGAGTGCAGCATTCAAAGCCACAGTGGGGGAAACACCAATGTTTGCAGAGCAAAGGAAATCCTATAGTGGGGCAAACTGTAACAGGGAAGGCATGGGTTGGGGGGCAGTGGGGGCAGTCCCCCCCCCCCCTTAGGTAACTCAAGCCTCCCACAGTGCCTCCGAGGAAGAGAGCCTCAGCTGGGTTTCACGTGCCTTCTGCCCTGCCTGGACCCTCGACTGTTGTTCCTTCTCTTTGTTTCACCAACAGAGGCCAGGACAACTTGTCCTATCGATGAACAAGCTAACAACTCAAAAGGAGGCTTTTTTTTTTCCTAAACTACTAACTTCACTATAAATTGAACTAAAAAAACTATCAAGCAAAGAGAGTTTTCACACTTGAAGAAAATCATTTCCCGGGGAAAATCACCATTGGAAGTTTCCCAGGCTGGGAAGTGCTGGGGACACGCAATCCGAATCGAAGGATGCTCCTTCCCAGCATCCACCCAGGGCTGGGTTCTGAACCAGAGCCGAAACCCGACAATGGGGTCATAATAAGGACTGAAATTCACAGAACACCGGGGGCCTCACAGGTATTTCACATTAAATGAAACCTCAACTAATTGTTCTATCGCAGAAGTTATATTTCTGAACTATCGTAGACTCATTTTTTCTTACAGAATTACTTAATGCATCTAAATGAGAAAGCAAGTTTTCTCTGTTATAAAACAAGAAAACATATGGTTTTGCTGTCACACACACAGCACCTGCTCTTTGTATATATTCTTTTTATATGTTACTTTTACATTCTCGCACTATGTGGATTTTTACTGATCCGATGCCATGATGGTTTTTTAAAACTGCATTAAACTACATGCCATAAAATTGACCAATTTTAAGTGTACATTTGAACGATTTGTTTAGTAAGTTTGCCTAGTTGTGCACCCATCACCATAACCCAGTTTTAGAACATTTCCATCTCTCCAGTGAAATCCCTCATTCCCGTTTCCAGTTATTTCTCATTCCCACCCCCAGGTTCTGGCAACCACTAATCTAGTTTCTGCCTCCAAAGACTTGCCTTTCCTGGATATTTCATGTAAAGGGAATCATATAATAAGTGGTCTTTTGCTTCTGACTTCTTTCACTCAGCATAATGTTTTTGAGGTTCATCCATGTTGTAGCCTGTATCAGCACTTCATTTATTTTTATTCCTGAGTAATATTCCACTGTACAGATATACCACATTTTGTTTAATACATTCACCAACTAATAAATATTTGGATTGTTTCCACTTTGGGGCTAATAAAAATAACTGCTATGAACGTTTGGATGTAAGTCTTTATTAACAATACTGCTATGAATATTTGTATGCAATTCTATAAATAATACTATTTTGAACGTATGCAGACATATGTTCAAAATACTATTGATAGACATATGTTTTTAGTTCTCTTCAACTCATTTCAAAGCAGAGTAAACAAAGAACTCAACATATAGTTAAGAGAAAAGAACCTTGCTGTTTAGACTTGGAAACATTTTCAGTCTTTTCAATAGCTTGAGGAAAAAGCTGCACTTTAATGGGAAAAAAACCTTTTTAATATAAAATAAGATGTACATTAGAGAAAATTTGGGAAATAAAGTAATATAGCACCTATTAAAACACTATTCAGACATGATCACTTTTGACATTTTATGATTTTTCATCCAATCTTAATTTTATACATATATATTTTTATAGAGTTTATATCATACTATATATACAGTGTTTTATCTTTGTTTTTTTAAATAAGCATTTTATATGTAATTAAAACCCCTCATAAACACATTTGTAATTGCTGCATATATTCCATCATGTGCGATTCACCACCTTTTATTGAACCATTTTCCTGTTGCTGAACATTTAGGTTCATTTATTCAGTAAATATTTACTAAATGTCTAGCGTCTACCAAAAATTGTACTAGTCAGTAGTGATGTGACAATGAGCACAAACAAGCATAATCACTACCCTCATGGAATTTACAGTTTAATATATCACTGTTATAAGTAATATCATTAAAATCCTCAAAAAATCTGTGTTCTCATTTATATTAATCCCTTATGGCAGAACCTTAGAATAAGTGGTTCGAAGAATATTAATATCTTTAAGACTCTTAAGAAATATGATAAGTCGCATCCCAGAAAGGTCATACAAATTTGCGCTCCTATTGGCATCTCACCATTTCTTTGTCAACACTGAATTTTTAACAAAGCTCCCAGCTACTTTAAAATCTTTTTGTAAATAGATAGAAATTTGTCCATATTAATAAAGATCAACTCTTTCATCTTCTATTTTCTTTTTTTTTATCTTCTATTTTCAAATTTTTATATATTCATTACTACAAAATCGCATTCATACCCTAAAGCTAATAATGCAGCGAAAGAAAATTTTGATGACTAACAAATCTTATATAATAGATGTTTTCCCAGATGCCTATCCATGTAGCAATTTATTTTCTTAATAAAGATCCTTTTTTTTGGTGATACTACTTACATTTGATACCTTTGGCACATTAAATAATTTGATATAATTTCCAAAATGCACTGGTAATTTAGATTACAGTATTTGGGGAATGCCTTTTCTCTAAGATTAAAATTCAGAGATAAATTCTAAACAATTACCCAAGCAACAGGGGGAGTATTCTGAATGATTTTTATAAGGTATAATGGTTCAGATATGATAACTTACAAAGTTTTGTCTTCAGCTACGCAGTGGTTTCTCTGATACCCTGATTGAACTTTCTTTGGATACTTCATAATTACATAAAGCTTCAATTTGCAGCCCCAACAGACCTCCAAAAATCTTTATTCAAGCAATAACCAACATATGAGGGACAAGGAGAGAAATTATTAAGGACCATTTAAATCAAATTTAAGGCAAATGATTTTACACAGAGAAGAAACAAATGCAAACATAACACAACTCACTCTATATCAACATTTTGGAAGGCAGCTATGCTCACCACTATACCACCAACGCCAACTATATCAACATTTTGAAAAACAGAATAGTATATTGCATTGGATGGTTATAGAGTCTCAGGTTCAAGTTGAAAGAAAGCTCATAAATCACTAGTCCAGTGGTTGGCAAACTCATTAGTCAACAGAGCCAAATATCAACAGTACAACGATTGAAATTTTTTTGAGAGCCAAATTTTTTAAACTTAAACTATATAGGTAGGTACATTGTTATTAACTTAATTAGGGTACTCCTAAGCTGGCCTTTGCTAAAAACGTCCTCCATCTGAGGGGTTGACCTCAGCGAATGTACCCCCACTTCTTCTAATGCCACTTCTTCAAAATAGACTCGCCCAGGCAGAAAACCGACTTCTGCGCATGGGCCACGAAGTTTCAATCGCACTGTACGTGCTTGCCTGCACATGGTATTTTGTAGAAGAGCCACACTCAAGGGGCCAAAGAGCCGTATGTGGCTCACGAGCCGCGGTTTGCCGACCACTGCACTAGTCCAACCATCTCTTATTTTATAAATAAAACCCATGAAAATGAGATGAAATGCTAACCCCACAGCAATATATGGAAGAGACAGAACTTCAACCAAGGACGTAGTCACAGACAATTTTGGCTTCTCAGCAGGCTCTTAAAATGATATTCCACCTATAAAGGCAATAGTAAATAACAGCGGCTACCATTTACTTTAGAATATATGTTCAGTGTGCCAGGCTCTTTGCATACATTTTCTCACTTAGTCCTCACAGCCTCCTGATGGTATGTGGCAAATGAGGAAATTGAACTAAAAAGCAATTAAGTGACTTGCTCAGAGTCACGCAGTTAGGAAGTAATATACATAAGGACTTTAATCTACTCAAAGTGTGATCCACAGACTGACCTTTAGAAATGCAGAATTTCAGGCCCCACCCGGACTTACTGATCATACTGCCATTGATTAAAATCTGCCACTTTAAAATATCTCCCCGTGATTCATATTCACATATAAGTTTGAGAGGCAATGGTAAAACTCAAAGCCTATTTTCTTAGCCATTTCACAATACTGCCTCAGACCTCTGAAAAAGTCAAGGAGACCATTATAAATAATTGTGTAGACATCACATAACCAAGAATTAAAGACAACCTATTGCTTTAAGAACTTTCAAATATCAGCATTCCAATCTAACAGGAAAACTGCAAAGGACTGACAAAAACTGCAGCACAGACAATGCTCGGCACCACCAAGTGGTATATGTCCATTAATTCCGACAAAAATGTAATCTACAAAACAAAAGAAAGAAAACTACAATCTACAAAAGCATAGATATGCTGATACTGTTATTAATGGGAGTCCCACAAATATGGGAAAACATGGTGGGTCTGTGGGGAAAGCCTCAAATCTCAATTTTCTATCTTGGTTTCCTCCCTCCACACTGTAGGAAGAAGAGCAACTCCCATGTGAAAAAGAATTGAAAAATCATAAAGTGTTACCTCTGAGAAAAAATTATCACAACTATATTGAGATGATGCTCTCATTAGATAATAAAAAGTAAAACGTTTAAAAACTGACAGCAAGCTGAATACTAAAGTCCCATCATTGCCCATAGGAACACACTCTAGTCTTCTTGCAATAATTCCTCCAAAAAAAAAAAAAAAAAAAACACAACTTGACATCTTTGAATCCACAAACAACACATGGAATCTGTACAGTACAGCACAAATAATAAGCAAAAATTTCTTACAGCGAAAAAGCTATGAGGGGGAGAAAAAAGGGCCATTAAACAGTGCAATTAGTGTAACAAAGTTACATTAACACATAAATAATTTCACTGGCAGGTCACAGGATTCGCATGCATATTTTATCAAACTGTAAGAAATAATTTTTCAATCTGACCCTGATCCTTCTGTATACTTTGAAGTCTGCAAATCAGCAGTATAGCCTATAAGTTTAAAGAAATTTAGAAAGAATTGTGAAGTTAAAAGGTACTTTTGATGTTTGTTCTTTTTCTCCCATCACAAGGGCATTTGATACAACTGAAGAAAAGTGGAAAATGTTAATGGCCAAGAAATTTCCATAGCAGGCATATTCATTTAACCCTTTATGAACACTGCCAGTCTTGGGCCAAAGGTTAACACCACCTCAGAGTTCTAATAAGTTCCCAGGCCCTGTAAGCCACCCCCCCCCCCCCCCCCCGCTTTAATAACTCTCTCATTACTGTTACTGAGCTTCATTCCCACCTATTGTCACAATCAGTCCCTGACTTCTCTTCCTGCCTGTTGCCCCTCATTTTACACAGTGGTTCAGGCTGAAGCTTCTGAAGCACAGCTCAGATCACAGTACTCCCTGCTCAAAAACCCTCAGTGGCTCCCCTTTATCTGCAAAAGGAAATTCATACTCGCAATCTGACTCTCGGGGTCTTTTATAATATGCCCCCAATTACCTTGCCAATTTATTTCCCACACTTTCCTCCACACCAACCTTAATCTCAGGTCAAACTGAACTCCTTGCAATTTTCTACTTCACAACGCTTCCCTTCCTCGACTTTGCTTATGGCAAGGTTATAGCAAGCTGGACTGCCTGAGTTTGAATTCCAGATTGACCTCTTACTAACTGTGTGGCTCTGGGCAAGTCATTTAACCTCTCTGTGCCTCAATTTCCCCATGTGTAAAATGGCAACAGTATCTCAGTTACAGGGATGTTGTAAGGAATGCTTGAGTAAAAAAGATATGCCAAGCCTTTAGAACAGTACCTGGCACAGATTAAATATTACCTAAGGTTAGCTATCGTTATTATTACTATTAATATTTTCCTCCTAAAATCTCAAATGTTTACCATCACTCTTACTTTTCTCGAATGTGAATTATTCTCTCCCCTGATCTCTGTGTTCAAACCCATCCTTCCAGATCCAGCTCAAAGGAGACCTTGTCCACAAATTCATCTCAGCATCTCTTAAAGAATGCTCAGCATTTAATAGACAATGAAAATTGTTTGAAAGAATGAGATTGAGCACTGATCATTCCCATTATAAATGCCTGATTATAGGTCTGTGTCTTCCACTGATCCTTAAACTCTGTGAGGGCAACCATAACCATAACCCCAACACTGGCCTAATGCCTGGCCCCCATGTTCTTAACAAATATCCATTATATAAATACCTAAATAAAAGCTGGACTCTTCTAGCATCTTATTTGCACTTACTCGATGTTCTATTATGCATATTATATTAATTATGGTGCAGTATTTACATATGTAATATTAATAACTATATTACTTGGGGTAAAATCTATACCTGATTTGCCTTTATAGCCCCAGAGATTGGCATAGACTCATGTAATACTAGGTGCTTGTTTTTTTAAAAGGAGGGAAAGAAAGGAACTGAGGGAGGGAAGAAAGGAAGGATGGACGGAGGGAATATGTCAAACACTAGTGCTAATGTACTGCATGAAGAATTTCTCTTCTGCTGACTCTTACTGTCAGTATGCTTCCATCTAAACCAATAGAAAATTCACTATGCCATAAAATTAATTTTGTTATGCAAGATTTCTCCAGATTCTAAAAGCTTTTGCTAGCCACATTGTCACGGATGATTTTTACAAACCTTTCTATCCCTATTTAATGTCTCCTTATAAAAAGGAAAAAAGGGGGTGTGGGGTACATTTCCGCCAAGCAGCAGAACTGTTAGCGTTTTATCTGTCCTTTTCCCTATGGTCAATCCTTACGGTTTGTGCTGGTCCCATGGCTCAAGGTTAGAGCAGGGATTTCCTCCTCACCCCCTTCCCACTGTGAAATTCAAGCATCCTGCTCGCTCCTTCCTCTGGAATGCTTCTGGGTGTCAGCTAAACAAGGTTGTTCTGGAGTCTCCAGGTCTCAGTCAAGACTGTGCTAATCAGCAAGGAAAAGAGCATGGGAGGGAAGGCTCCATATGCCTACTCTGCCCAGAATCCCTCTCGCAGGCATGGATGACCCTTCTGGTCACTCTCACTGAGTCAGAAGGCAGAGGCTAAGGATACACTTAAGAGCTTTTAAGCAGAGTTCTCATATCACCGCCTCCTCAGGGACTCCAAGAACAGTTGGTTCTGTCTGGCATAGCCAAGAGGATGTCCAAGGAAAGCAAGAAGGAAATGAGTTGCTTGTTTTAGCGTTAGTGCCTGACCTATAGCCAAATTTAAAAAAAAAAATTCCAAAAAAAAAGTCTATAATGAAAATTACTAGACAGGGAATATATAATGGTAACATGCGTAGACTATGAAGCCAAGCTGACCTGGACACAAACCCAGCTCCTCCTCTTTCTCACTATATGACTCTGGCATTGGGCCTAAGCTCTGTGAGCCTCTGCCAATTATAATGCTTTAATAAAATAATGTTTACAGTGTACCTGGCACTTAGTAAAACTTAAATGATAGAGACAAATGAGAAGATCAATGTAAAACAATGATTCTTGCAAGATAGTTGCCCACAAATCGTGAAATTGTGTCTTTGCCAATGAGGACTTGCTATCATTGTTATTGTTATCCATTTTGCCCAGTTTTTAAATAGGATATTTTGACACCAACCAAGCATTCAATCAAGTGAATTAATATAATACTAAACATTTCCAGGCAGTGTGTTCGGCGGTCCTGGATCTGTCTCTTGCTTCAACAGTGTTTGGACAGAACAGACCCAGGGACACCCCTTCTTCCAGCCTCTGACCACCTTCCAACCTTTTTTCCAATCACCACCTTTGGAACCACCTCAGCCATCCTCAGCCTCCGAGACCAGCCAATACCATGTTTTGACCATAACTTCTTATTGCTGAAAAACCAGGAGCTCCCAAATTCGTCAGAATTATTCCACAGAGGTGGAGCGTGCTGTCAACCGCCTGGCCAGCCTGCATCCGCAGGCGTCCTATACCTACCTCTCTCTGGGCTTCTATTTCAACCTTGATGATGTGGCTCTGGAGGGCAGGGGCCACTTCTTCCACAAGTTGAGGAGAAAAGCACGAGGGCGCTGAGCCATGTTCTCTTCCCGGATGCGCTGAAGCCTCCCAAGATGAGTGGGGGAAACTCAGGATGCCAGGGAAGCTGCCATGGCCTTGGAGAGGAACCTGAGCCAGGCCCTTTTGGATCCACACGCACTGCGTTCTACCCATGCAGACCCTCATCTGTGGCTTCCTGGAGAACCACTTCCGGGGTGAGGAGGTGAAACTCATCAAGAAGATGGCGACCACCTGACTAACATCCACAGGCTGGCCGGCCCCGGGCTGAGCTGAGCGACTATTTCTTCAAAAGGCTCATCCTCAAGCACAACTAAGGATTCTTTGAAGCCCAGAGGTGTTTGAGGGGCCCCTCTGCATCCCCTGGGGTCTGGCTTTTTGCCTGAGCCCTTTCCCTGAAACCACTAGCCATTTTTTTAACCAACCTGGAGTCCTCTCCCAGGCATTGAACCAAATGGAAACAATAAAGTTCTTTGCAGAAAAAAAAAAAAAAAAATCTAAACCACAGAACATAGTACATAAATTCAAATAAAATCTGATATTTAAATGGGTATTTCCAAGGACTGTGCATGTGTATCTTACCTTATGGAAAAAAATAATTTATTAATGAAGCGATTTCTAAAATTATTTTCTAATTGTCCATTGTTCTCTGTTACAAATGATGAACTGTAGGAGAAATAATATGCCAGCTTGAAATTTGTTTTGTCTAAGGCCATCAAAATGGTGATCATTGAAATCAAACCACTGAATACTAAATGATGATTCTTCACACTTCATGTGTCCCATGCAGCAGCAACCTGAGCATCTTTTGTCTACTACTGACTACCCATTTTCCTTCCTAAATCATAGAATTTCCATAATCCACTACTTCTATCTTTGTGGCTTTGCCCTCCTTCGTTGTTTAATAAAGCTGGATAATACTTTCATTCTTCACTGTTTAACACATGGGACTTTAATTTTGAGGATGGAGAATACATGCATAAATCATTCCCCTGCTTTGTTAGGCTGAGTACTGCATTGTGTGTTTACTTTTAAAAAGGTCTACTCATACAATATATAGCATCCAAAAATGTTGTATAAAACCCCTTATTAAATTCATAAAGCTTTCCTTATACTGCCAGGATCATCATAAAATGTATTTGTGAAGTGTGAATGGAAGTACATTTATTGTGTCTAGTGACTAGTCAGTAGTGTTCCTAATCTCTGCCAGGCTTTTTTTTTTTTTAATTTCTGTATTAAACACACATACACAAGAATCAATGTTCCTCATTAGCAAATAATTCTTTGTTTATCTGTGAATGATGCTACCAAAATGACAAGTAAAGGGCTGTGGATTTTTTAGGCTTTCCATTTTAGCAAATGCATCAAATAACTAGTTTAACTTGAAGGGCTAGCGCACCAAGTAGCCTGAGTTCTCCAAAGTTAAAAAAAAAAAAGTGCAGATTCAATTGCCTTAATATATTGCCAACATAGAGGAAAAAGCCATGTTCATAATAAAATTCTCCTTTTTAAAGGGAGGGTGATGATAATCACCAAGTTATAAAAGTAATTTAGAGAATTTGAGTTATCTAAGAAGGTCCTCTAAGACCATTCAGGAAAGGAACACTGTGTAATTTCAACAATTTCTCAGTTGTGTTTTACTGTAAAAGTTACATTATAGGCTGTATCTAATGGCCCGCATAGGATTCCGGTACATTCCCAATAAAACAAAAGCAACTCTGCTTCTGCTGCTGCTCTAATTGGCACTTCAGTCTTTCTGCTTAGTTAGCACAACTTCCCACAAAAGATATTGAACTCACTTGAAGTTGTCAAAAATCCTTTAGAAAATAGGGGTTTTGGTGGAAGCAACCTGCCAATAATACTGAGTGAGCTAAATAAGGGAAAACGGCTAAGCAAGGCTGGCCCACACCCAAGCTCTGGACGCACTGTCAGTGTGGCAGGGCATTCGTTCAAAAGATCATCTCCTTGGTAGCAGAAAAGCAAAGTTCAAAGGGAATGTTTCAAGGAAGCTAATTTCATGTTTGCGTTTAATCTCCATATTAAAGAAACATCAGACAAGTGGTATTTAGAGAAAATCTAAGCTAAATCCAAATTCTGGGACTCAAACTACATTTTCCATTTGAGACAACAGCCATTAGGCAGAATAACCAATAAATAAAGAAATATTTCTACAAAGGACAGTAGACTCCCATATACTTTGTACTCCCAGAAAAAGAAAAGGAGAGTATTCTGTTTCTTGATATACCAACTGTATTCATTAGTCATTGGCGATGATTCTATTCGATATATCTTTCCTTAAAGGACTGTCTGGCTCTCTTTCCCTTCTGGAATTCCAAATGCACTAGGCTGACACATCTTCTCATCAAAGTATAAAATATTCCTGGACAGGTAAAATAGTCTCTGTCACATGCCTTTGACTTTGGATATTTATATTTCCTATGTAATTTTAATGTACCTGTGAATCAAAAGCATCTACTGGAAGCAAAAAGTGAATCTGGAGTTTGCTGATATCTTGTGCCAGGATTGGGAGCTGTTTATTGCAGGTGTAAGAATTTTACATCTTTCGGATGGCTCGTATGCCATCTGAATCTTACTAAACTACTACTGGCCACCATTCGACCGGATTTTTATGCAGAAAACTTTGATACTGATAACAAAATGAACTCTATTGAGGCAGGTCTTCAAATTGAAATAATGGGAATTGCACTAGGAAAAGTTACTGAGCAAAGCTTTCTAACACACACCATTAATTGAGTCAATTAAGCCCACTGAAAAGCCTGCCTTCTAATCTCTAGGTTCACCCACTGACCAGGCCCAGCCAACTTCAAACACCAGAAAGCTGGTCTAATGATCCTGCCCAGGGTGTAAGCCAAGGGTTGGCCCTGCTGGATATAACTAAGGAGGAAGCCATAGCTATAGTAGCACATAACATATTCATCTCCAGGCCAGGGAAAGGAAAACAGATTTTGTTTAATGGTTTTTCTCGAGACTTTAGGAAGAGGGCAAAAGTAGATATAATTTTTATTCAGCTAGAGAGGAAAGGGAAACACTCAACCTAAAATCAAAGGGGGAAACACAGGGAGTGGACCTTAGCTTTTTATAGCTTGTCCTTTTCCACAAAGAATTGAGACAACTTACAGATAAGAGTAAATAAAACGATGGAGGAAAATGTAAGTGAAGTGCTAAGTTGTAACCAAGATGAAAGAATATAAATTAACCGATAGTGGCTGATCTCCATGCTTCTTCCCAACTAAACCAAAAGTGGGGTGGGACAGTGGAGTCGTTCTCACTGTCAGAGAAGAGCAAGCAAACCTGTGTTACTTCTGGGAGCGCCTCTGATGTGGATCCCATAGAACTCTGTGAATCAGAAGGAATTTAGTGACGGGCCTCAGCTCCTCCCTCCACTTGTGCCAGGGTTTGGATGACAGGAGTAAAATGCAAACCATATTCCTTGGGCATTGTGCCCTCCTGGAAGGTCTGGCCCCCCAGAAGGAAGGCACTCAGATGAAAGTGACTTGAAGTACCTTACCATGAAGCATAGTGTGCTAGGGAGGGTATTTTTAAGTAATTTAGGTTCTTAATTTAAAATAGATTATAGCTTTGTCCAAGAATAAAATGAGCTTTAAATCCACTTTCTTTTTTCTCAAATAAGAATCCAAAAACTAGGCAGTCTTTTTAAGGTTCACAAATACATAATGCTACTGATTTCTGTCCCACAAAACAACACTTTGGCAACAGGCCCCTGGACCTGCCACATTTGGTGGATAACCCCTACGTGACGGATAGTGAGAGGGTGCTCCTCCCTGCCCAAGGCCCTGGATTATCCTGCCTAATTGCCTCCCATGTGTGGACCTCGTTAGGAGGACATGCAAGCGCTATACATGGTAAAGAATGTATTTCTGATAATATTTCCATGAGGTTTGGACCCAGGCCAAGAGTCTCTCTGGCAGACTAAAGCCATTTTAGCCACACTTTACTTTTAGCAAGAAGATTCATGATAAGGAAATATAAACAAGACATCTAGGATCACAAGGTCACGCCACCCCACTTCCTCACCCCACTCTTCCACCTCTTTTCAAGGGTGAGGAAATGCTCCCAGGCAATTAGTCATGACCTCTTTTCTACCTCAATCTCTCTCCTGCTAGTTTTTGCTAAGAAAGTTTGCTTCAAGAATTTTCGAAATTCAAGGCCAGCTTTTGAAAGATTTTTTTTTTTAAAGATGTGACTACCAGCAAAACTTCATCTGGTCTAACACAGAAGTTCCTCCCCTAATATAAAATACTATCATTTTTAAAGAAAAATTTACTATTTTAAAAATTGCTTTATTAATGAAAGGAAAGCCTTCATAATATAAACTAGAGGCCCGGTGCATGACATTCAAGCACTGGAGGGGGGAGGGGAGTTCCTTCAGTCCCACCTGCACCCTCTCATAGTCTGGGACCCCTCGGAGGATGTCCAACTGCCGGGTTAGGGGAGTGGGCCTAAGCTGGCAGTCAGACTTCCCCTGAGGGGTCCTTAGCGCTGCCACAGAGGCGGGAGAGGCTTCCGCCACCACCGCTGCACTCACCAGCCTCACCAGCATCAGCGATCAGCGGGGCTTCTGGGTGAATGACGCTCCCCCTGTGGGAGTGCATTGACCACGGGGGGGGGGGGGGGGGGCAGGGTGGAGCGCACTGACCACCAGGGGCAGCTCCTGTGCTGAGCATCGGCCTCCTGGTGGTCAGTACACATCATAGCGACCAGTGGTTCCACTGTTTGGTCAATTTGCATGTTAGGGTTTTATTATATACGATGATAACAATGCTTGATTTTAAGTGGTTTCTGGGAAATGAATAAAAATGCAGTTTTCTGTGTATTAGTTTGTTTTGTTAATATGTTCAATGTTTGTGATTTACCACAACCAACAAGAGACAAAATTTTTAAGCCTGGTTTAAAATTCTACTTTAGCCAGTACTAAGTGTGGAACCAGGACCATTAGAAATAATAGACTCATCATAGAGAAGTAATGTTGGCTATTATATTAGCAGACATCTGGGCACCTTACTTTAGAAATGGGAAAACCCAAGCCCATGAATGTTAAGCATCCTTAAAAGCAATGCTGCAAGGCCCAGCTGGTGTGGCTCAGAGATTGAGCATAGGACCATGAACCAGGAAGTCACGGGTTCCAGGAGGTCATGGTTCAATTCCTAGTCAATCCAGTGGGGGGTGTGCACAGCTGATCAATGTTTGCATTTCTCTATTCCTCTCTCTAAAATCAATAAAAATATGTTTTTTTTAAAGCAATCCTGCAAGGGTTTAGCACTGGTGCTAAAGGCTGCTCCTTGGATGCTCGCTGGATATATGACCACATGCAAACTACATAACCCCCATAAGCTTCAGCTTGCTCATCAGTAAGATGGGACTAACAATCATGCAAACCTCATATGGGCCATGAGGAATAAACAAGTTAATAAACACAAAGCACTTAGTGTGGTACAAAGGAGGAACTGAATAAATATTAGATAGACTATTGTTATAAGAGGTAGGGTTGAAGGAAAAATCTGAGTAAGGAAGCCAAGCCAGTTTTTTCTGATTATTTTTCTCCAGAAATTGACTATTGATAAAGTAATGGAAACATTATTCAAAACATACAGTTCAGAAAAATCTCTAGTATAGTAACAAAATGTAGCATAAATTGGAACTTCACTATACTATATATTGGAGAGATGGTAAGCCTACTAGTTAAAAGCACGGACTCTTGAGCTAAGCAGTCTGGGTTCAAATCTCATCTCTCCAACTTTCTAGCTATGAAACTAAGCAATTTATTTAACTTCTCTGTGACTCATTTTCCCCCTACATAAAAGGACATAATAATACTACCTATGTCACAGATTTGTGAAAATGAACTGAATTAACATTTGGAAAGTACTTAGCATAGTGTCTATGCAAAGGTTATAAAGTATTTATTACTATTATTATTATTGTATTACTATTCATTATTATATTGCAGGGCCATCTTGCACACCATCCAAATTATCTTTATACTGGAAACACCCAAAGAAACTTGTAGTAATAATTTTACTTCTAAAATCATCTAGAATCATGGACTCTGATAACAGGATTATACTAAAGCACCAACATATAATTCTATTCTTAATAATTCACTGGAATTTTAGAAATACCTGATTCTGAAAAATAGTGAATGACTCAAAGATAACAGTGTGGATTTAAAATTTTACTTACCCTGACCTTTAAAATTAGTGCTTGTCAACTTCTCATGGCCTTAAGTTAACCCCTGATAGACTATTAATAACACAGCAGGGATGACTGCCTATTCAGTAGAATTTTAATTGTCTTTTTTGGTTTTGTTATTGTGAAATCATAGCACTTTTATGGAACAATAAACTAGTCCAATCATTTTCCAGATGAGGAAACCAAGATCTAGAAAGGTTAAGTGCTAGCCAACATGCAGCTAGTGAATAATGAAGACCATAGAGGAGAATATTTTAAGCACATTAGACTACCTTCTCTAATCATCAGAGAGTTCTGACTTCACACTATAAATCTGATTAACTGGATCCTTATTTTATAAATAAGGAGCTTAAATAGTAGAAGTATTTCACCCAGTTGAACTTCAAATTACTTCAGATGAAAGTAATGTATCTTTTTGGATATCAGACTCTTGCTTAAAAATTTATGTACTTTAAAATTCCTGTTACAGAGAACATAAACAGTACATTGAGTTTGATCAGTCAGTGAAAAATTAATCTCAGGAGGTGAATGTTTCATCTTCCAGGGCATCAGAGAACTAAATAAGAAGCAATTTTCTAAATTCCATCCTAGTCCTAAAATCATCTGTTTATGTGATGTGGATGAGTAGCTTACTTATAGAGGCTGGTCACTCCCTGCAGGACCACTTCTCCTGAATATAATCATCACAGCATACCACCACCATATGTATTCAGCACAATTCAGAAATAAAAACTGCAGCTTCTTCTTTTTAACCTAAGGTTCAGAGTTGAGTTAATCGTACCTCTGACTCATGTTACACCATCATCCGACCTCACAAGGCCTATGTCATATTTTATTAATTTTATTATTTCCCCTTACCTTCTCATCCTAACTTCCATTCATCTCTTTGCTAAAGGCATCCACACTAATGTTTATAAAACATAAATGTATTTATGTATGTTTGTATCTTTGAAAAATATGTTGTTGTGCATGTTTAATTTATATACATGTAATTGTGCTATAAAATATTTTTTCTCTTTTTATTCAACATATATTTTTAAGATCTATCCATGTTGCTTTATGTACATCTAGATAATTAATTATAAGTGGTACGTAGAATTCTGCTATGTATGGATATCCCACAATTGACTAATTTATCCTCCTAGCAATGCACACCTCAATTGCTTCCAACTTTCTGCCTTCCAAATAGAGCATCAATAAACATACTCATACATGTTCCCTTATAGTCCCATGTAAGGGTGGCTCTACAGGATATACCCAGGAGTGGGGATCTTAGTGATTGTGACCAGATTTCTCTAAGCACTGCCAGATAACTCCCCAGAATAGATGTACCAGGTTAGCCTTCCACTAACAATACAAGAGGGTTCCCCAGCTCTCTCACCAATAGTTGGTATTACCTAGCTTTCTATGTTCATCTGTCTAATGAGTGGCCGAGTATTTTGGACCTATGCTAGTCTACCAGTTCTCTCAAATGTTTCTCCCTTTGGTTCATGAGGACTTCTGGATCCTGTATATACTTTTCACAGGCCCTGGACAACTAGAACTACCATTTCAGGACCATTTTTTAGACTCTTGCCTCACAATCCTGCTCTATTCTTTGTACATCATGGAGGGTCATGCTGATCTCAAAAGTTCCCCCATAGGCTTTCATTTTCTCAAGAGAGAGGGGAATTCCAGGTTCTCATAAAACCTTTCTGGGTGTTTCTACTCACCCTACGGGAGTTTGCATGCATGGAGTCAGTACACAGTACTGAGTTCTTGCCCTTCTCCCTATCTCTCTGTCTTTCCTTCCTTTGTTCCTTCTCATCTTCCTCTGCCTCCTAGATGTGATTTTCAACTTCTCCCTTTTTCCTGAAGGATGTAACCAGATTGCTTTCTTATTCTCTCTGTCCCCCAGGTGGCATTCTCCGGTTCCTCCCTGGGGTGATGATGGAAGGAAGGCAATATAGGAGAAACTTTATTACTACATGGGGGGAAATATATTGGAGAATTTTGAAAAAATTCTGCATGCACTTATTATTCCATATGAATAACACTTGAACCATTCCAAGTACTTTTACATATCATTTGACCTTCTCAAAAACCTAGAGAAGTTGTTACCATTTGCAGACAAAAATAGAAACCAAGACTGAGAAAAGTGAAAGAATTTTGTGCAGTAATAAGATAGATAACCCACAGATAACCTGTTTTAGAAGAATTCATATGTCTTTTACAACTTTTCCCCTAAGTATATCAGGAAACCTTTTTAGAATAGCAAATCTCTCTGTTTTCTCTTTTGTAGATCGGGTCATCTGAGCCAAAAGGAAATTCTGGCACAAATATGAGGACTGTTTTGTATCTGCTTTGCAGCAAGAACTTATGGTTGCTCTTAAGCATTTGCAAGAACCACTGAGTTCTTATTCCTTTGTTGGCAATTTTTCTATAATTAAAAAAATATTCTAAAATATGTTCATCACTGTTATACTTAGAACCAAGCAGGCAGCTATTCATTTTTTTCAGTCTGCATTGTACTTACTAAATTATATCATACTCTGACAAAGATTGTGGATTTGATTCATTTTGCGAAATAATCATTTTAAATGTCATTCTCTGAGTATGGACCTACTGTATATGCACAGTCTATTTTAGCCATGTGATTATACTTTAATTATGTAATTTACTTTTTTTCTGGGAAGGCAGCATACTTTTCCACCTATTTTTGAAACATTTTGAAGTTAAATATATTTGGAGGACACTTTTCTACATCCCAAGTGAGCATTTTCTGCCAAACAGTTAACAAAAAACATCTCTACTTGAAGGGAGGCAGTCTGGGCTAGTGAACAGAGACAGACCTGGTTATGAATCCTAGCTTCCTGCAACCTACCAGCTATGTGGCTTTAGGCAAGTGACTTAATCCCCAAACCTCAGTTTTCTCAGTAATAATAAGGGAATAAGAGTACTTATGCTGATGGATTCATGCAAAGATTCAGTGAAGTCATGTACGTACAATGTCTAGCATGTAATAAGCACTAAAAATGCTACTTTCCTTCGTTCTCCTTTCCTTACAAAAAACAAACCAAGTCATCAAGACACCACTATGGTACTCCAGAAAATCTACACTAAAAGTGTTGCAGAAATATTTCACCTTTGAAATAAACAACAGAAACAGACGTTTGTGTGCCTTGTTGTCTAAATATGTGGCCTGATTTCACCCTTTGCACACAGTAGGAACCTGGTATGCTAGAGAAAGACGCATCAATAAATGAATGTAAACTCTACATGATCCTAGAGCATGAGCTGGCGAACACAATAGCGAATGTCATTCAGATGAATGGTTTCAATCAAATAAAACTATATTTAAGGCACAGTCTCGTTCCCTGCTACTCTCTGGGTATTTCTTGAATATATAAAGTACCCTTTGAATTCAAGGAGAGTGTCCCACATGGATGAGATAGATACCTAGGGAGGAAAGAAATGGGGGGGGGGGGGGGACCTAGGCCTATGTTGTATGTTTTTAAGGAATAAGCAGGTATTTAAATGTGTGTGTTTTTTCTTATAGAACTGAGAAATACTTTTTCAGAGTCAACCGAAAGAGCAAACAAACCCATGTAACCCTTATGCAACATGGCCTTTCCTTATGCAAGCACATCAAAATGTTTCAGAATTGCTTTTGTCCATAACTTATCTAATGCATCCTCTCTAGAACAAAGAAATCATACTTTCTGTATATCAAGTAGTCCAAAAAAAATTGGCATGTCACTTTTATTTCAAGAAAACAGGAATAGCCCTGACCGATTTGGCTCAGTGGATAGAGCATTGGCCTGCGGACTGAAAGGTCCCAGGTTCGATTCTGGTCAAGGGCATGTACCTTGGTTGCGGGCACATCCCCAGTAGGAAGTGTGCAGGAGGCAGCTGATCGATGTTTCTCTCTCATCGATGTTTCTAACTCTCTATCCCTCTCCCTTCCTCTCTGTAAAAAATCAATAAAATATATTTTTAAAAAAAAAAAAAAAAGAAAACAGGAATAGAAAAATTCAGGATAGTAATTAACCAAAATAAGAGCTTCTTTCAACAACTGTCCATACTCACCCTGCTCCAAAGCACAGGCAGAACAGGCCCAAGAGGAAAGATAACAAAGCTTAAGCCAGATTTAAAATAGAGCACTGCACCCTGGCCAGTTTTTCTCAGTGGTTAGAGCATCAGCCCGTGGACCAAAGGGTCATGGGTTTGATTTCCAGTCAAAGGCATGTACCAGAAATGCAGGTTCGATTCCGGCCCAGGGCTCATGCGGGAGGCAACCAATTGTGTCTTTCTCACGTTGATGTTTCTCTCTCACCCCTTCCCCTTCCACTCTCTAAAAATCAATAGAAAAAGTATATATATATTCAAGTGAGGATTTAAAATATAATAATAAGTAGGGCACTGCGACAATTAAGGCTTCTTCTCCCTCCAACCCAGAAGCAATTGGCAGGAAAGGAAACCCAAGCCCAGTATACAGGATGTCTCCCCCAAAAAATCCATACACACTTTAATAGCTGACAGCTCAATTTTGAAAAAGAAATGTATTTAATAAGCACTGACTTTATAATTATTCAAAGAGTGTATATACATTTTGGGGAGACACCCTATATGCAGTAAAGCACAAAGTATTTATTGAAGGTCCTTAGAACACAGACAGTCACTAGGTCTCTGGGGATCCTGTTAAAAAATGGTGAAACAAGGAGAACCAAGATGGCGGCATAGGTTAACGCCGGAGTTTGCTGCTTTGAACAACTACTTCAAAAGTGAAATCAAAAAATGGAAGGGACATCACCCAGAACCACAGGAACGCTGGCTGAGTGGAAGTCCTACAACTAGGAGGAAAGAGAAACGCATACGGACACTCAGAGGCGCAGTGCTGAAGGCAAATTCTGAGGTGCGGAGTGCGCGGAGCGGGCTGGCGGCGGAGGGCGCGGTTGGCGTTTTCAATCGGGAGGGAGTCGCAGACTCTGAGCTCCAGATCCGGGCGAGTCTTTAGCGACCCAGACTCAAACGGGAGAAGCGGGACTGTCTGGCTTCGGTCAGAGCGAGTGCAGCTTTCTCTCTGAGCTTTGCAGCGGGTGCTGGGACTCAGAGAGGCAGAGCCCCTGGGGACAGGACTGAGAGCCGCCATAACTGCTCTCTCTGGCCCACCCAGTTGATCCTGTGCAACCCGCCCCGCCCAAGCCCTGCACAGAGGCTTTTGCCGGATAGCCTCAGGCAAAGGCTAGATTAGCACCTCCCTAGAGGACAGAAGGTCTCTCACTGCTGACACAGCTGATTCTCATAGCCACTTGGCCTGGAGGTCAAACCCTCCCTGGAATTAGCTACAACAATCAAGATTTAACTATAAGACTGCGAACAAAGACCACTAGGGGGTGCACCAAGGAAGCATAACAAAATGCGGAGACAAAGAAACAGGACAAAATTGTCAATGGAAGATATAGAGTTCAGAACCACACTTTTAAGGTCTCTCAAGAACTGTTTAGAAGCTGCCGATAAACTTAATGAGATCTACAAGAAAACTAATAAGACCCTCGATCTTATATTGGGGAACCAACTAGAAATTAAGCATACACGGACTGAAATAACGAATATTATACAGACTCCCGACAGCAGACCAGAGGAGCGCAAGAATCAAGTCAATGATTTGAAATGCGAGGAAGCAAAAAACACCCAACCGGAAAAGCAAAATGAAAAAAGAATCCAAAAATGCGAGCATAGTGTAAGGAGCCTCTGGGACAGCTTCAAGCGTACCAACATCAGAATTATAGGGGTGCCAGAAGATGAGAGAGAGCAAGATATTGAAAACCTATTTGAAGAAATAATGACAGAAAACTTCCCCCACCTGGTGAAAGAAATGGACTTACAGGTCCAAGAAGCGCGGAGAACCCCAAACAAAAGGAATCCAAAGAGGACCACACCAAGACACATCATAATTAAAATGCCAAGAGCAAAAGATAAAGAGAGAATCTTAAAAACAGCAAGAGAAAGAAACTCAGTTACCTACAAGGGAATACCCATACGACTGTCAGCTGATTTCTCAACAGAAACTTTGCAGGCCAGAAGGGAGTGGCAAGAAATATTCAAAGTGATGAATACCAAGAACCTACAACCAAGATTACTTTATCCAGCAAAGCTATCATTCAGAATTGAAGGTCAGATAAAGAGCTTCACAGATAAGGAAAAGCTAAAGGAGTTCATCACCACCAAACCAGGATTATATGAAATGCTGAAAGGTATCCTTTAAGAAGAGGAAGAGGAAGAAAAAGGTAAAGATACAAATTATGAACAACAAATATGCATTTATCAACAAGTGAATCTAAGAATCAAGTGAATAAATAATCTGATGAACAGAATGAACTGTTGATTATAATAGAATCAGGGACATAGAAAGGGAATGGACTGACTATTCCTGGGGGGGAAAGGGGTGTGGGAGATGCAGGAAGAGACTGGACAAAAATCGTGCACCTATGGATGAGGACAGTGGGTGGGGAGTGAGGGCGGAGGGTGGGGCGGGAACTGGGAGGAGGGGAGTTATGGGGGGAAAAAAAGAGGAACAAATGTAATAATCTGAACAATAAAGATTTAATTAAAAAAAAAATGGTGAAACAGAAAGCCCAGGTTCAGAAAACTCCCAGTTTCCCCCAATTTGGCTCTACCCCTTCAACTTCCCAACTGGAGGCACACAGTGAGCAGCTTACTATACACCTGCTCTAAAAACCTATAGATTTCCAACCAAATCCATAGATGGCAATATATTAGGTTACATCTGCTGAACTACGCTTCCCTCTGATATACGAGCCAAGTACTTCCCAGTTTGGGCCCAGAAGATCACTGAGTGTATAGCCAATTGCAGTGGGTGGGAAGAGAATAAAGGCCAAGATCCAAAATGGGCATTGGGACAAGGTGACTGAAAGGTGTAAATCAGTAGAATGAAGGAGAGGTAATGAATGAGGAAAAAAAATGTAAGAGGTTAAAGGATATTATCATTGCTCTTTTTCAGAAGAGGAAACCTAGACACAGAGAAAGTCACACAGCTAGTAAATGGCTGAGCCAGGACAAAGACTCAGATAGTCAAGCTCAGAACCCACTTGCTTCTCCACTCCACACACTGCATTTCAATAGAGAAAGCCCGTATACTAATAGCACATGCTTGTGTCTGGGTCTCTTGGTTACCACTAGGAAGCAAGCACCCCAGGGTAGCATGGTGGTCCTCTCTAACCTCCCAGCATCTGAACATCACCCCCATCACCACACACACAGGAGGAAACAAGCTCTCTTTCAGGCCAGGGTGGATTTAAGGTATGGTTTATGAAAGGGTCCTATTGGGTCCTTTCTGTTTGACCCACTATTAAGCCCCCATAAAGCTTCCTGGTAAAAGAAAGGCTTCCTTAATGAGAAATTCCCCATGAGGGCAAACCTGTCATTCTCTCAGGCCAGATTGTCATGGAAACTTTTATAAAGAGGAGCTCAACACTCAAGTCTTTGGGCAGCAAAAGCATCCACGCAGTTGGTCTTTTGTAAAATTATACAGATTTATTCACTGCCATAGCGAGGCAATGACACAGTGCCTTTTACTGGTGAATGGGACTGGAACGTAACGAGAAGAACACAGTCAGAATTTAATTTGTCAAACCTTGTGCCACTCAGCTAGCCTTTATACTTCAGTCCCCAAACAGCTCAATGTGTTTTAAAAACAATAATCATTGGAAAAAATTATAAAATAAGTATGGGTTGAAAAAAAATGCATTACTCTTTAAAATAATGCTCAGACATCTGAGTGTGAATAATAACAGGGTCTTTTCCTCTAAACCAGGGTTAGCAAACTACAGCTCCTAGACCAAATTGGACTTGTTGCCTGTTTCTTATACAACCCAGAGCTAAAAAAAATTTTTTTTTTTCATTTTTCAATGGTTTAAAAAAAATCAAAGGGAGAATAAGGTATTGAGACACATTAAATGTGTATCAAATATAATACATAATACACAAAGTTTTATTGGGACACAGCCACGTTCATTCATTTACTTATTGTCTGTGGCTGCTTTCACACTACAAAGGCACAATGCCTAAAATATTCACTATCTGGTTCTTTACAAAAAAGTTTGCCGACCCCTTCCCAAAATGATAAATATATTGTACTGGCAAATGTTTCACCGTCTAATTGTTCAATTATAGTTTCTAATCATTAGAAAACTGTGAAGCATTTTGCGACCTCTCCCAGTAATTAATTTCTAAAAATAACCATTCTAAATACACATTGCAACCTATTCTTCACTCTAACGATACGTTGCAATCCCTTAATTGTTTCAAGGGGCATGTTTTCTCTTACACTAAAATGATGCCTGACTGATACAAACCAGGGCCTTTCTTCAAACGCCTGACTGAAGCAAAGCAGAAAACATCCCATGCACTGGGACGTTCATTTGGCAGGAACATTTTGCTGCTAAGCTTGAAACCAAAACAATTAAAGCCAGTAAAGACAAAGCACATGGGCTTCTGTTCCTGCCTCTTGCTTCTTCCAAAATCCTCAAATCCACCGAAATTTTTTGTGTAGCTTTGCATTGAGCATTTCAGAAGGAAAACAGGGTACCAGCCTTCTTAGAATCTGTAGGGTTTGTTGTTGTTGTTGTTGTTGATGATAACTATCCTTTAATAGTGGCTGAGCCATGAGGGCAAAACTGCCATTTATATTTCTCTTAAAAACAAGTGAACTGTCACAGGATTCAACTGCCTTGCTGTCGTTTTACATACATATACGTAATGTTCTACCGTCTGCAGCTCTGATTCTCACCCACGCTGCTCCCCAAACACAAGCCTCTAGAATCGTTCCAAATCTGGCATTGCCGTGGACTTCAAAAGTTGCTCCCTAAGCAGAGGCTTTGGAGAAAGACACAAAACAGACTCACCAATTATTATAATGCAGGCATCTCCTAGGACTTCATAAATGTGTTGTCATAAATTATGTTATCTCCCTAAGTTACATGAAAGTTTTATTTGTATTCAGATGATAACTAAGCAGTAACTTCTTCATGGGAGGTACTGGCAAGAAAGAAGTCCCCCAATTAAGGGACCGGGAGTCTGTGATCCAGTCCCAGGCCCTCTGTACCCACTCGATAAACCAGGACCCTGGAGAGAATGTTCTAGTCTTATGTCAATTTCACATTACTCAAGTATGTTTGAAAGTTTTGCAGAACTCTATGGAGACATCTATCTTGTGATCTTAATCATGAGACTGTTCATAACTCAGATCCCAAAGACTCCTTTAAACCAGTCTGCGAAACTGCTGAAGCTCATTCAACATCTTTAAAAGCTATTGTAAAACATTGTTATAATCAAATGCAATAGTTGCCCCTAACAAAATGAAAATTTTTGTCTCTGACTTACATTCAACCACTTCAAGAGATATTTAGTCTAGAAATATAATTATAAAAAATATTATAATTTTCATATGCAGTATTAAAAAGAAGTAGGCCAGCAAGAAAATCTATTTACCCAACCAAAATTTTCATTGGTTCTACTCAATAACTAATACCACTGTTTGCCTTTTCTAGTTATTACTAATTCTATCTGAGTCAAAGAAGGCAAATATCTCTCTACCACAGAACCAGATTTTTTGGTTAAAAAATAAGCCAAAGGGAGTTGTTGTTTTTTTAAGTGGGGGGAGGCAGCACATATTTAATTAGACCTAGGCTTGCTGCCTGATTTTCATTAGGCGCCTGCCTGATTCTGATTTGGCCCACTCTAAGTATTTGTAGGCCACTGGGCACGGAGGCCAGTGCTTATTTTCATGGCTGTTTCAATTCATCAAAAAAAAAAAAAAAATCCTTTGAAAGATGAAAGAAACTCTACATTTTTTCACCTGTTGTTCTTTCTTGTGTGCCTGTCACTTCACTAGCCAAACTTGCTTCAAGCCAAACCAAATGCTTTCCAAACCTCTACAGCATTCCTTTGAAGATCTTAAGTTAAGTATTTTCTTATGCTGACCAGTATAGCTTCCAAATAAGGAATAAAAGAAAAATAACGTCGTTCTGAAGTTATGTTTTTTAAATACCAGAAATGTAAAAACACATTCCAATATGTGCAAAAAAAAAAAAAAAAAAAGCAAAATTCCTCTCCTCCAAGTTTAGAAGTCCTGAGCCAAATACACCTGATGTTCATTACCACACCCACAGCACATTGCTTATGTATGACAAAGTTCCTGTGAAGACCATATGCTGTTTTTATTATTACCACTTCACCAGGTTTCCCAGGCTCACTGAAAAAGTATTTTATAAGGCCAGCCCACTGAGTGGGCTCATCTTACTACACTGATGAAACCTGGTTTGCTCTTTACTTGATTAACAGTGAACATCTCTCCTTATTTCTAACAGCACTGCAATTAGGACCCTGACCTGTCACCACTAGCTTCAAGTTTGGGCTTTCATCAAAGAAAAGGAGTTTGCCAGGAAGGAAAAATACAGCTCTCCCTTCAAGCTAAACATAGTTCTGTCTTCTAGAAACTATGCAGTTTCACACGGCTCCAGCAAATGCTCTTCAAGCAGCTTACAGGAGATACCAAGAGAAATACACTGTAGACCCTAGTTTGAGGTACTGGTTTAGCTTGGAAGAGATGCAAACTAGCAAAAGCTGATACCAAAAAGCAGAAAAGACAACCCAGTTGATATAAAAGGAAATGAGGCCTCACTAATCTGCTGATAGTCTTTGAAGGAGTCAACAATAGATAAGACAAAACCAAAATCTGGACAAACAGAACATATCTAAACTTCTTGAAGCTTTATACAAGAGTCTGTATCAAGGCTTTTTAAAAAAGTTAAGTTATGAAGGTTACATTAAAGATGTATTCTTAGAAAAACAACACTAAAAAAAGGAGAGACAATTCCCTTATCAGCATAGCCATAGATTATGTTATTATTGTTGTTATTATTATTATATTATAGATAACCTATCATTATTATTAAACTAGAGGCCCACTGCACAAATTCATGCACCAGTGGGGTCCCTCGGTCTGGCCTGTGGGATCAGGCCGAAATCGGCTCTCTGATATCCCCCGAGGGGTCCCGGGTGGCAAGAGGGCACAGGCCAGACAGAGACCCCACTGATCCACAATCAGGGCCAGGGAGGGACACAGGAGGTTGACCAGCCAGGGAGGGACCACGGGAGGGCTCCAGGGCATGTCTGGCCTGTCTCACTCAGTCCCAATTGACCAGACCCTTACAGCAAGCTCATCTACCAGTCAGAGCATCTGCCCCCTGATGGTCAGTGCATGTCATAGCGAGATGTTGAGCCACCTTAGCATATCATTAGCATATTACACTTTGATTGGTTGAACGGCCGACCACAACCAGACACTTAGCATATTAGGCTTTTATTATATAGGATGCTTGTCATGTTCCAGTCACTGTACTAAGCACTTTATGTAAATTATCTTCTTCAATACTTTCAAGAGCATCATTGAGTAGGTAATATTATCTCAGTTTTACAGAATAACCAAGGCTCAGAGATGTTAAATAGTGTGCTCAAGAAACACTGCTAGCAAATGATGCTAAACTAAGAGTAATTGGTTAAAGTACTTTTCAGTAGTAACTTGCTTTCACTGAAGTTTTCATAGTGACAAAGTCATTTAGATATGTTTTCTTTTCTTTTTTTAAGCCTTTGATAAGTGTTTTTATTATTAATAATTATTTAGGACTCTGCTTTATAGGCAAGTTTTGTGTTTGTTTGTTTTTTAATATATTTTTATTGATTTCAGAGAGGAAAGGAGAGGGAGAAAGATAGAAACATCCATGATGAGAGAGAATCATGGATCGGTTCCCTCCTTCACACCTCACACTGGGGATCGAGCCAGCAACCCAGGCATGTGCCCTGACCAAGAATTGAACCTGTGACCTCCTGGTTCATAGGTCAACCACTGAGCCATGCTGGCCAGCTAGGCAGGTTTTTTTAAATTTATCTTTATTTTTGAAAATATTACAGATTTCCCTTTTTTTTCCCATTGACCCCCTCCACCCAGCACCCACCCCTCCCAGGCCTTTACCATACTATTGTTAGTGTGTATATAAGTTCCCCGATTAGTCTCTCCCTGCCACCAACCACCCCTGCCTTCCCTTTGAGATTCATCAGTCTGTGCCATGCTTCTATGTCTCTGGATCTATTTTGTTCATCAGTTTATTTTGTTCATTATATTCCACATATGAATGAGATCATGTTTTCTTATTGCACACCTTTATTTCTGTACGACATTAATAAATAATCAATGGATCGCTCACCACCACTCCCCCAGGGGATTTGGATTTTACCATGGATCAGTTCTCCAATTCTTACTCATTCTTGATGTTTATCAAAGGTGAGTAAAGCTTTTTCAGTCAATAGAAATTATTGAGCACCTATTATGGCCCAGGCAGTATATAATTCTCCTAAACTTGATTGTGGAAAGAAATGAAAGAATTCACCAGTATCAAGGAGGATGTTTCTCCTGCAGCTAGAGTTTGCTCAGTCCTCACAAGCCTATGGGAACCAATGAGGTTGCATTGATTGGGACACACCCATCAATCAAGCACTGCCCAAGCAACTCTAGTAAGTCCCTGGGCCATCTTACCTGTGGTAGGGAGCAAGCCTTGTCAAATACCATGTGCCTTCTACTTTCTTCCTGCCCTTTTCCAATCCTTCCTTGGACACTGTTAGAGCTGAAAGAGAAGCTCTCTCTCTCTCTCTCTCTTTCTCTCTCTTACATTATATTCTATTAGAGGGGTCCCTAAGTGATCTTGCTTGTACCTCCAGTGTCCAATAGAGTTTAGTAAAACAACTCTTTTCATTTTCATTTATAGCTTTCACCCCAACTCTCTGAAGGGCTGAGACATGATCTAAAGGGAGGCCAGGACTAGAGACAAATTTGAGTCATAGACACCATACCATTCTCAGAATAGCCCCTCTCCTCTGATGACTAAGGCTTGTTACCAGAGCAAGCCATCACCCTTGGCTTCCTCATCCCTTATAATAATCTCCCAGGATGATCTCCAGTACTTTTACGAAAAGACTTCAGACATGCCCTGCCAACCAGTAATTATAACATGCCCAGAACATGGCTGAACCTCAATGGAAGCCACCATATGGCCTTATGAACATGTTTGAACACCCATCCTCACCCTCACCACAGACACACATCCCTTACTGGAAAATAAGTCCCTTGGGCTAAGGGTGAGAATGCTACAGGTGGAACTAAATTATCCCAATGTTCTGATATGGCTTATTGGGAGATTTGGATTGTGGGTGTGTGTGTGGGGGGGGGGGGGGGGTAGAGCATACTTTCAGGTATGCTCCTAATAGACCACCAGAAGACAGTGGTAAGGGCATCTAAGAGCAGCTGTTGTAGAATTGTAAGAATAAATTGAGTTCTGGCTGGATGGCTCTAAGATGAGAACTTAGAGGATAAGCAGGAATTGGCCACAAAAAGCCCAAAGCATTAAAGAACTGTTTTCATGGTACCTAACAGAGTGAGTTACAATGTTAGAGAACTTGAGTCCAGCTTCCTCAAAGCTGAGAACCACATCTTCTCAGCAGATACTCGGTGCCCCACTGATATCCTCTCCTGTAGCTTTGGCTGTCTGTATCAGTAGTGGACAGTTCCCTTAACGAACCAATGGGTTCCTACTTCAAGCATCTGTACCTCTTTGCCCATGGACTTCCTCTGCCTACAGGAGCATGCTCTGCCCACCCCCGGAGTAAGCCAGAAGTGGTGGGGAGTGCCTCCCGCCAGGGTTAACCCTGCACCCATGAGCTGCACAGGATGTGGGTAAATGCCCCAGCTTCCTTACCCTTTGCTGGGACTATGCAGTCTCTTAGAGGGTGCCTGGCAGGATTGAGTCCCAGCTGCCCACAGGGTAACCCCTTCTGAAAGCCCTCTCTAGTGACTTTCCTCCCATCTCTTTCTCATAGCCCTTCTCCCTCAATGTGCTTCCTGGAACCACTTCAAAAATAAACTACCTGCTCCAAAATCCTTGTCTCAGGATCTGATTTAGAAAAAAAATAGATAACTTCTTTCAAGTAAGAAGTCTCTAAAATACAAATTAACCTACTATATCTATGCACAACAAAGCAATGAGTTTTAAAGGAAAAGGGTACTAGTTTCAGAGGCTTGAGGACCTTTCCTTTCCTCAGCTTCATCACTGGGGAAGGGACTCCCATCCAAAGTTAATAAGAGATAAACTTCCAGGCAAGATCTCCTTGCACAGAATCGAGCTTATGTTTGTCAGAGGAGATACAGGGAAAGAAGAAGGAATCTCTTTGCTTCTCAATTTCACCTCGGTTTCAGGAAGCATGATCCCTGGCTTCAGAGAACTCAGTCTGTACAGGAAAAATAATAATAAATAATAATGAAAATGTATTGTGTCATCACTGAGTGCTGTTGCCATGGAGGGGGAAACATTTCAGTGAGTATTTGTTGAGTAAATGAATGAGTAAACCCTGTCAATGAAAGGTATAGTCTTTGTAAATTTTAAAGGTAAGTGGGTCTTCACCCAAAGAAGGGATGAAGGGCCATTCCAGGCAGAGGGAATAACATATAACTGGGAAAGCTCTAGAGTATGTGGTCAGTCTAGAAATCACTAGCTCTCAAATTGGGCTGCACATTGAAACTACCTAGGATTTTTCTTTAAGTAAGGCTTGGATCCCTAGATACTTTAACTGAATTGGTATGGGGCAAGGCCTGGTACTTGGATTTTTTAACTTGCCCAGGTGATTCTAATAGGCAACAAAGTTTAAGAACCACTACTGGATCATCAAACTTCTTTAATTTGGCCTTGTTGCCTTCTCCCCCAAAACACTCACTAAAGCTTCCAGTAAGTCACAAAGACAGAGTATGCCAAGTTTCAACAAATTCACTGTAGGTCTTCTTGTCCTGTGTTGTCTAGCCTCTCCTGAGTAAAAATTAGCCTCATAAAGATGAGAGGCAGATATAGAAATTGAACAAAAAAGATGACTGGGTCTTTTTAGTCCAGTCCCATAACCTGCCGTGTGCCCCAGCTCCACCAGCGGACCTTACCGTGGAATAAAAGCACAGGCTCCACCTTCCTTCTCTCACTTCCAGTCCGTTCCCTCAGCTCCTGTATCTCTGAGGCTTTTATTGTAACAAGGTATTATAAACTATGTGGAGGGAGAGCTTACAAAATGATTCTCCTGGGGACCGTCGCAACGTTACTGTGACATACAGCTTCGGAACAGGAAGAACGAGGTTGCTTTGGGATAGTACAGAAATTATTAGCTGCAGTGTCCACATGGAGATCAGAATGCTGCTCTCACCACCACTTCTCCTCTGTGCCTTTATGAACAGGCTAAAGAAGAAGGGTGGTCCCTGGTGGAACCTTTTATGGAAGGAAACACAAAAAAGAATTCTTCCTAGTGGAGACTTAATTTATTTCTGTTGATAGCACTTAGCATTCATTCCTCTTTTAGGACATAGTCTTTTTGTGTGTATGTCACTATGACATTCCAACGAAGGACAAGTGGGGAGGAGTATTATTCCATGTGACATTCAAAAACCTAACCTCTATCCGCTGCTTCGGAAGGTCACTCCTCCCATGACTGAGAGTTGGCTGTGCAAGGCCAGGAGCCCCGGAACACTAAGCATGCAGCAAAGTGAGGGGCTGAGACTTCCTTTCTGGCATACTCACTTCGCTTTCTTCCATTCATTCATCCCACCACTGAGAATGTGCTCTGTAACCTGCATTTTGGACGGTGCTATAGAGCAACGTTTCCAAATCTGATGCTAAAATCCCCCTGCACTCTTTTTAAAAATACATGTTCCCAGGCCCCACCACAGACTCCCTGAATCAGAATCTTCAAGGGAAAGGTCATGAGAATCTGTACGTGTAACAAGCACCTTATCATATGAATGGTTAGTTTGGAATGATTGGTCCCTCTGCCTTGGTGAACTCTTAGGCCTCATTGTTCTGTGAATCTAGTTCACGCAGATCCCTTCCAGTTGGATTTCTAAATGAAATCATGTTATCTCTCCCAGCAATTTCAGATCTCCATGCTCCCCGAAATGCCAAGCCCACCAACGACTCCTTAAAAAGTCAGTTCATAACAATGCATATTTAGCATTTAAGTCACCCTCTTTCTTTCTTACACTACTTCCTTTTTTCCATAACCGAATGTTTCAATGATGACAGACAAGTTCAAACATCTCATTAAATGTGAGTATCATTACAGGGTTTTTTCAATGTGACCTTGTTGTTGTTTTTAACAAAATACAACTTTTAACAGCAATTACATGGGTGAGGTCAGCTAGAGTCCTGTGGTGTAAGATGGGATTCTGAAAGGGTTCTGAAGTTCTTAAGTATCTGGAAACCTCTGTTCTATAGATTAACTGGCCATAGCTTCAGTGGAACTCCTGTCCTGCAGATCCCCAGCCCATCTAGTCATGCTTGATGTGTCTACACCCAGCCATGGCAGATTTAGGATGCAAACAATTTGTGTCAATTGTCTTGGGCGGCAACAAATTATGATTTTACTCAGCAAGTTGCTGTATCTTAAAGGCTGCCTGCTGGGAGTAATAACCAAGTGCTAGCATCACGCAGGAGGGAAGGTGACCAAGGAAACATGCTAGGAAAGATTAGAATGCATCTCCCGTAACTGTTTGCCTCTCATAAACTGTGGTCTCCGCAGCTGCAAGTGTTGTCATTTTTTTTCCCAAAGGTCGTTTTGTCTTATCTGATGTTCAAACTCTGCCACGCAGCTTTGAACACCAGAGCATCGGAATGAGAAATCAGTTGGAAACTTGTTTGTGTGTCTTCCTCGGTTTGACATTTCCATCCTGATAAGGTACAGGTAAATATTGACTTTTTTGGTTACGTTCGGATTAGGTGTCTGTCCATGAACATTGATGGTTCTATCCATGAACCATTAACTTTCTTCTCCTTTAGGGCACTGACTTCTCTTACAAAAATAGAAAAGATGAAAGGGGGAAAAGTCATTGTCTGAGGTGCTGTCATTAATTACCTGGAGGTCTTTTCTGAGCTGTGATAAAAAGTGTCATTGACTTTTGAGATATGGGGGCATTTTTGGTGAAGATGGTGTTGGTGGACATTAGGACATAGTAAAAATCTGATTTGTACACTTTTAGGTTATGCACATATGTCTTTAAAGTAGTCCATTGAGGAAAATGCCACCCTGTTATCAATATAAGTGCACAAACCAGAAGATAACTGGATGACTTTAATTATTTACCACCTAAAGGTATATTGCTGTCATACTAAAATCAATAGGTGAAGATCTCTGTGCTCAGTTAGCCAACACAGACCCATTAGTCTGGAATAGAACAGTTAAGAGAATCTAAAATACAGATGAGTTTGCCTCACTAAACCCTTTCTGAGTTTCTGCATTGTCTCCCAAAGGAGACTGTAAATTCCTTGAAAGCAGGACGATTCTTGATTGATGGGCCAAGATGCAACATTCCTAGTCCTCTGAAAGTATTTCCTTCTTACTCCACCAACTTAAATTATTAAAACCTATTCAGAATGTTCTTCAAATCAAATGCTCAGACAAATCAACAAATACCATGTGGTCAGAGAGTCAAGGAGTTCCCAAGGAGTTTACAATGTATTTGGAAAGGAGGTAATACAGAATTATTTACTGACATATGCAGCAAAGGAAAAATCACTGTTCAGAGGAAAGTACCTTCACTGCGGGCTAGAATGGTGATTGCTGCTTGTATGGCTAAACGAGCCCTGAGCCCTGAAAGAGTTTAGCTACATGAAGGACAAAGGCATCCCAGGTTTTCTGTAAGTTAGGACATTCGGATTGCAGTGTATTGCCCACCTTACCTCCCAAGATTAAAATATTTTATGTAAAGAAATTTTGTTTTAGGACCCGGGTGACTGGATTGTTTTTTAAGCACAGAAAACTAGACATAACAATCTTTGTTACTGCTTTGGAAAGGCAACTGAAATCTGAAATATATATAAATACATACATGAGCTATATGATATTGCTTCTATTTGTCCATTTTGACCTATAGAAACTGAAATTTCACATGATTCAACCATATACATACACATGTACATGAGCACACACACACACACACACATACATTCAATGTAAAACTTCACATCTTTATTTGAGCAAAATTCCCTAATTGTGCTAATTTTTAGTTGTATTAACATTTAACAGGCAAGTAATATATTCTCAATTAAGCCATTTCTAGCAACACTATTAATATGTATTACTATAAAGTCTGCTCTCAGTATCTATATAACGAACCTGACTTGGCAAAAGGAATATTTGATTATTCAAGACCTGAATAATGAAACAAAAATTTTGATTCCTATTCAGATGGGCAGGTGCATTAGCCCTTCACCCCTAGGAATCCACATCCAAATCTACCAGCAATCAGAAATGAAAGAAACTATGATTTTTTAAAATTTTTTTTATTGTTTAAGGTATTACAAATAGTAGTATATATGTCTCTCTCTTTTTTTCCCACTGACCTCCCCTCGGCCCCCCCTACCCCCTGGCACTTGCCCTCATCCCCTCGCCCCCAGTGTCTTGCGTCTGTTGGTTGTGCTTATATGCGTGCATACAAGTCCTTCGGTTCCACCAAATATGTCATCCACATGACAAAAGCACAAATATGAGAGTTTCAGAAAAACAACATATAAAATAAAATAAGTGAAATGAAATAAAATGGACTATTGTTGCATAGCTGGACCTTGGAGGAAAGGGAAGCACAAGAAAGTCTGGTAATGAGGTGAGTTTCATGAAATGAAGGCAGCACAGCAAATTGTGCTAGTCCTTCTCTAGAACAAAGGGGAGCCCATTTGACCTGCACATGGAGTACAATTCCAAACTAGGCAAACCAAGGGTTAAGATTCCAAATATTAAACATGGAGCTTATTCTTTTATTCTTTTTTTCGAATTAAAGAGTCACATTTATTGCAAATCCGGGACTATCAGGGGCATTTCGCTCTCCCAGATCTCATAGTGCCCACCCCAGCCCCAACACCAGATGTATATAGGCAAAGGTCACAAAGGTATTGATTACATCCCAAGGTTTGGAATGAGGAACCTGGTTTGCAAAAAAAAAAAAAAAAAGCAGTTTACAGAAGCAGAAGCAGTTTTACTTAAGCATGTTATCTAATATTCTTTTATTCTTTATTAATTATTGTATTATTTATTTGTATTACAACTATGAACCTACTTTTGCCCACCCCTGTACATGTGCCTCATCTGGGTAACTATATACCCCCCCAAAAAAAAAACACATTGTATTTCATGTTAGTGTTCCATTTGGAGAGACCTGCATATTCTCAGTTGGAATACATTACTGAGAATTTATTAACTTGAGGTATTGATTTCAGTAAGCATATTCTGATTTATCTGGGTGACCACCTGAAAATCAAATGCCAGCCCTACAGATCCCGTTTGTCTTGGTATTTGCAACCAGATCAGTGCCAAGTAGTCCCACTTTAATTGTCTCCAACTAATTAGTACTAAACAGAGGTAGACGTAAGAGGTAAATGAGGCTTTGCACTAAGTGTGGCCAGATGACTTTACAGTAGCCAGAGGAACAAAGGTGTTTCGGTGCTTCAGAAAGAAAAGAGTGGTGAGAGGATTGCATCATCTCATGGCACCCAGTGGGAAAGGCAGACCAAACCCAAGAGGACCGAAGCCATAGTTGCTAACATTGTGTACATTAACTTACTTATGATAATTTAAAGTTTCTTGTTGGTAATTTGTACATTTGTTTTGATAAGAACTACAAGCTAGAAGAGCTAAGCATAAGTTTATGCCTAGTTTTTATTTTTACATATTTAAGGAGCATTTTAATTTAAAGGATTTAAATCAACAATGGGTAATACAGGAATTCTTTAAGTTTTAAACATATGAAAGGCTGCTCCTTATCACTCATAGTATAAGATCTGAAAATTAAAACCATAATGAGATCACCTTTGCCATCTTATATAAAGTTGCAAATGTCACATATATACTTCTTATCACCTGCTCTGCTTGTATTCCTCCAGAGAATTTGTCACTGTCTAACATACTTGTATTTTGTTGATTTATTGTGTTTATTGTCTATCTTTTCACCCACTGCACCCTCAGAATATAAACTTCATGAAAATAAGAATTTTGACCATCTTATTCAACGCAGCATCTTCAATTGCCTAGAAAGGTATGTGGCCCATAGTAGGCACTGGATTATTTGCTGACTAAATCAATTAGTTAATGAAGACCTATGACCCAGCAATTCACCTCCAAGGCACATACCCTACAGAAACGCTCTCACTTGTGTACATAGAAACATGAGCAAGGCAGCATTGTTTGCCATAGAAGGAAAATTGAAAAGAACCTAAATGTTCCCAGTAAAGAAAATAAATACATTGTGGTGTGATCATACAAAAGAATTTAGCAATTAACGTAAGTTGATTTACATGGGGGGGAAAATTAAAAACCTTGCTGGGAGGAAAGAAACGAATTGCAAACTGATACACGCAGTAATATATAAGTGCCCAGATAGAAAAGAAGACAAAAAATAGGAAGGCTAAAAGGAGGTATTTGGTTATATCTATACCTTTTATAACTTTAAAATGTTTTGCCTAAAGAAAATATGGGAAATATTAATATTTATGAAATTTGGGTGGTGGGCACATTGGTGCATGTTATATTTTTTATATATTTCTATGATGTTTAAAATGTTTCATAATTAAAACAACATTTTAATATAAGTAAAAAATAACTATTAATTTCTTTTCCTACACTAAAAGTAATTTTAGCTCTAGCTGATTTAGCTCAGTGGATAGAGCATCAGCCTGTAGACTGAAGGGTGCAAGGTTTGATTCTGGTCAAGGGCACATGCCCTGGTTACAGGCTTGATCCCCAGTAGGGGACGTGCAGGAGGCAGCCCATCTATTATTCTCTCTCATCATTAATGTTTCTATCTCTCTCTTCTTCTCCCTTCCTCTCTGAAATCAATAAAAATATTTTTTTAAAAGTAATTATAGCACTAGTCTATGATAATGGTAATAAGGGTGATGGTCCTTTTCCCTTTTCCTCTTCTCCTTTTCTTCTTTAAGTCCTATTATTATTAATAGCTACTATTTTGTTTCTCTTCATAAGCATGTTTCTTTCTAAAAACAATTTGAAACAGCATAGCTTACAACAAAAAATGTGAATAACATTTGACAAAGGAGGTTCAGAGCATACAATAGAGTCAAGACAGTATCTTCAATAAATGATGTTGGGAAAATTGGACAGATACATGCAAAAAAATGTAACTAGACCACTAACTTACACCATACACAAAAATAAACTCAAAGTGGATAAAGGACTTAAACGTAAGACAGGAAGCCATAAAAATCTTAGAAGAATCCACAGGCACCAAAATATCAGACATACGTCGTAACAATATCTTTACTGATACAGCTCCCAGGGTGAAGTAAACTAAGGAGAAAATGAACAAATGGGACTACATCAAAATAAAAAGCTTCTGCACAGCAAAGGAAACCATCAACAAAACAACAAGAAAGCCCACTGCATGGGAGAACATATTTGCCAATGTTATCTCCGATAAGGGTTTAATCTCCAACATTTATAGGGAACTCATACATCTTAACAAAAGGAAGATAAACAATCCAATCAAAAAATGGGCAAAGGACCTAAATAGACACTTTTCAAAAGTGGACATAAGGAAGGCCAAGAGACATATAAAAACATGCTCAAAGTCACTAGTCATCCAAGAGATGCAAATCAAAATGATGATGAGATACCATCTCACACCTGTCAGAATGGCTATCATCAACAAATCAACAAATGACAAGTGCTGGCAAGGATGTGGAGAAAAAGGAACCCTCGTGCATTGCTGGTGGGAATGCAGACTGGTACAGCCACTGTGAAAAACAGTATGGTGTTTCCTCAAAAAATTAAAAATGGAACTCCCATTTGACCCAGTAATCCCACTTCTAGGGATATATCCCAAGAAATCAGAAACGCCAATCAGAAAGGATATATGCACCCCTATGTTCATAGCAGCACAATTTACAATAGCTAAGATTTGGAAACAGCCTAAGTGCTCATCAGCAGATGAGTGGATTAAAAAACAGTGGTACATCTACACAATGGAATACTATGCTGCTGTATAAAAGAAAGAACGCTAACCATTCGAAACAGCAGCATGGATGGACATGGAGAGCATTATGCTAAGTGAAATAAGCCCGTTGGAGAAAGGTAAATATCACATGATCTCACTCATTTGTGGAATATAATGAACAACAAACTGATGAACAAAAATAGATCCAGAGACAGAGAAGCATCGAACAGACTGTCAAACCTCAGAGGGAAGGCAGAGCGTGGGGGTGTTGCCTAGGGGGAGATTGTAAGAGATCAAGCAAAGGGCTTGGATGCATGCATATAAGCATAACCAATGGACACAGACACTAGGAGGGTGAGGGCATGTGCTGGGGCATGGGAGTGGGCAGGAAGAGGTCAATGGGAGGAAAAGGAGATATATGTAATACTGTAAACAATAAAGAATTTTTAAAAATGTGAATAACAATCTAGCAAGGTTTAAAAACATGTAAATAATCTAGCTATTCAAGTAAACATTCATACCTCCCCAGCCAGTATGTTCAGTGGTTACAGCACTAAACTCATGCACCAAAGGGTCTCCGGTTTGAGTCCTGATCAAGGACACATACCTGGGTTGCAGGTTCAATTTCCAGCCTGGTCAGGCATGTGTAAGAAGCAACCAATCAATGTGTCTTACTCACATCAATGTTTCAATGTTTCTCTCTCTTCTCTCTCTCTCTCTCTCTCTCTCTCTCTCTCTCTCTCTCTCTCTTTTTCTCTCTCTCTCTTTTTCTCTCCCTCTCTCTTTCTTCCTCTTTCACCCCCTCCCTCCCTATCTCTTTCACTCTCTCTAAAAATTCAATGGGAAAAAATATCTTCGGGTAAAGATTAACAAAAACTAAAAATTCAAAAAATAAACATTAATGTCATAATTGAGCTTCAAATTTTGCTCCAAGCTTCTCAAAAACTAGAATAACAAGCAAGCACATCAAGCAATTACATAGGTCTCGTTGTTAAAAAGGGCACCTGGGGGAAGACAAAGCTTTTCCTGTGATTGAAAGCTCTCATGTGTGACTTTATACACTACTGGGGATACTAACCTGGACAATGTCCTCAGGAGCATTTTAACTAAAATAAAACCTTGGTTCCATAGGCCTTTTCTTGCAACAATTTTTAAAAGTAGCTGAGGACATAATGTATTAGTACTGTTCAGGGAAGGGCATTCATTCTTTAGAAGCTAAAGTAGCATATGCCTTTAGTCAACTAACTAAATCCAAAGATAAAATACCCAAGTGGGTAGGCAGGGAACATGTCTCTTAGATAATTGTTCCTAAATATAATTTCCCTTAGACAAGCTACTGATAGATGGAAACCAAGCATCCATCAATTAAAGATTATAGTCACAGACCTGGACCAGTAGCTAAGTTATTGACCGAAAGTGGGAAGCTTTATTAAGTACCACTTGCCTCTTTTTAGAAGTAACTTGAAAAGGAAAATAATAAAATAAAAAACATTCACCATAGGCTCCAACTGAAAGGATTCTTTTTTTTTTCATTTAAATTCATCTATTCTTTAAGTCTAAAAGAAATGCTATTCAGATAAGTCCAGATTTGGCAGACCACGGGTTGTGCATGCCAGGGATGCTGTGGTTTACTGGTAGGATTTTTTTATATCTTTTCTAATGCCTGTAGTGTAGAGATATATTGCAGGGATTTAGGTTTGGGTTAGTCCCAAGAAAAGACTGTAATTGAAGGCCCACTTATCCATTAACTGTTTCTGCTACCACCAGCAAAATAAAGAAATATATCTTAAGATAAAAAAAATTAATTCAAGTTATAAAGAGCTTGTAGTAATAATAATAACCACTTCCATCTGCATCTCCCTTTTATGCATGGTCTCATCTAATTCTCACAACTATGAGATGGTTAATAGTGAAAGATAATAATAATAAAAATAATAACAATAATAATAAAGACCTTGCCACTTAGGGCAACTTGGTGACTTGACCCTAATCACTGAGCTGGTCAACAGCACATTCAGGACTTGAATGAGTTGTGGCTGCAAACCCAGCGGACTTGCTATAGTTCCAGGATAGCCATGCACTCTTTGGTAAAAAAACCAAGGTGCAGGACTACTTCCCCTTCTTTTCCAAGGACAAGGCTGTGTGCTCTTCATTCCATCAGTCACATAATTGCGAGGATCATGCATGGACATCTCTCCATAGATCTTCCCTGAACCAACTCTCACTAACAGAACAACAAAGCCTTCCTCAGGATTACATCATGTCTTAAAGATGAAAAGCAGTTACAAAGAGGGAGTTTCTGTTGCAAATATTTTTTAAGGAAGAAACCAGAGGAATGGCTGCCTTGCTAAAGCAAGGTGGGAAGGCTCTGGGACACATGTACAATGTAAGCAAGACATTCTTTCCACAAGTGTCAGGATCACTTACCTTCAAATACCAGATCAACCCAGCTAGGGGACTTGGGAAGCCTGGAGCCCAGAAATGCATTAAGTAACTTGCCTAATTTTAAACCAATGTTGACTTCCATTTATCCAAATGCATAAGGCATATATATTTTGTGCCCCTTAAAAAATTCACTTTGTTTTCTTTCATTCACTGAAACTAACTAACAGGTATCATACCTAACACCGACCAAATTTCAACAGTATCTAAACCTGTCCTGGGTAAACAAGGGTCTGTTTTAAATTAGTCATCATAAATATGAGTCCTGACGGTAATATTGTTTGAAAGAAAGAAGAAAGAAAGAAAGAGAGAGAGAGAGAGAGAGAGAGAGAGAGAGAGAGAGAGAGAGAGAGAAAGGGAGGGAGGGAGGGAGGGAGGGAGGGAGGAAGGAAGGAAGGAAGGAAGGAAGGAAGGAAGGAAGGAAGGAAGGAAGGAAGGAAGGAAGGAAGAAAGAAAGGCCCTGGTATTAGCAAAATACATGTTTCCATGGAGATTAAAACAACTACCTAATTGCAATCACTTATATGGAGTCTTCAGTTATAAAATGGCCAGGAGATTGAACCACCAACCTCAGAGTCAGGTACCACACTGTATGCTTAGTGAGCCTTCTCCAGAAGTGTCTGTTTGAGGAGAGTGGTGGGCTGGTGAGGTGTGACACTCAGGCACAGCAGGAGGAAGACAGCTCTGCTGGAAGAGAGCTTCTCTGTCCACATCTCATAGCCTGAGGCTGACATTAGGAAGACTCATAGAAGAAACACCATCTTTCTCAATGATGATTTCTATTTTCTGAAGCAAGAGAATCAGTGCAAAAATCAATGAAACAAGTTGCCTGAACAACTGTAACAGACAGCTGATTTAATGCTAACAATGTTGATTGATAACAACCAGAAAACTATTACTGGTCAAATTTAAATTTTAAGAGAGAAGGCATTATTTTAATCAACATATTGTTTTTATCTTGACCTGCTAAAAGTCCTTTATTGTAGCATTAGGGTGAGCCAAGTCAAGGAGTTGGGAAGTGGAGTCAATTCCTACAGAGCAAAGAATCACAGTAAATGTGAGGTAAGCACATTATTGTTCCACAGCTCCAGTGAGAAGGGGACCCTATGGTATCACAAATTCTCCCAAGTAGAGGAATTTGTCTAATTCTTACTGGAGTTTATCACTTTTCTGCCTAGGACAAGCAATGTGTTAGACCATTTGGGAAACCTCTTTTCTGCCAAGGGCCATTTGGATATTTATAACATCATTTGTGGGCCATACAAAATTATCAGCTTGAAAATTAGCCTGCTATATTTGGTCAAACATTTCATTAATTCACCCTAATGCCTTGGCAGGGCCAGACCAAATGACTTTGTGGACCTTACTTATATGGCCCACAGGCTGGACGTTCCCCACAACTGAAAGAGAAACTAGAATTAGGGAGACCAATTAGAAGTCTATTGGAAAATAAAGTAAGGGCTCAAATTTGGGGTGTTACAACAGGAATAGAAAGAAGGAAGCAAATTAAAGAAATGTTGATAAGTAAGAATCATTTGTGGACTATAATGAACAACATAAACTGATGAACAAAAATAGAACCAGAGTCATAGAAGCATTTAACAGACTGTCCAACCTATGAGGAAAGGCGGGGGGTTAAGGGGGTAAGAGATCAAACAAAGGACTTGTATGCATGCATATGAGCATAATCAATGGACACAGACGAGGGTGGTGTGGGGGTGAGGGCATGTGCTGGGGGGTGGAGACAGCCAGGGAGTAGTCTATGGGGAGAAAAGGAGACTTATGTAATACTTTGAACAATAAATAATTTGATCTTTTTCAAAAAGAATCTATCTGATTTAAGAACTCTTTGGATATGGATAAGCAAGAGAAAAGGGCCAATGAAAACGACTTCAGACTTCAAGGCCAGGAACTAATTTAACTGTACTACTATTAACACAAGTGGGAAGTTAAAAGGAAAATCGGGGGTTAGCAAGGGAAATATTGTATATCATGTTTCAGGAGCTTGGATATTTAGGTGGAAATGCCCAGAGGACAACAGAAAGTTTCAGAGAGATTAGAAATAAAAATGTAGATCTGTGAGGCACTAACTGAAAACACAGCTAACATGGGATCTAAGAACGGGAAAGAGTATGTAGAGCAGTTGTACCCCTCTTCTCATTGCCTCTCCACTCCACCAATTCTGCTTCCACAGACTCTGCCCCAGTGCACCAGCTAATAGTCCCTACCTGCCATGCCAGGCAGAAGCAGGCTTGGGAAGGGATAATTGCAACAATTAAGTCTGTGACTTTAAGTAGAAAGTGAAGAAGATAACAGAAAAAAGGGCAACTTAACTATTAGTAGAGGAAAAAGCATATTCTATGTTCCCAGGGCCACCCAATGGAGGTGGTCATACCTAGGTTAAAATATATACATAATTCATAATTTGAACTAAGTGAGAGATTGTCCATATATTTCAAATAATTTTGTCTAATAGAAATCTAGGTATGCACAAGTCTTAGATGTGAGAGTTGTTTTCTTATTCATACTTTTTTTATCTTTTCAAAGTCTATATGCATTACATTTTCAATTAGAAAAACTTACACCTTTTTTGGCTCATTTTCCTTACCACTCTGAATCTCCCTTCCAAAAAAAGGGTTGGTTTGTTTTTTTTTACAATATTAGATAGAACACTCTGGCATATGTCATTCTCTGAAACCAGGGCACCAGCAGGGAGTTCAGCAATGGGAATAATAGTTCTGCTTAACACAATCCAGAAACAGAATAATCAGGAAAGTAGATAAAACATTTCAGGGCTAGGAAGAACCTGAGTGTTGTTGAGCAATAAAATAATATTTTAGTTAATTCTGTTAACTTTTCTTATCACTGAAGAACAGCTTCATGGGTAATGTTAACATCATAGCACAAGAAAGAATCTCTAGAGATTGGCTGCTTTTAAGGAATTGATCCAGGTTCATCTAGGACCAAAAGTTGTCTAAGCTCCTGAACTTCTCCGCAACCACCCTTGACAACCCATTCCAATGTTCTGAAGTTATGATAGGTGATGAAATTTATATCATATATTTGATTGCAAAATAGATTCTATATGAGTAGGAGGGAGAAAATAAACACTTTGAGTTAAGTTTGAAGTTTCATTTATGTCCCAATGGCTGTCGTGCTGAGAAGGTAAGACCACTTCCAAATAGTATCATGTACTCCTAACTTCTGAGAAAGCCTGATTTAGAAGCATGGTAGAAATTTCTTATGACAAGATTCTACCTGGAAGTATCCAAATTCTCATAAAGAAGAAAAATGAAAAGATGAACAATCCTTTGGGGTATCCAGTGATTGCCAATTATCCAGTTATTTGAGAGGAGACCATTTGCTTTTTACAACTAAATTGAAGCCACTCCTCTAAATAGATCTACTTCCAAAGGGTAATACATACCAAGTGAAATACATAAGCTTCCTATTCATCTCTTTCTGCTGTGGAATAAAATTATTAACTATAAGAATGTACTTGACCTGTCAGAATGGCTATCATCAACAAATCAACAAATAACAAATGCTGGCAAGGATGCGGAGAAAAAGGAGCACTCGTGCACTGCTGGTGGGAATGCAGACTGGTGCAGCCACTGTGGAGAACAGTATGGAGTTTCCTCAAAAAACTAAAAATGGAACTTCCATTTGACCCAGTGATCCCACTTCTAGGACTATATTCCAAGAAACCAGAAACACCAATCAGAAAGGATATATGCACCCCTATGTTCATAGCTAAGATTTGGAATTAGCCTTAAGTGCCAATCAGCAGATGAGTGTATTAAAAAACTTTGGCACATCTATGCAATGGAATACTATGCCGCAGTAAAAAGGAAGGAACTCTTTGCAACAGCATGGATGGAACTGGAGAGCATTATGCTAAGTGAAATAAGTCAGTCAGAGAAAGATAAATATCACATGATCTCACTCATTTGTGGACTATAATGAACAACATAAACGGATGAACAAAAACAGATCTAGAGACAGAGAAGCATCAATCAGATGCTCAAACCTCAGAGGGAGAGTAGGAGAGGGTGGGGGTATGGGAGAGAGATCAGCCAAAGGACTTGTATGCATGCATATAAGCGTATGCGATGGACGCAGACAACAGAGGGTGAGGGCAAGACTGGGGGTATGAAGGGACAATTGGGGGATAAAGACACATTTGAAATGCCTTAATCAATAAAAAATTTTTTAAAAAGAATGTACTTGATAACCAAATCCCATTCCCATAAAGTAAAGCCATACAGCTAATCCTTACTATGTGAGTTGACATATCAGCCTTCACTTAAAAACTTAAGACTAGAATTTGCAAAAACCTGCATCCAAAGTGGCACTGCATAATGGGTATGTTTGCTTTTCCTTGGGAATCCAGAGTTTATCTCTGCTGCTGGCAAAGGGTACCAGTGATCCAACATTAAGCAATGAAGCAACATTTCAATGTCATTCATAATTTAAAGTTGGAAATTCTACTTCTGTTTGTGAGTTGCAAGTAACTATATCATAATAGTTGAATAAAAGCAAAACCATTTGACTGTTACATTTTCATTATTAATTATGAATTAAGATTACTTATGACACATCATTTTGTGTTCTCCAATAGTCCTGATGAAATCACCATTGCTTTTATTCAAGATACTAAATATGTGACTGGTCCTTGGAAAACTTTCTAAGCTTAGTTTATAACTGACACGTGGTTCTCTGGAGATTTACCCTATAAAATCTGAAAATGAATCTTGTCCATGCAAGCATTTCCCTTTTAATGGGCATTAATTAAATGTTCATCAGCTAACAATTAATCCTTTTATATCCTTTCTTAATATTGCTATTGACTGCAGACTGGGAATGTCACAGGTTCCATAATGGCTTACAGAGGAACACATCAAATTAAAGCAGTTATGATTTCAATTACTTAGGTAACCATCTGGGAAAGAGTAGAAAGATCTTCAGCTATTAGGAAGGGTGGCTTAGTTCCCAATAGTATTTTCATAGCAAACATCTAGATCCTTCATATTTTTTACATTAGCGAGTCGGAGGATACAGAGGTCCTCTTCAAAGTGTCTCCACATAGCATTTTCATTTCTCGTGGTGTTCAAAGGGCCGGTTCTAAGGCTTTCTCTCCAAACTGTTGAGAGACTGGCTTATTTTCATTCCAAGAATGCACAATGATATGAGTTACATGGAACTGCCTTATCTAACATTCCTAATAATATACCACAAACAATTTAGCTACGATTTGTTGACTTGTCCCCCTGACAAGTCAACACAGCTCAAAGCCCAAGTCACCTAAACAGTACCAGGCATTCATTTCAGAGCAGGACTCAACACTCCCAGGTGTAATGTATGACCAGACTACTCCGTATTTATTACAGTCTGACTAACCTCATTTGGGGCTGCCAATCTGGAAGAGGCAGGCAGGAGCCTGTGAAGGATCTTAAGTGAACTCTCAGCCACACTCCCCATAAGTCTGCTCTTATTTAGATAGCCGTGCAGATGAACATATCACAAAATGTGCTCACGATATGAAAATGTGCCAAGAGGAACAAGCAAGTCCTGACTTCGGTTTAGAGTCAAAGGTAGGAATGTGGATATGATCCAGGGCAACACAGCGGTGAGCAGACTGAGTGGAGAGACACTGAATGATTCATCTAACTAGTTGGCTTTCAGAATGGGTTCCAAAGGCACCAGCCTTTGGCACACTTGAACAGGTTTGTGTTTTTTCTCCCAGCACTGCAGGCACTGAGACAAAAAGCATAGAGCAGGGAGTGAGTTAGTAATACAAGAGGATAATTGTGATGTCGTTTGGGCACTACCTTATTCTGTTCCCCTGAGATTAGAGAAATTATTTCCTTGGACTACATGAACTCATCTCTTTAAATCATAGCAAGGATAAGATATTGCATTCTTTTGAAGTCAAGTAAAGTTCCTTTTCACAAATCTTCATGTCAAGTTCTATCCCCGGCTTTAATTGTAAAATTGGGAAAAGGTCTTTTGTATGAAAATGCTTTTTAATAAACTATCTTCCAATAAAAATATGTGTATTTTTTTTTCTGAGCACTTTACCACTAGGGGAAACACCAAGGAATGATTTGAGAGCTCCCTCCCTATAATAGCCAATAGCCACTTCCAGGCCACCCCAAATAAAGATACAATCCTAAGTAAAACCACCAGGTTGATTACTCAAATACTACAGAACATCTCCCTTTTCCCCTTTCCTGACAGCCACTTCAAGTATGTCCTTTCTAGAAGTTATGGAACTATAATATCCTCTTTCTTTTTCTTCTTTCTCTCCTCTCTCTATCTCCATCTTTTTTAAAACTTTCTCATTCCAAACAGAAAACTGTGACTAGTTTCCTTTAAAGTCTCTACTGTAAAGAGGTAGGCATTAATAAAGAAAGAAAAATTTTAGTTTAATTTGTTGAGTGGCCATATCCCTAAACCTCAATTAATATCTACTTTCCTTTCTCTTTTTTTTTTTTCCCTTAGGATGTGATACAATAAATATAATACAATCCTATATAATAAAAGCCTAATGTTAAGTGTCTGGTTGTCCAGGTGGCCATTCAACCAATCAAAGCATAATATGCTAATGATATGCTAAGGCTGTCCAACCTCTCGCTATGATGTGCACTGACCACCAGGGGGCAGATGCTCTGACTGGTGGGTTAGTTTGCTGCTGGGGTCCAGCTGATCAGGACTGAGCAAGATGGGCTGAACACACTTGGAGCCCTCCCACGGTCCCTCCTCAGCCCCGATTGTGACTGGTGGGGTCCCTCGGCCTGGCCTGCACCCTCTCACAATCCAGGACCCCTTGGGGGATGTCAGAGAACTGGTTTCAGCCCAATCCCACAGGCCACTCCCCTTGAGAGGGTGCCAGATGCAGGACTCATGGCTGGTGAGTGCTGCTGCGGCAGCGTGAGTCTCTCCCAATCAGGACTGATTGGGCGCAAGCCCACCCCACCCATGTACGAATTCATGCACCAGGCCTTTAGTATGTGTGTGTGTGTGTGTGTGTGTGTGTGTGTGTGTGTGTGTGTGTGTTTCCCTCCCGAGAGGGAGGGAGAGGGAGAGAGAGATAGAAACATCAATGATGAGAATCATTGATCAGCTGCTTCCTGCATGCCCCCCACTGGGGATCAAGCCTGCAACCCAGGCATGTGCCCTGATCAGCAATTGAACTGTGACCTCCTGGTTCATAGATCAATGCTCAACCACTGAACCACACTGGCCAGGCTCATAATCTTCTTTTTTATCTGTAAATTCTGACAGATTAGTAATTTTTATTTGAATTGACCTGAAATTTGTGTGTTTTAGTTCAGGTTGCTGTAACAAAATACCATAGACCAGGTGGCTTAAAATAAATACTTAGTTCTCCTGGTCCTAGAGGCTGGGAAGTTCATGATCAAGATGCCTGCAGATTCTCTGTCTGGTTTGCAGATAGCTGTCTTCTTGCTGAATCTTCACATCATGGAGAGAGATCATCTCTCTGCTGTCTCTTCTGATAAAGGCACTAATCCCATTATGGGGCTTCACCCTCATGACCTAATTGCCTACCAAAGCCACCTCCAAATAACACCATATTGATGATTCAGTCTTCAACTTTTGAATTTTGGGGAGACACAAACATCTAGTCCATTGCAATGTGTAACTAAATTAAAGGCTATTCCATATTTAGTTGTGAAGAGAAAAGGGCCTCAGAAAGGTCTCTACTGGTCAAAATTGGTCCTTCAGGATCTGAAAACCAGTTTTCTAGAAGAGACAACCTAAGTCCTACTTTTGAAACCAAAGGTATAGAACATACCCCTCCCCCTGGTTCCTACTCAAGAGATCCCATTGTAGTTATTCTAATGAGCTAATGCTCCCACTTTGGTCTCCAAAATGTGAATCCCAATAACCATTCACAAAACCAACAGAATCACAGGCAATTTACCTATGGACACAATGCCTTATCAAGGACAAATCTCATCTCCCCTGAACAAGGCAGGAAACATGTAGATTGAAATATTTTCAATCTTTTGTTCCTACATGCTTGATGAATTCTCCAGAGGAACTAATCCAATGAGTCAATTCAAGCCAACAGCCAGACATAATGCTGGTCAAGAATAATACCAATATCCCTGTCTAAAGGACTAAGACAGTGGTTAAGAAATTAAAAATAATTTTCTAAGAAACTCTAGAGGAGAAGATGCAAGGTAGATGCAAGGTAAATGCAAGCTTGAGCACATTTTTCTTTAACTCTTTTCCAGAAATAATTTTATTGGGGAAAAAAATAACTTTCAACGGCTTACCTAGAGCAGAGATAACTAAACTCCACTCCTGAGAATTACCCTTAGTGGCAAAATTATTGTAGGGATTTGAGGAGCCGGACAAGTTTATTTTGCATCTTTCAATGCCAGCAAACTGAACATGAACACATAAAGTGTGAAAGAAAATTCTTAAGCTGATTTCAAATCACAGGCATATGTTTGGCTGGAAAAACATATTGAGGAACAAACGCTTCAAAGGAAAATCTTTTAGAAATGGAATCACTGGCACCAGAATCACTGTTAAATTGTTTGACCAAAAAGACTGCTTCAAGAATCCTCAGCTCTTTACCCTATAACCAAAGCAAAAAATATTTGGAAGCAGTCCTGAAACCATAACTTCACTTGTGACACAATCCCTTTTCCATAACTCTGGCCAAACAGTCTAAGTCTCTAAGGAACCATGAATCAAGCAATCTCTTGCTCTTGATGTACCCCCCAAGTAAAAAGGAATTCCCAAAGGTAATTAATTACCTGTGATACTAATAGAATGCAAAACTACTCCACAGATGCAACACTATTTTTGATAGTCATAATGTTATCACTTCTGAGTTATCCTCTTATGGGCTCATTTCCATCTCATCTTTCAGATTAGTGTGTATTTGTACATGTGTGTGAGTATATACATAGCACTTCAACTCAGGACTTAAATGACAATTTTTAAACTATTTGATGGAAAATTTGAGAGAACTTTTGTCGGTGATTTATTTTGTTCCACAAATCAAATATATATTTAATTCTCTGGGTTTATCTAATACATTTAGATGGAAGAAGACAAATAGTAGAGGATGAAAATAAATTCTCTGAAAAATATTTTAAAGAATTTTCACACATATCAAATCACAAATAAGCCATTCAGACAAACACTCTTTGATGGGATAGAAATTATGCATGTGAATATAAATTATACATAGAAAAGCCATTATATATATCTATGCATATTTCTGGGTGTTTATGTTCCTCAGATATATAAAAGGGGAAAAGTACCTTATCTTTAGGTGCCAGCAGCATTGAAATCATTTAGTAATAGATAAATACTTTTCAGGACTTTTTCAGCACCAATCCTTTCCCTAGCATTTATGGGCATAAATTTCACTTTTTCATTTAGTTATAAATTAGGAAACTTATACCCACACCAAGAAGAGTTTTCTGTGATGCTACATGCACAAAAGCACACATCATTTTCTGTGTGTGTGTGTGTGTGTGTGTGTGTGTGTGTGTGTTTCTTTATTGATTAAGGTATTACATATGTGTTCTTATCCCCCATTGCCCCCCCACCCACCCCACCCACCCCATCCCACCCCTGCTCATGCCCTCACCCCCTGTTGTCTGTGTCCATTGGTTAGGCTTATATGCATGCATACAAGTCCTTTGGTTGATCTCTCCACCTTACCCCCACCCTCCCATACCTTCCCTCTAGTGGTAGAGCATTTGGCTGCATTTTCTGTTTTAATCTCCACGAGATTTTGAGAGGCAGTTTTCTCTTTCTGAAGCTCACATGAGTATTCATTCATCCAGGCTGCTTTCTGCCCTGCTCTCTGGCAGGCCTCAGGCCTGAAGAATTTCGAGGCATCAAAAACTTTAGCAGAGAGCCTCTAGGAGCCAAATAGCTTCATTCCTAGTGCTCAGAAGCTACAAATGCCTTAGGTGCGAAAAGCAGCAGAGAAAAAGGGATTTCAGCAGGGGATGCATTGCATGCTAAAAGAGAAAAGCCACATCAAAAAAGGGCAACTATTTACATGAAGCTCAGTGAGAGACCCCCACTACTACCACCATCACCTTCCAAACACTGTCTCTTGATATTTGCTTATGGCTCAAAAATGCAATCGCTGTCCTGGAATTCATCATGTTTCCCTGCTTAGATAACTCCTAAGGGGCCATCATGACAGGAGCTCTTTCTAAACCCAGTTAGATAACAGAGGGAGTTAGATCTACTTTTGCCAAGAGGAGTGAAAACCAAAGGCCACAGGGGATTACATAAGACATTCCCAAGCCAGGCTTGCTCTGATTCACTATTCTCATGACTGGACTGCACTGCAATGCAAAGTGATACACACATACCCCATTCTCATTACACTCCTAGGTCATCACCTCCAGGCCACCAGTTCCATGTCTCAGCAATTAGTTGTAAAAATATAAACCTCTCTGACCCCTGGTTTTCAGGACTTTTAAAACTAAGAAGAAACTTAGTCTCAAAAGAATGAAGATATAGACCAATTGGCAAAAGAATTGAGTTGTCTGGCAGACATCTTCAGGTTTACATTCAGGTTAACATTTGTTCTTGTTTGGTAAACCTCAAAGATCTCAACATGCCCCCCACACACACCGCCCTGCCCTGTTCCTCTCCATCATTAAGTTGGAATAAAACTCATCCTTCTTTATGTTTCCATAACATTTTGTTCAAATACATATCACATCCTGATATCACTATATCATAATCCCAGGTGTATGTTTTAATCCCATTTTCTCTGTTTTAATCTCCACGAGATTTTGAGAGGCAGTTTTCTCTTTCTGAAGCTCACATGAGTATTCATTCATCCAGGCTGCTTTCTGCCCTGCTCTCTGGCAAAGCAAGTTAACTGACACCAGAAAATAGGTCTCGTTCTCTCCAATGTGCCGAAAACAGTTGAATCCCTGCTGTCTGTCTAGGATATTTATCACGAATAGTCTTTGAAGTTGAAAAATGTCCATATTAAAGCATATGTAGCAAAAATTGTGAGAGAGTGGCAAATGAACCTGGGTATGACAGATTAGGAGTTGCTTTTTTTTTTAAAGACATAGTATCATATTCAGAAGCCAAAATAAGTCTCCAATTGCCCCTGTACATAAGAACCTATTGAAACAGGATTGCATGGGGACTTTCTGAAGTAAACAGGTATAACTATAGAGAAGGAACTTACAGTAGTGGTTAAGAATGTGGGCTCTGAAGTTAAAAGGTCTCCCAATGGGCAATCTGGGGCATATCTGAGCAACAAAATAAATAATTATAGTAATATACCCATTGACTAAAATAAGAATTCCTGCCATTTTTACTGGTATAAATAATGACAGCTCTTCCTGGCAGTGGAATCCCTTTAATAATTGTAGAAGAAATGATGAAAATGAAAAGTGATCATACAGCAAGTACCACTATTATAACTATTTTCAGGTAAGAATCATTAATAGATGCTAAAATTCAGGCAAAAGTTTGAAGAGAAACAGAAAGTTGATATTGTCTCAAAATGGCATTTCACAGCCAATAAATGAGACTTTTCCAAAAAAAATATTTTTATTGATTTCAGAGAGGAAAGGAGAAAGAGAGATAGAAATGATGAGAATCATTGATCCGCTGCCTCCTGCAGGCCCCTACTGGGGAACGAGGTGGGCATGTGCCCTGACTGGAATCGAACTTTTACCTACTGGTTCATTGGCTGATGCTTAATTGCTGAGCCACACAGGGTGAGTGAAATGAGACTTTTTTAACAAGTAAAACTCTACATACAGTGGATGGTCCTGCAACAGTGTCTTGAATGACTGTATGAATTTACCCTCATTCAGTACATTTTTTAAACTATATTTTCAAATGTCAAAGGCAAAAGTATTATATTTGCAGTAAAGAAACTTGACAGACACTACCTAAATGAAATAATGAAGGTTAACATCATTATTAATGAACAAATAAAAATTATGTGCCTCTGATGTGATGTGCTAAGGAGAATACATCAGGTCTATGGTATTTTGGCAAAAAAAAAAAAAAAAAAAGTAAAACCTGAATTTAATTATGAGGAAATATCTGACCAACCCAAATTAAAAGACATCTAACTGGCCAATACTTTAGTATAAAGAACTTTCTAGATTGGAAGAGACTAAAGAGACACCACAATTATTGATTGATTGATCCTCGCACAAGGATATGCTTTTATTGATTTGAGAGAAAAACATTGATGTGAGAGAGAAACATTGATCGGTTGACTCCCATATATGATGGACTGAGGATCAAACCTACAACCTAGGTATGTGCCCTGACTGGGATCAAACCTGCAAACTTTTGGTCTATGGGACAACACTCCAACCAACTGAGCCACACCGGCCAGAGCAAGAGACAAAACAATTAAATGCTTCTATGAGATTGACTATGTTAGATTCTACATATAAGTGGCATCATGTAGTATTTAACCTTCTATATCTAGCTTATTTCACTTAGCATAACATCCAATGGGTTTAACCATTTTATGGCAAGCAAATGGCAGGACTTCCTTGTTTCTCGTGGCTGAATAATACTCATATATATGTCATTCATGAATGGACACTTAAATTGTTTTTATGTCCTGGCTATTGTGAATAATGTTGCAATGAATGGGATTGCAAATATTAGTACAGATCTTGATTTTTGATTTTTTTAGATATAGACCCAGAAGTGGAATTGCTGAGTCATGGTTCTATTTTAAATTTTTTTAGTAGCCTCCATATAGTTTTCCATAGTGGTTACACCAATTTACATTCCCACCAACAGTGTAGAAGGGCTCTCTTTTCTTCACATCCTCACCAACACTCTCAGTGGTTCTCAACCTTCCTAATGCCGCGACCCTTTAATACAGTTCCTCATGTTGTGGTGACCCCCAACCATAAAATTATTTTCGTTGCTACTTCATAACTGTAATTTTGCTACTGTTATGAATCATAATGTAAATATCTGATATGCAGGACGTATTTTCAGGGGTCTTGACCCACAGGTTGAGAACCACTTAGCTCTTGTTTTTGTGTGTGTGTGTGTGTGTTTTTGTTGTTTTTTTTAGCTCTTGTTAACATTCTAACAAGTGTTAAGTGGTATTTCATTGTGGTTTTGATTTGCATTTCCTTGATAATTAATGATGTTGAGCACTTTTTCATGTACCTGCTGGCCATTTATTTGTCTTCTTTGGAAAATGTCTACTCAGTTCCTTTGCCCAATTTTTAATTGAGTCATTTGAAGTTGTATGAGTTCCTTTAATTTTTTAGATATGAATCCCTATCAAATATATGGTTTGAAAATATTTTTTTCCATTCAAAGAGTTATGTTTTCACATTGTTCATTGTTTCCTTTGCTGTGTAGAAGCTTATTAATTCTATGTAGTCCTAATTGTTTATTTTTGCTTTTGTTGTTTGTGCTTTTGGTGTCAAATCAAAAAGATCATTGCCAAGACCAATGTCAAGAACTTTTCCCTTATGCTTTCTCCTGGGAGTTTTGTTTTAGGTCTTACATTTAAGTCTTTAAATCTGTTTTGAGTTAATTTTTGTTTATGTGTAAAATAAGGATCCAATTTTTTTCATTTTGCATGTAGATATACAGTGTTCCTAACACCATTTATTGAAGAACTATCCTTTCCCCATTGTGCATTGTTAGCACCCTTGTCTAAATCTGTTGACCATATATGCATGGTTTATATCTGGGCTCTCTGTTCTTAACAACTGCATACTTTTCCAAAAATTCAGCCTCCTCCCAAAAGATATTCAAAGAGATATACTAATAGACTAAAAAAAAATGTTTCACAAAGGGTTCCAAAAATATGTTAATAAGTGAATTGTTGAAATAAACGGCTTCCCAAAAAGCACTTTGAAAAAGCAACCACATTTTAAATAAATAGGTTCTGAATTAAATTTTTTAAAACTCAGATAACCAGCAAAGTTTATGAACCAGATGAATACTAGTAGCAGTTTCTGCCTTACTGCACTTGCAACATACAATTGTTGCCCCGTATATGATTGGAAGATACATAAATAAAACCTACTCCTAAACATTTTCAAAGCAAATATTTCTTGTTAGGTTTAAATATTTTTTATTTTTAATCCTCACCCAAGGGTATTTTTCCATTGATATTTTTTTTTTAAGAGAGAGGGAAAGACAGAGCGATATATCAATGTGAGAGAAACACATCGATTGGTTGCCTCCTGCACATGCCCCGACCAGGGCCTGAGCCGAGGAGGAACCTGCAACTGAGGTACATGCCCTTGACAGGAATGGAGCCCAGGACCCTTTGGTCCCCAGGCTGACCCTCTATCCACTGAGCCAAACCGGCTGGGGCTCTTTAAATACATTTAAATTGGCATTTTGTTTTGGTTTTATTTTGGTTTTTGTTTGGAGTGGGGTTGTTTTTGTTTTGTTTTGCCTCTAAAAAGTGTGTAGTACCCATTGGGCTCACTGGCAGGACTCCGGGATTTCACAAAACCTAAGCTGGAAATTACAGTCCTGAACTAAGACTCCAGCAACACAGGATTATGAAAAGTCTGGTTTTATTTCAAGTCAGGATTTTCTTCCATATCCAATTTCACTCAAAGTCGAGCATTAGTCCGCCTGCACCTTTCATACAGCAGAAAGGAGATTTGATTAATATGATTTCTTTGTAGAAAAATCTAAGAAGATTAAGGCACAGTGATATAGGGAAAGCATGCCCTTTCTCAACATGACATGCTTTAGCACTATATAGAGGTCTGAAGATCTTTCCAGTCATTAGATTGTTCACACGAGCTGCAACTGAAAGTGGGGGGTGGGAATCTATCATCAAGGGAAACTCTCATTTCTTTTCACATTTCGGTTTCCATCTCATGTGCAGGTCAACAAATCTGGAGGTCGATATCGATTTCACTCTATAACTAGGCAGGAAAGGACATTTTTCAAGTAAGCATTTGCAGATTGCTTCCCCCATCCACCCCACCCCTCTTTGGCGGCTGTGCTTGTACAGGTCTCCAGGGGAAAGCTTTCTGCTTTGTAATTGTCTCTAGGGGGGGAAAAACCTTCTAGATGACTTCTGTATTCAGTGAAGCACAACGCAAAATAAATCTAGTTGTGATTACTGTTAACTATTTTCCATCTGTGCATTCTGAAAATCTAATACTAACCAGGAGGCATGCTTTTCTGATATGAGGGAATGAACACAATGCTGGGACATATATATATATAAAATATCACCTGCCTATTCCACTTTCACTTCATATAGGTTTGTATGAAAAAATATATATATGTTGAGGAAAAAGAATAAAATTAAAATACCTTTCCCTAGACCCTCTCAACTTTCAGCACATGGGTATTCTACTCCCACTGCTTTGCTCAAATGTACACCATTTGAGATTGTGATAGATGAGGGAGTAAATTACTTCCAATAGACCATTTCCAAGGTTGTTTTCTCCTTAGACTATCACTTGTCAATTTGATGGATATGAATCAGAAGATTCAGTTACAATAGAAAGGGCTACAGGGTCAGAATTCACTGTGCAGCCTTCTTTGTACATCTCAGCAGCCCAGTAAGACACCTCCGTGCTCACAACTTAAAGAACCCCTACTGTACCAGTCAGGGGCCTCTTGATCCCATGTTCCTTTTCAGAAATCTGACAACCCACACAAGGCTTCCTAAACAGACACAAGACTGCCTTAGTTCTTGGGGGCCGGGGGCAGGGGAGGGGGGGTCAGGGGGGTTGGAAGATGAGGCTGATAAACCTGCTGCTTAACAGCCATATGTTCAAATGCAATGTGTACTTTATATGGCAGCACAAACACCTCACTCCTGACTTTGAAAACAAACAGGTTTTTAGTTGTTTCACAATCTTTTCAACAAAGTAGTATGTTAGTTACATTAAGAACTACTCCTTGTTTTAATACATGAATCCTAGAATTGGTAAAATGGGAAGGGGGGGCTATAACATAACTCATCATAAAGAAAGTAATAATAATTATTCAAATTGAAGGGAATCACTAAAACTCAGACTCTATTTTCAAGTAAAACCCTGTTTTTATTCTTCACATCACAAAGAAAAGATATATAAAACCAAGAGTCAGCATACCAAATAGACAAACAATAGTGTGTCAAGGATGCCCTCACAACCCAATCCTACTGGGTGGAATCATGAAATTGTCACTTTTGAAGGTCAAAGGTGGTCAAATGTCAACAATTCCATATGTTCCCATATAATACTTAATACTGTAGTATGTACAAATTAGATCTAGAACCTATCCACTTCTTCCAACTTCCACCACCACCTAATTGAAGCCACCATCTTTCATCTGGAAAATTTCAATAGCCTCCTAACTGGTCCCCCTGCTTGCACTCCCATCTGTTATTTATCCTCCCTTCTGTAGCCAGAGTGATCCTTTTATAACATACATATTTATAAGTGCACACATCATGAATGTACAACTTGATGAATTTTCACAAACTGAACACACCCATGAAACCAGTGCCCAGATCAAGAAATAGAATATTCACATTAATGGACTCATACAATGTGTTCATTTTTGCATTTGGCTTTTTTCGCTCAACATTACATTTAAGTTGGGATGTTGTTTCATGCTATTGGATATAGTAATGAATTGTTTATTCTCTTTGCTTTGTAACATTTCGTTGTACGAATGTCACAACTAATTTATCTATTCCACTGTTGAATGAACCAGGATAATTTTTTAATGTAAATAAGATCAGGTAATTTCCCTAATTAAAATTTTTCACTTGCTTCCCCTTGCATTTAAAATATCCAAATTCCTTACCATAGTGCTAGCCCACCTCTCTATTCACCTCCCCACACTCTCAGAACCCTCTCCCTGGCCCATGCCAACCACTCTGTCCTTTTTTCTATTTCTTCTCTTCATTATACTCTAAGCCAGCGGTTCTCAACCTGTGGGTCGTAACTCCTTTGGCGGTCAAACGACCCTTTCACAGGGATCACCTAAGACCATCCTGCATATCAGATATTTACATTATGATTCATAACAGTAGCAACATTACAGTTATGAAGTAGCAACAAAAATAATTTTATGGTTGGATCACAACATGAGGAACTGTATTTAAAGGGCCAAAAGGTTGAGAACCACTGCTCTAAGCCCTTTCCCAGCACAGAGCTTTCATATAGGCCAGTCACTTTCTGCAATGTTCTCTTTGGCCACCATCCCATCCTCTACCCACCCCAATCATGGCCAAATGTACAGACTGGCTCTGACTCATCCTTCAGCTTAAACTGAGATCATCTTCTAATACATGCCTTCCTTAACCTTTTTCCTTGAAATACCTCTTTATTTCAGACCACCCTGGTTGTTTCCCTTTGACGTTTCACTTTACTTCACCTAGACTTTTTACTTTGGCTCCAAGAGGAGAATATTAAGGATAAAATGCCTGCATTATTGATAGCAGAGAGAAATATAATTCCATCATTTTTAAAGCAGAGTTCCACCGGTGGGAGGGGAGAGGATATTTAATGTCTCAGTTACAATAAAAACCTCAATTCATGAAATCAACTCAATCAATTTAATAGGAACATCAATCTAGTTGGTTACGAAATATAGAATTATTTTTCAATGGTTAACAATTTTTCACTTTTCAATCTGTTGCTCTCATAACCCAGTCAGTATGAGAATTAAGGGCTCCAAGTGGTCCACAAATAGAGAAAGGATGAGACCAAAGTCTTTTAATTGCAACCTCCAAGTTTCTAATGAAACTTCTGCGATGCTCTGCAACACACCTCGTGGGAGTGTTCCCTGCAGGCTAAGTGGCACCAATTCCCACAAAACTATAAACAGAATTCCAAGAACAAAACCACTTCATCTGAAGAACGGGAGGTTTTGTATGGATGGCGTTTACAATGTTTTCTACAAAGATACAAAACATTTCTACAGAGAAAAATGAAGCAAAATGTTTATTCATCTTTTCAAAACTAAACCATAATTTTCAATCAAGCAACCAGAGAAAGTAAAGCAGCACATTTATGTAATTTTCAAGTCTTGGACATTTCTATTAGCAAAAAAAAAAAAAAAAAAAAGTGGTATGTTACCCCCCAAAAAATGTATTCTTACAGGGTAGTAGGGAAATTAAATGTATCCAGTTGGGTTTAATTTCTTCATGAAAATAAGCTTCTTATTCTGGTAAGAAATGGGTAATAGCAATAAAAGTATGCTGTAAATTCATCTTGACAAATGAGAAAATGAATTCCTGAGTGTAAGGCCTATTAAAGGAATATCTTAACTTAATCATGCAATGAATATTTTTAAGAAGCTTCTATGTATGCAAGAAATTGTCCTATATATTTTAATGAGGTAAAACATAGTAGTAGCTAACATAGAAATAGTTTGTTCTATTACTAACTTCTCAGCCACAATATAAAAAAAAAAATCAAACATAAGGGGGAAAAAGTTAAACCCCTATATGAAGATGCCAGCTTCTAATATCTGTTTATAAACTTCAAAATTCAATAATGTGTTACACCCACAACTTAAAGACATGTGCAGAGTATTACTCATTTTAGTGAATAGAAAAAGAGCCTGCTTTCTTGGCAATAAAATATGATATGATGCCACCTTATGGTTAAAAACTAAACATGATGATAAACAATCATTTTCAGATATACCTCTTTGCTTAGACCCCCTAGTGAGGAAAAAATAGTGAGTACTAATAAATCTGTAAAATTCACAGATCAAAATACCCAGAACCAACTTAATACTGGGAAGCAAATACATAACAATACAACGCAAGTGTGCAATATCTGGCCCAGAGGAGGAGTGGGTTTGTCAAAGGGTCTGCTGACCTGTCTGCCCATTCTAGGTATTTTTATAGCAAATGTCAGTTGGGTGTTCCTAGTTCAAATAGCCACTTTTTGCTTCCGAGTTAAAACAACCACAACAACAAAAAAGTATTAAGTGAAACCAAGTGAAAAATTTTGGAATTAACCACATTTAGTTTATCAGGTATTAGGTTGGATGATATGAAAGTGCCATTTTTTGTGAGACAAAAATGGTCAAATATTGGAAATTTTATATGGTTCCTCCTTAAACATAAATGCAAACTTAACAAACTCAAATAATGAACAAATATAACTGTAGTACTAGTCCAACATTAAGCGTCAATCGCTCCTCACTATATGACTGAAGAAACCTGGCTCAGTCCTTCCCAACTGGTCTTTATCAGCGGCCCTTCCCCATGGCATACTGATCTCTTGGGCCCCATGGACTCGAATACCCTCCATTGATCTACAATTCACTCAGTCTGCAATTGCTCAAAGTTCAAACTTTAAAGCCAAGTGTCATTATTCACCAAACTATTGTGGTCCTACTTCATTCTGCTTCTATTTGCTAGTAAGCAAAACCAAGAATGTGAGGAAATGCAGATCTCCTTCAATGGTTAGTCTATAAAATGCTGTTTCCAAAATTCTTTGTCATCTCAGTATTGCTATAATGTTTCAATGGCTCCTGGGAGGAAAAAGGGACCTTCTAGCCTGACAGCTACCTGAAAAGGCTCTCCCTTATTCAAAAGTTTTTTCTCTTACCACACCATCTAATGATCTTCTTCCTTGCCCTTTCTGCAGCAACGGTAGCTGTGGTTAAAACTCTCCAGTGACTTTATCATCAAAACTTTTAGTCCTCTACTGTGGAATCCTAATTAGATATGTAAGTTATTCTATCTAAGCAGTCAATTTTTGGAAAATGTTCTAGGAAAGTAATAGAAACAAACCTACTAATAGACAAGGGGCACTCATGCATATAAAATTACCGCAAATTTTAAGAAATAAAGTATAAAGTATTAACATTAGGGGACACTGGATAAAATATCATGTGGGAACCATCTTTGCAATTTCTCTATACACTTAAAATTATTCCAAAACAAAAGTTTATTTTAAAAAAATTTCAGGGAATCAGAATGAAAGTCACAGGTCATTTGTCTTTGTTCAAAGAGCTTTGCCAGATTGAGGTCTCTTCTCCTTTGCACGTGTATGTATGTATGCAAGTTCCCTCACATCTGCTAAGGGATTCAGAGCTGTCCACTTGAACCTGGGGAGAAGGTCAGCTTGGTGGCTCCTACTGTGAAGTTCCCTGTTCAAATGCCAAAGTAGAGAGAGAGAGACACAGGATTGCTCTGTGAGCTTAGCCAGGTCACTTCCCTGTCTTCTGCCTAAAGGGACTGAGAAATTGCTACCAGAAAAGGATAGAGAATTAAAATGTTAATCTGAACATATTTTTTAAGTGCCAGTTTCATACACAATACAGAATATTAATATCTACTGTTGTTTCAGTTTTAGGTAGTAAACTCTTCAGGGCAGATCCTGCCCTTTGAATCATGACAGATACTCTGGAGTCCCTTTGCAAAGAAGGATGCCAACCCTTAACGCTTAAGTTTTCATTCTGAAATTTAAGACTCACTCATAGTAGTTTTTGCAGCTACCCGTCAGTACATTAGTATTAACAATGCACCCATTTTCATTTCCCAAATATTTGTTTTACTTCTAATGGAGCACAAAGATCTCAGAAAAATCTGCCTTTGTAACCTTGCTTAGATCCCGAGAAAGGACTTAACGCTGGCATCAAATAAGAACACTTACTCATCTATTCAAGGACCCACTTGGATTCTCCGTTTGGCTGCCATTTCACTCCTGCCTCTCTCTCTGCTTAACCTTTTGCCTCCTCCAGAGCTGTTAGCAGAAGCCACAGTATGAGGAATGGGGGTTCTTAGAAGCCGCTGAGATCAAAGGGGTCCCCCTGTGTGAACAGCATTTTCTCTCCTCCTGGGCAGTTTCTGCTATTGCTATCTGGGGGGAAGGGGTGGGAGAGGAGGAGGAGGAGAGAGAATATTTTGATTAATTCCGAGCTGACAACCTCAGAGTAGAAATTTAGAAGTTTTATAACTAGAAGAAATGCACAACTCAGTGGTTACTAGGGACATATACAGCCTTTTTTGTAATGGAGAAAGACAGAATCTAAAGATTCTCCCCAAGTGCACCACCTAGACCAGCGGTTCTCAACCTGTGGGTCACGACCCCTTTGGCGGTCGAACAACCCTTTCACAGGGGTCGCCTAAGACCATCCTGCATATCAGATATTTATATTACGATTCATAACAGTAGCAACATTACAGTTAAGAAGTAGCAACGAGAGAACCAAGATGGCGGCATAGATTAACGCCGGAGTTTGCTGCTTTGAACAACTACTTCAAAAGTGAAACCAAAAAACGGAAGGGACATCACCCAGAACCACAGGAACGCTGGCTGAGTGGAAGTCCTACAACTAGGAGGAAAGAGAAACGCATACGGACACTCAGAGGAGGCGCAGTGCTGAAGGCAAATTCTGAGGTGCAGAGTTCGCGGAGCGAGCTGGTGGCGGAGGGCGCGGTTGGCGTATTCAATCGGGAGGGAGTCGCAGACTCTGAGCTCCAGATCCGGGCGAGTCTTTAGGGACCCAGACTCAAACGGGAGAAGCGGGACTGTCTGGCTTTGGTCACAGCGAGTGCAGCTTTCTCTCTGAGCTTTGAAGCGGGTGCTGGGACTCAGAGAGGCAGAGCCCCTGGGGACAGGACTGAGAGCCGCCATAACTGCTCTCTCTGGCCCACCCTGTTGATCCTGTGCGACCCGCCCCGCCCAAGCCCTGCACACAGGCATTTGCCGGATAGCCTCAGGCAAACGCCAGATTAGCACCTCCCTAGAGGACAGAAGTTCTCTCACTGCTGACACAGCTGATTCTCATAGCCACTTGGCCTGGAGGTCAAACCCTCCCTGGAATTAACTACAACAATCAAGATTTAACTGTAAGACTGCGCACAAAGACCACTAGGGGGTGCACCAAGGAAGCATAACAAAATGCGGAGACACAGAAACAGGACAAAATTGTCAATGGAAGATATAGAGTTCAGAACCACACTTTTAAGGTCTCTCAAGAACTGTTTAGAAGCCGCCGATAAACTTAATGAGATCTACAAGAAAACTAATAAGACCCTCGATCTTATATTGGGGAACCAACTAGAAATTAAGCATACACGGACTGAAATAACGAATATTATACAGACTCCCAACAGCAGACCAGAGGAGCGCAAGAATCAAGTCAATGATTTGAAATGCGAGGAAGCAAAAAACACCCAACCGGAAAAGCAAAATGAAAAAAGAATCCAAAAATGCGAGCATAGTGTAAGGAGCCTCTGGGACAGCTTCAAGCGTACCAACATCAGAATTATAGGGGTGCCAGAAGATGAGAGAGAGCAAGATATTGAAAACCTATTTGAAGAAATAATGACAGAAAACTTCCCCCACCTGGTGAAAGAAATGGACTTACAGGTCCAAGAAGCGCGGAGAACCCCAAACAAAAGGAATCCAAAGAGGACCACACCAAGACACATCATCATTAAAATGCCAAGAGCAAAAGATAAAGAGAGAATCTTAAAAACAGCAAGAGAAAGAAACTCAGTTACCTACAAGGGAATACCCATACGACTGTCAGCTGATTTCTCAACAGAAACTTTGCAGGCCAGAAGGGAGTGGCAAGAAATATTCAAAGTGATGAATACCAAGAACCTACAACCAAGATTACTTTATCCAGCAAAGCTATCATTCAGAATTGAAGGTCAGATAAAGAGCTTCACAGATAAGGAAAAGCTAAAGGAGTTCATCACCACCAAACCAGGATTATATGAAATGCTGAAAGGTATCCTTTAAGAAGAGGAAGAGGAAGAAAAAGGTAAAGATACAAATTATGAACAACAAATATGCATCTATCAACAAGTGAATCTAAGAATCAAGTGAATAAATAATCTGATGAACAGAATGAACTGGTGAATATAATAGAATCAGGGACATAGAAAGGGAATGGACTGACTATTCTTGGGGGGGAAAGGGGTGTGGGAGATGCAGGAAGAGATGGGACAAAAATCGTGCACCTATGGATGAGGACAGTGGGTGGGGAGTGAGGGCGGAGGGTCGGGCGGGAACTGGGAGGAGGGGAGTTATGGGGGGGAAAAAAAGAGGAACAAATGTAATAATCTGAACAATAAAGATTTAATTAAAAAAAAAAAAAAAAAAAGAAATCCTGTCAAAGACTCCAACAATCCAACCATGAATAAAGGAGCTCCTTTAACTGTGAAAAAAAAAAAAGAAGTAGCAACGAAAATAATTTTATGGTTGGGTGACAACATGAGGAACTGTATTTAAAGGACCAGGAGGTTGAGAACCACTGAAGACAGTGGATGAGGAAATCTACTTAACAAATGTTAACTGCCTGGCCTCTTCTTTCTTCTGACAGCAGATTTGCTTTTCTTAACAAATGATGGGCCTTTTCTTTCCTGTAGGCCCAGACTAAATATCTCTGAGCCCAGAGAGGTGAGAAATCCCCACTGTGTCACCTTGTAGAGCCCCTCCCAATCTTGGGCAACTCCAAGAGCCAAGTCACTCCTGCTTTCCAGAAAAACACCCAGGGACAAACACCAGCTCTTCCCCAGGGACTTGAAGAGCAGCGAGGGCCTCCTACCTCATATGCAAGAGAAAGTCTCCACCCAGCCCTTCATCATCTTGCCCAAGGATGGCTGTGCAACCTCACCAAAAACATAGTGGGAACCATCTGTAAATAAAATCAGATTTTAGGAAAATTAAGAGCTATGCTGTCTAATATGGTAACCACCAGCCATCTGCAGCTATTCACATTTAAATTAAATTGAAAATTCCACTAGGAGTTGTTGTTTTGGATAGCCATAGTACCGAGGAGTACATTTGAACTCTTCAAACTCTACTACATCATCGTTAAGGCCTTTGAACAAACATTTATTGAGCATCTATTTCATGCAAAACATTAGACAAAGTACAGTGGAGCATACAAAGATGACTATAATGGTAACTGGGCATTGGGAGTCTATATTTGATATTTAGAAATATCTGTGTAAGTAACTACCTATATTAGAGATATGTGCTATCACAGAGGAACGGCTTGGACAAGCAGAGAAGAATGAAGCCATGTCACACTTTCCTTCGCTAGTGCCAGGATTCCGGGATAACGAGAACTGTCCCCACTGAGAAGCTGCTCATTTCCACGCTGTCAGCTCCACGAGAACAGCATTTGAATGTGTTCCATCAAGACTAGATTGAAGCCCAACTGGCATGGCTCAGTGGTTGAGCATCAACCTATGAACCAGGAGGTCAGGGTTTGATTCCTAGTCAGGGCACATGCCCAGGTTGTGGGCTTGATCCCCAGCATGGAGTGTGCAGGAGGCAGCCAATCAATGATTTTCTCTCACCATTTATGTTTCTATCTCTCTATCCTCTCCCGCTCTGAAATCAATAAAATATAAATATTAATTTTTTAAAAAGACTGGTTTGAAAGCTTGTCCAAAATAAACTTTTCTTTGGTGAGAAGAAGGCATAAGAAACATAAAAAGCACCACATGCTAATGGAAAGAACCCAGGATTTGGAGTCGGAAAACCTTTTTGAGAGCTAGGCCTACTCTGTGTGACCCTGGGTAAGCCATTGACATCTCCAAGCCTCAGGATCCTTATTTTCAGAAGAAAATAATCCCTAACCCTGTGCCCCAAGAGCTAATACTGTGAGAATAGACATGATAATGAAAGCACCTCAGACATAATAGAATGCTGCACTGTTATTACGACCAAAAGGAACACGAAACTTTAGAAGACATATAAATTCATTGTTGACAAGTAAATTTTGACCTGCATGTGGAAGGTTCAAATTCTGCACAGGGAATAATATCAAAGTCTCAATCTATAAATCTTTGTTTCGATTGAGAACTAAATATACACACTTCTGTCATCACCCCTATCTCTTCATCTTGATCGAAGAGGACAATCTGCCTCCTACCAGCATGAAGGAGGCCACAGTATTCACAGTGAACGCACCTTGAATGACAAATAATTAAAAGTTTCCTGGCTAGAACAAGTCAGTCAATGATTGGGGAAGTAGGAGAGGTTGACTTGTTACAGAGAATGGAATGGGTCAGCAAGACCATGGCTGTAATGTACAAATGGAAGGAAAGGAGGCCTTGGAACAGCCACTAGATGTGTGTGATGCTGCTTTCATGAGGGGTTTTAATAAGAATTTCACACTTTGTAACCACGCGCTTGTGAGTCTGTCCGTGAAAATGCTTCTGTAAACGTAAAATGACACCACTTTCCTGCGACTCCAGGCAATAGCACAGGATGATTTCTTTTTCAGCAGAGTGTGTGACTAGATTGGATTTCTTTCCAGATGTGTAGGGAATGGTTTCAATTACCTGGTGCCATGCCTTAATTTTTGAACCCCAGCCCTCCCCAAACCTACCGGGTTTGGCAGTTGCAGCAAATGAGTGACACCATGGAGGGGGCCTTCCAGCCATCCAAGCTATGGTTTCACCATGCTCACCATGCAGCTGGAACAGACTCATGTATAATGGCATAGAAATGCTTACCTTGGGATGCAAGGCACTGAATACCAAACATTTTCAACAAGGAGGTCTAAGGTTAAAATCATAAACTTCAAATGATGCATGCCACATGTGACATTTTGGTTCCAGACGTAACAACCCAAACCATGGTCTTTTGCTTGACAATTCCAAAACAATATTACTCTCCTAGGATTCTGATTTTGATTTTTGCCCCAATTGCTCACAGATTACACTTTGGCAAACCTGGAGACAACACAGTACTGTTTTAAAGGCACATGTCGGGAAGCCTGCATGATGATCTGCACTAAATCATCCCTGAATTCTTCATTCCTGTGGTCACTTAACCATTTCCACAAATGTGGCATGGGCTTTTTCTTCTGGAGGAAAATTTGAAATAATCACTACAAGTAAGTAGTAGAGTGAATTCTCCCCCTCCCGGAACAAAACAATAGACATTTGTTCTAATATAATTGGCCATTTATCCCAGATCTCAGCAATTTATAGCTCAACTGTCTGAAACTGAAATCACAACATTTTAATAGCAAATTATAGACTTATCAGTCATGGAAAAGTCCGAAGTGGGCTCCAAAAAGTCCAAACTTTGGTATGCATTTCATAACCCAGTTGAAAGTTCCAGTAATCTTTGCATTTTTCTACTATTTTGAAATTCTATATCAAAATTATCTTTAAAACTTTGAAACACATATTTTACTTTGCAGTGTTTCAGTCTTGAGGTCCTTAGTTCAGAAGTGTAAAACAACCATGGACATAACTATTATTTGGTTTTCTGTTTTATCCCATAATTTTGTGAGGAAAGTAAGTTATTGATAACCCTTACTAACATTATAATAAGGCTAGTATGAAACCCAACATCACACAAGCGATTAGTAAAAAAGCCACTCAAATGATGAGTATTTGGGGAATTGAAGGCCACCTTATTTGAAAATAAAGTGATGGCTTTTTCTATACTTTAGTTGAACTGCATAAGCATAGCTAAATTTATAATGAAAGTACCTTTTAACACAATAATAAAATATTAAAAGAACAATGAGAGAGTCAACCAGACTATTTCTAAATCACAGGGTTAATGTATTCTAGGTGGCTAAATTCTTTTATAAATATATAAAATTTCTTCAGAAAAAGGACTTAAAGGCAAAATAATATGTCATTAGGGCACAAGCAGAAGTGGGGCTGTTTCTAAATCACAGTTAATGTATTCTAGGTGGCTAAATTCTTTTGTTATAATCTCTTCAGAAGAAGAACTTAAAGGCAAAATAATATGTCACTAGGGCACAAGCAGTAGAGAAATGCAAATCAAACATAATCTAGGTACACCCAGAAAAAAGCTAAAGAAAGCAATGCACTCTGGGAGAAAAAGCAAAAGGAGTTTTAAAATTTCTAAGGACCTGAGAGCTGACCTAGTCTATCCTAACATTTCACAAATGAGGAAAATGGGGCCCAGATAAGGAATTAGTCTACATTGAGGACAGAGTTGGAACCACAATTAAGTCCCCTCCCTCTATTCAATCAATGTTTATTCTAATAGACCTAGTCTTTAGTCCCAGTTCTGACCATGATATTGAATTGTCCTTGAGTGACTGGGCAAATCACAAAATTCTCCATCCCTCTGATTTCTCCTCTGTAAAACAGGATAATAGAAACCACCCCATTGTCTTCATAAGGTGATTGTACAATATTATTATCTAGACCATTAGCATAATAAAGTTACACACTCAAAAGAATAAATAGGAAACACTAAAGTAATTTGTTATTTAAAGAGTATTTGAAGTCACAAATGGATAGGAAATTCTCAAAGTTCAAGGCCCTAAAGAAGGCTAGAGTCAGTAATCCACAGGCTAGTCACAAAAAAAAAAAAAAGACATTTTATCTTCCGTCAAAGACTTTTCCAAAGTTATCCAAGTCAAAATGATCATGGAGAAGAAGAAAAAGATATATATGGCATCTAAATTAATAGGCCTTAGGCACGTGAAACATGAAACTGCAATAAACATAAATATATATATATATATTTGGGGATTTTCCTTTTGTGTTTCCCTCATAGTTATTCATGATGCAGACAATATAATTTGCAAGTAAAGATAAACATTCTTCGCTGATGACAGCAAACATTCTTTGTAGCAAAAACTTACTAATGAACATATTCTCACCAGTGGGTCCCTACCACCAACCAAGAAGAAAAACAAACTAATTACTTTTCTTGAAATTTTTTTTCAATTTTTATATTATCTTTTATATATTAAGCAAAAAAAATGACTGAAAGTCTCTGGGCCCCTTAAATCATGTTTTATTGCATTTTTCTTCATTTAATCATATTTTGGGAAGAAAGAGCCCATTCTTGCTGATATTTCTTTTTATATATATATATTTATATTGATTTCAGAGAGGAAGGGAAAGGGAGAGGGAGACAGAAACATCAATGATGAGAGAGAATCACTGATCAGTTGCCTCCTGCACACCCCCATTGGGGATCGAGCCCACAACCTGGACATGTGCCCCTGACTGGAATCAAACCTGGACCCTTAAGTCCACAGGCCAACGCTCTATTCACTGAGCCAAACCAGCTTGGGCGCTGATATTGCTTTATAAAAGATACCAATATGTGATTACTTCTTTTTTTTCTTTTTGTTTTTTGTTTTTCTTATCTTTTTTCCTTATCTTTTTTCTTTTTCTTTTTTGTGATTATTTCTCACCTCAAATTATATTGAAGAAATTGGCATAGAAGTAGATTGTTAGTTTACTTCATAATTAATGTGTTTATGATGACTAAAGAAAATAGGCATTCTTGCACGGCCCTATGTCTGGAAGGATTCTTTGCACATAGGAAAGCCACATCCTTTCCTGATACATTCAGGTCTTTCTAGCTTAAAATCATGGAAATAATTGATCCCAGTTATATCAATATAACCAATATAATCAACCAATAGTTTGCTCAAAATCCAGATTGATTATAAATGAATTCAGAAATGAACCCATCTTGCTGTCATTTGTGTGGTCCAGAATCTTTTTTTTTTTACTTTAATTTTGCTTAATTAAAGTTGCTATTCAATATTATATTAGTTTTAGGTGTATGTTAGATATTTATATAATTTATGAAGTGATCCCCCCATAAATCTAGTACCCACCTGGCACCTGTATGGTCTAGAACCTTAAATATATCAAGCGCAAAGCTACAAGTACTGTTTTAGTTACTGATGAGTTAATTTTGTTTTGTTCTCTGAAAATAGACTAATTCTCTGATCTATACCCACCATCTGTCCTACTCAGACCCTTAGTCATAAGAAAAACTTGGCAAGAGTGCATGGTGTGAAAGTAAATCCCTCACTACTACAGTATTGAAAGGGGGATTCTTCAAGGTAGGGGCCCTGTGGGGAAGTAATGAGGACTAAAAATGGGAAAGGACTTCCACTTCTGGCCACAACAGATAAACTTTCCTCTTAAACAACTATAAAAATTGACAAGACATATGAAATAACTGTTTCCAGATGTTGAACAACAGGCAAAATCTGATCTCTGAGAGAAGAGTCAAAATCTGATCTCAAAAATGAGCCTGGCAGTACTTAAACAGATCTCAACATAGGGTGCTGAGGAAACATGAGAATTCAGGGCCACTGAGGCAGCCAGAATTCATGGCATGGTACTGGAGTGAAGGAGGCTGTGTAATTTATTTGTACAAAACATAATTCCAAGTTGAGAAAAATGCTATAAAGGAATAAATAGGAGTCCAGAAATCTATGCAGGGGCCCCATTGAGGCTTTGGCTGGATCCTAGGCAATAGACACTCAGAACAAGACTCCACAAAGCCAGGGAAAGAACTCCAGAAGTGCTATGGGATGAACAACTCTCAGAGTTCCCACAGGATTTGGAAATGTTCAAGTTTCAACCTGCCAAAGTAGATAGACCTCACTAAGCACCCTGAGCATCAACAGATAGTAGATAGACCTCACTAAGCACCCTGAGCATTCAAATTTTGCCAAGCATATCATGTAAATCCCTCAGTAATACATGGTGGTAACTCTGCTACTTGTCAATTAAGGATGGCCAGTGTGTTTCTGCTGCATTAGATCAGACAATCTTACTCCAGACCTACAGGCAAAATCCAAAATGATCAAGAAGTGAACTACATGAAAATTATTATATGTGGACTCTGTTTTTTTCTTATTTTCAAAACCAAGGTAGAAGGCATGGTTTGCAAAGTCAGCAAGGAGATCCTAAACCATCAATGGATTTCATTGAGCAACCTTGTAACTTATCTCAGTATTTTCACCAGTCTCTCAAATACTCATCAGTGGCACACCTAAGCTCCTTACTCCTAAAAATTATAACTACCATGTACAAGTGTTTGCTGGTGCCAGGCAATGTGCTGATCTCTTTACATGCATCATCTCATCTCCATAACCCCATGAGAGGGGATTAATATTACAGGCCTATCTCGTTTTATTGGGCTTTGCTTTTTTGAGCTTCACGGGTGTTGCATTTTTTTACAAATTGAAGGCAAGACCCTCCAGCAGCAAAAATATCACAACTTGCCTTATTGTGATACTCGCTTTATTATGGTGGTCTGGAACCAAACCTGCAACGTCTCTGAGGCATGCCTGTACTCCTGTTTGCACATGAGAAAACAGAGGCTTAGAGAGGTTTGGTATAGAGTGCTAAATGTCACACAGGTGGTAAGGGATGGAGGAAGGTCTCTAACCCACATCTGGGGGATTCCAAACCCAGGCACTTAATCATACACTCAACCAATTCCCTATGTTGAAAATAAACATATGGATTCTACTCTCAGACACTCCCAGAGTTCCCACACAAAAATTCCACAAAAACATAACAATCAGGTAAATAAATAAAGCCAGACTTTCCATTATACTTCTTGCCTGGTTCCTTCCTATCCCAGACAGCTGGAGCAAACTAAATTATATGAATTTTTGTTTTGATCTGGGTATGGATGTGGGGGTGGGGGGATAGCATTTTTAAATTATGGGGTCTAAATAACTTTCTGTTGTGGTATTTTTATCAAAAATGGCAATTTCCAAAGAAGGCCAAATTCCTTGATATAGTCAACTCTAAACTCTCACCTATAATTTTACTGTAAACATAACTTTCCCTATTAGTTCAGCTAATCATTTAAAGATGCTATAGACATTCTTAAATTGTGTAGACTTTCACAAAAGATCTGACCATTACAAAAGCCAGCGAATCTTCCTGGGCCACAGTTTCCTTGTCTAAAAAAATGAGGACCTTGAACTACATTTGCATTCGCCAAATTACATATCACAGAACACCTAAGAGACAGTGCCCTCAGAAAAGAAGTTCCAGGTCAAGTAAGTAGGAGAAAAGCTACAAGCAATAGCCCCACCTAGAGACACATGATCCATTAGCACTGGATAATATGTTATGAAATTAAAGCCTCAGAAAAGTCCTGCAGTAAAGAAATCTGTTAAACTTTAATTTCAAATTTCCCAAACTTACTTGACCAGAAAACCATTTTCCTGAAAGAAATTAAAAATGTCTACAAACATCCCAGAGAAGTATGCATTCGTTCACTAAAAAAACTATTTATTGTACATGTATATGCCAGACAGCACACTGGGTGTTGCAGATAGAAGGATAAACATCGTCCCTGTCCTCCAGAGCCTGGAGTTTTAGTTGGGAAGATAGACACTAAAGAAACAAGAGATAAAAAAAATATACGATTCCAAGTTAACAAAAGTGCTATGAAAAAAAATACAATTTTAATATAAAATAATGACAAGAGGAGCATATTTAGATAGGATAGTGAGAAAAGTCCTCTCTAATATCATAAAATATCAAGATACCATAGTATCTGAAATGATACTAATATCATTTATAAGATATGCATATGATTACTATCACTGAAGATGATATTTGAAGAATGAGACAGGGACTACATGTTAAAAGCAGAGAAACATTCCAAGCAAAATACCAGCCAGCATCTGTGAAAACCAGAGGGTGTGACACTTCTTAAATTGAGAGAACTGAAAGGCCAGTGAGGCGGAGAGATTGGCAGGGGCCAGATCATGCAGGGCTCCTGGGCCACAGAAAGAGCTTGGGATTTGCGGTAAGTATATTAGAAAATCATATGATAATCCTATATAATAAAAGGCTAATATGCAAATCGATCGAACGGTGGAATGACTGGTCATTATGATGCACACTGACCACCAGGGGGCAGATGCTCAACACAGGAGCTGCCCCCTTGTGGTCAGTACACTCCCACAGTGGGAGAGCCGCCAGCCAGTGAGTGCAGCGGTGGTGGCAGGAGCCTCTCCTGCCTCCATGGCAGCGCTAAGGACCCTTCAGGGGATGTCTGACTGCTGGCTTAAGCCCATGCCCCACGGCCCCACAGGGAGCAGGCCTAAGCTGGCAGTCAGACATCCCCCAAGGGGTCCCAAACTGCGAGAGGGTGCAGGCTGGGCTGATGGACCCCCCCGCCCCCCCCCCGCCTGGGTGCACAAATTTTGTGCACCAGGCCTCTAGTTAATAAATAATGATACAGAATTACACTCTGTGTTTTACATACTCACAACTGTAAACCTACTTTTACCTCACCCTGTATATCATCCTACACACTGATTTCTCTTTTTAAGTAAAATAAGGGCAAGGTCCTCTTTCCTGGCCTTCTCTAGAAGCATCTGTGACTATGATCATGGTCTTCCTTTTATCCTTTCTCTTTTCCTTTTTTTAACTTTAGGATTATTTGAGAGCTGTTTCATTGGACTAAAAGCCTTATAACTTCAACTTTTTAGAATAAATAAAAGTAAATAAATCCAATAAAACTATATCAATATTGGTTCATTAGTACGCACTATATTAATATAAGATGTTAATCATCATGCAAACTGGATGTGGGATATATGAAACTTTCTGTGGTGCCGTTAATTTTTCTATGAATTTTAAATTGTTCTAAAAATAATGTTTATATTTTTAAAAACACAAATCACAAAATAAACATACAAATGGAAATTTTTAAAAATAGACAACATAGACTCCCTAATTCCCTCTCCTAACATTGGCAAAGATTCTTCATGGCTTTGGAGAAGGTGACCAGACTGGGATTTGGTTCCACAGGGACTCCTGCTCTGGGACCTCACCTGCAGCAGGACCCTCAGTAGACAAGAGTACAGACTCAGCTCCAAATATCTAGAACCCACCCCATGTTAAAAGATCAGTTTGACTCCTCATTTCCTAAGCCAGCAGTCTGGAATAATACCATAGGGAAACCGTCCTAGAAAAATATCCAAGGGATGGTAAAAAAAACTATATGCACAGAGCTGTTGCTTCCTGTACTATTTACAACATTGGAAAAATTAGAAAGAACTAAGTGTTCCAATAATAAGAGTATGATTATCTTATGATTATCTACTCACTGACCATTAAATAACCATTAAGTGATGATTATGAAGATTATATTACATAAGGCAGAAAGTTTATGATATCATACTAATGATATGAGGTGGGTGTTTTTAAATCAAAACACAAAACTGTACAAAATATGTAAATATAACTTTTGTCAGTGGCCACCCAAAGGGTCCAGATTATCCTATATAATAAAGAAGTGATATGCAAATTGAGCATCACTCCAACACACAAGATGGCCACCCCATGTGGTCAAAGTTGGTCGCCAAAAGAGGGGAGGGCAGTTGGGAGGGGCTAGGCCTGCAAGGGAGGGCAGTGGGGGGGACAAGGCCTGCAGGGGAGGGCAGTTGGGGGCATCCAGGCCTGCAGGGGAGGGCAGTTAGGGGCAATTGGGCTGGCAGGGGAGGGCAGTTAGGGGCGACCAGGCTGGCAAGGGAGGGAAGTTAGGGGTGACCGGGCCAGCAGGGGAGAGCAGTTGGGAGCAAGCAAGCCTGCAGGGGAGGACAGTTAGGGGTGACCAAGCCTGCAGGGGAGGGCAGTTGGGGGTGACCAGGCTGGCAAGGGAGGGCAGTTGGGGGTGACAAGGCCAGCAGGAGAGGGCAGTTAGGGGCAATTAGGCCAGCAGGGGAGCAGTTAGGCATTGATCAGGCTGGCAGGGGATGATTAGGGGGTGATCAGGCTGGCAGGTAGAAGCAGTTAGGGGCAGACAGGCAGGCAGGCGAGCAGTTGGGAGCCAGCAGTTTTGGATTGTGAGAGGGATGTCCCAAATTGGAGAGGGTGCAGGCTGGCCTGAGGGACACAACACCCTGTGCACGAATTTCGTGCACTGTGCATCTAGTTAATCTTATAAATAACTCTCCCTCCTTTAGGATGGCTCTCATTTACAAATATTTATCACACATCAGGCAGAGTTTTTTACTCTATGCACCATATCTTGAGAGCAGACTCTTGACACAATTATGTAAATGCTTTGAATAATAGATAGCACAGCCTGACCCACATCAGATATGAGGGTCACTGGCAAGCAAACTGGCTGGTGAGGCAAGCAGGCCCTCCTCCCCCCCCCAGCAGCATGTGCTTCTTTTTCGAGTCATGCTGTGTGTTTAAAAGAACAATCTTTATTCAATCATTCATTCAGAAAACATTTACTGAACTATGTGCCAGGCTCTCTGCAAAACGCTGGTGATCAATGGTGAGCCACATGGACATCATGTCTCTTGCCCTTAGGAAAATTTTTCAGTCTAGTGTGAGATACAAATTTCCCCATCAATATTTATAGTATAAAATTGTGTTCCTACTCTAAAAGGAAATAATATGAAAAAATATTGTCAGAGGATTTAGTTTATATGGGGAACCATTTTTGCTAAAGGATATAGCACATATCAAGCACTATCTTTGTGGACTGTTTTTTAACATGAAAATGTTGGGGACAGTGAGCCTTAAGTGTCCTTCCATCTCATTCACAAAGTCTTGCTCTAGATCTTCCTTAATTTCTCAGCCTCCCTATAACTCCAATAAATGCTCCAAATTCTCAGCAGAAACATTTTCATTTCACTTTTTCTAGATCTGGCCTCACATTTAATCTTGGAAAAGATTTCAAAACTCACTACAGACCTAAATTCTTTCTTTCTTTCTTTCTTTTTAACTACACACACACACACACACACACACACACACAAAGAGAGAAAGTATAACAGCTACAGAAATGCCAGGTGTGTAGAACATTTATAGCTAGTCTACCTAGCATCTGTACTCCCTTTCTCTGGCATGAACATAATGTTCATTTGGGGATCTACCCCTTCCCCACTCTTAGCCTGGGTGTGCTGGATGGGACACCAGATCCAGGGATGAAGTACATGACTCAGCCGAAAGTCAACCTGGCCATTATTTAAGACCAAGTATGTGACATAAGCCAGTCTAAAGAAGCATATCTCAGACCTTGTGCTAAGAATAGTGGGATAAGACTCTCTCTATTTCACTGGTTTTGAAGCTGGAAGGACTAGACCCAGGATTTGTCATCTTGTATTACAAAGAGAGGGCCTGTCCATTTAGATCGAACATACAAAAAGCTACACTGAGAGATGGAGTAAGGAGGAATAGAACTTGATAAACGTTTGAGCCCCAGACTCCAGACCAGTTTTCTCTTGCATAATCCACATCTGATTCATGGCAAATACTCTCAGTATTCTTTGCCCAACATGTACTGGAAAGAGAGGTCAACCAACACAGCACCTCTCCTACACCCCCATGGTAGAGCATCCAGCAGGCTGGTCTCTGCCTTTCAGATTTACTACGTCATCATCAGACACTGGTCCACTATGTTCCTTAACCACAGGTGGCACATATCCAGTTCTTCATGCCATGTGTAAAATCTCCTTTCTCTTGATCTGAGATGAAGAAGAAAGCATCCTCCCAAACCACCTCCTTGGAGATGGGACTCAGCACAATTCTCTCCAAAGAAATCCTTGCAAATCCTGAAGCCACCCCTACTCTCTCGATCTTTATATGACTTTTAACTGGGCAAGGAATTTAAGAATCTTGTAACCAGTTCTCAGTTTATTTCTTTGGAAATTCTGCATAGGCATTCCCTTAGAATGAAGCATTAATCATATCTTTGGATCTTGGCAAAATGGTCCATTTAAATATTATCTATAATAATAAAAGTATAATATGCTATTTAAACCAGACAGCCAAACGACCTTCCGGACATCCTTCTGGACGTCCTTCTGGATGACCTTCTGGACAAAGCCAGGGCTGCGAGGGCCAAGCGGCTGCAAGGGCTGAGCCCCTTGCACAAATTTCGTGCATCGGGCCTCTAGTGTAATATATGTGAACATCACCCACCACTTATTTTGCAAAGGGAAAAAAACAAAAAACAAAACAAAACACTGCCTCATTGTTTTCACCTTTCCTAGTGTCCAAAGTGAGAAGTCTGGCCCTAAGATAATCATAGATAAGAACCATACTCATATTTACAGTATTCTAGGAACCATGAAAGGTTTAGAGCTGTGGTTCTCAACCTTCCTAAAGCCACGACCCTTTAATACAGTTCCTCATGTTGTGGTGACCCCCAACCATAAAATTATTTTTGTTGCTACTTCATAACTGTAATTTTGCTACTGTTATGAATCGTCATGTAAATATCTGATATGCAGGATGTATTTTCATTGTTACAAATTGAAAATAATTAAAGCATAGTGATTAATCACAAAAACAATATGTAATTATATATGTGTTTTCCGATGGTCTTAGGCAATCCCTGTGAAAGGGTCGTTCGACCCCCAAAGGGGTTGCAACCCACAGGTTGAGAACCGCTGGTTTAGAGGCAAGCAATCAAGATGATTAGGAGTTTAAAAATTGAGAAGAAAGGAATTATGCTGTCCTAAAAATAAATACCTAACTGTAATTCTGACATATAAGAATATCTACACTCCAGGGGCGTGTGTCAGGTTAGTTCATCTAAACTCGTAACAAGTTTGACTTGGCTGTAACAGAATGGATGAAACTAAATCCTGTATGAAAGTTATTAAATAATTTAATGGGTTACCCATGGAGGCCATGGTCCTTCTTTGAAGCTATTTTTAAAAATAGAAAAGCCTCTCTTTACAACAGTTTTGCAGAAGTCTCGCTCTCAAGCAGGGTGTGACCTCTAATATACTGCGAGTCTTTTGCATGCTTGGCCATTGTTGATTTTCCCACTGTAGTTTCTCTGGGTCTCTGATCGGTGGCCTTTGCTCTAGTCTCCTTTCTTTTTTTACCTTAGGTCTCTCCTGTTTCTCAACATCCTGTGCCAGGCAGTTGCTGGTTAGCTGCTGACACAGCCTCAGATTAGAACAAGAAGTGAAGACAAATTCTCCATCCATAACTGAACGTAACACTATGCCTGGATGGATGATTTTGAAAGGCCTTGAGATGTTTTCTTATTTGTGCCACCCAGAGACTTTCCTTCTAAAGTCTGAATTTGGTTTTAACATCCTGTAGAATTCTGTAGTCAGAGAAAAAGCCTTCAAAGGTTTTGAGATTCTGCCAGTTTCTGAAAGGTTGTTATTGGCTCCACGTTATGATTGCAATTATTTACTTGCTGCTCAGTTTAATACCTTAGAGATTTCTAAATAGGCTGCCTCAGGCTGTTCAGTGCTATCTAGAATAATGATGTAGAAACTGCAACTGTGCGGGAGACAAAGCTAAGGCTAGAGGGCAATAGCTTGCGTATCCTAAATAATTTTTTAAATAAACCCTTCTACGTTTCTGTCACACATATTCTCCTCCTGCCATTAAATTCTAGTATCTATTATCCTTGCATTTAACCCTAGTATCTATTATCCTTGGAGTCTCCAAGTGTGGTTAAGGAATTCTGGCATCTGTGTGTACGTGTGTGTGTTTGCAACATATGCATATATACAGAATATACATAAGAGTTGGTGGCACATGAAACATATACTATCCTCCAAACCTCAATGAAGAATAAAAAATATCTTGGAGAAGAAAACTGGCATATGCCATAAATGGATACCAACACATCCTGAGTCCCTGCAGCACAGGTGTGACCAGCACAAGACTATTCTCCTCCATCTCAGGAATTCTGAGTTTCTACATATAAAAAGCAAAAAATATCATGAGTTCACAATGTAAAAACCTTCAAGTATAGGCAAATGCAATATTGATCATTATCTTCAACAGAACCAAAAAGGTCCATAGGAGAGGACATTTAAGAAAATTATTAGCATAACCAATGGACATAAGACACTGGGGGATAGGGGAGGCTAGGGGACTGTCTAGGGCGGGGGGGGGGGGGGAAATGGACACATATGTAATACCCTTTGTAATACTTTAAGCAATAAAATTTAAAAAAAAAATCATACTCTGATCATTTCAAAGATTCATTGTCATTATTTAAAAAAAAAAAAAAAAGAAAGAAAATTATGATAGCCCTGGTCATTGTGTGTCAGTTGGTTGAGTGTTGCCCCATGCATCAAAGGGCACATTGCCTGGGCTTTGGGCTGGATCCTAGTAGGGGGCGTGCAGGAGGCAGCCAATTGGTGTTTCTCTCTCACATTGATGTTTCTTTCTCCCTCTCCCTCGCTCTCTCTCTCTAAAATCAATAAAAACATGTTTTAAAAAGAAAATTATGATAAGATATTGATTGAGAAGATTAAATTAATCCAATCTGATATTTCCCCAAGATCTAATTCAAAGGGCAGAGGCATCACTCCAGTAAGTCAAGTTGAAAAGAAAAGTAGCTTATTTTTATAATTCATCTTTCCTCAGTACGGTGGGTTTCCACAGCCACAGGCTTCTCAGCCAGCTGGTTTGGTTAATGATGACCCTTGGGAGGCAACAACTTGGGTTTCCATTTCCCCATCCCCATTTACAAAGCATAGCCAAATCGGTTCTAGAAGTTGTCTGAGAAACAGACTCTTTCCCCAGAGAGGCTAATGCTAGACTCTCTGATCAGCAACATCCTCAATAAAAGGGTAGGCAGAAATTCTTGGTTTTCTACAATCCAACAGCCTCTTAAGAAGCAGTAATGGTGCCATGGAATTCCACTCAGTCTGAGGAGAAGGGAAAACAAATCCGTCGCCCTATCAAACAACTCAGATATCTTTTCATTAATACTCAGAAGTCCCAGGGTTTCTTTCAGAACCTCGGCTGTCTCGTCTATAAACAGAGATGTTTACTCAGTCCCTTCTGTTCCAACATGCTAAGATTGTGCTCCCTGTTCCACCATAAACACTCCTCATATCCCCTCTATCCCATTTCTTTTCCCAATGCTGGCCACAGAACCAAGCTCTAGTATCCAGAAGAACACCCTTCAGGTTTATTGAGCCAAAAGCTGTACGATTTCTCTACCTTTATAATGTACTCTTTTAGCTCCAGCCTGAGTTGGGAACCAAACATAAGCCATAGAACACTAAATCTGTCAAAAACACATCTCATTTCAAAAGCACAGCAATGAGTCTTTGTTGATCCTGCTCACCTTCCAAAGATACTATTCATTTTCTCTCCTTTTCTTACCAAATTTAATTATATTGTTTACACAACACCACTTCTCTTATTGTCACCAATCCCTTTCTAAACACCAGAGATTAGATTTAACTATCAACACTCCACTGAAATATTTCTCTTGGAAGTCCCAAGTGACTAAAGTTAAAACTGATTAACTTTTCTCAGTCCTCAGTGTTCTTGATTTTTTTTCAACACCTGCACAGATAATGACTTTCTGTTTTTGAAATTATGTTCTCCCTTGGAGTCTGACACTGTTCTATCCAGGTATTCTGTTGCAGAACACCTGCTCCTTACAGTTGCGAATAAACAAAACACAGAGTTTATTCTTACATCATTATTTATTAATTTTTGTATTATTTTCCATATGAACAACTGTAAACTTACTTTTGCCTCATCCTGTATAGCCACTCCTCAAAAATTGTTAAAGACAGAGTTAGCATATGACCCAGCAATTCTACTCCTCACTAAATACCCAACAGAAATTAAAACATGCCCATACAAAAACTTGTATATCAGCAGTTCTCAACCTGTGGGTCGCGACCCCTTTGGCGGTTGAACGACCCTTTCACAGGGGTCGCCTAAGACCATCCTGCATATCAGATATTTACATTACAATTCATAACAGTAGCAACATTACAGTTATGAAGTAGCAATGAAAATAATTTTATGGTTGGGTCACAACATGAGGAACTGTATTTAAAGGGCCAGAAGGTTGAGAACCACTGTTGTATATGAATGTTCATATCAGCATTATTCATAATAACTAAAAAATGGAAATAATCCAAATGTCCATCAACTGATGAATGACTACATAAAATATGATATATCCATACAATGGAGTATTATTCAGCAATATAAAGGAATAAAGTTCTGATGCATGCTACGATATGGATGAACATTGAGAGAATCATGCTAAGTAAAAGAAGGCAATTATGAAAGAACTAGAGGCCCAGTGCATGAAATTCGTGCACAGGTAGGGTCCCTAGGCCTGGCCGATGATCAGGGCCGATCTTTGGGGCAATCAGCGGGGTGATTGGGGGGTCCCTGCTGGCACCCGCCTTGGCTGGTCTGGCACCACCTGCTCAACGGTCCCCCCAATTCACCCCCCGCTGCCACCACCGGTCAGGGCCTGCAGGCTCGGGGAAGCTCCTGCATTGAGCATCTTCCCCCTGGTGGTCAGTGCGCGTCATAGTGACTGGTCGTTCCACTGGTGGTTCCGCCATTTGGTCAATTTGCATATTAGGTTTTATTATATAGGATTATTATATGATTCCATTTATATGAAATGTCCAGAATAGGAAAAGCTACAGACTAAAAGTAAATTAGTGTTTCTAAGGCTGAGGACGTTTAGGAGAACCAAGAAGTGGCTGCCAGTGAGTAGGGGTTTCTTTTTGAGGTGATGAAAATATTTTAAAGTTTGTTATACAACTGTGAATATACTATGAAAACTGAATTGTACATTTTAAGTAGGTGAATTGAATGGTATGTGAATTATATCTCCATAAAGTTGTTTATTTGTTTTTTTAATGGATTGGTTGAGCTTTGGTCATGTGTCTACACACCCTAGCCCTGAAGGAGACTGGGAACGTGAAATTACCAGTGCTCACTGTAAGCCCTTGGTCACAATTGCTGAAGATGTTGATGGAGAAACTCTAAGTACACTTGTTTTAAATAGGCGAAAAGTTGGTCTTTAGATTGCAGCAGTCAAAGCTCCAGGTTTGGGTAACAATAGAAAGAACTCGTTTAAAGACATGGCTCTTGCTGCTGGTGGTGCAGTGTTAGGAGAAGAAAGATCGACACTAAATCTTGAAGATGTTCAGCCTCATGTTCTTTAATTTCTCAATTAAGCCACAGAAAGTGGAAAAATCTATATTCTATGTTAAAATATAGACTTAATGGTAGTAGTTGTTTAAGCTACAGTTCAAGTTAATTTCCTCACATCCTTAGTTTAAAATACCTATGTGTTCCTATCTATATTTCATCCTATAGCAAAACAACAAATTTCTGTGCTTGAAAATTAGAAACTATAGAACAAAATTTATATTTTTATGGACTTGCCCTTTTATTTTTATTTTTTTTAATATATTTTATTGATTTTTTACAAAGAGGAAGGGAGAGAGACAGAGAGCTAGAAACATCGATGAGAGAGAAACATCGATCAGCCGCCTCCTGCACATCTCCTACTGGGGATATGCCCGCAACCCAGGCACATGCCCCTGACCGGAATCGAACCCGGGACCCCTCAGTTCGCAGGCCGACACTCTATCCACTGAGCCAAACCGGTTTTGGCGGACTTGCCCTTTTAAAAGGGGGTTTGCATTTAAGTCACTTTTAATTTCTTTCTTAAAAATAATTGCATAGCTAATTATCCTTGGTAGTCAACCACCTGCAGAGCTTGAAGTATCTTCTTTTTCCTTTTTTTTCTTACATTACCTATATCTAAAAAGGCTTATGGGAGGGGCGGGGGGAAGCAGATGTTTTCAAATGCTCTTTCCCATTTAACTTAAGGGATCCTTACACATTCTGATGTGATTTTGACTCAAGCAGCTTAACTATCACTTGTAAGTTATGAAATTCCAAATGTTGGCATTTTAATCCGTATTTAAGGAGAAGCACTAAATAATTTATGTTTATACTTCTTTCAAGTTTTATGTGTTTAGAGTCTAATAATATCTCTTCAAAAGCTACAGAGAAACAGCATGATTTTGTAAATGAGATGTGTATTTCAAAGGCAAGTATTTATTGGGTAACTTTGTATCTTGGTTTTACTGTAAACATTACTGTGCTATAATTGACATATGTTTTCCTACTAGATAGCCACTACCTGTGACATTGGGAAATATCAATATGATTTTCATTTATTCAATGAATATCTCCAGCTGAATAGGGGGTATTTTATCTCGGTCCTTTTTTGTTTTGTTTTTTTCTTTAGTTGGGGGATGTTTTGGAGGGAAGAGGGGTTTTTTGTTTGTTTTAGCTAAGAGAAAGCAAATAATCTTGGAAGGACGGATTCTGCTAGGTTATGTTTTTTTCTTAATTAAATTTACAAACTGAGTACCTAAACTTCTAAATCAGCCATGTGGATATCTTCTGCTAGTGTTCTAAAAGTTCAAATACTGGGAGACAAAAAAATCTAGAAAGAATGGCATGATTTGAAGAGATCCAATTATAATGAATATCTTTCTTTGGCATTTTCATATTTCCTTTGAGAAAGATAACTTCCTTACCACACCCTAAATGAAACCAGTTTTTGTCCCATGATCTTATTTTCAGGTACATCATTCTCTGGTCAACAAACCTGGGGCATGACACCTTCAGTCCATTGACCTTGCCACACTTTCATTGTCCTTGACCTTTGTGTATTCACTTCTCTGCGTTTCCAGCCGACAGCCCAGAGTCAGTCACTAACCACTCCCCTGAGAGAACCTCAGCTCCCTTTCCCCACCCTTCCTTCTCTTAGTCACTTGGCAAAACCTCAGCCCTCATTAAATCTTATTCTGCCTGCTCCACGAGGCTGAGTGATCTCACTTTAAATTCATGACCAGTAACCCCAAGTGGGCCCTCTGTGCTGCCTGGTAATCACACTATATTTCTCCCTAATCAAATCATTGCCCCATTTTCCCAGGCGGCTGCATTATAATCTCTTCCAGCACTCTCTCCCTTATCCTTACTCTCAGCTGACGACCTTGCTTCCTATTTTATTTTTTTCCCTTGCTTCCTATTTTAATTAAGGAGCCATTGTGATTCTTTTAAAACACAGTGTTATTTCTCTGCTCAAAACCCTTCAGTGGCTCTCCTTCTCCCTTGCAGTAGACACCAAAGTCCTTACAATGACCTTCAAAGTTCTCCCTGATCTGACCCCATTAACTCTCTGACCTCATCCCGTGTTCTCCCCTCCATTACTGCTCCCCAGCCTTCCTGGCCTTTTTGTTGTTCCGTTTCGCACATCAAGCTCCCTCCTACCTGGAGGCCTGGCACGTGCTGTTTCCTCTGTCTAGAACACTCTTCCCCCAGGTGTATTTGCATGGCTCACTCCTTAACTGCCTTTGTCTATGTTCTTGGTGAGGTCTTCTCTGACCATTTTATTTAAATTTGAATCCACTCCACCTTGGAACTCCCTCTATTCCTTTCCTGCTTTATTGTTCTCCATGGCTTTTATCACCATCTGCATATTGTTTTGTTTATTTTTTTGTTTATCGTCTCTATCCACCTACTAGAATGTAAGCTTGGGCCTATGGGCCAAGATGGTGGCCTGTTTTGTCCACTGTTGAAATCCCAGCACCTAGAACAGTACCTGATACAGAGTGGTTGCTTATTAAACATTTGCTGAAGGAAGGAATGAGTGAGTGAATGAATGAGTGAATGAATAGAGAGTATTTATTAAAAGTGTGTGTGTCTAAACCGTACACATAGGCTTGCTAGTCTATGTCAGGTTGTTACCTTTGTAATCATTAACAAAGGACACTTAAATACAAATTTATGTTTGCTTGACAAAAGGAGAAATTGGAGACTCACAAAAATAATCTTAGCCTGCCAGGGGAGAGCAGCTGTGGCCAATGCTGGGCCGAGCAGGAGCATCCGCGAGCAGTTTCCTTTGCCCAGAAAAAGGGAGCTGCTATGTCTCAGAAATAATGGATATCTCAGAAATAATGGCTTGTAACTCAGAGCTGCTTTTTCTCTTTTTGGAAAATCAAAAGACTCACAAAATTTATAGTAGGCCCATGAAATTTGCATAAGTCCCACTGACATTAACCAACGCAACTTACCTCACTACAAAAGCTCTTTTTAAGTAACCAAAGGTTTCTTTCATGTTAGTCAGTTAATGGCATGTCATAAATGCAAAAACATATTAATAAGATATATTATCAATACATAAATATAACCAAATTTTATTGTACCATAAATCATTCAAAGTGTTTGCTTATATTTATTTTTAAGTACAGCATTAAATTATGTAGATCTACATCATTAATATATTACAATCTGGGGTGGTGGGTTAGAGATTTTAATTGAGTAATGGTTTGGGAATTTTTTAAAGGAAAAAAAAAAAAGCAAGATCAATTTTCCCCTTGAAGATTTTAGTAGGCAATATGAATGTCACATATATTACCTGCTTTATAAATCATTCTTTAAATTCCCTCTTCCACCTCAACACTCAGAATGACTACCCAGCAAAGCACTGAAAAACTCTTCAAATTTAAACCATTAAAATGAAATCTGTCTCTGAATGTTTAAAAGAATTTACTGTAAAAAAATCAGTTTGAGATTAAATGAATAAAATTAATCACTCATGGTCCTGGGGTGAGGGGACAGAAGAAGCAGAATTTTGCACTGCTATCAGGGAAGGCACTTAGGAGGTTAATATTGATTCACTGAAGCTAAATTCAAATACAAGCTTTTCTTTGATATTCGACTTGTCATGTCATTTTTTTTCATCATCAAAATTAACCAAAAAATAGCCACTAACATTTTTTCCTTTGGATTTATTAGTTGCATAAGCTACCTAAAATCTGTATAAAATTTTTAAGACAAATTAATCGACTTGAATGCCAACTACAATGACAGGGCCAGTGTTTTGTGTGGGTGTTTTTTAAGCTGCTGTGTTGCAGCTGGCATCCATGGATGTGTGAGAAAGAGCTAATCTGTCGATCCTAACCATTGTCTATTGATTCCCACAGGCGCAGAGAACTACATAGGGAAGGCGGGGACTGCAGAATTGAGAGAGGCAGCTTCCTGTAGCACTTGTGGATGAAGCCAACCAAGTCAGCTACCATCTGCACTCCCTGTTCTGTGAGTGCATGTCTTATCTCCCCAAAGACTGCACCTAGAGCAGGGTTGGGAGTTTCCTGTTTCCTCTATTGACCATATATATATGTTCCCTAAGGTTAAGACCATGTCTGATTCACTTTCCTAAATCTCACAAAACTTAGCTTCATGTAAGGCATGGATGTATATATATTCCCTCTTAAACTGCAAGCCTTTGAAAGAATAAAAAACTCAGTCTGATTAATCTTTTATTCCCTAACACAGTGCCTTAAACCTAGTTGGCACTAAATAAATAAATGAATAGGTAAATAGATAAATAAATAAATAAATATCGACTCAATGTTGAATGAATGATTGAATAATGAATGAATGAATGAATATCAAATACTCTACAAGCCCTTGATAAGTGACCTGAGGGAATATCTTCTCTAGAGCAGAGCATCTTTGTGGTCCCAAGCCCGCCTGCCCTAGCTGCCTGCTTCAGAGATGGGAAAATCAGAAGTGTCTGTGCTGTAGTAACGTCAACATGGCTGGGACCGTTCCCAGCAGAATTTATAATAACATGCAGCATTCGTGTCCTAGAGCTAGTGCCTCGAGCTGGTAAGATGGAAAATCACATTCCCTAATATTTTAACTATTTTTTTAGTAAAAACTAGTTTAAATTAGCTAAAACTAGTTTGGCCACTAGGTGGCATTTTGATTATCCATGTCTCCAATTTGGGGAGGGACTCTGTTTCAAAAGTTCTTTGGCAAGAATGTAGATTGAAATTCTGAAGCACTCATTTAAAAATAAGTAACAATAAAAGATCCTAGAAAATGTATAAATGCTAACTAATTTATAGTATGCCTATAATAATATAACTTACTAATACCATATAATCTTATGTAATACTAAACTACACTAGATTGCACTAGACCATGCTATACTACACTTCGTTGCAATGTTTTCCAAAGTGTGGTACTGGGAGCTTGTAAAAATATAAATATGGAATCCAGGGCCTTACCCTAGAACTAATAAATCCAAATCTTTGTATGGGGCCCGGGAATCTGCATTTTAGTAAGCTCTTAGGGAATTTCTTGCAGAATCTTTTCCATAGAAAATACCACACACAAAAAAGCAAAAGAAAAAGAAAATACCACCACTTTAAGACCATATTCCTATTGGAAAGTCATCCATAATTTCAAGGATTCAAAGAATGAATCCTCCCCCTCATACAACCCCTGCTAAAGCTCCTTCCTATTACATTAGAGATCCCCCAACCCTATCTATGTCCCAAGTTCCTGTTTGTGGTTTGTCACTTGAGAGAGAGAGCCTCCAACAAAGCTCAGGTGATAACAGTGGAAATTGAGGAAGAGGAATAGGATCTCAAGAGGTGTGGATAAGGGGATAAAAGCTTTGGTGGGCCAGGAACTCCTGCCACTCACTACAGGAACACACCTTGCACAGATCTACTTCCTCGCCAGTCCCCTTTCTCTCTCAAGTCAGTGTCACCCCATTCCCAGCTACCCACTTTTCTGCCACCTCCCATTGACTTTGAATACAATTTCTCTCTTCTCCCTGCTTCACTACAAATCAGGCCCCAAACTCACAGCCTCTCCACACTTGTCCCTAAAGCCAATATAGTGCCTATCTGATTTCCTTAGTATCATCAACTAAGAGAAATAAATAGTATCTAAGAGGAATCCCCAATCTGCATTATCTTGTTCTCTGTAGTAAGGATTGCCAGGTCAAATACAGGACATTCGGTTAATTTAAATTTCAACCAATAATTTTTAATATAAGTGTGTCACAAATAATGCATGAGATATAATTATTCCAAAAAAAATCATTCACTGACTGAAATTCAAATTTTACTGGACATCCTATATTTTTATTTGCAAAATCTGATAACCCTAGCAATAGGGGAGAAGGAAAGCACACAGAAGTGATCACAAGTGATCATGGCAAGTCTTTGGGTGCCTAAAGGACTGCAGTGAGAATCATCTACGTTATCAGGAAACCCAGACTCAAACTCCTCTGGGCACCTCCCTTCAGGAGAAGAGGCTGCTAAAGATGGAATGGACTCATCTTCCAAGATTACAGATGAGCCTAGTCAGGCAAGACTATAAAATAGAATGGAATAATGTAGAAAACACTATAGAAAATATCGAGAGTATACTACATATAGCAAGAGTAATTATTGTTTTCTTAGCAACAGATACGAAATGTTTGCATTGGTATGTATATACTGGCATTGAATCACCATGTTAAAATCCATTTCTTATTGCAGTACAGTCAAAAAAAGTTTGATGAAGACTGCCCGGGGCCATCTAGCAAAGGCCGTTGTCTTCAGTGAATGTCTTACCGTAAGGAATATACACATAAGTCTATTTATTAGAGCAGTTCCTACTCTCTAGTACATATCTTTGATAGGAGTGATCAGGAAGAATATTCTACTGTGGCAGAGACTGGCTCTGTTTTCTTGATGAAGTATCAAACCACAGCTTCTGGATTCCTTGCAGCTCAGTGGCATCATGTGAGTGGTTCTCACCAGCAGAGTGTGGGGGAGGCAGTGATGTGTGTCACCTCCAGTGAGTGGTTAAGAGCATGCATAACGTCTTCACAGTCTCTTCATACCTTGCCTGAAGGCTGAACCAGACTAGATTTCAAGGCCTTAGATGTTGGAACAATTTGTTAAAAAAGGCCTGGATTCCTGCATGGAGCAGCTTACCCCTGACAACCTGCACTGGCTGTGACATGAATGAGGAACCATCCTTGATTGTGCTGAGCCACATTTTTGGGTTGTTTATTTCAACAGACTGACTACCACAATTATTTACATAGTCTATATATATAAAAGGCTTAGCAACCGTCTGACCATCCGACCAGTAGCTATGATGCGCACTGACCACCAGGGGGCAAACGCTCAACACAGGAGCTACCGAGCTGCGATGACTTGGCAGCGGCAGTTCTCGGGTGACGCACCCTGGAACCAGAGAGGAGGGGGCCTGATTCCGGGGTGCGTCACCTGAGAACCGCCCTTTCACAATCCGGGACCCCTTGGAGGATGTCAGAGAGCCAGTTTCAGCCCGATCCCTGCAGGCCAGGCTGAGGGACCCCGCTCACTCCACAGGCGCCCTTCAAGCTGCGGTGCTGCCCCAGGTGCGGCCGGCTGGGGAGGGACCAGGACCACGGGAGGTTGGCTCCAGAGCATCTCCGGCCCTTCTAGCCCAGTCCTGCCCCGCTGGCCACCTTCTAATTAATTTCCTTTCTATGAGCACAAATCTGTGCACTGGGGCACTAGTGTTATAATATAAATGTTAATGTAAAAAAACATTCAAACCTGAAAGAATTTTTGTGAGTTTATTTGAGCCAAACTATGGACAAATGCTGGGAAGCAGAATCTCAATGTACTGGGATAATGCTCCAGAGAATGGCAGTTTTTCACCTTGTTTTATACATTACAATAAAAGAAGGAGACGTAAATAGGTTACATGAACTCCATTGGTGATAGATTAGAGAGGCAGGAGAAAGCAAAGCGGGACACCTCTGGGATTGGATAAAAAGTAGAATGATAGACACATATTTCTTTCACTTAGGTGGGTACAGTATAGTTAACAGTCAACAATTAACATGACAGCAATAACAATGAAGGAATTTGTGGTATCCATCCTGGAACCCAGGGCATTTGTTTGTGCCCTAAGGGGTCCAGAAAAAGGGAAGTTACAAGTTACCCAACATTTTAACAATATAGTAGATGCAAAAAGACAATAGGCTCAGTTAAGGTAAAGATTGACCTTTGTCAGGGAAGATACAGGCCTAGGACATGAGCCCCTAACTGCTTTTAGTTAAAGTTTTAATTTTAGAACATTATTTATGGTTACTTTAGGTTTTTGAGTTTGCAAGAATGCTATGCAGGCCTTCCCTGAGCTTGTCAGGTTAGCATATGGCTCCTTTTTTGTCCACATAAATATATAGAAAATTCTTTTAGAGAAAGGAAGGGAAAGGAACATTGATGCAAGAGAGAACATCAATTGGGCTGCCCTCCACACTCACCCCAGCCAGGGATGGAACCCACAACCTAGGGGTGTGCCCTGACAAGAAATCAAACCGGCAACCTTTCAATGCATGGGACAATGTTCAACCAACTGAGCCACTCCAGCCGACCACAATTATATTTTTAATTATACAGAAGGCCAGATAACATAATTGCATATATACTAAAGCCAATATAAATTACTAACACAAATCTATAATAATAATAAAAATAATATGCAAATCGACCGAATGACCAATCAGCAGAAAGACCATCTGGACGACCTTCCAGACGACCACGCTATGACACACACTGGCACCAGGCCAGCCAAGGCAGGTGCAATGTGATTGGTCGTGGGCCCCCGCCATTGCCCCACAATCACCCTGCAGAGGGAGGCCAAGGCCACCCTCTGTGGGGCAATCAATGGGGGGGCTCCACAATCGATCGCCTCAAAGAGGGAGGCCCAGGCTACCCAGCTGGTGGCACTGCAGTGAGTGGGTGGGGCCTCCCTCTGCGAGGCAATTGATCTGGGGGCCCTGTGATCAATCGCCCCACAGAGGGAGGCCCAGGCCACCAGCCAGCGATCGCCCTGCTGAGGAAGGCCCAGGCCAGCCAAGCAACCGCACCACACACCTGTTGCCCGCAGAGGGAGGTGACCAGTGGCAAGGGAGGGGGGAAGCAGTGCCACACAGATGGCAAGCAGTGGCAGCAGCGGGGGCAGAGCCAGCTGCCACGAGCCAGGGGAAGGAAAGCCCAATAGACCCTGATCACCAGCCAGGCCTAGGGACCCTACCCGAGGGGTCCTGGATTGTGAGCGCAGGCCGGGCTGAGACACACACACACACACACACACACACACACACACACATCATGCACAAATTTCATGCACTGGGCGTCTAGTAGACTCTATAAAACTGTACTAGTCTTGAACCAGTTACTTCAGGAATGTTTACCATTTTCTTAATATAATAACAGCATTTACAGTTACCAAAGATTTTGTAATTGTGAATGTATATTACCAACATTACCAATTTGATACTTGAGTTTCTTTTTCCATACATTAATTTTTATATGACTCATAATAGTTTGAAAATAATAGTTGTTTATATGGGTTGCCATTCACAAGCGAAAAATTGGAACCATTAATGTGAGGAATAATTATGTACATCTGATACCCTTCAAAATAATCTTCTATAAGAATACAATCCTATGTGCATTTAGCCCCAGTTATCTTTCTTGATAATGGGTTAACTCTCTAAACAAATAATTTATAAAAGTAACTCAAATGAATCTAGTTAATGTACATTACTGCCTATCTTAAATCTCCATTACCTCCAGGAGAAAATACGAATGCCACATCAGATCATGCCCTTCATGTCCTTGCTCATCTCCCTTGACTCATCCCCACCTCCCTGTCCTCTCATACTGAAGCAATGCTGAATTACTTGCAGTTTGTACAAGTCACCTAAAAAGCATATTTTAAAAAGCAGATTTCTGAACCCAAGTGTTAAGAGTCATGTTTACTTGATTTGGGGTGAGACCCTTGGCTACCTCAGGTGACTCTGACATGGGTGAATTATAAATCACCTGTTGAGAAGTACTATTTAAAACAAATGATAAAAGCACTTAATACTTTGAGATATTTTACAGAATTTTAACCAAAAGAATGCTACAAAATGCATTTTTCTATTGCCTTTAAATATTTAGAGCAGTTATTCATTTTATTCATACATGAAGTTATAAAAATGACTAGGTAGTACACTTCTAAAAAATATCTACTGAATTTATTTCTAAAATAAATAAACTACTTAAACCATTTTCCATTTATATTAAGAAAAATATTAACAACTATTCTAACTTCAACTCTTATGGGTCTCCTTTAATTATGGATCTACATATTAAAAACAAAATAGTGAATCAATTTCTATACTGATTGGCTGATCTGAAAGAAATCACTCCTCATCTATAAAACAGAACTAACATTTGTCAATAAACTTAATATTAAAAAATATATACCATAGTCATATCTTTGCCAAAATTTGAGATTTTAGGAAATAAATCATTGAATATAAATGCAAAATATAATTATCCTGATAGTTTTATATATATAATGTATAACTATACATATAGATTCATATTGCCAAAAAAAATACATAACTTAAATTAGAGTTTCAAGAATTGGAGACTGACCAGGTTCTCTTTTACAAAAAGGAATTCAAACACACTAAAAGCTGGCTGAGTACCTGAAAATTAGACACAAATCTCAATGGCTGAGCTAAACCACTCTCTCAGATGCCAATCCTGCAAACAATCCTTTCAGATTTCTTCTATAAGGAGATACAACCATAATCCCAGGTAGGCCTGAAGGAGCACCTCCTCTGAAGTCTATCAGCCACATCAGCTCTTTTCCACAGCCTTCTAACCCTAGTGGCCCCCCAAAACCTGTTTTAGTAAAACCTCAAGCCTCCCCACAGAGTATCCTCTCTTAGAACTCTAGATTTGGCTTCTCAGATTAAAATTTATTTTAACCAATTTGTAGGTCTTTAGTCAGACAGGAAATAACATGTTGCAGAGGAATTAAGCCAAGAACTCCGTGTCAATTTCAAAACCTCATTCTACCTTTGACTCACCCTGGGACCTATGAACGTGACCTCACTTCTTGGGAACTCTTTTCTCATCTAGAAAATGGAAAGATGAATACTAACTTGCTTTGATCAGAGGCTTGTTATGTGTGTTGGGGGTGGAGGGGGAGGAGAATGCATTTTGTAAAGGTCTTTAGAAAATACAAAGAACTATAGAAAGATTAGATAATAAAGGTTTTGTCTAAGCAAGACCAGAATGGCTACTTCTCTTCATTTTCACCCTCTGTTGAATTAACCTTTTTCTTTAGGTTACAAAAGAAGAAACCCTATATTTCCTTCCAAATGAAGTTTTTTTAAAATAAGTTTTTGAATGCCATTCATGTTTCAAGTTCTCCTGGAAATGGCTTTTTTCTTCTGGCATTATATATCCAAGATAATGAGGAATTCAGAAGAACCACCTGCTGATGAAAACATCCACAGGCTGGCCAGATGCCCAACAAAGATGAGTCCAATCCAATGAACAACTGAAGAAATTGCCTCTTTCTACACAAGCAGTTGGGTCCTTCATCTCTTAACACAGACCTAAGGCCCTGAAGCCTTTTATCAAATTCTTATGGAACAGAAATACCTCTCCCATGGGATCTGAATTTTGAATAGGTTGAATTCCTCACCATCTTGGAAGCTTTTCCTCCTCCAGTTTACTTTCTAAAAATAATTCACTCCTTCTATTTTATAGTTTACAAAGCACTTCCACATATTTTAGCACATGTACAACCAAAGAATATGGGGGAAAGTACTACCTTAATATATTCACACATATGTATGAAATTACCTGTCTACCCAAGTAATGAATAGACGCCCTCAGGATCAGGAGATGAAAAAGACAAATGTTCTACCCTGCCCTAAATTTTACAGTCATATTCTATCTTGTGTTTTTGATGGCTAAGAAAAGAGAAATAATCAAACCAAGATATGTTTAATGCCTTATTTCACCCATCCTGAAACAAACTAAAAACAAAAATTATTTTTTTAAAAAGATATAATTTTGTGTTCTAAAAAAAGTTAAGTCCTTAATCACTTTTACCAATCCAGAGGTACTAAATGAATGCTTGACAATAATTGTCATTTTTCATATGGGAGTGCTTTAAAAAAAAAAAAGCCACACTACATTTATGGTCATACATTCACATTTAGACAGAAACTTTATATTCTTAAAGTTTTTGCATACATTATTTAATTTAATCTTGCAACACTCTGTGAGATAGGCACAGAAGCTATTAATATTCCCATTTTCCAGATGACTAAACTGAATCTTAGAGGAACCTAGGGATATGCCCTTATCTGCTTAGTACTAAGTGGTAGAACTACAAGTCAAACCTAAGATTGAACTTTCTATGCTACACAGTGTTGCTTGCCTTGGTTATTTTAGGAAGAATAGGAAATAAGATTGGAAAGGCAGGAGGATCTTAAATGCTAGACAATGTCATATCACTCAGGATTGGTGGTGTGTTTTGTTGGTGTGTGTGTAATATATTTTTATTGATTTCAGGAAGGAAGGGAGAAGGAGAGAGAGACAGAAACATCAGTGATGATAGAGAATCACTGATTGGCTGCCTCCAGCATGCCCCCTACTGTGGATCGAGCCTGCAACCTGGGCATGTGCCCTTGATCGGAATTGAACTTGGGACCTTTCAGTCCACAGGCTGACGCTCTATCCACTGAGCCAAACCAGCTAGGGTTGGCTTGTGTTTTAAATCAGAGCTAACCTATATTAAGACATGGTACTCACTGTGACAGAGAAATGCTTACTGAAGAATGTACTGCCTTATCCTAAGCAGGTATTGAAAAGTAAATTTGGAGCTGATAGACAATAAATTGATAACTGGCACAGTTATCTTTGTTTCAAGATAGCTTGGAAGTCCTCCTCCTCATCTCCCACCTGAACCAGAGTAATGACAAAAGGCGCTGCCATTGATTGGAACCATGATTTAGTGAGGATCCTACAGCCATTTCCCAGGCTACTCTATTTGTGTTCTTGTAACCGTGATCTTCAATTGGTTCTTCAAGAATATTCTCCTAGAGCATCCTTAATAATTCTAATTCTAGTTCTTCAGAAGCTTTCTACTGCTTCTTTTTTGGGGAGAAAACAATTAGAAAACAGGAAAGGGAAAGATGGCATTGGAGAAGTGGAGACTTTTGTCCCAGCTTTCTGCCGTGAGCTACTAAAGCTGAGTATGGTAGTAAGCTCAATTTGAAGGCAACTGGAACGTCAGTTAAAAAAATTTTAAAAAAAGGAAAAAACAATACTTTTCTATCCATCAGTGACTGATCCTCTTGCCTACTAAACATTTCTGGCGTAAGGTAGGGGGATCAAAAACCTTTTCCCATTGATCTCTTCAAGCCAGCCACACCCATTCAGGGGATGAAAGAGACCAAAGGGAAAGAGGAATTAAGGTGGATAGTACTTATTAAGCAAACATTGAAAAAAAGTATGTTCTTGCTCATAGGTTTGTAAATAAGGGAATATCTGGTGTAAGCTTCTCCACCCAGAATGTATATAAGTGGATTTCTGGAAGCTCTTTAATGTTTAGTGCTAACGTCCTAAAATCTCTAATGGGGAAGGAAAGACCAAAGGGAAGAGAACAAAACAAAATGATTGAAAACTCTTGAGTCCTTCCATCTCTGGAGGAAATGTACCGCCTTTTCACAAGCCATCAAACCACTAACTTTCTCTTTTTAATGGTTGTGTTACAGTGATTCATCTTTCACTATAAGAGTACCTCTCAAATATTCCACTATAAAAGTACCTCTCAAATATTCCACAACACATATTAATCAAGAGCCTTAAAACCCATCATAGCTTTCAATAAAGCAATTCCATTTGATATTGCTGACCATTTACTGGCTTCCTTAACAAAATTCTCTCTTAATTTTCCTCCTACCTCTCCTTTAAGCATTGGAATTTCTTGGTGTTCTACTATAAGCCTCTTCTTTCATCACCCTACTCATCCATCTCCTCAGTCATCAATTCTATGGATTCAATTACCTTCTACCTGGAAGTGACATAAATATGTTTCTGCAGCCTAAAACTGTTTTCTAAGCAACAGGCCTATATATCCGACTGCCTGTAAACACAATATGAATGCCTCCCAAGCACCTCAAAACCAACATGTACAAAACTAAAATCACCACCTTTCCCCTCAAAGTTTTCTTGCTCCTTTATTCATTATCTCAGTGAATGGCAGCTCCAAACACCCAGTTAGATATCCAAGCTGGAAACCTAGAAGCTATTCTTGATCCCTCTTTTCCCTTCAACTCCCACAGGAAATTGAACTAATATTTCTGAAATCCACCCACTTCTCTCCATCCCCCCAGCAACTCCCCTAATTCATGGCACTATCATCGGATACCCTCTTAGTGAAGGTCTTTCCATCCAACCCATTCTCACAGAGCAGCCAGAGACATTCTTATAAATTAGAAATCATATCACATAACTCCACCATGAGAAGGGCTTAAACCCCTTCAATCAGTCTTAGGATAAAGTCCAAAGTTAAACATGACTTTAAAAATACTTATCTTGCCCAGCCTACATCTCCACACTCATTTTTCCTCCCTCTTCCTTCACCAACACTATGAAAGTCTTGCTTTCTCTTGCCTCTGAGCTCCTGTATATGCTGCTGACTCCGTAGAGCCCTCTTCCCTTCCATCTAGCCCTGTGCACTTGGCCTAATCCTACCCATGCTGAGATTAAGTGGCTTATCCTATAAAAGCCTCCTCAGACTCTTCTGGATTGTGCTCCCAGAGTCCCCTATACTTGCCCCCACCTAAGCATGTAGCACACTTCATTTTTCTTTACTTCTAAAAATCAGCTTTGTGGAGGTATAATTTACATACAATTAAAGTAGCCAATTTAAGTGTATAATTTAATACATTTTGACAAATATATCAGTGGTGCAACAACCACCACAGTCAACATAACAGGACATTCCTATCAGTGCAAAGAGTCTCATTGTGCTTTTTTCCAGTAAATCCTCTCCCCACACCTCTGGCTTCAGATTAACCACTGGTCTGCTGTCACTATAGCTTTGCCCTTTCCAGATGGCATATAAATGGAATCACATGTACATACATAGGCAGTCCGTAAACTTCCCAGCAATTATAAATAGCAACCAAACCAGAAGAGCAGTCTTAGAGACTAGCCCATGATGGCGGCAGGTGGGAGGAAAGATTAACTACAACTTAGTGTGAAGGTGGGGTAGAAGCAGTAAGCCCTAGGATGAAATTGGTGAGGAGATTCAAGGGAGTGATTCAGTTAACAATTTAGGATCCTGAATTTGGGCAGAGGAAGAGAGTGAGTGATTTTGAATGCTTTTGATAGAGATGGTAGAGATGTTCATCAGCGGTTGGAAATATAGAACCAAAACTTGGAAAATAGTTGGGGGTAGGAAAGCTTGCCAAGAGAGTTGAAGAAGAAAAGAAAGCTATGGCTTTAGACTTGGGTGATGGACAAATTAGAGAATATAAAAAGAAAAGATTAGTCTGTTTTTTAAAAAGAAGAAAGAGATCAAAGTAAACAGAAAAAAGATCCAGGGCAACAATGTGGTCATAGAAGGCACGAGAGCAGAGAATTATTTTTAAGCAGGGGAGAAGGGGAGCATACGAACTGAAAAATCCTATCTGGACATCAGTGAGGGTGAATCAACAAATATATCAAAACGAACTCACAATTTAAAGTATAATAACATAAGGGTTTTCATGTACAATTTTGAAACATTTAACCAAGTTTTGGAAAGGTCACACAGGCCAAGCATCAATAGAATGAAGAAAATGGGAAAGAAAGTGGGCAGGAAGTTAGCTAGCCGCTGCAGGGGCTTCGAGAAGAAAGGCGTTTATCAGGAAAACATAACCACTATTTTTTTTCTGAAATTCCCGCTCTTGCTTATAAAAACCACAACACTCCTTGAAGTTAGAAAACATTTTCAATATGCTTCACTTTGCAGATTTGGAAACAGTACCCTAGAGAGGATTCAGTTTGGAAGGGAAAGGAGCCAAAAAAAAAAAAAAAAAAAAGATTGCATAAGAAGCAGTGTAATCTTTCTTTGATGGCACTCACTGGGCATTCTCTGAATTTACAATCAGGGGCTTCTAATTGATAAAGCTTTGATAGCACAAAAGGTCACCATGGATTACTCAGTCCTGCTCTGCAACATACTGTGCTCTTCACAAACATCAGCAATTAACGGCAATAAATAATGGCAGGAGTCACCCTTTCAAACACAGGACCGCATCCTGAAGCCTCTTGCCTGCAGTAAACAGCAGTAGGAACTGGCCTTTGTTGTAAACACTTTCCATCCCACAGTTAAATTCACCTCTGAAGCTTGTCTGATGTTTTTTTCCACTTAACACACTTATTAATTCTCCCACATGATTTTAAAAAAACACATATTTTTAAAGAATTTCTGTATCATAAGCGATATATGAACCTGCCATTTAAAAATCTCTTTAGTTAAATTATCGCCTCTTTTATCCAACAACCCTTTATGGTCCTAATGATTTATTATTTTAATTCAGTCGAACTTGCATGGAGGAATTGGGTACCATTCTGTTGTAACATGTCTCATTCCCATTCCAATTTTGTTCGAAATAAGTGTGTTACAGTTCTCCCATTGGCAGTCAAGAAAACTTCATACAAAAGCGGCATTTACTTGCAGCTATAACAGAGCCAAGTAATACATATGCTATTTGACAGTTTGGAATATCTGTTTTCCAGCATTCATCTGGAGCTGTTATTGGACCATTAAAATTATTTTTTTACAGTTTTTAAAAGGCCCAAGACCTACTAATTTGTCCTGATGGATGATATAATGTGTTCAGGTAAAAGAAAAATAAGTGTTACATAAAATATGACTGAACTGCCAACCACCTCCTCTTTACCTTTCTTTTGACTCTGTATATTTTTTTTTCTCCTTTGAAAATGGCAACTGGTTAAAAAATAAAAACCCCATTTTGACTTATTACATGGTGATATTCACACCCCTTATCACAATGAGCAATGCCATTTTTAATCCAAAATAAGGCTGAAACTTTTACTTTCACATGAAAGTAAACACAGATGGTCTGATAATAGTAGAGACTTTTGTACAAACTGCTTCATTTAAGGCAGGCCCATATAATGCCATATTTCATTAAATATGGCCTGTCTTAAATCAGACAGGCTCTCCTACAGGGAGCCAATCTTTATCTTTACTTAAACTCGGAGTGTGTGGCTTGTCTGTCACTATAAAAGACTTTGCCTTCTTTGTCCAGGGCCAGGCCTTAAAGCCGAAAAGCAGGGTGGGTCTCTTTAACCCAGCCAGACCTACCCAATTTACAAACAGATTGTATTCAAAAGTTCTTTTGTAACTCTATTGTGGGATTTTAAAAGCATTTTACCATAGAAACAATCTTATACCAAGTGGTTAGGCCCTTAGGAAAAGCCATAAAAGTTGGTTTAACCTACCATATAGTTGTGCTAATAGTTTAACAAGACCAAAATGCACCTGTGCTACATAAGGCTATAGAACTATGCAGTGTTTCTATGAGAAAATGCATTGAGAGTTTCAGGTTTTTATGCCTATGATACAGCTTCCCAGGACCACCCTTTTCACTTTCTCTTGCAGACCTCAATCCCTGTTGGGCAACAGAATTTGGTCTTCCTTGCCCTAAATATTAGCCACCAGTGTTGGCAACTATCATTTGTTGCCAGGGTTCCAGCACTAGAGGAAGCATATATGGAAGGTGAAGACAGAGCCTGGACTCCAAGGGTGAAGGTGTGGGATAAAGCTGAATAGGTTAAGGATGGACAAAAGTCTCCTACCAGCTGCCAGCATACACCTCAGGCCACACTCCTTGGTCTGGCCTGTGCACCACCATTCTTTTCTTCCACCCGGAGGACTATCGTCTAATTTATTTTCAGTTGCTACTACCTACTGCTTCCACCAAGGTTTCTCTATTCCTCCTAGTCTACTACACCACAGAACAGCCATCTCAGCTTTTCTCCTATGTTCCTGTGTGTCCTTTTGAAGTTTCCTAAAGATTGTTATCACTACTAACAAAGGAAGTCAGGGGATAAAGGAGCTCTCCTAAATTCACTTTACACATCTTTTTTAAAATATAGACTAAGTTAAGAAAGACAAAAATATACCTGGATATTTTCTTAAAATATGTTTTTATTGATTTTTTTCTTTTGAGAGATTGGTGGGGGGAGAGGGATAGAGAGAGAAACAATGATGAGAGAAGAATATCATCAAGCGGCTGCCTCCTGCATGACTCCTACTGGGGATCAAGACCACAACCTGGGCATGTGCCCTGACCGGGAATCAAACCAGTGACCTCTTGATTCCTGGGTCAATGCTCAACTGCTAAGCCATACCGGCTGGGCATACTTGGATAGTAACAATAGTTTTTGGAGGACAAAACAAGGTTATGAATTTTTTCTGCAATGCTCAGTGCACGATGGGTCACAGTGATGAAAATGTTCCACTTGGAATAACCACTGTGGTTTGCTATATTGCACACATCTGTTACACTTGGTTGGACAACTGTCTGTAATATAATAGCCTAAGCAATTAACCAACCAGCCAGTAGCTATGACATGCACTAACCACCAGGGGGCAGACACTCAACACAGGAGCTGCTGAGCAATAGCAATTTTGCAGAGTGCCCTCTCGCACTCCAGGACCTCTCAGGGGATGTCGGACTGCTGGTTTCAGTCCAATCCCCACAGGCCAGGCCGAGGGACTCCACTAGTGCATGTATCTGTGCACTGGGCCTCTAGTGTTGATTATATTTTTGATGTCTAAGGATAAGAATTTTGAATTTAAGAATTATATCTATTTTAAATACACTTAGTGTTTAATATAATGCTTCTATTTACTTCTGGATATAAAATATTAATCTCAAGGTATAAATAGTTTATTAATAATAAGTAACTAAATAATAATAAAGGTTGACAAAATTAGACTAGCAACTTAGTGGCAATGCTATTCTTTAGATCAGTGCTACCCAATGGAACATTTTGCAATGTAAACTTATCTGTTTTATCCTAGGCACTAGCCTCGTGTAGCTATTAGGATCTTGAAATGTGCCCAGCCTGACGCAGTTCAGTGGTTGAGTATTGATCTATGAACCAGGAGGTCACAGCTCGATTCCTAGTCAGGGCACATGCCTGGTGTGTGGGCTTGATCCCCAGTAGGGTGCATGCAGGAGGCAGCTGATCAATGATTCTCTCTCATCATTGATGTTTCTATCTCTCTCTCCCTCTGCCTTCCCCTATGAAATCAATAAAAATACATTTTATAAAAAAGATCTTGAAATGTGACTAGTAAGACTGAGGAACTGAATTTTAACACATTAAGCTCCATGTCAGTCACCAGTGACTGAAACGGAAAGGAAGACAAAACAGGCTTGGTGCTTAATATGTTAATTAATAAAAATTTAATTAAAATTTAAATAGCTGCATCTGGCTAGTGGCTACTATACTAGAAAGCTCAGCTTTAAACCATATGTTCTGCTAACAAAGCCTTTTTATTTCAGGAGGCAGCCTATCTATGTTTCTCTCTCAAATTGATGTTCCAATCTCTCTCTCCCCCCTTCCTCTCTAAAATCAATAAAAACAAATAAAAAAGACAAGTATTTTATTATTCCACTTATATGAGGTATATAAAGTAGTCAAATTTATACAGAATGAAAGTAGAATGATAGTTTCCACGGACTGGGAGGAAGGGGAATGGGGAGTTTTTGTTTAACGTATATAGAGTTTTAGTTTGCAAGATGAAAAAGTTCAGGAGATCTGATGCCCAACAATGTGGATATACTTAACACTACTGAACTGTACAACTAACAATGGTTAAGATGATAATTATATATATTTTTTAAACCACAATTAAAAAACATACACACAAACAAGTTGGCTTTTTTCTTCACTTCAGTTTCTATAGTACTGACTTAACCATCACCCAACTTCAACAATATTCAACTCATAATAAGATTTTCAATTCAGCCCCAGCTGGTCCGGCTCAGTGGATAGAGCAAGTTATAAACCAAAATGTTAACAAGTGCTATTTCTGAGGTATTGAGATTATAAGAAATTTTGGTACATGTGCTTTTCTGTATTTTCCAATAATGTGTAATTATATAATTATTTCGCAATCAGGAAGAAATGTTATTTTTATAAACAAACCAATAAACTATCAAAGCTACTACTGAGCTGCCAACAGCCTCAATTTTGGTGGTGACTCAGATTGTGTGATTATATAAATATCAGATTGATTAGGAAATAAAGAGAAAGGGGGTGAACTTAGGTTCTCTGAAGGGCCTAATAGGTTAAGCCACTATCAAGGTGATTCCCTTGCTCACCTATTCTAAGAAAGAAAGTCAAGTCACACAAACCAAAACTGATCTAAGTGGGTACCAGCTGCAGCTCAGGGTTATGATGGGAAGGAACCTTCTCTGATGACAATTTTGTTTGAGAGTTTGTTGTCAAGTCTTCAGATGTCAAGTGTGAACCAGAATTCATCTTGATGAAGGCATAATGCAGATAATAAAGACTAAGCTATTACTTAACTACATAGGGAATACTTTGTACATACGGTGCTTTATACTAAGGTATTCTACTTCTAATTCTGTCATTTTCCCTCATATATTGATCCTCAAATCTAGAACTCTTCACCCAATGATAGTTTAAGTGAGCAAGGTCATCAAAGCCTTGCCAATTTGATAGATAACATTTATTCTCACAACAAAATGTGATTCCCTCACTTCAGATGTCACCTTTAAAAAATTCCTCCTCAATCTCAAGAAGGAATGAAAAGGTTAACAAAGTAATAATTGGATCAATTACAATGATGTGGAGACCATACTACCTTATATTGGGTTTTGTATACAGGAACATAACCAAAACCACACAAGTGTAAAGGTGAAAATTAAACAAAGACCCACGGGTCTGGCAGTAGTTAACTAAATGCAAAGACATGCATAATGTTTTTAAGCATTATATCATTTCAGAACTGAGAAAATTAAACAGTAGTATTTGTTTAAGAGGAATGAATAACCATTCAAAGAAAGCAGCTTTTTCGTTCTCTTAAACAGATATTAAACTATCAGGAAAATATATCTATATACAAGAGTATCAGTTTATTTTCTCCCAGCTTGAGGCTGACAGAACCTAACAGATAAAATGGCCTCCTGCCAACTCTCTTTTGATATTTAAAGGATTCTTTATTTAGTTTGAATTATCATCTAGGCTTACAGCTAGCTGACTTTAGAAAACTGGAGAGCCAAACCTCTGTCTATAGTTCCCCCTGCAGTTCATGAAGTTCTGTGCACAAGTAAACACAGTATGATTAGGAACCAATTTCAATCCTTTTATCATGTATCAGTTACTTTTCATTGTAAAATATATAACTTATATAATGTTTAATTCTTTTACTGGTTATTTATTATACACACTAAGGTCAATTTTGTTCAGTGAGTAGTTTATCACATTTAGCTACATCAATAAGCGTCAGCCACGTGTATTATGCTTACATGAAATGCAGACATATCACTCCAGTCAGGAGAAACAGGCGTTCTGAGGAAGCTGAGCAAGTCGGAGAGAGACATCCAAATATGCAGAGTGAGTAGTGCTGGCTTAAGTGCACTAACTTTGCTATGACACAGACACGAGCTAATGTTCAGAGTGTAACATGACAATCAAGCAAAGTGGAGGGAATGCCTCTAACTTGGGTCCATGAATCTTACTTTCCTCAGGTAAGGAGTTTGTGTGCATGGCTGCCGAGGAAGTAAATCCAGTCAGTTTACTAATCAAAGAAATACCAGTTCTCCACAGGGCAGGGGACTTCATCAGAGGTGCTGTTCTCTTGTGGGGAAAAAGCCAGAGTCTAACTTTATCTGCACTTGTGAAAGAGCAAGAACAAAGCAGGGGGACAGCTGCTCTCTTGGTAAATTCCAGCCCAAGGGTCCCAGTGACCAGGAAGCCCTCTAGAACAAAAAGATGCTGGTATTTGTGCCAGTGTCTGACATGCCATGGCCCAACTTGAATACTGGTCCTTAAGCCATGGCAGGGGCTGAGTGCTGGAGGGCTCATGACTGCTCCACTTAGAGCTTGCCCTGGTATATGAGTATGAATCCATCAACAGTTTTTTCCAGGTGGCTCCTCAGGTTTCCTAACACCTTTACTGAGAAGAGATACTGTTTAATTCTTGATATGAGTATGGAAATATACTATCAATACATTTGTTCAATGGAATTGAAGAGGGTCTAGAAACACACACACACATGCACCCCTATTTGAATATTTAGCACCAGATAAAGATAGCATTTCAACCCAGTGTTGAATGGACAGATTGTTCAACTTTACTGAGGTATACTGAAGTATACTCAGGTGCATGTCTAAAATACACAATTGATATCTCTTGACATGTTTATACTCACAAAACCATAATGAAAATAATGAATATACACATAACTTCCAAGTTTCCTTGTGTCCCTTAGTAGTCCCTCCTCAATGGCCATCATCCCTCCACCCCAGCCCAATCCCAGACAATGAATGATCTACTTTCTCTAACTACAAATTAGTGAGCATTTTCTAGAATTTTATATGACATTGAATCATATAGCCCTAGCTGGTTTGACTCAGTGGATAGAGCATTAGCCTGCAGACTGAAGGGTCCTGGGTTTGATTCCAGTCAAGGGCACATGTCCAGGTTGTGGGCTTGATCCCCAGTAGGGAGTGTGCAGGAGGTAGCCCATCAGTGATTCTCTTTCATCATTGATGTTTTTATCTCTCTCCCTCTCCCTTCATCTCTAAAATAAATAAAAATATATTTTTTAAATAAAAAAATAGACCACCAACTTACACCATACACAAAAATAAACTAAAAATGGATAAAGGACTTAAATGTAAGATGGGAAACCATAAAAATATTAGAGGAATCCACAGGCAGGAAAATCTCAGACATATGCCAAAGCAATTTCTTCACCAATACAGCTCCTAGGGCAGTGGTGGGCAACCTTTTTGTGAGTGCGTGCCAAAACCAGCAAAATCTCTGACTCAAAATTCTTCTGCGTGCCAACCCTAATTTTTTGAGAAAATGTTAAGCCTACTTGATATCTCTTAAGGTGTACGTATGTGAAGAACCTTGAAGAAATAATAAAATTCATTCGAGCAACAAAAACACAGTATATGATGAAAAATACATTTATTTTTTAATGTATACATGTATACTGATAGTCCGACAGAAAACTTTATGACTCCATTTGATATTATCAGTGGGACTTTTGCTGCTGCATCACTGATGACAGAGATTTTACATCAGGTTTATATTTCGTGACCTTCAGAGATATGCACGAGCTCTTACTTTCATCTGTCAGGCTAATCCTATTATGAGACTTAACAAAATTCATCACTGAGAACAAAGATTCACAAGCGTATGTGGATGAAAACATGGAGAGTAACGCTGTTGCAAAGTTTTTTAAACAGAAAAAAAAATTCTGGAATGGCATTCCAAGTCCTCAATAGTTCGTTTCGACACTTCTCTGTGGTACTCCTGTCTCTAATCGCTTTTTTTCAATGTTTTCCAAGTCAACTCTAAGGTCAATAAATTTCTGCTTCCAAATTGAGCTACTCTAAAATTCAATCAACTGCATTTCAAAGTCAGCCGTGTCTATCCATGAAAACATTTGTAAGTTTAGTTCCTCCAGTTTCATGCTGTCTGGAAACCTCCTGAATTTAGCTGTCTCTTCCAGTTCTCTGAATTTTGCAAATCTTGAGAAGAACTGCTCAATAGTTGACTCGATGATGTTTAAAAACAGCTTTTGAGGCTTTGACAGTCTGTTCTGTCATCTTTTGGGAGGTCTTTGATGTGCCTCTTAAGGTTTGGGAAGTATCTAAATCTCTCACCATCCACATCCCTCTTAAAACTTCCAGTTTCTTTTCAAAAGCCTTTATATAACCAAACATAACATCAAGTGTCTTGCCAGTTCCTTGTGATTTAACATTTAAGTCATTCATGTCTATGGTCTTTAAGATAACTTGTTATGTAAAATTATTTATTTATCTAAGATGCACCTACACTGAATTTATCTGAAAAATAAAAAAGTCGATATTAAGAAAAAAAATTAAATGAAAGATTATAAGAGAGGGTTTCGTGTGCCAGCAAAAGTTACTGGCATGCCATGTTTGGCACGCATGCCAGGGGTTGCCCACCCCTGTCCTAGGGCAATAGAAGCTAAAGAGAAAATAAACAAGTAGGACTCCATCAAAATTAAAAGCTTCTGCACAGCAAAGGAAACCATCAACAAAACAACAAGAAAGCCCACTACATGGGAAAACATATTTGCCAATGTTATCACCAATAAGGGTTTAAGCTCCAACATTTACAGGGAACTCATACAACTTAATAAAAGGAAGATAAACAACCCAATCAAAAAAAGGGCAATGGCCGAAACCGGTTTGGCTCAGTGGATAGAGCGTCGGCCTGCAGACTGAAAAGTCCCAGGTTCGATTTCGGTCAAGGGCATGTACCTGAGTTGCGGGGATATCCCCAGTAGGAGATGTGCAGGAGGCAGCTGATCAATGTTTCTCTCTCATTGATGTTTCTAACTCTCTATCTCTCTCCCTTCCTCTCTGTAAAAAATCAATAAAATATATTTTTTTAAAAAAAGGGCAATGGACCTAAATAGATACTTTTTGAAAGAAGACATAAGGAAGGCCAAGAGACATATGAAAACATGCTCGAAGTCACTAATCATCTG